>NC_091285.1:477804036-479146953 GCF_032444005.1 Ranitomeya imitator | reverse complement strand
GTGATATAGGGCGATAGCTCGATACAAAGGATGGGTCAAGAGAGGGCTTTTTGAGGAAAGTTGTGATTGAGGCATGTTTAAAGCTTGAGGGGAAAACACCAGTTGTTAGTGATAGGTTGAAGAGTTGGGTTAGGGTTGGGATGAAGACTGTGGCGAGGTTTGGGATGAAGTGGGAAAGGATCGGGTCAAGTGCAGTATGTCTTTGTAGTGTGGAAGGAAACCAAAGAACCTGGAGGACACCCACACAGACATAGAAAGAACATACAAACTCCTTGCAGATGTTGTTCTTGGTGGGATTCAACTCAGGACCCCAAAGCTGCAAAGCAACAATGCTAACCACTGAGCCGCCACAAAATAAAATCAGATACTTATCCATCATGATATACTATCATGATATACCATCAGTGAGGCATCTGAATGGCTCCAAATTTGTCCTGCAACAGGACAATGACCCAAAATATTCAGCCAATGTCATTAAAAATTGTCTTCGGCATGTGAAAAAAAAGTTCTTGATTAAATGAAAGGACAGAAGGGTATGAACAAGCCTGCCTCCACAGATTATCTGTGGTTAGTTGTCCAAATTAAGCTCTTTCAAAAACTGTGCAATTGTAACTAGAAAAATTGATGCTTTGGTGCTGTTCTGAAGGCAAAGGGCGGTCACACCAAATATTGATTCATTTATATTTTATACTAGCTGAAGAGCCCGGCGTTGCCCAGGCATAGTAACTAACTGTGGTTAGTTATAGCACCTCACTTCTCTCATTTTCCCATCACGCTTCTTATTTTCCCCCTCACATCTCTCATTTTCCCCCTCACATCTCTCATTTTCCCCTCGCTCCTCTCATTTTCCCCCTCACACCTCTCATTTCCCCCTCACACCTCTCATTTTCTCCCCTCACTTCTCTCATTTCCCCCCTAACACATGTCATTTTGACCTCACACCTGTTGTTTTTCCAATCACTCCACTATTTTCCCCTCACTCCTCTCCTTTTGCACTCACACCTCTTCATTTTCACCTCACACCTCTCATTTTCCCCTCAGTATATAGCTGTATGTCATCTATCCTGTATATGGCATATACCTGTATGTCATCTCCTGTATATACCTGTACGTCATCTCCCCTGTATATAGTATATACCTGTATGTCATCTCCTGTATATAGTATATACCTGTATGTCATCTTCCCCGTATATAGTATATACCTGTATGTCATCTTCCCTGTATATAGTATATACCTGTATGTCATTTCCCCTGTATATAGTACTGTATATACCTGTATGTCATCTCTGTATACACCTGTTCATCATCTCCCCTGTATATAGTATATACCTATATGTTATCTCCTGTATATTGTACATACCTGTATGTCATCTCCCCTGTATATAGTATATACCTGTATGTCATCTCCTCCTGTATATAATATATAGCTGTATATCATCTCCTCCTGTATATAGTATGTACATGTATGTCATCTCCCCTGTATATAGTATATACCTGTATGTCATCTCACCTGTGTATAGAATATATGTGTATGTCATCTCCCCTGTATATAGTATATTCCTGCATGCCATCTCCTCCTGGCTGTAAATTTGCCTCCAACACTTTTCCTTTCACTTTTTCCCCATTGTTTGGTGAATTGGAACGCACAGGGTTAAAATTTCGCCTCACAACATAGCCTATGACGCTCTCGGGGTCCAGACGTGTGACTGTGTAAAATTTTGTGGCTGTAGCTGCGACGGTGCAGATACCAATCCCAGACATACACGCACACATTCAGCTTTATATATTAGATTTCTCTTTTGTTCTCTTTTCATTTAGTTAATTCACAAAAATAAACTTTTGTGGTAGGTCGACTCACTCGGCTGCTTAAAAAGGTGTAGTCACAGGAACACTTTTCGTTTAAGTTTTCAACTGGTTTATCCCAGTCAGACGCCTCTCAATCAGCAAAACCAGTTCTCCACTTTGCACTGACGAGGGGCAGCACCCCGAAACACAGTGTCTGCAAATTGAGATTCTGCTTTGGCTTTTATCCTAAGTCATGGGACAAGGCTCATTATAGGGTCGACATTTGCTACTTCCAATAGGAGGCACTAGAGTTCTAGTCCTCTTCCTTTCTGAAGAGACAATTTTCATATTTCCCAGAGGAGCATTGCGTCTTTAAGTCTCCTCATCTCGACATGCTTAACATGTCACTCTCCGCAAGGAGAAACGATACTTCTTGGACAACTGGTTTATTAAAATTGTACTGCATCAACCAGTCCAAAATTAGGCAAACAAATGGGAAGAACGAAATAGCATTCAGTACAGTCTGTGTTGCTGTAAGGATCTGCCCACTCAGGGGAGCAAAAACAAGATTTAGTTCTCTTTCAGCTCTGGAGCTCTAATCTCCCCACACACACTGAACACTGAATGAATCCAAAAGCTCCACATTTACCTTCTGGACCACACCCTGGGGTGGAGATATAGTGGGCAGCCTCCTACCCACTCTTCTGCTGTTCCCAAAAATCCATTCCTTAATATTGCCAATTAACCCCTCTCAGCACTTAGTATGATGGAGCATTTTTCCAGGTTCATATCACTGATGCTAACATCAGATTCCTGAGTGACACATATCTCCCCTCCAGTATTTTACAAGTGACCTTCTCTAGGGTTGAGCGACCTTGACCTTTTTAGAGTCGAGTCGTGTTTCGCGAAACCCGACTATCTTAGAAGTCGAGTCGAGTGGAATCGGCCGATTATGGCGAAAAGTCGGGTATCGCCCGAAACACGAAACCCAATGCAAGTCAATGGGGGAGCATAGTCGGCAGTGAGTGGAGGCCAGGAAAACACCTACACTGCCCATTTTAATGGCAAAAACATCCATTCTTGTTACAGAAGCTTGTCAATCGTAATTTAGCTTATAATAATTGGAAGGCATTTGAAATTGCGGGTCATTTGGCTAAAGTTGTGGGGGGTAGGGCTGGTTCAAGTAATTAGTGGGCCCAGTAAATCTGGACCACGTCACGGCAGTGGAGCAGGGAGAGGTAAGTATTTCAACTTTGCAAGTGCTGTGATCCTGAGCAAGCAGGGGGGGCCCACTCGTTGGCATTGGCACTGGCACAGGGCCCCTCAAAGTACAGCGGTGTGTTTGCACGGCGGGGGCGCCTCCCACCGGCAGCAACACTTTTGCGTACTATGAGAGGCCCTGTGCCAGTGACGTCGCCAACTAGTATTCCTCCCCCCACCTGATGAAGGAACCTGCACTTTCATCTGCACCTTCCTCTTTGTCCCCGTGTAAGGTGGTATGGTATGCGGGAAGAGGAACCTGACTTTCAGCAGGGTCAAATCTTGCTGTGTAGCGTGCACGGGGAATTTTGCGTTATGGGTCAATGTACCAGCAGACTCATCTATCACTGGCTGGGCAATGGGCAGGATGAGGAGGAAACACAGATATAGGCCCAAAGAATAAAGTTGGCTAAATGCAGTTCAAAATTGGTAACACAGGACTAACCAGGGGGCATTGCAGTGGAGGACAACTGGAATGAGAGGCTGACACAGAGAGTAGGCCCAAATCAGTAAGTAGTCGAAATGCAGTTCAAAATTGGCAACCGTAGTAAACAGGCGGCACAGCTTTGTTCAGTGGAGGAGAACAGCAAGGAGTGGCAGACACCGATAGTAGGCCCCAACCCAACTAGTAGGCCAAATGCAGTCTAACATTAACAACTACTTAACGAGAGCCTGAAAATGGAATTTCAGGACAGGAAACCAGGAGAACAGCAAGGAGTGGCAGACACCGATAGTAGTCCCCAAACCAACTAGTACGCCAAATGCAGTTGTTCCATTTAACCACAATTTAATGAGAGCCTGAAGATAGAAGTTCAGGAAAGGCAACCTGGAGAACACCTTGGAGTGTAACACAACATCTCTCTACACCCCATACCCAATTTGTAGGCCTAATGCAGTGTAGTTTTCAACAACTACTAAACGAGAGTCGGAAGATCGAAGCAATGTGGACGAAACCTGGGGAACACCTTGGAGTGTAACACACCGTCTCTCTACACCCCATACCCAATTTGTAGGCCTAATGCAGTGTAGTTTTCTACAACTACTAAACGAGAGTCGGAAGACCGAAGCAATGTGGACGAAACCTGGGGAACACCTTGGAGTGGAACACACCATCTCTCTACACCCCATACCCAATTTGTAGGCCTAATGCAGTGTAGTTTCCAACAACTACTAAACGAGAGCATGAAGATCGAAGCAATGGACAGGAAACCTGGGGAACACCTTGGAGTGGAACACACCATCTCTCTACACCCCATACCCAATTTGTAGGCCTAATGCAGTGTAGTTTCCAACAACTACTAAACGAGAGCATGAAGATCGAAGCAATGGAGAGGAAACCTGGGGAACACCTTGGAGTGGAACACACCATCTCTCTACACCCCATACCCAATTTGTAGGCCTAATGCAGCGTAGTTTTCAACAACTACTAAACGAGAGCCAGAAGATCGAAGCTCAGGAAAGGCAACCTGGAGAACACCTTGGAGTGGAACAAACCATCTCTCTACACCCCATACCCAATTTGTAGGCCTAATGCAGCGTAGTTTCCAACAACTACTAAACGAGAGCATGAAGGTCGAAGCAATGGAGAGGAAACCTGGGGAACACCTTGGAGTGTAACACACCATCACTCTACACCCCATACCCAATTTGTAGGCCTAATGCAGTGTAGTTTCCAACAAATACTAAACGAGAGCCGGAAGATCGAAGCTCAGGAAAGGCAACCTGGAGAACACCTTGGAGTGGAACACACCATCTCTCTACACCCCATACCCAATTTGTAGGCCTAATGCAGTGTAGTTTCCAACAACTACTAAACGAGAGCATGAAGATCGAAGCAATGGAGAGGAAACCTGGGGAACACCTTGGAGTGGAACACACCATCTCTCTACACCCCATACCCAATTTGTAGGCCTAATGCAGTGTAGTTTCCAACAACTACTAAACGAGAGCCGGAAGATCGAAGCTCAGGAAAGGCAACCTGGAGAACACCTTGGAGTGGAACACACCATCTCTCTGCACCCCATACCCAATTTGTAGGCCTAATGCAGTGTAGTTTCCAACAACTACTAAACGAGAGCATGAAGATCGAAGCATTGGCGAGGAAACCTGGGGAACACCTTGGAGTGGAACACACCATCTCTCTACACCCCATACCCAATTTGTAGGCCTAATGCAGTGTAGTTTCCAACAACTACTAAACGAGAGCATGAAGATCGAAGCATTGGCGAGGAAACCTGGGGAACACCTTGGAGTGGAACACACCATCTCTCTACACCCCATACCCAATTTGTAGGCCTAATGCAGTGTAGTTTCCAACAACTAGTAAACGAGAGCATGAAGATCGAAGCAATGGAGAGGAAACCTGGGGAACACCTTGGAGTGTAACACACCATCTCTCTACACACCATACCCAATTTGTAGGCCTAATGCAGTGTAGTTTCCAACAACTACTAAACGAGAGCATGAAGATCGAAGCAATGGAGAGGAAACCTGGGGAACACCTTGGAGTGGAACACACCATCTCTCTACACCCCATACCCAATTTGTAGGCCTAATGCAGTGTAGTTTCCAACAACTACTAAACGAGAGCATGAAGATCGAAGCAATGGCGAGGAAACCTGGGGAACACCTTGGAGTGGAACACACCATCTCTCTACACCCCATACCCAATTTGTAGGCCTAATGCAGTGTAGTTTCCAACAACTACTAAACGAGAGCATGAAGATCGAAGCAATGGAGAGGAAACCTGGGGAACATCTTGGAGTGGAACACACCATCTCTCTACACCCCATACCCAATTTGTAGGCCTAATGCAGTGTAGTTTCCAACAACTACTAAACGAGAGCATGAAGATCGAAGCAATGGAGAGGAAACCTGGGGAACACCTTGGAGTGGAACACACCATCTCTCTACACCCCATACCCAATTTGTAGGCCTAATGCAGTGTAGTTTCCAACAACTACTAAACGAGAGCATGAAGATCGAAGCATTGGCGAGGAAACCTGGGGAACACCTTGGAGTGGAACACACCATCTCTCTACACCCCATACCCAATTTGTAGGCCTAATGCAGTGTAGTTTCCAACAACTACTAAACGAGAGCATGAAGATCGAAGCAATGGAGAGGAAACCTGGGGAACACCTTGGAGTGGAACACACCATCTCTATACACCACATACCCAATTTGTAGGCCTAATGCAGTGTAGTTTCCAACAACTACTAAACGAGAGCATGAAGATCGAAGCAATAGAGAGGAAACCTGGGGAACACCTTGGAGTGGAACACACCATCTCTCTACACCCCATACCCAATTTGTAGGCCTAATGCAGTGTAGTTTCCAACAACTACTAAACGAGAGCATTAAGATCGAAGCAATGGCGAGGAAACCTGGGGCACACCTTGGGGAGGCAGACACCGTTAGTAGGCCCTACCAAAGTTGTACCCCCAATGCAGTTTTAAAATTCCTAGAGGCTGAAAACAAGACTATTGACGCTCAGCTTTTTTCAAAGGAACACAGCTGAATTGAGTGGCGCAGACAGACACAGGTAGTAGGACTTAAACCAAAAATGTGGCTCACTGCAGCTTAAAAAAGTTACATGGGTACACAAGCAGCAGTGCTCTGGGCAGTGGAGGACAAT
Source organism: Ranitomeya imitator (assembly GCF_032444005.1). NCBI lineage: Eukaryota > Metazoa > Chordata > Amphibia > Anura > Dendrobatidae > Ranitomeya > Ranitomeya imitator. Next base: position 479,140,271 of record NC_091285.1, on the reverse strand, counting down.
TTCAATAGTGGACCGCAGACAGACTTTGTACGCCTACTATTAAAAAAAGGATGCTCTATGCAATTAAAAATAGGTTTCAGGGGTCCACGGGCAGCAGTGGTGTGGTCAGTGGACGAGTATTGGAAGGAGGGACCGCAGACAGGCGTAGTAGGCCTAACATAACAAAATTAGGCTGTAGACACTGTAAAATTGGTTCCAGGGGTACACGGGCAGCAGTGGTGGAAAATTGGAATTAGGGACTGCAGACAGACTTTGTAGGCTGTCCCCTGTGGACCATGCATCCAACACATTAACCCAGTGCGCCGTAATGGACACGTAACTTTTTGTGGACATGCCTACTGGTCCATGCGTCTCTTGTCAGGTGCACCTTTCTAATGTTTGATTGCCTGAGTGCTATGACAATGCAGACTTTTTCATGCCGCTGGAGGGCTGGGATGGCTTTTCTCGCAAAAGAAATGTCGACTGGGTAGCTTGAACCGTTGCACAGCGTAGTTCATCTGGGCTTTCTAAATATAAAACAAAGAAAAAAAGTAGGCTACATGCACTTTCAGCTGGGTTCCAGGGGTACACGGCCAGCATTGGTCTGGTCAGTGGAGAACTATTGGAAGGAAGGAACGCAGACAGGCTTCGAAGGCCTAACATAATAACAGTTGACTGTAGGCAATTTTAAATTGGTTCCAGGGGTACACGGGCAGCAGTGGTGTGGTCAGTGGAGGCCTAGTGGAAGGAGTGACCGCAGACAGGCATCGAAGGCCTAACATAATAACAGATGGCTGTAGCAATTTTAAATTGGTTCCAGGGGTACACGGGCAGCAGTGGTGTGGTCAGTGGAGGCCTAGTGGAAGGAGTGACCGCAGACAGGCATCGAAGGCCTAATATAATACCAGATGGCTGAAGGCAATTTTAAATTGGTTCCAGGGGTACACGGGCAGCAGTGGTGTGGTCAGTGGAGGCCTAGTGGAAGGAGTGACCGCAAACAGGCATCGAAGGCCTAACATAATTACAGATGGCTGTAGGCAATTTTAAATTGGTTCCAGGGGAACATGGGCAGCAGTGGCCTGGTCAGTGTAGTAGTAGTAGTAGAAAGAACGGACCGCAGACAGGCTTCGAAGGCCTAACATAAAAAAATTGGGCTGGCTGTAGGCAATTTTAAATTGGTTCCAGGGGTACACGGGCAGCAGTGGTGTGGTCAGTGGAGGCCTAGTGGAAGGAGTGACCGCAGACAGGCATCGAAGGCCTAACATAATAACACATGGCTGTAGGCAATTTTAAATTGGTTCCAGGGGAACACGGGCAGCAGTGGCCTGGTCAGTATAGTAGTAGTAGAAAGAACGGACCGCAGACAGGCTTCGAAGGCCTAACATAATAAAATTGGGCTGGCTGTAGGCAATTTTAAATTGGTTCCAGGGGTACACGGGCAGCAGTGGTGTGGTCAGTGGAGGCCTAGTGGAAGGAGTGACCGCAGACAGGCATCGAAGGCCTAACATAATAACACATGGCTGTAGGCAATTTTAAATTGGTTCCAGGGGAACACGGGCAGCAGTGGCCTGGTCAGTGTAGTAGTAGTAGAAAGAACGGACCGCAGACAGGCATCGAAGGCCTAAAATAATAAAATTGGGCTGGCTGTAGGCAATTTTAAATTGGTTCCAGGGGTACACGGGCAGCAGTGGTGTGGTCAGTGGAGGCCTAGTGGAAGGAGTGACCGCAGACAGGCATCGAAGGCCTAACATAATACCAGATGGCTGTAGGCAATTTTAAATTGGTTCCATGGGTACACGGGCAGCAGTGGTGTGGTCAGTGGAGGCCTAGTGGAAGGAGTGACCGCAAACAGGCATCGAAGGCCTAACATAATACCAGATGGCTGTAGGCAATTTTAAATTGGTTCCAGGGGAACACGGGCAGCAGTGGCCTGGTCAGTGTAGTAGTAGTAGAAAGAACGGACCGCAGACAGGCATCGAAGGCCTAAAATAATAAAATTGGGCTGGCTGTAGGCAATTTTAAATTGGTTCCAGGGGTACACGGGCAGCAGTGGTGTGGTCAGTGGAGGCCTAGTGGAAGGAGTGACCGCAGACAGGCATCGAAGGCCTAACATAATACCAGATGGCTGTAGGCAATTTTAAATTGGTTCCAGGGGAACACGGGCAGCAGTGGCCTGGTCAGTGTAGTAGTAGTAGAAAGAACGGACCGCAGACAGGCTTCGAAGGCCTAACATAAAAAAATTGGGCTGGCTGTAGGCAATTTTAAATTGGTTCCAGGGGTACACGGGCAGCAGTGGTGTGGTCAGTGGAGGGCTAGTGGAAGGAGTGACCGCAGACAGGCATCGAAGGCCTAACATAATAACACATGGCTGTAGGCAATTTTAAATTGGTTCCAGGGGAACACGGGCAGCAGTGGCCTGGTCAGTGTAGTAGTAGTAGAAAGAACGGACCGCAGACAGGCTTCGAAGGCCTAACATAATAAAATTGGGCTGGCTGTAGGCAATTTTAAATTGGTTCCAGGGGTACACGGGCAGCAGTGGTGTGGTCAGTGGAGGCCTAGTGGAAGGAGTGACCGCAGACAGGCATCGAAGGCCTAACATAATAACACATGGCTGTAGGCAATTTTAAATTGGTTCCAGGGGAACACGGGCAGCAGTGGCCTGGTCAGTGTAGTAGTAGTAGAAAGAACGGACCGCAGACAGGCTTCGAAGGCCTAACATAATAAAATTGGGCTGGCTGTAGGCAATTTTAAATTGGTTCCAGGGGTACACGGGCAGCAGTGGTGTGGTCAGTGGAGGCCTAGTGGAAGGAGTGACCGCAGACAGGCATCGAAGGCCTAACATAATAACACATGGCTGTAGGCAATTTTAAATTGGTTCCAGGGGAACACGGGCAGCAGTGGCCTGGTCAGTGTAGTAGTAGTAGAAAGAACGGACCGCAGACAGGCTTCGAAGGCCTAACATAATAAAATTGGGCTGGCTGTAGGCAATTTTAAATTGGTTCCAGGGGTACACGGGCAGCAGTGGTGTGGTCAGTGGAGGCCTAGTGGAAGGAGTGACCGCAGACAGGCATCGAAGGCCTAACATAATAACACATGGCTGTAGGCAATTTTAAATTGGTTCCAGGGGAACACGGGCAGCAGTGGCCTGGTCAGTGTAGTAGTAGTAGAAAGAACGGACCGCAGACAGGCATCGAAGGCCTAAAATAAAAAAATTGGGCTGGCTGTAGGCAATTTTAAATTGGTTCCAGGGGTACACGGGCAGCAGTGGTGTGGTCAGTGGAGGCCTAGTGGAAGGAGGGGCCGCAGACAGGCTTCGAAGGCCTAACATAAAAAAATAAAGCTGTTGGCAATTTAAAATTGGTTCCAGGGGTACACGAGCAGCAGTACAATGGTCAGTGGAGGCCTAGTGGAAGGAGGGACCGCAGACAGGCTTCGAAGGCCTAACATAACAAAAATGTCAATACAATGGTATTGTCAGTGCCAGGCATTGAAGGATGTCAGCGCATAGACTAAACATTGGTGGAGCTGTGAGAGATAATTTTGCAAGTGGTAGAGCACTGTTTGAGCTGGGGGGGGAACTGTCTTGTGGCCGGCGGTACAGGCCCAGGGCCCCTCATATTACAACGGTGTGTCTGACGTTGGGTGCGCACCACCACCGCCAGAGACACTTTATTGTACTATGAGGGACCCAGTGGCAGTGCTGTCGACCAAAAGCGGGCACACCCACCTCTTCAGACAAACAGCACTCTCACGGTTGCTGGCGCCAAGTGGCGATACCACGGCCCCGTGTGGGGAGTTTGGCCATTTAGTGAGGTGTAAACATGTCGTATGCTGGACAATCAGGTGCAGAAAATTACGAGATTGGAAAAGTCATTCAGAATAGTCCACAGGCAAGACCTTTTCATAGGAAAGCTAGGTGTCAGCCGGGCAAGGTGGGGCAAAAGATTTCGAAATCCAGTTGTGGTTCATTTTAATGAAGGTTAGATCATCTACATTTTGGGTAGCCAGACGAGTCCTTTTTTCTGTTAGTATTGAACCTGCAGCACTGAATACTCTTTCTGATAGGACACTAGCTGCCGGGCAAGCAAGCTCCTGCAATGCATATTCTGCCAATTCTGGCCAGGTGTCTAATTTGGATGCCCAGTAATCAAATGGGAATGACGGTTGAGGGAGAACGTCGATAAGGGATGAAAAATAGTTTGTAACCATACTGGACAAATGTTGTCTCCTGTCACTTTGAATTGATGCTGCAGTACCTGTCCTGTCTGCGGTCATAGCAAAATCACTCCACAACCTGGTCAGAAAACCCCTCTGGCCAACGCCACTTCTGATTACTGCCCCTCTAACACCTCTGGTCTGCTGGCCCCTGCAGCTCGTGTGAGAACGATCACGGGCGCTGTGTGCAGGGAATGCCAGAAGCAAACGGTCAACAAGAGTTGATTGTTTGGTTGCTAATATTATTTCCAAGTTGTCATGTGGCATTATATTTTGCAATTTGCTTATATAGCGAGGATCAAGGAGGCAGGCCAACCAGTAATCGTCATCGTTCATCAGTTTAGTAATGTGTGTGTCCCTTTTGAGGATACGTAAGGCAGAATCCGCCATGTGGGCCAAAGTTCCAGTTCTCAAATCTGCGGTTGTGCTTGGTTGAGGGGCAGTTTCAGGCAAATCCACGTCACTTGTGTCCCTCCAAAAACCAGAACCCGGCCTTGCAGCGCCAACAATTTCCAGTGGCCCCGGAAAAGCTTCCTCATTAAAAATATAATCATCCCCATCATCCTCCTCGTCCTCCTCCTCCTCTTCGCCCGCTACCTCGTCCTGTACACTGCCCTGGCCAGACAATGGCTGACTGTCATCAAGGCTTTCCTCTTCCTCAGCTGCAGACGCCTGATCCTTTATGTGCGTCAAACTTTGCATCAGCAGACGCATTAGGGGGATGCTCATGCTTATTATGGCGTTGTCTGCACTAACCAGCCGTGTGCATTCCTCAAAACACTGAAGGACTTGACACATGTCTTGAATCTTCGACCACTGCACACCTGACAACTCCATGTCTGCCATCCTACTGCCTGCCCGTGTATGTGTATCCTCCCACAAAAACATAACAGCCCGCCTCTGTTCGCACAGTCTCTGAAGCATGTGCAGTGTTGAGTTCCACCTTGTTGCAACGTCTATGATTAGGCGATGCTGGGGAAGGTTCAAAGAACGCTGATAGGTCTGCATACGGCTGGAGTGTACGGGCGAATGGCGGATATGTGAGCAAAGTCCACGCACTTTGAGGAGCAAGTCGGATAACCCCGGATAACTTTTCAGGAAGCACTGCACCACCAGGTTTAAGGTGTGAGCCAGGCAAGGAATGTGTTTCAGTTGGGAAAGGGAGATGGCAGCCATGAAATTCCTTCCGTTATCACTCACTACCTTGCCTGCCTCAAGATCTACAGTGCCCAGCCACGACTGCGTTTCTTTCTGCAAGAACTCGGACAGAACTTCCGCGGTGTGTCTGTTGTCGCCCAAACACTTCATAGCCAATACAGCCTGCTGACGTTTGCCAGTAGCTGCCTCATAATGGGAGACCTGGTGTGCAACAGTGGCAGCTGCGGATGGAGTGGTTGTGCGACTGCGGTCTGTGGACGAGCTCTCGCTTCTGCAGGAGGACGAGGAGGAGGAGGAGGGGGTGCGAACGGCTACAGCCAACTGTTTCCTAGACCGTGGGCTAGGCAGAACTGTCCCAAACTTGCTGTCCCCTGTGGACCCTGCATCCACAACATTCACCCAGTGTGCCGTGATGGACACGTAACGTCCCTGGCCATGCCTACTGGTCCATGCATCTGTTGTCAGGTGCACCTTTGTGCTCACAGATTGCCTGAGTGCATGGACGATGCGCTCTTTAACATGCTGGTGGAGGGCTGGGATGGCTTTTCTGGAAAAAAAGTGTCGACTGGGTAGCTCGTAGCGTGGTACAGCGTAGTCCATCAGGGCTTTGAAAGCTTCGCTTTCAACTAACCGGTAGGGCATCATCTCTAACGAGATTAGTCTAGCTATGTGGGCATTCAAACCCTGTGTACGCGGATGCAAGGCTAAGTACTTCCTTTTTCTAACCATAGTCTCATGTAGGGTGAGCTGGACTGGAGAGCTGGAGATCGTGGAACTAGCGGGGGTGCCGGTGGACATGGCAGACTGAGAGACGGTGGGAGATGGTATTGTTGCCGCCGGTGCCCTAGATGCAGTGTTTCCTACTACGAAACTGGTGATTCCCTGACTGCTTTGGCCTGGCAAAGAAACCTGCACAGATACTGCAGGTGGTGCGGAAAATTGTGGCCCTACACTGCCGGAAGGGATGTTGCGTTGATGACTAGCTTCATTGGCCGAGGGTGCTACAACCTTAAGGGACGTTTGGTAGTTAGTCCAAGCTTGCAAATGCATGGTGGTTAAATGTCTATGCATGCAACTTGTATTGAGACTTTTCAGATTCTGCCCTCTACTTAAGGTAGTTGAACATTTTTGACAGATGACATTGCGCTGATCAATTGGATGTTGTTTAAAAAATGCCAGACTGCACTCTTTCTAGCATCGGATACCTTTTCAGGCATTGCAGACTGAGCTTTAACCGGATGGCCACGCTGTCCTTCAACAGGTTTTGGCTTTGCCACGCGTTTTGGGCCAGATACGGGCCCGGCAGATGGAACCTGTTGCGATGTTGATGCCTGCTGCGGCCCCTCCTCCTCCGCTTCAGAACTGCTGCCGCCTGCACCCTGTTCCTCCAGTGGCTGCCAATCGGGGTCAAGAACTGGGTCATCTATTACCTCTTCTTGTAGCTCGTGTGCAACTTCGTCTGTGTCACCGTGTCGGTCGGTGGTATAGCGTTCGTGATGGGGCAACATAGTCTCATCAGGGTCTGATTCTTGATCATTACCCTGCGAGGGCAATGTTGTGGTCTGAGTCAAAGGACCAGCATAGTAGTCTGGCTGTGGCTGTGCATCAGTGCACTCCATGTCAGATTCAACTTGTAATGGGCATGGACTGTTAACTGCTTCACTTTCTAAGCCAGGGACGGTATGTGTAAAGAGCTCCATGGAGTAACCCGTTGTGTCGCCTGCTGCATTCTTCTCTGTTGTTGTTTTTGCTGAAGAGGACAAGGAAGCGACTTGTCCCTGACCGTGAACATCCACTAACGACGAGCTGCTTTTACATTTACCAGTTTCACGAGAGGAGGCAAAAGAGCTAGAGGCTGAGTCAGCAAGATAAGCCAAAACTTGCTCATGCTGCTCCGGCTTTAAAAGCGGTTTTCCTACTCCCAGAAAAGGGAGCGTTCGAGGCTTTGTGTAGCCAGACGACGAACCTGGCTCCATAGCTCCAGACTTAGGTGCAATATTTTTTTTCCCACGACCACCTGATGCTCCACCACTACCACTACCCTCATTACCAGCTGACAATGAACGCCCCTGGCCACGACCTCTTCCACCAGACTTCCTCATTGTTTTAAAGACGTAACCAAACTAACGGTATTTGTTGCTGTCACACAACTTACACGGTGAGCTATAACTTCAGTATGATTTAGCTACCCCTTTACAGGTGGGTGAGACCACAATGAAAATCAGGCACAATGTTACACACTCTGTTTTTGGTGGCACCAAATGAGAGAGATGCCACACACGCAGGACTGTCACTGAAGCACAAATGTTAATATTAATCTCCCACTGTTTTTTTTTATTTATTTTTTTTTTTTTCAGGGAGACTTTAGAAACAAAATAAAATAAAATGATTTTTTCAGGAAGAATTTAGAAACCAAATAACATAAAATGATTTTTCCAATGACAATTTAGAAACCAAATAAAAAAAAAAAAGGCTTTCTATGCCCCACTGAGTGAGAGATGCCACACACAGGAGTCAGGAGTGGCACACAAGCCCAGAGGCCAATATTTTTCTCCCAATGATTGATGTAGTGATTTTTTCAGGTAGATTTTGGAACCCAAATCAAGCAAAAAAAATAATAGGCTTTCTATGGCCCACAATTGGAGAGAGAGAGAGATGGCACACCCAGGAGTCAAGACTGGCACACAAGCAGAAAGGGCAATATTAATCTCTCACTGATTTTTTTTTTTTCAGGGAGACTTTAGAAAAAAAAAATAATAGAATAAAATGATTTTTTCAGGAAGAATTTAGAAACCAAATAAAATAAAATGATTTTTTCAGGGAGAATTTTGAAAACAAATAAAACAAAAAATAGGCTTTCTATGGCCCACTGAGTGAGAGATGACGCACACAGGAGTCAGGAGTGGCACACAAGCCCAGAGGCCAATAATGTTCTCCCAATGATTGATGTGGTGATTTTTTCAGGTAGATTTTGGAACCCAAATCAAGCTAAAAAAATAATAGGCTTTCTATGGCCCACAATTGGAGAGAGAGAGAGAGATGGCACACCCAGGAGTCAAGACTGGCACACAAGCAGAAAGGGCAATATTAACCCCTCTGTGACCTTAGACGTACTATCCCGTCGAGGTGCCCTGGGCTTATCTGACCCTGGACGGGATAGTACGTCATAGCCGATCGGCCGCGCTCACGGGGGGAGCGCGGCCGATCGCGGCCGGGTGTCAGCTGCTTATCGCAGCTGACATCCGGCACTATGTGCCAGGAGCGGTCACGGACCGCCCCCGGCACATTAACCCCTGGCACACCGCGATCAAAGATGATCGCGATGTGCCGGGGGTGCAGGGAAGCACCGCGCAGGGAGGGGGCTCCCTGCGGGCTTCCCTGAGCCCCCCGCAGCAACGCGATGTGATCGCGTTGCTGCGAGGGTCTCACCTCCCTCCCTCCCTGCTCCAGGCCCGGATCCAAGATGGTCGCGGATCCGGGTCCTGCAGGGAGGGAGGTGGCTTCACAGAGCCTGCTTAGAGCAGGCACTGTGAAGCCTGCAGCGCTGCATGTCAGATCAGTGATCTGACAGAGTGCTGTGCAAACTGTCAGATCACTGATCTGTGATGTCCCCCCCTGGGACAAAGTAAAAAAGTAAAAAAAAAATTTTCCAAATGTGTAAAAAAAATAAAAAAAAATATTCCAAAATAATGAAAAAAAAAAAAAAATATTATTCCCATAAATACATTTCTTCATCTAAATAAAAAAAAAAAACCAATAAAAGTACACATATTTAGTATCGCCGCGTCCGTAACGACCCGACCTATAAAACTGTCCCACTAGTTAACCCCTTCAGTAAACACCGTAAGAAAAAAAAAAAAAAAACGAGGCAAAAAACAACGCTTTATTATCATACCGCCGAACAAAAAGTGGAATAACACGCGATCAAAAGGACAGATATAAATAACCATGGTACCGCTGAAAGCGTCATATTGTCCCGCAAAAAAAGAGCCGCCATACAGCATCATCAGCAAAAAAATAAAAAAGTTATAGTCCTGAGAATAAAGCGATGCAAAAATAATTATTTTTTCTGTAAAATAGTTTTTATCGTATAAAAGCACCAAACCATAAAAAAATGATATAAATGAGGTATCGCTGTAATCGTACTGACCCGAAGAATAAAACTGATTTATCAATTTTACCAAACGCGGAACGGTATAAACGCCTCCCCCAATAGAAATTCATGAATAGCTGGCTTTTGGTCATTCTTCCTCACAAAAATCGGAATAAAAAGCGATAAAAAAATGTCACGTGCCCAAAAATGTTTTCAATAAAAACGTCAACTCGTCCCGCAAAAAACAAGACCTCACATGACTCTGTGGACCAAAATATGGAAAAATTATAGCTCTCAAAATGTGGTATTGCAAAAAATATTTTCTGCAATAAAAAGGGTCTTTCAGTGTGTGACGGCTGCCAATCATAAAAATCCGCTAAAAAACTCGCTATAAAAGTAAATCAAACCCCCCTTCATCACCCCCTTAGTTAGGGAAAAATAAAAAAAAATGTATTTATTTCCATTTTCCCATTAGGGCTAGGGTTAGGGCTAGGGTTAGGGCTAGGGCTAGGGTTAGGGCTAGGGTTAGGGCTAGGGTTAGGGCTAGGGCTAGGGTTAGGGCTAGGGTTAGGGCTAGGGCTAGGGCTAGGGTTAGGGCTAGGGTTAGGGTTAGGGCTAGGGTTAGGGCTAGGGTTAGGGCTAGGGTTAGGGCTAGGGTTAGGGTTAGGGTTAGGGCTAGGGTTAGGGCTAGGGTTAGGGCTAGGGTTAGGGTTAGGGTTGGGGCTACAGTTAGGGTTGGGGCTAAAGTTAGGGTTAGGGTTTAGATTACATTTACAGTTGGGAATAGGGTTGGGATTAGGGTTAGGGGTGTGTCAGGGTTAGAGGTGTGGTTAGGGTTACCGTTGGAATTAAGGTTAGGGGTGTGTTTAGATTAGGGTTTCAGTTATAATTGGGGGGTTTCCACTGTTTCGGCACATCAGGGGCTCTCCAAACACGACATGGCGTCCGATCTCAATTCCAGCCAATTCTGCGTTGAAAAAGTAAAACAGTGCTCCTTCCCTTCCGAGCTCTCCTGTGTGCCCAAACAGGGGTTTACCCCAACATATGGGGTTTCAGCGTACTCAGGACAAATTGGACAACAACTTTTGTGGACCAATTTCTCCTGTTACCCTTGGGAAAATACAAAACTGGGGGCTAAAAAATAATTTTTGTGGAAAAAAAAATATTTTTTATTTTCACGGCTCTGCGTTATAAACTGTAGTGAAACACTTGGGGGTTCAAAGTTCTCACAACACATCTAGATAAGTTCATTGAGGGGTCTAGTTTCCAATATGGGGTCACTTGTGGGGGGTTTCTACTGTTTAGGTACATTAGGGGCTCTGCAAACGCAATGTGACGCCTGCAGACCAATCCATCTAAGTCTGCATTCCAAATGATGCTCCTTCCCTTCCGAGCCCTCCCATGCGCCCAAACGGTGGTTCCCCCCCACATATCGGGTATCAGCGTACTCAGGACAAATTGGACAACAACATTTAGGGTCCAATTTCTCCTGCTAACCTTGGAAAAATACAAAACTGGGGGCTAAAATATAATTTTTGTGGAAAAAAAAATATTTTTTATTTGCATGGCTCTGCGTTATAAACTGTAGTGAAATACTTGGGGGTTCAAAGCTCTCACAACACATCAAGATGAGTTCCTTAGGGGGTCTACTTTCCAAAATGGTGTCACTTGTGGGGGGTTTCTACTGTTTAGGTACATTAGGGGCTCTGCAAACGCAATGTGACGCCTGCAGACCATTCCATCTAAGTCTGCATTCCAAATGGCGCTCCTTCCCTTCCGAACCCTCCCATGCGCCCAAACGGTGGTTCCCCCCCACATATGGGGTATCAGCGTACTCAGGACAAATTGGACAACAACTTTTGGGGTCCAATTTCTCCTGTTACCCTAGGGAAAATACAAAACTGGGGGCTAAAAAATAATTTTTGTGGGAAAAAAATTTTGTTTTATTTTTATGGCTCTGCATTATAAACTTCTGTGAAGCCCTTGGTGGGTCAAAGTGCTCACCACACATCCAGATAAGTTCCTTAGGGGGTCTACTTTCCAAAATGGTGTCACTTGTGGGGGGTTTCAATGTTTAGGCACATCAGTGGCTCTCCAAACGCAACATGGCGTCCCATCTCAATTTCTGTCAATTTTGCATTGAAAAGTCAAACTGCGCTCCTTCCCTTCCGAGCTCTCCCATGCGCCCAAACAGTGGTTTACTGCCACATATGGGGTATCAGCGTACTCAGGACAAATTGGACAACAACTTTTGAGGTCCAATTTCTTCTCTTACCCTTGGAAAAATAAAAAATTGGGGGCAAAAATATAATTTTTGTGAAAAAATATGATTTTTTATTTTTACGGTTCTGCATTATAAACTTCTGTGAAGCACTTGGTGGGTCAAAGTGCTCACCACACATCCAGATAAGTTCCTTAGGGGGTCTACTTTCCAAAATGGTGTCACTTGTGGGGGGTTTCAATGTTTAGGCACATCAGTGGCTCTCCAAACGCAACATGGCGTCCCATCTCAATTCCTGTCAATTTTGCATTGAAAAGTCAAATAGCGCTCCTTCCCTTCCGAGCTCTCCCATGCGCCCAAACAGTGGTTTACTGCCACATATGGGGTATCAGCGTACTCAGGACAAATTGGACAACAACTTTTTGGTCCAATTTCTCCTGTTACCCTTGGTAAAATAAAACAAATTGGAGCTGAAGTAAATTTTTTGTGTAAAAAAGTTAAATGTTCATTTTTATTTAAACATTCCAAAAATTCCTATTAAACACCTGAAGGGTTAATAAACTTCTTGAATGTGGTTTTGAGCACCTTGAGGGGTGCAGTTTTTAGAATGGTGTCACACTTGGGCATTTTCTATCATATAGACCCCTCAAAATGACTTCAAATGAGACGTGGTCCCTAAAAAAAAATGGTGTTGTAAAAATGAGAAATTGCTGGTCAACTTTTAACCCTTATAACTCCCTAACAAAAAAAAAAATTGGTTCCAAAATTATGCTGATGTAAAGGAGACATGTGGGAAATGTTACTTATTAAGTATTTTGTGTGACATATCTCTGTGATTTAATTGCATAAAAATTCAAAGTTTGAAAATTGCGAAATTTTCAAAATTTTCGCCAAATTTCCGTTTTTTTCACAAATAAACGCAGGTACTATCAAAGAAATTTTACCACTATCATGAAGTACAATATATCACGAGAAAACAATGTCAGAATCACCAGGATCCGTTGAAGCGTTTCGGAGTTATAACCTCATAAAGGGACAGTGGTCAGAATTGTAAAAATTGGCCTGGTCATTAACGTGCAAACCACCCTTGGGGGTAAAGGGGTTAATCTCCCACTGATTTTTTTTTTTTTTTTTCAGGGAGACTTTAGAAAAAAAAAACAATAGAATAAAATGATTTTTTCAGGAAGAATTTAGAAACCAAATAAAATAAAATGATTTTTTCAGGGAGAATTTAGAAAACAAATAAAACAAAAAATAGGCTTTCTATGGCCCACTGAGTGAGAGATGGCACACACAGGAGTCAGGAGTGGCACACAAGCCCAGAGGCCAATATTAATCTCCCACTTTTTTTTTTTTTTTTTCAGGGAAAATTTATAAACCCAATAAAAAATTTTTATAAACCCAATAAAAAAAATTATAAATAGGCTTTCTATGGCCCACTATCTGAGAGAGAGAGATGGCACGCTTAGGACTGGCACACAAGCCCAAAGGCCAATATTAATCTCCCACTGATTGATTTATTGATTTTTTCAGGTAGAATTTAGAACCCAAATAAAGCAAAAAAAAAAATAGGCTTTCTATGGCCCACTGACTGAGAGATGGCACACACAGGAGTCAGGAGTGGCACACAAGCCCTGAGGCCAATATTTTTCTCCCACTGATTGATGTAGTGATTTTTTCAGGTAGATTTTAGAACCCAAATCAAGCAAAAAAAATAAATAGGCTTTCTGTGATGTGCTGCTGCAGTGCAGTATGGAGCAATCTCCACCAGGGGGTGCTGGATAAGGAAAGGAGGCTGCACACACAGCACAGCTACACTGAACAACAACACAGGTGTCACAGGTAATGAAAGGGACATAAAACAAGCCAAGGTCATACACGGATATAGCGGCGCGGTACAGAAGGGGCGAGCAGAGAATCGTCGGGGACAAGCAAAACATCAGAACCTACCGGGAACGTGGTAACCAAAACGTGAGGCGTAAGACAGAGTCGGGGTACAGGCCAAAGGTCAGAACAAGTAACAAACGGGTGCAGTCAGTCAGAGGCAAAGAGGAACACTTAGAACAGGGATCCAGGTCAGGAGCTCAAACAGTGCAGGATGAACTTATAGCTGACACTGGCCCCCAGGCTGCAGAGGACTTAAATAGCACAGCCAGCTCCAGGGTGAGGCAGAGAGGATTAACTCCCACATGACCAGTCCAGAGACAAGAGAGCTGAACATAATCTCAGAACTGGATCATGACACTTTCTATGGCCCACTGAGTGAGAGATGGCACAGACAGGGATGGCACTCTAGCAGAAATGCCAATCTTAATCTCCCACAAAAAAAAAAAAAAAGGAACTGTCCTTCAATTACTATCTCCCTGCAGTAATCTCAGCCAGGTATGGCAGGCAGCAATAAGGAGTGGACTGATGCACAAATTAAATAAAAAGTGTGGACAAACAAAAAAGATAGCTGTGCAGAAAGGAAGGAACAAGAGGATTTGTGCTTTGAAAAAAGCAGTTGGTTTGCACAGCGGCGTACACACAGCAATGCAGCTATCAGGGAGCCTTCTAGGGCAGCCCAATGAGCTACAGCGTTGAGGGGAAAAAAAAAAATGTAGCTTCCACTGTCCCTGCACACCGAAGGTGGTGTTGGGCAGTGGAAATCGCTACAGCACAAGCGGTTTGGTGGTTAATGGACCCTGCCTAACGCTATCCCTGCTTCTGACGAAGCGGCAGCAACCTCTCCCTAAGCTCAGATCAGCAGCAGTAACATGGCGGTCGGCGGGACCGCCCCTTTATAGCCCCTGTGACGCCGCAGACAGCAAGCCAATCACTGCAATGCCCTTCTCTAAGATGGTGGGGACCAGGACCTATGTCATCACGCTGCCCACACTCTGCGTTTACCTTCATTGGCTGAGAAATGGCGCTTTTCGCGTCATTGAAACGCGACTTTGGCGCGAAAGTCGCGTACCGCATGGCCGACCCCGCACAGGGGTCGGATCGGGTTTCATGAAACACGACTTTGCCAAAAGTCGGCGACTTTTGAAAATGAACGACCCGTTTCGCTCAACCCTAACCTTCTCACATTATTTAAACTTCTAGTTTTTAAATCATTGTTACTTCTGCATAGTATTGTGTATTTAAATTGAGATCAATTAGTGTATTTAAATTGAGATCAATTACACACTTGTGCTTACAAACATGGGTCAATCTCTACATATCCTTACTACCTTAGCATTAATTGCCAAGTGTTGGGGCCCTAAAGTAAAGTTTATAGTTAGGTAAAATTGCTTGCTCATTTACATACACACATATAGAAATACATCCATCGGTGAGTGAAAAAATAAAGCTTAAATACAACTGATGATTGGATAATGCCAAAGCTGGTGTTTCATTGTCTTACTTTCCCTCGTATTCATTCTCATCTGAAATATTGCAACTCTCTACTAATTTTGACAGTCAGAGTTAATCCTCAGCATGTCAACATGTCAGTCTTCAACTTAGCATACTCTTTTGCATCCTGCAAGTCCAGGTCATAGTAGGCTCTGCAGTTCCCATGTTAAATATGGTGCCAGAACCTCTGCCCACTGCTCCGGAGGCAATTTCGCCCGTTCTGCCACCCTTTTGACAATCATCAGGAACGTCTCAACGTCATCACCCGGGGTCATCTTTTGCAATGTTCTTCTTACCATCTTTCTTGCGTGTGTGTCATCACCTGGATTTGGGGTTGGGGCAGTTGCCCTGCCACAGATCGCCTTAGACAGGAGTTCTGTTGTGAATTCTGTGGCAGAGTTCACTCCTGTGGTCACAAGTGGTACTTCGGCTGATTCTCTCTGGGATCTTCCGTTTGTGGAGGAAAGTGGTACTGCAGCTTCTGAGTTTCCTCCCTCAGGTGATCTGGTGAGCTCGTTAGCTTCTTCTCTACTTAACTCCACCTGATGCTTTGATCCATGCTTCCTGTCAATGTTCCAGTGTAGGACTTGTTTTTCCCCTGGATCATTCCTGTGGCCTGCTGCTCTGCAAAGCTAAGTTTTGCTTATGTTATTTTGTTGCTATTTTTCAGTCCAGCTTGCTTTATTGGTTTTTTTCGCCTGCTGGAAGCTCTGAGACGCAGAGGGACCACCTCCGTACCGTTAGTCGGTGCGGAGGGTCTTTTTGTCCCCTCTGCGTGGTTATTTATAGGTTTTTGTTCTGACCTCAAAGTTATCTTCCCTATCCTCGTTCTGTTCAGCTAGTCGGGCCTCACTTTGCTAAATCTGTTTCATCTCTATGTTTGTGTTTTCATCTTACTCACAGTCATTATATGTGGGGGGCTGCCTTTTCCTTTGGGGAATTTCTCTGAGGCAAGGTAGGCTTATTTTTCTATCTTTAGGACTAGCTAGTTTCTCAGGCTGTGACGAGGTGCCTAGGTTCTGGTCAGGAGCGCTCCACGGCTACCTTTAGTGTGGTTTGATAGGATTAGGGATTGCGGTCTGCAGAGTTCCCACGTCTCAGAGCTCGTTCTATTATTTTGGGTTATTGTCAGATCACTGTATGTGCTCTGACCTCCATGTCCATTGTGATTCTGAATTGCCTTTCATAACAGTACAGGAAGCCAAAAGTGCTAATGATTCTCAATAGAGGGAAAAAAAAAGTTCTGAGACCATTTTTTTTTCTTTGCACTGTGTTTTGTCTTTTTTTTCCCCTAGACATTTGGGTGGTTCAGGACACAGGTGTAGCAATGGACATTAAAGGTCTGTCTTCATGTGTGGATCAGCTCACGGCAAGAGTTCAAAATATTCAAGATTTTGTGGTTCAGAATTCTTTGCTAGAACCGAGAATTCCTATTCCAGATTTGTTTTTTGGAGATAGAACTAAATTTCTGAGTTTCAAAAATAATTGTAAACTATTTCTGGCTTTGAAACCTCGCTCTTCTGGTGACCCAATTCAACAGGTTAGGATCGTCATTTCTTTTTTGCGCGGCGACCCTCAGGACTGGGCGTTTTCTCTTGCGCCAGGAGATCCTGCATTGAGTAATATCGATGCGTTTTTCCTGGCGCTTGGGTTGCTGTACGATGAGCCTAATTCAGTGGATCAGGCAGAAAAAAATTTGCTGGCTCTTTGTCAGGCTCAGGATGAGATAGAGGTATATTGTCAGAAATTTAGAAAGTGGTCAGTGCTCACTCAATGGAATGAATCTTCGCTGGCAGCAATATTCAGAAAGGGTCTCTCTGAAGCCCTTAAGGATGTCATGGTGGGATTTCCTATGCCTGCTGGTTTGAATGAGTCTATGTCTTTGGCCATTCAGATCGGTCGACGCTTGCGTGAGCGTAAATCTGTGCACCATTTGGCGGTATTACCTGAGCTTAAACCTGAGCCTATGCAGTGTGTTAGGACCTTGACCAGAGTTGAACGGCAAGAACATAGACGTCTGAATGGTCTGTGTTTCTATTGTGGTGATTCCACTCATGCTATCTCTGATTGTCCTAAGCGCACTAAGCGGTTCGCTAGGTCTGCCACCATTGGTACTGTACAGTCAAAATTTCTTCTGTCCGTTACCTTGATCTGCTCTTTGTCATCGTATTCTGTCATGGCATTTGTGGATTCAGGCGCTGCCCTGAGTTTGATGGACTTGGAATATGCTAAGCGTTGTGGGTTTTTCTTGGAGCCCTTGCAGTGTCCTATTCCATTGAGAGGAATTGATGCTACGCCTTTGGCCAAGAATAAGCCTCAATACTGGACCCAGCTGACCATGTGCATGGCTCCTGCACATCAGGAGGTTATTCGCTTTCTGGTGTTGCATAATCTGCATGATGTAGTCGTGTTGGGGTTGCCATGGCTACAAGCCCATAATCCAGTATTAGATTGGAAATCCATGTCGGTGTCCAGCTGGGGTTGTCAGGGGGTACATGGTGATGTTCCATTTCTGTCAATTTCGTCATCCACCCCTTCTGAGGTCCCAGAGTTCTTGTCTGATTACCGGGATGTATTTGATGAGCCTAAGTCCAATACCCTACCTCCGCATAGGGATTGTGATTGTGCTATCAATTTGATTCCTGGTAGTAAATTCCCAAAAGGTCGATTGTTTAATTTGTCCGTGCCTGAGCACACCGCTATGCGCAGTTATGTGAAGGAATCCCTGGAGAAGGGGCATATTCGCCCGTCATCGTCGCCATTAGGAGCAGGGTTCTTTTTTGTAGCCAAGAAGGATGGTTCGCTGAGACCTTGTATAGATTACCGCCTTCTTAATAAGATCACGGTTAAATTTCAGTACCCCTTGCCATTGTTATCTGATCTGTTTGCTCGGATTAAGGGGGCTAGTTGGTTCACAAAGATAGATCTTCGTGGTGCGTATAATCTGGTGCGAATTAAGCAAGGCGATGAATGGAAAACTGCATTTAATACGCCCGAGGGTCATTTTGAGTATCTCGTGATGCCGTTCGGACTTGCCAATGCTCCATCAGTGTTTCAGTCCTTTATGCATGACATCATCCGAGAGTACCTGGATAAATTCCTGATTGTGTACTTGGATGACATTTTGATCTTCTCGGATGATTGGGAGTCTCATGTGAAGCAGGTCAGAACGGTTTTTCAGGTCCTGCGTGCTAATTCTTTGTTTGTGAAGGGATCGAAGTGTCTCTTTGGTGTGCAGAAGGTTTCATTTTTGGGGTTCATCTTTTCCCCTTCTACTGTCGAGATGGATCCTGTTAAGGTCCAAGCCATCCATGATTGGACTCAGCCGACATCTCTAAAAAGTCTGCAAAAGTTCCTGGGCTTTGCTAATTTTTATCGTCGCTTCATCTGCAATTTTTCTAGTATTGCTAAACCATTGACCGATTTGACCAAGAAGGGTGCTGATGTGGTCAATTGGTCTTCTGCTGCTGTGGAAGCTTTTCAAGAGTTGAAGCGTCGTTTTTCTTCTGCCCCTGTGTTGTGTCAACCAGATGTTTCTCTTCCGTTCCAGGTCGAGGTTGATGCTTCTGAGATTGGAGCAGGGGCTGTTTTGTCACAGAGAGGTTCTGGTTGCTCAGTGATGAAACCATGCGCTTTCTTTTCCAGGAAGTTTTCGCCTGCTGAGCGAAATTATGATGTGGGCAACCGAGAGTTGCTGGCCATGAAGTGGGCATTCGAGGAGTGGCGTCATTGGCTTGAAGGAGCTAAGCATCGCGTGGTGGTATTGACTGATCATAAGAACTTGACTTATCTCGAGTCTGCCAAGCGCTTGAATCCTAGACAAGCTCGTTGGTCGTTGTTTTTTGCCCGTTTTGACTTTGTGATTTCGTACCTTCCGGGCTCTAAAAATGTGAAGGCGGATGCTCTGTCTAGGAGTTTTGTACCCGACTCTCCGGGTTTGTCTGAGCCGGCGGGTATCCTCAAGGAGGGAGTAATTGTGTCTGCCATCTCCCCTGATTTGCGGCGGGTGCTGCAAAAATTTCAGGCTAATAAACCTGATCGTTGCCCAGCGGAGAAACTGTTTGTCCCTGATAGGTGGACGAATAAAGTTATCTCTGAACTTCATGGTTCGGTGTTGGCTGGTCATCCTGGAATCTTTGGTACCAGAGAGTTAGTGGCTAGATCCTTTTGGTGGCCATCTCTGTCGCGGGATGTGCGTTCTTTTGTGCAGTCATGTGGGATTTGTGCTCGGGCTAAGCCCTGCTGTTCTCGTGCCAGTGGGTTGCTTTTGCCCTTGCCGGTCCCGAAGAGGCCTTGGACACATATCTCTATGGATTTTATTTCTGACCTTCCCGTTTCTCAAAAGATGTCAGTCATTTGGGTGGTCTGTGATCGCTTTTCAAGATGGTCCATCTGGTACCCTTGTCTAAATTGCCTTCCTCCTCTGATTTGGTGCCTTTGGTCTTCCAGCATGTGGTTCGTTTGCATGGCATTCCAGAGAATATTGTTTCTGACAGAGGTTCCCAGTTTGTTTCGAGGTTTTGGCGAGCCTTTTGTGGTAGGATGGGCATTGACTTGTCTTTTTCCTCGGCTTTCCATCCTCAGACTAATGGCCAGACCAAGCGAACCAATCAGACCTTGGAAACATTTCTTAGGTGCTTTGTTTCTGCTGATCAGGATGACTGGGTGTCCTTTTTGCCTTTGGCTGAGTTCGCCCTTAATAATCGGGCCAGCTCGGCTACCTTGGTTTCACCGTTTTTCTGCAATTCTGGGATCCATCCTCGTTTCTCTTCTGGACAGGTTGAGTCTTCGGACTGTCCTGGTGTGGATACTGTGGTGGACAGGTTGCAGCAGATTTGGACTCAGGTAGTGGACAATTTGACCTTGTCCCAGGAGAAGGCTCAACTTTTCGCTAATCGCAGACGCCGTGTGGGTCCCCGACTTCGTGTTGGGGATCTGGTTTGGTTATCTTCTCGTCATATTCCTATGAAGGTTTCCTCTCCTAAGTTTAAACCTCGTTTTATTGGTCCGTATAGGATTTCTGAGGTTCTTAATCCTGTGTCTTTTCGTCTGACCCTTCCAGATTCTTTTTCCATACATAACGTATTCCATAGGTCATTGTTGCGGAGATACGTGGCACCTATGGTTCCATCTGTTGAGCCTCCTGCCCCGGTTTTGGTGGAAGGGAAATTGGAGTATATTGTGGAGAAGATTTTGGATTCTCGTGTTTCGAGACGGAAACTGCAGTATCTGGTTAAATGGAAGGGTTATGCTCAGGAAGATAATTCCTGGGTTTTTGCCTCTGATGTCCATGCTCCCGATCTTGTTCGTGCCTTTCATGTGGCTCATCCTGGTCGGCCTGGGGGCTCTGGTGAGGGTTCGGTGACCCCTCCTCAAGGGGGGGGGTACTGTTGTGAATTCTGTGGCAGAGTTCACTCCTGTGGTCACAAGTGGTACTTCGGCTGATTCTCTCTGGGATCTTCCGTTTGTGGAGGAAAGTGGTACTGCAGCTTCTGAGTTTCCTCCCTCAGGTGATCTGGTGAGCTCGTTAGCTTCTTCTCTACTTAACTCCACCTGATGCTTTGATCCGTGCTTCCTGTCAATGTTCCAGTGTAGGACTTGTTTTTCCCCTGGATCATTCCTGTGGCCTGCTGCTCTGCAAAGCTAAGTTTTGCTTATGTTATTTTGTTGCTATTTTTCAGTCCAGCTTGCTTTATTGGTTTTTCTCGCCTGCTGGAAGCTCTGAGACGCAGAGGGATCACCTCCGTACCGTTAGTCGGTGCGGAGGGTCTTTTTGTCCCCTCTGCGTGGTTATTTATAGGTTTTTGTGCTGACCTCAAAGTTATCTTCCCTATCCTCGTTCTGTTCAGCTAGTCGGGCCTCACTTTGCTAAATCTGTTTCATCTCTATGTTTGTGTTTTCATCTTACTCACAGTCATTATATGTGGGGGGCTGCCTTTTCCTTTGGGGAATTTCTCTGAGGCAAGGTAGGCTTATTTTTCTATCTTTAGGACTAGCTAGTTTCTCAGGCTGTGACGAGGCGCCTAGGTTCTGGTCAGGAGCGCTCCACGGCTACCTTTAGTGTGGTTTGATAGGATTAGGGATTGCGGTCTGCAGAGTTCCCACGTCTCAGAGCTCGTTCTATTATTTTGGGTTATTGTCAGATCACTGTATGTGCTCTGACCTCCATGTCCATTGTGATTCTGAATTGCCTTTCATAACAGAGTTCTATCTGTTGCTTGTGCTGCTGCATCTGCTGCTGCTGTTGCCACTGCTGCTGTTGATACTGCTGCCATATCTGTTGCTGCTGGAGATTAGCCGGCATGAGTTGCTTTATGAACTCCTCCATGTTGTCAGATTTCGCTCCTGCAGTTGGTTTCACCCAGGACATGCGGTACCTTTGGGGTTCATGCCCCTGCTTCTAGCACCAATTGTAGGGTTTTTACTCACTCAGCTGCTGTTGATGTAGGCATAGGAAGCTGTTTTCATAAAAATGTCCAGTCAGGTTTATTAACTCCATAAAATTGCTTAAGAATAAGCAAACAAAAGATAGCCTTCTCCAGCACAAAGTGAAGACAAACAGAAAATAAACAGTCCAATAGTACTGCGGGTCCCCCCCACTCAGGTCAGTGTCTTTAGCAAACACACTGGAGGCCTCCACACCTCCAGTCACAGACACTGAATGAGACACTTGGTCTTCATTTTATCTGCTAAAACCACACCCCAGGGGTGGGAATATGTGAGCAGTCATTCCCACCCATCTCTATTGACTTCTCGTGAAACCCGGCCCTGGAATGCCCTAATAACTCTCTCAGCACCCTATGTGCTGGAGCATGCTTTCCAAGCTCACATCACTGAAGCTACCAACCTCGATGATACATATCTCCCCTTAAGGACCTGTCAGGCAGCCATCTTACAATATGGAATATGAGATTGCACGTGCACTGTGTTAACTATCATGTTGCTAATCTGTAAAGAAAAGTTTTAATAATTATTGATTCTTCATATGTGAAGTATAACCATTCCTGTTCATATTGTTTCTCAAAAAGGATCATTGATGTTATTTTGTTGAATTTTTGTCCTATTCATGTTGTAATAATCTCTAGCTGCAATATTTTTAACAGTTGCAGAATGTTAAAAAAAAACTTTTAAGCATTTTTTTTAAAGCTTGACTTACTGACAGCAGATCAAAATGGGCACTAAATGTTTTGAAATACTTTGACAATCAAGAATTTTTGAACATTTTGCTATCTAAAAAATGTTATGGTAATTTAATTTTGCTACTTAAAAGAAAGATAGGTCATGGATATATACAAGTCCCAAGAAATAACATAATATTTTCTGGAAACATATACAAATGGTAGTGATATTAGTTCTACACAAAAACAGTCAGTTTGGTGTAATATATAACACTGGCTTAATTAGAAACCTAAACATTATTCTCATTTGATGTTTGTGTATTGTACTCCACAATTTATTTGCTTTAATGCCATCTGCTCACATATCAGACTATTCTTCATACCCCCTTCTGGCCTGTCACCTTCCTGAATTTTCTAACTGACCACCCATCCCTAGGAAAATCCAATTAATTAAGAAAATTGAAATCCATA
Organism: Ranitomeya imitator; assembly: GCF_032444005.1. Classification (NCBI taxonomy): domain Eukaryota; kingdom Metazoa; phylum Chordata; class Amphibia; order Anura; family Dendrobatidae; genus Ranitomeya; species Ranitomeya imitator. The sequence goes on along the minus strand of NC_091285.1, from coordinate 479,117,638 downwards.
AATAGTTCATGCAAAAACATTTGTTTAGTGTGTGGTCTGTCAGTGACAGTTTGAAGTGCTACATATATGAACAAGAACATGACAGATAGATGCTAAAGCGTAACAATGTAATCATTAGGCTGCTTACTTAGAAATGCAATATTATCATCAGAGTCTTTGCAGTTCTTTCTTACATAAAAACACTTCACTTACATTTTCTAAATACAAAGATGTTTAATATACGGTAAGTAAAAGTTAGATAAAATCATGTATTGATTATCTGCAAAGTCTTCTTGCCTTATTTCCATCCCTAGCTCTGCTGAAGTCCTGTATAATAATCTTTTGGAATTTATTACTGGTGACATATTTAGTAACATTTCCACAGTCATACACCTTGGTTATCTCTAGCAGCGACACGGCTAAACAAGACTCAACTGTTGATTTTAAAGGTGAATTTACCATATGATTACAGCAGAAAAGGGGAGAAGCAACTGGACAGATGAAAAGCTATATAATCCCTTATTCAACACGTGCACAACATACCACCCCAAAGGATTTCTAGTGATCCTGCTTGTAGAACCGGTAGAAGATTGGTTCCATTCTTTCTGCATTCAAGTGTATTTGTGTTTTTCAGATGTGAATATATTTGAAGACATAAGTGCCAGGGCAGAGGCAAAGGAGCGCTCATAAACTCCCTGCCCTGACATGTAGTGGCATGATGAGGTCATCATACCACTGACCTCATCACGCTGCTGCCATGGTTACTGCTGTCCAAAGAAGTGGCAAAGATGGTGGGAAGTTAAACACTCTTTGAATCTGATGATCAGTGGTTTTATTGCAAAAGGGGGTGTTAGCACGAGGAACAGTATAATGGGGGCAGTGTGCAGAGGGGGGAAGAGTGTGAGGGAAAAGTATGGCGAGCTGGGAGAAAGGAGGAAATAATGTGGGAATGTAAGAGCGTGGGGAGACAGCTTGAACAGATGTAAACATTGGGCAATAGCATAGAGAGATGGCATCAAGAGGGGACAGTATGGAGAGGTGGCATAGTGGGAGGACACTGAAGATAGAGACAGCATGAAGCAGGACAGTGTGGAGCTAATAGTTTATAAGTACATAGGAAGTTGGAAATTAGTAAACATGAGTAAAAAATCTGCACTTCCAATGGTCTAGAGATCAGCAGGGGGCAGGAATAGTTGAAATGCACTTTCTAAATTTCTCCACATCATTGATCTGCAGCAGCCTACTTCTAAGTTTTACATAGAGGTTATGACTAGAGTTGAGCGAAATTGATCAGGTCCCTGCTTATTCGGCAAGCTATAGTGCTTGCCAAAATATACAGCAGAGGGAACCCGGATACATGAAACGCGCTTGCTGATCAGCTGCCGGGACCTTAGCTGCATGTGCACACCAGAGTTTTGAGTTTTACAAAGTATGACACAAAAAACCTGGCAGCGGCCCAAAGAAGTTTAGGGCACTCTAACTTTGGCCCCTACCTACTGACAAATTGTCAAAAGTCTGCCCTAAATCCTCATTAAAATGGTCTGTATCAATGTACCATTAGAGTTCTGATTAGTGGAGTAAGTAGAATTTGCACCTATCAGAAATGTAAGATGTATAGTTTGCCTTTTTTTGCAGCCCTTGAGATTGGTTTGGTATATCAGTGTGACCATTAGGGTACCGTCACACTAAGCGATGCTGCAACGATACCGACAACGATGTCGATCGCTGCAGCGTCGCTGTTTGGTCGCTGGAGAGCTGTCACACAGACAACTCTCCAGCAAGCAACGATCCCGAGGTCCCCTGGTGACCAGGGTAAACATCGGGTTACTAAGCGCAGGGCAGCGCTTAGTAACCCGATGTTTACCCTGGTTACCAGCGTAAACGTTAAAAAAAAAAAAAACACTACATACTTACCTTCCGTGTCTGTCCTCCGGCGCTCTGCTTTCCTCTGCACTGTCAGCGCTGGTCAGCCGGAAAGCAGAGCGGTGACGTCACCGCTGTGCTTTCCGGCTGGCCGGCGCTCACAGCCAGTGCAGAGAAGCACAGCGCCGGGGGACAGACACGGAAGGTAAGTATGTAGTGTTTGTTTTTTTAACGTTTACGCTGGTAACCAGGGTAAACATCGGGTTACTAAGCGCGGCCCTGCGCTTAGTAACCCGATGTTTACCCTGGCTACCAGTGAAGACATCGCTGGATCGGCATTACACACGCCGATCCAGCGATGTCAGCGGGAAATCCAGCGACGAAATAAAGTGCTGGACTTTTCTCAGCGACCAACGATCTCCCAGCAGGGGCCTGATCGTTGGTCGCTGTCACACATAACGATTTCCTTAACGATATCGTTGCTACGTCAAAAAAGCAACGATATTGTTAACGATATCGTTATGTGTGACGGTACCTTTAGATCAAAAAAGGTTTTACACACTTGCTTTATTGCATGCTAAAAAGAGTTGCACAATGCCCTATTGTTTCTGAACAACTTCTTTGTAAGGCTAAACAAACTGACTGCAGCTTGATCCATTTATGAAATCATTGAAGTCAACATGAATGGATCAAGTGCATTAGTTTTCCACTGGTTTTAAACAGATGATTATTGGACATGTGAACCCATCCTACCAATAGCCAATGCATTCTTCTTTGTTTGTCTCTTCTACGTATTTACCATTTACCATTTTGTACGTAGTTCTAACAGAAGCTGTATTAACTGAGCTAATTTTGACCTTAATGACAAGGTAACTGCAGATTCCAGGTGCTGGCTGGCAGATCTCGGCGGGCACACTGCGCACGCACCCACCATTTTGCTTCATGAAGAGGAGGGCTGGGGGATACGGATCCGGTACTAAGATACTGTGGGGCTTTTGGGGACACTTCTTCTTTCTCCTCTGATGTTATATCATGTCACAGGAGCGAGAAAGGATTGTTACACCAGATCTCACTTTTTTTTACATGATCGCCGTTATTCGTTGAATAACTTTGACCATATGATCTTATCTGGAAAAAATGGCCCTGGTAGCTGAAATCTGAGATATTTTCCAGCTCTAGGAGGCACTATTATCTTATTCTGATGAGGGAATAAGGCCCCTTAGCAGCAACTATATATATACTGTATATATATATATATATATATATTTATACAGTACAGACCAAAAGTTTGGACACACCTTCTCATTTAACCCCTTTCTGACCTCGGACGGGATAGTACGTCCGAGGTCAGATCCCATGCTTTGATGCAGGGCTCCGCGGTGAGCCCGCATCAAAGCCAGGACATGTCAGCTGTTTTGAACAGCTGACATGTGCCCGTAGTAGGCGCGGGCAGAATCGCGATCTGCCCGCACCTATTAACTAGTTAAATGCCGCTGTCAATCGCAGACAGCGGCATTTAACTACCATTTCCGGCCGGGCGGCCGGAAATGACATCATCGCCGACCCCCGTCACATGATCGGGGGTCGGCGATGCTTCAGAATAGTAACCATAGAGGTCCTTGAGACCTCTATGGTTACTGATCCTCGGCAGCTGTGAGTGCCACCTTGTGGTCTGCGCTCACAGCACACCTGCAATTCTGCTACATAGCAGCGATCTGATGATCGCTGCTATGTATCAGAGCCGATCGTGCTGTGCCTGCTTCTAGCCACCCATGGAGGCTATTGAAGCATGGCAAAAGTAAAAAAAAAAGAAAAAAAAAATGTGAAAAAAATAAAAAAAATATAAAAGTTTAAATCACCCCCCTTTCGCCCCAATCAAAATAAATGAATTAAAAAAAAATCAAATCTACACATATTTGGTATCGCCACGCTCAGAATCGCCCGATCTATCAAATAAAAAAAAGCATTAACCTGATCACTAAACGGTGTAGCGAGAAAAATATGCGAAATGCCAGAATTAGGTTTTTTTAGTCGCCACGACATTGCATTAAAATGCAATAACGGGCGATCAAAAGAACGTATCAGCACCAAAATGCTATCATTAAAAACGTCATCTCGGCACGCAAAAAATAAGCCCTCAATTGACCCCAGATCATGAAAAATGGAGACGCTACGGGTATCGGAAAATGGCGCAATTTTTTTTTTTAGCAAAGTTTGGAATTTTTTTTCACCACTTAGGTAAAAAATAACCTAGTCATGTTAGGTGTCTATGAACTTGTACTGACCTGGAGAATCATAATGGCAGGTCAGTTTTAGCATTTAGTGAACCTAGCAAAAAAGCCAAACAAAAAACAAGTGTGGGATTGCACTTTTTTTGCAATTTCACCGCACTTGGAATTTTTTTCCTGTTTTCTAGTACACGACATGCTAAAACCAATGGTGTCTTTCAAAAGTACAACTCGTCCCGCAAAAAGTAAGCCCTCACATGGCCAAATTGACGGAAAAATAAAAAAGTTATGGCTCTGGGAAGGAGAGGAGTGAAAAATGAACACGGAAAAACGTAAAATCCCAAGGTCATGAAGGGGTTAAAGATTTTTCTGTATTTTCATGACTATGAAAATTGCACATTCATACTGAAGGCATCAAATCTATGAATTAACACACGTGGAGTTATATACTTAACAAAAAAGTGTGAAACAACTGAAATTATGTCTTATATTCTAGGTTCTTCAAAGTAGCCACCTTTTGCTTTGATAACTGCTTTTCACACTCTTGGCATTCTCTTGATGAGCTTCAAGAGGTAGTCACCGGGAATGGTTTTCACTTCACAGGTGTGCCCTGTCAGGTTTAATAAGTGGGATTTCGTGCCTTATAAATGGGGTTGGGACCATCAGTTGTGTTGTGCAGAAGTCTGGTGGATACACAACTGATAGTCCTACTGAATAGACTGTTAGAATTTGTATTATGGCAAGAAAAAAGCAGCTAAGTAAAGAAAAACGAGTGGCCATCATTACTTTAAGAAATAAAGGTAAGTCAGTCCGAAAAATTGGGAAAACTTTGAAAGTGTCCCAAAGTGCAGTGGCAAAAACCATTAAGCGCTACAAAGAAACTGGCTCATATGAGGACCGCCCCAGTAAAGGAAGACCAAGAGTCACCTCTGTTTCTGAGGGTAAGTTTATCTGGGTCACCAGCCTCAGAAATCGCAGGTTAGCAGCAGCTCAGATTAGACTCCAGGTCAATGCCACACAGAGTTCTAGCAACAGACACATCTCTACAACAACTGTTAGGGGAGACGTTGTGCAGCAGGCCTTCATGGTAAAATAGCTGCTAGGAAACCACTGCTAAGGACAGGCAACAAGCAGAAGAGACTTGTTTGGGCTAAAGAATACAAGGAATGGACATTAGACCAGTGGAGATCTGTGCTTTGGTCTGATGAGTCCAAATTCGAGATCTTTGGTTCCAACCACCGTGTCTGTGCGACACAGTAAAGGTGAATGGATGGACTCTACATTGGGGTGCTTTGCTGGTGACACTGTTGGTGATTTATTCAAAATTGAAGGCATACTGAACCAACATGGCTACCACAGCATCTTGCAGCGGCATGCTATTCCATCCGGTTTGCGTTTAGTTGGACCATCATATATTTTTCAACAGGAAGATGACCCCAAACACACCTCCAGGCTGTGTAAGGGCTATTTGACCAAGAAGGAGAGTGATGGGGTGCTACGCCAGATGACCTGGCCTCCACAGTCACCAGACCAGAACCCAATCGAGATGGTTTGGGGTGAGCTGGACCGCAGAGTGAAGGCAAAAGGGCCAACAAGTGCTAAGCATCTCTGGGAACTCCTTCAAGATTGTTGGAAGACCATTCCCGGAGACTATCTATTGAAGCTCATCAAGAGAATGCCAAGAGTGTGCAAAGCAGACATCAAAGCAAAAGGTGGCTACTTTGAAGAGCCTAGAATATAAGACATACTTTCAGTTGTTTCATACTTTTTTGTCAAGTATATAATTCCACATGTGTTAATTCATAGCTTTGATGCCTTCAGTGTGAATGTACAACTTTGATAGTCATGAAAATACAGAAAAATCTTTAAATGAGAAGGTGTGTCCAAACTTTTGGTCTGTACTGTACTGTATATATATATATATATATATATACATATATATATATACATATATATATATATATATATATATATATATATGTATATACAGTGGGGGGGAGTATTTAGTCAGCCACCAATTGGGCAATTTCTCCCACTTAAAAAGATGAGAGGGGCCTGTAATTGACATCATAGATAGACCACAACTATGAGAGTCCAAATTGAGAAAACAAATCCAAAAAAATCACCTTGTCTGATTTGGAAAGAATTATTGTTCAAATGATGGTGGAAAATAGGTATTTGGTCATTAACAAAAGTTCATCTCAATATTTTGTTACATTTTTTGTTAAATATCCTTTGTTGGCAATGACAGACGTCAAACATTTTCTGTAAGTTTTCGCAAGGTTGGCAGACACTGCTGGTGGTATGTTGGGCCATTCCTCCATGCAGATCTCCTCTAGAGCAGTGATGTTTTGGGCCTGTCCCTGGGCAACATGGACTTTCAACTCTCTCCAAAGGCTTCCTATGGGGTTGGGATCTGCAGACTAGCTAAGCAACTCCAGGACCTTCATATGCTTCTTATGAAGCCACTCGTTCATTGCCCTGGCAGTGTGCTTGGGATCATTATAATGCTGAAAGACCCATCCACGTTTCATATTCAAAGCCTTTGCTGATGAATGGAGGTTTGCACTCAAAATCTCATGATACATGGCCCCATTCATTCTGTCATGTACATGGATCAGTCATCCTGGTCCCTTTCCAGAGAAACAACCCCAAAGCATGATGTTGCCACCCCCCATGCTTCACAGTAGGTATGGTGTTCTTTGGATACAACTCAGCATTCTTTCTCCTCCATACAGTTCTACTTTGGTTTCATCAGACCATATGACATTCTCCCAATACTCATCTGGATAGTCCAAATGTTCTCTAGCAAACTTCAGATGGGCCCAGATATATACTGGCTTAAGCAGGGGGACACGTCTGGTACTGCAGGATCTGAGTCCCTGGCGGTGTAGTGTATTACTGATGGTAGCGTTTGTTATGGTGTTCCCAGCTCTATGCAGGTCATTCACTAGGTCCCCCTGTGTGGTTCTAGGATTTTTGCACACTGTTCTAGTGATCATTTTGACCCCACGGGTTGAGATCTTGCGTGGAGCCCCAGGTCGTGGGATATTATCAGTGGTCTGGTATGGCTTCCATTTTCTTATTATTGCTCCCACAGTTGATTTCATCACACCAAGCTGCTTGCCTATTGCAGATTCAGTCGTTCCAGCCTGGTGCAGGGCTACAATTTTGTTTCTGGTGTCCTTCAACAGCTCTTTGGTCTTCACAATAGTGGAGTTTGGAGTGTGACTGTTTGCGGTTGTGGACAGGTGTCTTTTATACTGATAGCAATTTCAAACAGCTGCCATTACTACAGGTAATGAGTGGAGGACAGGGGAGCCTCTTAAAGAAGTTGTTACAGGTCTGCGAGAGCAAGACATCTTGCATGTTTTTAGGTGATCAATTACTTATTTTCCACCATAATTTGAAAAATAAATGTTGCCAAATCAGACAAGGTGATTTTCTGGATTTGTTTTCTCAATTTTGGCTCTCATAGTTATGGTCTACCTATGATGTCTATTACAGGCCTCTCTCATCTTTTTAAGTGGGAGAACTTGCACAATTGGTGGCTGACTAAATACTTTTTCCCACTATATATATATTATATATACCGGTATATATAATTGTCTAAGGTCCACTTTTGTCTGTTTTTCACTTCTGTCTGTCTTTGTGTCACGGAAATCCCACGTCGCTGATTGGTCACGGCCGGCTGGGTGCGACCAATCAGCGACAGGCACAGTCTGGCCGCAAATTGGCCCCTCCCTACTCCCCTCCAGTCAGTGCCCCCTCGATACTCCCTTACAGTCAGTGACCAACATTTTACTATTGATGCTGCATCAATAGTAAAAAAATATAATGTTAAAAATAATAAAAAAAACATTATATTCTCACCTTCCGGCATCTGTCCCAAGAATGCATTGCGGCCATGACCCGTGATGACGTAGCGGTCTCGCGAGATGATGACGTAGCGGTCTCGCGAGACCGCTACATCATCACGGGTTATTGTCGCAAGGCATTACTGGGAACAGAGCGTCGCGAGGAGCATCGCTAAAGGCCTGACCTGGATCCGGGGGCCGCCAGAAGGTGAGTATATAACTGTTTTTTATTTTAATTCTTTTTTAACAGGGATATGGTGCCCATATTGCTACATACTATGTGGGCTGTGTTATATACTACGTGGGAGGTGTTACATACTTCTTGGGTTGTGTTACATACTGGTAGACTGTGTTATATACTACGTCACTGTGCTCTACACTACGTGGGCTGTGCTGCTGTATACTGCGTGGCTGTGCAATATACTACATGGCTGTGCTATATACTACGTGGCTGTGTTATATACTACTTGGACTGTGTTATATACTGCATGGGCTGTGTTATATGCTGTGTGGGCTGTGCCATATACTACATGGACTATGCTATATACTATGTGGGCTGTGTTATATACTGCGTGGGCTGTGTTATATACTGCGCGGGCTGTGCTATATACTATGTGGGCTGTGCTATATACTACGTGGGCTGTGCTATATACTACGTGGCTCTGCAATATGCAACGTGGCTGTGCTATATACTATGTGGCTGTGTTATATACTACGTAGCTGTGCTATATACTACATGCCTGTGCTATATACTACGTGGCTGTGCAATATACTATGTTGCTGTGTGATATACTGCATGGGCTGTGCTATATACTACATGGCTGTGTTATATACAACGTAGCTGAGCTATGTACTACGTGAGCTGTGCTATATACTATGTGGCTGTGCTATATACTACGTGGCTGTGTTATATACTGCGTGGGCTTTGCTATATACTACGTGCCTGTGCTATATACTACATACCTGTGCTATATACTATGTGCCTGTGCTATATACTACATGGCTGTGCTATATACTACGTGGCTGTGCTATATACATAGTAACATAGTAACATAATTATTAAGGTTAAAGGAAGACTTTAAGTCCATCTAGTTCAACCCATAGCCTAACCTAACATGCCCTAACATGTTGATCCAGAGGAAGGCAAAAAAAAAACCCATGTAGCAAAGAGTAAGCTCCACACTGGGGAACAAAATTCTTTCCCGACTCCACATACGGCAATCCGACTAGTTCCCTGGATCAACACCCTAACAAGGAATCTAGTATATATACCCTGTAACATTATACTTTTCAAGAAAGGCATCCAGACCCCTCTTAAATATAAGTAATGAATCACTCATTACAACATCATACGGCAGAGAGTTCCATAGTCTCACTGCTCTTACAGTAAAGAACCCGCATCTGTTATTGTGCCTAAACCTTCTTTCCTCCAGACGTAGAGGATGCCCCCTTGTCCCTGTCTCAGGTCTATGATTAAAAAGATCATCAGAAAGGTCTTTGTATAGCCCCAAGTGTAATAACCTATCTTGGTATTGCAGACCCCCAGTCCTCTAAAAACCTTGGTCGCTCTTCTCTGCACCCGCTCTAGTTCAGCTATGTCTTTCTTATACACAGGAGACCAGAACTGTACACAGTATTCTAAGTGTGGTCGAACTAGTGACTTGTATAGAGGTAAAATTATGTTCTCCTCATGAGCATCTATGCCTCTCTTAATGCATCCCATTATTTTATTTGCCTTTGTAGCAGCTGCCTGACACTGGCCACTAAATGTGAGTTTGTCATCCAGGTCTTTTTCATTGACGGTTTTGCAGAGGGGTTTTAGAATTTAGCACATAATTATACATCTTATTACTTCTACCCAAGTGCATGACCTTACATTTATCCCCATAAAAGCTTATTTGCCATTTATCATCCCAATCTTCTAGTTTACATAAATCATCCTGTAATATAAAATTGTCCTCCTCTGTATTGATTACCCTGCAGAGTTTAGTGTCATCTGCAAATATTGAAATTAATAATAATAATCTTTATTTGTATATAGCGCTACATATTTCGCAGCGCTTTACAGGTTGCACACATTATCATCATTATCAAATTCCACTCTGTATGCCCCCTACAAGATCATTAATAAATATGTTAAAAAGAAGAGGGCCCAATACTGACCCCTGTGGTACCCCACTGCTAACCGTGACCCAGTCCGAGTGTGCTCCATTAATAACCACCCTTTGTTTCCAATCCCTGAGTCAGCTCTTAACCCACTTACACATATTTTCCCCTATCCCCATTATTCTTATTTTATGCATCAACCTTTTGTGTGGCACCGTATCAAAAGCTTTTTGATACTACGTGGACTGTTTTATATGCTACGTGGGCTGTGAGACTCTTTCGCCCTGGGCCCTCAAAAACCTGCAGCTGGCCCTGGCTTCCCTTATTGGTCGCGGCTGCCCGGCCGTGAACAATCAGCGATAGGCGTAGTCTGGCCGTGAATTGGCGTGGGATTTGAACTATGCTTCGCTAATTGCTCGCGCCCGGCCGGCCAAATCCTGTGTATTTATTGCATTATTCTGAAATCTTCATAAATAGACTATATACATATTCTAGAATTCCCGATGTGTTAGAAACGGGCCGCCATCTAGTACAGTATATATATATACCAAATAGCAAAAAGAAGGCAGCACTCCAAAAGTTTCAGGTGAAAAAAAGGTGAGGTTTTAATCGACCCACATCACTGCGCGACGTTTCGGCCATTGGCCGACACTCTGTGACATAGTAATTGGGTTTCCAGACATGCGCAATAGATCTAGATGAACGCCGACAACGGCAAAAATAGAGTCCTCCATGTGGAGTTACCGGATTGCGGCAGGGTGAGAGTTACAAGATATGATTATTATAAATATAATATACACTAACAGGATAGTCTGTGGAATGAAGTAGAAAGTGGGAAAGTATGAGATTTTATAAGCAATATAGCACATAGCACTTTAATAAGCACAGAGATTGCATTAAGGTTATACAGTGGGGCAAAAAAGTATTTAGTCAGTCAGCAATAGTGCAAGTTCCACCACTTAAAAAGATGAGAGGCGTCTGTAATTTACATCATAGGTAGACCTCAACTATGGGAGACAAACTGAGAAAAAAAAATCCAGAAAATCACATTGTCTGGTTTTTTTTCGTTTTTTTTTGCATTTTATGGTGGAAAATAAGTATTTGGTCAGAAACAAACAATCAAGATTTCAGGCTCTCACAGACCTGTAACTTCTTCTTTAAGAGTCTCCTTTTTCCTCCACTCATTACCTGTAGTAATGGCACCTGTTTAAACTTGTTATCAGTATAAAAAGACACCTGTGCACACTCTCAAACAGTCTGACTCCAAACTCCACTATGGTGAAGACCAAAGAGCTGTCAAAGGACACCAGAAACAAAATTGTAGCCCTGCACCAGGCTGGGAAGACTGAATCTGCAATAGCCAACCAGCTTGGAGTGAAAAAATCAACAGTGGGAGCAATAATTAGAAAATGGAAGACATACAAGACCACTGATAATCTCCCTCGATCTGGGGCTCCACGCAAAATCCCACCCCGTGGGGTCAGAATGATCACAAGAACGGTGAGCAAAAATCCCAGAACCACGCGGGGGGACCTAGTGAATGAACTGCAGAGAGCTGAGACCAATGTAACAAGGCCTACCATAAGTAACACACTACGCCACCATGGACTCAGATCCTGCAGTGCCAGACGTGTCCCACTGCTTAAGCCAGTACATGTCCGGGCCCGTCTGAAGTTTGCTAGAGAGCATTTGGATGATCCAGAGGAGTTTTGGGAGAATGTCCTATGGTCTGATGAAACCAAACTGGAACTGTTTGGTAGAAACACAACTTGTCGTGTTTGGAGGAAAAAGAATACTGAGTTGCATCCATCAAACACCATACCTACTGTAAAGCATGGTGGTGGAAACATCATGCTTTGGGGCTGTTTCTCTGCAAAGGGGCCAGGACGACTGATCCGGGTACATGAAAGAATGAATGGGGCCATGTATCGTGAGATTTTGAGTGCAAACCTCCTTCCATCAGCAAGGGCATTGAAGATGAAACGTGGCTGGGTCTTTCAACATGACAATGATCCGAAGCACACCGCCAGGGCAACGAAGGAGTGGCTTCGTAAGAAGCATTTCAAGGTCCTGGAGTGGCCTAGCCAGTCTCCAGATCTCAACCCTATAGAAAACCTTTGGAGGGAGTTGAAAGTCCGTGTTGCCAAGCGAAAAGCCAAAAACATCACTGCTCTAGAGGAGATCTGCATGGAGGAATGGGCCAACATACCAACAACAGTGTGTGGCAACCTTGTGAAGACTTACAGAAAACGTTTGACCTCTGTCATTGCCAACAAAGGATATATTACAAAGTATTGAGATGAAATTTTGTTTCTGACCAAATACTTATTTTCCACCATAATATGCAAATAAAATGTTAAAAAAACAGACAATGTGATTTTCTGGATTTTTTTTTCTCAGTTTGTCTCCCATAGTTGAGGTCTACCTATGATGTAAATTACAGACGCCTCTCATCTTTTTAAGTCGTGGAACTTGCACTATTGCTGACTGACTAAATACTTTTTTGCCCCACTGTATAATATGCACGTTATAGAAAATTGTACAACTATTTGTTTATTTATTCATTAATGGCAATTGTAATATGCAAATTAATTCAAATTGTCTCTATAAAAGCACAACTGTTGTTAACACCCACTGCTTGAAAAAGGCTCAGTGAGCCGAAACGTCGCGCAGTGATGTGGGTCGATTAAAACTTCACCTTTTTTTCACCTGAAACTTTTGGAGTGCTGCCTTCTTTTTGCTATTTGGTATACATGTTGGATAAATGTTTGGACCATTTTATCCAGGCGGCTAGGCACCCACTACTGGTGGGCATTGTGCTGTTCCATTTTTTCCCTATATATAACGCTATTCCTAAACTAAACTAATTTTGCTACCTTACACACTTAGTCCAATTTAAAAGGGCACCAATTAACCTGTAAGTGGAATTATTATTGTCTTTTTATACAAATGTCTTATTCTCAGTGTAGCATTAATTTTCCTATCTTAGCCACATCAGCCACATCATGAAGAAGCTAGTTATCCTACAGATATGCTTTTTGGAGTGTGAGAAGGAAATAAGAGTTTCTAGAGCAAACCAATGCAAACTTGGGTTCAACAACTCCATGATGTCATGCTTTGTTCAATTGAAACCCAGGACCGCAAAAACTGCCGTTCTAACTCCTGAGCCATTTTGATGGATAGAGTATGGGGAATCAACCTGGAGTACCTAGAAAAATGCCCAGACAAGCACAAAAAGGATGTCCAAATTCCATGTAAATGTTGCCCTGGATAACAGTCATGGAGAACAGCAGTGCTAATCACTGAGCCTCTATTTCAAAACCTAAAATAGCAATAAATACTGATAGTAAATACATATATAACTGCTAATCTGCTGACAAAGCCATATAACTTCCTAAGGCACATACTATAAAACAAAGTTCCAAAAATGTGGAGCTGCTTTCAGCATAGCACCACTGTTCTTAGTTATTGTTGTCTTGTAAAAAGACTAGGACCTAATTAACTGTATCCTACAAGGTATCCATTAAATGTGTATGTGTAGTTTATATTAAGGATCACTAACTACCATGCCGGCATTCCTCGTCCACTTAATCTGCACGTGTCAAACACTGTTCCTTAATATTATATGTTTCAATAATAGATGTTTATTCTCCCCTTGGGTTTTCTATCTCAAAAGCATCAGCCCATTTAGCAAAATGTAGTGGATATGCAATAAAATGTCTTTGGAATTTTTAGCATTTGTGTCATAATTCAGGCATGTATTTAAAAGCAATACTCTTAATGACATGGAGCCAGATAGCTGGAAATATTTCACATAAATGGCCTTTTCATGAAGGCACGTATATAAGCTTGAATTTATGCTGATCCTGCATTGCCATGTTCATTGGTCTTTACGTAGAAAGCCTGCGACCTGAATGAATTACATTCCACACAGAAAGTATTTAAATATTCAGTATGCCTAGTAATACCTGCCAAGATACTTTCCATTGCTTTATCATGGCCATATATGAAAACAAAGGAAATATTCTGCATTATGGAATATACATTACGTGAGTGGGATGTCCAATAAATCAAAAAGGCAGGTATGGTAAACACAGAAAACAACTACAGCTGTTCTCTTACTCATCCTGATTTAGCTGTGGCCGTCCTCCGGGGAATAGTTTTAGTTGTACTGTCAACATTTTCAGAACAAAGAAACAACTACAACTGGCAAATGAGGAGCCCAGCTGGTGCTATGTTTAAGCTCCCAAAGAATATACTTTAATCCTGACACCTGCAAGCTATTTCATGAAGATTTACAACTGGACGTGAAGAATGAAGGTTCTTGAGAGCCATGAGATTTCTCATTGTATAATAATGTTGTTGTTGGATTTTGTTGTTATTTGAAGTTCTGTACCCTTAAGGTCCCAATAGTCTCCTGACCACAAAGAGTTTATCATTCCACAACAAAGGCTATAAAAATGGTGCCATGGTTTTTTTCTGATTTTCAATTCCCCCTAACCTCATCCTGTAATTTGCCATGAGAGAGCCTTGGATTTATCAGCAAAACAAATGCACATGCTCGAGTTGATCATAGCCGGCTCTGTGGAAGAGTCTGCATTCTTTCTTCAAATTTACATGCAGCAAATGATTTGGTTGTCTTGCCTTGAGGGAACTAAGATAGTTACATAGTTTGGGATATTACTTGGTTCTAAAAACGATACATAGTTTCAGTGCAAAAAGTGAAACTTTGGTATGTTGTTATTAAAGCAAGTCTAGTTGAACAAGTTTGCCTGCTTTTTACAATCATTTTTTGCTTGAAGGTTCCCCAATAATAAGCAAATCGTAGGTTTTCACACTGTTGGGACTCACAGCAGTCAGCAGCAATATGGGGGAAATACTAGAGCAGGTATAATGTGTTCAAGTGGCATTCAAACCTAACGAGATGTAGTGGTGTAACTTTAAGCTGATGGACCCCAATGCAAAGTCTTCAAAAAGGCTCCCAACTATCACAGATCTTTATTGCATTGGTATTCTCATATGGGCTCAAGTAACATTTTGAGCCTTTCTGACTTCCAAGGTCCTAGTGTGACTGCAACCCCTGCACCGATTACAGTTATGCCCCTGATGAGATGTCTACATAATCCACAAACATATTCCGACCATCAGAAGAAAAGATGATCATTGTAGCTGTTCTATGTTCTTGTTGATATTTGAGGTTCCAGAATGGAGAATACCTCTCAGATTAACTCCAAAATTCCATAATAGACTACATGGAAAGTTTTTAAACCCAGATCACTCCTCTCTGTGTGTATGTAAAAGGCTGAACAGTCCCATAATGTGTCCAAAAAATGGGAAATAAGAGGACGCACGTTTAGTTAAAATCTATTGCTGTTCAATAGTTAACAGCCGCCAGCCAATCGCAGGCTGGCAACTGACGTTGGTGTGCAAGTCCCCAGCGCATGATGTTACCACCATGTGCTGGCACATCCACACCTCAAATAGAAAAGGGAGAGGATGTCGCTGGACTGTGCCCAGGTAAGGAAAAACTATTTTTGTACTGAAAGCCACAAAATGGGGATAGGATGGAGACACATGGGGTAGGATGTGAGATTATATGGGGCGGGATGGAGACACATGGGGCAGAGTGAAGACACTTGGGGCAGGATGGAGACACATGGGTCAGGATTGGAGATAGCATGGGACAGGGTGGAGACACATGGGGGCAGGATGGGAGCATATATGGTGCATGATAGGAGAACATAGTGAGCAGAATGGAGATACATGGGGCTGAATGGAGACACCAGGGGGAAAGTGGAGACACATGGAGGTAGAGTGGACATACATGGGGCAGAGTGGAGACACGTGGGGCAGAGTAGAAACACGGGGCAGTGTGGGGACACATGTGGCAGAATGGAGACACATGAGGCAGACTGGAGACACATGGAGGCAGAGTGGAGACACATGGGGCAGAGTGGAGACACATGGGGCAGAGTGGAGACATGTGGGGCAGAGTGGAAACACAGGGTAGAGTGAAGACACATGGGGAAGAGTGAGGACACATGGGGAAGAATGGAGACACATGAGGCAGACTGGAGACACATGGAGGCAGAGTGGAGACACATGAGGCAGACTGGAGACACATGGAGGCAGAGTGGAGACACATGGGGCAGAGTGGAGACATGTGGGGCAGAGTGGAAACACAGGGTAGAGTGAGGACACATGGGGAAGAATGGAGACACATGGGGTAGGATTGGAGATAGTATGGGTCAGGATGGAGACATGTGGGGGCAGGATGGGAGCACATATGGGGCAGGACAAGAGAATATAGGGAGCAGAATGGAAGCACATGGGGCTGAATAGAGAAACATGAGGGCATATTGGAAACACATGGGGCAGAATTGAGACACATGGGAGCACAATGAAGACACATGAGTGCAGAGTGGAGGCACATGGGGCAGAGTGATGACACATGGGGCAGAGTGAAGACACATGAGGGCATAATGGAGACATATGAGGACAGAGTGCTGCACAAATACTGCTGGAAAAAGCTGAAGACTGCCGAGTGCAGTGAATACCGTTGGAAGTTAATGAGCGGCCCCGGGAGCAGATGCGGCCGGAAGACAGCAGGACTTATTGCTGGACTGGTAAGTATAATTATAATGTTTATTATTAATGTTATGCTTTGTTTTACAGCCCCCCTTGCCCCATACCATATCTGTAAAGTCTAAGCTCCAGTTTTGGATGCAAATTCGCATCATCTCCGCCCCTGAACTCGAACTTTACAAAAAAACTCAGGTAAACCTGCCGATCCCAATCATCGGGGGGTTCACCCATCACTAGTTAAGACATGTGCGGCAGGATGGAGACACATGGGGCAGGATGGGAGATCATATGGGATAGGCTGGAGACACACAGTGGCAGGATAGGAGAACATTAGAAGCAGAATGAAGTTACATGGGGCAGAATTGAGACACATGGGGCAGAGTGGAGGCACATGGGGTAGAGTGGAAACACATGGTGCAGAGTGGAAACACATGGGGCAGGATGGAAACACATGGGGCAGAGCGGAGACACATTATGCAGAGTGGAGACACATGGGGCAGAGTGGAAACTCGAGGCAGAGTGGAGACATATGGGGGTAGAATGGAGACATGGAGACAGATGGGGCAGGATGAAAACATATGGGGCAGGATGAAGTCATATGGGGCAGGATGGGAGAAAATATGAGGCCAGGATGGTAAAACATATAGGGCCAGGAATGACACACAAGAGGCCAGAAATGAGACACAAGGGGGCCAGGATGACGGACATTTTCACTGTAGTGGCTAATTCAGGGATATTGTTACTGCTGTGATGTATTTTATTTTTGAGGATTCTGTTTTCAGTGAGAGGGGAGGTGCTGTTACTGTGCAGTGTGGTACTATTTTGCTTTCTTTTTTCATCAAAGCGAAGATGATGGACTTCAACAAGAGATGTCACTGTTGAGTCAGTGCATTACTTGTTCAATTACATTATACACTATATACAGAGCCCTATTGTATAATGTCACTGGTGATTACTGTATTACCTATACACTTACACTATATAAAGAGCTTCTGTGTTTAATGTCACTGGTGATCACTGTATTGCCTGTACACTATATACTCTATAGACAGCTCCTGTATATAAAGTCACCTGTAATCACTGTATTACCTGTGCACTGATACTATGTACAAAGCTCCTGTGTATAATGTCACTGGTGAGTCAGTTTGTTGTACAATATACACTGTATGCAATGTACAGCACTCCTGTGTATAATGGCACTTATGGTAATATTAATATTGTGTTTTTTGATCAGTATTGTAGTATTTGGTCACTATGTGGTGGTAATATGTGATCTGGCGTAGCGATATTTGTTCTCTGTGGCATTATTCGGTCACTATGTGGTGGCAATATGTGGTCTGGTCATGGTGCAGCAGCATTTCTCCCTTTTATGTGGTATTATTCGAACACTATGTGGTGTTCATCTGTTGTTTGATCATGGTTTGACGGTATTTGTGTCTTGTATGTGGTATAATTCAGCCACTATGTGGTGGTAATATGTGATCGGGTCATGGTATGGCGTTATTTCTCTCATGTATGTGGCATTATTCGGTTACTATGTTGTGAAAATATGTGGTCTGGTCATGTGTGGTGGTATTTGTTCATTGTATGTGGTATTATTCAGTCATATGTGGTGCGGCCTGTTGTGAATTCCGTTCTTGGGCTCCCTCCGGTGGTTGTAAATGGCACTTTTGTGGGTTCTGCCCTTGGGCTCCCTCTGGTGGTTTTGAGTGGAACTGCTGCTCCTTGGGTTTAGCTTTAGCAGCTGCTTTCACTAATCATCTCTCCTGGCTCTGCTATTTAACCTGGCTCTAGTCTTCAGCCTATGCCACTTGTCAATGTTTTCAGGCTGGATTCACATCTCTGCTTGGATTCTCCTGGTTTCCTGACCAGTTCTGCAAAGATAAGTTCTGGCTTTGCTAATTTCAGTCCACATGTTGTGGACTTATTGTTCTGTGCATTCTATTATTGTCCAGCTTGTCATTATGGATTTTTTCTGTTAGCTGTAAGCTCTGGGAAGCAGATTTACCCTCCACACCTTTAGTCAGGTGTGGAGATTTTGTAAACTCTGCGTGGATTGTTTTGTAGTTTTTATACTGACCACATAGTATCCTTTCCTGTCCTATCTATCAAGCTAGACTGGCCTCCTATGCTAAAATCTGATTTCATCTCTGCGTATGTTATTTTCCCTTCCTCTCACCGTCAATATTTGTGGGGGGCTGTCTTTCCTTTGGGGATTTTCTCTGAGGCAAGATAGGTTTCCTGTTTCCATCTTTAGTGGAAGTTAGATCTGAGGCTGTGCCGAGGGGTCTAGGGAGCGTCAGGTACCCCCCACGGCTATTTCTAGTTGCGCTGCTAGGTTCAGGGTCTGCAGTCAGTACAGATACCACCTCCTTCAGAGCTTGTCTCATGTTGTTCCTAAACCACCAGATCATAACAGTACAAGTGGCCAAAAATGATTTAAATGTATCTCAAAAGAAGGAAAAGAAAGTTCTAAACCATTTTTTTTCTGTGCTCTTGTTTGCCTCTTTTTTCCTCTTGATATCTGGGTGGTGCAGGATATATGCTCTGGCATGGATGCTCAGGGTTTGTTTTCTCGTGTGGATCAACTGGCTGCAAGAGTACAGAGTATCCAGGACTATGTTGTCCAGACTCCGGCTTTAGAGCCCAGAATTCCTACTCCGGATTTGTTCTTTGGGGACAGATCCAAGTTTTTGAACTTTAAAAATAACTGCAAATTGTTTTTTGCTTTGAAACCCTGTTCTTCAGGTGATCCCATTCAGCGGGTGAAAATCATCATATCCTTGCTGCGTGGTGATCCGCAAGACTGGGCTTTTTCTCTTGAAACAGGGGATCCGGCATTATTGAATGTAGACGCATTTTTTCAAGCGCTCGGATTATTGTATGACGAACCTAACTCTGTAGAGCATGCTGAGAAAACACTGTTGGCCCTGTGTCAAGGTCAGGAAGCGGCAGAGTTATACTGCCAGAAATTTAGAAAATGGTCTGTGCTCACTAAATGGAATGAAGAGGCTCTGGCTGCTATTTTCAGAAAAGGTCTTTCTGAAACCCTTAAAGATGTTATGGTGGGCTTTCCTATGCCTGCCGGTTTGAACGAATCTATGTCTCTAGCCATTCAGATTGATCGGCGTCTGCGCGAGCGCAAAGCTGTGCACCATATGGCAGTGTCCTCTGAGCATAGTACTGAACCTATGCAATGTGATAGGATTTTTACTAGAATAGAACGGCAGGAATTCAGACGTCAGAATAGGCTGTGTTTTTACTGTGGTGATTCGGCTCATGTTATCTCTGATTGCCCTAAGCGTACTAAGAGAGTCGCTAGGTCTGTTACCATTAGTACTATACAGCCTAAATTTCTCTTATCTGTGACCCTGATTTGCTCATTGTCGTCCTTTTCTGTCATGGCATTTGTGGATTCAGGCGCTGCCCTGAACTTAATGGACTTAGAATTCGCCAATCGCTGTGGTTTTTCCTTGCAGCCTTTGCAGAGCCCTATTCCTTTGAGGGGCATTGATGCTACACCCTTGGCCAAGGATAAACCTCAGTACTGGACACAGATGACTATGTACATGGCTCCTGCACATCAGGAAGATTGCCGTTTTCTGGTGTTGCATAACCTGTATGATGTTGTTGTGCTGGGATTTCCATGGTTACAGGAACATAATCCGGTGCTGGATTGGAAAACTATGTCTGTGACTAGTTGGGGTTGTCAAGGGGTACATAGTGATGTTCCTTTGATGTCAATTTCCTCTTCCCCCTCTTCTGAGGTCCCTGAGTTTTTGTCGGATTTCCAGGATGTATTTGATGAGCCCAAGTCCAGTTCCCTTCCTCCACATAGGGACTGTGATTGTGCTATTAACTTGATTCCTGGTTGTAAGTTCCCTAAGGGCCGACTTTTCAATCTGTCTGTGCCAGAGCATGCCGCCATGCGGACCTATGTTAAGGAATCTTTGGAGAAAGGGCATATTCGGCCCTCTTCGTCACCATTGTGAGCGGGTTTCTTTTTTGTTGCTAAGAAGGATGGCTCCTTGAGACCCTGTATTGATTATCGTCTTCTTAATAAGATCACGGTCAAATTCCAATACCCCTTGCCTTTGCTTACTGATTTGTTTGCTCAGATTAAGGGGGCTAGTTGGTTTACTAACATTGACCTCCGAGGGGCATATAATCTTGTTCGTATTAAACAGGGTGACGAATGGAAAACTGCATTTAATACGCCCGAAGGCCATTTTGAATACCTTGTGATGCCATTTGGGCTCTCTAATGCTCCATCTGTGTTCCAGTCTTTCATGCATGATATTTTCCGCAATTATCTTGATAAATTCATGGTCGTATATTTGGATGATATTTTGATTTTTTCCAATGATTGGGAGTCTCATGTGAAGCAGGTCAGGATGGTGTTCCAGATCCTTCGTGATAATGCTTTATTTGTGAAGGGGTCTAAGTGCCTATTCGGAGTTCAGAAGGTCTCTTTTTTGGGTTTTGTTTTTTCTCCCTCGTCTATAGAAATGGATCCTGTGAAGGTCCAAGCTATTCATGACTGGATCAAACCCACATTTGTGAAGGGTCTTCAAAATTTTTTGGGCTTTGCTAATTTCTATCGCCGTTTCATTGCCAACTTTTCCAGTGTGGTTAAGCCCCTTACTGATTTGACGAAGAAAGGCGCTGATGTGACGAATTGGTCCTCTGAGGCTGTTGAGGCCTTTCAGGAGCTTAAACGCCGATTTACTTCTGCCCCTGTGTTGCATCAACCGGATGTTTCTCTTCCTTTTCAGGTTGAGGTCGACGCTTCTGAGATTGGGGCAGGGGCCGTCTTATCTCAGATGGAGTCTGATGGTTCTTTGATGAAACCGTGTGCTTTTTTTTCCAGAAAGTTTTCGCCTGCAGAACGCAATTATGATGTCGGCAATCGGGAGTTGTTGGCTATGAAGTGGGCGTTTGAGGAGTGGCGACATTGGCTTGAGGGAGCTAAACACCGTGTTGTGGTCCTGACCGATCATAAGAATCTGATTTACCTCGAGTCGGCCAAGCGGCTGAATCCTAGACAGGCTCGATGGTCCCTGTTTTTCTCCCGTTTTGATTTTGTGGTGTCGTATCTTCCGGGATCTAAGAATGTTAAGGCTGATGCCCTCTCTAGGAGTTTTTCGCCTGATTCTCCTGGAGTCCTTGAGCCGGTTGGTTGAGGGAGAGTTGGAATATGAGGTTGAGAAGATTTTGGATTCTTGTTTTTCGAGGCGGAGGCTCCAGTATCTTGTCAAGTGGAAGGGTTATGGCCAGGAGGATAATTCTTGGGTTGTTGCCTCCGATGTCCATGCTACCGATTTGGTTCATGCTTTTCACTTGGCTCGTCCTGATCGGCCTGGGGGCTCTGGTGAAGGTTCGGTGACCCCTCCTCAAGGGGGGGGTACTGTTGTGAATTCCGTTCTTGGGCTCCCTCCGGTGGTTGTAAATGGCACTTTTGTGGGTTCTGCCCTTGGGCTCCCTCTGGTGGTTTTGAGTGGAACTGCTGCTCCTTGGGTTTAGCTTTAGCAGCTGCTTTCACTAATCGTCTCTCCTGGCTCTGCTATTTAACCTGGCTCTAGTCTTCAGCCTATGCCACTTGTCAATGTTTTCAGGCTGGATTCACATCTCTGCTTGGATTCTCCTGGTTTCCTGACCAGTTCTGCAAAGATAAGTTTTGGCTTTGCTCATTTCAGTCCACATGTTGTGGACTTATTGTTCTGTGCATTCTATTTTTGTCCAGCTTGTCATTATGGATTTTTTCTGTTAGCTGGAAGCTCTGGGAAGCAGATTTACCCTCCACACCTTTAGTCAGGTGTGGAGATTTTGTAAACTCTGTGTGGATTGTTTTGTAGTTTTTATACTGACCGCATAGTATCCTTTCCTGTCCTATCTATCAAGCTAGACTGGCCTCCTATGCTAAAATCTGATTTCATCTCTGCGTATGTTATTTTCCCCTTCTCTCACCGTCAATATTTGTGGGGGGCTATCTTTCCTTTGGGGATTTTCTCTGAGGCAAGATAGGTTTCCTGTTTCCATCTTTAGGGGAAGTTAGATCTGAGGCTGTGCCGAGGGGTCTAGGGAGCGTCAGGTACCCCCCACGGCTATTTCTAGTTGCACTGCTAGGTTCAGGGTCTGCGGTCAGTACAGATACCACCTCCTTCAGAGTTTGTCTCATGTTGTTCCTAAACCACCAGATCATAACAGCGGCCATGGTGTCATGGTATATGTCCCTTATATATGGTATTATTGGTCATTTAAAAAAATATATGTGACACATTCCCTTAAAGAAAAAGAAATCAAAATATACCTAAAAATAGAATTGGGTATCTGAAGAAATGTTTAACATATTAGAGTAGCGTAGGGTCCAGACAAAAGAGCATACCTTGTCATGGTGGCAGGCTGAAAAAATCTTTTGGTCAAAACAAAATCTGATGGCTTTAAATGTGATATGGTGTTCTATAGGAATTTTCCTGTGATTGGTGAGGAAGTGGTGCAGAAGTGGAGCTTTTTTGCAAGAGTGGGAGGTGTGACTGTGGAAGGTTTAAGGGGTAGAGGCGGAGCTGGGTTGGAGCCTGGGAGGAGTTTCAAGGGGACTTGAAAAATTTGCCAGTATGGGGCCCTGAACTTCTTGGTTTTAGCGATGTGTGCTACTGATATCATTATGCTATATGGGGGCCATGGATATTGCTCCCCCAGCTTAAAAATGGCACCCTGCAGCCGGAAAAGGCACACCTATTAGATATAACAACTCTGGCTCTTTACCTGGCTCTTCTCACTTGCCCTGTGGTGGTGGCAAGTGGGGTTGTGTAGAGATTTATGTGGCTGAAAATTTCTATCATACACTAGAATAGAATAGAGTTTCCAGTGTGTGCATGGTATCGGAATGCCCCATTCAATTGAATAGGACCGTTGCAAATATTTTAAAAACATATCTGTAGACTGTGAATATATTTATTTCATTCACTTAGATAGTACGAGCAATTAACATACATTATCCTCACTGTCCCCTTTGGGACTCATAATCTAAATTCCATATGTATGTCTTTAGATTGTGGGACGAAACCCAAGCAAATATGGGGAGAACAAACAAACTCCTTTCTGAATGTTCTTCTTAAATGGAATCTGTTAGCATACTTGCTATTTAATCTCAGAGTAGCCTATTGTAGGGAATTAAATCCTGATTCCAGGATTGTGTCACTTATTAGGCTGTGTGCTGTAGATTTATCAGCAGGGGATTAACACAACATGAGTAGAGCTCACGCAACCAGCAGTCAGGCTAATCTGTGTAACACTGCATCCACCACTGTAGTAGCAGCTTGATAACACAGTGTACACAGAAAGCTACCAATTACGGGTGTTGGTGCAATTATACACAGAGCAGAAGTCTTAGCTCTGCTACATCTACATTTGACAATACAGGGTATTCTATGAAAACTACAAGCTGCCCAGTAAGTGATAGATCACTGGAATCAGGCTTTCTTGTCCTTTCATTATCTGCTCTCAGATTATATAGCAAATACCTGCTGACAGATACCTTTTAATATACAGATATGCTCAAAGGTTTACATACCCAGGCAGAATTTTTGTTTTCTTGGCCTTTTTTTTAGAGATTATAAATAATAACACCAAACCTTTTTCTCCACTCATGGTTAGTGGTTGGATGAAGCCATTTATTGTCAAACTACTGTTTTCTCTTTTTAAATCATAATGACAACCCAACACATCCAAATGACCGTGATCAAAAGTTCACATACCCCATTTCTTAATATCGTGTATTGCCCCCTCTAACATCAATGACAGCTTGAAGTCTTTTATGGTAGTTGTGGAAGAGGTTCTTTATGTTCTCTGATGGTAAATCTGCCCACTCTTCTTGGCAAAAAGCCTCTAGTTCCTGTAAATTCCTGGGCTGTCTAGCATGAGCTGCGTGCTTGAGATCTCCCCAGAGTGGCTCAATAATATTGATGTCAGGATACTGAGATGGCCACTCTAGAACCTTCCCTTTGTTGTGCTGTAGCCAATGACAGGTCGACTTGGCCTTGTGTTTTGGATTGTTGTGATGTTGGAACGTCCAAGTATGCCCCATGCGCAGCTTTCGGGCTCATGAGTACAAATTTGCCCCCAGTATTTGCCGATAACGTGCTGCATTAATCTTTCCTTCAACTTTCACCAAGTTTCCTGTGCCTTTGTAAGTCACACACACCCAAAATATCAGCGATCCACCTCCTTGCTTTACAGTAGGAATGGTGTCCCTTTCATCATAGGCCTTGTTGACCTCTCTCCAAATGTAACGTTTATGGTTGTGGCCAAAAAGTTCAATTTTGGTCTCATCACAGCAAATTACCTTGTTCCAGAAGTTTTGAGACTTGTTTCTGTGCTGTTTTGTGTATTGTAGGCAAGATATTTTGTGGCATTTGCGCATTAATGGCTTTCGACCATGCAGCCCATTTTTCTTGCAGTGCCTCCTTATTGTGCATCTTGAAACATCCACACCACTAGTTTTTATAGAGTCCAGTATTTCAGTTGCTGTTATTTGTGGGTTTTTCGTTGCATCCCAAACAATTTTCCTGGCAGCTGTGGACAAAATTTTTGTTGGTCTATCTGACCGTGGTTTTGTTTCTACAGAGCCCCTGATTTTCCATTTGTTAATCACAGTTTGAACGCTGTTGACTGGCATTATCAATACCTTGGATATCTTTTTGTATCCCTTTCCTGTTTTATATAGTCAAAACTACCTTTTCCCATAGATCCTTTGACAATTCTTTTGCTTTCCCCATGAATCACAATCCAGAAACGTCAGTGGCTGCATGAAAGATGCAAGAGTCTGTCTGGATCCCACAAAGTCACTCAGCTCTTATGGACACACACTGATTACAAGAAAACAGGTCACAGATGAAGATGTTACCTTTAGTAGCCATTCAAACCCATTTATGTCAACTTCTGTGCATGTTATCAGGTCAAAATCACCAGGGTATGGGAACTTTTGATCCGGGTCATTTGGATGGTTTGGGTTGTCATTATGATTAAAAAAGAGAAAACACAGTAGTTTGACAATAAATGGCTTCACCCAACCACTCTCTGTGAGTGGAGATAAAGTTTTGGTTTTATCATTCATATTCTCTAGAAAAAGGCCAAGAAAGCAAATGTTCTGTCGGGGTATGTAAACTTTTGAGCACAACTGTACTTATTAACATGCCATGTAACAAAGCACTGATCATCTGAGACTTATAGGCTGTGTGTGCACATTGCGTTTTTTATGCGTTTCTGCCACATTTTTGCCGCAGCGGAAATGCTTAAAAAACGCATTCTCATGCAATCCTATGGGATTTCGCAGTTGCTGTGCCCATGCTGATTTTCCCGCTGCGGAATTACATAGTGGTAAAATCTGCAGCATGTTCACTATTTCTGCGGAATCGTGGCGATTCTGCCGCCATAGGACTGCATTGAAATGCTCACTTTACGCATGTGGCTATGTCCACCATGCGTAAAGTGAGCGCTTCATGTGCAGATGGTATCCAGAGTCTGGAGGAGAGGAGACTCTCCTCCAGGCCCTGGGTACCATATTCCTGCAAAAAAAAAGAATAAAAATAAAAAATAGGAATATACTTACCTTATGATGGCTCCCGGAGTCCTCCCAGCTCTCAGCGGTGCACGCGGCGGCTTCCAATCCCAGGGATGCATTGCGCGAATCACCTAAGATGTCGTCGTCAGGCGACCGTGACATCACAAAGGTCCTTCGCGCAAAGCATCCCTGGGAACGGAATGTACCGGGAGCATATTTTTTTTATTATTTTTAACATTCTATCTTTTACTATTAATGCTGCATAGGCTGCATCAATAGTGAAAAGTTGGTCACACTTAATTAATCATGATTAAGGGAGCTTAGTCTCCAGAAACGCATTGAGATTCTTATCCATTTGGTTCGTGCTGAAGTCTGTATCCTCTATGCTTAAAGTTTGTGAATAAAGAAAACTCTGTTTTACGGATTCAGTGAAGCTGGACATTCTCTTCTTTTTTTATGAAAGCAACAAAATTACACATTTGGACCAGACCGTATTGCCTGTGTGAATGCAACATCTAAAAAATTTTCTGGCACTTTGCTGAATCCATGCTTAAATCAAATACAAACTATATCGATAGTTAAAGGGTACTGGTACCCAGAACAATAAAAATGTAGCCACTGAGTGCATAGTAATATCATATTGTAACTTCCAATTAAATATTGCATTACTCCGGTTCATCTTTTGAACCCATCATTATGAAAAACATTGTGTAAAAAATACAATAATAGCAACATATTACCTACAAATAAGTAGAGATTGACAAGTCCCGTTTATGAACCATATTATAGTAAGTGTACTTCTTTGCATGGTTTTTAGATTTTGGTTTTTAGCTTTTTTGCACCTGGCTCAGCACCTAATTTCTTAACAAACGCCAGCTGACCATCAAATCCACTCTTTAGCAAACACTTTCTGCGCTTAATATACTTTTAAGTTGTTCTGAGTTTGGCATTATGTACAAAACCAGCTTGCACCTCTGATGTCATTGGGTCTAGCAGGATGGAAAATGCATGGGGAACAGAAATCAGTTTCATCTTGTTTTGATTTACACTGGAAATATTGCTTGGATTAAGCATTGCTTTGGATCATGATTCCAAAAAATACAAAATTTAAATTTGTAGTGTTTTATGTAAATATTTATTTAAAACTAATTATTACAGTGTACAGGTACTTCTCATAAAATTAAAATATCATCAAAGCCTTAATTTATTTCAGTTTTCAGCACAAAAAGTGCAAATTGTCTCTTCAGAGAGGAAGAGGACTAGAAATCTAGTGCCACCTATTGGAAGTAGCAATCCTAACAGTCAATGTCGACTCTTTAACGAGCCTTGTCACATGACTTAGGATAATAGGTGGCAAGAGTTCTAGTCCTCTTCCTCTCTGAAGAGACAATTTGCATATTTCCCAGAGGAGCATTGCGGCTTTAAGTCTCCTCACCTCGACATGCTTATCATGTCACTCTCCGCAAGGAGAAACGATACTTCTTGGAACACAAAAAGTTAAACTCATATATTATATAGTCATTACAAACACAGTGATCTATTTCAAGTGTTTATTTCTGTTAATGTTGATGATTATGGCTTACAGCCAATGAAAACCCAAAAGTCATTATCTCAGTAAATTAGAATACTTTATAACACCAGCTTGAAAAATGATGTTAAAATGCTAAATGTTGGCCTACTGATATGTATGTTCAATTAATGCACTCAGTGCTTGGTCGCAACTCCTTTTGCATCAATTACTGCATCAATGTGACGTGGCAAGGAGGCAATCAGCCTATGGCACTGCTAAGGTGCTATGGAAGTCCAGGTTGCTTTGATAGCAGCCTTCAACTCATCTGCATTGTTGTGTCTGGTGCCTTTCATCTTCCTCTTGACAATACCGATAGATTCTCTATCAGGTTAAGGTCAGGTGAGTTTACTGGCCAATCAAGCAAAGTGATACTGTTGTTTTTAAACCAGGTATTGGTACTTTTGGCAGTGTGGACAGGTGACAAGTCCTGCTGGAGTATGAAATGTCCATCGCCAAAAAGCTTGTCGGCAGAAGGAAGCATGAAGCGCTCTAAAATTTCCTGGTTGATGGCTGCGCTGACTTTGGTCTTGATAAAACACAGTGATCTTACACGAGCAGATGACATGGCTCCCCAAACCATCACTCATTGTAGATACTTCACCCTACACCTCAAGCAGCTTGGGTTCCGTGCATCTACACTCTTCCTCCAAACTTTGGGACCTTGATTTCCAAATGAAATGCAAAATTTACTTTCACCTGAAAACAACACCTTGGACCACTGAGCAACAGTCCTGTAATTTTTCTCCTTGGCCCAGGTAAGATGCTTCTGGCATTATCTATTAGTCATGAGTGGCTTGACACAAGGAATGCAACACTTGTAGCCCATGTCCTGGATACCTCTGTGTGTGGAGGCTTTTGAAGCATTGACTCCAGCAGCAGTCCACTCCTTGTTAGGGATGAGCAAACGTGCTCACCACTACTCGGTACTCACCCGAGTATCACTGTGCTCAGTGTACTGAGTATTTACGGGATTATTTGGCGGGAGCTCAGGTCTCCTCCTTTTTATTTTGGCGCTTTGTTGAGCTCCAATCAGCATGCAGGGATTGTCTGCCATGCAGTGTAATACCGCAGCCATCTTTGTTATAGTATTACAGTGATTGGCTGACCACAAAGCATCATCATGTCTATAAGAGACCTGGCATCGCCCTGCTCGCTGCATTCTGCTCCGGACTCAGCTAGTGTAGGGAGAGCTGCTGCTGAGATAGGGTCAGATTCTTACATTTATTAGTTAGTGTGGGTCTACCATCACAGAAT
Source organism: Ranitomeya imitator (assembly GCF_032444005.1). Lineage (NCBI taxonomy): Eukaryota > Metazoa > Chordata > Amphibia > Anura > Dendrobatidae > Ranitomeya > Ranitomeya imitator. The sequence goes on along the minus strand of NC_091285.1, from coordinate 479,088,634 downwards.
CCACAAATCCTGATAAACCAACAGTCCTTTTTAGGACTAATTCGGTGGTACATAGATTGCAGCGCTAGGTAGGCAGGGGAGTCTATGTGCACATATACACATCAGTGCAAGGCCTGCAGGCACTGTATGTGTGTATATAGATCTCACTGCATACCTCAATCTCCACTCCGTCTGCTACCTACTCATTTTATTAGAAAGCATTCCATAGCACCCTTTTTTCTACATTTATTTGCTGGGTCACACTGCAGACTACAGTCAGATCATTGCTAGTGTTGAGCGATACCTTCCGATATCGGGAAATATCACATCGGATTGGATCGGACTGATACCTCAAAAATATCGGATACCGCCAATTCTGATACCGGAAACCAATGCAAGTCAATGGGACAAAAATATCGGAATGAAAATAAACCCTTTCTTTCCTTGTAGGTTAATTCTACATGAAGGAAAACAACTAAGAATAATGCAGAATGTATTGGGGGAGGTGGAGGAGACATTAAAGGCATAGAGGTTTAGCCCAATCAAATGGAATATTAGGAGGAATTATTTTTTTTAAGACGTTCGGAGTTGCAAAGATATTGACTATGTTAAGATTTTTTATATTTTTTCAGATATTTATGTTTCACTACTTCCATGCTGTTCACCTTCTTTTTAACTTCTCCCACACTTTCTTCTTCATCCTCAGCAGCATCATCTTTTTCATCAACTTCTCCTTCACCTTACTCATCTTCTTCTTCTTCACCTTCTTCGTATTATTCTTTTTTTTTACATTCTTCATATTCTTTTTATTCAACTATGATTCTTCATAATCAACTTCTTCATCTTCTTCATATTCTTCTTCTTCATCATATTCTTATTTGTGACAGCCAGGCCTTCCTGTAGTTGTTATCTATAAAAGTTTGAAGATTACACCTTCTGTTCTGCCTGTCACAAAAGATTTGCAACAGGATTTGTCCGCATTCAGTTTGGCCTGCCGCAACAGGTTTTTTCTAGGGGCACCACGAGGAGGAACAGACTCAACCCCATATACTGCTTAGTCTTCTTCTGCTTATAATTTAGATAATATCTTTTGCTCTGATTTTTAGTCTTATGCTTAATGGTCTTCTGCTCTTTGTTCTGCAGCTTCTTGTTCTTCTGCTTCTCGGTCTTCAAGGTCGTCGTCTCCAAGGTCGTTGACCAAGACGTTGGTGGAACTTGGATACCGAGAAGGAGGCACCTAGGCCAAAGGCTCTGCCTGGAACCAGCTGATGTTACTGGAACCCAGGGGATATATTCAAGATTGACTTGCAAAGAACCAGCTAATGGTACTGGAAGTCAGATAGGCAGCAGAAGGTACGCATGACAAAAAAAGTTGCAAGGCCACGAGCCAGCCAGAGTTACCGAAAACTACAGTCCTACAGGGGGAGCTTGTCCGATTGGCACTACGGAACCAGCCTTCATTGCCAGATCCCGCAGCCCACATAGGAAGCACCTAAATTGCAGGCACCATAGAGTCGGCTAACCCGACTGCAACTCGACAGGACAACGTATTGGAGGCAAAGTGACATTGACACTACCCGGAACCAGCTGGCGGTGCTGGAACCAGTCTGGGCAGGAGGGAGTACCCCTGTCAAAGACACTGCCGAGAACCAGCTGACGGTACTGGAACCCGGATGGGTAGCAGAAGGTACAAGAGCCAAAGACACTGCCAAGAACCAGCTGATGGTACTGGAACCCGGATGGCTAGCAGAAGGTACAAGAGCCAATGTAACTACCAAGGACCAGCTGATGGTACTGGAACCTGGTTACTAAGCAGGAGGTACCCATTCCAGAAAGCACTACCAAGGACCGGCAGACGTTGGTGGAACTCGGATACCGAGAAGGAGGCACCTAAGCCAAAGGCTCTGCCTTGAACCAGCTGACGTTACTGGAACCCAGGGAGACATATTCAAGATTGACTTCCAAAGAAACAGCTAATGGCACAGGAAGTCAGAAAGGCAGCAGAAGGTACGCAAGACAAAAAAAGTTGCAAGGCCGCGAGCCAGCCAGAGTTACCGAAACCCACAGTCCTACAGGGGGAGCTTGTCCGATTGGCACTACGGAATCAGCCTTCATTGCCAGATCCCGCAGTCCACACAGGAAGCACCTAAACTGCAGGCACCATAGAGTTGGCTAACCCGACTGCAACACGACAGGACAATATATTGGAGGCAAAGTGACGTTGACACTACCCGGAAACAGCTGGCGGCACTGGAACCAGGCTGGGCAGGAGGGACTATCCATGCCAAAGACACTTCTGAGCAGCAACTGGCGGTGTTGGAGCCCAGGGTAAATACTAGAAACAGAGTAGAGGCAAAGGCGTAATTAGAGCAAGTTTAAAATCAGTAGTAGAAGTGTGAGTGTGGACAGAGCAGGAGAAATTTCCGGACACATAGCAGGGGATCAGCTGACGTTACTAAACCCCAATAACACAGGAGCAAGTGTTGACTGTGCAGACGGCACTACTGAGCAGCAACTGGCGGTGTTGGAGACCAGGGTAAATACTAGAAACAGAGTTAAGGCAGAGGCGTAATTGGAGCAAGTTTAAAATCAGTAGTAGAAGTGTGAATGTGGACAGAGCAGGAGAAATTGCCAAACACAGCAGGGGATCAGCTGACATTACCGAACCCCAATAACACAGGAGCAAGTGTTGACTGTGCAGACGGCACTTCTGAGCAGTAACTGACAGTGTTGGAGCCAAGGGTCAATGTTAGAAACAGAGTGTAGCCAGAGGCCTAATTGGAGCAATCTTAAAATCAGTAGTAGTGTGAGTGTGGACAGAGCAGGTGATATTGCCGGTCACACAGCAGGGGATCAGCTGACGTTACTGAAACCCAATAACACTGGAGCATGTGTTGACTGTGCAGATGGCTCTTCTGAGCAGCAACTGGCGGTGTTGGAGCCCAGGGATTACAGGAGAAACAGAGTGTAGCCAGAGGCCTAATTGGAGAAAGTTTAATATCTGTAGTAGTGTGAATATGGACAAAGCAGGAGAAATTGCCGGACACACAGCAGGGGATCAGCTGACGTTACTAAACCCCAATAACACAGGAGCAAGTGTTGACTGTGCAGATGGCACTTCTGAGCGGCAACTGGCGGTGTTGGAGCCCAGGGATTACAGGAGAAAAAGAGTGTAGCCAGAGGCCTAATTGGAGAAAGTTTAATATCTGTAGTAGTGTGAATGTGGATGAAGCAGGAGAAATTGCCGGACACACAGCAGGGGATCAGCTGACGTTACTGAACCCCAATAACACAGGAGCAAGTGTTGACTGTGCAGACGGCACTTCTGAGCAGCAACTGGTGGTGTTGGAGACCAGGGTAAATACTAGAAACAGAGTTGAGGCAGAGGCGTAATTGGAGCAAGTTTAAAATCAGTAGTAGACGTGTGAATGTGGACAGAGCAGGAGAATTTGCCAAATACACAGCAGGGGATCAGCTGACGTTACCGAACCCCAATAACACAGGAGCAAATGTTGACTGTGCAGACGGCACTTCTGAGCAGTAACTGACAGTGTTGGAGCCCAGGGTCAATGCTAGAAACAGAATGTAGCCAGAGGCCTAATTGGAGCAAGCTTAAAATCAGTAGTAGTATGAGTGTGGATGGAGCAGGCAAAATTGCCGGTCACACAGCAGGGGATCAGCTGACATTACTGAAACCCAATAACACTGGAGCATGTGTTGACTGTGCAGACAGCAGTTCTGAGCAGCAACTGGCGGTGTTGGAGCCCAGGGTTTACAGGAGAAACAGAGTGTAGCCAGAGGCCTAATTGGAGAAAGTTTAATATCTGAAGTAGTGTGAATGTGGACAAAGCAGGAGGAATTATCGGACACACAACAGGGGATCAGCTGACGTTACTGAACCCCAATAACACAGGAGCAAGTGTTGACTGTGCAGACGGCACTTCTGAGCAGCAATTGGCATTGTTGGAGACCAGGGAAAATACTAGAAACAGAGTTGAGGCAGAGGCGTAATTGAAGCAAGTTTAATATCAGTAGTAGATGTTACGCTCACGCCCTGACTGGTGGGCGTGAGCTCGGGGGTTTTGTGGCCCCACTGTGCCACAAACCAGACTACCCTGGAAGGGGCGTGACTATGACAGCTGCCTGGGTTTTCACTGGAGCCTCTGATGGTGAGGACAGGCTTGTGCAGCAGGCAGCTGCCAGGTGCTACTCCAGGGTGGTGTCTGGCTGTGGCTGCTGATCCCACTTGGGAGACAGGAAGACCAGGATTGGTGCGGGCATTAGGCAGGACTGGCAGAAGAGCACGGCTGGAACACAGACGAGTAGGCTGGCACGGCTGAGACAGGGCTGGCAGAGACACGGCAGAGAACACAGGGCTGGCAGAGACACGGCAGGAAACAGGACTGGCTAGGACAGCAGGAACACAGGACTGGAAGGCAGGGCAGGAACGGCAGGACTGGCAGGAACACAGGATTGGGAGGCACGGCAGAGAACACAGGACTGGTTGATGTGGTATATGAAGGAACAGGTAAGGGCCTGTTCACACTGGACGTGCAGGTACAGATTTGTAGTTTGGAACACAGGGCTGGCAGAGACACGGCAGAGAACACAGGGCTTGCTAGGACGGCAGGAGACACAGAACTGACTTAGGACGGCAGGAGACAGGACTGGCTAGGACGGCAGGAAACACAGGACTAGCTGATGAGATATTAGAATCAGGCTGCACTCAGATGACACCCGAGTGCAGTCCAATTGTGAGTGAGATGAAGGAACAGGTAGGGATATATAGTTTGGAGGAACAGGTAGGGATATATAGTTTGGAGGAACAGGTAGGGACCTGTTCACACAGGAGAGGAGTGAAAAACTGCAGATAAGAATGGAAAAGCAGCAAGCGGTAGCGTAGCGACAAAAGCTGAGCAGAGCCACAAAGAATGTGGAGAGAAGCTGCAGCAAGAGATACTGCAGAAGCTAAGCAAAGTGGAACCGCAAGGATTGCAGAGGGGAACTGCAGCAAGAGGTTTCTGCAGCAACGGGAGCGGAGCAGAGCAAGACGGAGCAGAACCGCAGAAGTGCGGAGCAGCGGCTAAGCCACCAAGATGCAGAGCAGGCAGAGCCGCAAGAGTGCAGGTGCAAGCAGACCGAGAACACAAGGAAAGACAGAGCAGGGAAGGAAGGCACACACAAGGAGACCGAGACAAGACTAAGTACAGACAAGGCAATGGAACAAGACACAAGGACAAAGACACAGGGACAAAGACACAGGGACCAGGATATTGTGCCTCCTGGAGGGCGGACAAAGATAAAGGCAAATGCACAGAGAAAAGCCTCCAGAGAGGGAGCAACACAGAGCTAGACCTGGCAAACTCAGAAGCAAAACACTAACTGAGCAAACACATTGCACAGGCCCAGACCACAGGGTGGAGCTGCACTATATACAGGAGGCTGCTCGGTAATTGGTCAGGAACTGATTGGACAGGTGCACCTGATTCCTATAAGAACCAGAGAGTTCAGGCGCCGGCCCCCTATACACATAGCCATGAGGCATGCACAGAGCAGAGGAACAGACCATGGAGCTGGCCAGAAACAGAAACCACATCATGACCTGGAGCAGTGGGTAAGATTGTGTGAGAGATGTGAGGCCATGCTGTGATGCCAGCAGAGATGTTACAGTACCCCCCCCCCCTTTACGGCCCCTCCTCTTCAAGCCCGCCAGAACAACCTGTAGAAGAAGGATAGGAGCACACATAGTCATAGCCATCACAACATTCCTCTCGTAGAATGAGGTATTTGAAACGTTTGAGATCTCAGGATGCTCAGTCTCTTTGAGTCCAGTACGATCAGCTTCCCACACAGAAGATGCAAGGGCCAGGACTTCTTTCACCTGGTTAATTGAAAGCAGGGACTTGGAAGCTTGCGATTTGACCACAACATAATGTGATTCCTTGGAAACTGAAGACACGTTCACTGGATCCAACTTAAGCCCATCATTACAAGAAAATTGGACCTTCTCCTTTAGACCGGTGGGAAGCAGAGATGAGAATACTTCTGTCTTGGGATCTTCACCAAATAGCCAGATGGAAACTGGAGGCATACATACAGGAAACATCTTCAGCCTGGTACCCTGAAAAAACTGGACCTCCTCTTCTAGATTAGAGGATGAGTAAGTCTCTGTCTTAGTATCAAGTAGCCACTTGGAAGCAGAAGGCATACATTCAGGAAGCCCCATCAGCTTGTTACTCAGACAAAACTGGACCATCTCTTCCTCCGGACTGGTGAAGAACAGAGATGTAAGAGCTTCAGCTTCAACTTCTTCATCCACCTGCCACATGGAATCTGAAGGCATCATTACAGGAAGCATCTTCTTCCCAAAGTTCAGGGAAAATTTTTTAAGTGACAGGGATGTTCCTGGGAACTGGTCACTGGTATTGTCACTGGAGGTGTACGGAGAGCACGCCACTGTTTCCTTTACTTCAGTGAGGTCAGCACACTGTGACTCAATAGCCAGCTGATTAGGTGGAGAAGATATCAACACTGTAGATTGACCTAGCAGTTTGGGAACAAGAAACTTCTGGAGACTTGATAGTTCCAAACGCAGAACCACGCTGGGTCTTTGGACCGGAACGGGCAGCAGAGTATCCGGTTCAGAACGACCGACGGGCGGACTGGTCAACCAGTGGAAAACAAATCTCTCCGCATACAATGCTTCGATTTGGAGCTGTAGTTGTCCCTTCAACACTGGACTGTTCATAAGTTGGACTCGGCAATCACCAAACACCTTCACAGGATTCTGGAGCAGTGGAACAGGAATCACACTTAGACTCCGTCTGGTTAGCAGCTTTAACACATCTGCAGGACCGAAGCTCCCACAAGGCACTGGAACAGACTCAGACTTTAGCGGAAGGGAGTTATTCTCACCAAGGGCAGTCTCTGCTACTGGCCCGAGGTTTTGGAGCTTTAGATCCCCTGGACAGAGGTCTTCCAGGTGTTCCTCACAACAGCAGCGACATAGTAAGCCCTTCTTACGACTGGTCTTAGACTGATGCTTTGCCAGTCCACTCTTGACAGTCTTTTTGGGTTCTATTAGAGTAGCTGCTTTAACGGGTAGAGGAACTGGAGGATCACAGACGGTCATGGCTTGACGTGGAGGTTTCTTCACAGGTTTCGCCCGTCTGGAGCGCCTCTCGGATCTAGATGGGGAAGACTTCACAGGAGCAGCAGGACGAGGCTTGTCAAAGACTTTACGGAAGGCCACCAGGAAGGCCCCAAGACTCATGACGATAGGATCCCCTGCTTCCCAGAGGGGACAAATCCATAATAAAGCATCTCCTGCTAGGTAGGACATGATGTAGGCCACCTTAATCCGGTCAGAGGAAAAACAAGCTGCATTCTGCAGGATGTAGCGCAAGCACTGTTCCAGGAAGCTTTGGCATTCCTCAGGATTCCCATAGAACCTAGGTGGGTCTGCTGGGTTGTGCTCTTCCTCATAGGCCCGGAGTTGATCGTAGAGAGCGTTTGAAATTATGATTGGGCCCGAGGTCTCCTCAATTGGAACGACACAGGGCGGAACAAATTCTTCAGCTTGCTCATACCAGTAGACAGAAAGTTCATCATGCTCTGAGAGCGGTAGGACATGGGATACAGCGGAGGCCATGGCCTGTGCAAACTGTTACGCTCACGCCCTGACTGGTGGGCGTGAGCTCGGGGGTTTTGTGGCCCCACTGTGCCACAAACCAGACTACCCTGGAAGGGGCGTGACTATGACAGCTGCCTGGGTTTTCACTGGAGCCTCTGATGGTGAGGACAGGCTTGTGCAGCAGGCAGCTGCCAGGTGCTACTCCAGGGTGGTGTCTGGCTGTGGCTGCTGATCCCACTTGGGAGACAGGAAGACCAGGATTGGTGCGGGCATTAGGCAGGACTGGCAGAAGAGCACGGCTGGAACACAGACGAGTAGGCTGGCACGGCTGAGACAGGGCTGGCAGAGACACGGCAGAGAACACAGGGCTGGCAGAGACACGGCAGGAAACAGGACTGGCTAGGACAGCAGGAACACAGGACTGGAAGGCAGGGCAGGAACGGCAGGACTGGCAGGAACACAGGATTGGGAGGCACGGCAGAGAACACAGGACTGGTTGATGTGGTATATGAAGGAACAGGTAAGGGCCTGTTCACACTGGACGTGCAGGTACAGATTTGTAGTTTGGAACACAGGGCTGGCAGAGACACGGCAGAGAACACAGGGCTTGCTAGGACGGCAGGAGACACAGAACTGACTTAGGACGGCAGGAGACAGGACTGGCTAGGACGGCAGGAAACACAGGACTAGCTGATGAGATATTAGAATCAGGCTGCACTCAGATGACACCCGAGTGCAGTCCAATTGTGAGTGAGATGAAGGAACAGGTAGGGATATATAGTTTGGAGGAACAGGTAGGGATATATAGTTTGGAGGAACAGGTAGGGACCTGTTCACACAGGAGAGGAGTGAAAAACTGCAGATAAGAATGGAAAAGCAGCAAGCGGTAGCGTAGCGACAAAAGCTGAGCAGAGCCACAAAGAATGTGGAGAGAAGCTGCAGCAAGAGATACTGCAGAAGCTAAGCAAAGTGGAACCGCAAGGATTGCAGAGGGGAACTGCAGCAAGAGGTTTCTGCAGCAACGGGAGCGGAGCAGAGCAAGACGGAGCAGAACCGCAGAAGTGCGGAGCAGCGGCTAAGCCACCAAGATGCAGAGCAGGCAGAGCCGCAAGAGTGCGGAGTGCAAGCAGACCGAGAACACAAGGAAAGACACAGCAGGGAAGGAAGGCACACACAAGGAGACCGAGACAAGACTAAAGGTACCGTCACACATAGCGACGCTGCAGCGATACCGACAACGATCCGGATCGCTGCAGCGTCGCTGTTTGGTCGCTGGAGAGCTGTCACACAGACAGCTCTCCAGCGACCAACGATCCCGAGGTCCCCGGTAACCAGGGTAAACATCGGGTAACTAAGCGCAGGGCCGCGCTTAGTAACCCGATGTTTACCCTGGTTACCATCCTAAAAAGTAAAAAAACAAACGCTACATACTTACCTTCTGCTGTCTGTCGTCGGCGCTCTGCTTCTCTGGTCTGGCTGTGAGCGCCGGGCAGCCAGAAAGCAGAGCGGTGACGTCACCGCTCTGCTTTCCGGCTGACCGACGCTCACAGCCAGAGCAGGAGGAGAGCAGAGCACAGCGCTGGAGGACAGACGGCTATAGGTAAGTATGTAGTGTTTGTTTTTTTACTTTTAGGATGGTAACCAGGGTAAACATCGGGTTACTAAGCGCGGCCCTGCGCTTAGTTACCCGATGTTTACCCTGGTTACCAGCAAAGACATCGCTGAATCGGTGTCACACACGCCGATTCAGCGATGTCTACGGGGAGTCCAGCGACGAAATAAAGTTCTGGACTTTCTTCCCCGACCAGCGATCTCCCAGCAGGGGCCTGATCGCTGCTGCCTGTCACACTGGACGATATCGCTAGCGAGGACGCTGCAACGTCACGGATCGCTAGCGATATCGTCTAGTGTGACAGTACCTTTAGTACAGACAAGGCAATGGAACAAGACACAAGGACAAAGACACAGGGACAAAGACACAGGGACCAGGATATTCTGCCTCCTGGAGGGCGGACAAAGATAAAGGCAAATGCACAGAGAAAAGCCTCCAGAGAGGGAGCAACACAGAGCTAGACCTGGCAAACTCAGAAGCAAAACACTAACTGAACAAACACATTGCACAGGCCCAGACCACAGGGTGGAGCTGCACTATATACAGGAGGCCGCTCGGTAATTGGTCAGGAACTGATTGGACAGGTGCACCTGATTCCTATAAGAACCAGAGAGTTCAGGCGCCGGCCCCCTATACACATAGCCATGAGGCATGCACAGAGCAGAGGAACAGACCATGGAGCTGGCCAGAAACAGAAACCACATCATGACCTGGAGCAGTGGGTAAGATTGTGTGAGAGATGTGAGGCCATGCTGTGATGCCAGCAGAGATGTTACAGTAGAAGTGTGAATGTGGACAGAGCAGGAGAAATTGCCAAACACACAGCAGGGGATCAGCTTACGTTACCGAACCCCAATAACACAGGAGCAAGTGTTGACTGTGCAGACGGCACTTCTGAGCAGTAACTGGCAGTGTTGGAGCCCAGGGTCAATGCTAGAAACAGAGTGTAGACAGAGGACTAATTGCAGCAAGTTTAATATCTGTACTAGTGTGAGTGTGGACGGAGCACGAGAAATTGCTGCACACGCAGCAGGGTATCAGCTGACGTTACTGAACCCCAACTACGCAGGAGCAAGTGTTGACTGTGCAGACGGCACTTCTGAGCAGCAACTAGAAGTGTTGGAGCCCAGGGTCAATGCTAGATACAGAGTGCAGCCAGAGGCCTAATTGGAGCAAGTTTAAGATCTGTAGTAGTGTAAGTGTGGACGGAGCAGGCGAAATTGCCGGACACACAGCAGGGGATCAGGTGACGTTACTGAAACCCTATAACACTGGAGCATGTGTTGACTGTGCAGATGGCACTTCTGAGTAGCAACTGGTAGTGTTGGAGCCCAGGGATTACAGGAGAAACAGAGTGTAGCCAGAGGCCTAATTGGAGCAAGTTTAATATCTGCAGTAGTGTGAGTGTGGACGGAGCAGGAGAAATTGCCGCACACACAGCAGGGAATCAGCTGATGTTCCTGAACCCCAATAACACAGGAGCAAGTGTTGACTGTGCAGACGCACGTCTGAGCAGTAACTGGCAGTATTGGAGCCCAGGGTCAATGCTAGAAACAGAGTGTAGCTAGAGGCCCAATTGGAGCAAGTTTAATATCTGTAGTAGTGTAAATGTGGATGGAGCAGGCCAAATTGCTAGACACACAGCAGGGGATCAGCTGACGTTACTGAACCCCAATAACACTGGAACATTTGTTGACAGTGCAGACACCACTTCTGAGCATCAACTGGTGGTGTTGCAGCCCAGGGATTACAGGAGAAACAGAGTGTAGCCAGAGGCCTAATTGCAGCAAGTTTAATATCTGTAGTAGTAATAGTGTGGACGGAGCAGGAGAAATTGCCGTACACACAGCAGGGGATCAGCTGACGTTACTGAACCCCAATAACACTGGAGCATGTGTTGACTGTGCAGACAGCAGTTCTGAGCAGCAACTGGCGATGTTGGAGCCAGGGATTACAGTTCAGGTGGTAGAATCATGGACACAACAGGAGACCTGGATACTGTTGCCAACCAATTATTTAATCTGGAAGAGGAGTGGCAAATTCCAGCGAGATCCAGGCCTTGTTCATGCACTAGCAGCACTGCTCTCGGGTGGAATGGAAAACATGATGGAATGCACCAGTGTGTCTTGGTACTCCCACATTTTATGCTCCCGGTTCAATGGGCAATGGGTTCGTGGCAGATGAGGCTTTGTAAGTTGTTCCGGTAGCGAGGATCTGAGAGGGCCAAGAAATGCTGTCCTTTGCTTGAGGCATCATCTCTGCCTGCTCTGCATCACCCCACCTTCGCTCTACATTCTGACTACTAGAGTTTTGTGCACCTCCCTCCTTTGGACTGATGTTTTCCTCCTCCATTGACTTTTCCTCATCCTCCTCACAAAGTGTCCCCTGCCTAGGCCTTTGTGAGGATCCACGTTGCGCAGACTGTACAGATGTAGATGGCATTTGTGACTCCTCATCCTCCACCTCTTCCACAACCTCATCCCTTAGCGCTTGCAGTGTTTTTTCAAGCAGGCAGATAAGGGGGATAGTCATGCTGACTAGTGGAATCATTGATGGCACACAAAACGTGGCAGATGTCCTTCATAGAGGCCCACTCAGTGGTGGTGATATGTGAACGGTGCGCAGTGCAACTTGTTTGCCCCTGATGCAGCTGGTACTCCATTATTGCTGCCTGCTGCTCACACAACCTCTCCAACATATGTAATGTTGAATTCCACCTGGTGGGTAGGTCACATATGATGCGATGTTCCGGAAGGCGGAATCGGCGCTGCAGAGCTGCAATGCACGATCTTGCCATGCTGGAACGCCGCAAGTGAGCGTACTCTATGCGGACCTTGTGCAGCAGTGCATCAACATCTGGATAGTCCCTCAAAAAACTCTGCATGACCAATTTGAGCACATATGCCAGACATGGGATGTGAGTGAGGTTGCCTAGGCCCAGAGCTGCCACCAGATTTCGGCCATTGTCACACACTACCATGCCTGCCTGGCTGGAGATTCGCTGTCACAAACCACACGTTGCTCTCCTGCTTGATGGCATTCCAGTGCTCCTGCGCTGTGTGGCTTCCATTCCCCAAAGAAATTAATTTCAATATGGCCTGTTGACGTTTGGCCATGGCTGTGCTCATATTGCTCATAACAGGTAAGCATTCAAGGGTCCATGTGGAGGTAGACTGACGGCTCCTGCAGTGCTGATTCAGGGGAAATGGAGTATGAGAAGGAGTCAATGTGTACAGACTGGATTCCTGCAATCCTTGGATTTGGCAGAACACATACAGCGCCACTCGCAAGATCTGTTCCTGGCTCCACCACATTGACCCAATGGGCAGTGAGGGAAAGGTATCGTCCCTGTCCATGGTGACTGGTCCACACATCGGTGGTGAGGTGGACCTTGCTACTGACGGCATATAGTATCGCATGTGGCTGGGCACATTATATTGTGCGACTGCCAATGCCATGAAGTTACGGAAGGTGTCAATCTCCACCAGCCTGAATGAGAGCATTTCAAGGGACGGGACAGTAGTTTTGCAATGCCAGCATTCAGAGCCTGTGCTCTGGGGTGGTTTGCCGAGTATGGGTGCCTTTTCTCCCATGCCTGTGCTACCGATGGCTGTAGACTGGGCTGGGAGTGTGAGGATGGCAGGGAACGTAGTGCTGTGGGTGGAATGACACTGTGTGTCTGTACAACAGTGCCAGAGGTTCTTCCTTGGCGATCCTGTGAGGAAGCCGAACCAGCTGTGTGTGAGCTGGAGGAAGAGGCTACAACACGAGCTGAAGAGGTGGTAGGTGGCACTGTAGGTTGGCCGAGGTCTTCAGTGTGTCTTTGTAACTCCACTATGTGCTTGGTCCGCACATGTTTCCACATATTTGTGGTATTGAGGTTGCTGACACTTTTCCCTCTTTTCACTTTCTGATTACACAGCTTGCATTTGACAAAGCAAATGTCATTTGCAACTGTTTCAAAAAAGGACTAGGCACTGCAAGTCTTGGGAGCGCCCGTTTTGGGTTTTGGAAGATGCATGCTCCTAATGGGTGTCGAAGTGGAGACTACAGGCAGCAAAGTCTGCCCCCTCCCTCTCCCTCCTTTTTTGGCCGTTCAGGAAATCTCTTCCTCAGATCTGCTCCCACCACCTTCCAGTACCTCACGCCATGATGGGTCAAGGACCTCATCATCTACACTACCCTCTTCAAAAGACTGCTTCTCCTGGGTAGTCTCGACAGCACAGTACGCACCAGAAAGTGGAACCTGAGTCTCATCAGCATATGCGTACTGAAGTGTGCTGGCCATAGGCACTGGCCCACCCGCCTCTTCAGATTCAGAGAGACAAAGCTGTTGCGCATCACTGCATACTACCTCTTCTTCTAATTCTCGAATGCTGCTTGGCTGGCCCCCTTTTTACAAGCCAACAGATTCAGAGAACAGAAGTAGAGATGGCTCCTGTCCAGGACTCTCTGACTGCCTGGGCAATTTGGCAGGTGGTGAAGAGACAGATGGGTGCTCTTCAGTGCTCTGGGCCTGAGAGGATCTGAAACTAATTGAAGTCAATGCATTAGCTGCCATCCATCTGACAACGGCTTCAATTTGTTCGTCCCGCAGCAGTGGGGTATGACGAGCTCCTACAAAGCTGCGCATAAAGGACTGTTCCCTGGTAAAACTGAAGGATGCTGAGTCACTGGTGCCCGCAGCAGGCACAGAATCCCCATGTCCATATACATAGTTTTATAACTGCATATAGAAAGGAGGTGGTTAGGGGTGGTTAGTTAATTACCATATTGTCTAGCTGCTCTGTTATTGGTTATCTAAATATATATGGAATATTGTGATTAATGCACATATGAATGCTGATTAAGCAACTAAAATGTAGCTCTCTGCATATAGGACAAAGTTGAGACATCTGATCATCACTTAATACATCTGGTGCTGTTCCGCTTTCTGGGTGTCTGGAAAGTACCGAGGAACCATCTGGCCTAGCTCAGTTTATGTCAGCCATTTTAATCAATTGATTATAGTGTATATATGATTATAAAGGAGTATACAAGCAAGTGAGATCTACATGATATATATATTTCTATCACAGCATCAGATGGGACTGCACAGAAAATCTGGTCTTTTTTTTGGTAATACATTATTTTTTGGAGTGTCTTACAACATTTTAGGACACTATTTTGCTGCCCCAAAAATCTTTAGCTGGGCGAAAAATATTTAGCTGCAGTTCTTATATTTATCACTGTGATTTGTACGCCACACGCATCGCATGTCATTGTGCAAAATAGCTTACAATTTTAGTAGTCCAATTTTTTTGTGTCATAGCCTACTTATTGAAACAATTTTGGTGGGCCCCAATAAATTCAAGGCCACATTTTGATCAGTCTGTTATCTCTGTCAGACACATGGTGTATCTGTGGTGTCAAAATCCTCGCTTTGCAGGCATACGTAACATTGTTTTGTCTGCTAGCCTTGATCTACTCATTAATTAGTGATTAAAATAAAAAAAAAACATAACAAGGCCACACAATTTAAATGGTCTGTTATCTCCATCAGATGCATGCTGGGGTTCTGTACGTGCCTGCTGGGGCTCTGTGCGGGCTTGCCGGTGTAACAGGCCAGAGTAAACCCCCGTCCAGAATATACCCAGGGTTAAAGTGCCCTAGGCCAGATTATACCTGGGTATATTCTGGCCTAGCCCAAACTATACCCCGGGGTATAAATTGGACTAGTCCAGTTTATACCCCTCTAGGCCAGAATATAGCCCGGGTATATTCTGGCCAAGCCCAAACTATACCCCGGGGTATAAATTGGACTAGTCCAGATTATAGTCCTCCAGGTCAGAATATACTCCAGCTGCTGTCAATCAGGCAGTGCACAGGGCCCAAGGCAGAACACAGGGGCCCCAGGCAGAATACAGGGCCACAGGGAGCGCATAGGGCCCCAGGCAGTGCATGGGGTCCCAGGCAGCGCACAGGGCCCCAGGCAGCCCACAGGGGCCCCAGGCAGCACACAGGGGCCCCAGGCAGTGCAGGAAGCCTCAAACAGTGCATGAGGCCCCAGGCAGTGCACAGGACATCAGGCAGCCTACAGGGGCCCCAGGCAGCCCACAGGGGCCCCAGGCAGCCCACAGGGCTCCAGGCAGCACACAGGGGCCTCAGGTAGCACACGGGGCCCCTGGCAGAACACAGGGCCCCAGGCAGGGCACAGGGCCCCAGGCGGCACACAGGGCCCAAGGCAGCACATAGGGGCCACAGGCAGCACACAGGGGCCCCAGGCAGCGCACGGAGCCCCAAACGGCGCACGGTGCCCCAGGCACTGCACAGGACCCCAGGCAGCCCACAGGGCCCCAGGCAGCCCTCAGGGCCCCAGGCAGCACACAGGGGCCTCAGGCAGCCCACAGGGCCCCAGGCAGCACACAGGGCTCCAGGCAGCCCACAGGGCTTCAGGCAGCGCACAGAGGCCTCAGGCAGCACACAGGGCCCCTGGAAGAACACAGGGCCCCAGGCAGCGCACAGGGCCCCAGGCAGCACACAGGGGCCCTAGGCAGCACACAGGGGCCCCAGGCAGCACACGGAGCCCCAAATAGCGCACGGTGCCCCAGGCAGTGCACAGGACCCCAAGCAGCCCACAGGGGCCCCAGGCAGCACACAGGGGCCCCAGGCAGCGCAGGAAGCCTCAAACAGCGCATGGTGCCCCAGGCAGTGCACAGGACCCCAGGCAGCCCACAGGGCCCCAGGCAGCCCTCAGGGCCCCAGGCAGCACACAGGGGCCCCAGGCAGCACACAGGGGCCCGAGGCAGCCCACAGGGCTCCAGGCAGCCCACAGGGCTTCAGGCAGTGCACAGAGGCCTCAGGCAGCACACAGGGCCCCTGGCAGAACACAGGGCCCCTGGCAGAACACAGGGCCCCAGGCAGTGCACAGGGCCCCAGGCAGCACACAGGGGCCCCAGGCAGCCCACAGGGGCCCCATGCAGCCCACAGGACCCGAGGCAGCCCACAGGGCCCCAGGCAGCCCACAGGGGACCCAGGCAGCCCACAGGGCCCCAGGCAGCACACAGGGGACCCAGGCAGCACACAGGGCCCCTGGCAGAACACAGGGCCCCAGGCAGCACACAGGGCCCCAGGCAGCACACAGGGGCCCTAGGCAGCACACAGGGGCCCCAGGCAGTGCACGGAGACCCAAACAGCGCACAGTGCCCCAGGCAGTGCACAGGACCCCAAGCAGCCCACAGGGGCCCCAGGCAGCTCACAGGGCCCCAGGCAGCATACAGAGGCCCCAGGCAGTGCATAGGGCCCCAGGCAGCCCACAAAGTCAGATTTGCCATTTAATTTCTCACTCCTTTGATGTGATTGCATATCAGGGGAGAGAGAAATAGGGTGCCCGATCTCCCCCTGGTAAATCTCGGTGTCCCTGGGCCCTCCTGCTTCCCCTCATGGCCGCCGGCATCTTCTTCTGGTAAGAAAATGGCGGGCGCATGTGCAGTGCGCTCGCCGAGATCTGCCAGCTGGCACCCGGCATCAATAGATTTTTCCTATTGGATAATTTTGATCACTGTGATAGACCCTATCACAGTGATCAAAATACAAAAAATAGTAAATAAAACCTCCCTTTACCACTCCCTTAGTTAGGGAACAATAATGAAATAAAAAAAATGTATTTCCATTTTTCCATTAGGGTTAGAGTTGGGCTAAAGTGAGATGGGCTAAAGTTAGGGTTAGTGCTATTGTTAGGGTTAGGGTTGGGATTAGGGTTTGGGGTGTGTTAGGGTTGGGGCTAAAGTTAGGGTTAGGGTTGCGACTAAAGTTAGGGTTAGGGTTGGGACTAAAGTTAGGGTTAGTGTAGGGGCTAAAGTAAGGCTTAGGGTTAGGGTTGGGGCTAAAGTTAGGGGCTAGGGTCAGGGTTAGGTTTGTGGTTAGAGTTATGGTTAGGGGTGTGTTGGGGTTAGAGGTGTGTTGGGGTTAGGTTTATGGTTAGGGTTAGGATTAGGGTTAGGGGTGTGTTGCGGTTAGGGTTGGAGTTAGAATTGGGGGGTTTCCACTGTTTAGGCACATCAGGGGCTCTTCAAACACGACATGGCGTCCGATTTCAATTCCAGATTATTCTGCATGGAGAAAGTAAAATGGTGCTCATTCCTTCCCAATCTCTGCCGTGCACCGAAACAGTGCTTTACCCCCACATATGGTGTATTGGCGTACTCAGGACAAATTGAATAACTTTTGCAGTCCAATTTCTCCTGTTATCCTTGTGAAAATAAAAAATTGTTGGCTAAAAAATCATTTTTGTGGAAAGAAAAAAATAATTTTTATTTTCAGGGCTCTGCGTTATAAATTTTAGTCCAAGAAGTCTCGTTGTCAATCTCTGCAAGGAGAAACAATACTTTTTGGATATCGGTCGGACGCCTCTCACACAGCCAAACCAGATCTCCACTTTGCACTGACGAGGGGCAGTACCCCAAAACACAGTGCCCTCAAATTGAGATACTGGTTTGGCTATTATCATAAGTCATGTGACAAGGGTCGACATTGACTTGTGGGATTGCTACCTTCCAATAGGCGGCACTAAAGTTCTAGTTCTCTTCCTCTCTGAAGAAACAATTTGCATAATAAACTTTAGTGAAACACTTGGGGGTTCAAAGTTCTCCCAACACATCTAGATAAGTTCCTTGGAGGGCCTAGTTTCTAAAATTGGGTCAATTGTGTTTTTTTTTACTGTTTAGGCACATCAGTGGCTCTGGAAACGCAACATGACGCCAACAGACCATTCCATCAAAGTCTACATTCTAAAACACCACTACTTCCCTTTCCGAGCCCCAACATGTGCCCAAACAGTAGTTTTCTCCCACATATGGAGAATCAGCATACTCAGGACAAATTGGACAACAACTTTTGGGGTCCAATTTCTCCTGTTACCCTTGAGAAAATACAAAATTGGGGCTAAAAATATCATGTTTGTAGAAAAAAAATGATTTTTTTATTTTCACGGCTCTGCGCTATAAACTTTAGTGAAACACTTGGGGGTTCAAAGTTCTCACAACTAGTGATGAGCGAACGTGCTCGCCACTACTCGTTACTCGCCCGTGTATCATGGCACTCGCTGTACTCGGCGAGCACCGAGTATTTCCAGGATTATTCGTCGGGAGCTCTGGTCTCTGCCCTGCAATTTTGGCGCTCTTTAGAGTACCAATGAACATGCAGGGATTGTCTACCATGCACTGTCTGTAATACCGCAGCCATCTTTGTTGTGGTATTACAATGATTGGTTGGCCGCACAGCATCATCAGGTGTATAAGAGACCGGACTCTACCATGCTTGGCGCATTCAGGTCTGGACTCAGCTAGTGAATGGAGAGCTGCTGCTGATGTAGGGTCAGATTTGTGCTTTTATTAGTTGGTGTGGGTCTACCATCACAGAATCCACAAATCCAGATAAACCAACAGTCCTTTTTAGGGCTAATTAGGGAGTATATTGATTGCAGTGCTAGGTAGGCAGGGGAGTCTATGTGCGCATATCCACATTAGTGCAAGGCATGCAGGCACTGTATATGTGTATATAGATCTCACTGCATACATTAACAGGGTCCATTACTATCTGCTACTGCATATTTTATATACACCTAGCTGCAAGTATCTGTGGCTAGGATTAATTTTTTTGGGCACCTGAATCCTATTAATTTTATTACAAAACAGTCCAGAGCCCCATTTTTTTCTACATGTATTTGCTTGGTTACACTGCAGACTACAGCCAGATCATTTTAATACAACAGCGTGAAAATCTAGCAATTTAAAACTGCTTTTTTGGCCCAGGCATCAGATGTGAATGCGCAGAAAATTCTGGCCTTTTTTTTGGAGTGTCTTACAACAGTTTTGGACACCATTTTGTTGACCAAAAAATCTTAATCTGGCCAAAAAATATTTAGCTACATTTCTTATATTTATCACTGTGTTTTGTATGCCACAAGCATCGCATATCATTGTGCTAAATATTTTACAATTTTAGTACTACATCCTTTTTTTTTAGCATCATACCCTACTTATTAACACAATTTTGGTGGGCCCCCAAAATCCAGCCACACATTTAAGTGTTCTATCTCCGTCAGATGCCAGAGCCATCTGTGCTCTACAAATAGTTGCTTTTCAGGCCTACATTCCACTTTTTTGGCTTTCCGCTACCCTAGGTCTATACAGTATTTTGGGGTATTAAAATAAAAAATACAGGCCACGTATTGAACAGTCTGTTATCTCTGTCAGACTCCTGGTCTATCTGTGGTCTACAAGTGGTTGCTTTTCAGGCCTACATTCGACTTTTTTGGCTGTCCGCTACCCTGGGTCTATACAGTATTTTGGAGTAAAAAATAAAAAAATATAGGCCACATATTAAACAGTTTGTTTTCTCTGTCAGACTCCTGGTCTATCTGTGGTTTATAAGTAGTTGCTTTTCGGACCTACATTCCACTTTTTTTGCTGTCCGCTGCCCTAGGGCTATACAGTTTTTTGGAGTAAAAGAATTTAAAAACTCCAGGCCACATATTGAAGAGTGTGATATCTCCGTAAGACTCCTGGTCTATCTGTGCTCTACAAATAGTTGCTTTTCAGGCCTACATTCGACTTTCTTTGCTGTCTGCTACTCAAGGTCTATAAACTATTTTGGGGTAAAAAAAAACAAATACAGGCCATGTATTGAACAGTCTGGTGTTGCTTTCAGACGCCTGATAAATTTGTGGCATACAAATTGTGGCAAATAAGGCCTACATTCCATTGTATTTGCTGTCTGTTACCCAAGTTCTGTACACTTTTTTGGGTATAAAATAAAAAAATACAGGCCATATATTAAAGAGTGTGATATTTCCATCACACTCCTGGTCTATCTGTGCTCTACAAATAGTTGTTTTTCAGGCCTACATTCCCCTTTTTTTTGCTGTCTGCCACCCTAGGTCTATACAGTATTTTGGGGTTAAAAAATAAAAAAATACAGGCCACGTATTGAACAGTCTGCTATCTCTGTCAGATGCCTGGTCTATCTGTGCCCTACAATAGTTGCTTTTCAGGCCTACATTCCACTTTTTTTGCTGTCTGCTACCCTAGGCCAATACACTGTTTTGGAGTAAAAAATAACAAAATAACAGGCCACGTATTGAACAGTCTGGTATCGCTGTCAGACGCCTGATAAATTTGTGGCCTACAAATTGTGGCAAATCATGCCTACATTCCACTGTATTTATAAAACCAAAAACACATGGGCCACCTGCATAGCGAACAAGTCTGTAGGAACCTGTTCACACCACCAAAGAACTTGAAAACACAAAAGCGCACAGAGAGGTAAAAAAATACTCTGTTGTAAAAAAGTCACAGTAAATAAGCAAGTGCTAGTCAAAAAATGAAAAAATACAGGGTATTTAGTTAATACGTTGCAAAAAAAGTATGTTAAGCTGCTCCACCAATCGCCAAGGTATACCCATAATAGAGCAGTCCTGTCTAATGTATATAATCCCTATCTGATGTATTTAAAAACCTGATCATCTGTATAGTACCTGTATGAACAGGGCTCAGAGAGAAAATATCCGCGTTGAACATGCGAGATGGAACAGCTACAATGCAAATGACCCACAGAGGATTGGTGAACTCCCCAGTCTTGTAGAAACAAGAGAACAATTATAAAACCAAAAACACATGGGCCACCTGCATAGTGAACAAGTCTGTAGGAACCTGTTCACACCACCAAAGAACTTGAAAACACCCACCTCTTCCGACAAGCCTACAACCTGCAGTAACCACCGATTGACCAAACCGCTGCACGGCCAGCTCTACCCTCACCTACTGTATCCTCACCCATCCCTTGTAGATTGTGAGCCCTCGCGGGCAGGGTCCTCTCTCCTCCTGTACCAGTTGTGACTTGTATTTTTCAAGATTATTGTACTTGTTTTATTATGTATACCCCTCCTCACATGTAAAGCGCCATGGAATAAATGGCGCTATAATAATAAATAATAATAATAATAAATAATAAAACACAAAAGCGCACAGAGAGATTAAAAAATACTCTGTTGTAAAAAAGTCACAGTAAATAAGCAAGTGCTAGTTAAAAAATGAAAAAATACAGGGTATTTAGTTAACACGTATTAACTAAATACCCTGTATTTTTCATTTTTTGACTAGCACTTGCTTATTTACTGTGACTTTTTTTTACAAAAGAGTATTTTTTGACCTCTCTGTGCGCTTTTGTGATTCCACTGTATTTGCTGTCTGTTACCCAAGTTCTGTACACTTTTTTAGGGTATAAAATAAAAAATACAGGCCACATCGTGAAGAGTGTGATATTTCTGTCAGACTCCTGGTCTGTCTTTGCTCTACAAATAGTTGGTTTTCAGGCCTTCATTCCATTTTTTTGGTTTTCTGCTACCTAATAGGAATATACTCACCCTCGGACGCGCCCTGCTTCTTTCCGGCAGCTTCCTTTCTAAGAATCAGCGCTTTCAGGACCTTGCGGTGACGTCGCGGCTTGTGATTGGTCGCGCGAGCGGTCACATGGGCGGTCGCGCGACCAATCACAAGCCGCGACGTCACCGCAAGGTCCTGCAAGCGCTGATTCGAAGGAAGGAAGGCTGCCGGTTAGTACCAGGGCGCGTCAAAGGGTGAGTATAGCGATATTTTTTATTTTAATTCTTTATTTTACACTTAAATATGGATCGCAGGGCCCGAAGGAGAGTTTCCTCTCCTTCAGACCCTGGGAACCATTGGAAACCCAATGCACTGCATTGGGTTTCGAGTTTCGGCCGACCCGACCCCGACTTTTTTATAGGATCGGCCGATTTCACTCGACCCGACTTTTGAAAAAGTCGGGTTTCGTGAAACCTGACCCGATCCTATAAAAGTAAAAGTTGCTCAACCCTATTGAAGAGTGAGATATCTCCAACAGACTCCTGGTCTATCTGTGCTCTACAAATAGTTGATTTTCAGGCCCATGTTCCACTTTTTTGGCTGTCTGCTACCCTAGGCCTATACACTATTTTGGGGTAAAAAAAAATACAGGCTACGTATTGAACAGTCTGATATCGCTATCAGACACCTGATCTATTTGTGGCCTACAAATTGTGGCAATTCAGGCCTACTTTCCACTGTCTTTGCTGTCTATTACCCTAGTTCTGTACACTATTTTAGGGTATAAAATAAAAAAATACAGGCCACATATTGAAGAGTGTGATATCTCCATCAAACTCCTGGTCTCTCTGTGCTCTACAAATAGTTGCTTTTCAGGCCTACATTCCTCTTTTTTTGCTGTCTGCTACCCTAGGTCTATACACTATATTGGGGTAAAAAATAAAAAAATACAGGCCACGTATTGAACAGTCTGGTATCTCCATCAGACGCCTGGTCTATCTGTGTGTAACGCCGGTTGGTTTATACCTTATTTCTTCGGCGTTACTCTGCATGTAACCCTTGCTCCTCTCCCCCTAATGTGCAGGGATACTGTTGTCTGTTACCTGTATGGATGAGGCTTAGTTCCCTGTTTTGTTTATGTAATGTGTTTTCATTTAAGTAAACTTTGTTTCTTCATACCACTTGGGATGCTCACCCCACGTCGTCATGGTCTGGCGACATGGAGGCATCGGCTGGGCCGCGTCTGCAGTCGTAGTTGTAACAGAATGCTCTGGCCATGGATTCTGAGCATGTGTGGACTGCAGAACTTTCCTGAGCCCCGCTTGATCAGCGGATTAGACTGCTCAGACCCCACCTGGTTGTGGACTAAATTGCTCAGTCTAGTGCTTGGTCAGCGGTATGGATTGTTTGAGCAACGGACTCTGCTGACATATTGTGAACTGTGGGACTTACCGCCTAACCCAAGAGAATTTTCTGGTGAATTTTTTGGGGGTCTTCAGCAGAGGGGGCCTGAGGAGGGGATACTGTAACACCAGTGGGTTTATACCTTGCTTTTTCAGTGTTACTTATTATTTATTTATATAGCACCATTAATTCCAAGGTGCTGTACATGAGAAGGGGTTACATCAAAATAAAAATATCACTTACAGTAAACAAAACTAACAATGACAGACTGGTACAGAGGGAAGAGGACCCTGCACTTGTGGGCTTACATTCTACAGTTGCATGTCTCTGCTTTAACCCTTGCTCCTCTGCCTCTAAGGTGCAGGGATACTGTTGTCTGTTACCTGTATGGATGCAGCTCAGTTCCCTGCCCCGCTGAGTAGCTGTACATGTGTTGCGATGTCTTTGATCTGCTGCATGACTATCCACATGGGTTTCAAGGTCCTCTGCATCTGGTGCATGACTTCCACTTTTGTTCAGGCTTGCAGTCTCTGCCAGGTGCCCTAAGCCTTATTTCTTGTGCTGACTGTGCCGTAATGGTTTCTGCTTGTGCTTAGGGTGCGTGCAGCCACACCTTCCCTGCTTTTATTAGGGTGCACCTGTGTTGCTTTCCTCAGCCTAGTGCTGAGGGGCAGCTCCTATATAAACTCTCTCTTTCCTGTTGGGCATTGCCAGAGCATTGTATTGTGTTTCTGAGTCTTGCCTTGTGTGTGAGGTGTTCAACTCCTGTTCTGCCTATGTTCAGTTCTAGGAAAGCTGATGCCTGTTCTTCCACCTGCTCTGGGGGCTGAGTACCCAGATCCACTTGTGCCCTGTTTTCTTCCACCTGCTCTGGGGGCAGAATACCCAGATTCATTTTTATTTGCATCTTGTTTTTCCGCCTGTTCTGGGGGCAGAGTACCCAGATCTGCCTTTCCTGGAGGCTGCAAATCCAGCACTTAACACTGTCTGAACTGTGTCCTCTGTGTTTTGTTCCTCAAGTCCTTTTGTGTCTGGCACCCCATACCCAGTGACTGTGAACTTCCTGGGTTCATCTTTTAAAGATGGAGTCCGGTGTTTTTGCTGAGCGTTTACTATGCTATGCTTAGCCTGCCATGCGGAGTTAACTCCGTTCGGCTCAGGTCCAATCCGGTGTTGCTTGCACCATCCTGCTTGAGTTTCTTCCTATGTCCGATGGCCGGAGCCTGACAGCCGCAGCTAGAAAGCTGATGATTGCTGCCTGGTCCTGTGCCACGCCTGTGTCCCAGATGTCCTGCCTGTCTCATGATGTCCAGATGTTCAGCCTGTGTCTGATGTCCTGATGTAACCAATGCCCTGGGCTGCCACGCCTGTGTCCCAGATGTCTCTCTGGTGCACTGGGCTGCCATGCCGGTGTCCCAGATGACTTTCTGGTGTCTCTGATGTCCTGATATAGCCAATGACCTGGGCTGCTAAGCCTGTGTCCCAGATGTCTTTCTTATGCCTTGGGCTGCCACACCTGTGTCCCAGATGTCTCTCCTGTGTCCTGAGGTCCAGCCTGTGTCCTGAGGTCCAGCCTGTGTTCTGAGGTCCAGATGCTGAGCCTGTGCTATGCCTGAGGCCTGAATGAGAGGCTGTCCTAGTAAGCCCATGCCAGATGACCCTGCACTGCATCAACCCATTATGACCCTTGCCATCGTATGACGTCTGTCCTGGGTCAGTGTCTGATGTTCTCCTGCTGATCCTGTGCTACGCCTGAGGCCTGAGAGAGAGGCCATCCTAGTATGCCCGTGCCAGATGACCTGGACTGCATCAACCCATGATGACCTATGCCATCGTATGATGTCTGTCCTGGGTCGGTGTCTGTTGTTCTCCTGCTGATCCTGTGCTACGCCTGAGGCCTGAAAGAGAGGCTGTCCTAGTATGCCCATGCCAGATAATCCTGGACTGCATCAACCCGTGATTTCATCCTGCCTTTGTCTGTTATCCTGAGACGTGTACCCTTCCTTGATGTGCAGAATCAGTATCCTGGCATCATTATGTTTTGTTTATGTACTGTGCTTTCATTTAAGCAAACTTTGTTTCTTCATACTTGAAGCTGTGCGGTGTAATCTAGTTCTGCATATCGCCATCTGGTCCACATGCTCAGCTGCCACATACCCTGCTAGCTGCCCTTCCCTAGTCTGGGTAGGTCCAGGTTACTCTATGTGGTCCGGTGGGTCCACATTCCGTTCCCACTTGGGACGCTCGCCCCACGTCGTCATGGTCTGGCAACATGGAGGCGTCGGCTAGGCCGCGTCTGCGGTCGCAGTCATAACACACTGCTGTACAAATAGTTGTTTTTCAGGCCTACATTCGACTTGTTTTGCTGTCTTCTACCCTAGGTCTATACACTATTTTGGGGTAAAAAAAATAAAAAAATACAGGCCACGTATTGAACAGTCTGTTATCTCCGTCAGATGCCTGGTCTATCTGTGCTCTACAAATAGTTGCTTTTCAGTCCTATATTCCACTTTCTCCAGTCACATTCTTTGACAGCAGCATTGGAGGATGTCTCCCCACCCTAATAGGGGACAGGAAACACAAATGAGGTTAAATAACCCTCCCCTTCCTACAAGCTCCAATTTTTTTCCTGTCCCCTATGGGGCATGAAGAGGTCTCTGATGGTTCTGCCATGGCCGGCGAACAGGAGTACCTTAATGGATCTTACCACAATATGCCGAGCAGCTGAGGTTCGGGGGCTCATCTCTCCTCCTCTAAAGAAGCTGCTCCCGTCTCCTTGTTATTTGTGACTCAGGACCAAGTCTCGCTCCTCCTGCTCCTCCTCAGCAGGGTAAAGCGTGGCGATGACGTGACGGCTGTGGTCCTTCTGCAGCTCCTCAGCGTCCTCCTTCCTCCATGCAGCTGATCCCAGAGTTCGTGCTCACCGGAAGTGATGTCAGCGAACTTGCAGTTTACCTCCCTCTGCGTTCCATGCTGGAATGCACGCGTGGCCAGCAGATGCTGGCATTCTCCGGGAGGGTGGCCATGTTTGGGGTGCTCGTTGAGGTTCCTCCCTGTGGACCTGATGGAGGAGGGGCACAAAATTACGCTGGGACCTCGATTTTTTTAAATCCTGGTCAAAGGAGCCTCCAAGCAAGACAATCTTGTCTATGTCCCTCTGTGACCTGTGACCGAAACTGACCTTATGGATGGCAACAAACCTTCCCTATCTGCACCTGCAGAGCCCAGCGTTCACCCTCCTACTGTAAGTAGTGGTATGGTCCCTTGCTGTCCGGATAATCATAGCCTGATGGGTTATTTAGTATACCTACAGTGGGGCAAAAAAGTATTTAGTCAGTCAGCAATAGTGCAAGTTCCACCACTTAAAAAGATGAGAGGCGTCTGTAATTTACATCATAGGTAGACCTCAACTATGGGAGACAAACTGAGAAAAAAAAATCCAGAAAATCACATTGTCTGTTTTTTTATCATTTGTTTTGCATATTATGGTGGAAAATAAGTATTTGGTCAGAAACAAACAATCAAGATTTCTGGCTCTCACAGACCTGTAACTTCTTCTTTAAGAGTCTCCTCTTTCCTCCACTCATTACCTGTAGTAATGGCACCTGTTTAAACTTGTTATCAGTATAAAAAGACACATGTGCACACCCTCAAACAGTCTGACTCCAAACTCCACTATGGTGAAGACCAAAGAGCTGTCAAAGGACACCAGAAACAAAATTGTAGCCCTGCACCAGGCTGGGAAGACTGAATCTGCAATAGCCAACCAGCTTGGAGTGAAGAAATCAACAGTGGGAGCAATAATTAGAAAATGGAAGACATACAAGACCACTGATAATCTCCCTCGATCTGGGGCTCCACACAAAATCCCACCCCGTGGGGTCAGAATGATCACAAGAACGGTGAGCAAAAATCCCAGAACCACGCGGGGGGACCTAGTGAATGAACTGCAGAGAGCTGGGACCAATGTAACAAGGCCTACCATAAGTAACACACTACGCCACCATGGACTCAGATCCTGCAGAGCCAGACGTGTCCCACTGCTTAAGCCAGTACAAGTCCGGGCCCGTCTGAAGTTTGCTAGAGAGCATTTGGATGATCCAGAGGAGTTTTGGGAGAATGTCCTATGGTCTGATGAAACCAAACTGGAACTGTTTGGTAGAAACACAAATTGTCGTGTTTGGAGGAAAAAGAATACTGAGTTGCATCCATCAAACACCATACCTACTATAAAGCATGGTGGTGGAAACATCATGCTTTGGGGCTGTTTCTCTGCAAAGGGGCCAGGACGACTGATCCGGGTACATGAAAGAATGAATGGGGCCATGTATCGTGAGATTTTGAGTGCAAACCTCCTTCTATCAGCAAGGGCATTGAAGATGAAACGTGGCTGGGTCTTTCAACATGACAATGATCCAAAGCACACCGCCAGGGCAACGAAGGAGTGGCTTCGTAAGAAGCATTTAAAGGTCCTGGAGTGGCCTAGCCAGTCTCCAGATCTCAACCCTATAGAAAACCTTTGGAAGGAGTTGAAAGTCCGTGTTGCCAAGCGAAAAGCCAAAAACATCACTGCTCTAGAGGAGATCTGCATGGAGGAATGGGCCAACATACCAACAACAGTGTGTGGCAACCTTGTGAAGACTTACAGAAAACGTTTGACCTCTGTCATTGCCAACAAAGGATATATTACAAAGTATTGAGATGAAATTTTGTTTCTGACCAAATACTTATTTTCCACCATAATATGCAAATAAAATGTTAAAAAAAACAGACAATGTGATTTTCTGGATTTTTTTTTCTCAGTTTGTCTCCCATAGTTGAGGTCTACCTATGATGTAAATTACAGACGCCTCTCATCTTTTTAAGTGGTGGAACTTGCACTATTGCTGACTGACTAAATACTTTTTTGCCCCACTGTACTTTCTCTCTCTCTTGTTAGGGAGAAAAGGTCCCTGCCACTAAGAAGGATAAGACCAGCCGCAAATGTGGTGTGTGTGCCTCTAAGTTTCCCTAGGCATATAAGAAGAAACTTTGCCAGTCTTGCCCGGATAATGTGTTGTGTGCTGAACATCCCTCTCTCCTGGACAGAATCAAAACCCTCATTAAACAGAAGGTTCAGTCTTCTATGGCTGTCCTTTCCCAGGCCCCGTTTCCACAACCACCACCTCCTAAGAAAAGGAAAATGGTTCCTGTGGAATCAGACTCAGACTCAGGCGAAATTCGTTCCTTGGGTTCAGAGGATATTTTGGAGAATGAGGGTTCCTCTTCCACCTCCAAATCTGAAAATAAAAAATATGATTTTTCTTCCGAACACATGGAAGAACTGATTGGCATGGTGAGAAACACCATGGGGATTGAGGAAGAGGAAGTAAGATATTCGATGCAGGATGAAATGTTCGGTGGGCTGAAACCCAAAATCAGAAAGGTTTTCCCATACATGAGAATATCTCAAATCTTATCCTTCAGGAGTGGGGCCTCCCTGAGAAGGGCTTAGCACCCCTTCAGAGTTAAGGAATC
This sequence comes from Ranitomeya imitator, assembly GCF_032444005.1. Classification (NCBI taxonomy): domain Eukaryota; kingdom Metazoa; phylum Chordata; class Amphibia; order Anura; family Dendrobatidae; genus Ranitomeya; species Ranitomeya imitator. Next base: position 479,060,127 of record NC_091285.1, on the reverse strand, counting down.
GCTCTCCCCTTGATGGAGATAGGTCTTTATGGGAGATACCTAAAGTAGATGTGCAGGTGTCTAGGGTGACCAAAAAGATGGATCTCCCTTTTGAGGATTCATCCCAGCTCAAAGACCCTATGGATAGGAAGATCGCGAGCTTACTAAGAAAGTCCTGGGACACCACTACTAATCTGCTCAAAACTAACGTGGCCTCGATGTCCGTTGCCAGATCTCTATTCCTTTGGTTGCACACGTTGGAGGATCACCTTACACAAGGGACCTGCAGGGAGGAGATTCTTGATTCCCTCCCTCTCCCTCAGAAAGCCACGGGATTCCTGGCTGATGCATCTGCTGAGTCCCTCCGGGTAGCAGCAAAATCCTCAGTCCTCTCCAATTCAGCTAGGAGAGCTCTATGGCTAAAGTCATGGGGAGGCGACCTTACCTCTAAAACTAAACTTTGCGCCATTCCATTTCAGGGACACTATGTCTTTGGCCCAGTCATTGATGATATCCTAGAAAAGCTACGGAGAAAAAGAAATCGCTTCCTGAACAAAAAAGTTCCAGGAAATGGCTTTTTCGTGCACCCGTGATCAGTCATCCCAGAAGGATTTCAGGGAGAGGGGAAAAGCAGGGAGATGGCGTTATCCCAAAGGTGGGAAGGGCAGAAACATCCTTGTTCCCCAATACCAGCAGAACCCTGACAAACAATGATTCCTCTCTGGTCGGGAGTCTACTCTTGCATTTCTTCACCCAATGTCAAGCCATTTCCTCAAACCATTGGGTTCTCCGTACCATATGGGACAGTCTGAGATTGTAATTCGAGAGTCCTTCCCCACAATGGCTGTTAATTAGCTCCCTTTAGTCCCCACATCTCCAGGAGTCCTTACTATTAGACCTGCAAGATCTACTTCAAGGGAGAGTGATCTCTCGGGTGCCACAGGAGTTGGGAAGGGGTCACTATTCTCGCCTATTCTTTGTAACAAGGCCCTCAGGGAAATGCAGGGTTATCGTAAATCTGAAACCCCTAAACCATGTGATTGAATACAGACACTTCAAAATGGAATCGATCAGATCGGCTATCGCGCTCATCGGACAAGATTGGGATGGCTACAATATATCTGAGAGCAGGGCCGCCTGGCCATCGGGCAGTTCTGGCAAATGCCAGAAGGGCCGATTGCAGTAGTGGGCTGCTCGAGTGTGCTGCTGTCGGCACACTCTGATTCCCCCCCGCTGTCGGCACACTCCCGGGCCGGCCCCGCATTCAACTATACCGGCGTCATAGATACAGTTGAATGCAATGATGGGGAGAGAGCGTCCGCTGTCGCTCCCTCTCCCATCATTGCCCGCTCTGTCTTCCGCTTACACTGCGGGTGCGCGATGACGTCATATCATCGCGCACCTGCTGTGTGACCAGGCGGGCAGACTGCAGCTGCTGAGACCGGAGGCTGGAGCAGCGCGGGGCAAGAGGAAAGGTGAGTAGAGTCAGTGATTTTTTTTATTATTAATACATGGCATGGCTGCATTACATTCTATGGGGACTGGCTACATTACATTCTATGGGGCTGTGCTGCATTACATTCTATGGGGGCTGTGCTGCATTACATTCTATGGAGGCTGGCTGCATTACATTCTATGGCGCTGTGCTGCATTACATTCTATGGGGCTGTGCTGCATTACATTCTATGGGGGCTGGCTGCATTACATTCTATGGGGACTGGCTACATTACATTCTATGGGGCTCTGCTGCTTTACATTCTATGGGGGCTGGCTGCATTACATTCTATGGGGATGGCTGCATTACATTCTATGGGGACTGGCTACATTACATTCTATGGGGCTGTGCTGCATTACATTCTATGGGGGGCTGTGCTGCATTACATTCTATGGGGCCTGTGCTGCATTACATTCTATGGGGGCTGGCTGTATTACATTCTATGGGGGCTGTGCAGCATTACATTCTATGGGGAAGTGCTGTATTACATTCTATGGGAGCTGTGCTGTATTACATTCTATGGGGTCTGTGCTGCATTACATTCTATGGGGGCTGTTCTGTATTACATTCTATGGGGAAGTGCTGTATTACATTCTATGGGAGCTGTGCTGTATTACATTCTATGGGAGCTGTGCTGTATTACATTCTATGGGGAAGTGCTGTATTTCATTCTATGGGGAAGTGCTGTATTACATTCTATGGGGAAGTGCTGTATTACATTCTATGGGGAAGTGCTGTATTACATTCTATGGGAGCTGTGCTGTATTACATTCTATGGGGAAGTGCTGTATTTCATTCTATGGGGAAGTGCTGTATTACATTCTATGGGGAAGTGCTGTATTACATTCTATGGGAGCTGTGCTGTATTACATTCTATGGGAGCTGTGCTGTATTACATTCTATGGGGAAGTGCTGTATTTCATTCTATGGGGAAGTGCTGTATTACATTCTATGGGAGCTGTGCTGTATTATATTCTATGGGGTCTGTGCTGCATTACATTCTATGGGGGCTGTGCTGTATTATATTCTATGGGGAAGTGCTGTATTACATTCTATGGGAGCTGTGCTGTATTACATTTTATGGGAGCTGTGCTGTATTACATTCTATGGGAGCTGTGCTGTATTACATTCTATGGGGTCTGTGCTGCATTACATTCTATGGGGGCTGTGCTGTATTACATTCTATGGGGAAGTGCTGTATTACATTCTATGGGAGCTGTGCTGTATTACATTCTATGGGAGCTGTGCTGTATTACATTCTATGGGGGCTGTGCTGTATTACATTCTATGGGAAAGTGCTGTATTACATTCTATGGGGGCTGTGCTGTATTACATTCTATGGGAAAGTGCTGTATTACATTCTATGGGGGCTGTGCTGTATTACATTCTATGGGAGCTGTGCTGTATTACATTCTATGGGGTCTGTGCTGCATTACATTCTATGGGGACTGTGCTGTATTATATTCTATGGGGCCTGTGCTGTATTACATTCTATGGGGGCTGTGCTGTATTACATTCTATGGGGGCTGTGCTGCATTACATTCTATGGGGAGCTGGCTGCATTACATTCTATGGGAGCTGTGCTGCATTACATGCTATGGGGGCTGGCTGCATTACATTCTATGGGGGCTGGCTGTATTACATTCTATGGGGGCTGTGCTGCATTACATTCTATGGGGGCTGTGCTTCATTACATTCTATGGGGGCTGTGCTGTATTACATTCTATGGGGGCTGTGCTGTATTACATTCTATGGGGCTGTGCTGTATTACATTCTATGGGGACTGAGCTGTAATGCTGGATACAGCTGTGATTATATGTTATATAGTCGTGTTACCCTCCCCTCACTTCTTGTAACCTACAAGTGTACAAAGAAATTATACAGTCACCATGCAACAAGTGGGCATGTGTAACTTCAAATGCCAGGGCTGAATTTTAGTCCCAGTCCGGCCCTGTCTGAGAGATGCCTTTTATCATGTGCCGATCCATCCGGACCACAGGAAGTTCCCCAGGTTTGCTGTTCCCACGGTCACCAGATCAGTCATTTCCAGTTCGACGTCCTACCATTTGGCGTCTCATCGGTGCCTCGGGTGTTCACCAAAATTATGGCGGAAGCAGTAATTTGCATCCGGTGCCAGGGAGTTTCCATCATCCCATATCTGGACGATTTTCTTGTCATCGCTCCATCCATCCCTCGCCTGAACCTAGATGTGATGAAAACCCAGGAGATCCTGGATTCCCTAGGCTGGATCCTGAATTTAGAGAAATCAGATCTTCATCCTTCTTCAAGGAAGAAATTCCTGGGAATTCTTTTGGATTCAGAGAAGAAAACATCCTTCTTACCCAGGGATCGTAAACTCAACCTCATTCAGAGGATCTCCAGGTTCAGAGACCAGAGGTCACCAATAGGGTTGAGCGAAACGGGTCGAACATTTTCAAAAGTCGCCGACTTTTAGCGAAGTCGAGTTTCATGAAACCCGATCCGACCCCTATGCGTGGTCGGCCATGCGGTACGCGACTTTCGCGCCAAAGTCGCGTTTCAATGACGCGAAAAGCGCCATTTCTCAGCCAATGAAGGTAAACGCAGAGTGTGGGCAGCGTGATGACATAGGTCCTGGTCCCCACCATCTTAGAGAAGGGCATTGCAGTGATTGGCTTGCTGTCTGCGGCGTCACAGGGGCTATAAAGGGGAGTTCCCGCCGACCGCCATGTTACTGCTGCTGATCTGAGCTTAGGGAGAGGTTGCTGCCGCTTCGTCAGAAGCAGGGATAGCGTTAGGCAGGGTCCATTAACCACCAAACCGCTTGTGCTGTAGCGATTTCCACTGCCCAACACCACCTTCGGTGTGCAGGGACAGTGGAAGCTCCTTTTTTTTTTTTTTTCCTCAGCACTGTAGCTCATTGGGCTGCCCTAGAAGGCTCCCTGATAGCTGCATTGCTGTGTGTACGCCGCTGTGCAAACCAACTGCTTTTTTCAAAGCACAAATCCTCTTGTTCCTTCCTTTCTGCACAGCTATCTTGTTTGTTTGTCCACACTTTTTATTTAATTTGTGCATCAGTCCACTCCTTATTGCTGCCTGCCATACCTGGCTGAGATTACTGCAGGGAGATAGTAATTGAAGGACAGTTTTTTTTTTGTTTTTTTTTGTGGGAGATTAAGATTGACATTTCTGCTAGAGTGCCATCTCTGTCTGTGTCATCTCTCACTCAGTGGGCCATAGAAAGCCTATTTATTTTTTTGCTTGATTTGGGTTCCAAAATCTACCAGAAAAAATCACAACATCAATCAGTGGGAGAAAAATATTGGCCTCAGGGCTTGTGTGCCACTCCTTACTCCTGTGTGTGCCATCTCTCACTCAGTGGGCCATAGAAAGCCTATTAATTTTTTTGCTTGATTTGGGTTCTAAATTCTACCTGAAAAAATCAATAAATCAATCAGTGGGAGATTAATATTGGCCTTTGGGCTTGTGTGCCAGTCCTAAGCGTGCCATCTCTCTCTCTCTCTCTCAGATAGTGGGCCATAGAAAGCCTATTTTTTTATTATTTTATTGGGTTTATAAATTTTCCCTGGAAAAAAAAAAAAGTGGGAGATTAATATTGGCCTCTGGGCTTGTGTGCCAGTCCTGAGCGTGCCATCTCTCTCACAAATAGTGGGCCATAGAAAGCCTATTTATTTTTTTGGTTGATTTGGGTTCATAATTCTACCTGAAAAAATCAATCAATCAATCAGTGGGAGATTAATATTGGGCTTTGGGCTTGTGTGCCAGTCCTAAGCGTGCCATCTCTCTCTCTCAGATAGTGGGCCATAGAAAGCCTATTTATTATTATTTTTTTTATTGGGTTTATAAATTTTCCCTGGAAAAAAAAAAAAAAATGGGAGATTAATATTGGCCTCTGGGCTTGTGTGCCAGTCCTGAGCGTGCCATCTCTCTCACAAATAGTGGGCCATAGAAAGCCTATTAATTTTTTTGCTTGATTTGGGTTCCAAAATCTACCAAAAAAAATCACTAAATCAATCAGTGGGAGATTAATATTGGCCTCTGGGCTTGTGTGCCACTCCTGACTCCTGTGTGCGTCATCTGTCACTCAGTGGGCCCTAGAAAGCCTATTTTTTGTTTTATTTGTTTTCTAAATTCTCCCTGAAACAATCATTTTATTTTCTTTGGTTTCTAAATTATTCCTGAAAAAAATCATTTTTTTTGTATTTTTTTTTCTCTCAAGTCTCCCTGAAAAAAAAAAAAAAAAAAAAAATCTGTGGGAGATTCATATTGCCCCTTCTGCTTGTGTGCCAGTCTTGACTCCTGGGTGTGCCATCTCTCTCTCTCTCCCCAATTGTGGGCCATAGAAAGCCTATTAATTTTTTTGCTTGATTTGGGTTCCAAAATCTACCAAAAAAAATCACTAAATCAATCAGTGGGAGATTAATATTGGCCTCTGGGCTTGTGTGCCACTCCTGACTCCTGTGTGCGTCATCTGTCACTCAGTGGGCCCTAGAAAGCCTATTTTTTGTTTTATTTGTTTTCTAAATTCTCCCTGAAACAATCATTTTATTTTCTTTGGTTTCTAAATTATTCCTGAAAAAAATCATTTTTTTTGTATTTTTTTTTTCTCTCAAGTCTCCCTGAAAAAAAAAAAAAAAAAAAAAATCTCTGGGAGATTCATATTGCCCCTTCTGCTTGTGTGCCAGTCTTGACTCCTGGGTGTGCCATCTCTCTCTCTCTCCCCAATTGTGGGCCATAGAAAGCCTATTAATTTTTTTGCTTGATTTGGGTTCCAAAATCTACCAAAAAAAATCACTAAATCAATCAGTGGGAGATTAATATTGGCCTCTGGGCTTGTGTGCCACTCCTGACTCCTGTGTGCGTCATCTGTCACTCAGTGGGCCCTAGAAAGCCTATTTTTTGTTTTATTTGTTTTCTAAATTCTCCCTGAAACAATCATTTTATTTTCTTTGGTTTCTAAATTATTCCTGAAAAAAATCATTTTTTTTGTATTTTTTTTTTCTCTCAAGTCTCCCTGAAAAAAAAAAAAAAAACAAATCTGTGGGAGATTCATATTGCCCCTTCTGCTTGTGTGCCAGTCTTGACTCCTGGGTGTGCCATCTCTCTCTCTCTCCCCAATTGTGGGCCATAGAAAGCCTATTAATTTTTTTGCTTGATTTGGGTTCCAAAATCTACCAAAAAAAATCACTAAATCAATCAGTGGGAGATTAATATTGGCCTCTGGGCTTGTGTGCCACTCCTGACTCCTGTGTGCATCATCTGTCACTCAGTGGGCCCTAGAAAGCCTATTTTTTGTTTTATTTGTTTTCTAAATTCTCCCTGAAACAATCATTTTATTTTCTTTGGTTTCTAAATTATTCCTGAAAAAAATCATTTTTTTTGTATTTTTTTTTCTCTCAAGTCTCCCTGAAAAAAAAAAAAAAAAAAAATCTGTGGGAGATTCATATTGCCCCTTCTGCTTGTGTGCCAGTCTTGACTCCTGGGTGTGCCATCTCTCTCTCTCTCCCCAATTGTGGGCCATAGAAAGCCTATTAATTTTTTTGCTTGATTTGGGTTCCAAAATCTACCAAAAAAAATAACTAAATCAATCGGTGGGAGATTAATATTGGCCTCTGGGCTTGTGTGCCACTCCTGACTCCTGTGTACGTCCTCTCTCACTCAGTGGGCCCTACAAAGCCTTTTTTTTTTTTTTTTCCCTAAATTCTCCCTGAAACAATCATTTCATTTTATTTGTTTTATAAATTCTTCTGTAAAAAATAATTTTTTTTTAATTTTTTTTTTTCTGAAGTCTCCCTTTTAAAAAAAACAAACACAAATCAGTGGGAGATAAATATTTACATTTGCGCTTCAGTGACAGTCCTGCGTGTGTGCCATCTCATTTGTTGCCAACAACAACAGAGTGTGTAACATTGTGGCTGATTTTCGTTGTGGTCTCACCCACCTGTAAAGGGGTAGCTAAATCATACTGAAGTTATAGCTCACCGTGTAAGTTGTGTGACAGCAACAAATACCGTTCGTTTGGTAACGTTTTTAAAACAATGAGGAAGTCTGGTGGAAGAGGTCGTGGCCGGGGGCGTTCATTGTCAGCTGGTAATGAGGGTAGTGGTAGTGGTGGAGCATCAGCTGGTCGTGGGAAAAAAAATATTGCACCTAAGTCTGGAGCTGTGGAGCCAGGTTCGTCGTCTGGCTACACAAGGCCTCGAACGCTCCCTTTTCTGGGAGTAGGAAAACCGCTTTTAAAGCCGGAGCAGCAAGAGCAAGTTTTGGCTTATCTTGCTGACTCAGCCTCTAGCTCTTTTGCCTCCTCTCGTGAAACTGGTAAATGTCAAAGCAGCGCGTCGTTAGTGGATGTTCACGGTCAGGGACAAGTCGCTTCCTTGTCCTCTTCAGCAAAAACAACAACAGAGAAGAATGCAGCAGGCGACACAACGGGTTACTCCATGGAGCTCTTTACACATACCGTCCCTGGCTTAGAAAGTGAAGCAGTTAACAGTCCATGCCCATTACAAGTTGAATCTGACATGGAGTGCACTGATGCACAGCCACAGCCAGACTACTATCCTGGTCCTTTGACTCAGACCACAACATTGCCCTCGCAGGGTGCTGATCAAGAATCAGACCCTGATGAGACTATGTTGCCCCATCACGAACGCTATACCACCGACCGACACGGTGACACAGACGAAGTTGCACACGAGCTACAAGAAGAGGTAATAGATGACCCAGTTCTTGACCCCGATTGGCAGCCATTGGGGGAACAGGGTGCAGGCGGCAGCAGTTCTGAAGCGGAGGAGGAGGGGCCGCAGCAGGCATCAACATCGCAACAGGTTCCATCTGCCGGGCCCGTATCTTGCCCAAAACGCATGGCAAAGCTAAAACCTGTTGGAGGACAGCGTGGCCATCCGGTTAAAGCTCAGTCTGCAATGCCTGAAAAGGTATCCGATGCTAGAAAGAGTGCAGTCTGGCATTTTTTTAAACAACATCCAATTGATCAGCGCAAAGTCATCTGTCAAAAATGTTTAACTACCTTAAGCAGAGGACAGAATCTGAAAAGTCTCAATACAAGTTGCATGCATAGACATTTAACCACCATGCATTTGCAAGCCTGGACTAACTACCAAACGTCCCTTAAGGTTGTAGCACCCTCGGCCAATGAAGCTAGTCAGCAACGCAACATCCCTTCCGGCAGTGTAGGGCCACCATTTTCCGCACCACCTGCAGTATCTGTGCAGGTTTCTTTGCCAGGCCAAAGCCGTCAGGGTCAGGGAATCACCAGTTTCGTAGTAGGAAACACTGCATCTAGGGCACCGGTGGCAACAATACCATCTCCCACCGTCTCTCAGTCTGCCATGTCCACCGGCACCCCCGCTAGTTCCACGATCTCCAGCTCTCCAGTCCAGCTCACCCTACATGAGATTATGGTTAGAAAAAGGAAGTACTTAGCCTCGCATCCGCGTACACAGGGTTTGAACGCACACATAGCTAGACTAATCTCGTTAGAGATGATGCCCTACCGGTTAGTTGAAAGCGAAGCTTTCAAAGCCCTGATGGACTACGCTGTACCACGCTACGAGCTACCCAGTCGACACTTTTTTTCCAGAAAAGCCATCCCAGCCCTCCACCAGCATGTTAAAGAGCGCATCGTCCATGCACTCAGGCAATCTGTGAGCACAAAGGTGCACCTGACAACAGATGCATGGACCAGTAGGCATGGCCAGGGACGTTACGTGTCCATCACGGCACACTGGGTAAATGTGGTGGATGCAGGGTCCACAGGGGACAGCACGTTTGGGACAGTTCTGCCTAGCCCACGGTCTAGGAAACAATTGGCTGTAGCCGTTCGCACCCCCTCCTCCTCCTCTTCGTCCTCCTGCAGAAGCGAGAGCTCGTCCACAGACCGCAGTCGCACAACCACTCCATCCGCAGCTGCCACTGTTGCACACCAGGTCTCCCATTATGGGGCAGCTACTGGCAAACGTCAGCAGGCTGTATTGGCTATGAAGTGTTTGGGCGACAACAGACACACCGCGGAAGTTCTGTCCGAGTTCTTGCAGAAAGAAACGCAGTCGTGGCTGGGCACTGTAGATCTTGAGGCAGGCAAGGTAGTGAGTGATAACGGAAGGAATTTCATGGCTGCCATCTCCCTTTCCCAACTGAAACACATTCCTTGCCTGGCTCACACCTTAAACCTGGTGGTGCAGTGCTTCCTGAAAAGTTATCCGGGGTTATCCGACCTGCTCCTCAAAGTGCGTGGACTTTGCTCACATATCCGCCGTTCGCCCGTACACTCCAGCCGTATGCAGACCTATTAGCGTTCTTTGAACCTTCCCCAGCATCGCCTAATCATAGACGTTGCAACAAGGTGGAACTCAACACTGCACATGCTTCAGAGACTGTGTGAACAGAGGCGGGCTGTTATGTTTTTGTGGGAGGATACACATACACGGGCAGGCAGTAGGATGGCAGACATGGAGTTGTCAGGTGTGCAATGGTCGAAGATTCAAGACATGTGTCAAGTCCTTCAGTGTTTTGAGGAATGCACACGGCTGGTTAGTGCAGACAACGCCATAATAAGCATGAGCATCCCCCTAATGCGTCTGCTGATGCAAAGTTTGACGCACATAAAGGATCAGGCGTCTGCAGCTGAGGAAGAGGAAAGCCTTGATGACAGTCAGCCATTGTCTGGCCAGGGCAGTGTACAGGACGAGGTAGCGGGCGAAGAGGAGGAGGAGGACGAGGAGGATGATGGGGATGATTATATTTTTAATGAGGAAGCTTTTCCGGGGCCACTGGAAATTGGTGGCGCGGCAAGGCCGGGTTCTGGTTTTTTGAGGGACACAAGTGACGTTGATTTGCCTGAAACTGCCCCTCAACCAAGCACAACCGCAGATTTGAGAACTGGAACTTTGGCCCACATGGCGGATTATGCCTTACGTATCCTCAAAAGGGACACACGCATAACTAAAATGATGAATGATGACGATTACTGGTTGGCGTGCCTCCTTGATCCTCGCTATAAAGGCAAATTGCAAAATATAATGCCACATGAGAACTTGGAACTAATATTAGCAACCAAACAATCAACTCTTGTTGACCGTTTGCTTCTGGCATTCCCTGCACACAGCGCCCGTGATCGTTCTCACACGAGCTGCAGGGGCCAGCAGACCAGAGGAGTTAGAGGGGCAGAAATCAGAAGTGGCGTTGGCCAGAGGGGTTTTCTGACCAGGTTGTGGAGTGATTTTGCTATGACCGCAGACAGGACAGGTACTGCAGCATCAATTCAAAGTGACAGGAGACAACATTTGTCCAGTATGGTTACAAACTATTTTTCATCCCTTATCGATGTTCTCCCTCAACCGTCATTCCCATTTGATTACTGGGCATCAAAATTAGACACCTGGCCAGAATTGGCAGAATATGCATTGCAGGAGCTTGCTTGCCCGGCAGCTAGTGTCCTATCAGAAAGAGTATTCAGTGCTGCAGGTTCAATACTAACAGAAAAAAGGACTCGTCTGGCTACCCAAAATGTAGATGATCTAACCTTCATTAAAATGAACCACAACTGGATTTCGAAATCTTTTGCCCCACCTTGCCCGGCTGACACCTAGCTTTCCTATGAAAAGGTCTTGCCTGTGGACTATTCTGAATGCCTTTTCCAATCTCGTAATTTTCTGCACCTGATTGTCCAGCATACGACATGTTTACACCTCACTAAATGGCCAAACTCCCCACACGGGGCCGTGGTATCGACACTTGGCGACAGCACCCGTGAGAGTGCAGTTTGTCTGAAGAGGTGGGTGAGCCCGCTTTTGGTCGACAGCACTGCCACTGGGTCCCTCCTAGTACAATAAAGTGTCTCTGGCGGTGGTGGTGCGCACCCAACGTCAGACACACCGTTGTAATATGAGGGGCCCTGGGCCTGTACCGCCGGCCACAAGACAGTTTCCCCCCACCCCAGCTCAAACAGTGCTCTACCACTATTATCTCACAGCTCCACCAATGTTTAGTCTATGCGCTGACATCCTTCAATGCCTGCCACTGACAATACCATTGTATTGACATTTTTGTTATGTTAGGCCTTCGATGCCTGTCTGTGGTCACTCCTTCCACTAGGCCTCCACTGACCACACCACTGCTGCCCGTGTACCCCTGGAACCAATTTAAAATTGCCTACAGCCATGTGTTATTATTTTAGGCCTTCGATGCCTGTCTGCGGTCACTCCTTCCACTAGGCCTCCACTGACCACACCACTGCTGCCCGTGTACCCCTGGAACCAATTTAAAATTGCCTACAGCCAGCCCAATTTTTTTATTTTAGGCCTTCGATGCCTGTCTGCGGTCCATTCTTTCAACTACTACTACACTGACCAGGGCACTGCTGCCCGTGTACCCCTGGAACCAATTTAAAATTGCCTACAGCCATGTCTTATTATTTTAGGCCTTCGATGCCTGTCTGCGGTCACTCCTTCCACTAGGCCTCCACTGACCACACCACTGCTGCCCGTGTACCCCTGGAACCAATTTAAAATTGCCTACAGCCATGTGTTATTATTTTAGGCCTTCGATGCCTGTCTGCGGTCCATTCTTTCAACTACTACTACACTGACCAGGGCACTGCTGCCCGTGTACCCCTGGAACCAATTTAAAATTGCCTACAGCCATGTGTTATTATTTTAGGCCTTCGATGCCTGTCTGCGGTCACTCCTTCCACTAGGCCTCCACTGACCACACCACTGCTGCCCGTGTACCCCTGGAACCAATTTAAAATTGCCTACAGCCATGTGTTATTATTTTAGGCCTTCGATGCCTGTCTGCGGTCCATTCTTTCAACTACTACTACACTGACCAGGGCACTGCTGCCCGTGTACCCCTGGAACCAATTTAAAATTGCCTACAGCCATGTCTTATTATTTTAGGCCTTCGATGCCTGTCTGCGGTCACTCCTTCCACTAGGCCTCTACTGACCACACCACTGCTGCCCGTGTACCCCTGGAACCAATTTAAAATTGCCTACAGCCAGCCCAATTTTTTTATTTTAGGCCTTCGATGCCTGTCTGCGGTCCATTCTTTCAACTACTACTACACTGACCAGGGCACTGCTGCCCGTGTACCCCTGGAACCAATTTAAAATTGCCTACAGCCATGTGTTATTATTTTAGGCCTTCGATGCCTGTCTGTGGTCACTCCTTCCACTAGGCCTCCACTGACCACACCACTGCTGCCCGTGTACCCCTGGAACCAATTTAAAATTGCCTACAGCCAGCCCAATTTTTTTATTTTAGGCCTTCGATGCCTGTCTGCGGTCCATTCTTTCAACTACTACTACACTGACCAGGGCACTGCTGCCCGTGTACCCCTGGAACCAATTTAAAATTGCCTACAGCCATGTCTTATTATTTTAGGCCTTCGATGCCTGTCTGCGGTCACTCCTTCCACTAGGCCTCCACTGACCACACCACTGCTGCCCGTGTACCCCTGGAACCAATTTAAAATTGCCTACAGCCATGTGTTATTATTTTAGGCCTTCGATGCCTGTCTGCGGTCCATTCTTTCAACTACTACTACACTGACCAGGGCACTGCTGCCCGTGTACCCCTGGAACCAATTTAAAATTGCCTACAGCCATGTGTTATTATTTTAGGCCTTCGATGCCTGTCTGCGGTCACTCCTTCCACTAGGCCTCCACTGACCACACCACTACTGCCCGTGTACCCCTGGAACCAATTTAAAATTGCCTACAGCCATGTGTTATTATTTTAGGCCTTCGATGCCTGTCTGCGGTCCATTCTTTCAACTACTACTACACTGACCAGGGCACTGCTGCCCGTGTACCCCTGGAACCAATTTAAAATTGCCTACAGCCATGTCTTATTATTTTAGGCCTTCGATGCCTGTCTGCGGTCACTCCTTCCACTAGGCCTCTACTGACCACACCACTGCTGCCCGTGTACCCCTGGAACCAATTTAAAATTGCCTACAGCCAGCCCAATTTTTTTATTTTAGGCCTTCGATGCCTGTCTGCGGTCCATTCTTTCAACTACTACTACACTGACCAGGGCACTGCTGCCCGTGTACCCCTGGAACCAATTTAAAATTGCCTACAGCCATGTGTTATTATTTTAGGCCTTCGATGCCTGTCTGTGGTCACTCCTTCCACTAGGCCTCCACTGACCACACCACTGCTGCCCGTGTACCCCTGGAACCAATTTAAAATTGCCTACAGCCAGCCCAATTTTTTTATTTTAGGCCTTCGATGCCTGTCTGCGGTCCATTCTTTCAACTACTACTACACTGACCAGGGCACTGCTGCCCGTGTACCCCTGGAACCAATTTAAAATTGCCTACAGCCATGTCTTATTATTTTAGGCCTTCGATGCCTGTCTGCGGTCACTCCTTCCACTAGGCCTCCACTGACCACACCACTGCTGCCCGTGTACCCCTGGAACCAATTTAAAATTGCCTACAGCCATGTGTTATTATTTTAGGCCTCCGATGCCTGTCTGCGGTCCATTCTTTCAACTACTACTACACTGACCAGGGCACTGCTGCCCGTGTACCCCTGGAACCAATTTAAAATTGCCTACAGCCATGTCTTATTATTTTAGGCCTTCGATGCCTGTCTGCGGTCACTCCTTCCACTAGGCCTCTACTGACCACACCACTGCTGCCCGTGTACCCCTGGAACCAATTTAAAATTGCCTACAGCCAGCCCAATTTTTTTATTTTAGGCCTTCGATGCCTGTCTGCGGTCCATTCTTTCAACTACTACTACACTGACCAGGGCACTGCTGCCCGTGTACCCCTGGAACCAATTTAAAATTGCCTACAGCCATGTGTTATTATTTTAGGCCTTCGATGCCTGTCTGCGGTCACTCCTTCCACTAGGCCTCTACTGACCACACCACTGCTGCCCGTGTACCCCTGGAACCAATTTAAAATTGCCTACAGCCATGTGTTATTATTTTAGGCCTTCGATGCCTGTCTGCGGTCCATTCTTTCAACTACTACTACACTGACCAGGGCACTGCTGCCCGTGTACCCCTGGAACCAATTTAAAATTGCCTACAGCCATGTGTTATTATTTTAGGCCTTCGATGCCTGTCTGCGGTCACTCCTTCCACTAGGCCTCTACTGACCACACCACTGCTGCCCGTGTACCCCTGGAACCAATTTAAAATTGCCTACAGCCAGCCCAATTTTTTTATTTTAGGCCTTCGATGCCTGTCTGCGGTCCATTCTTTCAACTACTACTACACTGACCAGGGCACTGCTGCCCGTGTACCCCTGGAACCAATTTAAAATTGCCTACAGCCATGAGTTATTATTTTAGGCCTTCGATGCCTGTCTGCGGTCACTCCTTCCACTAGGCCTCCACTGACCACATCACTGCTGCCCGTGTACCCCTGGAACCAACATCAGAAAATATAAAAATAAGTATTTTGCTTATAAAAAAGAAAATACTGGAGAGATATCAAATGCAGACATTTTAACATTAAAAACAAACACACAACTAAAATCTGGTACAGTACTAAAAATGGCCACCAGCTACAATTACTTTCTCCTGCAAGTAGTTAACTGAAAGGTTTTTTAAATTGAAAACACAGATATGGCATCCACCGAGTGTTGTCCTGTCGCGTCTTCTTTATATTATTGCCGAGAAGATGCAAAACAATGAAAATAATAAAATCATTAATTACCAAAATAATAGAGAAAGTCAACACCACATTGCAAATAAACATTCATTCCAAATAAAGAAGCAGGGCGCGTCCGAGGGTGAGTATATACCTAATAAGAATATAATCACCCTCGGACGCGCAATGCTTATTTCCAACAGCCTTCCTTCCTAAGAATCAGCCCTTCCGTGGTGTAGAGAGACGTTGTGTTACACTCCAAGGTGTTCCCCAGGTTGCCTTTCCTGAGCTTCGATCTTCCGGCTCTCGTTTAGTAGTTGTTGGAAACTACGCTGCATTAGGCCTTCAAATTGGGTATGGGGTGTAGAGAGATGGTGTGTTCCACTCCAAGGTGTTCCCCAGGTTGCCTTTCCTGAGCTTCGATCTTCCGGCTCTCGTTTAGTAGTTCTTGGAAACTACACTGCATTAGGCCTTCAAATTGGGTATGGGGTGTAGAGAGAGGGTGTGTTACACTCCAAGGTGTTTCCCAGGTTGCCTTTCCTGAGCTTCGATCTTCATGCTCTCGTTTAGTAGTTGTCGGAAACTACGCTGTATTAGGCCTACAAATTGGGTATGGGGTGTAGAGAGAGGGTTTGTTACACTCCAAGGTGTTCCCCAGGTTGCCTTTCCTGAGCTTCAATCTTCCGGCTCTCGTTTAGTAGTTGTTGGAAACTACGCTGCATTAGGCCTTCAAATTGGGTATGGGGTGTAGAGAGAGGGTGTGTTACACTCCAAGGTGTTCCCCAGGTTGCCTTTCCTGAGCTTCGATCTTCCGGCTCTCGTTTAGTAGTTCTTGGAAACTACACTGCATTAGGCCTTCAAATTGGGTATGGGGTGTAGAGAGAGGGTGTGTTACACTCCAAGGTGTTCCCCAGGTTGCCTTTCCTGAGCTTCGATCTTCCGGCTCTCGTATAGTAGTTCTTGGAAACTAGACTGCATTAGGCCTTCAAATTGGGTATGGGGTGTAGAGAGAGGGTGTGTTACACTCCAAGGTGTTCCCCAGGTTGCCTTTCCTGAGCTTCGATATTCCGGCTCTCGTTTAGTAGTTGTTGGAAACTACGCTGCATTAGGCCTTCAAATTGGGTATGGGGTGTAGAGAGAGGGTGTGTTACACTCCAAGGTGTTCCCCAGGTTGCCTTTCCTGAGCTTCGATCTTCCGGCTCTCGTTTAGTAGTTCTTGGAAACTACACTGCATTAGGCCTTCAAATTGGGTATGGGGTGTAGAGAGAGGGTGTGTTACACTCCAAGGTGTTCCCCAGGTTGCCTTTCCTGAGCTTCGATATTCCGGCTCTCGTTTAGTAGTTGTTGGAAACTACGCTGCATTAGGCCTTCAAATTGGGTATGGGGTGTAGAGAGAGGGTGTGTTACACTCCAAGGTGTTCCCCAGGTTGCCTTTCCTGAGCTTCGATCTTCCGGCTCTCGTTTAGTAGTTCTTGGAAACTACACTGCATTAGGCCTTCAAATTGGGTATGGGGTGTAGAGAGAGGGTGTGTTACACTCCAAGGTGTTCCCCAGGTTGCCTTTCCAGAGCTTCGATATTCCGGCTCTCGTTTAGTAGTTGTTGGAAACTACACTGCATTAGGCCTACAAATTTGGTATGGGGGAAACATTGGCGCATCTGCGGTCCCTCCTTCCTCTAGGCCTCCACTGACCTGTCTACTGCTGCCCGTGTTCCCCTGGAACCAATTTTAAATTGCCTACAGGCAGCCCAATTTATTATGTTAGGGCTTCGAAGCCTGTCTGCGGTCCCTCCTTCCACTAGGCCTCCACTGACCTGTCTACTGCTGCCCGTGTACCCCTTGAACCAACATCATAAAATAAAAAAAAAAGTATTTTGCTTATAAAAAAGAAAATACTGGTGAGATATCAAATGCAGACATTTTAACATTAAAAACAAACACACAACTAAAATCTGGTACAGTACTAAAAATGGCCACCAGCTACAATTACTTTCTCCTGCAAGTAGTTAACTGAAAGGTTTTTTAAATTGAAAACACAGATATGGCATCCACCGAGTGTTGTCCTGTCGTGTCTTCTTTATATTATTGCCGAGAAGATGCAAAACAATGAAAATAATAAAATCATTAATTACCAAAATAATAGAGAAAGTCAACACCACATTGCAAATAAACATTCATTCCAAATAAAGAAGCAGGGCGCGTCCGAGGGTGAGTATATACCTAATAAGAATATAATCACCCTCGGACGCGCAATGCTTATTTCCAACAGCCTTCCTTCCTAAGAATCAGCCCTTCCGTGGTGTAGAGAGACGTTGTGTTACACTCCAAGGTGTTCCCCAGGTTGCCTTTCCTGAGCTTCGATCTTCCGGCTCTCGTTTAGTAGTTGTTGGAAACTACGCTGCATTAGGCCTTCAAATTGGGTATGGGGTGTAGAGAGATGGTGTGTTCCACTCCAAGGTGTTCCCCAGGTTGCCTTTCCTGAGCTTCGATCTTCCGGCTCTCGTTTAGTAGTTGTTGGAAACTACACTGCATTAGGCCTTCAAATTGGGTATGGGGTGTAGAGAGAGGGTGTGTTACACTCCAAGGTGTTCCCCAGCTTGCCTTTCCTGAGCTTCGATCTTCATGCTCTCGTTTAGTAGTTGTCGGAAACTACGCTGCATTAGGCCTACAAATTGGGTATGGGGTGTAGAGAGAGGGTTTGTTACACTCCAAGGTGTTCCCCAGGTTGCCTTTCCTGAGCTTCGATCTTCCGGCTCTCGTTTAGTAGTTGTTGGAAACTACGCTGCATTAGGCCTTCAAATTGGGTATGGGGTGTAGAGAGAGGGTGTGTTACACTCCAAGGTGTTCCCCAGGTTGCCTTTCCTGAGCTTCGATCTTCCGGCTCTCGTTTAGTAGTTCTTGGAAACTACACTGCATTAGGCCTTCAAATTGGGTATGGGGTGTAGAGAGAGGGTGTGTTACACTCCAAGGTGTTCCCCAGGTTGCCTTTCCTGAGCTTCGATCTTCCGGCTCTCGTTTAGTAGTTCTTGGAAACTACACTGCATTAGGCCTACAAATTGGGTATGGGGTGGAGAGAGATGGTGTGTTCCACTCCAAGGTGTTCCCCAGGTTGCCTTTCCTGAGCTTCGATCTTCCGGCTCTCGTTTAGTAGTTCTTGGAAACTACACTGCATTAGGCCTTCAAATTGGGTATGGGGTGTAGAGAGAGGGTGTGTTACACTCCAAGGTGTTCCCCAGGTTGCCTTTCCTGAGCTTCGATCTTCCGGCTCTCGTTTAGTAGTTCTTGGAAACTACACTGCATTAGGCCTACAAATTGGGTATGGGGTGGAGAGAGATGGTGTGTTACACTCCAAGGTGTTCCCCAGGTTTCCTTGCCATTGCTTCGGTCTTCCGACTCTCGTTTAGTAGTTGTAGAAAAGTACACTGCATTAGGCCTACAAAATGGGTATGGGGTGGAGAGAGATGGTGTGTTACACTCCAAGGTGTTCCCCAGGTTGCCTTTCCTGAGCTTCTATCTTCAGGCTCTCATTAAATTGTGGTTAAATGGAACAACTGCATTTGGCGTACTAGTTGGTTTGGGGCCTACTATCGGTGTCTGCCACTCCTTGCTGTTCTCATGGTTTCCTGTCCTGAAATTCCATTTTCAGGCTCTCGTTAAGTAGTTGTTAATGTTAGACTGCATTTGGCCTACTAGTTGGGTTGGGGCCTACTATCGGTGTCTGCCACTCCTTGCTGTTCTCCTCCACTGAACAAAGCTGTGCCGCCTGTTTACTACGGTTGCCAATTTTGAACTGCATTTCGACTACTTACTGATTTGGCCCTACTCTCTGTGTCAGCCTCTCATTCCAGTTGTCCTCCACTGCAATGCCCCCTGGTTATTCCTGTGTTACCAATTTTGAACTGCATTTAGCCCACTTTATTCTTTGGGCCTTTATCTGTGTTTCCACTTCATCGTGCCCATTGCCCAGCCAGTGATAGATGAGTCTGCTGGTACATTGACCCATAACGCAACATTCCCCGTGCATGCTACACAACAACATTGTGACCCTGCTGAAAGTCAGGTTGCTCTTCCCGCATACCATACCACCTTACACGGGGACAAAGAGGAAGGTGCAGATGAAAGTGCAGGTTCCTTCATCAGGTGGGGGGGAGGAATACTAGTTGGCGACGTCACTGGCACAGGGCCTCTCATAGTACGCAAAAGTGTTGCTGCCGGTGGGAGGCGCCCCCGCCGTGCAAACACACCGCTGTACTTTGAGGGGCCCTGTGCCAGTGCCAATGCCAACAAGTGGGCCCCCCCTGCTTGCTCAGGATCACAGCACTTGCAAAGTTGAAATACTTACCTCTCCCTGCTCCACTGCCGTGACGTGGTCCAGATTTCCTGGGCCCACTAATTACTTGAACCAGCCCTACCCCACACAACTTTAGCCAAATGACCCCCAATTTCAAATGCCTTCCAATTATTATAAGGTAAATTACGCTTGACAAGCTTCATTAAGAAGAATGGATGGTTTTGACATTAAAATGGGCACTCTAGGTGTTTTCCTGGCCCCCACTCACTGCCGACTATGCTGCCCCATTGACTTGCATTGGGTTTCGTGTTTCGGTCGATCCCGACTTTACGTCATAATCGGCCGATTTCACTCGACCCGACTTTTGAGATAGTCGGGTTTCGCGAAACCCGGCTCGACTCTAAAAAGGTCAAGGTCGCTCAACTCTAGTCACCAACCTTGAGGGAGTTCATGTCTGCTATGGGATCTCTAACTTCATGCATCCAGGCAGTCTCTTGGGCGGAAAGCCACACATGAATTCTTTTGTCTCATGTGCTTCAGTACGCGAGAAGACATCAAAACATACTGACCAGAAGAGTTCCCCTTCCTGGTCATGTGAAATCGGCCCTGTCATGGTGGCTGGACTACCGAAATCTCCAGCAGGGGTCAGCTGGGATCAGCATCCCCTAAAGATACTCTGTTCAGACACCAGTCAAAAAGGCAGGGGGGCTGTGGTGGAGGGATCCTACTTCCAAGGACTATGGCCCCCAGACATCAGGTCCAGCTCCTCAAATCAGAGGGAACTGAAAGCAGTGGAAATGGCGTTGAAAGCCTCATCAGCCATTATCCAAAATCAACATGTGTGTGTCTATTCAGACAACATGACCGCAGTGGCCTACCTCCAGCACCAAGGAGGAACAAAATACGACAATTTAAAATTAATCTCTGCAAGGATTTTTTCCTGGGCAGAAAAACATCTATTGTCCCTCTCTGCAGTACATTTGAAAGGGTCAGACAATATCCAGATGGACTTCCTCAGCAGGAAAGTCATCCACCTGGGAGAGTGGTGCCTGGACCAAGCGGTCTTCTTGTCCCTAACTTCGAGGTGGGGGAATACCAAGGTGGACCTGTTTGCCAATGGCAAGAATACAAAGGTGAGGATGATCTTTTCCCTCAGTCCTGCGAGCGGATCTCGGGGGATAGACGCATTCTCCCATCTGTGGAAGTTCAACCTGGCATATGCCTTCCGACCAAACCCTATGCACGCAAGAACACTGAAGAAAATTCGGTTAGACCGAGTCACCATGATTATAATAGCTCCTATGTGGCCAGGAAGAAACTGGTACAGGGCTCTGATGGACATAGCACAGGAAGGGCCCTTGCTTCTCCATCAAAAGGTCGACCTCCTTCATCAGGGTTCTCTACTATATCCATATCTCCACAGATTGAATCTTGCGGCTTGGCTACTGAAACCCAAATCTTAAAAGCCAAGGGACTCTCGGATGGAGTCATTCAAACTCTTCAGAAGAGCAGGAAGCCGGTCACTAATGCTATTTACAATAATTTGGGAAAAAAATTTCATCCTGGTGTTTCCCAAATACTCCTGATCCCTTCCATCCCAACATCGCACAGATTCTAGACTTCCTCCAAAAGGGGTTGGATTTGGGGCTTTCACCCAGTACACTGAAGGTACAGGTGTCCGCTCTTAGTTCCTTTTTTGATCAGGACTTAGCTGGCCAACGATGGGTTAATTGCTTTATGACATCCGCAACTAGAATTCGTCCTAGGCTTCATAGTCAGATTCCTCCCTGGGATTTGAATCTAGTTCTTAACATCCTAACCTGGGATCCATTCGAATCTCTGTTATCCCTGAATCTAAAAAAACCTGACCCTAAAAGCTGTTTTTCTTGTAGCAATTACCACTGCTAGACGCAAAGGGGAGTTGCAGGCCCTTTCAGTACAAGAGCCCTATTTAACTATCACTACAGATATTATTATCCTTCGAATGGACCCCTCCTTTATGCCTAAAGTGCTCTCGGATTTCCGTAGGAATCAGAATATTGTATTATCCTCATTCTGCCCAAATCCTTCCAACAAGAAGGAAGAAACATTCCACACCCTGGATACCCGCAGGATGGTTCTTTGTTACCTCCAACAGACCGAAGACTGAAGGATTGACCAAAACTTATTTGTTCAGTTCTCAGGACGAAATTTACTTATACTATAGAGCATCTTATGGGGGCCATCAACCATAATGGAGCAATATACGGGGCATATACTATGGAGCATCTTATGGGGGCCATAAACCTTTATGAAGCAGTGTATGGGGCATATACTATGGAACATCTTATGGGGGCCATCAACCATAATTGAGCAGTGTATGGGGCATATACTATGGAGCATCTTATGGGGGCCATAAACCTTTATGGAGCAGTGTACAGGGCATATGGATGGGAGCAGCAAATTACAGAACGGTGGCGCAGGATGGGAGCAGCACATGACAGAACAGGGGCGCAGGATGTGAGCAGCACATGACAGAACGGGGGCGCAGGATGGGAGCAGCACATGACAGAATGGGGGTGCAGGATGGCAGCAGCACATGACAGAACGGGGGTGCAGGATGGCAGCAGCACATGACAGAACGGGGGCGCAGGATGGGAGCAGCACATGACAGGATGGGGGCGCAGGATGGGTGCAGCACATGACAGGATGGGAACGCAGGATGGAGCAGCACATGACGGGATGGGAACACAGGATGGAGCAGCACATGACAGGATGGGAACGCAGGATGGAGCAGCACATGACAGGATGGGGACGCAGGATGGAGCAGCACATGACAGGATGGGAACGCAGGATGGAGCAGCACATGACAGGATGGGAACGCAGGATGGAGCAGCACATGACAGGATGGGAACGCAGGATGGAGCAGCACATGACAGGATGGGGATGCAGGATGGAGCAGCACATGACAGGATGGGAACGCAGGATGGAGCAGCACATGACAGGATGGGAACGCAGGATGGAGCAGCACATGACAGGATGGGAACGCAGGATGGAGCAGCACATGACAGGATGGGAACGCAGGATGGAGCAGCACATGACAGGATGGGGATGCAGGATGGAGCAGCACATGACAGGATGGAGACCATATACCAATATAAATGCTCGCCACCCGGGCGTAGAACGGGTTCAATAGCTAGTATATATATATATTGTGATGCAGTGACCCCTGTAACAGGTAGGGGGCGCTGCATGGTCTCCCCAGTATGCGCACGGAGGCGTATTGAGGCCGTGAGAGTGCGTGGCAATTGTGTGCATGGATGTGATAGTGAGACAGTGTCTGGCATTGTGGTTAATGGGAGGTATGTGTCACAGGGATGGATGCTCCCTGCGATGCAACCCGGAGTGTCTTGTCTTTAGAGCAAATGAGCACTGAAGATGTAATTTAGTGCACCTGGGTCAGGGTGGGGTGTAGCTATGAGAGATGGGAGGGTCTGGCTACCCACATACCTCACTCTGAGTGGGGGTGCTCACTGTATCTTTTTTCCCTGCAGGAGTTTGAGGACCTGCAGTGATGTCATGGTCATGTGACCAGTGCATGTGATGTTGCCTCACCTGTGGGTGTGGTTACAGGCTACCTAAAGGAGGTGTGTTAGCACATGAGGAGAGTGTTGGTGAGTCTGTCAGGATGGACAGACTTCCATGTGTCCAGGCAGGACACTACAGAGCATTCCTGTATGCTATCTGAGTGAGGGGACCTGCATGGTCTATGTGCAAGGTCCTGGCAGATATCTCAGTGTTGGGTGTGCTAAGCCCTGAAGAGCACGTGGTGGGACTTTGCTCTGCAGAGCCAGAAACAGCCCGTGTGGTACTGCCAGTGGAAAACCTGCAGCACTGACAAGCAAGTAATACCAGACTGTGTGTTTGGCTCCAGAGCGAGCCTGAAAATTGGACTCGACCAAGATTGTATGGTCACAGTCCTGATAGAACAGAGTCATGCTGTGAACATTGTTACTTTGTTTTGCCGTGATATGAAGATTGTTGTTTTGTGTTTTCTGCCACTGGGGTTTATTGAGTAATAAACCCAGTTGAGTTTTTGAGGAGAAAACGTATTGCTGTTTCTTTTGTCGCTGCCAAGCGAGTATTCCCCAACCCGCAAGTAAGTGCAATCTTACAATATATATATATATATACACTTTATACGTTATGTATCCTTTTCAATTGTTTTTATATTCTTATTTTTGTCAATATCAATAAAGATTTCAGTATATGAATTGTTGTGGTGATATAACTGTGATTTTATTAAAATAAAATTAACATTTTGTTTTAAAAGAAACTTTATTTGGTCTGATGAATATTTTTTGAGGGTTATATATTGCAGTTATATTCATTGACCATACAAGGTCATTATTTCTAGTATTTCTTTTCTACGTATATAGGATTTTGCTTTGTTTTTTAGTTGGAAAAGACCAGTAACATGGATTACAAAAATCGTGATGCTAATTGGTTATCACAAATATCCACCATGTTTAAAGACGCTGGACCAAGTTGGACCAATGAGACCAATGGCAATAACCAGGAGGAGAAGTAGTCTCTGACAGATGCATTATTTAAAAGGACTAAATCCTGGTGGAATAAAACTTCATTAGAACAGTACCTGCAAAGGAATCTGATCCCCCGTGGCCTGCGGATACAGGTATTTTATTATTATTATTATTATACATTTTTATAGCGCCATTTATTCCAATGGCGCTTTACATGTGAATACGGGGCAAATATAGACAAATACATTAAACATGAGCAAACAACAAGGCACACAGGTACATAAGGAGGGAGGACCCTGCCCGCGAGGGCTCACAGTCTGCAGGGGGTGGGTGATGAAACACTAGGAGAGGGTAGGGCAGGTTGTGCG
The DNA here is from genome assembly GCF_032444005.1 of Ranitomeya imitator. Lineage (NCBI taxonomy): Eukaryota > Metazoa > Chordata > Amphibia > Anura > Dendrobatidae > Ranitomeya > Ranitomeya imitator. The sequence goes on along the minus strand of NC_091285.1, from coordinate 479,035,841 downwards.
GCAGTTCAGTAACTTCAGGATCACTGCAGGCTGTAGGCTTGTCGGAAAAGGTGAGTCTTCAGGTTCTTTTTGAAGGTTTCTATGGTACGCGAAAGTCTGATGTGTTGGGGTAGAGAGTTCCAGAGTATGGGGGAAGCACGGGAGAAGTCTTGGATACGGTTGTGGGAAGAAGAGATAAGAGGGGAGTAGAGAAGGAGGTCTTGAGAGGATCGGAGGTTGCGTGTAGGTAGGTACTGGGAGACCATGTCACAGATGTATGGAGGAGACAGGTTGTGGATGGCTTTGTATGTCATTGTGAGGGTTTTGAACTGGAGTCTCTAGGCGATAGGAACCAGTGAAGGGCTTGATATAGGGGAGAGGCTGGGGAATAGTGGGGAGACAGGTAGATTAGTCGGGCAGCAGAGTGTAGGATGGATTGGAGTGGTGCCAGAGTGCTAGAGGGGAGTCCAGAGAGTAGGAGGTTGCAGTAGTCGAGGCGGGAGATGATAAGGGCATGCACTAGCGTTTTTGCGGTGTTGTGGTCAAGGAAAGCACGGATCCAGGAAATATTTTTGAGTTTGATGCGGCAGGAGGAGGCAAGGGCTTGGATATGTGGCTTGAAAGAGAGGGCAGAGTCGAGGATCACCCCGAGGCACCGGACGTGTGGGACTGGGGAAAGTGAGCAGCCATTGACATTGATGGATAGGGCTGGTGGAGGGGTAGAGTGAGATGGGGGAAAGATGATGAATTCTGTTTTGTCCATGTTCAGTTGTAGAAAGCGAGCAGAAAAGAAGGCTGAAATAGCAGACAGACAGTGCGGGATTTTGATAAGTAAGGAGGTGAGGTCAGGTCCGGATAGGTAGATCTGTGTGTCATCAGTGTAGAGGTGGTACTGCATACCGTGGGATTCTATGAGCTGTCCCAGGCCGAAAGTGTAGATGGAGAAGAGTAAGGTTCCTAGAACAGAGCCTTGAGGAACACCGACTGACAAGGGGCGGAGTGAGGAGGTAGTGTGGGGGAGGGAGACACTGAATGTTTGGTCTGTCAGATATGACAAGATCCAGGAAAGGGCCAAGTCTGTGATGCCAAGAGATGAGCGGATTTGTAGCAAAAGGGAGTGGTTCACAGTGTCAAAGGCAGAAGACAGGTCCAGGAGAAGGAGGACAGAGTAGTGTCGCTTGCTCCTGGCAGTTAGTAGGTCATTGGTGACTTTAGTTAGGGCAGTTTCAGTTGAGTGATGGGAACGGAAGCCTGATTGTAACCGATCAAAGAGGGAGCAGGAGGAGAGGTGGGATGACAGTTCAAGATGGACGTGTTGCTCCAGCAATTTGGAGGCATAAGGGAGAAGAGATATCGGGCGATAGCTAGACACAGAGGATGGGTCGAGGGAGGGCTTTTTGAGAATGGGTGTGATCTTGGCATGCTTGAAGGATGAGGGGAAGACACCTGTTGTGAGTGACAGGTTGAAGAGGTGCGTTAGGGTTGGGATGAAGACCGTGGAAAGGTTAGGGATGAGGTGGGATGGGAGCAGGTCAAGCGTGCAGTGGTGAGGTGTGATTGTGACAGGAGAGCTGATCTTCTGTCATGGTGGAGAAGCTGGTTTTGGATGAGCAGGGTTGAGCAGCTAAGAGGGGCAGTGGGCGCTGTGGGCCAAAGCTTTCTCTGATTGTATCGATCTTCTGTTTAAAGAAAGAGGCGAAGTCATCAGCAGAAATTAAGGGGGAGGGGGGAGGTGCTGGGGGATGGAGTAGAGAATTGAAAGTGTTGAAAAGCTGTTTAGGGTTGTGAGACAGGGAGGATATGAGAGATGAGAAGTAAGTTTGTTTTGCGGCAGTGAGCACAGACTTGAAGCTGGCGAGGGACTGCTTGTATGCAGTGAAGTGGTCGACAGAGAGGGATTGCTTCCATCTCCGCTCAGCAATCCTGGAAGCCCGTCTCAATTCTTTGGTTAGGCTGGTCAGCCAGGGCTGCCTGTTGATTGTACGAGTTTTACTATGCATGAGCGGGGCGTTGCTGTTATTGTGGTGTTATAAAAAGTGGCAGCAGCATCTGTGTCATGAAGGGAAGCTATATCTGTAAGAAGGAGAAGGGACTCCGAGATTTATTGTAAGTTGAGATGTTTGAGATTTCTGCGAGGGAGTTTGTGGAGTGGGGGTTGCACATTAGGAGAGGAGAGGGAAGAGAATGTCAGTAGGTTGTGGTCAGACAGGGGGAGGGGTGTGTTAATGAGATTAGTAAGGGAGCAGAGGCGGGTGAAGATGAGGTCCAGCGTGGGGCCATCTTTGTGAGTGGCCTCAGAGGACCATTGAGTGAGGTCAAAGGAGGCAGTCAGTGATGGAAGTTTAGAGGCAGCTGAGGTGGAAGTGTCAATAGGGATATTGAAATCACCCATGATGATAGTGGGGATGTCGACAGAGAGGAAATGAAGTAGCCAGGTGGTGAAGTGGTCAAGAAAGGTGGAGATGGCTAGTTCTGGGGGGGCTATAGATGACAGCCAGCTGGAGGTTGGAGGGGGAATAGATGCGAACAGAGTGCACCTCAAATGAGGGAAGAGTAGCGGAGGGTGGTAGCGGGATTGGAGTGAAGGAGCAGGTGTCAGACAGGAGTAAGCCAACTCCTCCACCATGTTTGTTGCTGGGGCGAGGGGTGTGAGAGAGGTGGAATCCGCCATAGGAGAGCGCAGCTGGAGAGGCCAAGTCAGAGGGGGTGAGCCAGGTTTCAGTGAGGCTGAGGAAGGAGAGTTTGTTGGTGATGAAGAGGTCATGGATAAATGGCAGTTTGTTGCAGACAGAGCGTGCGTTCCATAGTGCTCCAGGTAGGGGGAGTGGGGGCTGGATGAATGGGTATGAGGTTGTCATGGTTGTGAAAATGTGCGGAGGATCATGGCAGGGGGTTAGAAATGAGTGTGGGGATGTGCAGGGGTGGGCCAGGATTTTGGGGATATGTCACCAGCAATGAGGAGTAGGAGACAGAGCATTAGAAGGTGGGAGCAGGATAGGACATGATGTGGCCGTGTGTGTCTGGAGAAAAAGGATTGTATGTGGGGGAATAGTTCTGAGGAGAAGATGAGATGGCTGGGGAGGATGGAGGAAGAAATGACTAGATCCTTACTAGGTGGAGGGATTGCAGGAGATTGTAAGAAGGAAAGTAGTATGGGGGTGAAAGAGAAAAGAAACCGAAACATTGTAGAGGTTGGTATTCTGTTACCTTCCAGTCAATTCCAGTCCAATTCAGTCTAATTCAAAATCATAATTAAAAAGATGTAATTTAAAAGATGAATTGCAGCAGACTGCGTCTGTAGCAGACTCCTGCATGTGAATATATCCCCAGTTAAGGGCAATCAGGTGTGACTGAGGAGGTGGCTGGGTATGGGAGACCAGATGTAGAGAGTTAAGCAGAGGTCATAAAGAGAGGGAGGGGTTGGACTGACCACTCAAAGAGATGCCAGAATAGATTCAAGATTCAAGATTCAAAGAAGCTTTATTGGCAGGACCAAATGCACATCAGTTTTGCCAAAGCAAGTGTATAAAGGCAATAGGGATAGGGACTGTGGGGATGTTGGGTAGGAGCTGTAGGGAAGGTGGATGGGGGCAGATCCAGGGTGGGGGCTATAGTCCATGGCATAGAGAGGAGGATGGGGCAGATCCAGTGTAGGGGCTATAACCTAATGAGAGACATGAAAAAGGTCATGGTAAGAAAGCATACTAAAAAGGATTATATATGCTGCACCAAGATACTCAGATCCAGGGAAGCATAGAAAAATCAATGCAATATACAGAGACATTCAGGAGCCAGGGAGAGTGTTGTGAGTTCCATTCTGGAGCTCCCTCCTGTGGTTGCTAATGGTGTGTTTGCGAGTTCTGCCCTTGGGCTCCCTCTGGTGGTTTCGAGTGGAACTGCTGCTCCGTTAGGTGGCTGTAGCAGCTGCCTTCACTAATCGCCTTGCCTGGGTTTGTTATTTAAACCTGCTCTGGGCTTTAGTCCATGCCTGCTGTCAATGTTCTTGGTTGGATTTGATTCTTCCCTTGGATTTCTCATATGGCCAGTCCTTGTCTGCAAAAGATAAGTTTTGCTAGTTTGTTTGTCCATTTGTTTGGACTCTATTGCTTTGCATTTTGTCTCTTTTGTCCAGCTTGTCACTATGTCTTATATAGGCTAGCTGGAAGCTCTGGGAAAGCAGATTTGCCCCTCCACACCTTGAGTCGGTGTGGAGTTCATTTTTGCAAACTCTGCGTGGATTTTGTAGTTTTTAATACTGACCGCAAAGTATCCTTTGCTCTCTGTCTATCTAGTTTTGTATTGGCCTCCCCTTTGCTGAATTCTAATTTCATTTCTGTGTTCGTCATTTCCCTCTCCTTTCACAGTCAATATGTGTGGGGGGCTATCTTTCCTTTTGGGGGTTTCTCTGAGGCAAGATAGCTTTCTATTTTCCTTCTTTAGGGGTAGTTATATCTTAGGCTGTGACGAGGTGTCTAGGGAGTGTCAGGAACATCCCACAGCTATTTCTAGTTGTGTTGTTAGGATCAGGGACTGCGGTCAGTAGAGATACCACCTTCTCAGAGCTTGTTCCATGTTGCGTTTTAGCCACCAGGTCATTTCAGTGTGGCCTCTTAACCACCAGGTCATAACAGGAGAGCTGGGGAAAGTTAGTGCATACCATGGAAAATCAATGCAGTATACAGAGACATTCAGGAGCCAGGGAGAGCTGGGGAAAGTTAGTGCATACCATGGAAAATCAATGCAATATTTACCTTTTTTTCCCTGGAAGATGCAACATGGCTAAAGAGATGGGAGGATGCTTGGAATTTATGTTCCCGTACTTTTATGGAAATCTTGATTGAATTTGATAAGAAGAATTTAGAATGTTTTGAGACTAGTATAAAAATGCTACAAGATAACCTACAGAAAAATCTTACAAATTAACAATTATTAAAATTTGATGAAGAATTAAATGCATCTTTCATTAAATGGGAATCTGAGATCCAAAAAATTAAATTATCCAAGTTTCAATGAGATCTTCAGGATTATCAGACAAACAGAATTTATAAATGGCGTGGTAGATCATCAATGAAGAGATCGGAATCAGTCAGCTCAATGTCAAGTACTAGTTCTGTGGGCTCGACGAGTATTCTTGAAGGTGACTCCATGGAAGTCTTCAACAGATACAATACAAGGTTTAAGACCAATAAACGGAAGGGTTTCCACCATCGAGAACAGGAATCAAATAATGACGGTGCCTTGAAGGTAATAAATTCATCAGATCTCTGTATTACCTGTAGGTTTGGGTTTCTGGATCATTTTACAGCAATCAAGGATACTTTTCATTTTGCAAGGAAGTTATTATTGAAAAAATATCATACTGATAAAATGTCTTGCAACAATCTTTTTTCCACAGAAGAAGAAATGGAGGCATTACAAGCATTAGAGGATTTACTAGCTGAACAACAAGAAACACCAGGTAAATTTCCGGAATATATTAAAAAGAAATCAAAAAGCTTACCTTCTTTAACCCCTTAGTGACAGAGCCAATTTGGTACTTAATGACCAGGCCAATTTTTGCAATTTTGACCACTGTCACTTTATGAGGTTATAACTCTGGAACGCTTCAACGGATCCCGCTGATTCTGAGATTGTTTTTTCATGACATATTGTACTTCATGTTAGTGGTAACATTTCTTCGATATAACTTGCGATTATTTATGAAAAAAACGGAAATATGGCGAAAATTTTTAAAATTTAGCAATTTTCAAAATTTGTATTTTTATGCCCTTAAATCAGAGAGATATGTCACAAAAAATAGTTAATAAATAACATTTTCCACATGTCTACTTTACATCAGCACAATTTTGGAAACAAAATTTTTTTTTGTTAGGGAGTTATAAGGGTTAAAAGTTGACCAGCAATTTCTCATTTTTACAACACCATTTTTTTTTTAGGGATCACATTTGAAGTCATTTTGAGGGGTCTATATGATAGAAAATAATGAAGTGTGACACCATTCTAAAAACTAAACCCCCTCAAGGTTCTCAAAACCACATTCAAGAAGTTTATTAACCCATTACGTGCTTCACAGGAACTGAAACAATGTGGAAGGAAAAAATGAACATTTAACTTTTTTTTTGCAAACATCTTAATTCAGAACCATTTTTTTTATTTTCACAAGTGTAAAAACAGAAATGTAACCATAAATTTTGTTATGCAATTTCTCCTGAATACGCCAATACCCCATATGTGTGGGTAAACCACTGTTAGGGTGCACCGCAGAACTTAGAAGTGAAGGAGCGCCGTTTGACTTTTTCAATGCAGAATTGGCTGGAATTGAGATCGGACGCCATTTCACGTTTAGAGAGCCCCTGATGTGCCTAAACAGTGGAAACCCCCACAAGTGACACCATTTTGGAAACTAGACCCCTTAAGGAACTTATCTAGATGTGTGGTGAGCACTTTGAACCCCGAAGTGCTTCACAGAAGTTTATAACGTAGAGCCGTGAAAATAAAAAATCGCTTTTGTTTACACAAAAATGATCTTTTCGCCCACAAATTCTTATTTTCACAAGGGTAACAGGAGAAATTAGACCACAAAAGTTGTTGTGCAATTTCTCCTGAATACGTCGATACCCCATATGTGAGGGTAAACCACTGTTTGGGCGCACCGCAGAGCTTGGAAGTGAAGGAGCGCCGTTTTACTTTTTCAATGTTGAATTGGCTGGAATTGAGATTGGACGCCATGTCGCGTTTGGAGAGCCCCTGATGTGCCTAAACAGTGGAAACCCCCCACAAGTGACACCATTTTGGAAACTAGACCCCTTAAGGAACTTATCTAGATGTGTGGCGAGCACTTTGAACCCCCATGTGCTTCACAGAAGTTTATAACGTAGAGCCGTGAAAATAAAAAATATTTTTTTTTTCCACAAAAAAGATTTTTTAGCCCCCAAGTTTTTATTTTCACAAGGGTAACAAGAGAAATTGGACCCCAAAAGTTGTTGTCCAATTTGTCCTGAGTATGCTGGTACCCCATATGTGGGGGTAAACCACTGTTTGGGCGCACAGCAGAGCTCGGAAGGAAGGAGCGCCATTTTGGAATGCAGACTTTGATAGAATGGTCTGCGGGTATTATGTTGCGTTTGCTGAGCCCCTCATGTACCTAACCAGTAGAAACCCTCCACAAGTGACCCCATTTTGGAAACTAGACCCCCCAAGGAACTTATCTAGATGTGTGGTGAGAACTTTGAATGCCCAAGTGCTTCACAGATGTTTAGAATGCAGAGTCGTGAAAATAAAAAATATTTTTTTTTTCCACAAAAAAGATATTGTAGCCCCCAAGTTTTTATTTTCACAAGGGTAACAGGAGAAATTAGACTGCAATAGTTGTTGTCCAGTTTATCCCGAGTACGCTGATGCGCCATATATGGGGGTAAACCACTGTTTGGGCGCACGGCAGAGCTCGGAAGGGAAGGAGCGCCTTTTTGGAATGCAGACTTTGAAAGAATGGTCTGTGGGCATTATGTTGCGATTGCAGAGCCCCTGATGTACCTAAACTGTAGTAACCCCCCACAAGTGACCCCATTTTGGAAACTAGACCCCCCAAGGAACTTCTCTAGATGTGTGGTGAGAACTTTGAATGCCCAAGTGCTTCACAGAAGTTTAGAATGCAGAGTCGTGAAAATAAAAAATATTTTTTTTTTTCACAAAAAAGATTTTGTAGCCCCCAAGTTTTTATTTTCACAAGGGTAACAAGAGAAATTGGACCCCCGAAGTTGTTGTCCAATTTATACCGAGTACGCTGATGCCCCATATGTGGGGATAACCCACTGTTTGGGCGCACGGCAGAGCTCAGAAGGGAGAGAGCACCATTTGACTTTTTGAGCGCAAAATTGGGTGTCGTGTTTGGAGACCCCCTGATGTACCTAAACAGTGGAAACCCCCCAATTCTAGCTCCAACCCTAACCCCAACACACCCCTAACCATAATCCCAACCTGATCCATAATCCTAATCACTAACCCTAACCATAATCACAACCCTTACCCCAAAACAACCCTAATGTCAACCCTAACCATAACCCTAATCAAAACCCTAAATCCAACACACCCCTAATCCTAATCTCAACCCTAACCTCAAACCTAACCCTAATCCCAATACACCCCTAATCACAACCCTAACCTTAACCCTAATCCCAAACCTAACCCTAATCCCAAGCGTAACCCTAATGCCAACCCTAACCCTAATACCAACCCTAATCCAAACCCTAACCCTAATCCCAGCTCTAACCCTAACTTTAGCCCCAACCCTAGCCCTAACTTTAGCCCCAACCCTAACCCTAGCCCTAAGGCTACTTTCACACTTGCGTCGTTTGGCATTCCGTCGCAATCCGTCGTTTTGGACAAGAAACGGATCCTGCAAATGTGCCCGCAGGATGCGTTTTTTGCCCATAGACTTGTATTGCCGACGGATCGTGACGGATGGCCACACGTCGCGTCCGTCGTACACTGGATCAGTTGTGTTTTGGCGGAGCGTCGGCACAAAAAAAGTTCAATGAAACGTTTTTTTGTACGTCGCATCCGCCATTTCTGACCGCGCATACGTGGCCGTAACTCCGCCCCCTCCTCCCCAGGACATAGATTGGGCAGCGGATGCGTTGAAAAACTACAGCTGCTGCCCACGTTGTGCACAATTTTCACAACGTGCGTCGGTATGTCGGGCCGACGCATTGCGACGGCCCCATACCGACGTAAGTGTGAAAGAAGCCTAACCCTAAGTTTAGCCCCAACCCTAACCCTAAATTTAGCCCCAACCCTAACCCTAAATTTAGCCCCAACCCTAGCCCTAACCCTAGCCCTAACCCTAGCCCTAGCCCTAACCCTAACCCTACCCCTAACCCTAACCCTACCCCTACCCCTTACCCTACCCCTAACCCTACCCCTAACCCTACCCCTAACCCTACCCCTACCCCTAACCCTAATTTTAGCCCCAACTGCTGTTCTCCTGCCGGCCGGCAGATGGAGACAGATGGCGGGCGCACTGGGCATACGTCCGCCATGTTCTTCTGCCGGCGGCCAGGAGGAGCAGCAAGAGGATCCAGGGACCTAGGTGAGCATGCTAGGGTCCCCGAATCCCCCTATTTCTCTGTCCTCTGATGTGCGATCACATCAGAGGACAGAGAATTACACTTTACTTGTTTTTTTTTTTTGCGGTCGCCGGTAAACAGTTAATTACCGGCGATTGCAAAACAGGGGTCGGTAATACCGATTCTCCCGGTGCCGGCCGGCGGGCGCACTGCGCATGCGCCCGCCATTTTGAAGATGGCGGCGCCCACCGGGAGACACGAGGAGCATCGGGGGAGCTAGGTGAGTATTGGGGGGCCACCTGGGACCCCTTTTCTCTGTCCTCCGATGTGCGATCACATCGGAGGACAGAGAAATTAAAAAGAGATCGCTTTTTTTTTGTTTTGTTTTTTGCGATCGCCGGTAAACGGTTAATTACCGGCGATCGCAAATGCGGGGTGGGTTAAAAAACCCCCAAATCATGTTCTCTGGGGTCTCGGCTACCCTCGGCAGCCGAGACCCCGGAGAAAATCGGCCTCTGGGGGGCGCTATGGACTTTTTCCACAGCGCCGTTAATTAACGGCGCTGTGGTTTAAGTACCCTTAGCGGCCGCCGTTAAAAGGCGTATCGGCGGTCGCTAAGGGGTTAACACTTAATTCATCCATAGAAATTTTATAAAAATGATGTGTGAGGGAATACGAGAATTACCATCAAAAAGATCTTTTGATAATCTTAATCATGGACAAAGGATAGCTTTGGGTGAATTTAACTAGGATGAAGGATATTGTTTTTAATCCATCCGATAAAGGTGGAAATGTTGTGTGGCCTCACATGCAATATGAAAAAGAGGCATTCAGGCAGTTGAATGATCCATTATGCTATGAACGATTACTACAGGATCTGACTATGGGTTACCAGAAGAAATTGTTTGATATTCTTGAATCTGCTTTGGATGAGGGGATTATTTCCAAAAAATTTTGGGAAGGACTGCGATATGATTCACCGTCTGTCCCCCTTTATACGTATTGCCAAAGGTCCATAAGAGCATGATAGAACCACTGGGACGCCGCATCATTTCTAGGAATGGCAGTTTAATAGAACCTATTTCAAAATTTTTGTATTACTATTTGAAGCCAATTGTAATGGAGTTACCTTCTTATATTAGGGATAGTACTGTGAAGCCTTATAACGTCTCGATGGGATATATATGAGTAGTGATATGTATATCATTACTTGTGATGTGGAATCATTATACACATCCATACCACATGAACATGGGATGTTCGCAGTTAAGGCCCCTTCACATTAAGCGACGCTGCAGCGATACCGACAACGATCCGGATCGCTGCAGCGTCGCTGTTTGGTCGCTGGAGAGCTGTCACACAGACCGCTCTCCAGCGACCAACGATGCCGGTAACCAGGGTAAACATCGGGTAACTAAGCGCAGGGCCGCGCTTAGTAACCCGATGTTTACCCTGGTTACCATGCTAAAAGTAAAAAAAACAAACACTACATACTTACCTACCGCTGTCTGTCCTCCAGCGCTGCGCTCTGCTTCTCTGCTCTCCTCCTGTACTGGCTGTGAGCCGGAAAGCAGAGCGGTGACATCACCGCTCTGCTTTCCGGCTCACAGACAGTACAGGAGGAGAGCAGAGCACAGCGCTGGAGGACAGACGGCTGTAGGTAAGTATCTAGTGTATGTTTTTTTTTACTTTTAGCATGGTAACCAGGGTAAACATCGGGTTACTAAGCGCGGCCCTGCGCTTAGTTACCCGATGTTTACCCTGGTTACCAGTGAAGACATCGCTGGATCGGTGTCACACACGCCGATCCAGCGATGTCAGCAGGAGATCCAGCGACGAAATAAAGTTCTGGACTTTCTTCAGCGACCAACGATCTCCCAGCAGGGGCCTGATCGTTGGTCGCTGTCACACATAACGATTTCATTAACGATATCGTTGCTACGTCACAAATAGCAACGATATCGTTAACAATATCGTTATGTGTGAAGGTACCTTAAAGCGGTACTTATCTAGTCGCCAATTGGATTCATCCCTGGTTGATTTTCTTATGAAGATTTTGGAATATGCATTGTACCACAATTATTTTGTTTTTAAAGATCGGTTTTATAGACAAAAGAGGGGCGTGGCTATGGGTGCAGCTTTTGCACCATCATACGCAAATTTATTTATGGGATTTTGGGAACACGAATACATTCAGAACCTGGATCCCACAGTGGCAGGATCAGTGTTATTGTGGATGAGGTTTATTGATGATGTTCTGTTTGTTTGGCAGGGGTCACGGATTGATTTGGAACATTTTCTTCAACATTTAAATCAAAACACTATGAACATCAAACTTACCTGGACCATTAAGCAATACTCAATAAACTTCTTGGATCTGAAAATAGAGGTTGATGATCAGGGACAACTTCACACGTCCATCTATCGGAAAGAAACAAGTGTCAATTCACTATTACATGCCAAGCCATCGCATCCAGCTCACGTTATCCGTGCCATTCCGATGGGTCAATTTTTGAGAACAAGGTAAATCTGTGATCAAGATGACACTTTTGAAGAACAAGCGAATGATCTTAAGGAAATATTTATGAAACGAGGATACAAAAAAGATGTCATCCATAAAGCTTATATGAGATCTAGAGACACAGATCGACAATCCCTACTAATAAATAAATAAAAACAGAAGTGATAATAAGAAAATGGATTGACATATACGTTTTATTACAAATTATCACTCTGGATGGCGGGAAATGACAGATATCATCTCTAAATTTTGGCCTATTCTTTTACAGGATCCAGGTTTATCTAAAACTAGATGGCAGCCCGATTCTAAAGAATCGGGAGTCTAGAATCCATATATACTTTATTTATTCAAATGTAAGAATAATACAATTAATAAATAATAGTAAGAAAGAACAAAAATAATAGGCAGTATATGGAGAAAACACCAAACAAAAGTTCAAAATTGGTGTGAAAATGTCACTGAACCACTTCACAACTAAATATATATAGTTTTGGTAAATGGTATTATCATTTTTTTGACCAAATTCGGCAGGAGCTTGAAGAGCAACGTCACTGGGCCCGCCTCCACGCAGTAGAAACTTGCTGTGAGGTAAAAATTCAAAAATCACACCAAAATGGCGGGCGGAGTGTGTCACAGTACGGCACGTTTCTGATTGGTCGCTCGCAGCAGGCGGCAACCAATCAGACACTGGACACTGTTGACGTCACTTATCTCCGGACATTAGCTCCGGACATTATCTCCGCACATTAGCTCCGGACATTAGCTCTGGACATTAGCTCCGGACAAAGCCACGGAAGTTGGCACAAATTGCAGGAAGTAGTATTCTAGGCAATTAATCTCCGGACATTAGCTCCGGACATTAGCTCCGGACATTAGCTCCGGACAAAGCCACGGAAGTTGGCACAAATTGCAGGAAGTAGTATTCTAGGCAATTATATATTGGATATTATCAGAAAAACCCTTGATTGTTGCAAAGTGCAGCAAAACTTTGCGAGAATCATTGGTTCATAGCCACTATTTGCCTCCTGTCTCTTGTTTTATTTTTGATTCTAAGGGTCCGAAATGGGGATCTTAACCCCTTAGCGACCGCCGATACGCCTTTTAACGGCGGCCGCTAAGGGTACTTAAACCACAGCGCCGTTAATTAACGGCGCTGTGGAAAAAGTCCATAGCGCCCCCCAGAGGCCGATTTTCTCCGGGGTCTCGGCTGCCGAGGGTAGCCGAGACCCCAGAGAACATGATTCGGGGGGGTTTTAACCCACCCCGCATTTGCGATCGCTGGTAATTAACCGTTTACCGGCGATCGCAAAAAAAAAAAAAAGCGATCTCTTTTTAATTTCTCTGTCCTCCGATGTGATCGCACATCGGAGGACAGAGAAAAGGGGTCCCAGGTGGCCCCCCAATACTCACCTAGCTCCCCCGATGCTCCTCGTGTCTCCCGGTGGGCGCCGCCATCTTCAAAATGGCGGGCGCATGCGCAGTGCGCCCGCCGGCCGGCACCGGGAGAATCTTTGGGGTCTCGTCTGCCGGGGGTAGCCGAGACCCCAAAGAGCACGATCGGGGTCGGTATTACCGACCCCTGTTTTGCGATCGCCGGTAATTAACTGTTTACCGGTGACCGCAAAAAAAAAAAAAAAAAGTAAAGTGTAATTCTCTGTCCTCTCATGTGATCGCACATCAGAGGACAGAGAAATAGGGGGATTCGGGGACCCTAGCATACTCACCTAGGTCCCTGGATCCTCTTGCTGCTCCTCCTGGCCGCCGGCAGCAGAACATGGCGGACGCATGCCCAGTGCGCCCGCCATCTGTCTCCATCTGCCGGCCGGCAGGAGAACAGCAGTTGGGGCTAAAATTAGGGTTAGAGGTAGGGTTAGGGGTAGGGTTAGGGGTAGGGTTAGGGTTAGGGTTAGGGGTAGGGTTAGGGGTAGGGTTAGGGTTAGGGGTAGGGTTAGGGTTAGAAGTAGGGTTAGGGTTAGGTTAGGGTTAGGTTAGGGGTAGGGTTAGGTTAGGGTTAGGGGTAGGGTTAGGGTTAGGTTAGGGGTAGGGTTAGGGGTAGGGTTAGGTTAGGGTTAGGGGTAGGGTTAGGGGTAGGGGTAGGGTTAGGTTAGGGGTAGGGCTAGGGTTAGGGCTAGGGTTGGGGCTAAATTTAGGGTTAGGGTTGGGGCTAAATTTAGGGTTAGGGTTGGGGCTAAACTTAGGGTTAGGCTTCTTTCACACTTACGTCGGTACGGGGCCGTCGCAATGCGTCGGCCCGACATACCGACGCACGTTGTGAAAATTGTGCACAACGTGGGCAGCAGCTGTAGTTTTTCAACACATCCGCTGCCCAATCTATGTCCTGGGGAGGAGGGGGCGGAGTTACGGCCACGCATGCGCGGTCAGAAATGGCGGATGCGACGTACAAAAAAAGTTTCATTGAACGTTTTTTTGTGCCGACGCTCCGCCAAAACACAACTGATCCAGTGCACGACGGACGCGACGTGTGGCCATCCGTCACGATCCGTCGGCAATACAAGTCTATGGGCAAAAAACGCATCCTGCGGGCACATTTGCAGGATCCGTTTCTTGTCCAAAACGACGGATTGCGACGGAATGCCAAACGACGCAAGTGTGAAAGTAGCCCTAGGGCTAGGGTTAGGGTTGGGGCTAAAGTTAGGGCTAGGGTTGGGGCTAAAGTTAGGGTTAGAGCTGGGATTAGGGTTAGGGTTTGGATTAGGGTTGGTATGAGGGTTAGGGTTGGCATTAGGGTTACGCTTGGGATTAGGGTTAGGTTTGGGATTAGGGTTAAGGTTAGGGTTGTGATTAGGGGTGTATTGGGATTAGGGTTAGGTTTGAGGTTAGGGTTGAGATTAGGATTAGGGGTGTGTTGGATTTAGGGTTTTGATTAGGGTTATGGTTAGGGTTGACATTAGGGTTGTTTTGGGGTAAGGGTTGTGATTATGGTTAGGGTTAGTGATTAGGATTATGGATGAGGTTGGGATTAGGGTTAGGAGTGTGTTGGGGTTAGGGTTGGAGCTAGAATTGGGGGGTTTCCACTGTTTAGGTACATCAGGGTGTCTCCAAACACGACAGCCAATTTTGCGCTCAAAAAGTCAAATGGTGCTCCCTCCCTTCTGAGCTCTGCCGTGCGCCCAAACAGTGGGTTACCCCCACATATGGGGCATCAGCGTACTCGGGATAAATTGGACAACAACTTCTGGGGTCCAATTTCTCTTGTTACCCTTGTGAAAATAAAAACTTGGGGGCTACAAAATCTTTTTTGTGAAAAAAAAAATATTTTTTATTTTCACGACTCTGCATTCTAAACTTCTGTGAAGCACTTGGGCATTCAAAGTTCTCACCACACATCTAGATAAGTTCCTTGGGGGGTCTAGTTTCCAAAATGGGGTCACTTGTGGGGGGTTACTACAGTTTAGGTACATCAGGGGCTCTGCAATCGCAACATAATGCCCACAGACCATTCTATCAAAGTCTGCATTCCAAAACGGCGCTCCTTCCTTCCGAGCTCTGCCGTGCGCCCAAACAGTGGTTTACCCCCACATATGGGGTACCAGCATACTCAGGACAAATTGGACAACAACTTTTGGGGTCCAATTTCTCTTGTTACCCTTGTGAAAATAAAAATTTGGTGGCTAAAAAAATCTTTTTTGTGGAAAAAAAAAATATTTTTTATTTTCACGGCTCTGCATTATAAACTTCTGTGAAGCACTTGGGCATTCAAGGTTCTCACCACACATCTAGATAAGTTCCATGGGGGGTCTAGTTTCCAAAATGGGGTCACTTGTGGGGGATTTCTACTGTTTAGGCACATCAGGGGCTCTTCAAACGCGACATGGCGTCCGATCTCAATTCCAGCCAATTCTACATTGAAAAAGTAAAACGGCACTCTTTCTCTTCCAAGCTCTGCGGTGCGCCCAATCAGTGGTTTACCCCCACATATTGGGTATCGACGTACTCAGGAGAAATTGCACAACAACTATAGTGGTCTAATTTCTCCTGTTACCCTTGTGAAAATAAAAATTTGTGGGCAAAAAGATCATTTTTGTAGAAAAAATGCAATTTTTTTTTTCACGGCTCTACGTTATAAACTTCTGTGAAGCACATGGGGGTTCAAAGTGCTCGCCACACATCTAGATAAGTTCCTTAAGGGGTCTAGTTTCCAAAATGGTGTCACTTGTGGGGGGTTTCCACTGTTTAGGCACATCAGGGGCTCTCCAAACGCGACATGGCGTCCAATCTCAATTCCAGCCAATTTTACATTGAAAAAGTAAAACGGCACTCCTTCACTTCTAAGTTCTGCGGTGCGCCCTAACAGTGGTTTACTCCCACATATGGGGTATTGGCGTATTCAGGAGAAATTGCATAACAAAATTTATGGTTACATTTCTGTTTTTACACTTGTGAAAATAAAAAAAATGGTTCTGAATTAAGATGTTTGCAAAAAAAAGTTAAATGTTCATTTTTTCCTTCCACATTGTTTCAGTTCCTGTGAAGCACGTAAAGGGTTAATAAACTTCTTGAATGTGGTTTTGAGAACCTTGAGGGGTGTCGTTTTTAGAATGGTGTCACACTTCATTATTTTCTATCATATAGACCCCTCAAAATGACTTCAAATGTGATGTGGTCCCTAAAAAAAAATGGTGTTGTAAAAATGAGAAATTGCTGGTCAACTTTTAACCCTTATAACTCCCTAACAAAAAAAAATTTTGTTTCCAAAATTGTGCTGATGTAAAGTAGACATGTGGGAAATGTTATTTATTAACTATTTTTCATGACATATCTCTCTGATTTAAGGGCATAAATATACAAAGTTTGAAAATTGCAAAATTTTAAAAATTTTCGCCATATTTCCGTTTTTTTCATAAATAATCGCAAGTAATATCGAAAAAATGTTACCACTAACATGAAGTACAATATGTCACGAAAAAACAATCTCAGAATCAGCGGCATCCGTTGAAGCGTTCCAGAGTTATAACCTCATAAAGTGACAGTGGTCAGAATTGCAAAAATTGGCTTGGTCATTAAGTACCAAATTGGCTCTGTCACTAAGGGGTTAAAGTTGTGGTACATGTAAAGCCTGCCAATATGTGGTCAAAACAAATGTATTCTGTGATTCTGGTAATTCAACAGAGTACAAAATTTTACATTTCATAAATTGTCGTACGGCGATGGTCATTTATCAGGCTACATGTAATCTTACATATGTGGGGATGACTACCTGTGAATTACGTGTCAGAATATTAGAACACATTAAGGATATTAAAGCTGCTGATAAAATTGAAATTTAGGATAATGAGAATTTTAGTAAACTCAAACCCCTGGCTAGACACTTTCGTCGGTTTCATCCTAAACTATCCCACTTATTGATGGACAGGGGCATTGATCGGGTACACTTGGGCAATAGAAAAGGGGACTTCAGTGGAATTCTGGCACAGAAAGAATGCAAGTGGATCACACTCTTACAATGTATGAACCCCAGGGGCTTGAACGAACAGTGGGGTTTTTCTAGTTTTTTGTAGGTTATTCCTTTCTGGTTTCTATTATTAATTGTGTGTATATATATATATATATATATATATATATATATATATATATATATATATATATATCTTTTATATATTTTTTTATTTAAAAAAAACATTTCTTTATACACAAATGGTAGTTTTAGTGGTTGGGTTTTGGGCTTTTTTGACATTATTAAGGAGAAGATTATGAAGATACAGGTATTATTATTATTTGAGGTTATATACTTAGGATTTAGGGTAGTGTGGAACTTTGTGTTTAGGTTCAATCATATTCATATATGATATATCTGATTAAGTATAATTTGATCCCTATGTACACTTGCTTGGTGTTATGAGAATAGGTATGCATGAATGTGTATGTATGGTTGTATGTATATGGTATGTTTTGTTTGCATGTATGTGTGTATGTGTATGTATGTGTTTGTGTGTATGTGTTTACATATTAGGTGTGTGTGTGTATGTATGTGTTAAGTATGTATGCGTATGTGTTAGTATGTGTATGTATGTATGTATACATATATGTGTGTGTATGTATGTATGTATGTATATATATATATGTATGTATGTGGTAATATATGTGTGTGTGTGTGTATATGTATATGCACGCGTATGTATATGTGTATGTGTGTGGGTATGTGTATCCTATTTTTCATTATTTTCATTATTATTATATTTTTCATTTATTTACTTTTATTTTTATTTTATTATTTTCCCCATTCTTTATCAATATATATTTTTTTATTATTTAATTATTATCATATATATATATATATATATATATATATATATATATTTAATATTTATTGCCTTTTGATTATTTATATGTACTTATTTAGGTTACAGTATGCTTTTGAATATTAATGATTGCATTCATATTTATTTTCCGGTTATTTCATGATTATATACCATTCATTATTATTATATTGTTATATTGAGTTTTTGTATTGTTTTTTTCTTATATAGATGTTTTACACTGCAGCAACATGAACTAGGTATTATTTCCTATCCACAGTGAGCATTTCCGCCTTGATTTTACCATCTGTAGTTTGGCTCCTTCCCTTATCTAATATGGCTGCGGGGAAGCTGTGAGCCGTGGTGTGCATGCGCCGCCTTCATCCTGTGGCTGGGTGCCTGGTATGTGTGTTGACGATTGTGTCACCTGACGCCCTCGGTGACGCACTTCCGGGTCCCAGCCCCGATGATGGCGGCGGCTGCGTGCGCACTCGCGGCGCCATGTAACTATGGCGCCTCTTGATTAAAGATAGTTTGCAGCTGTTTTTCCTGCTATATATGAGCCCTCCTGCCCCACTCACATTACTCCCTGACGAAGTGGCAAGCAAAACGTGCGTTGGGGTGGTGTGTGCAGGGCAGTGGCATCCTGATACTGGTTGGTATAGTGCACTAATTTTCAATGGCACTTTTGGCAGCAATTGTGGTCTAGTGTATAATTATATTTTGGTGACCTCTTTTTCATGCACTTGTTATTTTGGTTGTCACATTTTGTGTTTAGTTGTATTTACTTTCAATATTTTAATAATTGCACTTTGGCACTACACTAATTAAATTAACATATTGGGATAAATTAATATTATATACACATATTTATACTTTTCACTACTGGATATATATATATATATATCTTAATTTTTAAATATAGCATCACATATTTATATCTATCATTAATGAATTGTTTTTTTGCTGCCAATTAATTTTATTATTATATATATTTATTATTTATCTATCTATGCCAATCAGTTTGGGTTTGCCCTGTCCTGCACATACATATGTTTCAATAAATTTTGATCTCCATAAACCACGGTATAGGAGATATATATATATATATATATACACACACACACTTTATACGTTATGTATATTTTTAATCCTTTTTAATTGTTTTTATATTCTTATTTTTGTCAATATCAATAAAGATTTCAGTATATGAATTGTTGTGGTGATATAGTTGTGATTTTATTATAATAAAATTAACATTTTGTTTTAAAAAAAAAAACTTTATTTGGTCTGATGAATATTTTTTGAGGGTTATATATTGCAGTTATATTCATTGACCATACAAGGTCATTATTTCTGGTATTTCTTCTCTATATAGGATTTTGCTTTAATTCTATTTTTTGGCTGTCCACTACCCTAGGTCTATACAGTATTTTGGCGTAAAAAAATGTAAAATATTTGAGACCACATATTGAAAAGTGTGATATCTCCGTCAGACTCCTGGTCTATCTGTGCTCTACAAATAGTTGATTTTCAGGCCTACATTTCACTTTTTTGGCTGTAAAAAATAAAAAATACCAGCCACATATTGAACAGTCTGGTATCTCTGAGACACGCCACATCTATCTGTGGCCTACAAATTGTGTCATTAGATTAGAGTCAAGGCTTGCATTCACCTTTTTATTAAAATGGGCAAGGTGCGTGGCAAGGGACGGGGAAGTAGATGTGATGGTGATGGTGCATGCAGAGGTCGAGGCTGTGGGCAAGCTGAAAGTGGGACCCAACAAACACCCACATCTTCTCGCAACAGATTCCTGTCAGAATTTATAGGGCACGCCCGAACAGCAGTCTTTACAGCAGAGCAGCGTGAAAAGATAGTTGGTTGGATGGCAGATAATGCTTCCAGTCACTTTGCCACCACCACCAGCACCCTGTCTTCCACACGGTCAAGTCTGAGTAGCTATGACTCTACACCCCATATTCCTCACCCTTATCCTCCTTCCTCCCACCATGCTGAGTGCCCTGAGACAACTGATCCAACACTTGGACACTTCGAAGAGTTGTTCACTTTTCCATTTATCAATAAGGGCAGCACGGTGGCGCAGTGGATAGCACAGCAGCCTTGCAGCGCTGGAGTCCTGGGTTCAAACCCCACTAAGGACAACATCTGCAAAGAGTTTGTATGTTCTCTCCGTGTTTGTGTGGGTGTCCTCCAGGTACTCCGGCTTCCTCCCACATTCCAAAGACATACTGATAGGGAATTTAGATTGTGAGCCCCATCGGGGACAGTGATGATAATGTGTGCAAACTGTAAAGCGCTGCAGAATATGTTAGCGCTATATAAAAATAAAGATTATTATTATTAATTTGTGCCTCTCTCCCGGTCTACTTGAAGCGAGGCAAGATGAGATTCCATGTAGCGATGCCAAAATATTTGAGCAGCCATGGTCACATGAAGGCGATGGTGTTAACGTGTCACAAGAGCTGGATGATGATGAGACACAATTGCCAGAAACTCAGGAAGAGGACCAGGGTGCGGAAGTGGAAGAAGAGGTGGTGGATGATAACTGACAAAACCTGGCAGGAGGACATGCAGAGCAAGGACAGCAGCACACAGGGGGATGAAGGCGTAGCACCCCAACAGGCAGGAAGATGCAGTGTGATGTTCGCAGACTAAAGAAGGGTAACACCAACACGACGGAAGTTGCCAGTACAATTGTAAGGTCTGTTTTTTTTAAATCTGCCGATAATGCCAAACAAGCCATTTGCAATGCCTGCAATGCCCGCAGCAAGGGTAGCGAAACTACCAGCCTGACCACCAGCTGCATGATCAGGTACATGCCAGCAAAGTACCCAACTTTGTGGTCCGAAACCCCAGAGTCCAGGGACAATGTCTGCAGGTGACACCACTGCTTCTTCCACTGTTGTGCATGCAAGCCAATCCCCTGTCCACAGTGCATGTGAAGATGCCTCTTGCCCTGCACCTGCCATTACTCTGACTCAACTAGCACCATCATCGAGCACGTCCACGTCCCAGCGCAGCCTTCAATTGTCCATACCACAGTCATTGGAATGCAAGCGGAAGTACGCCTCCAACACCCCACAGGCCACAGTACTAAATTCACAAATTTCTCATCTGCTTGCACTCGAAATGTTGCCTTTTAGGCTTGTGGAGATGGAAGCTTTCTGCAACCTGATGATGGCAGCCGTCTCAAGGTATTATGTCCCCAGCCACCATTATTTCTCCTGGTGTGCCGTCCCGGCATTACACAAGCACATGTCTCACAACATTAGCCATGCCCTCAACAATGCTGTTACTGGGAAGTCCACCTAACCATGGACATGTGGACAAGTGCTTCTGAGCAGGGATGGTACATCTTGCTGACAGCACACTGGTTTACCATAGTGGAAGCCAGGACCCAGTCGGACCTTGGGATGTGCACATCCTCCCAACCCCAAGGATTGCGGGCTCTACATCAATCTGGGTTGCCCCCACAGTCTACAGCTCCTGCACCTCCTCTTCTGCCTCCTCTTCAGCCTCCATCTTTGAAAGTAGCACATCAGTCACAAACTGGAAATACTGCAGCACTGCCTCAGCCAAGCGCCAACAGGCTGTGCTGAAGCTAATCTGCTTAGGTGAGAAACCACACAATGCTGAAAAGTTGTGGACAGCTGTGAAAGAGCAGTCAGATCTGTGGCTGACACTGCTGAACCTACAGCCAGACATGTGTGACAATGGCTGGAACCTGGTGGCGGCTCTGAGGCGAGGCGAGCTCACATACGTGCCTTGCCTGGCCCATGTGCTTAACCTCATAGTTCAGCGTTTTCTCAAAACCTACCCGGAGCTGCCAGATCTCCCTATGAAACTACGCCAACTGTGTGCCCATTTTAGAAAGTCGGCTACAGCTTCAGCTGCCCTTGTCATGCTTCAGCAGCGTTTGCAGCTTTCGGCTCACTGACTGGTGTGTGGTGTCCACACGCATTGAAACTCTACAGTGCATATGTTGGCAAGGATTTGTGAGCAGAAGAGGGCAGTTGTTGACTACTAGCATCAACAAGACCATCATTATTTAGTTCAAAGTCCACACATAAGACCTCAGGAGTGGACATGGATGTCAGTCATCTGTATCATCCTGCAAACCTTTGAGGAGTCCACCAAGATGGTGAGCAGCGATGATGCTATAATTAGCGTCACCATCCCGCTTCTCTGTATTCTGAAAAGCTATCTGCTCACAATGAAAGAGGATGCATTGCAGGCAGAGCACAAGGACATAGAGCAAGGAACAATGCAGGGTGATTACACACAGCCCAGCCTCATGTCATCCCAACTTGGATTGGTTGACAATGAGGAGGAGGAGGAAGAACAGGAGCTACTTTCAATTGGTAAAGATGGCACTACAAGCACAACTGTCATACCGTCTGTTCAGGGTGGATGGCCTGAGGACAGGGAGGAGGAGGAGGAGAAGCAGGAGGAGGACACCTTGGTCACTCATCCTGTTGTTGAAGACACGGAAGGCTTTCCTGTTACCAGTCTGGCACGCATTTCTGACTTTATGTTGCGCTGCCTTTCCTGTGACTATCGTATTGTAAAAATTTGATGTGATAGTCAATACTGGGTAGTGACACATTTAGACCCACGCTACAAGGAGAACAATCTCTTGTTCCAGAGGCAGGCAGATGTACTAAAATTGTGCTGTACCAGAGTGCCATTGTTGCGGAATTCTTAAAAAAATTCAGTTCTGAAAACGCTGGCGACAGACGTCACAGTGCGTTGGACAACCAACGAATACAAGCAAGAGAGACACAACTCCAATCCAGCAGTGTTAGGGCAACACTGGAAAAGTTCTAGGACAGTTTTCTCAGACCCTCCCATTACCCTGGCCCAGAGGCGCGGGGTAAGGTCACAAGGAATGGAATGTTTGGGAAGATGGTGAGGGAGTACCTTGCTGACCATACCAACGTCCTCCGTGATTCCTCTGTGCCTTTTAATTATTGGGTATCCAAGCTGGACACGTGGCACGAACTGGCTCTCTACACTAGCATTTTGTCAGAGCAGGTTTTTAGTGCCGCTGGTGGAAATATAAGAGATAAGTGCATTCGCCTGTCAAAAGATGACAGGCTGACTCTTATAAAAATGAACAAGGGCTGGATTGGCCAAGACTTCTCTACACCACCAAATGACAGCGAATCATAACCTCCAATACAGTGTCTTTTTGGGAGGTGTATTCCCATGCACCTCTTCACACCCACACATGAGTATAGGCTTCCTGATTTGGGCTGTTTCGTGTCCTCCTCCTTCTCCTCATCCTCATCATCAACCATCACTAGAACACCAGGGTGAATGTGTTCTGTGATGCTACAGCCAGTCTATTTTTTTCAAGGGTGTCTATGAGACCTGTAAAAATTTTTTTAAAAATGTACCCCCCATGGGGTAATGTTTGTCAGACCATGCACTTAGTGTATGAGCATTACAAGTATAGGAGACCCGCTCCTTTAAATTGGGAAAACATTAATGGGAGGACATCCTCCACATCTGTTCAGACACCACCACTTGGACATGAAGTTGAATGTGTTCCATGATGCTACAGCCACTCTAGTTCTTTGTATGATGGCCGGAAACAAATTTTTTTTAAAAATGTACTCCCCATGGGGAAATGTTTGTCAGCCCATGCACTTAGTGTATGGGCATTCCAAGTATAGGTGAAGCGCTCCTTTGTAATGTGAATTTTTTTTTATGAGACCCTCCTCCACGTTTCTTCCAGGGGGGATTGTGGTGCGTGCAAATTACGGCCAGGCCTTGCATTCACTTCACGGACAAAATTTCTGGTAATAAAAATTTAAAAAAAATTGGAACTTTTGTTTCATGTGGCCATCCAGTACGTTATTTCAAAGGGTTATTGGAGTACATGTAACATTGGTGCAGGGCAGGCCTTGCATTCACTGCATAAGCAAACAGTATGGGAGACACACTTTCTTCTAATGAGAACAATTTTGTCATGATGCCCTCAAGTACGTCTGACGAAAGGGTAATTGGGGTGCATATAACTTTGGTGTAGGGTAGGCCTTGCATTCAGTGCATAAGCAAACAGTATGGGAGACACAATTTCTTCTAATGTGAACAATTTTGTCATTAGGTCCTCAAGTACATCTGCTGAAACGGTTATTGGGGTGCATGTAACTTAGGGGAAGGCCAGGCCTTGCATTCACTGCATAAGCAAACAGTATGGGAGACACATTTTCTTCTAATGGGAACAATTTTGTCATAAGGCCCCGATGTATGCCTGCTGAAATGGTTATTGGGGTGCATGTAATTTGAGGGCAGGCTAGGCCCTGCAGTCAGTGCATAAGCAAACAGTATGGGAGACACACTTTCTTCTAATGGGAACAATTTTTTTCATGACGCCCTCAAGTACATCTGCTGAAATGGTTATTGGGGTGCATGTAACATTGGTGCATGGCAGACCTTGCATTCAGTGCATAAGCAAACAGTAAGGGAGATGCACTTTCTTCTAATGGGAACAATTTTGTCATGAGGCACTCAAGTTCATCTGTTGAAAGGGTTATTGGGGTGCATGTAACTTTGGTGCAGAGCAGGCCTTGCATTCAATGCATATGCAAACAGTATGGGAGACACACTTTGTTCTAATGGGAACAGTTTTGTCATGAGGTGGTGAAGTACGTCTGCTGAAACGGTTTTTGAGGTGCATGTAACTTTGGGGCAGGCCAGGCCTTGCATTCAATGCATAAGCAAACAGTATGGGAGACACACTTTCTTCTAATGAGAACAATTTTGTCATGATGCCCTCAAGTACATCTGCTGAAAGGGTTATTGGGGTGCATGTAACTTTGGGGCAGGCCAGGCCTTGCATTCAGTGCATAGGCAATGACAGTATAGGAGACCCACTGTTTAATGGCCCTTTAAGAAGAATATTGCCGCCTGATGCCCTCTAAAAATAGGCTCTATGACTTTAAGAGTACCTGCTTCATAAATGAAACAACAAGCATTTATACTGGTTGAAAGCAATGATAAAGTTGAAAAACGCATCAAAAACGCTGCGTGTGAACATAGCCCAAGTGATGGAGGAACATTTTAGTTTGGGATTAGCTATTTTGCCTTATATACAAGTCATTACCCTGGAAAGGATCTTCCTTAACATATTTCCCAGCAAAATCCATTTTGGTTTCGTGTTTGTATGTTTTTTGGTGCACCTGTAAAAATGGCGTGAACCTCTGACAACATTGTTTACAGCTGTGGCCTAGGAGTCAGAAATGCTTCCAGGGACATTTTCAGTGATGTTCCTGTGTAACTTGAGCAGTGTTTCCATGATTTTCAGACTTTTTAGACCTTAAAAGGACCTCTGGGGGTGATTGTGATAAAAATGCTTGCGTCTCCCATAGACTTACATTGGGCTTGTTGTTCTGTCAAAGTACCCGAGTATTACAAATTGTTCGACCCAAGCAACGAGACCCGAGAATTCTAGTGCTCCTTCATCACTACTCACAACACATCAAAGCCAGCAGAAGATTCCATCAAAGTCTGCATTCCAAAACGTCACTACTTTCCTTCTGAAAACCAAGGTGTGCCTAAAAAGTAGTTTTCTCCCACATATGGCAAATCAGCGTACTCAGGACAAATTGGACAACAACTTTTGGGGTCCAATTTCTCCTGTACCCTTGTGAAAAGACAAAATTGGGGGCTAAAAGATCATTTTTGTGGAAAAAAAATGATTTTTTATTTCACAGCTCTGCGTTATAAGCTTTAGTGAAACACTTGGGGGTTCAAAATTCTCACAACACATCTAGATTAGAGTTGAGCGACCTTGACCTTTTTAGAGTCGAGCCGGGTTTCGCGAAACCCGACTATCTCAAAAGTCGGGTCGAGTGAAATCGGCCGATTATGACGTAAAGTCGGGATCGACCGAAACACGAAACCCAATGCAAGTCAATGGGGCAGCATAGTCGGCAGTGAGTGGGGGCCAGGAAAACGCCTAGAGTGCCCATTTTAATGTCAAAACCATCCATTCTTCTTAATGAAGCTTGTCAAGCGTAATTTACCTTATAATAATTGGAAGGCATTTGAAATTGGGGGTCATTTGGCTAAAGTTGTGGTGGGTAGGGCTGGTTCAAGTAATTAGTGGGCCCAGGAAATCTGGACCATGTCACGGCAGTGGAGCAGGGCGAGGTAAGTATTTCAACTTTGCAAGTGCTGTGAACCTGAGCAAGCAGGGGGGGCCCACTCGTTGGCATTGGCACTGGCACAGGGCCCCTCAAAGTACAGCGGTGTGTTTGCACGGCGGGGGCGCCTCCCACCGGCAGCAACACTTTTGCGTACCATGAGAGGCCCTGTGCCAGTGACGTCGCCAACTAGTATTCCTCCCCCCACCTGATGAAGGAACCTGCACTTTCATCTGCACCTTCCTGTTTGTCCCCGTGTAAGGTGGTATGGTATGCGGGAAGGGGGACCTGACTTTCAGCAGGGTCACAATCTTGCAGTGTAGCGTGCACGGGAAATGTTGCGTTATGGGTCAATGTACCAGCAGACTCATCTATCACTGGCTGGGCAATGGGCAGGATGAGGAGGAAACACAGATATAGGCCCAAAGAATAAAGTGGGCTAAATGCAGTTCAAAATTGGTAACACAGGACTAATCAGGGGGCATTGCAGTGGAGGACAACTGGAATGAGAGGCTGACACAGAGAGTAGGCCCAAATCAGTAAGTAGTCGAAATGCAGTTCAAAATTGGCAACAGTAGTAAACAGGCGGCACAGCTTTGTTCAGTGGAGGAGAACAGCAAGGAGTGGCAGACACCGATAGTAGGCCCCAACCCAACTAGTAGGCCAAATGCAGTCTAACATTAACAACTACTTAACGAGCGCCTGAAAACGGAATTTCAGGACAGGAAACCAGGAGAACAGCAAGGAGCGGCAGACACCGATAGTAGGCCCCAAACCAACTAGTACGCCAAATGCAGTTGTTCCGTTTAACCACAATTTAATGAGAGCCTGAAGATAGAAGTTCAGGAAAGGCAACCTGGAGAACACCTTGGAGTGGAACACACCATCTCTCTACACCCCATACCCAATTTGTAGGTCTAATGCAGCGTAGTTTCCAACAACTACTAAACGAGAGCATGATGATCGAAGCATTGGCGAGGAAACCTGGGGAACACCTTGGAGTGGAACACACCATCTCTCTACAGTGGAACACACCATCTCTCTACACCCCATACCCAATTTGTAGGCCTAATGCAGCGTAGTTTCCAACAACTACTAAACGAGAGCCGGAAGATCGAAGCAATGGAGAGGAAACCTGGGGAACACCTTGGAGTGTAACACACCATCTCTCTACACCCCATACCCAATTTGTAGGCCTAATGCAGCGTAGTTTCCAACAACTACTAAACGAGAGCCGGAAGATCGAAGCAATGGAGAGGAAACCTGGGGAACACCTTGGAGTGTAACACACCAGCTCTCTACACCCCATACCCAATTTGTAGGCCTAATGCAGCGTAGTTTCCAACAACTACTAAACGAGAGCCGGAAGATCGAAGCAATGGAGAGGAAACCTGGGGAACACCTTGGAGTGTAACACACCATCTCTCTACACCCCATACCCAATTTGTAGGCCTAATGCAGCGTAGTTTCCAACAACTACTAAACGAGAGCATGATGATCGAAGCATTGGCGAGGAAACCTGGGGAACACCGTGGAGTGGAACACACCATCTCTCTACAGTGGAACACACCATCTCTCTACACCCCATACCCAATTTGTAGGCCTAATGCAGCGTAGTTTCCAACAACTACTAAACGAGAGCCGGAAGATCGAAGCTCAGGAAAGGCAACCTGGAGAACACCTTGGAGTGGAACACACCATCTCTCTACACCCCATACCCAATTTGTAGGCCCAATGCAGCGTAGTTTCCAACAACTACTAAACGAGAGCCGGAAGATCGAAGCAATGGAGAGGAAACCTGGGGAACACCTTGGAGTGTAACACACCATCTCTCTACACCCCATAC
This sequence comes from Ranitomeya imitator, assembly GCF_032444005.1. Taxonomy (NCBI): domain Eukaryota; kingdom Metazoa; phylum Chordata; class Amphibia; order Anura; family Dendrobatidae; genus Ranitomeya; species Ranitomeya imitator. The sequence goes on along the minus strand of NC_091285.1, from coordinate 479,007,998 downwards.
CCAATTTGTAGGCCTAATGCAGCGTAGTTTCCAACAACTACTAAACGAGAGCCGGAAGATCGAAGCAATGGAGAGGAAACCTGGGGAACACCTTGGAGTGTAACACACCATCTCTCTACACCCCATACCCAATTTGTAAGCCTAATGCAGCGTAGTTTCCAAAAACTACTAAACGAGAGCCGGAAGATCGAAGCTCAGGAAAGGCAACCTGGGGAACACCTTGGAGTGTAACAAACCCTCTCTCTACACCACGGAAGGGCTGATTCTTAGGATGGAAGGCTGTCGGAAAGAAGCAGGGCGCGTCCGAGGGTGATTATATTCTTATTAGGTATATACTCACCCTCGGACGCGCCCTGCTTCTTTATTTGTAATGAATGTTTATTTGCAATGTGGTTTTGACTTACTCTATTTTTTTGGTAAATAATGATTTTATTATTTTCATTGTTTTGCATCTTCTTGGCAATAATATAAAGAAGACGCGACAGGACAACACTCGGTGGATGCCATATCTGTGTTTAAAATTGAAAAAACCTTTCAGTTAACTACTTGCAGGAGAAAGTTATTGTAGCTGGTGGCCATTTTTAGTACTGTACCAGATTTTTGTTGTATGTGTTTGTTTTTAATGTTAAAATGTCTGCATTTGATATCTCTCCAGTATTTTCTTTTTTATAAGCAAAATACTTATTTTTATATTTTCTGATGTTGGTTCCAGGGGTACACGGGCAGCAGTGGTGTGGTCAGTGGAGGCCTAGTGGAAGGAGTGACCGCAGACAGGTATCGAAGGCCTAAAATAATAACACATGGCTGTAGGCAATTTTAAATTGGTTACAGGGGTACACGGGCAGCAGTGGTGTGGTCAGTGGAGGCCTAGTGGAAGGAGTGACCGCAGACAGGCATCGAAGGCCTAAAATAATAACACATGGCTGTAGGCAATTTTAAATTGGTTACAGGGGTACACGGGCAGCAGTGGTGTGGTCAGTGGAGGCCTAGTGGAAGGAGTGACCGCAGACAGGCATCGAAGGCCTAAAATAATAACACATGGCTGTAGGCAATTTTAAATTGGTTCCAGGGGTACACGGGCAGCAGTGGTGTGGTCAGTGGAGGCCTAGTGGAAGGAGTGACCGCAGGCAGGCATCGAAGGCCTAAAATAATAACACATGGCTGTAGGCAATTTTAAATTGGTTACAGGGGTACACGGGCAGCAGTGGTGTGGTCAGTGGAGGCCTAGTGGAAGGAGTGACCGCAGACAGGCATCGAAGGCCTAAAATAATAACACATGGCTGTAGGCAATTTTAAATTGGTTCCAGGGGTACACGGGCAGCTGTGGTGTGGTCAGTGGAGGCCTAGTGGAAGGAGTGACCGCAGACAGGCATCGAAGGCCTAAAATAATAACACATGGCTGTAGGCAATTTTAAATTGGTTACAGGGGTACACGGGCAGCAGTGGTGTGGTCAGTGGAGGCCTAGTGGAAGGAGTGACCGCAGACAGGCATCGAAGGCCTAAAATAATAACACATGGCTGTAGGCAATTTTAAATTGGTTACAGGGGTACACGGGCAGCAGTGTTGTGGTCAGTGGAGGCCTAGTGGAAGGAGTGACCACAGACAGGCATCGAAGGCCTAACATAACAAAAATGTCAATACAATGGTATTGTCAGTGGCAGGCATTGAAGGATGTCAGCGCATAGACTAAACATTGGTGGAGCTGTGAGATAATTTTGCAAGTGGTAGAGCACTGTTTGAGCTGGGGTGGGGGGAAACTGTCTTGTGGCCGGCGGTACAGGCCCAGGGCCCCTCATATTACAACGGTGTGTCTGACGTTGGGTGCGCACCACCACCGCCAGAGACACTTTATTGTACTAGGAGGGACCCAGTGGCAGTGCCGTCGACCAAAAGCGGGCTCACCCACCTCTTCAGACAAACTGCACTCTCACGGGTGCTGTCGCCAAGTGTCGATACCACGGCCCCGTGTGGGGAGTTTGGCCATTTAGTGAGGTGTAAACATGTCGTATGCTGGACAATCAGGTGCAGAAAATTACGAGATTGGAAAAGGCATTCAGAATAGTCCACAGGCAAGACCTTTTCATAGGAAAGCTAGGTGTCAGCCGGGCAAGGTGGGGCAAAAGATTTCGAAATCCAGTTGTGGTTCATTTTAATGAAGGTTAGATCATCTACATTTTGGGTAGCCAGACGAGTCCTTTTTTCTGTTAGTATTGAACCTGCAGCACTGAATACTCTTTCTGATAGGACACTAGCTGCCGGGCAAGCAAGCTCCTGCAATGCATATTCTGCCAATTCTGGCCAGGTGTCTAATTTTGATGCCCAGTAATCAAATGGGAATGACGGTTGAGGGAGAACATCGATAAGGGATGAAAAATAGTTTGTAACCATACTGGACAAATGTTGTCTCCTGTCACTTTGAATTGATGCTGCAGTACCTGTCCTGTCTGCGGTCATAGCAAAATCACTCCACAACCTGGTTAGAAAACCCCTCTGGCCAACGCCACTTCTGATTTCTGCCCCTCTAACTCCTCTGGTCTGCTGGCCCCTGCAGCTTGTGTGAGAACGATCACGGGCGCTGTGTGCAGGGAATGCCAGAAGCAAACGGTCAACAAGAGTTGATTGTTTGGTTGCTAATATTAGTTCCAAGTTCTCATGTGGCATTATATTTTGCAATTTGCCTTTATAGCGAGGATCAAGGAGGCAGGCCAACCAGTAATCGTCATCATTCATCATTTTAGTTATGCGTGTGTCCCTTTTGAGGATACGTAAGGCATAAACCGCCATGTGGGCCAAAGTTCCAGTTCTCAAATCTGCGGTTGAGCTTGGTTGAGGGGCAGTTTCAGGCAAATCCACGTCACTTGTGTCCCTCAAAAAACCAGAACCCGGCCTTGCCGCGCCACCAATTTCCAGTGGCCCCGGAAAAGCTTCCTCATTAAAAATATAATCATCCCCATCATCCTCCTCGTCCTCCTCCTCCTCTTCGCCCGCTACCTCGTCCTGTACACTGCCCTGGCCAGACAATGGCTGACTGTCATCAAGGCTTTCCTCTTCCTCAGCTGCAGACGCCTGATCCTTTATGTGCGTCAAACTTTGCATCAGCAGACGCATTAGGGGGATGCTCATGCTTATTATGGCGTTGTCTGCACTAACCAGCCGTGTGCATTCCTCAAAACACTGAAGGACTTGGCACATGTCTTGAATCTTCGACCACTGCACACCTGACAACTCCATGTCTGCCATCCTACTGCCTGCCCGTGTATGTGTATCCTCCCACAAAAACATAACAGCCCGCCTCTGTTCACACAGTCTCTGAAGCATGTGCAGTGTTGAGTTCCACCTTGTTGCAACGTCTATGATTAGGCGATGCTGGGGAAGGTTCAAAGAACGCTGATAGGTCTGCATATGGCTGGAGTGTACGGGCGAACGGCGGATATGTGAGCAAAGTCCACGCACTTTGAGGAGCAGGTCGGATAACCCCGGATAACTTTTCAGGAAGCACTGCACCACCAGGTTTAAGGTGTGAGCCAGGCAAGGAATGTGTTTCAGTTGGGAAAGGGAGATGGCAGCCATGAAATTCCTTCCGTTATCACTCACTACCTTGCCTGCCTCTAGATCTACAGTGCCCAGCCACGACTGCGTTTCTTTCTGCAAAAACTCGGACAGAACTTCCGCGGTGTGTCTGTTGTCGCCCAAACACTTCATAGCCAATACAGCCTGCTGACGTTTGCCAGTAGCTGCCCCATAATGGGAGACCTGGTGTGCAACAGTGGTAGCTGCGGATGGAGTGGTTGTGCGACTGCGGTCTGTGGACGAGCTCTCGCTTCTGCAGGAGGACGAAGAGGAGGAGGAGGGGGTGCGAACGGCTACAGCCAATTGTTTCCTAGACCGTGGGCTAGGCAGAACTGTCCCAAACTTCCTGTCCCCTGTGGACCCTGCATCCACCACATTTACCCAGTGTGCCGTGATGGACACGTAACGTCCCTGGCCATGCCTACTGGTCCATGCATCTGTTGTCAGGTGCACCTTTGTGCTCACAGATTGCCTGAGTGCATGGACGATGCGCTCTTTAACATGCTGGTGGAGGGCTGGGATGGCTTTTCTGGAAAAAAGTGTCGACTGGGTAGCTCGTAGCGTGGTACAGCGTAGTCCATCAGGGCTTTGAAAGCTTCGCTTTCAACTAACCGGTAGGGCATCATCTCTAACGAGATTAGTCTAGCTATGTGTGCGTTCAAACCCTGTGTACGCGGATGCGAGGCTAAGTACTTCCTTTTTCTAACCATAGTCTCATGTAGGGTGAGCTGGACTGGAGAGCTGGAGATCGTGGAACTAGCGGGGGTGCCGGTGGACATGGCAGACTGAGAGACGGTGGGAGATGGTATTGTTGCCACCGGTGCCCTAGATGCAGTGTTTCCTACTACGAAACTGGTGATTCCCTGACCCTGACTGCTTTGGCCTGGCAAAGAAACCTGCACAGATACTGCAGGTGGTGCGGAAAATGGTGGCCCTACACTGCCGGAAGGGATGTTGCGTTGCTGACTAGCTTCATTGGCCGAGGGTGCTACAACCTTAAGGGACGTTTGGTAGTTAGTCCAGGCTTGCAAATGCATGGTGGTTAAATGTCTATGCATGCAACTTGTATTGAGACTTTTCAGATTCTGTCCTCTGCTTAAGGTAGTTGAACATTTTTGACAGATGACTTTGCGCTGATCAATTGGATGTTGTTTAAAAAAATGCCAGACTGCACTCTTTCTAGCATCGGATACCTTTTCAGGCATTGCAGACTGAGCTTTAACCGGATGGCCACGCTGTCCTCCAACAGGTTTTAGCTTTGCCACGCGTTTTGGGCAAGATACGGGCCCGGCAGATGGAACCTGTTGCGATGTTGATGCCTGCTGCGGCCCCTCCTCCTCCGCTTCAGAACTGCTGCCGCCTGCACCCTGTTCCCCCAATGGCTGCCAATCGGGGTCAAGAACTGGGTCATCTATTACCTCTTCTTGTAGCTCGTGTGCAACTTCGTCTGTGTCACCGTGTCGGTCGGTGGTATAGCGTTCGTGATGGGGCAACATCAGGGTCTGATTTTTGATCAGCACCCTGCGAGGGCAATGTTGTGGTCTGAGTCAAAGGACCAGCATAGTAGTCTGGCTGTGGCTGTGCATCAGTGCACTCCATGTCAGATTCAACTTGTAATGGGCATGGACTGTTAACTGCTTCACTTTCTAAGCCAGGGACGGTATGTGTAAAGAGCTCCATGGAGTAACCCGTTGTGTCGCCTGCTGCATTCTTCTCTGTTGTTGTTTTTGCTGAAGAGGACAAGGAAGCGACTTGTCCCTGACCGTGAACATCCACTAACGACGCGCTGCTTTGACATTTACCAGTTTCACGAGAGGAGGCAAAAGAGCTAGAGGCTGAGTCAGCAAGATAAGCCAAAACTTGCTCTTGCTGCTCCGGCTTTAAAAGCGGTTTTCCTACTCCCAGAAAAGGGAGCGTTCGAGGCCTTGTGTAGCCAGACGACGAACCTGGCTCCACAGCTCCAGACTTAGGTGCAATATTTTTTTTCCCATGACCAGCTGATGCTCCACCACTACCACTACCCTCATTACCAGCTGACAATGAACGCCCCCGGCCACGACCTCTTCCACCATACTTCCTCATTGTTTTAAAAACGTAAACAAACTAACGGTATTTGTTGCTGTCACACAAATTACACGGTGAGCTATAACTTCAGTATGATTTAGCTACCCCTTTACAGGTGAGTGAGACCACAACGAAAATCAGGCACAATGTTACACACTCTGTTGTTGGTGGCAACAAATGAGAGAGATGCCACACACGCAGGACTGTCACTGAAGCACAAATGTAAATATTAATCTCCCACTGATTTGATTTTTTTTTTTTTTAAGGGAGACTTTAGGAAAAAAAAATAATAGAATAAAATGATTTTTTCAGGAAGAATTTAGAAACCAAATAAAATAAAATGATTTTTTCAGGGAGAATTTAGAAAACAAATAAAACAAAAGAAGGCTTTCTATGGCCCACTGAGTGAGAGATGACGCACACAGGAGTCAGGAGTGGCACACAAGCCCAGAGGCCAATATTTATCTCCCACTGATTGATGTAGTGATTTTTTCAGGTAGATTTTGGAACCCAAATCAAGCTAAAAAAAATAATAGGCTTTCTATGGCCCACAATTGGAGAGAGAGAGAGAGATGGCACACCCAGGAGTCAAGACTGGCACACAAGCAGAAAGGGCAATATTAATCTCCCACTGATTTGTTTTTTTTTTTTTTTTTTTCAGGGAGACTTTAGGAAAAAAAAAATAGAATAAAATGATTTTTTGAGGAAGAATTTAGAAACCAAATAAAATAAAATGATTTTTTCAGGGAGAATTTAGAAAAGAAATAAAACAAAAAAAGGCTTTCTATGGCCCACTGAGTGAGAGATGACGCACACAGGAGTCAGGAGTGGCACACAAGCCCAGAGGCCAATATTTATCTCCCACTGATTGATGTAGTGATTATTTCAGGTAGATTTTGGAACCCAAATCAAGCTAAAAAAAATAATAGGCTTTCTATGGCCCACAATTGGAGAGAGAGAGAGAGATGGCACACCCAGGAGTCAAGACTGGCACACAAGCAGAAAGGGCAATATTAATCTCCCACTGATTTGTTTTTTGTTTTTTTTTTTCAGGGAGACTTTAGGAAAAAAAAAAATAGAATAAAATGATTTTTTGAGGAAGAATTTAGAAACCAAAGAAAATAAAATGATTTTTTTCAGGGAGAATTTAGAAAAGAAATAAAACAAAAAAAGGCTTTCTATGGCCCACTGAGTGAGAGATGACGCACACAGGAGTCAGGAGTGGCACACAAGCCCAGAGGCCAATATTTATCTCCCACTGATTGATGTAGTGATTTTTTCAGGTAGATTTTGGAACCCAAATCAAGCTAAAAAAATAATAGGCTTTCTATGGCCCACAATTGGAGAGAGAGAGAGAGAGATGGCACACCCAGGAGTCAAGACTGGCACACAAGCAGAAAGGGCAATATTAATCTCCCACTGATTTGTTTTTTTTTTTTTTTTTTTTCAGGGAGACTTTAGGAAAAAAAAAATAGAATAAAATGATTTTTTGAGGAAGAATTTAGAAACCAAATAAAATAAAATGATTTTTTCAGGGAGAATTTAGAAAAGAAATAAAACAAAAAAAGGCTTTCTATGGCCCACTGAGTGAGAGATGACGCACACAGGAGTCAGGAGTGGCACACAAGCCCAGAGGCCAATATTTATCTCCCACTTTTTTTTTTTGTTCCAGGGAAAATTTATAAACCCAATAAAAAAAATAATAAATAGGCTTTCTATGGCCCACTATCTGAGAGACAGAGAGAGATGGCACGCTTAGGACTGGCACACAAGCCCAAAAGCCAATATTAATCTCCCTTTTTTTTTAAGGGAGAATTTATAAAACCAAAAAAAAAAAAAATAAATAGGCTTTCTATGGCCCACTATTTGTGAGAGAGATGGCACGCTCAGGACTGGCACACAAGCCCAGAGGCCAATATTAATCTCCCACTTTTTTTTTTTTTTTCCAGGGAAAATTTATAAACCCATTAAAAAATAAAATAAATAAATAGGCTTTCTATGGCCCACTATCTGAGAGAGAGAGATGGCACGCTTAGGACTGGCACACAAGCCCAAAGGCCAATATTAATCTCCCTTTTTTTTTAAGGGAGAATTTATAAAACCAAAAAAAAAAAAATAAATAGGCTTTCTATGGCCCACTATTTGTGAGAGAGATGGCACGCTCAGGACTGGCACACAAGCCCAGAGGCAAATATTAATCTCCCACTTTTTTTTTTTTTTTCCAGGGAAAATTTATAAACCCATTAAATAAAATAAAAAATAAATAGGCTTTCTATGGCCCACTATCTGAGAGAGAGAGATGGCACGCTTAGGACTGGCACACAAGCCCAAAGGCCAATATTATTCTCCCACTGATTGATTTATTGATTTTTTCAGGTAGAATTTAGAACCCAAATAAAGCAAAAAAAAAAAAAAAATGGGCTTTCTATGGCCCACTGAGTGAGTGATGATGCACACAGGAGTCAGGAGTGGCACACAAGCCCTGAGGCCAATATTTTTCTCCCACTGATTGATGTAGTGATTTTTTCAGGTAGATTTTAGAACCAAAATCAAGCAAAAAAATAAATAGGCTTTCTATGGCCCACTGAGTGAGTGATGATGCACACAGGAGTCAAGAGTGGCACACAAGCCCTGAGGCCAATATTTTTCTCCCACTGATTGATGTAGTGATTTTTTCAGGTAGATTTTATAACCCAAATCAAGCAAAAAAATAAATAGGCTTTCTATGGCCCACTGAGTGAGAGATGACACAGACAGGGATGGCACTCTAGCAGAAATGTCAATCTTAATCTCCCACAAAAAAAAAAAAAAAAACAGGGACTGTCCAACAATTACTATCTCCCTGCAGTAATCTCAGCCAGGTATGGCAGGCAGCAATAAGGAGTGGACTGATGCACAAATTAAATAAAAAGTGTGTACAAACCAAAAAGATAGCTGTGCAGAAAGGAAGGAACAAGAGGATTTGTGCTTTGAAAAAAGCAGTTGGTTTGCACAGCGGCGTACACACAGCAATGCAGCTATCAGGGAGCCTTCTAGGGCAGCCCAATGAGCTACAGCGCTGAGGGAAAAAAAAAAAAATGTAGCTTCCACTGTCCCTGCACACCGAAGGTGGTGTTGGGCAGTGGAAATCGCTACAGCACAAGCGGTTTGGTGGTTAATGGACCCTGCCTAACGCTATCCCTGCTTCTGACGAAGCGGCAGCAACCTCTCCCTAAGCTCAGATCAGCAGCAGTAACATGGCGGTCGGCGGGAACGCCCCTTTATAGCCCCTGTGACGCCGCAGACAGCAAGCCAATCACTGCAATGCCCTTCTCTAAGATGGTGGGGACCAGGACCTATGTCATCACGCTGCCCACACTCTGCGTTTACCTTCATTGGCTGAGAAATGGCGCTTTTCGCGTCATTGAAACGCGACTTTGGCGCGAAAGTCGCGTACCGCATGGCCGACCCTGCACAGGGGTCGGATCGGGTTTCATGAAACCCGACTTTGCCAAAAGTCGGCGACTTTTGAAAATGAACGACCCGTTTCGCTCAACCCTAATCTAGATAAGTTCCTTGAGGGGGTCTAGTTTCCAAAATGGGGTCACTTGTGGGGGGTTTCTACTGTTTAGGCACATGAGGGGCTCTGCAAATGCAACATGATGCCCGCAGACCATTCCATCAAAGTCTGCATTCCAAAACGACGCTCCTTCCCTTCCGAGCTCTGCCATGCGCCCAAACAGTGGTTCCCAATCCTATATAGGGTATCAGCTTACTCAGGACAAATTGCACAACTTTTGGGGTCAAACTTCTTTGGATACCCTTGGGAAAATAAAAAATTGCAGGCTAAAAGATCATTTTTGTGGAAAAAAATATTTTTTTTATTTTCACAGCTCTACATTATAAAATTTAGTGAAACAAATGGGGGTTTAAAGTGCTCCCCACACATCTAGATAAGTTCTTTGAGTGGTCTAGTTTCAAAATTCGATCACTTCTGGGGGGTTTCCACTGTTTAGGCACATCAGGGGCTCTCCAAATGCGACATGGCATCCAATTTGAATTCCAGCCAATTCTGCATTGAAAAAGTCAAATGATGCTCCTTCCCTTCTGAGCTCTGCCGTGCACCCAAACAGTGGTTTACCCCAACATATGGGATATCGTAGTATTCAGGAGAAATTGCACAATACATTTTGTGGTTAATTTTCTCTTTTTACATTTGTTAAAATAAAAAAAACTGGTTATGAAATAAAATCTTTGTGAAAAAAAGTTAAATGTTAATTTTTTCCTTCCACATTGCTTTGGTTCCTGTGAAGCACGTAAAGGGTTAACTTCTTGAATATGGTTTTGAGCAGCTTGAGGGGTGCAGTTTTTTAGAATGGTGTCACTTTTGGGTATTTTCTGTCATGTTCACCCCTCAAAGTGACTTCAAATGTGACGTGGTCCCTAAAAAAATGGTTTTGTAAATATTGTTGTATAAATGAGAAATCGCTGGTCAACTTTTAACCCTTATAACGTCCTACTGAAAAAAAAAATTGTTTCCAAAATTGTGCTGATGTAAAGTAGACACGTGGAAAATTTAATTTATTGACTATTTTGTGTGACATACTGTATTTCTCTGATTTAAGGGCATAAAAGTTAAAAGTTTGAAAATTGTGAAATTTTAAAAATTTTCACCATATTTCTTCTTTTTCCTAAATAAACGCAAGTGATATCAAAGAAATGTTATCACTAACATGAAGTTCAATATGTCACGAGTAAACAGACTCAGAATCAGCAGGATCCATTAAAACTTTCCAGAGCTATAACCACATAAAGTGACAGTGGTGAGAATTGTAAAAATTGGCCTGGTCATTAAGCTGTAAATTGGCTCTGTCACTAAAGGGTTAAAGGACTTTTCCAGGTTTTGAGTTCAAGTCGGCAGTCACATAAAGTGACTGCAGACTTCAGCCCCAAAACTAGACAACCACTTTTATGCCGGTTTCACACATCAGTGTCTCCGGTACATGTAGTGACCGTTTTCTCACGTACTAGAGACACTCACACATGTAGACCCATTCAAATGAATGAGTCTATGCGCATGTCAGCATGTTTTTATGGACCGTGTGTCCTTGTGCAAAACACGGAGGACATGTCCATTTTTACCGGCAGCACGTACCACAATACGTCCCGCACACGTGCATACAGAGAACAGGGTACACTCTCCTCCGTGCTCACGGACGAACGCCGGAGAAACAGCGCTACTGTAAGTGCTGTTCCCCGGCGTGTGGTGCTGAAGCTGGTTGTCATCCGCTCTCCCCTGCTTGGCCGAAAGCAGCGTGAGCAGGGGAGAAGGGATGAAAGAAAACCCGATGTGTGGTCCCCCCTATATTTTCCAACCAACCAACTAAGCTGGCTTAGTAATGGAGAGGTGTCAATAAGACATCTATCCATTACTCTATAGCGTGGCAAAGTTTCTGAATATTTTCCCACGCTACAGAGTTCATATGAGTTCATGCCGCCAAGTGGTGCAGCTTCGGTGACTGCAGTGCTAGTTACAAGAAGCTCTGCCCTCTGCATTTCAATCATTCCCCAGTTATTTACAGCCGGGAGCGGCCACATTAGCAGCGCTCCTGGTTGTAAACTATTTAACCTCTTGAGATGGATTTACAGCATGGGACTTGACTGTACGGTGGACAGGTATGGGAAATTGTTGCTTTTTTATTTTGGAATTTTTTTACAGGAGTACGAGGGCTTTGCTTGGATTGAGCATGCAATAAAGAATTTAAAAACCTGTGTGTTTCATTATTTCATTAAAATACTTTTCTTAGTGTATGTTTTATTAACTCTTTCACAACTGTGGGATTAGTAATGCATAGGTGTCTTATCGACACCTCCCCATTACTAAGCCAACTTAATGTCACTTTACAATAGCAAGGTCACATTAACCCCTTATTACCCCATATGCCAATGCCACAGAGCAGTGGAAAGAACCGAGCAAAGCTCCAGAATTGGCGCATCTAATTAGATGCGCCTTTCCTGGGCAGCTGCGGGCTGCTTTTTAAGGCTGGGGGCCCATATCCATGGCCCCTTACCAACCTGAGAATAGCAGCCCGCACCAGTGAATTTTGCTGGGTTGGTTGGAAAATTAAGGGGGACCGCACGTCAGGTTTTCTTTCATCCCTTCTCCCCTGTTCACGTTGCTTTCAGCCTAGCAGGGGAGAGCGCATGACAGCCGGCTTCAGCACCACACACAGGGGACAGCAGCTTACTGTAGCTCTGCTTCCTGGCGGCTGTCCGTGTGGTCCTGATGCAGCACACGGGCAGCACACGGCTGCCGCATGTGTGCCACACGGATTTACCACGTGAGCACACGGACAAGTATATGTCCTGCACAGATTTTTCCGGTACCAAAAATATCTGGAAGTGTGAAACCGCCCTAAAGGGTAATTATGCAAGGGTTTTTTTGTCTGTAAATATGTTCAAAAATATAGTTCGGGCCAGACCTTTCTTTACAAGGGGCATTTTTTTTTTCAGCTAGTGCAGCTACGTATCCTATCCGCTATGTGTGATTTCATAACTAAGTATGAACATTTTCACTAATGTACTTTCCTAACTTACTGTAGGCTTTGCTTCATTATCAAGACATAAATGTGTAAATCTCAGTATAACAATTTTGGCTTTTTCTAACCTTACCTCATTTAGTGAAAAATAATCATAGAATAATGTATGGAATGTGTGAAGTCACAAATATTGCCTCAGACATTGGATGTCAGGGTTGGAATGTTTACAAGATTTAACCCCTCTGTGTCTTTTACATTTTTTGTGCATTTTTGCAAAGATTTAAATGTACTGGTACTAATATAATATGTTAATATGTTATGTATGAATTAAAGTCACAGCACAATAATCAGCCTAAGGCCATATTCATATATGTCAGACGTTTGGTCAGCATTTCATCAGTATTTTCAAGCCAAAATCAGGAATTTTTATGAGATGTTTATAATATTTTAATAAGTAATTGTGTTTTATTTGCTTATGTGTATTTAATAAATGTATAAATTTGTATATTGATATTTTCCATTTTTTGTTTCAATTTTTTGAACAACATAAATGTATTGTCTAGTCACTTTACCCCTATTGACCACATTGCTAACATACCCTATCTATATGGCCTTGGCCTTGCTAACTATGGAATTGGAATAGGTTTTTATAGGGTGTATATACATGCATGTGGAAGTAAGGGGTTTAAGATATTTTAACGTGCACGTTTTACTTTATTTTATTTTATTCTATTTTTTGATTTGGTAGCGCTATTAAAGTTTATTGGGTGTTATCAGTATATTTGCACATGTTTTTAAGCAGAAGTATGGGCACAGTGACCGTATACACTTAGCGGTTACTTATGGCTGGAGTCAGGCAGATTCTTCGCATTCCATCATAGAGGGGCGAGCACCTATTGGAATGTCCGGGGTTAATAATGTGGGAGGTGCATAATCAGGATGGAAGGGTTTATATGGCCGGGGAGCGAGAGCAGTGGTAACCCTGACGAAGAAGCGCGCAGTCGCTTTGAAACGCGTTGGTTGATTCCTGCTTCCTTCCCCCTGGCTTTGTTGAGCGCTTGAGCGCTCCATACTGAGTGACGTCACTAGTAGGAGGAGCTACTTTTCCCTTCGATTCCTCGTGGTTCCCAGGACGCGCTACCGGCCGGAGCGCGCCTGGCCACCACTTTGCACCTCGCCACCGGGCACGGACAGTACTATACCCTCTGCACGCAGCCGACACCAGCATTCTGTGCACCACGATCCAGCAGCACATCGCATGCCATATTTTGCATCCGGTATAGGTAAGCCGGCAGCTGTACATATCTCTGTGCGGGGGGTAACTGTAGCCTGGTTCTTCGATTTTGGCATCTATTAGTTCATCGGGTTAAGTGACTCTGCCTGTCCTCTAGCGCGGTTTCTATATTTTTCCTATATTTTGATTTTGTGTACAGGGGTTGGCACTACCCTGGTTGAAATCCAGCAGCTGAGGAGGTCGTGTTTCAGGGTGAGCGCCAGTGTCTTCCCAATAATTTGTTGTTTCAAAAGTAATTTACAGGTAATTTTCTATTATTTGGTCATTTTTACTTCTTTCTATATTGTTGTAATTTATTATGCATCTTTTCCAGGGGCCGACACTGAGAGCTTGGGGCCCCTTGTGCAAGAAATGTGTCTGGGCCCCCTCCCTGCCAGGTATGCTGCTTATGATGAGGGCAATCTGGCAGTGGGACCCCTGGAGCCTCAGGCTCTGAGAAACAGGCCAGATTGCCCTCATTATTACTGCCCTACAATCAGGGGCATACATAGCAATCACGGGGCCCCATAGCATTAGTTCTGTTTGTGCCTCCACAACTCTAAAAAATGTATATATTAATATTTTTTCACTTAGATGTAGATATATACTGTGTGTCTGTAATATATATATATATATATATATATATATATCCATTAGCATTCGGTTCTGCTGGTTCTAGCCCAGTCATACTTGCAGTCAGTTGACAACTAGTGTCCTCTTTCAGTGAATAGAACACTGCAGACATGGCTGACACTGTATTTGACATATGCTACAAATGGCAGCAGGTGTGCAAAGCGCCTTCTCGTGGCTATGTGATTACTGCTGGAACCGGCAGAGCCTGACCATGTATATATTTTTATTACATTATATGACTGGCATCTGTATCTGCTCTATTCATTGTCTATGGAACTGATGGAAATAGCCGGGCGCAGCACTTAGCAGCTCTATAGATAATGAATAGAGCAGTGGCTAAACATCTTCTCTGTCCAGGACGAGACTGCAGACCACTGTTCTTAGAATCTCTGGGGGGCCCAGTGGTCGAATCCCCAGTGATCAGCAAGTTATACACGATCCAATGGATCACATATACATTGTACATGCATATGCCGTACATACGCACACAGATACACATACATATACCATACATACATACTGTACATACATATACCGTACGTACACACACAGATAAACAAACGTATACCGTGCATACACACAGATAGACACACATATACCGTAAATACACACACATGCCATACATACACACATACAGCTTGCATACATATACCGTACATACATACACACTTATATACACATTGTATACACACACCATACACACATATACATACATATGTACCTTATATACAGACATACATACACAGATGTATAGACACATACATACACACATACATACACACAGCTACACATATACATATACTGTACATACATACACATACATAGACACATATATACATATATTGTAAATACACACACAGATACACACATACATACAGATATGTACACACATATACATACACACACATAGATACACATATACTGTACATACATTCACATACATAGATACACACATATTCATATACTGTACAAACATACACACAGATACACACATACTCAGATGTACACACACATAGATATATACATATACATACACACACATAGATACACACCTATACATATACTGTACAAACATACACACACATTCACACACATACATACACAGATGCACACACTCATATACATACATACATATACTGTACATACACACACACACACACACACCTATGTACATATACAAACACATACCTACTAATTTATGACCTCAGGTGATCAGATGAGCCGTGAAGGAGGTCAACCTCATAGTTCAGAGATCAGCTGGCAATGGCCGCAGACCCCACTGTGAGGGTTCTATGTATAAAAATAATTAATAAAAGTAATAAAAACACTGGTCTTACTGTCTTTCAGAGTTTAAAAAGCCTCTGGACCCTCCCATTCTAATAATTAGATGGCAAACAGTTTTAGAAAATGGAAGTCATAAGAAGTAAAATCACTTCCCTCTCCCCATAATGGTGTGCATTCTTGACTTCAAGGGTTATACCAGAAGTTATATAACCTCATATGGGGGAAGGCATAAAAATAATCTCCTTATTTATATAGCGCCAACATATTCCGCAGCGCTTTACAGTTTGCATGCTTCATCATCACTGTCCCCGATGGGGCTCACAATCTAAATTCCCTATCAGTACGTCCTTGGAATGTGGAAGGAAACCAGAGAACCCGGAGGAAACCCACGCAAACACGGGAGAACATACAAACTCCTTGCAGATGTTGTCCTTGGTGGGATTTGAACCCTGGACTCGAGCGCTGCATGGTTGCAGTGCTAACCACTGCGCCACAGTGCTGTCAAGAATGCAATGAATTGCGTGCCACAGCTAAAAAGTGTCCCATTCCAGAGTTGTCTCCCTCAATAAAGAATGCTGGTCCCATTTTTAGAATTCAACTGTATGTTTCATTTATGTCACCCCAGTATACATACTAGGAAAGCTTAAAAAAATAAAATGCATAAAAAAATAAGTATCTCATTTTACAACGCCTTAAATGTTTTTTAAAAAAAAAAAAGCAAGTCCATTACATAACAAGATCTAAACATAGCTGTAGAAAGAAAGTTCCCATAAAAATAATAGCGTGCATCATTTTTTACATTTTAACTCAATAGAATAAATTCTATGTATCCTAACTGAATAGGGTTCAGTTATTAGTAAGGAACAGGAAAGATATCTATCTTCGTACCGTGTTAGCTAGTAGATAGAAAAATACTAAGATTTGAGAGTCCTCAGTGGTTGATACCTTTTAGCTATTAAAATCTAGTAAGGAAAGTGGTAAAAACCTTGAAAGCCAGGTGACAATACTAGACTATTATCCTGCCATCTCTCTCTTGCATGTGGGGTTGTCTTCTGCTCAATCTTTGAAGCAGATTTTTGAGTCAGAACTTTGGCCCACCAGAGGATCCCCTGGTACTATTGTGGACCAGCCTGACCCTGTGTAGCTCATTACGCTGTAACTCTTTGGGACAGTGTAACAGCTTTCAAACCATTCACTGTTGTACACTTCTTTGGGAAGTTTTGAGTCTCTTTTCCATTAGGACCCTTGAGTTATTTATGGTGACCGTTGAATACTGGGAATAAACAACTCATGTTTGTTTCCATTACAAAATAGTTTTACGATCAATGCAAAAGCGAGTGGCAAAATTTACAAGTATATCCTGTGGACATGTGTTATAAGCAGAGCAGACCACTCAGCTGGAAAGAATTGAACTATGCAAGTGATGGATGTTAGCTGATGAGGAGCTGTAAGGAGATGTGATGGAGACACTTTCACAGCACAAGCCCAATCAACCACATAAATAAATACAGTCTTAGGTTTTTTTGGCAATACACCATTTGCCCAGAGGAAAAAAAAATGCTGTAAAGATTTATGACTTTTCCATCTGATAAACCTATCACCCTTATCACTTTACACCACAGATTGCACAGTGCAGACCTTAGGATCCCATTTAATCACTTCTGTAAAAGCTGCATTGGCATATTTTATACAACTCAAGCTATTTCAGGGATAAGCTCAATATCTGAAAACCTAATTATTGAAACATGTGAGGATGTGAGACTTACAAGTCAGCGAAACAAAAAGTTAATTAGGATTTGTGATTTTTGTGAGACCTATTTTTACAATGAATCAGAATTAAATATGTAGAATGTAAATAATGTGCTTAATCATGTGAACAGCATCTGGCAATGGAAAAACAAAGATATGTCTAAAACTAAATGTATACTTTTATTGCACGTTACAAATTACATAATCAGCATTTGCTACAAAAATACAAATGTAGCAGAACTGAATTTCCATTATGATGTTACTAATGATCTAATCTCTCTAAGACAAACAGGCAACGGCCCAAAAGTAGGAGAAGAATATGAGCTTCCTACTCTCCAATAGCTTTTTCTAGAGCACCCTCAACTATTAATGCTTTTATCTTTCTAAAAAGTAATTATTGTTAGAAGTAACACATTGGAATATTGAAAAGATATTCAACTATTTCTATTTATGTTTAGTAGGAAAAATACACAGTATTACAGTACAATCTGAGTTACATTCATTTCTCTATGGCTCTTGCCACATAGTTTTTACAAAAAGGTAAAAATAAATCATTATAAATATTATTACTATTGAACTTTTATACTTATAATGGAAGATGTTCATAAGTTACAAACTGACTTGGACAAACGGTGTATTTGGGTGTCCACTTAGCAGATGAGCTTCGATGTGGACAAATGTAAATGTATGCACATAGACACTAATAATATGTAAGCATCATATTTTCTAGGGAGAGTAAACTAGGAAAGTCACTAGTAGAGAAGGATGTGGGTGTACTTGTGGATCACATCTATATACATAATTGTCTAAGGGTCACTTCCGTCTGTCTGTCTGTCCTTCTGTCACGGTTATTCCTTCGCTGATTGGTCTCGGCAGCTGCTTGTCATGGCTGCCGCGACCAATCAGCGATGGGCACAGTCCGATTAGTCCCTCCCCTACTCCCCTGCACTCACTGCCCGGCGCCCGCTCCAGAATCCCCTCCACTCACCGCTCACACAGGGTTATTGGCAGCGGTAACGGCCCGTGGTGTAACGCGCTCCGTTACTGCTACTATTAACCCTGTGTGTCCCCAACTATTTACTATTGATGCTGCCTATGCAGCATCAATAGTAAAAATATGTCATGTTAAAAATAATAAAAAAACAAAAAACATGCTATACTCACCTTCCGCCGCCTTTCTCGCCCCTCGCCACGCTCCCGGGACCGCTCCATTGCAAGCGGCAGCTTCCGGTCCCATCCCAGGGCTTGTGTGTGACAAGGACCTGCCGTGACATCACGGTCATGTGACCGCTACATCATCATAGGTCCTGCTCACACCAGCCCTGGGAACGCAAGCTGCCGCTTGCAACGGACCGATCCAGGGAGCGTGGCGAGGAGCGGGAAAGGCGACTGATGGTAAGTATAGCAGGACTTTAAGGCCATGTTCACACTATGCGGTTTTTACTGCGGAACCGCAGCGATTTTGCCGCTGCGGGTCCGCAGCTGTTTTCCATGCAGGGTACAGTACAATGTTACCCTATGGAAAACAGAAACCACAGTGCACATGATGCGGAAAAACCCGAAAAAAACCGCGCTGAATTGCTGCGGAAAAAAAGAAGGACCATGTCACTTCTTTGTGCAGAATCGCAGCGATTCTGCACCCATAGAAATGCATTGATCCGCTTACTTCCCGCATGGGGCTGTGCCCACCATGCGGGAAGTAATGCGGATAATGTGCGGGTTATACCCAGGGTGGAGGAGAGGAGACTCTCCTCCAGGCCCCGGGAACCATATTTGTATTAAAAAAAAAAATGTAAATAAAAAAATCATGATATACTCACCTCTGAAGTCTCAGCGCTGCACGCGGCCGTCCGGTCTCAGGTTTGCTATGCGACCAGGACTTTCGGTGACGTCGCGGTCACATGACCGTGACGTCACCGAAGGTCCTGGTCGCACAGCATCTTTGGAACCGGACCGCCGCCTGCAGCGCCGAGGAGATCGGGACGTCAGAGGGTGAGTATACCATGATTTTATTATTTTTAACACTACTATTGATGCTGCATATTGCTGCATATGCAGCATCAATAGTAGGGGTAAAATCCCGCAGCGGAACCCGCAGCGGAACCCGCAGGACAAACCGCGATAAATCTGCAGGGATAACCGCAACGGGTTTGCCCTGCAGATTTATCAAATCCGCTGCGGGAGAACCCGCAGGATAAAAGGGAACGCGTGAATGTGGCCTAACGGGCTATAGGTGAGTATATTTTTTTTTTAAAGTCTCTATACTACATGGCTCTGTGCTGGCCAATATACTACGTGACTGGGCAATATACTACGTGGCTCTGCTATATACTATGTGGCTGGGCAATATACTACGTGACTGGGCAATATACCGTACTACGTGGGCTGTGCTATATACTATGTGGCTGGGCAATACGTGACTGGCCAATATACTATGTGACTAGGCAATATACTACGTAGCTGGGCAATATACTACGTAGCTGCTCAATATACTACATAGCTGGGCAATATACTACGTGGCTGGGCAATATACTACTTGGCTGGGCAATATACTATGTGGCTGGGGAATATACTACGTGGCTGGGCAATATACTACATAGCTGGGCAATATACTACGTAGCTGGGCAATATACTACGTGGCTGGGCAATATACTACGTGACTGGCCAATATACAACGTAGCTGGGCAATATACTACGTGGCTGGGCAATATACTACGTAGCTGGGCAATATACTACATTGCTGGGCAATATACTACGTGGCTGGGCAATATACTACGTGGCTCGGCAATATACTATGTGGCTGGGCAATATACTACATCGCTGGGCAATATACTACATAGCTGGGCAATATACTACGTGGCTGGGCAATATACTACGTGGCTCGGCAATTTTCTACGTCGCTGGGCAATATACTACATCGCTGGGCAATATACTACGTCGCTGGGCAATATACTACGTCGCTGGGCAATATACTACGTCGCTGGGCAATATACTACATCGCTGGGCAATATACTACATTGCTGGGCAATATACTACGTCGCTGGGCAATATACTACGTGACTGGGCAATATACTACGTGGACATGCATATTCTAGAATACCCCATGCGTTAGAATCGGGCCACCATCTAGTACTAAATAACATTTAATGTTAAACAATGGTTTCAAAAGCCAGCAAGATAATGTTACTTATTAAAAGAGGTATATACTCACGGGGCAGGGACATAATACTGCTACTTTGCAAGGTGTTAGTGAAACCTGATCTGCAAAATGCAGCTCAGTTCTGAGTTCCTATTCATCGAAAGGATGCCATGAAGTGAGAAAAGGTACAAAGAAATGCCACAAAACTGATAGGGGTCACAACATTTCTTAGTGATTGAAGAAAAAGTAAAAGAGTTAAATTGATTTTGTCTTAGGCCGGCGTCACACATGCGAGTTTTACGGACGTAAGAGCGCAGAAACTACGTCCGTAAAACTCGCAAAAAATACGGCACAATTATTCTCTATGCCTCTGCTCCTATCTGCCGTATTTTACTGATCAGTATTATACGGCTTTCTACGGCCGTACAAAATCGCAGCATGCTGCGTTTGTCACCGTACTGCGCAAGAAATACGCCAATGAAAGTCTATGGAAGCGTGAAAAATACGGATTACACACGGACAAGCAGTGTGACTTGCGAGAAATACGCAGCGCTGTTAGAGAGAAAAGCCGGCAATTCAGTGCGGTGTACAGTAAAATCACACTGACAGCTTACAGTAGAATAGGTAGAATAAATGTGTACACATAGAATAGGTATATATATATATATATATATATATATGTCAGTGAGACACATATATGTATATATATTAATATTTATTCCAGCGCTATACAGCTTGAAAGCCGGTAATTCAATTACCGGCTTTTTCTTTCTCCTTCCTAAAACCCGACATGATTTGAGACATGGTTTACATACAGTAAACCATGTCTTCTCTCCATTTTTTTTGCAGATTCCACACTACTAATGTCAGTAGAGTGTATCTGCAAAATTTGGCCGTTCTAGCTCTTAAAATAAAGGGTTAAATGGCGGAAAAAATTGGCGTGGGCTCCCGCGCAATTTTCTCCGCCAGAGTAGTAAAGCCAGTGACTGAGGGCAGATATTAATAGCCTGGAGAGGGTCCATGGTTATTGGCCCCCCCCTGGCTAAAAATATCTGCCCCCAGCCACCCCAGAAAAGGCACATCTGGAAGATGCGCCTATTCTGGCACTTGGCCACTCTCTTCCCATTCCCGTGTAGCGGTGGGATATGGGGTAATGAAGGGTTAATGCCACCTTGCTATTGTAAGGTGACATTAAGCCTAATTAATAATGGAGAGGCGTCAATTATGACACCTATCCATTATTAATCCAATTGTAGTAAAGGGTTAAATAAAACACAAACACATTATTTAAAATTATTTCAATGAAATAAAAACAATGGTTGTTGGAGTATTTTATTGTACGCCCAATCCAGTCACTGAAGACCCTCGTTCTGTGAAAGAAAAAACATAATAAACCAACAATATACTTACCCTCCGCAGATCTGTAACGTCCAACGATGTAAATCCTTCTGAAGGGGTTAAAACATTTTGCAGCAAGGAGCTTTGCTAATGCAATGCTACTCCTCACTGCAAAACCCCGGGGAATGAGTCTAAATATAGATCAATGAGCTATATTTAGCTTCATTTGCGGTGAGGCGCCCTCTGCTGGATGTTCATAGATCGTGGGAACTTTCCTAGAAAGCCTGGAATGGGAATGGGAAGAGAGTGGCCAAGTGCCAGAATAGGCGCATCTTCCAGATGTGCCTTTTCTGGGGTGGCTGGGGGCAGATATTTTTAGCCAGGGGGGGGCCAATAACCATGGACACTCTCCAGGCTATTAATATCTGCCCTCAGTCACTGGCTTTACTACTCTGGCGGAGAAAATTGCGCGGGAGCCCACGCCAATTTTTTCCGCCATTTAACCCTTTATTTTAAGAGCTAGAACGGCCAAATTTTGCAGATACACTCTACTAACATTAGTAGTGTGGAATCTGCAAAAAAAATGGAGAGAAGACATGGTTTACTGTATGTAAACCATGTCTCAATTCATGTCGGGTTTTAGGAAGGAGAAAGAAAAAGCCGGTAATTGAATTACCGGCTTTCAAGCTGTATAGCGCTGGAAAAAATATTAATATATATACATATATGTGTCTACTGACATATATATATATATATATACAGTATATATATATATTTTTTTTTCTTTTTGGGACACATGGATCATTTCTATAGCGGTATGTTGGTTTTGCAAGCCTGCGAGAAAACCACGCAGTACGGATGCCATACGGATTACATACGGAGGATGCCATGCGCAAAAAACGCTGACACACCCTGCCTACGGAGGAGCTACGGACCACTATTTTCGGGACTTTTCAGCGTATTACGGCCGTAATATACGGACCGTATTGTTTTACACTGTGTGTGACGCCGGCCTTAAGAAGAGTTGTTTAAGGGGGGACATGGCTAACTTGAAGAAGTACATAAATGACCCATTCAAAAAATATGGTCAAAAGGTGCTTTTTGTAAACCCCCTCAAAAGACAGGGAGGCACTCTCTTTGCCTTTAGAAAAAAAGGTTTAATCTTCATATTATACGAGACTCTACAATAAGAACTATTCTGTGGAATAGTCTATCTCAGGAACTGGTCACAGTGGAAACCATTGATGGTTTCAAAAAATACATAAATGCTTTTCTAAGAAGAAAATATCATAAATAATTACTGTTTGTACATGAGTCAAGATCTTTTATGGATGTTTAGTCCAGTAGATTGGCAATTTGAATCAGGAGGGAAAGACTAGCTCTTTTGGGCAGACACTGGAGTAGGCATTGCAGTTGTACATATAACCCTTCCTTTTACACTTTCCCATCCCTCATTTGAGTCTGAAGGACATTTGGCCCTTTTTAACCTTATTAACTATGTTACTATATGTAAGAAAATATTAGATTTGAGTATATCAGTAGTATATATTTAGAGTTCTATATTGTTTTTTTTTACAGAATAGTTAGAGAAGACTGTTAGACAATTAAGTTCTAATCCATCTAAAGTAAGACCCCTGGATGAAGCTTTCCATAGCAAAACGCGCGTCCATTGTGGTGAGTCCCTGGTTGTTGGTTTGCCCAAGGTAATTAACATCATTGTATGCATGTTATGGACTTGTGTATTATCTATGCTATATGTGTCTGCCTTGCTTGCGGTAGTGTTCTGGCCCCTTATTTATTATTTTTTATGCACAATATATATTTATATATTCATTTACTACTAAGACTACACACTTTATATTATATGGTGCTGGGTCACTGTTGCTTGCAGATTGAGCTTTTGGATTGTACTCAGATAACATATGTGTGCACCCCTATTTAGTCTAGGCATATATGTATGTATCTGATATTCTTGGACATTGATTGCTTTAGCCCTTTACATACTTTACATAGACTATGCCACTTTAAAGCCATACCCCTTTTTTCTTCCTGTATTTGTCTTTTCCCTTTAATATTATATTTTATGTATTTTTTATAAACCTGTGGTTTTTATTTTTGTAAAAATAAAATATATATTTTTTAACCAAGCTTAAAAAAGCGTTCGTTTTGGTAGTTTCTATGGATATTCCTTTTTGTTGGAATTTATATAATTGAGCTCATCATTGGTGTCTGTTACTAGATGTAAGAAAATATTAGATTTGAGTATATCAGCAGTATATATTTAGAGTTCAATATTGTTATTTTTTAAATAACAGTTAGAGAAGACTGATAGACAATGAAGTTCTAATCCATCTAAAGTAAGTATAGGAGTTGTCTTTTGATTCCTGTGACCACTTTAACCATTAAAAGGGTTATCTACTACTAAGACAACTCCTTCTGAAACTAAATGTTTGGCCCTGAAAAAAAAAGGTAAAGCCAATACTCACCTCCCATGCCTGTTTTGTACCAGCAGTGTCAGCACTCGAGATCCCGGGGCTGTGATGTGGTGGAATGACGTGTGATGCCAAGCGCCCAATGCACGCTGGTGTCACTGTCTCTGCCTTCAAACAAACTGAACATGTAGAGAAATTCTTGGATGAGCAGCAGCCCTGGCTTCCTTTTCATGTTCAGTTCGTATGAAGGCAGAGACATTGATGCCAGAGCTGATTGGGCGCCAGCATCATATGTCACCTCACCGCATCACAACCCCAGGGAGAGCAGGTGCTGACGCCACAGGAATGGCGTTGGCCCGGGAGGTGAGTATAAGTTTTATTATTTTATCGGGGCCAAACGTTTAATTTAACCCCTTTCTGCCATTTGACGTACTATCCCGTTGAGGTGACTTGGGACTTAATTCCCAGGGATGAGATAGTACATCATAGGTGATCAGCCGCACTCACGGGGGGAGCGCGGCTGATCGCGGCCGGGTGTCAGTTGATTATTACAGCTGACATCCGGTCACAGATATTAACCTCCGGATCGACCTGACCTATAAAACTATCTCACTAGTTAACCCCTTCAGTAAACACCGTAAACATAATAAATAAAATACGAGGCAAAAAACAATGCTTTATCATCACACCGCCGAACAAAAAGTGGAATAACACGCGATCAAAAAGACGGCTATAATTAATCATGGTACCGCTGAAAACGTCATCTTGTCCCGCAAAAAACGAGCCACCATACAGCATCATCAGCAAAAAATAAAAAAGTTATTGCCCTCAGAATAAAGCGATGCAAAATAATTATTTTTTCTATAAAATTGTTTTTATTGTATAAAAGCACCAAAACATAAAAAAAGATATAAATGAGGTATCGCTGTAATTGTACTGACCCGAAGAATAAAACTGCTTTATCAATTTTACCAAATGCGGAACAGTATAAAGCCCCCCCCCAAGAACTTCATGAATTGCTGGTTTTTGTTCATTCTGCCTAACAAAAATCGGAATTAAAAAGCGATCAAAAAATTTAATGTGCCCAAAAAACAAGACCTCACATGACTCTGTGGACCAAAATAAGGAACAATTATAGCTCTCAAAATGTGGTAATGCAAAAACTATTCTTTCAAATAAAAAGCGTCTTTAAGTGTGTGACAGCTGCCAAACATAAAAACCCGCTATAATAACCTGCTATAAATTGTAAATCAACCCCCCCTTTATCTTCGCCTTAGTTAGGGAAAAATAATTAAATAAAAAAATGTATTTATTTATATTTTCCCATTAGGGTTAGGGCTAAAGTTAGGGTTAGGGTTGGGGCTAAAGTTAGGGTTAGGGTTGGGGCTAAAATTAGGGTTAGGGTTTGGATTACATTTACGGTTGGGATTAGGATTGGGATTAGGGTTAGGGGCGAGTCAGGGTTAATGGCGTTTTTAGGGTTATGGTTGGGATTAGGGTTAGGGAAGTCTTGGAGTTATGGGTGTGCCGGCTTCTGATACTCACCTCTTTCCGATGTCTTCATCACTCCACAACTCCTCCTTGGGGGATGGGGCACCCTCTTTGCTTCATGCATAAACTAAATTATATATTCACTGCTTCTTCTCATGTAATCAGTTCTCACCAGAACTGGAACTCGCTTTTGTCTCAGCTTCTGATATTGACCTCTCTCCATTGTCTTCATCACTATATAGCTCCTCGTCATGGAGGGGGGGGGCAATGGCTGATTCTCTCAGCTCAGTGCATAAATTAAATATTCACTGCTTCTTCTCCTGTGATCAGGTCTTAATAGGACTTGAACTCTCATCTCCTTAGACTGATGTACATAGAAGAATTTGATAATCTTGACTTTTATTGCAGGCAGTAAACCCAGGAGTAGATTATACATGTCTATAGAAATACATTGTGTATATAACATTGTATTTTTATGGTCCCTGTATACTGAGTAGAAGAGAGATTTTTGCTTGTTATAAAAAAAAGTTATAAAAATAGTAAGCAGCAATTCCAAAAGTGTCATTTTCTCTATTTTTGGGAGTCTCCCCAGGTCTTGAGCTCACAAATTCAAGATTACAGGCAGGACATCTCACTTTCACAGTAGGGGACATCTGACATTCAAATAGTTTGTAGCATCTAGGGTTTTATAGAGGCCTGATGCAGAGACAACAAAAAAAATCTTGTGGTCCTAATGTCATACAGCAAGGGACATCTGACTTTCAAATTGTTTGTAGCATATCTTCTTTGTCATACAGGCCTCATCCACAGTCAAACAATTCATTCTTCTGTAACTATCGCGATACAGCACACCATATTTCATCTTGGAATTTACTGCTGCACAAATTCAGCTGTTTGCAGAGGTGGTGCAGAGCTTAAAATATAATTTTTTGCTGCTAATACAGTGTTCCTACCACACTATCTGAACAACATGCCTGAGAAAAAGCGAAGCCGTGGTGGAAGGGGAATTAGGCTTGCTGTTGAAAGTGTATGTGGGATAGGTGGTAAGGTGAGTGAAAGCACTAGTAAGCCAACAACGTCACGTCCTATACAAAGACAACTGACAACTTCTGTTACTAGATGGGCTACTCCACTAACTTTTTTTGGCAGATGCACATAGGTACACCTTGTTGATGAGGCCCAGGAAGAGCATGTGCTTGAGTGGATGGCAAGCGCAGCTTCAAGTGTCCTCTCCTTATCTTACTCCACCTCAACATAACACCCAGTACATTCCACAGATGTGGCACTTAAATTACCCTTGTTTTCCCCGATGTCCCAAATCTACATCTGTACAATAATAATAATAATTTTTATTTATATAGCGCCAACATATTCCGCAGCGCTTTACAAATTATAGAGGGGACTTGTACAGACAATAGACATTACAGCATAACAGAAATACAGTTCAAAACAGATACCAGGAGGAATGAGGGCCCTGCTCGCAAGCTTACAAACTATGAGGAAAATGGGAGACACGAGAGGTGGATGGTAACAATTGCTTTAGTTATTCGGACCGGCCATAGTGTAAGGCTCGGGTGTTCATGTAAAGCTGCATGAACCAGTTAACTGCCTAAGTATGTAGCAGTACAGACACAGAGGGCTATTAACTGCATAAAGTGAATGAGAACATGATGCAAGGAACCTGATTGTTTTTTTTTCATTTTTTTTATTTTAAATAGGCCACACAGGGATCGTTAGGTTAATGCATTGAGGCGGTAGGCCAGTCTGAACAACGGACTGTACGGAACCACAGATGGGTGAGTCTGAAGAGCTGTTCGCACATTCTATGCCATGGTCATAATAATAATTTTTAATAATAATAATTTTTATTTATATAGCGCCAACATATTCCGCAGCACTTTACAATGGTCATCAGAAGTAGTGATGAGCAAATTTGTTCGAAATACGATCGCCAAACATAAATTTGGCAAGAATATGGCACGTTCGGATTCGTGATTGGAAACACAAGCAAAATTTTATAAAATCTGTAAAAACCGATAACATTCGGTAAAAGTGTCAGAAAACATTTACGTTGCCACAAAATTATTTTCAGGACTTTAGCAATGATATTGGTGGTATCATGAGCATTTGGCATGTGTTTGATGAGGGGGTTTGCAGAACTCAGAGGTGCTGCGTTATTGTTATCAGCCATTTTTTTCCTAACTTTATGTGTGCACATTGCGGCTAGCCAATCTGAATGTAGGAAACACCCACAATGTCCTGACACAACGGCTTGTGTCATTGGCTGCTGAAATCACGTCCCTCTCCTTATAAATAGCTGACATCTTGTTTTAGAGCCATTTTGTCACTAACAGAGCAGAGAGGCTGCTCCTGACGCTGGCACTGTTAGCAGCAAGATTTTTGCTAGTTAGGCGTTTGTATATCAGTCAGATAGTGTAGCTAGCTACTGTCCAGTGTGGCTGTTAAATTTACCTTCCAGCATTTTTTTTGTCATTACTGAGGTCCACATACAAAGCCAGCAGAGCACATGTCCTACAAAGTGCACTGCTACTATTGTGCTCCAAGTACGAGTATAGCATTCTAATTAATATTTTTTCACTAGCTAAATGTGAAAAAGCCTGCTGTATCCCACATTTTAGCTAGTTAGTTAGGCGTTTGTGTATTAGTCAGATCAGGCCTCTATAACACACTAGATGCTGCAAACTATTTTAAAGTCAGGTCCCCTACTGTATGACGTTTAGCAACAGAAAAAAAATTGGTTAAGTGCTTGAGATCAGCAGACAGCTTAATTTCAACCCAACAAAATAACAAAGTGTGATACGGCGGGCTGTCTAACATTTTGTAGCAGAAAAATTAATTTTTTTAATGTGCGCTATTTCTGCAGTTTCACCACAGCACTAAATGACACGGTGAGATACAGCAGGCTGGTTTCACATTTAGCTAGTGAATTTTTTTTATTTAGAATGCTATACTTATGCATGGAGCGTAATAGAAGCAGTTCACAACACACTTGTGGGACATGTGCCCTACTGGTTTTGTCTTTGGACCTCAGTAATGGCATAAAAAATGCTGGAAGGTAAATTTAAAAGCCACAGTGGACACTAGCTAGCTACACTATCTGACTGATATAAAAATGCCTAGTTAACTAGCTAAAATCTTGCTGCTAACCGTGCCAGCCTCAGGACCAGCCTCTCTGAGCTGTTACAGTGTCAAAATGATGGTAAAACAAGATGTCCTCTCTTTATAGAGAGGGACATGTTATTTCAGCAGCCAATGACACAAACCGTGGTGCCAGGACATTGTGGATGTTTCCTGCACCTTGATTGGCTAGCCGCAATGTGCACACATAAAGTTAGGGGAAAAAAAAGTTTACAAGAATGCTGCACCTCTGAGGTATGCAAACACCCTCCCCTCATAAAACACATGCAAAATGCTCATGATACACCACCATTATGGTTGCAAAAGTACTGAAAGTACTTTTGCGGCAACACAAATATTTTCCTGCACTCTTTACCGAATGTTAACGATTTATACCGATTTTATAAAATTTTGCTCACATTTCCGATCACGAATCTGAATGTGCCATATTCGTGCTGAATTTATGTTTGGTGATCATTTTCCGAACAAATTCGCTCATCACTAGCCATAATGCCATAAGAGGGTGTATTACAGCAATCAAGGAGGGCTCATGCTATCATTCAAACTGTTACTGAAGGTACTGGAGCTGAGCAACAAACATAGGAGGTTGAGGAGGAAGAGGTGATTGCTGAGCAACAGTCAGGAGATGAAGAGTCTAATGATCCCCACTCTAATGTCCGTGATTGATGGGAGGTGATGGAGGAATCTAGCTTAAGCGTCACCCCGCCACTAATACACCATGGACTTGGACCTCATGGGAGCACCCAACACATGAGCGCCTTCTTACTGCACTATTTGCAAAATGACACCCATATTTTTAGGATGATAAATAGAAATTTTTAGACCAGCATGTGCACCAGCAGAACAGATTACAAGTCTGACAGGTTGTGAATAACTGGAGAGGATGGTGCAGGAGTATCTTGAGCTCAATATCAGTGCCATAAGGGGGAATTTGGACCCTTTTGCTTTTAGTCTTCAAAAATGAACGAATGGCCTGAGCTCGCCTGTCACGCGTTGGAGATTTTGTCATGCACGACAGCCAGCGTTCTCTCAGAACGTGTCTTCAGCACTGCTGGTGGTGTCCTGACAGATAAGCACATCTGGCTGTCCCCTGAAAGTGTAGACCGTCTAACTTTCATCAAGATGAACAAGTCATGGTTATCCAATGACTTTTGCACCCCAGACGCAGACTGGTCAGACTAGGCGATAGTTTTGTTTTTAGTTTAAAGCATTAATCTTGCGTTACTGCAGTCTGTAACACAATTGTGGTGGCTTCTGTGCTGTTGCTACTGCTGTTGATGTTACAATTTTTTGAAATGTGGAAACTCAAAGTTGGATCTCCATCTGGTGGGTTGCCAGTAGCGGAAGGGATTGCAGACCACCATTAAGCTATTTCTACTCTGGGGAAATTGATGCCACTCTAGAGGTGTGTGGCAATCATTTTTTTAATTTTTGCACTCCAAGTTGGGTCTCCATCTGGTGGATTGCCTGTAGTGGAAAGGGTGTCAGAGAACCATTATACTATTTCTTCTCTGGGGAAATTTAATGGTGTGTGGCAATAATTTTTGAAATGTGTGCTCTCTAAGGCTACGTTCACACTAGCGTTGCGCCGCCCTGCGTCGGCGACGCAACGCACTGAAAAACGCGCGCAAACGCGCGCAAAATTGCGCGCGTTTTGCGACGTGTGCGTCATTTTTTGACGAAATCGGACGCAAGAAAAATGCAACTTGTAGCGTTTTCTTGCGTCCGACGCTAGCGTCTAAAACGACGCACGTGTCGGAAAACGCGTGCAAAAAGACGCACGCGTCCCCTATGTTAAACATAGGGGCGCGTCGCCGCTGCGTCGCCGACGCAACAGCGACGCGACGCTAATGTGAACGTAGCCTAAGTTGGGTCTCCAGAGGCCCATTGTATTATTTCTTCAGTGGTGAAGTTGATGCCACTTTAGTGGTGAGTGGCAATAATATTTTTAAATGTTTTCACTCCAAGTTTGGTCTCCTTCATGTGTGTTACCTGTAGCAGTAGGGCTCCCAGATTGGCAGGCCTGCACTTACTTTCTTTCAACTACCTGTGTTACTATCCTTAAATTTTTATATCATTTCTGCTCTAACAAGAATATATTGTGCCACTTGAGTGAGGGTGATCAAAACAGCAGTTTGAGCTGTTGCATGAGGTATCAGGGCTTCCCAGCACAGTAGGCTTACACCGGTCCCTCGCTAATGATGCAGTTGTAAAACCGCTGCGGAATCCGCACAAAGAAGTGACATGCTGCGGAATGTAAACCGCTGCGTTTCCGTGCAGTTTTTCCGCAGCATGTGTACAGCGATTTTTGTTTCCCATAGGTTTACATCGAACTGTAAACTCATGGGAAACTGCTGCGGATCCGCAGTGTTTTCCGCAGCGTGTGCACATACCTTTAGAATTAGGCTATGTGCACACGGTGCGGATTTGGCTGTGGATCCGCAGCGGATTGGTCGCTGCGGATTCGCAGCAGTGTTCCATCAGGTTTACAGTACCATGTAAACCTATGGAAAACCAAATCCGCTGTGCCCATGGTGCGGAAAATACCGCGCGGAAACGCTGCGTTGTATTTTCCGCAGCATGTCAATTCTTTGTGCGGATTCCGCAGCGTTTTACACCTGTTCCTCAATAGGAATCCGCAGGTGAAATCCGCACAAAAAACACTGGAAATCCGCGGAAAATCCACAGGTAAAACGCAGTGCCTTTTACCCGCGGATTTTTCAAAAATGATGCTGAAAAATCTCACACAAATCCGCAACGTGGGCACATAGCCTTAGGGTTAGGGTTGGAATTAGGGTTGTGGTTAGGGGTGTGATTAGGGTTATGGCTACAGTTGGGATTAGAGTTACGGGTGTGTTGGGGTTAGTGTTGGAGGTAGAATTGAGGGGTTACCACTGTTTAGGCACATCAGGGGTCTCCAAACGCAACATGGCGCCACCATTGATTCCAGCCAATCTCGTATTCAAAAAGTCAAATGGTGCTTCCTCAATTCCGAGCCCCGACGTGTGCCCAAACAGTGGTTTACCCCCACATATGGGGTACCAGCATACTCAGGATAAACTGCGCAACAATTACTGGGGTCCAATTTCTCCTGTTACCCTTGTGAAAATAAAAAAATGCTTGCTAAAACATCATTTTTGAGGAAAGAAAAATGATTTTTTATTTTCACGGCTCTGCGTTGTAAACGTCTGTGAAGCACTTGGGGGTTTAAAGTGCTCACCACACATCTAGATAAGTTCCTTTTGGGGCCTAGTTTCCAAAATGGGGTCACTTGTGGGGGGTTTCTACTGTTTAGCCACATCAGGGGCTCTGCAAACGCAACGTGACACCCGCAGAGCATTCCATCAAAGTCTGCATTTCAAAACGTCACTACTTCAATTCCGAGCCCCGGAATGTGCCCAAACAGTAGTTTACCCCCACATATGGGTATCACCGTACTCAGGAGAAACTGGACAACAAATATTGGGGTCAAATTTCTCCTGTTACCCTTGGGAAAATTAAAAAATTCTGGGCTAAATAATTATTTCTGAGGAAAGAAAACGTATTTATTATTTTCACGGCTCTGCATTATAAACTTCTGTGAAGCACTTGGGGGTTCAAAGTGCTCACCACACATCTAGATAAGTTCCTTTCGGGGTCTAGTTTCCAAAATGGGGTCACTTGTGGGGGGTTTCTACTGTTAAGCCACATCAGGGGCTCTGCAAACGCAACGTGACGCCCACAGAGCATTCCATCAAAGTCTGCATTTCAAAACGTCACTACTTCACTTCCGAGCCCCGGCATGTGCCCAAACAGTGGTTTACCCCCACATATGGGGTATCAGCGTACTCAGGAGAAACTGGACAACAACTTTTGGGGTCAAATTTCTCCTGTTATCCTTGGGAAAATAAAAAAATGCAGGCTAAAAATCATTTTTGAGAAAATAATTTTTTTTTTTTATTTTCATGGCTCTGCGTTATAAACTTCTGTGAAGCACTTGGGGGTTCAAAGTCCTCGCCACACATCTAGATTAGTTCCTTTGGGGGTCTAGTTTCCAAAATGGGGTCATTTCTGGGGGATCTCCAATGTTTAGGCACACAGGGGCTCTCCAAACGTGACATGGTGTCTGCTAATGATTGGAGCTAATTTTCCATTTAAAAAGCCAAATGGCGTGCCTTCCCTTCCGAGCCCTGCCGTGCGCCCAAACAGTGGTTTACCCCCACATATGGGGTATCAGCGTACTCAGGACAAACTGGAAAACAACATTTGGGGTCCAATTTTTCCTATTACCCTTGGCAAAATAGGAAATTCCAGGCTAAAAATCATTTTTGAGGAAAGAAAAATTATTTTTTTATTTTCATGGCTCTGCGTTATAAACTTCTGTGAAGCACCTGGGGGTTTAAAGTGCTCAATATGCATCTAGATAAGTTCCTTGGGGGGTCTAGTTTCCAAAATGGGGTCACTTGTGGGGGAGCTCCAATGTTTAGGCACACAGGGGCTCTCCAAACGCGACATGGTGTCCGCTAACAATTGGAGCTAATTTTCCATTCAAAAAGTCAAATGGCGCGCCTTCCCTTCCGAGCCCTGCCGAGTGCCCAAACAGTGGTTTACCGCCACATATGAGGTATCGGCGTACTCGGGAGAAATTGCCCAACAAATTTTATGATACATTTTATCCTATAGCCCATGTGAAAATGAAAAAATTGAGGCGAAAAGAATTTTTTTGTGAAAAAAAAGTACTTTTTCATTTTTACAGATCAATTTGTGAAGCACCTGAGAGTTTAAAGTGCTCACTAGGCATCTAGATAAGTTCCTTGGGGGGTCTAGTTTCCAAAATGGGGTCACTTGTGGGGGAGCGCCAATGTTTAGGCACACAGGGGCTCTCCAAACGCGACATGGTGTCCGCTAACGATGGAGATAATTTTTCATTCAAAAAGTCAAATGGCGCTCCTTCTCTTCCGAGCCTCACCAAGTGCCCAAACAGTGGTTTACCCTCACATATGAGGTATCGGCGTACTCGGGAGAAATTGCCCAACAAATTTCAGGATCCATTTTATCCTGTTGCCTATGTGAAAATGAAAAAATTGAGGCTAAAAGAATTTTTTTGTGAATAAAAATTACTTTTTCATTTTTACGGATCAATTTGTGAAGCACCTGGGGGTTCAAAGTGCTCACTGTGCATCTAGATAAGTTCCTTGGGGCGTCTAGTTTCCAAAATGGGGTCACTTGTGGGGGAGCTCCAATTTTTAGGCACACGGGGGCTCTCCAAACGTAACATGGTGTCCGCTAAAGAGTGGAGCCAATTTTTCATTCAAAAAGTCAAATGGCGCTCCTTCCCTTCCAAGCCCTGCCGTGCGCCCAAACAGTGGTTTACCCCCACATATGAGGTATCATCGTACTCAGGACAAATTGGACAACAACTTTCGTGGTTCAGTTTCTCCTTTTACCATTGGGAAAATAAAAAAATTGTTGCTAAAAGATAATTTTTGTGACTAAAAAGTTAAATGTTCATTTTTTCCTTCCATGTTGCTTCTGCTGCTGTGAAGCACCTGAAGGGTTAATAAACTTCTTGAATGTGGTTTTCATGCTATTTCTAATTGTCCTAAACGCACTAGGCGGTTCGATAGCTCTGCCGTTATTGGTACTGTACAGTCCAAATTCCTTTTGTCCATTACCTTAATGTGCTCTTTGTCATCATATTCTGTCATGGCGTTTGTGGATTCAGGCGCTGCCCTGAATCTGATGGATTTGGATTATGCTAAACGTTGTGGATTTTTCTTGGAGCCTTTGCGGTGTCCTATTCCGTTGAGAGGAATTGATGCTACACCTCTGGCCAAGAATAAGCCTCAGTACTGGGCCCAGCTGACCATGTGCATGGCTCCTGCACATCAGGAAGTTATTCGCTTTTTGGTACTGCATAATTTGCATGATGTGGTCGTGTTGGGGTTGCCATGGCTACAAACCCATAATCCAGTATTGGATTGGAACTCTATGTCGGTAACCAGCTGGGGTTGTCAGGGAGTACATGGTGATGTTCCATTTTTGTCTATTTCGTCATCCATTCCTTCTGACATCCCAGAGTTCTTGTCGGACTTTCAGGATGTATTTGAAGAGTCCAAGTCTGATGCCCTTCCTCCGCATAGGAATTGTGATTGTGCTATCGATTTGATTCCTGGTAGTAAATTCCCTAAGGGTCGTTTATTTAATTTGTCCGTACCTGAACACACCGCTATGCGCAGTTATGTGAAGGAGTCCCTGGAGAAGGGACATATTCGCCCATCGTCGTCACCATTGGGAGCAGGGTTCTTTTTTGTAGCCAAGAAGGATGGTTCGCTAAGACCGTGTATTGATTACCGCCTTCTTAATAAGATCACTGTTAAGTTTCAGTATCCCTTGCCATTGATTTCTGACTTGTTTGCTCGGATTAAGGGGGCTAGTTGGTTTACTAAGATTGATCTTCGTGGTGCGTATAATCTGGTGAGAATCAGGCAGGGAGATGAATGGAAAACGGCATTTAATACGCCCGAGGGTCATTTTGAGTATCTGGTGATGCCGTTCGGACTTGCCAATGCTCCATCTGTTTTTCAGTCTTTTATGCATGACATTTTCCGTGAGTATCTGGATAAATTCTTGATTGTTTACTTGGATGACATTTTGATCTTCTCAGATGATTGGGAGTCTCATGTGAAGCAAGTCAGAATGGTTTTCCAGGTACTGCGTGCTAATTCCTTGTTCGTGAAGGGATCAAAGTGTCTCTTCGGTGTGCAGAAAGTTTCATTTTTGGGGTTCATCTTTTCCCCTTCTACTATCGAGATGGATCCGGTTAAGGTTCAGGCCATCCAGGATTGGACTCAGCCGACATCTCTAAAAAGTTTGCAGAAATTCCTGGGCTTTGCTAATTTTTATCGTCGCTTCATCTGTAATTTTTCTAGCATTGCCAGACCATTGACCGATTTGACCAAGAAGGGTGCTGATTTGGTTAGTTGGTCTTCTGCTGCCGTGGAAGCTTTTCAGGAGTTGAAGCGTCGTTTTTGCTGTGCCCCTGTGTTGTGTCAACCTGATGTTTCTCTTCCGTTCCAGGTCGAGGTTGATGCTTCTGAGATTGGTGCAGGGGCGGTTTTGTCACAGAGAGGTTCTGGTTGCTCAGTGTTCAAACCATGTGCTTTCTTTTCCAGGAAATTTTCTGCTGCTGAGCGTAATTATGATGTGGGCAACCGAGAGTTGCTGGCCATGAAGTGGGCATTCGAGGAGTGGCGTCATTGGCTTGAGGGTGCTAAGCATCGCGTGGTGGTTTTGACTGATCATAAGAACCTTACTTATCTTGAGTCTGCCAAGCGCTTGAATCCTAGACAGGCCCGTTGGTCGTTATTTTTTGCTCGTTTTGATTTTGTGATTTCATACCTTCCGGGCTCTAAAAATGTGAAGGCGGATGCTCTGTCTAGGAGTTTTGTGCCCGACTCTCCGGGGTTATCTGAGCCGGCGAGTATCCTCAAGGAAGGAGTCATTGTGTCTGCCATCTCCCCTGATTTGCGGAGAGTGTTGCAGAAATTTCAGGCTAATAAACCTGATCGTTGTCCGGCCGAGAAACTGTTCGTCCCTGATAGGTGGACTAGTAAAGTTATCTCTGAACTTCATTGTTCGGTGCTGGCCGGTCATCCAGGAATCTTTGGTACCAGGGAGTTGGTTGCTAGATCCTTCTGGTGGCCATCTCTGTCACGGGATGTGCGTGCTTTTGTGCAGTCCTGTGGAATTTGTGCTAGGGCTAAGCCCTGCTGTTCACGTGCCAGTGGGTTGCTTTTGCCCTTGCCGGTCCCGAAGAGGCCTTGGACACATATTTCGATGGATTTCATTTCTGACCTTCCCGTTTCTCAAAAGATGTCTGTCATTTGGGTGGTCTGTGATCGCTTTTCTAAAATGGTCCATCTGGTGCCCTTGGTTAAATTGCCTTCCTCCTCTGATTTGGTGCCTTTGTTCTTCCAGCATGTGGTTCGTTTACATGGCATTCCTGAGAATATTGTTTCTGACAGAGGTTCCCAGTTTGTCTCGAGGTTCTGGCGAGCCTTTTGTGGTAGGATGGGCATTGACCTATCTTTTTCCTCGGCCTTCCATCCTCAGACTAATGGCCAGACCGAACGAACCAATCAGACCTTGGAAACATATCTGAGATGTTTTGTTTCCGCTGACCAGGATGATTGGGTGTCATTTTTGCCGTTGGCTGAGTTCGCCCTTAATAATCGGGCCAGCTCGGCTACCTTGGTCTCTCCATTTTTCTGCAATTCTGGGTTCCATCCTCGTTTCTCTTCAGGACAGGTTGAGTCTTCGGACTGTCCTGGTGTGGATTATGTGGTGGACAGGTTGCAGCAGATCTGGACTCAGGTAGTGGACAATTTGACCTTGTCCCAGGAGAAGGCTCAGCTTTTCGCTAATCGCAGACGCCGTGTGGGACCCCGACTTCGTGTTGGGGATCTGGTTTGGTTATGTTCTCGTCATATACCTATGAAGGTTTCCTCTCCTAAATTTAAACCTCGTTTTATTGGTCCGTATAGGATTTCTGAGATTCTCAATCCGGTGTCTTTTCGTCTGACCCTCCCAGACTCCTTTTCCATACATAATGTATTCCATAGGTCGTTGTTGAGGAGATACGTGGCACCTATGGTTCCATCTGTGGAGCCTCCTGCCCCTGTTTTGGTGGAGGGGGAATTGGAGTATATTGTGGAGAAGATTTTGGATTCTCGTGTCTCTAGACGGAAACTCCAGTATCTGGTCAAATGGAAGGGTTATGCTCAGGAAGATAATTCCTGGGTTTTTGCCTCTGATGTCCATGCCCCAGATCTTGTTCGTGCCTTTCATGTGGCTCATCCTGGTCGGCCTGGGGGTTCTGGTGAGGGTTCGGTGACCCCTCCTCAAGGGGGGGGTACTGTTGTGAATTCTGTGGCTGAGTTCACTTCTGTGGTCACAAGTGGTATTGCGGTCTCTGGGCTTCCTCCCTCAGGTGTTTTGGTGAGCTCGTTGGCTGCCTTGCTATTTAGCTCCACCTGAGTCTGTCTTCCTTGCTCCTTGTCAATGTTCCAGTGTTGGATCTGAGCTACTGCATCTTTCCTTGGGCCTGCTGCTCTGCTAGATAAGTTCTTCTAGTTTGTTTTCTGTTTTTTCTGTCCAGCTTGTTATTATCTTTTGCTGGAAGCTCTGAGAAGCAAAGGGGTGCACCGCCGTGCTGTTAGTTCGGCACGGTGGGTCTTTTTGCCCCTTTGCGTGGTTTTCGTTTTAGGGTTTTTTGTAGACTGCATAGTTCTCTTTGCTATCCTCGCTCTGTCTAGAATATCGGGCCTCACTTTGCTGAATCTATTTCATTCCTACGTTTGTCTTTTCATCTTGCTAACAGTCATTATATGTGGGGGCTGCCTATTCCTTTGGGGTATTTCTCTGAGGTAAGTCAGGCTTGTATTTCTATCTTCAGGCTAGTCAGCTCCTCAGGCAGTGCCGAGTTGCATAGGTAGTTGATAGGCGCAATCCACTGCTGCTTCCAGTTGTGTGAGGATAGATCAGGTACTGCAGTCTACAGAGATTCCACGTCTCAGAGCTCGTCCTATTGTTTTGGGTTATTGCCAGATCTCTGTATGTGCGCTGATTACTGCACGCTGTGTTGCCTGATTGCCAGCCATAACACCAGGCCATATGGTCGCTCTCTACTGGACCGAAGCAGCAGTGGAGTTCGGCAGCCTCCTGGGTGTCTGAGCAGTCCTGTTCAGGATCACTCTGCTCACCTCAATCGAGGAAGGGGCTAGAAAAGGTGCCTCAAACATAGTCTGCTTCATTTCACCTGGCTAGCCTACCGCAGCTGGTGGGTTTCCCATACAGCGGTCGACACACAATAAAGAAAAAGAAAATGATGGTACTCAACCTTGGCACATGGAATGTGAGTACTCTGCTGGATAATACCAAGGCAGACAGACCAGAGAGAAGAACGGCATTGGTTGCTCGGGAGCTAGCTCGTTACAAGGTTGATATAGCAGCTCTCAGCGAAACACGCCTGGCAGACAAGGGTCAATTGACAGAGCATGGTGGTGGATATACATTCTTCTGGAGTGGTCGAGGCAGCACTGAAAAACGAGAAGCAGGCGTGGGATTTGCTATCAAAACTCATCTTGCTCGTAAACTTACCTGGCTTCCGGAGGGCATCAACGACCGTCTGATGACATTTCAGCTCCCACTTACAAACAAGAAACGCGCGACTCTGATCAGTGCCTATGCTCCCACGATGACTAATCCAGATGACATTAAAGATAAGTTCTATGATGAACTTGACACACTTATTTCAGCAATCCCACAGGCAGACAAGCTCATTATACTTGGAGACTTTAATGCCAGAGTGTGAACAGACCATCAAAACTGGGAAGGGGTCATTGGGAGACACGGCACTGGCAAGTGTAACAGTAATGGCCTGCTGCTCCTCAAGATGTGTGCCACACATGACCTTGTCATCACCAACACTTTATTCCGCCTACCCACCCGCAAGAAGACATCATGGATGCACCCACGCTCGAGGCATTGGTATCTCATTGATTACATCATTGCCAGGAAAAGGGATGAGATGGACTTTAGAGTGACGAAGGCCATGTGTGGTGCAGACTGCTGGACTGACCATCGCCTCATTGTATCTAAGTGCAGGCTCCGCATCCTGCCTGCGAGGAGACCCCAAGGGCAGAAAACGACAAAGAGGCTGAATATCTATAAGCTGCAAAATAAAAGAATTGCAAGGGAATTTGCCAATGACCTTGATGGCAGACTGTTAAATATACTACAGGCAGAGGAGATTGGCGTTGAGGAACAGTGGACAATTCTGAGAGATGCTATTTATAATACTGCTCTGGAGCATCTTGGATCAACAACCAGAAATAATCAAGACTGGTTCGATGAAAACGACGAGGAAATAAAGACACTCCTAGAAGAGAAACATCAGCGGTATAAGGTGTACCAAAATGACCCTACATCGTTAGCTAAGAAAGGTGCCTTTACCAACATAAAAAGAAAGGTACAAATCAAGCTACGCGAGATGCAGGATATCTGGTTTAGCAAGAAGGCCGACGAAATTCAGGGCTATGCAGATACCCATGACCAGAAACGCTTCTACGATGCGCTCAAAGCTGTATATGGACCCCAGTCATCAAGCTCTTCATCTCTGCTTAACGCAGATGGAACTAAGCTGCTGACAGAAAGGAAACAAATTCTGGAACGGTGGGCTGAGCATTTTAATAATATTCTTAATCGCCCTGCCAATATCAATGATGAGGCTATTGCTCGCCTGCCCCAGGTAGAAATCAACAAGGAGCTTGATGTTCTTCCATGTGGAGATGAAGTCAGGAAAGCAGTAAAACAACTTTCTTGTGGAAAAGCACCCGGAAATGATGCTATACCTGCTGAGGTATATAAATCTGGCGGCCCTGTTCTGATGCAAACGGTGACCAAACTATTCCAATATATGTGGACAAAGGAACAGGTTCCACAACAGATGAAAGATGCCAGCATAATTCACATATACAAGAGGAAAGGAAATCGCCAATCTTGTGACAACCATCGAGGCATCTCCCTTCTGTCCACTGCAGGCAAGATATTGGCTCGTGTCTTGCTCAACCGCCTTTTACATCACCTTGAGCAAGGACTGTTACCCGAAAGCCAGTGTGGTTTCCGTGCTAAACGTGGAACAGTAGATATGGTCTTTTCAGCATGTCAACTTCAGGAAAAGTGCCAGGAGCAACACCGTGACCTTTATGTAACTTTTGTTGATTTGACCAAGGCTTTTGACACAGTCAGTAGAGATGGCCTGTGGAAGATCATGGCAAAATTTGGCTGCCCGAGCAAGTTCATCTCAGTCATCCGGCAGTTCCATGATGGCATGATGGTGAAGGTTCTGAATGATGGAGACGTATCTGAGGCTTTGCCAGTAACAAATGGCGTAAAACAAGGCTGTGTGCTGGCTCCAACCCTGTTCAGTATACTGTTCTCTGCAATGTTAAGTGATGCCTTTAACAACTGTGAAGATGGAATCCAGGTTAGGTACAGGACTGATGGCAAGCTATTCAACCCAAAATGCCTGAAGGCGGTTACGAAAGTGCATGAGACTGTTATCCGTGAATTACTATTTGCTGATGACTGTGCACTTAACGCTAGCACGGAACAGCAGATGCAGCATGAAATGGACAGTTTTTCGCAAGCCTGCGACAGTTTTGGTCTCGAGATCAACATTAGAAAAACCGAAGTTATGTATCAACCGGCTCCTGGAAAACTGTACAAGGAGCCACGTATCACGGTGAAGGAGCAAAACCTCAAAGCAGTCGATAACTTCACCTACTTAGGCAGCACACTTCCCCGTGAAGTAACCATAGACGCTGAGGTTAACAACAGAATCGCCAAAGCCAGTGCCGCCTTCGGGAGACTGCGTAAGAACGTCTGGGAACGAAGGGGACTCAGCCTTACCACCAAGCTGAAGGTCTACTGCGCGGTGGTCCTCACCACACTTCTCTATGCTAGCGAGACCTGGACAGTGTACAGCCGGCATGCTAAACAACTTAGGCTACATTCAGATTTGCGTTTCCCGACGCTGCGTCGGGAAACGCAGCGGCGACGCACGCGTCATGCGCCCCTATGTTTAACATGGGGGACGCATGCGTTTTTCTTGTTGCGTTTTCCGACACGTGCGTCGTTTTTAACGCTAGCGTCGGACGCAAGAAAATGCAACAAGTTGCATTTTTCTTGCGTCCGATTTCGTCAAAAAAACATCACGCAGCGGCGCGCAACGCTAATCTGAACGTAGCCTAAATCATTTCCACATGAATTGCCTCCGCAGACTCCTCCACATCAGGTGGCAAGACAATGTCCCAGACACGGCAATTCTGGAACAAACTGGGCTCTGCAGTGTTTACACTCTCCTGCTGAAAGTCCAAGCCAGGTGGGCTGGACATGTGGTCCGAATGCCGGACAGCTGACTACCGAAACAACTTCTGTACGGAGAACTGTGCCAAGGAAAGCGAGCAGTTGGGGGGCAGAAGAAGCGCTATAAAGACTGCCTTAAGGTGTCTCTCAAAAACCTGGAAGTCAACACCAATGAATGGGAAGAGCTTGCCCTGGATCGTCCAGGTTGGCGGGGCAGGATCACCTCAGGAGCACGTGCAGCTGCAGATAGGAAAATCTGTGACGCAAAAAGAAAGCGTGCTGAACGCAAGGCACAAGCAGAAGCTGGTGTACTGACCACATCTGCTTTCGTATGTCAAGTATGTGGGCGAACCTCCAGGGCCCGGATTGGACTCATCAGCCACCTCCGGACCCATAACTATTAATTCTCTTCTAACCCTGAAGTCATGGTCATCTTCGAAAACGAAGGACGAACATCAAGTTTTTATGGTCAATGAAGTTCACTTTTTCTCCTTTAAAGTGTAAGATCTCACGGTCAGCAGGGCCCTCTCTATCACCTGTAGAGTGTAAAGGTACCTTCACACATAACGATATTGTTAACGATATCGTTGCTATTTGTGACGTAGCAACGATATCGTTAATGAAATCGTTATGTGTGACAGCGACCAACGATCAGGCCCCTGCTGGGAGATCGTTGGTCGCTGAATAAAGTCCAGAACTTTATTTGGTCGCTGGACTCCCTGAAGACATCGCTGGATCGGCGTGTGTGACACCGATCCAGCGATGTCTTCACTGGTAACCAGGGTAAACATCGGGTAACTAAGCGCAGGGCCGCGCTTAGTAACCCGATGTTTACCCTGGTTACCATGCTAAAAGTAAAAAAAAACAAACACTAGATACTTACCTACAGCTGTCTGTCCTCCAGCGCTGTGCTCTGCACTCCTCCTGTACTGGCTGTGAGCCGGAAAGCAGAGCGGTGACGTCACCGCTCTGCTTTCCGGCTCACAGACAGTACAGGAGGAGTGCAGAGAAGCAGAGCACAGCGCCGGGGACAGACAGCGGTAGGTAAGTATCTAGTGTTTGTTTTTTTTTTACTTTTAGCATGGTAACCAGGGTAAACATCGGGTTACTAAGCGCGGCCCTGCGCTTAGTTACCCGATGTTTACCCTGGTTACCGACATCGTTGGTCGCTGGAGAGCGGTCTGTGTGACAGCTCTCCAGCGACCAAACAGCGACGCTGCAGCGATCCGGATCGTTGTCGGTATCGCTGCAGCGTCGCTTAATGTGAAGGGGCCTTAAGTTCTTATGGCCAGCAGAGTCCTTTCTCCTTCTCTCTTCTGCAGATTATAAGCTCTTACGGTCAGCAGATTATTATTATTATACATTTTATAGTGCCATTTATTCCTTGGCGCTTTACATGTGAAAAGGGGCAAATATAGAGAAATACAATATACATGAGCAAAAAACAAGGCACTAACAGGTACAGATGTAGGGAGGACCCTGCCTGCAAGGGCTCACAGTCTTCAGGGGGATCCCTCTCTGTCTTCCTTGGAGTACAAGCACTTAAGGTAGCGAGGTGCTTTCTCTCCCATAGCATGTAAAGTTTTAATGACTAATGGGGCTCTCTCTCTCCTATAAAGTTCAATCTCGTATGATCAGTGGGGCCCTCTCTATCACCTTGTAAGTTCTTTGTGAACGGCGCAATAATTTTCAAAGTCTTTGAATTTGTTTGGAACTGTAAATTTCAGGAAATTCGACTTGAAAAGATACTGTATATACATAAATATAAAAGAAATGATTATTTTATCCCATTCTGATATAATTTATTATTGACAAGGAATAGGTCTTAATTTCCTACTAATTGTTCAAATAAGTAATACAAAGATTAATTTTCAACATAACATAGAAATGCAACTATGTAAAAGGTCAATTTTTGAAATACTTTTTATGTACCATTTTTGCTACTGAGACAATAGTAAGTTGTTTTTACTCTTGGAATATTGGAAGTGGGAAAAGGGCAGTGAAATAAAGCAAGCTAGCATATTTGCTAATTTTACCTCTGGCATAAATATCAAAAGGTCACATTTTCTCTGTCAGCTCTCAAAAATGTTTTCCCCAATCTTCTACATTACCCCCTCCAAATGCAAACAGTGCATTTTTTAAGGATAGATGCGATCAAATCACAACTAATCCAAGGCTGACAAGTCTCAGCACAGTCACTTTTGTGAATCTGATGATTTATCTGGGATTTGCTGAATAGAACATAGAGTTGTGTAATTAGCTTAATTAGAATGTTTGGAGATGTCATCTGAAGTTCTTTATGTCATTTGCTGCAAACAACACTAATGTGATGTTCAATGGGGGATGAAAATACCTTTCTGGCTAAGTAATAGTTTAACCCTTAACTTTATGGATCATGTGAACACAAAGCATGTATGGCAGATATATCGGTGACTCATCTAATAAAGGTTTAAATCCAGTGACATGTTTAACATTGTTGTGTCCACGCAATGTCAGGGGTCAGAATTTGAAGGACTCTAATTCAGAAATATTTAATTTGCTCTAGAACTATGCAGAAATCAACACAAGATTTGAAAGTCAAACATAAGCCTCTAATGTAGTTTAAGCTGTCTATAGCCGTAATGATAAGGAAAATT
This sequence comes from Ranitomeya imitator, assembly GCF_032444005.1. NCBI lineage: Eukaryota > Metazoa > Chordata > Amphibia > Anura > Dendrobatidae > Ranitomeya > Ranitomeya imitator. Next base: position 478,963,802 of record NC_091285.1, on the reverse strand, counting down.
GTTAAATCTTTGACTCTAGAAATGACTCATTTCAACTAATGCAAATATGTCTCATTATTGAGATGCCTTTTTGTTCAAAAATGTAAAATATCCCTTAGTTGTAGTTAGCAAATGATAGAAAAATAAGAAAGATACATTTATTGTGCAAAACTAAGATAGTTAGCCATTGCAAATAAATCATAGCTCTTGTTTGATGAGGGAAATGTGGGGAAAATCTGTGATCTTTGATATTGGTAATACACAGTACTGTGCAAAATCATTAGACAGGTGTGGAACAAAATGTGTTAAAGTAAGAATGCTTTCAAAATAGAAGTGTTAGGCTGGTTTCACATTTGCGTTTTTTGCCGCTGCGTTTTAGTGCAAAAAAAGCATGCGTTTTTTTCCCTATACTTAACATTAAAAACACATGCGTTTTTTTGCATGCGTTTTCCCGCATTTTGACGACGCATGCGCCGTTTCTATGCTTGCGTTTTGTTGCAGAAATGTAACATGTAGTAATTTCTAGCGGTGTTTTTTTGCTTTTGATGATTGACAGCTGTCACACACATCTCATCATGCGTTTCAAAAACGCAAACGCATGAAAAACGCATGTAAACGCGTCAAAACGCCGCGTTTGTTTTAACACATGCAAAAACGCATGCGTCTAAAAAACGCAGCGTTTAACCCCTTCACGATGCGCCGTACATCTACTGCGCATGCCGTGAATCCCCCTTTGATGTGGGCTCCGGCGGTGAGCCCACATCAAAGTCGCGACATGTCAGCTGTTTTGTACAGCTGACATGTGCGCGCAATAGCGGCGGGTGAAATCGCTATTCACCCGCCGCTATTAACCTGTTAAATGCCGCTGTCAAACACAGACAGCGGCATTTAACTACCGCATCCGGCCGGGCGGCCGGATATGACGTCATCGCCGACCCCGTCACATGATCGGGGGTCGGCGATGCATCAGGAAGGTAACCATAGAGGTCCTTGAGACCTCTATGGTTACTGATGCAGGTCTGCTGTGAGCGCCCTCCTGTGGTCGGCGCTCACAGCACACCTGCATTTCTGCTACATAGCAGCGATCTGATGATCGCTGCTATGTAGCAGAGCCGATCAGGCTATGCCAGCTTCTAGCCTCCCATGGAGGCTATTGAAGCATGGCACAAGTAAAAAAAAAATGTTTTTAAAAATATGAAAAAATATAAAAAATATAAAAGTTTAAATCACCCCCCTTTCGCCCCATCCTAAATAAAACAATAAAATAAAAACCAAACCTACACGTATTTGGTATCGCCGTGTTCAGAATCGCCTGATCTATCAATTAAAAAAAAGCATTAACCTGATCGCTAAACGGCGTAGCGAGAAAAAAATCCGAAACGCCAGAATTACGTTTTTTTGGTCGCCGCGACATTGCATTAAAATGCAATAACGGGCGATCAAAAGAACGTATCTGCGCAAAAATGGTATCATTAAAAACATCAGCTCGGCACGCAAAAAATAAGCCCTCACCCGACCCCAGATCACGAAAAATGGAGACGCTACGGGTATCGGAATATGGCCCTTTTTTTTTTTTTTTTTTTTTTAAGCAAAGTTTGGAATTTTTTTTCACCACTTAGATAAAAAATAACCTAGTCATGTTAGGTGTCTATGAACTCGTAATGACCTAGAGAATCATAATGTCAAGTCAGTTTTAGCATTTAGTGAACCTAGCAAAAAAGCCAAACAAAAAACAAGTGTGGGATTGCACTTTTTTTGCAATTTCACCGCACTTGGAATTTTTTTCCCGTTTTCTAGTAAAAGACATGGTAAAACCAATGGTGTCGTTCAAAAGTACAACTTGTTCCGCAAAAAATAAGCCCTCACATGACCATATTGACGGAAAAATAAAAAAGTTATGGCTCTGGGAACGAGGGAAGCGAAAAACAAACACGCAAAAATGAAAAAGGGCCGCGACTTGAAGGGGTTAAATGCGTTTGCATGCATTTTTTTTACCACATGCATTTGCGTTTAAAACGCTGCGTTTTTAAATGCAAATGTGAAACCAGCCTTAATAGTTTATTTTTGTAAGTAACATAATGCAAAGTGAATGAACAAAAGACAAATCTAAATCACATCAACAATTCGTGTGATGAACGTTTACACAGCAGAAAAGAATCAATTCTTAATGATACACTAGCACTTAGTTTTATAAGGATCATGGCTGGGGTTTTGTTTCAAACATAATGGAGAATTACCTACAGATCTTCTGTGGATGTAGGATTGCGCAAATCTTTCTTTCTTTTCCCAGAATAGACCAAATAATGTTGAGATCAGTGCTCTATGAGGTCCATATCATTATTATTATTATTATTATTATTATTATTTATTTATATAGCACCATTGATTCCATGGTGCTGTACATGAGAAGGGGTTACAAACAAGTTACAAATATCACATACAGAAAACAAACTAACAATGACGGACTGATACAGAGGGGCGAGGACCCTGCCCTTGCGGGCTTACATTCTACAGGATTATGGGGAAGGAGACAGTAGGTTGAGGGTTGCAGGAGCTCCGGTGTTGGTGAGGCGGTAGCTCCGGTGTTGGTGAGGCGGTAGCTTCGTTGGTGATGAGGCAGCAGCGGTGTCAGTGCAGGCTGTAGGCTTTCCTGAAGAGATGAGTTTTCAGGTTCCGTCTGAAGGATCCGACTGTGGTTGATAGTCGGACGTGTTGGGGCAGAGAGTTCCAGAGGATGGGGGATATTCGGGAGAAGTCTTGGAGGCGATTGGATGAGGAGCGAATAAGTGTGGAGGAGAGAAGGAGGTCTTGGGAGGACCGGAGGTCACGTGAGGGAAGATATCGAGAGATTAGTTCAGAGATATATGGAGGAGACAGGTTGTGGATGGCTTTGTAGGTCAGTATTAGCAATCTGAACTGGATACGCTGAGGGAATGGGAGCCAGTGAAGAGATTTGCAGAGGGGGGAAGCGGAGGAGTAGCGAGGAGAGAGATGGATTAGTCGGGCAGCAGAGTTAAGGATGGACTGGAGAGGTGCAAGGGTGTTAGCAGGGAGGCCACAGAAAAGGATGTTGCAGTAGTCAAGGCGGGAAATGATGAGGGCGTGCACAAGCATTTTAGTAGATTGGGGGTTGAGGAAAGGACGGATCCTGGAGATATTTTTGAGCTGGAGGCGACAGGAGGTGGAAAGAGCTTGGATGTGTGGTTTGAAGGACAGGGCAGAGTCGAAGGTTACTACGAGGCAGCGGACTTCGGGTACAGGGGAAAGCATGATGTCATTGACTGCGATAGATCATTACTTCATGGCTCCTTTTTGTTTATTCTGCAGCAGGACAATGACCCCAAACATACAGCCAATGTAATTAAGAACTATCTTGGGATGGTAAATAAGTTTGGAAAGTGATCATATGGTACCCACAGAACCCTAATCTCAACCACATCAAGTCTGTATGAGATTACATGAAGAAAATGTCCACATGTTAGAAGATCCTCTTTGGCAAGTTCCTTCAAAAACTGCAGGTGAACGGAAATGGGGATTTTATCCATGTGGTGATTGCATGGCATGCCGCAATCACATCAGGGCAGTCTCCTTTTTCTCCTCGGATGGTCAGAGGAATTTTAAAATCACAGACTATATATCATGTAGTACTCCCTTTGTGATCTATTTGGCCAGGTGTACCTGTAATCTATATTATGTTGGATTAACCTCACGTGAAATTCGGTTGCGCACCGTGACGTCACCGCTGTGCTCTGCTTTACGGCCGGCGCTGACACAGTCAGTGCGGGAAGCTGATGGCGGGGGACGTGACAGACATCGGAATGTGAGTATGTACTGGTTTTTTTTTTTTTTACTTTTACAATGTTAACCATTATAAATATCGGGTTACTAAGCGCTGGCCTGCACTTAGTAACCCGATGTTTACCCTAGTTACCCAGGGACTTCGGCATCGTTGAAGACAGTTTCAACGATGCCGAAGTCGTTCCCCTGATCGTTGGTCACTGGAGAGAGCTGTCTGTGTGACAGCTCCCCAGCGACCACACAACGACTTACCAACGATCACGGCCAGGTCGTATCGCTGGTCGTGATCGTTGGTAAGTCGTTTAGTGTAACGATACCTATAGGGCTAATTATAATGAATAGTAAAACTGCTGTTAGCAGCACTTAGGGAGTCTGTGCTCAAGGGATCATGTAGGACAGAACACGGTGAATTACACATCCTTTATGCTGCAGCCTGCAACTGATACCAAAACCCATTCTAAGTGCTAATAATATTCTTTTTGCTCTTAATCCTGCAAATTGTTCTGAGCAGGGAAATATTATACACCATTTTTACTGTAGCAGTTGTGCATCAAAAGCATACAGCCAGACTTGGTTGGATTTCAATAGCATCCCTAGTATTGCTCCTGCAGTGTAACCAGTCCATCTGAGGTGTGCATATTTTCCTGCAATAGTAAAACAGCATTTTTTTTCTGGCAGAGAAATTTTACGCGGCATTTATAGTGCTCCAGTTGTGCCTCGAAACAAAAAACAAAAAAATGTGGTTGGTTAACCCCTTCCTGACATGCGCCATACTAGTACTGCTCTGTGAAAACTGCATTCCGCAAACCACGGTACTAGTATGGCGGCACAATCGTGCAGTCTCACAGTGAGTGACGTGGTGATCGCATGCAGGTGTCAGCTGTATATGACAGCTGACTCCCCGCAGCAATGCCCATGATCGGTGCTAGCACCGATCATGGGCATTTAACCTTTCTAATGCCGCTGTCAGTAGTGACAGTGGCATAGAGAACAATCGCGTTGCTCCGATGGTCTCAATGGAGACCTCAGATCCAAAATGGCCATGGGGTCCTTCCGGGTCCTTCAGTGATGTGGCTTGTCAGCACCTGCTAAGAGCAGGCACAGGCATGCCTCCTATACTGCCTGTCAGATCACTGATCTGTAAAGTTGAACATTCCGATACCGCAAGTATCGGGTATCGGCCGATATTTGCGGTATCGGAATTCCGATACCGAGTTCCGATACATTCAGTATATCGGATACCGGAATCGGAAGTTCCCATAATTCAAACAGCCAGAATTCAGCCATTGAGCAATGATTAGAAGTGTGGGCACATCCTGTTCTGCATGGTAGGCATGTAACTACTGGCATGGCTGTGATTGACTGCTGAAATGATGTCATGATGCACTATAAAAGTCGCTGCTGCCATTTTGGGTTCACTCTGCTGTGAATTCAGTTAGGGACAGGACGCTGTGTTCTGACAGGGCCAGTTTAGAGATAGTGATTTGCTTCATTGTGCTTTACCCAGGCTAATTTAGCAACCGCTGTGTGATATCATCAGCTCACAGAAACTGACCATGTACCGGAGCCTACAGAGAGACTACAGACTGGCCCCATATCTGGAGAAACGCCCGGACCCCAGAGACCGCCAGATCCTGAGCCGATATAGACTCAGTGCCCACAGTCTGGCCATCGAATGTGGCCGACACAGGCAGAGCTACAAGCCCAGGGAGGAAAGACTGTGCCAACACTGTGATCAGGAGGCTATAGAGGACGAAACCCACTTCCTGCTACACTGCTCCAAATACTCAGCAGTGAGGGAGACGCACTTCAGGAGACTCTCACATCTCTTCCCAGACTTCATCACCATGAAGGAGGAAGAGAAAACATATATCCTGCTGGGAGAAGAAGAGAGAGCAGTGGAGATAGCAGCGCGGTATGTGAGCGAATGTCATAGACTGCGAGAAAGAGAACTATGATGCCATGGACTATAGCCCCCACAATGGATCTGCCCCATCCACCTCCCCTATGCCATGGACTATAGCCCCCACAATGGATCTGCCCCATCCACCTCCCCTATGCCATGGACTATAGCCCCCACCCTGGATCTGCCCCCATCCACCTCCCCTATGCCATGGACTATAGCCCCCACAATGGATCTGCCCCATCCACCTCCCCTATGCCATGGACTATAGCCCCCACAATGGATCTGCCCCATCCACCTCCCCTATGCCATGGACTATAGCCCCCACAATGGATCTGCCCCATCCACCTCCCCTATGCCATGGACTATAGCCCCCACCCTGGATCTGCCCCATCCACCTCCCCTATGCCATGGACTATAACCCCCACAATGGATCTGCCCCCATCCACCTTCCCTACAGCTCCTACCCAACATCCCCACAGTCCCTATCCCTATTGCCTTTATACACTTGCTTTGGCAAAACTGATGTGTATTTGGTCCTGCCAATAAAGCTTCTTTGAATCTTGAATCTTGAATCGTGAGAACCTTGTTTTTGCCTTGCAGCACTGTTCACAGGTGTCTGCAAGGTGTCTGTGTGAGAGCAGCTCACTCTGTAGTCTGGTCTGCAGCCACCGCTGGTTGTAGTCAGCTCAGGGTGCATCACTGCCTCATACCGTTCCATTGTCCGTTTTTCAATTAGTGCAGCCTGCTGCACATTTGTTCAAATTTATCCTATTAGTGGCTTCCCATCTGTATACAGCTAGTGTTAGGTCGCCGTTTTCACCACCGTGGCCCCTGCTGTCCGCTCATAGTTACCGTTCCACGGCATCCCGGCGCGCTCCTGTTCTTCCTCCAGCGTCGGCTCCTCTGCTCGCTTTCCCGGCTCCTGCTTCCTGTCAGGCGCGCGCTCCTGTTCTTCCTCCAGCGTCGGCTCCTCTGCTCGCTCTCCCGGCTCCTGCTTCCTGTCGGGCGCGCGCACATTAGGTCTCTCTGCGCACGCGCACACTCCTCCTTTGTCCTGAAGCTCTTTCCGCTCTTCTCTGTGGTCCTGGAGGTCCGTGACCCGGAAGGTACGCTGCCACTCTGCATTTAAGGCCGCCTCTTCCTTTCGGCTGGGCCTGTTTGTCATTTGTTTTCTTGCAAGTGTCTCTGGCTCTCTCGCTTCTCTGCGTACTCTGCGTTCTCTTTGTGGTGAGTCTTACGTCTCTGGTTTTTGTTTCCGTGCCTAACCTTGGTCTGTTTTCGTATTTTCCTTTCAGCTCCAGTCCTCTTGAATCTCCGTGACCTCTGTGCTCCTGTTCCCCAGCTTTGTCCTCCCATCTTCGTCTCCTTCTCTCCCGTGGTCCAGTATCCTCTTCCTGTCCTCTGGTTTGTCCCTCATTCTCCTTCTGTTTAGTCAGTTTTCCCGTTATCCGCTTCTCATCATCTTTCTTGTTTTTTTCCCGTCATCCCTGCCTTGTCCCCTCCTCTCTCCCTTCCTTTTTGTACCGGCTGCCGTGCAGTAGTCTCCCCTGGGCCTGCTCCTAACGCTCCCTGTATAGGGGGGTCTACCTGGTCCACTCGTCCTGGGGAAGTTTGCTGTTTCGGTTCAGTGGGTTCACCTTCCTCGTTCTCTCGGTTTCTAACCTTAACAGTCCTAACCGTAACAGAACCAACAGGCCATGGACCCCGCCGGTACTTCTGCTTCTACCCAAAAGGAACTGTTGTTTCTACGGGAGAACCAGACCAGGATTATGGGTTTTCTAAAGTCTATGGAGTCTCGTTTAACTGCCCTTCAACCCTCTGACCTGGGGAGCGCTACCCAGCTGGCCGGTCTCCAGCAGGAGCTCGCTCAGCAACGCGATACCCAGGGCCACATACTAAATTACATGGCCTCAGTGGATAACCGTTTGCTCAGCCTACAAACTGCCGCCTCTGCCCCAACCCCGGCCACACACCCACCTCCTCGTCTGGCTAGACCCCCGCGGTAAAGTGGGAACCCCAAATTGTGTCGGGATTTCCTAAATCAATGCCAGTTGCACTTTGAACTTCTGCCACAACAGTACCCCTCTGACCGAGCTAAGGTGGCTTTTATTGTGTCTCACTTGGAGGGTGTCGCTCTGGCCTGGGTTAATCCCCTCTCGGAACGAGATGATCCTCTCGTCTCCCAACTATCTTCTTTTTTGGAAACTTTTCATAAGGTTTTCGATGAGCCTGGGCGATTAGCTTCAACCACGGAGTCTCTTTTTAATCTCCGCCAGGGTTCCCTTTCTGTCGGCCAGTACGCCATTCAGTTTCGTACCTTGGCCTCCGAGCTCGGCTGGAACAATGAGGCCTTGGTTGGCGCTTTTTGGCGCGGTCTGGCTGGTTGAATTAAGGAGGAGTTGGCTGGCAGAGATACTCCAACATCTTTGGAGGATTTTATTTCCCTAGCAACCCGCATAGATTTGCGTTTTCAGGAACGTCTCCGTGAATCTGCCAGGGAGAGGAAATTGCCACGACCAGTTCCATCTTCTCGCAGTCCTCCTCGTTTTCTACCGGTCGCTTCTTCTGCAGCGTCTGCACCTGAACCTATGCAAGTGGACCGTATCAAGCCGGCGGAACTGAGTCGTAAGGAGAGACTGGCACAGGGTCTCTGCTTTTATTGTGGCAGTGCCTCCCATCTTCTTCGTTCCTGTCCGGTGAGACCGGGAAACGCTTCCGCCTAGGACAGGTAAGGGAGGCCTACCTAGGTGAGAGTGATACCTCTCTACCCTTCACTATCTCTGTTTTGTTGCATATTGGTTCTTCTCATTTTTCTGAGGTAGCTTATATTGATTCTGGAGCGGCTGGGAATTTTATTCAACTCGAGGCGGTCAGTAGGTTTCAAATTCCTGTCAGATCCTTGGAGTCTCCTCGGCAGTTAGCTTCAGTTGATGGTTGGCCCTTGCAGGAGACCGTTACCTTGGTCACTGAAGAGGTGGAGCTGCAAATTGGAGCTTTGCATCGGGAGAAGATTGCCTTTTACGTCTTGCCATCTTTGTCTCATTCATTTCTCCTGGGACTTCCATGGTTAAGAATACATGAGCCTGTTTTGGATTGGCGGTCTGGTGACGTCCTCCGATGGGGTCATTCCTGTCAGACCAGATGTCTACGTCCTGTTCTTCCTTTAAGGTTGTCTGTCTCTATTTCTCCTCCACCAGGTTTGCCTTCAGCCTACCATTCCTTTGCTGATGTCTTCGACAAGAAAGAATTTACCCGCTGAATCCTCTTGAGTCTCAAGCCATGTCCGAGTATGTTCAGGAGAATTTAGCCAAGGGTTTCATCCGGAAGTCCTCCTCTCCCATGGGCGCAGATTTCTTTTTTTGTCAAGAAGAAAGATGGAACTCTCCATCCCTGCATAGACTACCGAGGTCTTAATTGTATTACTTTTAAGAACAAGTATCCACTTCCTCTCATTCCGGAACTTTTCGATCGGCTACGGGGAGCACAAATTTTTACTAAGCTGGATCTCCGTGGGGCTTACAATCTTATCCGAATTCGTTCTGGAGATGAGTGGAAGACCGCTTTCAACACCAGAGATGGTCACTATGAGTACCTGGTCATGCCCTTCAGCTTATGCAATGCCCCCGCAGTATTCCAAGAATAAGTGTCAGCAACCTCAATACCACAAATATGTGAAAATATGTGCGGACCAAGCACGTGGTGGAGTTACAAAAACACACTAAAGACCTGGGCCACCCAACAGCGGTACCTACCACCTCTTCAGCTCGTGTTGTTGCCTCTTCCTCCAGCTCACACACAGCTGGTTCGGCTTCTTCCCAGGATCGCCATGGAAGAACCTCTGGCACTGTTGTCCAGAGACCCAGTGTAATTCCACCCACACCACCACATTCCCAGTCATTCTGACACTCCCAGTCCACTCTACAGCCATTGGTAGCACAGGTATGAGAGAAAAGGTGGCCATTCTCAGCAAACCACCCACGAGCATAGGCTCTGAATGCAGGCATTTCAAAACTACTGTCCCTTGAAAAGCTCTCATTCAGGCTGGTGAAGACTGACAGCTTCTGTAACTTGATGGCATTGGCAGTCCCACAATACAATGTGCTCAGACGCTTTTATTTCAGCAGGCAATTCATCCCTGCCCTGCAAAAGCATGTGGAGGGAAACATTAAACATGCGCTACTAAACGCCGTCAGTAGCAAGGTCCACCTCACCACCGATGCGTGGACCAGTCACCATGGACAGGGACGATACATTTCCCTCACCGCCCATTGGATTAATGTTGTCAAGCCAGGTACAGATCGTGAGAGTGGCATTCTACGTTTTCTGCCAACTTCTAGAATTGCAGGAATCCAGTCTGTGCACATTGACTCCTCCTCATACCCCAGTTCCTCAGAATCATCACTGCAGGAGCCGTCACGGTCCACCTCCACATGGACCCGTGAACGCTTACCTGATCTGACCAATATGAGCACAGCCATGGCCAAACGTCAATAGGCCGTATTGAAATTAATTTCTTTGGGGAATCGAAGCCACACAGCGCAGGAGTTCTGGAATGCCATCAAGCAGGAGAGCGACGTGTGGTTTGTGCCAGCGAATATCCAGCCAGGCATGGTAGTGTGTGACAATGGCCGAAATCTGGTGACAGCTCTGGGCCTAGGCAACCTCACTCACATCCCATGTCTGCCACATGTGCTCAACTTGGTCATTCAGAGTTTTTTGAGGGACTATCCGAATCTTGATGCACTGCTGCACAAGGTCCGCCTAGAGTGTGCTCACTTGCGGCGTCTCAGCATGGCAAGATCGCCCATTGCAACTCTGTAGTGCCGATTCCGCCTTCTGGAACATTGCATCATATGTGACCTACCCACTAGGTGGAATTCAACGTTACATATGTTGGAGCGGTTGTGTGAACAGCAGCCAGCAGTAATGGAGTACCAGCTGCATCAGGTGCAAAAAAGTCGCACTGCACGCCATTCAGACTTCACAACCACTGAGTGGGCCACTATGAAGGACGTCTGCCAGGTTTTGCGTGCCTTCGATGATTCCACGCGGATGGCGAGTGCAGATGATGCACTAGTCAGCATGACTGTCCCCCTTATCTGCCTGCTTGAAAGAACACTGCAAGCGCTAAGGGATGAGGTGGTGGAAGAGGTGGAGGATGAGGAGTTAGAAATGCCATCTGCTTCTGGACAGTCTGCGCCACGTGGTTCCTCACAAAGGCCTAGGCAGGGGACACTTTGTGAGGAGCATGAGGAGGACTCAATGGAGGAGGAAGAGATCTGTCCAGAGGAGGGAGATACACAAATCTCCAGTAGTCAGTATGTAGAGCGAGGGTGGGGTGATGCAGAGAAGGCAGAGATCACGCCTCAAGCAGGGGACAGCGTTTCTTGGCCAGTTGGCAGTCTGCAGCACATGGTTGATTTCATGCTGCAGTGCCTGAGAAACGATCACCCCATCGCCCACATTCTTACCACGGCTGATTATTGGGTGTACACCCTCCTAGATCCGCGCTACCATGACAACTTACAAACCCCCATAACACCGTTGCAGCGGGAGCGTAAAATGCGGGAGTACCAAGACATACTGGTGCAGTCCATCATTTTCAAGGTGCTGGCTTGCCCTGCTGCTAGTGTATTATCGGAACGTGTCTTTAGTGCCGCAGGTGGTGTACTAACAGACTGTTGCATGCGAATATCCTCAAATAACGTCAACCGGCTTACTTTTCTGAAAATGAACAATGCCTGGATCTCGCAGGAATTTGCCACTCCTCCTCCAGATTAACTACTTGGTTGGCAACAGTATCCAGGTCTCCTGTTGTGTTCATGTTTCTACCACCTGAACTTTAATCCCTGGGCTCCAACACCGCCAGTTGCTGCTCAGAAGTGCCAGGTGCACAGTCAACACATGACCCAGTGTTATTGGGGTTCAGTAACGTCAGCTGCTCCCCTGCTGTGTAGCCAGCCACATGTCCAGCGACCGCCACGCTGGCACAACAACAGATATTAACCTGCCTCCATTGCAGGCCTCGGCCTACACTCTGCTCCTCCATGATTCCCCGGGCTCCAATACCGCCAGTTGGTGCCCGGAAGTGCTGGCTGCACAGAGAAAAACACTCGCTCATGTGTCAGTGGGGTTCAGTAACACCTGCTGCTCCCATGCTGTGTATCCGGCAACGTGTCGAGCGAACGCCACGCTGGCACAACAACAGACATTAACCTGCCTCCATTACAGGCCTCGGCCTACACTCTGCACCTCCATGATTCCCTGGGCTCCAATACCGCTATTTGGTGCCTGGAAGTGCTGGCTGCACAGAGAAAAACACTCGCTCATGTGTCAGTGGGGTTCAGTAAAGCCAGCTGCTCCCCTTCTGTGTATCCAGCAACGTGTCCAGCGACCGCCACGCTGGCACAACAACAGACATTAACCTGCCTCCATTGCAGGCCTCAGCCTAAACTCTGCACCTCCATGATTCCCCGGGCTCCAATACCATCATTTGATGCCCGGAAGTGCTGGCTGCACAGAGAAAACCACTCGCTCATGTGTCAGTGGGGTTCAGTAACGCCAGCTGCTCCCCTGCTGTGTATCCGGCAACGTGTCCAGTGACCGCCACGCCACGCTGGCGCAACAACAGACATTAACCTGCCTCCATTGCAGGCCTCGGCCTACACTCTGCACCTCCATGATTCCCCTGGCTCCAATACCGCCATTTGGTGCCCGGAAGTGCTGGCTGCACAGAGAAAAACACTCGCTCATGTGTCAGTGGGGTTCAGTAACGCCAGCTGCTCCCCTGCTGTGTATTCGGCAACGTGTCCAGCGACCGCCAGGCTGGCACAACAACAGACTTTAACCCGCCTCCATTGCAGGCCTCGGCCTACACTCTGCTCCTCCCAGATTCCCTGGGCTCCAATACCGCCAGTTGGTGCTCGGAAGTACAGGCTGCACAGAGAAAAACACTCACTCTTATGTCAGTGGGGTTCAGTAACGCCAGCTGTTCCCCTGTTGTTTAGCCAGCAACGTATCCTGCAACTGCCACGCAGACACAACAGACATTAACCTGCCTCCAGTGCAGGCCTTGGCCTACACTCTGCTCCTCCTAGATTCCCTGGGCTCCAATACCCCCAATTGGTGCTCGGAAGTGCAGGCTGCACAGAGAAAAACACTCGCTCATGTGTCAGTGGGGTTCAGTAACGCCAGCTGCTCCCCTGCTGTGTATCCGGCAACGTGTCCAGCGACCGCCAGCCTGGCACAACAACAGACATTAACCTGCCTCCATTGCACACCTCGGCCTAAACTCTGCACCTCCATGATTCCCCGGGCTCCAATACCACCATTTGGTGCCTGGAAGTGCTGGCTGCACAGAGAAAAACACTTGCTCATGTGTCAGTGGGGTTCAGTAACGCCAGCTGCTCCCCTGCTGTGTATCCGGCAACCTGTCCAGCGACCGCCACGCTGACACAACAACAGACATTAACCTGCCTCCATTGCAGGCCTCGGCCTACACTCTGCGCCTCCATGATTCCTCGGGCTCCAATACCGCCATTTGGTGCCAGGAAGTGCTGGCTGCACAGAGAAAAACACTCGCTCATGTGTCAGTGGGGTTCAGTAACGCCAGCTGCTCCCCTGCTGTGTATCCGGCAACGTGTCCAGCGACCGCCACGCTGACACAACAACATACATTAACCTGCCTCCATTGCAGGCCTCAGCCTAAACTCTGCACCTCCTTGATTCCCCGGGCTCCAATACCATCATTTGATGCCCGGAAGTGCTGGCTGCACAGAGAAAAACACTCGCTCATGTGTCAGTGGGGTTCAGTAACGCCAGCTGCTCCCCTGCTGTGTATCCGGCAACGTGTCCAGTGACTGCCACGCCACGCTGGCACAACAAGAGACATTAACCTGCCTCCATTGCAGGCCTCGGCCTACACTCTGCACCTCCATGATTCCCCGGGCTCCAATACCGCCATTTGGTGCCCGGAAGTGCTGGCTGCACAGAGAAAAACACTCGCTCATGTGTCAGTGGGGTTCAGTAACGCCAGCTGCTCCCCTGCTGTGTATCCGGCAATGTGTCCAGCGACCGCCACGCTGACACAACAACAGACATTAACCTGCCTCCATTGCAGGCCTCGGCCTACACTCTGCTCCTCCTAGATTCCCTGGGCTCCAATACCCCCAGTTGGTGCTCGGAAGTACAGGCTGCACAGAGAAAAACACTCACTCTTATGTCAGTGGGGTTCAGTAACGCCAGCTGTTCCCCTGTTGTTTAGCCAGCAACGTGTCCTGCAACCGCCACGCAGACATGACAGACATTAACCTGCCTCCAGTGCAGGCCTCGGCCTACACTCTGCTTCTCCTAGATTCCCTGGGCTCCAATACCGCCATTTGGTGCCCGGAAGTGCTGGCTGCACAGAGAAAACACTGCCTCATGTGTCAAGGGGGTTCAGTAATGCCAGCTGCTCCCCTGTTGTGTATCCGGCAACGTGTCCAGCAACCGCCACGCTGGCACAACAACAGGCATTAACCTGCCTCCATTGTAGGCCTCGGCGTACACTCTGCTCCTCCATGATTCCCCGGGCTCTAATACCGCCAGTTGGTGCCAGGAAGTGCTGGCTGCACAGAGAAAAACACTCGCTCTTGTGTCAGTGGGGTTCAGTAACGCCAGCTGCTCCCCTGCTGTGTATCCAGCATTGTGTCCTGTGACCTCCACGCTGGCACAACAACAGACATTAACCTGCCTCCATTGCAGGCATCGGCCTACACTCTGCACCTCCATGATTCCCCAGGCTCCAATACCTGTTGTGAATTCTGTGGCAGAGCTCCCTCCTGTGGTCACAAGTGGTACTTCGGCTGATTCTCTCTGTGAGCTTCCGTTGGTGGAGGAAAGTGGTACTGCGGCTTCTGAGTTTCCTTCCTCAGGTGATATGGTGAAGTCGTTAGGTGCTGCTTTATTTAACTCCACCTAGTGCTTTGATCCTGGCCTCCAGTCAATGTTCTAGTATTGGACCTGTTTCCTCCTGGATCGTTCCTGTGGCCTGCTGCTCTGCATAGCTAAGTTCTGCTTTGCTATTTTGTTTGCTGTTTTTTCTGTCCAGCTTGTCTATTTGTTTTTTCCTGCTTGCTGGAAGCTCTGGGACGCAGAGGGTGAACCTCCGTGCCGTTAGTTCGGTACGGAGGGTCTTTTTGCCCCTTTGCGTGGTTTTTGTAGGGTTTTGTGTTGACCGCAAAGTTACCTTTCCTATCCTCGCTCTGTTCAGAAAGTCGGGCCTCACTTTGCTAAATCTATTTCATCTCTACGTTTGTCTTTTCATCTTAACTCACAGTCATTATATGTTGGGGCTGCCTTTTCCTTTGGGGTATTTCTCTGAGGCAAGGTAGGCTTATTTTCTATCTTCAGGCTAGCTAGTTTCTCAGGCTCTGCCGAGTTGCATAGGGAGCGTTAGGCGCAATCCACGGCTGCCTCTAGTGTTGTTGGAGAGGATTAGGGATTGCGGTCAGCAGAGTTCCCACGTCTCAGAGCTCGTTCTATGTTTTTGGGTTATTGTCAGGTCACTGTATGTGCTCTGACCTCTATGTCCATTGTGGTACTGAATTATCTTATCATAACAGTACTGGAGGCCGAAAGTACTAATGATTCTCAATAGAGGGAAAAAAGAAGTTCTGAGACCATTTTTTTTTCTCTGCACTGTGTTTTGCCTTTTTTTTTCCCCTAGACATTTGGGTGGTTCAGGACACAGGTGTAGCGATGGACATTAAAGGTCTGTCTTCATGTGTGGATCAGCTCATGGCAAGAGTACAAAATATTCAAGACTTTGTGGTTCAGAATTCTATGTTAGAACCGAGAATTCCTATTCCTGATTTGTTTTTTGGAGATAGAACTAAATTTCTGAGTTTCAAAAATAATTGTAAACTATTTCTGGCTTTGAAACCTCGCTCCTCTGGTGACCCAGTTCAACAAGTTAGGATCATTATTTCTTTTTTACGTGGCGACCCTCAGGACTGGGCATTTTCTCTTGCGTCAGGAGATCCTGCATTAAGTAATATCGATCCGTTTTTCCTGGCGCTCGGATTGCTGTACAATGAACCTAATTCAGTGGATCAGGAAGAGAAAAATTTGCTGGCTCTGTGTCAGGGTCAGGATGAGATAGAGGTATATTGTCAGAAATTTAGAAAGTGGTCCGTACTCACTCAATGGAATGAAGGTGCGCTTGCAGCTATTTTCAGAAAAGGTCTCTCTGAAGCCCTTAAGGATGTCATGGTGGGATTTCCTATGCCTGCTGGTCTGAATGAGTCTATGTCTTTGGCCATTCAGATCGGTCGACGCTTGCGTGAGCGTAAATCTGTGCACCATTTGGCGGTATTACCTGAGCTTAAACCTGAGCCTATGCAGTGCGATAGGACTTTGACCAGAGTTGAACGGCAAGAACACAGACGTCTGAATGGGCTGTGTTTCTACTGTGGTGATTCCACTCATGCTATCTCTTATTGTCCTAAGCGCACTAAGCGGTTTGCTAGGTCTGCCACCATTGGTACGGTACAGTCAAAATTTCTTCTGTCCGTTACCTTGATCTGCTCTTTGTCATCATATTCTGTCATGGCATTTGTGGATTCAGGCGCTGCCCTGAATTTGATGGACTTGGAGTATGCTAGGCGTTGTGGGTTTTTCTTGGAGCCCTTGCAGTGTCCTATTCCATTGAGAGCAATTGATGCTACGCCTTTGGCCAAGAATAAGCCTCAGTACTGGACCCAGCTGACCATGTGCATGGCTCCTGCACATCAGGAGGTTATTCGCTTTCTGGTGTTGCATAATCTGCATGATGTGGTCGTGTTGGGGTTGCCATGGCTACAAGTCCATAATCCAGTATTAGATTGGAAATCCATGTCTGTGTCCAGCTGGGGTTGTCAGGGGGTACATGGTGATGTCCCATTTCTGACTATTTCGTCATCCACCCCTTCTGAGGTTCCAGAGTTCTTGTCTGATTACCGGGATGTATTTGATGAGCCCAAGTCCGATACCCTACCTCCGCATAGGGATTGTGATTGTGCTATCGATTTGATTCCTGGTAGTAAATTCCCAAAAGGTCGACTGTTTAATTTATCTGTGCCTGAGCACGCCGCTATGCGGAGTTATGTGAAGGAGTCCTTGGAGAAGGGGCATATTCGCCCGTCATCGTCGCCATTAGGAGCAGGGTTCTTTTTTGTAGCCAAGAAGGATGGTTCACTGAGACCTTGTATAGATTACCGCCTTCTAAATAAGATCACGGTTAAATTTCAGTACCCCTTGCCGTTGTTATCTGATTTGTTTGCTCGGATTAAGGGGGCTAGTTGGTTCACCAAGATAGATCTTCGTGGTGCATATAATCTTGTGCGTATTAAGCGAGGCGATGAATGGAAAACTGCATTTAATACGCCCGAGGGCCATTTTGAGTATCTAGTAATGCCATTCAGACTTGCCAATGCTCCATCAGTGTTTCAGTCCTTTATGCATGACATCTTCCGAGAGTACCTGGATAAATTCCTGATTGTGTACTTGAATGACATTTTGATCTTCTCGGATGATTGGGAGTCTCATGTGAAGCAGGTCAGAACGGTGTTTCAGGTCCTGCGTGCTAATTCTTTGTTTGTGAAGTGATCAAAGTGTCTCTTTGGTGTTCAGAAGGTTTCATTTTTGGGGTTCATCTTTTCCCCTTCTACTATCGAGATGGACCCTGTTAAGGTCCAAGCCATCCATGATTGGACTCAGCCGACATCTCTGAAAAGTCTGCAAAAGTTCCTGGGCTTTGCTAATTTTTATCGTCGCTTCATCTGCAATTTTTCTAGTATTGCTAAACCATTGACCGATTTGACCAAGAAGGGTGCTGATGTGGTCAATTGGTCTTCTGCTGCTGTGGAAGCTTTTCAAGAGTTGAAGCATCGTTTTTCTTCTGCCCCTGTGTTGTGTCAACCAGATGTTTCGCTTCCGTTCCAGGTCGAGGTTGATGCTTCTGAGATTGGAGCAGGGGCTGTTTTGTCGCAGAGAAGTTCTGATTGCTCGGTGATGAAACCATGCGCCTTCTTTTCCAGGAAGTTTTCGCCTGCTGAGCGAAATTATGATGTGGGCAATCGAGAGTTGCTGGCCATGAAGTGGGCATTCGAGGAGTGGCGTCATTGGCTTGAAGGAGCTAAGCATCGCGTGGTGGTCTTGACTGATCATAAGAACTTGACTTATCTCGAGTCTGCCAAGCGGTTGAATCCTAGACAGGCTCGTTGGTCGCTGTTTTTTGCCCGTTTTGACTTTGTGATTTCGTACCTTCCGGGCTCTAAAAATGTGAAGGCGGATGCTCTGTCTAGGAGTTTTGTGCCCGACTCTCCGGGTTTATCTGAGCCGGCGGGTATCCTCAAAGAGGGAGTAATTGTGTCTGCCATCTCCCCTGATTTGCGGCGGGTGCTGCAAAAATTTCAGGCTAATAAACCTGATCGTTGCCCAGCGGAGAAACTGTTTGTCCCTGATAGGTGGACGAATAAAGTTATCTCTGAGGTTCATTGTTCGGTGTTGGCTGGTCATCCTGGAATCTTTGGTACCAGAGAGTTAGTGGCTAGATCCTTTTGGTGGCCATCTCTGTCGCGGGATGTGCGTACTTTTGTGCAGTCCTGTGGGATTTGTGCTCGGGCTAAGCCCTGCTGTTCTCGTGCCAGTGGGTTGCTTTTGCCCTTGCCGGTCCCGAAGAGGCCTTGGACACATATCTCTATGGATTTTATTTCAGATCTTCCCGTCTCTCAAAAGATGTCAGTCATTTGGGTGGTCTGTGATCGCTTCTCTAAGATGGTCCATTTGGTACCCTTGTCTAAATTACCTTCCTCCTCTGATTTGGTGCCATTGTTCTTCCAGCATGTGGTTCGTTTACATGGCATTCCAGAGAATATCGTTTCTGACAGAGGTTCCCAGTTTGTTTCGAGGTTTTGGCGAGCCTTTTGTGCTAGGATGGGCATTGACTTGTCTTTTTCCTCGGCTTTCCATCCTCAGACTAATGGCCAGACCGAACGAACCAATCAGACCTTGGAAACATATCTGAGATGCTTTGTTTCCGCTGATCAGGATGACTGGGTGTCCTTTTTGCCTTTGGCTGAGTTCACCCTTAATAATCGGGCCAGCTCGGCTACCTTGGTTTCGCCGTTTTTCTGCAACTCTGGGTTCCATCCTCGTTTCTCTTCAGGGCAGGTTGAGTCTTCGGACTGTCCTGGTGTGGATACTGTGGTGGACAGGTTGCAGCAGATTTGGACTCATGTAGTGGACAATTTGACCTTATCCCAGGAGAAGGCTCAACGTTTCGCTAATCGCAGACGCTGTGTGGGTCCCCGACTTCGTGTTGGGGATTTGGTTTGGTTATCTTCTCGTCATATTCCTATGAAGGTTTCCTCTCCTAAGTTTAAACCTCGTTTCATTGGTCCGTATAGGATTTCTGAGGTTCTTAATCCTGTGTCTTTTCGTCTGACCCTTCCAGATTCTTTTTCCATACATAACGTATTCCATAGGTCATTGTTGCGGAGATACGTGGAACCTATGGTTCCATCTGTTGATCCTCCTGCCCCGGTTTTGGTGGAGGGGGAGTTGGAGTATATTGTGGAGAAGATTTTGGATTCTCGTGTTTCAAGACGGAAACTCCAGTATCTGGTTAAGTGGAAAGGTTATGCTCAGAAAGATAATTCCTGGGTCTTTGCCTCTGATGTCCATGCTCCCGATCTTGTTCGTGCCTTTCATATGGCTCATCCTGGTCGTCCTGGGGGCTCTGGTGAGGGTTCGGTGACCCCTCCTCAAGGGAGGGGTACAGTTGTGAATTCTGTGGCAGAGCTCCCTCCTGTGGTCACAAGTGGTACTTCGGCTGATTCTCTCTGTGAGCTTCCGTTGGTGGAGGAAAGTGGTACTGCGGCTTCTGAGTTTCCTTCCTCAGGTGATATGGTGAAGTCGTTAGGTGCTGCTTTATTTAACTCCACCTAGTGCTTTGATCCTGGCCTCCAGTCAATGTTCTAGTATTGGACCTGTTTCCTCCTGGATCGTTCCTGTGGCCTGCTGCTCTGCATAGCTAAGTTCTGCTTTGCTATTTTGTTTGCTGTTTTTTCTGTCCAGCTTGTCTATTTGTTTTTTCCTGCTTGCTAGAAGCTCTGGGATGCAGAGGGTGTACCTCCGTGCCGTTAGTTCGGTACGGAGGGTCTTTTTGCCCCCTTTGCGTGGTTTTTGTAGGGTTTTGTGTTGACCGCAAAGTTACCTTTCCTATCCTCGCTCTGTTCAGAAAGTCGGGCCTCACTTTGCTAAATCTATTTCATCTCTACGTTTGTCTTTTCATCTTAACTCACAGTCTTTATATGTGGGGGCTGCCTTTTCCTTTGGGGTATTTCTCTGAGGCAAGGTAGGCTTATTTTCTATCTTCAGGCTAGCTAGTTTCTCAGGCTGTGCCGAGTTGCATAGGGAGCGTTAGGCGCAATCCACGGCTGCCTCTAGTGTTGTTGGAGAGGATTAGGGATTGCGGTCAGCAGAGTTCCCACGTCTCAGAGCTCGTTCTATGTTTTTGGGTTATTGTCAGGTCACTGTATGTGCTCTGACCTCTATGTCCATTGTGGTACTGAATTATCTTATCATAACAAATACCGCCATTTGGTGCCCAGAAGTGCTGGCTGCACAGAGAAAAACACTCGCTCATGTGTCAGTGGGGTTCAGTAACGCCAGCTGCTCCCCTGTTGTGTATCCGGCAACGTGTCCAGCGATCACCACGCTGGCACAACAACAGACATTAACCTGCCTCCATTGCAGGCCTCGGCCTACACTCTGCTCCTCCTAGATTCCCTGGGTTCCAATACCCCCAGTTGGTGCTCGGAAGTGCAGGCTGCACAGAGAAAAACACTCGCTCATGTGTCAGTGGGGTTCAGTAACGCCAGCTGCTCCCCTGCTGTGTATCCGGCAATGTGTCCAGCGACTGCCATGCTGGCACAACAACAGACTTTAACCTGCCTCCATTGCAGGCCTCGGCCTACACTCTGCTCCTCTATGATTCCCCGGGCTCCAATACCACCAGTTGGTAACATAGTAACATAGTAACATAGTTAGTAAGGCCGAAAAAAGACATTTGTCCATCCAGTTCAGCCTATATTCCATCATAATAAATCCCCAGATCTACGTCCTTCTACAGAACCTAATAATTGTATGATACAATATTGTTCTGCTCCAGGAAGACATCCAGGCCTCTCTTGAACCCCTCGACTGAGTTCGCCATCACCACCTCCTCAGGCAAGCAATTCCAGATTCTCACTGCCCTAACAGTAAAGAATCCTCTTCTATGTTGGTGGAAAAACCTTCTCTCCTCCAGACGCAAAGAATGCCCCCTTGTGCCCGTCACCTTCCTTGGTATAAACAGATCCTCAGCGAGATATTTGTATTGTCCCCTTATATACTTATACA
Source organism: Ranitomeya imitator (assembly GCF_032444005.1). Taxonomy (NCBI): domain Eukaryota; kingdom Metazoa; phylum Chordata; class Amphibia; order Anura; family Dendrobatidae; genus Ranitomeya; species Ranitomeya imitator. The sequence goes on along the minus strand of NC_091285.1, from coordinate 478,942,696 downwards.
TGGTTATTAGATCGCCCCTCAGTCGTCTTTTTTCTAGACTAAATAATCCTAATTTCGCAGATCTATCTGGGTATTGTAGTTCTCCCATCCCCTTTATTAATTTTGTTGCCCTCCTTTGTACTCTCTCTAGTTCCATTATATCCTTCCTGAGCACCGATGCCCCAAACTGGACACAGTACTCCATGTGCGGTCTAACTAGGGATTTGTACAGAGGCAGTATAATGCTCTCATCATGTGTATCCAGACCTCTTTTAATGCACCCCATGATCCTGTTTGCCTTGGCAGCTGCTGCCTGGCACTGGCTGCTCCAGGTAAGTTTATCATTAACTAGGATCCCCAAGTCCTTCTCCCTGTCAGATTTACCCAGTGGTTTCCCATTCAGTGTGTAATGGTGATATTGATTCCTTCTTCCCATGTGTATAACCTTACATTTATCATTGTTAAACCTCATCTGCCACCTTTCAGCCCAAGTTTCCAACTTATCCAGATCCATCTGTAGCAGAATACTATCTTCTCTTGTATTAACTGCTTTACATAGTTTTGTATCATCTGCAAATATCGATATTTTACTGTGTAAACCTTCTACCAGATCATTAATGAATATGTTGAAGAGAACAGGTCCCAATACAGACCCCTGCGGTACCCCACTGGTCACAGCGACCCAGTTAGAGACTATACCATTTATAACCACCCTCTGCTTTCTATCACTAAGCCAGTTACTAACCCATTTACACACATTTTCCCCCAGACCAAGCATTCTCATTTTGTGTACCAACCTCTTGTGCGGCACGGTATCAAACGCTTTGGAAAAATCGAGATATACCACGTCCAATGACTCACCGTGGTCCAGCCTATAGCTTACCTCTTCATAAAAACTGATTAGATTGGTTTGACAGGAGCGATTTCTCATAAACCCATGCTGATATGGAGTTAAACAGTTATTCTCATTGAGGTAATCCAGAATAACATCCCTCAGAAACCCTTCAAATATTTTACCAACAATAGAGGTTAGACTTACTGGCCTATAATTTCCAGGTTCACTTTTAGAGCCCTTTTTGAATATTGGCACCACATTTGCTATGCGCCAGTCCTGCGGAACAGACCCTGTCGCTATAGAGTCCCTAAAAATAAGAAATAATGGTTTATCTATTACATTACTTAGTTCTCTTAGTACTCGTGGGTGTATGCCATCCGGACCCGGAGATTTATCTATTTTAATCTTATTTAGCCGGTTTCGCACCTCTTCTTGGGTTAGATTGGTGACCCTTAATATAGGGTTTTCATTGTTTCTTGGGATTTCACCTAGCATTTCATTTTCCACCGTGAATACCGTGGAGAAGAAGGTGTTTAATATGTTAGCTTTTTCCTCGTCATCTACAACCATTCTTTCCTCACTATTTTTTTAAGGGGCCTACATTTTCAGTTTTTATTCTTTTACTATTGATATAGTTGAAGAACAGTTTGGGATTAGTTTTACTCTCCTTAGCAATGTGCTTCTCTGTTTCCTTTTTGGCAGCTTTAATTAGTTTTTTAGATAAAGTATTTTTCTCCCTATAGTTTTTTAGAGCTTCAATGGTGCCATCCTGCTTTAGTAGTGCAAATGCTTTCTTTTTACTGTTAATTGCCTGTCTTACTTCTTTGTTTAGCCACATTGGGTTTTTCCTATTTCTAGTCCTTTTATTCCCACAAGGTATAAACCGCTTACACTGCCTATTTAGGATGTTCTTAAACATTTCCCATTTATTATCTGTATTCTTATTTCTGAGGATATTGTCCCAGTCTACCAGATTAAGGGCATCTCTAAGCTGGTCAAACTTTGCCTTCCTAAAGTTCAGTGTTTTTGTGACTCCCTGACAAGTCCCCCTAGTGAAAGACAGGTGAAACTGTACAATATTGTGGTCGCTATTTCCTAGATGCCCGACCACCTGCAGATTTGTTATTCTGTCAGGTCTATTAGATAGTATTAGGTCTAAAAGTGCTGCTCCTCTGGTTGGATTCTGCACCAATTGTGAAAGATAATTTTTCTTGGTTATTAGCAGAAACCTGTTGCCTTTATGGTGCTCGGAAGTACAGGCTGCACATAGAAAAACACTCACTCTTATGTCAGTGGGGTTCAGTAATGCCAGCTGTTCCCCTTCTGTGTAGCCAGCAACGTGTCCTGGGACCACCACGCAGACACAAAAGACATTAACCTGCCTCCAGTGCAGGCCTCGGCCTACACTCTGCTCCTACTAGATTCCCTGGGCTCCAATACCGCCAGTTGGTGCTTGGCAGCGCAGGCTGCAGAGAGAAAAACACTCGCTCATGTGTCAGTGGGGTTTAGTAACGCCAGCTGTTCCCCTGCTGTGTAGCCAGCAACATGTCCTGCGACCGCCATGCAGACACAACAGACATTAACCTGCCTCCAGTGCAGGCCTCGGCCAACACTCTGCTCCTCCTAGATTCCCTGGGCTCCAATACTGCCAGATGGTGCTCAGAAGTGCAGGCTGCACAGAGAAAAACACTCGCTCATGTGTCAGTGGGGTTCAGTAACGCCAGCTGTTCCCCTTCTGTGTAGCCAGCAACATGTTCTATGACTGCCACGCAGACAAAACAGGCATTAACCTGCCTCCAGTGCTGGCCTCGGCCTACCCTCTGCTCCTCCTAGATTCCCTGGGCTCCAATACCGCTAGTTGGTGCTCGGAAGTACAGGCTGCACAGAGAAAAACACTCACTCTTATGTCAGTGGGGTTCAGTAATGCCAGCTGTTCCCATGCTGTTTAGCCAGCAACGTGTCCTGCAACCGCCACGCAGACACAACAGACATGAACCTGCCTCCAGTGCAGGCCTCGGCCTACACTCTGCTTCTCCTAGATTCCCTGGGCTCCAATACCGCCAGATGGTGCTCAGAAGTGCAGGCTGCACAGAGAAAAACTCTCACTCATGTGTCAGTGGGGTTCAGTAACGCCAGCTGTTCCCCTGCTGTGTAGCCAGCAACGTGTCCTGCGACCGCCACGCAGACACAACAGACATTAACTTGCCTCCAGTGCAGGCCTCGGCCTACACTCTGCTCCTCCTAGATTCCCTGGGCTCCAATACTGCCAGTTGGTGCTCGGAAGTGCAGGCTGCACAGAGAAAAACACTCGCTCATGTGTCAGTGGGGTTCAGTAACGCCAGCTGTTCCCCTGCTGTGTAGCCAGCAACGTGTCCTGCGACCGCCACGCAGACACAACAGACATTAACCTGCCTCCACTGCAGGCCTCGGCCTACAATCTCCTTCTCCTAGATTCCCTGGGCTTCAATACTGCCAGATGGTGCTCAGAAGTGCAGGCTGCACAGAGAAAAACTCTCGCTCATGTGTCAGTGGGGTTCAGTAACGCCAGCTGTTCCCCTGCTGTGTAGCCAGCAACGTGTCCTGCGACCGCCACGCAGACACAACAGACATTAACTTGCCTCCAGTGCAGGCCTCGGCCTACACTCTGCTCCTCCTAGATTCCCTGGGCTCCAATACTGCTAGTTGGTGCTCGGAAGTGCAGGCTGCACAGAGAAAAACACTCGCTCATGTGTCAGTGGGGTTCAGTAACGCCAGCTGTTCCCCTGCTGTGTAGCCAGCAACGTGTCATGCGACCGCCACACAGACACAACAGACATTAACATGCCTCCAGTGTAGGCCTCGGCCTACACTCTGGTCCTCCTAGATTCCCTGGGCTCCAATACCGCCAGTTGGTGCTCGGAAGTGCAGGCTGCACAGAGAAAAACACTCGCTCATGTGTCAGTGGGGTTCAGTAATGCCAGCTGTTTCCCTGCTGTGTAGCCAGCAACGTGTCCTGCGACCGCCACGCAGACACAACAGACATTAGCCTGCCTCCAGTGCAGGCTTCGGCCTACACTTTGCTCCTCCTAGATTCCCTGGGCTACAATACCGCCAGTTGGTGCTCGGAAGTGCAGGCTGCACAGAGAAAAACACTCGATCATGTGTCAGTGGGGTTCAGTAACGCCAGCTGCTTCCCTGCTGTGCATCCGGCAACGTGTCCAGCGACCGCCTAGCTGGCACAACAATAGACTTTAACCTGCCTCCATTGCAGGCTTCGGCCTACGCTCTGCTCCTCCATGATTCCCCGGGCTCAAATACCACTAGTTGGTGCCCGGAAGTGCTGGCTGCAAAGAGAAAAACACTCGCTCATGTGTCAGTGGGGTTCAGTAACGACAACTGCTCACCTGCTCTGTATCCGGCAACGTGTCCTGCGACTGCCACGCTAGGACAACAACAGATATTAACCTGCCTCTATTGCAGGCCTCGGCCTACCCTCTGCTCCTCCTAGATTCCCTGGGCTCCAATACCACCAGTTGGTGCTCGGAAGTACAGGCTGCACAGAGAAAAACACTCACTATTATGTCAGTGGGGTTCAGTAACGCCAGCTGTTCCCCTGTTGTTTAGCCAGCAACGTGTCCTGCAACTGCCACACAGACACAACAGACATTAACCTGCCTCCAGTGCAGGCCTCGGTCTACACTCTGCTCCTCCTAGATTCCCTGGGCTCCAATACCGCCAGATGGTGCTCAGAAGTGCAGGCTGCACAGGGAGAAAAAACACTTGCTCATCTGTCAGTGGGGTTCAGTAACGCCAGCTGTTCCCCTGCTGTGTAGCCAGCAATGTGTTCTGCGACCGCCACGCATACACAACAGGCATTAACCTGCCTCCAGTGCAGGCCTCGGCCTACACTCTGCTTCTCCTAGATTCCCTGGGCTCCAATACCGCCAGTTGGTGCTCGGAAGTGTAGGCTGCACAGAGAAAAACACTCGCTCATGTGTCAGTGGGGTTCAGTAACGCCAGCTGTTCCCCTGCTGTGTAGCCAGCAACATGTCCTGCGACCGCCACGCAGACACAACAGACATTAACCTGCCTCGAGTTCAGGCCTCGGCCAAGACTCAGCTCCTCCTAGATTCCCTGGGGCTCCAATACCGCCAGATGGTGCTCAGAAGTGCAGGCTGCACAGAGAAAAACACTCGCTCATGTGTCAGTGGGGTTCAGTAACGCCAGCTGTTCCCCTGCTGTGTAGCCAGCAACGTGTCCTGCGACCACCAAGCAGACACAACAGACATTAACCTGCCTCCAGTGCAGGCCTCGGCCTACACTCTGCTCCTCCTAGATTCCCTGGGCTCCAATACCGCTAGTTGGTGCCCAGAAGTGCTGGCTGCACAGAGAAAACACTGCCTCATGAGTCAGTGGGGTTCAGTAATGCCAGCTGCTCCCCTGCTGTGTATCCGGCAACGTGTCCAGAAACCGCCACGCTGGCACAACAACAGACTTTAACCCGCCTCCATTGCATGCCTCGGCCTACACTTTGCTCCTCCATGATTCCCCGGGCTCCAGTACCACCAGTGGGTGCCTGGAAGTGCTGGCTGCACAGAGAAAAACACTTGCTCATGTGTCAGTGGGGTTCAGTAACGACAACTGCTCCCCTGCTGTGTATCCGCCAACGTGTCCTGCGACCGCCACGCTGGCACAACCACAGATATTAACCTGCCTCCATTGCAGGCCTCGGCCTACACTCTGCTCTTCCTAGATCTCCTGGGCTCCAATACCGCCAGTTGGTGCTCGGAAGTGCAGGCTGCACAGAGAAAACCACTCACTCATGTGTCAGTGGGGTTCAGTAACGCCAGCTTTTCCCCTGCTGTGTAGCCAGCAGTGTGTCCTGCGACCACCACGCAGACACAACAGACATTAACCTGCCTCCAGTGCAGGCCTTGGCCTACACTCTGCTCCTCCATGATTCCCCGGGCTCCAATACCGCCAGTTGATGCCCGGAAGTGCTGGCTGCACAGAGAAAACACTGCCTCATGTGTCAGTGGGGTTCAGTAATGCCAGCTGCTCCCCTGCTGTGTATCCGGCAACGTGTCCAGCAACTGCCACGCTGGCACAACAACAGGCATTAACCTGCCTCCATTGTAGGCCTCGGCCTACACTCTGCTCCTCCTAGATTCCCTGGGCTCCAATACCGCCAGTTGGTGCTCAGAAGTGCAGGCTGCACAGAGAAAAACACTCGCTCTTGTGTCAGTGGGGTTAAGTTACGCCAGCTGCTCCCCTGCTGTGTATCCGGCAACGTGTCCAACGACCGTCACGCTGGCGCAACAACAGACATTAACCTGCCTCCATTGCTGGCTTCGGCCTATACTCTGCTCCTCCTAGAATCCCTGGGCTCCAATACCGCCAGTTGGTGCCCGGAAGTGCTGGCTGCACAGAGAAAACAATCGCTCATGTGTCCGTGGGGTTCAGTAATGCCAACTGCTCCCCTGCTGTGTATCCAGCAAAGTGTCCTGCGACCGCCACGCTGGCAAAACATCAAATATTAGACTGCTTCCAGTGCAGGCTTCGGCCTACACTCTGCTCCTCCTGCTGTCCCTGGGCACTTTCGCCGCCAGTTCGTGCTCGGAAGTGCTGTCTGCACAGTTAACAGCTGCTCCTCTGTTACTGGGGTTCAGTAACATCAGCTAATCCCCAACTGTGTGTGCGGCAATGTGTCATGCGACCGCCACGCTGGCACAACATCAGATATTAAACTCCCTCCAGTGCAGGCTTCGGCCTACATTCTGCTCCTCCTGCTGTCCCTGGGCACTTACACCGCCAGTTCGTGCTCGGAAGTGCTGTCTGCACAGTCAACACTTGTTGCTGTGTTATTGTGGTTCAGTAACGTCAGCTGATCACCAGCTGTGTGTGCGGCAATGTGTCATGCGACCGCCACGCTGGCACAACATCAGATATTAAACTCCCTCCAGTGCATGCTTCGGCCTACACTCTGCCCTCCTGCTGTCCCTGGGCACTTACACCGCCAGTTCGTGCTCGGAGGTGCTGTCTGCACAGTTAACAGCTGCTCCTCTGTTATTGGGGTTCAGTAACGTCAGCTGTTCCCCTGTTGTGTGTGCGGCAAAAACTAAAGTCTGCTCCTCCTGCTGTCCCTGGGCTTCAACACCGCCAGTTGTTGCCTGGAAGTGCTGTCTGCACAGTCAACAGCTGCTCCTCTGTTATTGGGTTTCAGTAACGCCAGCTGCTCCCCTGCTGTACGTGCGGCAAAAACTAAAGTCTGCTCCTCCTGCTTTCCCTGGGTTTCAACACCGCCAGTTGTTGCCTGGAAGTGCTGTCTGCACAGTCAACACTTGCTGCCGTGTTATTGGGTTTCAGTAACGCCAGCTGTTCCCCTGCCGTGTGTGTGGCAAAAACTAAAGTCTGCTCCTCCTGCTTTCCCTGGGTTTCAACACTGCCAGTTGTTGCCTGGAAGTTCTGTCTGCACAGTCACCAGTTGCTCCTCTGTTATTGGGGTTCAGTAACGCCAGCTGCTCCCCTGCTGTGTGTGCGGCAATGTGTCATGTGACCACTACGCTGGCACAACATCAGATATTAAACTCCCTCCAGTGCAGGCTTCGGCCTACGCTCTGCTCCTCCTGCTGTCCCTGTGCACTTACACTACCAGTTCGTGCTCAGAAGTGCTGTCTGCACAGTCAACACTTGCTGCTGTGTTATTGGGTTTCAGTAACGCCAGCTGTTCCCCTGCTGTGTGTGTGGCAAAAACTAAAGTCTGCTCCTCCTGCTTTCCCTGGGTTTCAACACCGCCAGTTTTTACCCGGACGTGCTGCCTGCACAGTCAACACTTGCTGCCGTGTTATTGGGGTTCAGCTACGCCAGCTGATCCCCAGCTGTGTGTGCAGCAATTATTACAGTCAGTTTCTAGCAATGACCCTGGGCTCCAACACTGCCAGTTGCTGCTCAGAAGTGTCTTTGGCATGGGTACTCCCTCCAGCCCAGCTTGGTTCCAGCACGCCAGCTGTTTCCAGGTAGTGTCAAGGTCACTTAGACTCCAAAACGTTGTCATGTCGTGTTGCGGTCGGGTTATTTGAAACCATGGTGCCTGCAGTTTAGGTGCTTCCTATGTGGGCTGCGGGAAGTGGCAATCAAGGCTGGTTCAGTAGTGCCAATAGGACAAGCTTCCCCTGTAGGACTGTGGTTTCTCGGTAACTGTGGCCGGCTCACGGCCTAGCTATTGTTTCTTTCCCTGTGGACCTTCTGCTGCTTATCTGAGTTTCAGCACCGTTGTCTGGTTCTTGGGAAGACAATCTTGACTAGGTCCCCCTGGTTCCAGCACCGTCAGCTGGTTCCGGGCAGAGCCTTTGGCTTACGTGTCTCCTTCTGGGTATCCGAGTTTCACCAACGTCAGGTGGTCTTGGTAGTGCTTTCTGGCACGGGTACCTCCTGCTTAGTAACCGGGTTCCAGTACCGTCAGCTGGTCCTCGGTCGTGCCATTGGCTCTTCTACCTTTGGGTCGCCATCCGGGTTCCAGTACCGTCAGCTGGTTCTCGGCAGTGTCTTTTGCTCTTCTGCCTTCTGCTCTCCATCCTGGTTCCAGCACCATCAGCTGGTTCCGGGCAGAGCCTTTGGCTTAGGTGCCTCCTTCTGGTTATCTGAGTTCCACCAACGTCAGGTGGTCCTTGGTAGTGCTTTCAGGCACGGGTACCTCCTGCTTAGTAATCGGGTTCTAGTACCATCAGCTGGTCCTCGGTCGTGCCATTGGCTCTTCTACCTTCAGGTAGCCATCTGGGTTCCAGTACTGTCAGCTGGTTCTCAGCAGTTCCTCAGCCTTCTTGTACCTCCTGCTACAGTTCCAAGTTCAACACCCTAAAGATGACGACCCTGAAGACCGAGAAGCAAAAGAACAAAAAGCTGCAGAACAAAAAGCAGAAGAACATTAAGCATAAGACTAAAAATCAGAGCAAAAGATATCTAAATTATAAGCAGAAGAAGACTAAGCAGTGTATGGGGGTGAGTCTGTTCCTCCTCGTGGTGCCCCTGGAAAATACCTGCTGCTGCAAGCAAAATAGAACGCGGACAAATACTGTTGTAAATCTTTTGTGACAGGCAGAACGGAAGGTGTAATCTTCAAACTTTTATAGATAACAACTACAGGAATGCCTGTCACAAATAAGAATATGATGAAGAAGAAGAAGAATATGAAGTAGATGAAGAAGTAGAATATGAAGAAGAATAAGAGTTGAATAAGAAGAATATGGAGAATTTTTACGGAAAGAATAATAGGAATTAGGTGAAGAAGAAGATGAATAAGGTGAAGAAGATGTTGATGAAAAACATGCTGCTGCTGAGGATGATGAAGAGGAAAGTGTGGGAGAAGTAAAAAAAGGTGCAGAGCATGGCAGTACTGAAACATAAATATCTGACAAAATATAAAAAATCTAAACATAGTCAATATCTTTGTAACTCTGAACGTCTTAAAAAAAATTAATTCCTGCTCTTCCATTTGATTGGCCTAAACCTCTATGCCTTTAATGTCTCCTCCACCTCCACTGATACATTCTACGTTATTCTTAGTTGTGTTCCTTCATGTGGAATTAACCACAAGGAAAGAAAGGGATATTTTAATTCCGATATTTTTGTCCCATTGACTTGCATTGGTATCGGTATAGGAGATATCCGATATTTTGTCGATATCGGCCGATCCAATCCGATACTGATACTTCCGAATATCGGAAGGTATTGCTAAACACTAGTAACAATCAAAAGAAACAAAGTATATTCAAACATAATATATCAAATATACGCTCCTAGAGAAATACTGTGGCTGGTTATCTGATAAGTAAGAGAAAATCATAAGGAAGATGGATACTATACAAGGCAAAAAACAACATTATATCAAATGTGAAGACACAAAAGCGCACAGAGAGGTAAAAAAATACTCTGTTGTAAAAAAGTCACAGTAAATAAGCAAGCGCTAGTCAAAAAATGAAAAAATACAGGGTATTTAGTTAATACTTTTTTTTGCAAAAAAAGTATGTTAAGCTGCTCCACCAATCGCCAAGGTATACCCATAATAGAGCAGTCCTATCTAATGTATATAATCCCTATCTGATGTATTTAAAAACCTGATCATCTGTATAGTACCTGTATGAGCAGGGTTCAGAGAGAAAATATCCATGTAGAACATGCAGGATGGAACAGCTACAATGCAAATGACCCACAGAGGAGTGGTGGACTCCCCAGTCTTGTAGAAACAAGAGAACAATTATAAAACCAAAAACACATGGGCTACTTGCACAGTGAACAAGTCTGTAGAAACCTGTTCACACCACCAAAGAACTTGAAGACACAAAAGCACACAGAGAGGTCAAAAAATACTCTGTTGTAAAAAAGTCACAGTAAATAAGCAAGCGCTAGTCAAAAAATGAAAAAATACAGGGTATTTAGTTAATACTTTTTTTTTGCAAAAAAAGTATGTTAAGCTGCTCCACCAATCGCCAAGGTATACCATGTGTTTTTGGTTTTATAATTGTTCTCTTGTATACATTAGATAGGACTGCTCTATTATGGGTATACCTTGGCGATTGGTGGAGCAGGGCGCGTCCGAGGGTGAGTATATACCTAATAGGAATATACTCACCCTCGGACGAGCCCTGCTTCTTTCCGGCAGCCTTCCTTCCTAAGAATCAGCGCTTGAAGGACCTTCGGTGATGTCGCGGCTTGTGATTGGTCGCGTGAGCGGTCACCTGGGCGGTCGCGCGACCAATCACAAGCCGCGACGTCATCTACGGTCCTTCACGCGCTGATTCTAAGGAAGGAAGGCTGCCGGTTAGTACCAGGGCGCGTCAGAGGGTAAGTATAGCAATATTTTTTATTTTAATTCTTTATTTTACACTTAAATATGGATCCCAGGGCCTGAAGGAGAGTTTCCTCTCCTTCAGACCCTGGGAACCATAGTATCCCATTGCACTGCATTGGGTTTCGTGTTTCGGCCGACCCCGACCCCGACTTTTCTATAGGATCGGCCGATTTCACTCGACCCGACTTTTGAGAAAGTCGGGTTTCGTGAAACCCGACCCGATCCTATAAAAGTAAAAGTCGCTCAACCCTAGGTATGTATAATGATCATTACTCTGCCCACATATAGATGTATGCGCAATGTCACAGCAGAGTGCGCTGTACAAGACAGTACAGCATGTTATATAGTAAAGCCGAATCGCTAGGCTACCTGTGTCTTGGCTATCGCTGCATCCACCGCTGTGTTGGGAATATAGTGGAGAGTGCTCGGGGTTAAATTATGGAGCGCAGGGACATGGCTGGCGTGTACTTCTGGTTACCTGTGGGAAAGCCGGGTAGTACCGCGCAGAAGCGGAAGTGACGCGAGAGTGGGCGTGGCTTAAAGTTGCGTACCACCGCCGGACAAAAACAATATGGAAGTGCGTTCCACCCTGCTGCAATGTCGTGCATGTGCAATTGTAGGAAGAGCCGCAATGTGGTCATATGTACGCAATGGGGCAGAATATAACATAATGAATATATATAGATGGGAGCGGGTGATGCAAGATGACTGTGGATGTTAAGTGAAAAGGAATGATGGTAAACACTTATATGGGGATTAAGACAATGAGTCTAATATGACACAGGGGAATGAGTGAAGGAAACATAAGTTGGATACTGGATTGAAGGGTGCACTTGTCAGGTTGGCTGGCGTGTAACGATATACGAGGAGCACTGGAAGGCCGAGAAGAGATGTGCAAAACGTGTCGGTCTATATTCGTGCTCTGCACTGTCCGGAAGTCAATAGAGACGGCTCTGGAGGAAATGGAGACAATGGTGATAGTACTTATAATAATGACATACAAATATGTTTATATAAACGCCATTAGGTCATAATCCTTATTGAGACCCCTTGGAGAGAAGGTCTCTAATGTATGAATCCAAAACGCCTTTCTTTTTTTCAATAATATTGACCTATTGCCACCTCTCCTGGGTAGAAGGACTGAGTCAATTACCTGGTACCTGAGTTGCGATACTGAGTGCCCTTGGGTATGGAAGTGATGAGGGATAGGTAAGAATAAGTTTTTGCAACGGATTGTGGACTTATGCTTTGAGATTCTGTCATGGACCGACTGGGTGGTTTCACTGATATAAAGAAGGCCACACGGGCATTTAATCATATAAACCACAAAAGATGAATCGCACGTAAAAAAAATCCCTAATATGGAAGGTCTTACCCGACCTAGGATGTTGGAATGTACTTCCCTTCCATATATTGTTACACTGAGCACAGTGCAAACAAGGAAATGTGCCGGTCTTAGGTTTGGATAAAAAACGTTGTTTATGTGAGGAACTAGGGCCAATATCGGCCCTGACTAGATTGTCTCTAAGATTGGGTGGTCTTTTGAAACAGGGCAAAAATGGTTCCCTGAATTCTGGCACATCAGGATGTGCGGTAGACAGCAAATGCCAATGTTTTCTGATGGATTTATGTAATTTATATAAGTTGGGATGATATAAATGGACAAACGGAATACGTTTGCCCTTACTGTTTGTAGGAGGACTGGGAGGGAGGTCCCTAGAATGTTCTAGGATTGCTGAAGGGTAACCCCTCTTTTCAAACTTAGTAGTCATGTCATGGAGTCGTTGTACTCTCAGAGGGCCATCGGGGACTATACGTTTGACCCACTGGAACTGAGATCTGGGGATAGAACGCTTCACCGGAGGAAGATGGAAACTTTGGTAATGGAGAATACTATTCCTGTCTGCAGGTTTGATGTAAAGGTCCGTGGTCAGCGTGCCCTTGGAGTCCTTGAGAACCATGGTATCCAAAAAATTAATGGCATGTTGGTCACAATTCATAATGAATTTGATCCCAGGCCAGGCCCCATTGAGAAATGTAAAGAACTCCTGTAGAGACTCCAATGAGCCCCCCAAATGCAAAAAATATCATCAATATAGCGTTTCCAGAGGGAAACACTACTGATGAATAGCGGATGTTTATAAATGACGGAAGACTCAAAGTCAAACATGTAGGTATTTGCATAGGGGGCGCTACATTGCGGTCCCCCGCATCTGTAAGAAAAAGGTATTCTAAAAAAGAAAGAAGTTGTTATACAAGACAATTGTTAGGAGGTCCACACAGAGATTAATTTGACCAGTGTCAAAGCCAGCCGTGGTGAGAGAATGATGAACAGAATTGATACAATTGATGTGAGGGAAAGACATATACAAGTCCTTGACATCGAGAGTAACCAGCAGTGTATCAGCTGGTACTCGCTTGATTGATGAAATACACTGAAGAAATCCCCCTGTGTCAATGAGAAACGATGGGGATGTTTGGGTAATGGGAGTCAAGATTTTTTCAAGGTAAATGGACAATGGAGACAGGATTGAGTCAGTGGAGGCAACTATTGGCCTCCCTGGGGGATTCTTTAGGTTTTTATGGATCTTGGGTAGGATATAGAACACCGGTGTGATGGGATTCTCTTTCTTAAGATATTCATAGGTTTTGGCATCAAGGATGCCCTGTGAAAGGTATTTAGTAAGAATAGATTTGATTTTATTACGGATCTCCGAAGTAGGATCCTTAGTAAGTTTACTATAGACCGTAGTGTCACTTAGTTGCCTGTTAATCTCTGAAATAAAATGCATTTTGTCCATAATGACTAGGGCACTGCCCTGTCAGCTGGCTTAATAAACAAACTGTCATCTTTCTGAAGTGAAGGCAGTTCATGATGTTCAGTAGAGGACAAATTAGAAGGAAAAAATAACCATTTTTTTTTTCAATATTATCATGTATATTATGGAAGGAATCCTGTACAAAACTGATAAAAGTTTCTACCGCATGAGAGCCCTGAGGTGGGCAAAATGAACTTTTGTTATGGAGACCAAGATTTAGAATAGACATGGGATTACTGGAAGGTAAAGTAGTTATAGAGGGGATGGGCGATGAGGCAAAATGAGCCTTGAGTCTAAAGGTACCGTCACACTAAAGCGACGCTGCAGCGATACCGACAGCGATCCGGATCGCTGCAGCGTCGCTGTTTGGTCGCTGGAGAGCTGTCACACAGACAACTCTCCAGCGACCAACGATGCCGGTAACCAGGGTAAACATCGGGTTACTAAGCGCAGGGCCACGCTTAGTAACCCGATGTTTACCCTGGTTACCATCGTTAAAGTAAAAAAAACAACCACTACATACTTACCTACCGCTGTCTGTCCTCGGCGCTCTGCTTCTCTGCTCTGGCTGTGAGCGCCGGGCAGCCGGAAAGCAGAGCGGTGACGTCACCGCTCTGCTTTCCGGCCGCTGTGCTCACAGCCAGAGCAGAGAAGCACAGCGCCGAGGACAGACAGCGGTAGGTAAGTATGTAGTGGTTGTTTTTTTTACTTTAACGATGGTAACCAGGGTAAACATCGGGTTACTAAGCGCGGCCCTGTGCTTAGTAACCCGATGTTTACCCTGGTTACCAGCGAAGACATCGCTGAATCGGCGTCACACACGCCGATTCAGCGATGTCAGCGGGAGATCCAGCGACGAAACAAAGTTCTGGACTTTCTTCCCCGACCAGCGATATCACAGCAGGGGCCTGATCGCTGCTGCCTGTCACACTGGACGATATCGCTAGCCAGGACGCTGCAACGTCACGGATCGCTAGCGATATCGTCCAGTGTGACGGTACCTTAAGGAGGCGAACTTGTACTGACCTGGGTAATCATAATGGCAGGTCAGTTTTAGCATTTAGTGAACCTCGCCAAGAAGCCAAACAAATAACAAGTGTGGGATTGCACTTTTTTTGCAATTGCACCGCACTTGGAATTTTTTCCCGTTTTCTAGTACACGACATGGTGAAACCAATGGTATTGTTTAAAAATATAACTCGTCTCACAAAAAATAAGCTCTCACATGGCTATATTGACAGAAAAATAAAAAGTTATGGCTTTGGGAAGGAGGGGAGCGAAAAACAGAAAACGCAAAACGGAAAAAAGCTCTGGTCATTAAGGGGTTGATAAACAAATTCTTACTCCACACAGGGAGATAGGGAAAACTTGAGGTAAAATGCAGGCAAGATAGGGAATATAGGGGTTTTGTTGGAGAAAAAAATCAACGCAAATAAAACAAATAAGGTCATTGCCAATTAAGTCACTTATACATCAGGAGTCTTCCTGACAGGGAAGGTTCCGGAGTAGATAATGGCACCAACAGCCATCGACACAATGTGGATCCAGTGTGGTCCTGAAGAAGGCGATGATACATTCCTGGCTGGCAACGTTAAGTCTTTGAAACGTCCTGTTGGGTCCGCAGTAAGGAGACTCTGGTGACCGGCAATGTATATACCAGATTCCTGTCAAAGTTAAGCAAAGCTCGACGAATATGCATAGGGAAGTAAGAAAGCAGCAGTTTCCGGTCACAGTCACAGTCTCTGTCAGGCAGCACACGCGCAGCACTCACTGTTACTGAACAATTGACAATTCGATGTTCGGGTGCCGTCCTGCACATGACAGGCTTCTTGTCAGAGTCTCTGCGATCCGTCCCCCTCATGACCGGGTGCGCATCACTGCTGCTAATGGTTCTTGAAGCAGGAGCTCTTTCCCTCTGCAGCCGCATGCTCTGCCTTCCCACCAACTCTGACTGTACCTGTGCGCTTCGCTCACCCTGGTACCACTTAGCCACGCCCCTTATCAGCTCGCTAAAAGATCGATCCAGTTCCATAAACTTTCCCCAGGACAGCAGAGGAGACAGCTCTGACAGTTCCAGACCCCTCACAAGAAATGCACCCCCAGCCTGGTTTCTCTTCTTACGCTCTCAATTCCCGATAATTGTGCAGTGTAAACAGGCAGCTAATCACCCGTCAAATGAGCAATACTCTCATTCATCAGACGAAATGATCTTGCTTAAAATAATCACTGTTCTCAGCAGCTCACCTTCAATTGGCAAACAAGCAGCCAATCAGCTATTGTTTAATGCCGCAAATTTTGTAGTGTAAACACAACCTTGGGGTGCATTTACAGTTAAAATTTTACAGTAATAAATGACCGCCGATAGATAAATATTTACCAATCGGCAGTTGATCAAAAGCCTGTTTATACAGGCAGACAGTGCTTCAGATAGACCCTGAATGATCAGTAGCATTGCTCTTTGTGTATAGACTGTCATTGTTTTCGGCAACACTGTTCCTATTTAAACAGGATGGTATGCTGTCAATAATGATAATCTTTAGGGGAAGCCAAAACTTTTTTCACGTGAAATGCAATCATTTTTCTCATTTGTCAGGTGATTGGCAGTCTTTTCATACTGGATGATTATCGTGAAACAATCATACAGTGTAAATGGACCTTTACTTTCCTTAATGGTTTAGCCCGATACTAAATCTGTTTAGGACCCATTAGGCCCCCATTTTTGTTGGCCGTTGTATCAAATACTTTTCCTAGTTATTTTTTCTTTAATATGATTTTTATAAATGGGAGGTTATTTAAAAAATACTATATGTTAAATGAAATTTGAGTCAAACAGCTGCTGATGTAATGTGATGAAATCTTCACAGCTCACTAGATTATCAGTTGACAGGTCTAGGATGTGAAAAGATTAGAGGTTTAAACTTCTGCTTAGCCCTTAGAGCCATTTATTTAGCTAAGTGTCTATGGATGTCATGAAGTAGTAACCCAGCCATGCGTACCCTTCACTTGAATAAACATTGTAGTGACTGTATGCAAAGAAAGCCTGCAATCACACATCAAACAAATGCCAACATCCAGTCTGAGATAGTAGTCCACTTATAATTAACAACTCCTAATTAAATAGGATTATGCTGTGTTTTATTTGCTTTTCTTCCACTCACAAAAAGGCACACTTAATGCAAATGGCCTCACAGCCAGTTGCTAGTATTACAAACCATTTGACAACTAATACCGTAGATTTAGTTTAATATTATAGGTAATTTCAAGAATAATGTAGGGACACCAATAATCTTGTATGTTTGGTGATTTGATAATCTTTTCATATTTTATCAGATGTACAATGCAAAACAATATTGTGGTATCGTGTTAGCCAGAAAAATCGATGTAAAAACTTATGTCCCCAAAAAATTGAGAAAAGTATGTAAGGAGTGATACCTTTATTGGCTAACCTGAGAAATTACATTTGCAAACTTTCAGAGCTCAAAAAGCCAGTTCATCAGGCTATATTCACTTGTAATATTACCTGACGAAGGGGCCTTTGATCTCTGAAAGCTTGCAAATGTAATTTCTCTGGTTAGCCAATAAAGGTATCACTCCTTAGATACTTTTCTAAATTTTTTTGGGACATAAGTATTTACATCCATATTTTATCAGACAATATGCTTAAAGCCTATGATCGATCCTAATCTACCATCTCAGTTTACTGGCCATTGAAAACCGCATGCAAGATCATTATGTATACATTTATCGGAAATTTAAGGGATTTGCCACTTCAGAAAACCCCCAATTTTTAGAAACTTATCCTAAAATACACAGGAGTTGATTCATCAAAGTGTTTACTCAAATTTTCTGATGAAAAGCAGAGTTGTGCAAAGCTTTTGCTACTTTTAATATTTTCACGCCAGCCCCAGCCAGCTCTGTCAAATTGGAAGCAGCTAGGGAGAAACTGGGACTTGGCTATGCCTTAACATCTACCGTAATTTATTACCAGACATGGTATACTATATGCCAAAGATCTTACTCCAGTATTCAACTAGAGTAATATTTCTGGTGAGGTGTACGGATTCACACATCACTTGTAAAATGGCTCTGATGAATTTGGCTCTTGTGCAACGACAGTCTTAGGTTAGTTTCACATTTGCGTTTAAAAACGCAGCGTTTTAAATGCAAATGCAGGTGGTGAAAAAAACGCATGTAAACGCGTGCAAACGCTGTGTTTTTTTAGATGCATGCATTTTTGCATGTGGTAAAAAAACGCAGCGTTTTGACGCGTTTACATGCGTTTTTTCCTGCGTTTGCGTTTTTGAAACGCATGATGAGAAGTGTGTGACAGCTGCCAATCATCAAAATCAACTAGAAAACCCACTATAAACAGAAATAGCTAGGGTTAGGGTTAGGGTTAGGATCCCTAGGGTTAGGGTTAGGGTTAGGATCCCTAGGGTTAGGGTTAGGGTTAGGATCCCTAGGGTTAGGGTTAGGGTTAGGATCCCTAGGGTTAGGGTTAGAGTTAGGATCCCTAGGGTTAGGGTTAGGATCCCTAGGGTTAGGGTTAGGGTTAGGGTTAGGATCCCTAGGGTTAGGGTTAGGGTTAGGATCCCTAGGGTTAGGGTTAGGGTTAGGATCCCTAGGGTTAGGGTTAGGGTTAGGATCCCTTTAGGGTTAGGGTTAGGGTTGGGGGGTGGCTTATCAGTGTGTCTTGTGTTTTTCTATAGAAACGCATGCGTTTAAAAACGCAAGCAAACGCATGTCCTTAAAAACGCATGCATTTACATAGACAGCAATACGTTTTTTTGCCTCTAGAAATTACTACATGTTGCACTTCTGCAACAAAACGCAAGCATAGAAACGACGCACGCGTCGTCAAAACGCGGCAAAACGCATGCAAAAAAACGCATGCGTATTTAATGTTAAGTATAGAAAAAAAACGCATGCTTTTTTTTGCGCTAAAACGCAGTGGCAAAAAACGCAAATGTTAAACCAGCATTACTAAATTTAGGCAAAGTATCCATGTTTTAAATTTCTCAGTAATCAGTCGTTACTAGTGTTGAGCGATACCTTCCGATATCGGAAAGTATCGGTATCGGATAGGATCGGCCGATATTCAAAAAATATCGGATATCGCCGATACCGATACCCGATCCCAATGCAAGTCAATGGGACCAAAATATCGGAATTAAAATAAACCCTTTCTTGCCTTGTAGGTTCATTCTACATGAAGGAAAACAACTAAGAATAATGCCGGATGTATTTGGGGAGGTGGCGGAGACATTAAAGTCATAGAGGTTTATCCCAATCAAATAGAATAGCATGTTTTTTGTTTTTTTTTAAGACGTTCGGAGTGACAAAGATATTGACTATGTAAATTTTTTTTTTTATTTTGTCAGATATTGATGTTTCACTATTCCACGCCCTTCCCCTTCTTTTTTTTCTTTTTTTTTTTCTTTTCCCACACTTTCATCTTCATCATCATCAGCATCTTTGACATCAACTTCTTCTTCACCTTATTCATCTTCTTCTTCATCCTTTACCTTTTTTTTTTTTTTATTACATTCTTCATATTCATTTTATTCAACTATTATTACTCTTCCTTTTCTACATATTCTTTTTATTCCACTGTTATTATTCTTCCTATTCTACTTCTTCATCATATTCTCATTTGTGACAGGCATTCCCGTAGTTGTTATCTATAAAAGTTTGAAGATTACACCTTCCATTCTGCAAGTCACAAAAGTTACATTTGTCCACGTTCAGTTTGGCCTGCAGCATCAGGCTTTATCCAGGGGCACCACGAGGAGGAACGGACTCACCCCCATACACTGCTTAGTCTTCTTCTGCATATAATTTAGATAATATCTTTTGCTCTGATATTAAGTCTTATGCTTAATGTTCTTCTGCTCTTTGTTCTGCAGCCTCTTGTTCTTCTGCTTCTCGGTCTTCCATGTCGTCGTCTCCTCCAGGGTCGTCGTCTCCAGTGTCGTCATCTCCGCCGTCGTCGTCTCAGCCGTCGTCGTCTCCGCCGTCGTCGTCTCCGCCGTCGTCGTCGTCGTCATCGGGGTGGTCTTCCGGGTCTTCGTCGTCGTCGTCATCGGGGTGGTCTTCCGGGTCGTCGACTTTAGGGTCTTCAACTTGGAAATGTAGCAGAAGGTACAAGAAGGCTGAGAAAATGCCAAGAACCAGCTGATGGAACTGGAACTCGGATGGCTACCCGAAGGTTCAAGAGCCTATGGAACTACCGAGGACCAGCTGACGTTACTGGAACCCGGTTACTAAGCAGGAGGTACCCGTGCTAAAAAGCACTACCAAGGACCGCCTGACGTTGGCGGAACTCGGATACCCAGAAGGAGGCACCTAAGCCAAAGGCTCTGCCCGGAACCAGCTGACGTTACTGGAACCAGGATGGGGAGCAGAAGGTACAAGAGCAAAAGACACTGCCGAGAACCAGCTGACGGTACTGGAACCCGGATGGGTAGCCGAAGGTCCAAGAGCCAATGGAACTACCGAGGACCAGCTGACGTTACTGGAACCCGGTTACTAAGCAGGAGGTACCCGTGCCTGAAAGCACTACCAAGGACCACCTGACGTTGGTGGAACTTGGATACCCAGAAGGAGGCACCTAAGCCAAAGGCTCTGCCCGGAACCAGCTGACGTTACTGGAACCAGGATGGGGAGCAGAAGGTACAAGAGCAAAAGACACTGCCGAGAACCAGCTGACGGTACTGGAACCCGGATGGGTAGCCGAAGGTCCAAGAGCCAATGGAACTACCGAGGACCAGCTGACGTTACTGGAACCCGGTTACTAAGCAGGAGGTACCCGTGCCTGAAAGCACTACCAAGGACCACCTGACGTTGGTGGAACTTGGATACCCAGAAGGAGGCACCTAAGCCAAAGGCTCTGCCCGGAACCAGCTGACGGTACTGGAACCAGGATGGGGAGCAGAAGGTACAAGAGCAAAAGACACTGCCAAGAACCAGCTGACGGTGCTGGAACCAGGTGGTGGACCCGAAGGCCCACAGGAGAGGAGAGAACAGCTAGGCCGCGAGGCAGCCACAGTTACCGAACCCCAACAGTCCTACAGGGGGAGCTGGGCCTACTGTCACTACAGAACCAGCCTTGACTACCAGTTCACGCAGCCCACATAGGAAGCTCCTAAACTGGAGGCACCCTGGAGTTGGCTAACCCGACCGCACCACGACGGGGCAAGCATAGGCGTCTCAGTGAGCTTGACACAACCCGGAAACAGCTGACGGTGCTGAAACCAGGTTTCGCACGAGGGAGTACCTGTGACAAAAACACTGCCGAGAACCAGCTGGCGGTGCTGGAACCCAGATGCGTTGCCCCAGTGTGCAAGAGCCAATGGCACGACCGAGGACCAGCTGACGGTGCTGGAACCTGGTTACTAAGCTGTAGGTGCCCGCGCTTAAAAGCACTACCAAGGACCGCCTGACGTTGGCGGAACTCGGATACCCAGGAGGAGGCACCTAAGCCAAAGGCTCGGCCCGGAACCAGCTGACGGTGCTGGAACCAGGTGGTGGACCCCAAGGCCCACAGGAGAGGAGAGAACAGCTAGGCCGCGAGACAGCCGCAGTTACCGAACCCCAACAGTCCTACAGGGGGAGCTGGGCCTACTGGCACTACAGAACCAGCCTTGACTACCAGTTCACGCAGCCCACATAGGAAGCTCCTAAACTGGAGGCACCCTGGAGTTGGCTAACCCGACCGCACCACGACGGGGCAAGCATAGGCGTCTCAGTGAGCTTGACACAACCCGGAAACAGCTGACAGTGCTGAAACCAGGCTTGGCACGAGGGAGTACCTGTGACAAGAACACTGCCGAGAACCAGCTGGCGGTGCTGGAACCCAGATGCGTTGCCCCAGTGTGCAAGAGCCAATGGCACCGAGGACCAGCTGACGGTGCTGGAACCCGTTTACTAAGCTGTAGGTGCCCACGCTTAAAAGCACTACCAAGGACCGCCTGACGTTGGCGGAACTCGGATACCCAGGAGGAGGCACCTAAGCCAAAGGCTCGGCCCGGAACCAGCTGACGGTGCTGGAACCAGGTGGTGGACCCCAAGGCCCACAGGAGAGGAGAGAACAGCTAGGCCGTGAGACAGCCGCAGTTACCGAACCCCAACAGTCCTACAGGGGGAGCTGGGCCTACTGGCACTACAGAACCAGCCTTGACTACCAGTTCACGCAGCCCACATAGGAAGCTCCTAAACTGGAGGCACCCTGGAGTTGGCTAACCCGACCGCACCACGACGGGGCAAGCATAGGCGTCTCAGTGAGCTTGACACAACCCGGAAACAGCTGACAGTGCTGAAACCAGGCTTGGCACGAGGGAGTACCTGTGACAAGAACACTGCCGAGAACCAGCTGGCGGTGCTGGTACCCGGATGCGTTGCCCCAGTGTGCAAGAGCCAATGGCACCGAGGACCAGCTGACGGTGCTGGAACCCGGTTACTAAGCTGTAGGTGCCCGCGCTTAAAAGCACTACCAAGGACCGCCTGACGTTGGCGGAACTCGGATACCCAGGAGGAGGCACCTAAGCCAAAGGCTCGGCCCGGAACCAGCTGACGGTGCTGGAACCAGGTGGTGGACCCCAAGGCCCACAGGAGAGGAGAGAACAGCTAGGCCGCGAGGCAGCCGCAGTTACTGAATCCCAACAGTCCTACAGGGGGAACTGGGCCTACTGGCACTACAGAACCAGCCTTGACTACCAGTTCACGCAGCCCACATAGGAAGCTCCTAAACTGGAGGCACCCTGGAGTTGGCTAACCCGACCGCACCACGACGGGGCAAGCATAGGCGTCTCAGTGAGCTTGACACAACCCGGAAACAGCTGACGGTGCTGAAACCAGGCTTGGCACGAGGGAGTACCTGTGACAAGAACACTGCCGAGAACCAGCTGGCGGTGCTGGAACCCGGATGCGTTGCCCCAGTGTGCAAGAGCCAATGGCACCGAGGACCAGCTGACGGTGCTGGAACCCGGTTACTAAGCTGTAGGTGCCCGCGCTTAAAAGCACTACCAAGGACCGCCTGACGTTGGCGGAACTCGGATACCCAGGAGGAAGCACCTAAGCCAAAGGCTCGGCCCGGAACCAGCTGACGGTGCTGGAACCAGGTGGTGGACCCGAAGGTCCACAGGAGAGGAGAGAACAGCTAGGCTGCGAGGCAGCCGCAGTTACCGAACCCCAACAGTCCTACAGGGGGAGCTGGGCCTACTGGCACTACAGAACCAGCCTTGACTACCAGTTCACGCAGCCCACATAGGAAGCTCCTAAACTGGAGGCACCCTGGAGTTGGCTAACCCGACCGCAACACGACGGGGCAAGCATAGGCGTCTCAGCGAGTTTGACACAACCCGGAAACAGCTGACGGTGCTGAAACCAGGTTTGGCACGAGGGAGTACCTGTGACAAAAACACTGCCGAGAAACAGCTGGCGGTGCTGGAACCCGGATGCTTTGCCTATCAAACATTGTCTTCCTACAGCCCCAACTAGCGGTGTTGGAGCAAAGGGTAAGCAGGGGGAGCAGAGTGTAGGCCGAAGCTTGCACTGGAGTCAGCTTTGTGTCTGCGTTGCGTTTGCAGGACACTTTGCCGGCTACACAGTGGGGGAACAGCAGGCGGTGCTGAACCCCACTAACACATTGGCTGGTGTTTTTCTCTGTGCAGCTAGCACTTCCAGGCTAAAACTGGCGGTGTTATGAGCCCAGGGTCAGCAGGAGGAGGAGAGGAGCAGAGTGTAGGCTGAAGCCTGCACTGGTGGCAGCTTTTGTTCTGTTGTGCCTGCGTGGCGTTTGCAGGTCACGTTGCCGGCTACACAGCTGGGGAACAGCTGGCGGTGCTGAACCCCACTAACACATTGGCTGGTGTTTTTCTCTGTGCAGCTAGCACGTCCGGGCACAAACTGGCGGTGTTAGAGCCCAGGGTCAGCAGGAGGTGGAGAGGAGCAGAGTGTAGGCCGAAGCCTAGTTGAACCAATTTCAAAGGAAACCTTTAACCCCCCTCAGGTGTTTCAAGGTACAAGAGCAACACCTTGAACAGCATTAATGCTGCACAAGTCTAAGGTTGCTCTCTTCATTTTGCTCCTTGCACACGCTGAATAAAACACGTACACTATTTAGCCCATTATACTGTCAAACAGTAGTGGAGGCGTGACTTTTCTTTTTAAGGAGATGCAGCACAGGTGTCAAAATTTACACCTAGGTGCTGGGCGAACATTCCTGAGCGTAGTTATTTGCTGTACAGGAGTCTGCGCTCTTGTTATCCCTTGGCCATGCGCTGTGAGCGATGCCTGTCTTCTCACCTCATTTCATGTTGGCCGGTGCGGTTAGCGATGGCCATGAAACCCAGACCCGCAGTGTCTTTTAATAAAGTCACACTGCAGAGCTGGGATTCGTGACCTTGCGCAGTAAATTTTGTCGCCTGTCCCTCATGTCCTTACACCTGCATCAGACTGGGCGGCCTCATCTGATCCCTTCTCGCATGCCGCGGCCATGAGGCCGCACATTCTGAAGAAGGCGGAAGGAGATGAGTAAAGACAGGCGAAGATATCCACTGCTCGTGCCCATCAATCACACCCTCGCAGTCAAAATAAGCAAGACAACGAGGAGCGTGGTTTCAGGCAGGGCGGACGCACAGCCGCAGCAAGCCAACCAAAGATGTCAGAAGACGGGCAGCGCTAACAAGGGGGGTGCTGCGTGTCATTAAAAAGAAAAGTAACACCTCAGGGACATTGTAATGGTCTGTAATGAGACACATTTTTTCCGTGTTTAATTAAACGTGGGCAAGTAGACAAAGTCAGCCACCTTGTACAAATGCAGCAGTGCTGCTGTACAAGGTGGCTGTTATACATAGAAACACCTTGGGGTGGGTGGCAGGGTCCCTTTAATTTCAGTTCATGTGCCTGCGTGGCATTTGCAGGTCACGTTGCCGGCTACACAGCAGGGGAACAGCTGGCGGTGCTGAACCCCACTAACACATTGGCTGGTGTTTTTCTCTGTGCAGCTAGCACGTCCGGGCAAAAACTGGCGGTGTTAGAGCCCAGGGTCAGCAGGAGGAGAGGAGCAGAGTGTAGGCCGAAGCCTGCACTGGTGGCAGCTTTTGTTCTGTTGTGCCTGCGTGGCGTTTGCAGGTCACGTTGCCGGCTACACAGCTGGGGAACAGCTGGCGGTGCTGAACCCCACTAACACATTGGCTGGTGTTTTTCTCTGTGCAGCTAGCACGTCCGGGCAAAAACTGGCGGTGTTAGAGCCCAGGGTCAGCAGGAGGAGGAGAGGAGCAGAGTGTAGGCCGAAGCCTAGTTGAACCAATTTCAAAGGTAACCTTTAACCCCCCTCAGGTGTTGCAAGGTACAAGAGCCACACCTCGTGCAGCATTAATGCTGCACAAGTAAAAGGTTGCTCTCTTAATTTTGCTCCTTGAACACGCTGAATAAAACACGTACACTATTTAGCCCATTCTACTGTAAAACAGTAGTGGAGGCGTGACTTGTCTTTTTAAAGAAAAGCAGCACAGGTGTTGAAAATAACACCTTGGTGCATGGGCGCAGCTTCCTGAGCGTTGTTATTTGCTGTACAGGAGTCTGCGCTCTTGTTATCCCTTGGCCATGCGCTGTGAGCGCTTCCTGTCTTCTGACCTCATTTCATGTTGGCCGATGCGGTTAGCGGTGGACATGAATCCCAGACCCACAGTGTGTTTGGAAAAAATCACACTGCGTGGCTGGGATTCGTGCCCTTGTGCAGTAAATATGTTTGCCGCTCACACATGTCCTTACACCTACTTCAGACTGGGCGCCCTCATCTGATCCCTTATCGCATGCCGCGGCCATGAGGCCACCCAGTCTGAAGAAGGCGGAAGGAGATGAGTTAAGACAGGCGAACATATGCACTGCACATGCCCATCAATAACACCCTTGCTGGCAAAATATATGAGACAACGAGGGGCATTGTGTTGGGCAGGGCGGACGCACAGGCACAGGCAGCTAACCAATGATGTCAGAAGACGGGCAGCGCTACCAAGGGTGGTGCTGCGTATCATTAGAAAGGAAAGTCACACCTCAGGGACAGTTGAATGGTCTCAATGAGACACATTTTGTACGTGTTGAGTTCCACGTGGGCAAGGAGAAAAAGTCAGCCACCTTGTACAAATGCAGCAGTACTGCTGTACAAGGTGGCTGTTATACATAGAAACACCTGGGGGTGGGGGGCAGGCTTCCTTCAATTTCAGTTCATGTGCCTGCGTGGCGTTTGCAGGACACGTTGCCAGCTACACAGCAGGGGAACAGCTGGCGGTGCTGAACCCCACTAACACATTGGCTGTTGTTTTTCTCTGTGAAGCTCGCATTTCCGGGCAAAAACTAGCGGTGTTAGAGCCCAGGGTCAGCAGGAGGAGGAGAGGAGCAAAGTGTAGGCCGAAGCCTGCACTGGTGGCAGCTTTTGGTCGGTTGTGCCAGCGTGGCTTGTGCTGGACACGATGCCGGCTACACAGCAGGGGAACAGCTGGCGGTGCTGAACCCCACTAACACATTGGCTGGTGTTTTTCTCTGTGAAGCTCGCATTTCCGGGCAAAAACTAGCGGGGTTAGAGCCCAGGGTCAGCAGGAGGAGGAGAGGAGCAGAGTGTAGGCCGAAGCCTGCACTGGTGGCAGCTTTTGTTCTGTTGTGCCTGCGTTGCGTTTGCAGGTCACGTTGCCGGCTACACAGCTGGGGAACAGCTGGCGGTGCTGAACCCCACTAACACATTGGCTGGTGTTTTTCTCTGTGCAGCTAGCACGTCCGGGCAAAAACTGGCGGTGTTAGAGCCCAGGGTCAGCAGGAGGAGGAGAGGAGCAGAGTGTAGGCCGAAGCCTAGTTGAACCAATTTTAAAGGAAACCTTTAACCCCCCTCAGGTGTTTCAAGGTACAAGAGCAACACCTTGAACAGCATTAATGCTGCACAAGTCTAAGGTTGCTCTCTTCATTTTGCTCCTTGCACACGCTGAATAAAACACGTACACTATTTAGCCCATTATACTGTCAAACAGTAGTGGAGGCGTGACTTTTCTTTTGAAGAAGACGCAGCACAGGTGTCAAAATTTACACCTAGGTGCTGGGCGCAGACTCCTTACCGTTGTTATTTGCAGTACAGGAGAGTGCGCTCTTGTGTTATCCCTTGGCAATACCCTGTTAGTGCAGGCCGTCTTATGACCTCATTTCATGTTGGCCGATGCGGTTAATGATGGCCATAAATCCCAGACCCACAGTGCCTTTCCATAAAGTCACACTGCGGTGCTGGGATTCGTGGCCTTGTGCAGTAAATATGTTCGCCGCTCATACATGTCCTTACACCTGCTTCAGACTGGGCGGCCTCAGCTGATCCCTTATTGCCTGCCACGGCCATGAGGCCGCACAGTCTGAAGAAGGCGGAAGGAGGGGAGTGAAGACAGGCGAACATATGCACTGCTCGTGCCCATCAATCACACCCTCGCAGTCAAAATATATGAGACAACGAGGGACGTTGTGTCGGGCAGGGCGGACGCACAGGCACAGCCAGCCAACCAATGATGTCTGAAGACGGGCAGCGCTAACAATGGGGGTGCTGCGTGTCATTAAAAAGGAAAGTCACACCTCAGGGACATTGTAATGGTCTCAAATGAGACACATTTTGTACGTGTTGAGTTCCACGTGGGCAAGGAGAAAAAGTCAGCCACCTTGTACAAATGCAGCAGTACTGCTGTACAAGGTGGCTGTTATACATAGAAACACCTGGGGGTGGGGGGCAGGCTCACTTCAATTTCAGTACATGTGCCTGCGTGGCGTTTGCAGGTCACGTTGCCGGCTACACAGCAGGGGAACAGCTGGCGGTGCTGAACCCCACTAACACATTGGCTGGTGTTTTTCTCTGTGCAGCTAGCAATTCCGGGCAAAAACTAGCGTTGTTAGAGCCCAGGGTCAGCAGGAGGAGGAGAGGAGCAGAGTGTAGGCCGAAGCCAGCACTGGTGGCAGCTTTTGGTCAGTTGTGCCAGCGTGGCTTGTGCTGGTTACGATGCCGGCTACACAGCAGGGGAACAGCTGGCGGTGCT
Organism: Ranitomeya imitator; assembly: GCF_032444005.1. NCBI lineage: Eukaryota > Metazoa > Chordata > Amphibia > Anura > Dendrobatidae > Ranitomeya > Ranitomeya imitator. Next base: position 478,915,177 of record NC_091285.1, on the reverse strand, counting down.
GAACCCCACTATCACATTGGCGGGTGTTTTTCTCTGTGCAGCTAGCACTTCCAGGCTACAACTGGCGGTGTTATAGCCCAGGGTCAGCAGGAGGAGGAGAGGAGCAGAGTGTAGGCCGAAGCCTAGTTGAACCAATTTCAAAGGTAACCTTTAACCCCCCCTCAGGTGTTGCAAGGTACAAGAGCCACACCTTGTGCATCATTAATGCTGCACAAGTAAAAGGTTGCTCTCTTAATTTTGCTCCTTGCACACGCTGAATAAAACACGTACACTATTTAGTCCATTCTACTGTAGAACAGTAGTGGAGGCGTGACTTGTCTTTTTAAAGAAAAGCAGCACAGGTGTCGAAAATAACACCTTGGTGCATGGGCGCAGCTTCCTGAGCGTTGTTATTTGCTGTACAGGAGTCTGCGCTCTTGTTATCCCTTGGCCATGCGCTGTGAGCGCTTCCTGTCTTCTGACCTCATTTCATGTCGGCCGTTGCGGTTAGCGATGGACATGAATCCCAGACCCACAGTGTGTTTTCGAAAAATCACACTGCGTGGCTGGGATTCGTGGCCTTGTGCAGTAAATATGTTTGCCGCTCACACATGTCCTTACACCTGCTTCAGACTGGGCGGCCTCATCTGATCCCTTATCGCATGCCGCGGTCATGAGGCCACCCAGTCTGAAGAAGGCGGAAGGAGATGAGTGAACAGAGGCAAACATATGCACTGCAAATGCCCATCAATCACATCCTCGTTGTCCAAAAAAATAAGACACCGAGGGGCGTTGTTTCGAGCAGGGCAGACGCACAGGCGCAGCCAGCTAACCAATGATGCCAAAAGACGGGCAGCGCTAACAAGGGTGGTGCTGCGTATCATTAGAAAGGAAAGTCACACCTCAGGGACAGTGGAATGGTCTCAATGAGACACATTTAGTACGTGTTTAATTAAACGTGGGCAAGGAGAAAAAGTCTGCCACCTTGTACAAATGCAGCAGTACTGCTGTACAAGGTGGCTGTTATACATAGAAACACCTGGGGGTGGGGGGCAGGCTTCCTTCAATTTCAGTTCATGTGCCTGCGTGGCGTTTGCAGGACACGTTGCCAGCTACACAGCAGGGGAACAGCTGGCGTTGCTGAACCCCACTAACACATTGACTGGTGTTTTTCTCTGTGCAGCTCGCATGTCCGGGCAAAAACTGGCGGTGTTAGAGCCCAGGGTCCGCAGGAGGAGGAGAGGAGCAAAGTGTAGGCCGAAGCCTGCACTGGTGGCAGCTTTTGGTCGGTTGTGCCAGCGTGGCTTGTGCTGGACACGATGCCGGCTACACAGCAGGGGAGCAGCTGGCGTTGCTGAACCCCACTAACACATTGACTGGTGTTTTTCTCTGTGCAGCTCGCATGTCCGGGCAAAAACTGGCGGTGTTAGAGCCCAGGGTCAGCAGGAGGAGGAGAGGAGCAAAGTGTAGGCCGAAGCCTGCACTGGTGGCAGCTTTTGGTCGGTTGTGCCAGCGTGGCTTGTGCTGGACACGATGCCGGCTACACAGCAGGGGAACAGCTGGCGGTGCTGAACCCCACTAACACATTGGCTGTTGTTTTTCTCTGTGAAGCTCGCATTTCCGGGCAAAAACTAGCGGTGTTAGAGCCCAGGGTCAGCAGGAGGAGGAGAGGAGCAGAGTGTAGGCCGAAGCCTAGTTGAACCAATTTCAAAGGTAACCTTTAACCCCCCCTCAGGTGTTGCAAGGTACAAGAGCCACACCTTGTGCAGCATTAATGCTGCACAAGTAAAAGGTTGCTCTATTTAGTTTGCTCCTTGCACACGCTGAATAAAACACGTACACTATTTAGCCCATTATACTGTCAAACAGTAGTGGAGGCGTGACTTGTCTTTTTAAGGAGACGCAGTATAGGTGTCAAAATTTACACCTAGGTGGTGGGCGCAGATTCCTGAGCATTGTATTAGCTGTACAGGAGTCTGCGCTCTTGTTATCCCTTGGCCATGCGCTGTGAGCGATGCCTGTCTTCTCAACTCATTTCATGTTGGCCGTTGCGGTTAGCAATGGATATGAATCCCAGGCCCACAGTGTGTTTTAAAAAAATCATACTGCGTGGCTGGGATTCGTGGCCTTGTGCAGTAAATATGTTTGCCGCTCACACATGTCCTTACACCTGCTTCAGACTGGGCGGCCTCAGCTGATCCCTTATCGCCTACCACGGCCAGGAGGCCGCACAGTCTGAAGAAGGCGGAAGGAGATGAGTTAAGACAGGCGAACATATGCACTGCACATGCCCATCAATCACACCCTCGCAGCCAAAATATATGAAACGAGGGGGGGTTGTGTCGGGCAGGGCGGACGCACAGGCACAGGCAGCCAACCAATGATGTCAGAAGACGGGCAGCGCTACCAAGGGGGGTGGTGCGTGTCATTAAAAAGGAAAGTCACACCTCAGGGACATTGTAATGGTCTGTAATGAGACACATATTTTACGTGTTTAATTCTACGTGGGCAAGGATAAAAAAACAGCCACCTTGTACAAATGCAGCAGTACTGCTGTACTAGGTGGCTGTTATACATAGAAACACCTGGGGGGGTGGGGCCAGGTTCCCTTTAATTTCAGTTCATGTGCCTGCGTGGCGTTTGCAGGTCACGTTGCCGGCTACACAGCAGGGGAACAGCTGGCGTTGCTGAACCCCACTAACACATTGGCTGGTGTTTTTCTCTGTGCAGCTAGCACTTCCGGGCAAAAACTAGCGGTGTTTGAGCCCAGGGTCAGCAGGAGGAGGAGAGGAGCAGAGTGTAGGCCGAAGCCTGCACTGGTGGCAGCTTTTGTTCTGTTGTGCCAGCGTGGCTTGTGCTGGACACGTTGCCGACTACACAGCAGGGGAACAGCTGGCGGTGCTGAACCCCACTGACACATCACCTAGTGTTTTTTCTGTGTAGACAACACTTCCAGGTGGCAACTGACAGTGTTGAAACCCAGGGAATCAAAGAGGAGCAGAGTGTAGGCCGAAGCCTGCAGTGGAGCAAGTTGAAAGGGAACCTTTAACCCCCCCCCCCAGGCATTTGTTGCTGAAAGAGCCATCTTGTACAGCAGTAATACTGCACATGGAAAATGGTGGCTCCGAAAATTATGCTCCTTGCAAACGCTGAAGTACACACTCATATAATGTGTCCCCTCACACCGTCAAACCATCCCGGAAGTAGGACTTTCCTTTGTAATGTGACACAGCACAGCCGTCATTCCAACCCCCTTGGTGCCGTGCGCCACCTCCTCAACGTTGTTTGGTTCTGTCACGGAGCCCGCGCTGTAATGTTATCCCTTGGCCATGCACAGTTAGCGGTGCCCGTCTTCTGACATCATGTAGGTGTCAGGCTGGCAGTGCCTGTGCGTCCAAGCTGCCCGAGATCCAACCTTGCAGTGTAATCTAATGTAGTCCCACTGCGGGCCAGGGATCCATGGGCATGCGCAGTGCATATCATCGCCTCTCACTCACCTCCTTCCTGCTTCTTCAGACTGTGCGGCGTCACGGCCGTGGCATGCTATTAGGGATCAGCTGACGCCGCCTAGTCTGAAGAAGCGTGAAGAAGGGGAGTGAGAGGCTAGTATATGCACTGCGCATGGCCATGGATACCAGGCCCACTGTGGGATCACATTAGACGACACTGCGAGGTGTGATTTCGGGCAGTGTGGACGCACAGGCGCAGCCAGGACGACAACAAATGATGTCAGAGGACGGGCAGCGCAAACTGTGCATGGCCAAGGGATAACATAACAGCGCAGGGTCCATGACGGACTCAAACAACGCTAAGGAGGCAGCGCACGGTGCCAAGGGGGTAGCAATGACGGCTGTGCTGCGTCACATTACAAAGGAAAGTCCCACCTCCGGGACGGTTGGACGGTGTGAGGGGACACATTACATGAGTGTGTAGTTCAGCGTTTGCAAGGAGCATAATTTCAAGAGCGACCTTTCCCTTGTGCAGTATTAGTGCTGCACATGGTGGCTCTTTCAGTAACAAACGCCTGGGGGGGGGGAGGACAGGTCCCCTTACATTTTAGTTGTGCCAGCGTGGCGGTCGCATGACACGTTGCCGGATACACAGCTGGGGATCAGCTGACGTTACTGAACCCCAATAACAGAGGAGCGACTGTTGACTGTGCACACAGCACTTCCAGGCACCAGCTGGCGCTGTTAGAGCCCAGGGACAGCAGGAGGAGCAGATTGGAGGTATTGCCGCACACACAGCTGGGGATCAGCTGACGTTACTGAACCCCAATAACAGAGGAGCGACTGTTGACTGTGCACACAGCACTTCCAGGCACCAACTGGCGGTGTTAGAGCCCAGGGACAGCAGGAGGAGCAGTTTGGAGGTATTGCCGCACACACAGCTGGGGATCAGCTGACGTTACTGAACCCCAATAACAGAGGAGCGACTGTTGACTGTGCACACAGCACTTCCAGGCACCAACTGGCGTTGTTAGAGCCCAGGGACAGCAGGAGGAGCAGAGGAACAGAGTGTAGGCCGAAGCCTGATTGGAGCAAGTTGAAAGGGAACCTTTAACCCCCCCCCCCAAGACGTTTGTAGCTGAAAGAGCCATCTTGTGCAGCACTAAGGATGCAAAAGGAAAAGGTGGTTCTTTTAATTATGCTCCTTGCAAACACCGAAGTAAACACTAAAAATGTGTCCCCTTATACCGTTAAACCGTCCCGGAGGTGCGAATTTCCTTCGTAATGGGACACAGCACAGCTGTCATTCCTATCCCCTTGGTGCCGTGCGCTGCCTCCTCAGCGTTGTTTTAAGCTGTCACGGAGCCTGCGCTGTTCTGTTAGCCCTTGGCCATGCCCAATTAGCGCTGCCTGTCTTCTGACATAATTTGGTGTCAGGCTGTCAGTGCCTGTGCGTCCACGCTGCTCCAGATCCCACCTCGCAGTCTCGTCTAACGTAATCCCACTGCGGGCCTTGGAACCATGGGCATGCACAGTGCATATCCTCGACTCTCACTCCCCTCCTTCCCTCTTCTTCAGACTGTGCGGTGTCATGGCCGTGGCATGCTATTAGGGATCAGCTGACGGCGCACAGTCTAAAGAAGGCGGAGGGAAATGAGCGAGAGCCCGAGGGGAAGATATGCACTGCGCATGCCCATGGATCCCAGGCCCGCAGTGTGACTCAATCAGAAGACACTGCGAGGCGCGATCTCGGGCAGCGCGGCCGCACAGGCGCAGCCAGCCTGACACCAAATTATGTCAGAAGACAGGCAGCGCAAATAGGGCATGGCCAAGGGATAACAGAACAGCGCAGGCTCCGTGACAGCTTAAAACAACTCTGAGGAGGCAGCGCATGGCACCAAGGGGGTAGGAATGACGGCTGTGCTGCGTCACATTACGAAGGAAAGTCCCAGCTCCGGGACAGTATAACGGTATCAGTGAACACATTTTATAAGTGTTAAGTTCTGCGTGTGCAAGGAGCTAAAAAAAAATAGCTACCTTTTCCTTGTGCAGCATTACTGCTGCACAAGATGGCTCTTTCAGTAACAAACTACGGGGGGGGGGGGAGGTTCCCTTACATTTAGGTTGTTGTGCCAGCATGGCGGTCGCAGGACACATTGCCGGCTACACAGCTGGGGATCAGCTGACGTTACTGAAACCCAATAACACTGGGTCGTATGTTTTTACTGTGCAGCCTGCACTTCTGAGCCGCAACTGGCGGTGTTGGAGCCCAGGAATAGCAGTTCAGGTGGTAGAAAGATGAACACAGCAGGAGACCTGGATGACACCCAATTACTTAATCAGGCAGAGGAGTGGCAAATTCCTGCGAGATCCAGGCCTGGTTCATTTTCAGGAAAGTAAGCCGGTCAACGTTATCGGAGGATAGTCGCATGCGACGGTCTGTTAGTACACCACCTGCGGCACTAAAGACACGTTCCGATAAGACACTAGCCGCAGGGCAAGCCAGCACCTCCAATGCATACTGGCTTAGCTCTGGCCATGTATCCAGCTTAGAGACCCAAAACTTGAACGGGGAAGAGCCGTCTGGGAGTACAGTAAGAGGGCAAGCCATGTAGTCTGTCACCATCTGACGGAACCGTTGCCTCCTGCTGACTGGAGCCGCCGGTGATGGTGTAGACATTTGGGGCGGGCACACAAAAGTGTGCCAGAGTTGTGCCATACTGGGCTTGCCTTGGGCAGAGGCACTGCTTCTGCTCCCTCTTTGGGCAGAGCCTCCCCCACTGCCTCGACGCACTGAGCTGCTTTGTAAAGCACTAGCAGCACTCCTCTCAGTTGGACAGGAGAAGATGATGGAATTCACCAGTGTCGTGGTACTCCCGCAATTTACGCTCCCGGGTCAACGCAGGGATGAGGTTTTGGACGTTGTCCCGGTAGCGAGGATCGAGGAGGGTGAACACCCAATAATCAGGCATGTTGAGAATGTGGTCGATGCGGCGGTCGTTTCTCAGGCACTGCAGCATGAAATCCACCATGTGCTGCAGAGTGCCAACTGGCCCAGAAACGCTGTCCCCTGCTTGAGACATGATCTCTGCCCGCTCGTCATCACCCCACCCTCGCTGTACACACTGACCACTGGACAATTGTGTCGCTCCCTCCTCTGGACGGAGCTCTTCCTCCTCCATTGACTCCTCCTCATCCTCCTCACAAATTGGCCCCTGCGTACCCCTTTGTGAGGAACCACGTGGCGCTGACTCTCCAGAAGCTGATGGAAAAGGTGACTCCTCATCCTCCACCTCTTCCACAACATCATCCCTTAACCCTTGCAAAGTTTGCTGAAGCAGGCAGATAAGGGGGACAGTCATGCTGACTAGTGCATCATCTGCACTTGCCATCCGCGTGGAATAATCAAAAGGACGCAAAACCTGGCAGACGTCCTTCATAGTGGCCCACTCTGTGGTTGTGAAGTCTGATCGGCGCTGACTGCGACTTCTTTGCGCCTGATGCAGCTGGTACTCCATAACTGCTTGCTGCTGCTCACACAACCGCTCCAACATATGTAACGTGGAATTCCACTGGGTAGGTAGGTCACATATGATGCGGTGTTCTGGAAGGCGGAATCGGCGCTGCAGAGCAGCAATGCGGGATCTGGCCAAGCTGGAACGCCGCAAGTGAGCACACTCTAGGCGGACCTTGTGCAGCAGGGCATCAAGATCCGGATAGTCCCTCAGAAAACTCTGCACAACCAAATTGAGCACATGTGCCAGACATGGGATGTGAGTGAGGTTGCCAAGGGCCAAAGCTGCCACCAGATTTCGGCCATTGTCACACACTACCATGCCTGGCTGGAGATTCGCTGGCAGTAACCACACATCGCTCTCCTGCTTGATGGCATTCCAGAGCTCCTGCGCTGTGTGGCTTCGATGCCCCAATGAAACTAGTTTCAAGATGGCCTGCTGACGTTTGGCCACGGCTGTGCTCATGTCGGTCATAGGTAAACGTTCACGGGTCCATGTGGAGGTGGACTGTGACGGATCCTGCAGAGAGGAATCTGAGGAACTGGTGTAAGAGGAGGAGTCGATGCGTACAGACTGGATTCCTGCAATCCTTGGAGTGGGCAGGACACGTCCTGCGCCACCCGCACGATCTGTACCTGGCTCAACAACATTAACCCAATGGGCAGTGAGGGAAACATATCGCCCCTGTCCATGCTGACTGGTCCACGCATCGGTGGTGAGGTGGACCTTGCTACTGACGGCGTTCAGTAGCGCATGTTTTATGTTTGCCTCAACATGCCTGTGCAGGGCAGGGACAGCCTGCCTGCTGAAGTAAAAGCGGCTGGGCACCTTGTACTGTGGGACTGCCAATGCCATCAAGTCACGGAAGCTGTCAGTCTCCACCAGCCTGAACGAGAGCATTTCCAGGGACAACAGTTTGGCAATGCCTGCATTCAGAGCCTGTGCTCGGGGGTGGTTGGCCGAGAATGCCCGCCTTTTCTCCCATGCCTGTACTACCGATGGCTGTAGAGTAGACTGGGAGTGTGAGGATGACTGGGAAGGTGGTGCTGTGGGTGGAATTACACAAGGTCTCTGGACAACAGTGCCAGAGGTTCTTCCATGGCGATCCTGGGAGGAAGCCAAACCAGCTGTGCGTGAGCTGGAGGAAGAGGCAACACAAGCTGAAGAGGTGGTAGCTGCCGCTGTTGGTTGGCCTACATCTTCAGTCTGTTTCTGTAACTCCACCGCGTGCCTGGTCCGCACATGTTTCCACATATTTGTGGTATTGAGGTTGCTGACATTTTTCCCTCTTTTTACTTTCTGATGACACAGTTTGCATTTGACAAAACAAATGTCATCTGCAACTGTGTCAAAAAAGGACCAGGCACTGCAAGTCTTGGGAGCGCCCTTTTTGGCTTTGGAAAGAGACAGGCTCCTAACGGGTGCCAAAGTGGAGGCTACAGGCTCCGCAGTCTTCCCCCTCCCTCTCCCTCTTTGGCCCGTAAGGGGAATCTCTTCCTCAGAGCTGCTCCCACCACCTTCCTGTTCCTCACGCCACGATGGGTCAAGGACCTCATCATCTCCACTACCCTCTGCCACCAACTGCTCCTCCTGGGTAGTCTCGGCAGCACAGTACGCATCAGAAAGCGGCACCTGAGTTTCATCATCAGATGCGTACTGCGCTGTGGTCACCGGAGGCACTGGCCCACCTGCCTCTTCAGAGTCAGAGAGGAAAAGCTGTTGGGCATCACTGCACACTGCCTCTTCTTCCATTTCTGCAATGCTGCTTGGCTGGCCCCCTGTTTCCAAGCCAAGAGATTCAGAGAACAGAAGTAGAGACGGCTCCTGTCCTGGGCTCTCTGACTGCCTGGCCAATTTGGCAGGTGGTGAAGAGACAGATGGCTGCTCTCCAGTGCTCTGTGCCTGAGAGGATGTGGCACTAACTGAAGTCGATGCCGAGGCGTTAGCTGCCATCCACCCGACAACGGCTTCAATTTGGTCTTCACGCAGCAGCGGTGCACGGCGCTCTCCGACAAAGCTGCGCATGAAGGACTGTTCCCTGCTGAAACTGAGTGACGACGAGTCACCGGCGCCCGCAGCAGGCACAGAATCACCACGTCCTCTCCCTGCTCCTCTCCCTGCTCCGCGCCCACGCCCACGTGCCTTACTCCCTGTCCTCTTCATCTTGGTTGACAGATAAAGATAAGCAGAAAAGTACTAAGGCCTTAGTGTGCTTATTCCTGAAATGCTCCTCCTAACAGGTGTAAGAAACACTAATGTTGTAAAGTGTGGACTAAACTTTATTATTTTTCAAATGTGGCCTACACAAGTGTTAAGTTGTGTTTGGTGAACTTTACTTTTTTGTTTGTGCAGATCGGGCTACAGAGCTAGTTTAAATCACACGGAGACCGTGCAGACAGCCGTAAACGGCGCTGCAAGGCCAAAAAACCCTCCTCTAGGTTATCCTATGTAGTGTTTTTCCACTATTTAGCTGGAGACGGGTGGAAAGACACTAATAGGAATTTTTTTTTTTAAATTTTAAACAGGCTGCACTATTTGAAAAAAAGTAAATTGTTTTTCAAGGTATGAGGCAGTAACGCACCCTGAGCTGAATCCAACCGGCTTTAGCTGCACACAGACTACAGGGCGAGCTGCGCTCACACAGAGACCGTGCAGACAGCCGTAAACGGCGCTGCAAGGCCCAATAAACCCGCTCTAGGTTATCTAATGTAGTGTTTTTCCACTATTTAGCTGGAGACGGGTGGAAAAACACTAATAGGAATTTTTTTTTTTTAATTTTAAACAGGCTGCACTATTTGAAAAAAAGGAAAATTTTTCTCAAGGTATGAGCCAGTAACGAACCCTTAGCTGAATCCAACCGGCTATGGCTGCACACAGACTACAGGGCGAGCTGGGCTCACACGGAGACCGTGCAGACAGCCGTAAACGGCGCTGCAAGGCCCAAAAACCCCCCTCTAGGTTATCCTATGTAGTGTTTTTCCACAATTTAGCTGGAGACGGGTGGAAAAACACTAATAGGGAATTTTTTGTTTAAATTTTTAAACAGGCTGCACTATTTGAAAAAAAGGACATTTTTTCTCAAGGTATGAGCCAGTAACGAACCCTGAGCTGAATCCAACCGGCTATGGCTGCACACAGACTACAGGGCGAGCTGGGCTCACACGGAGACCGTGCAGACAGCCGTAAACGGCGCTGCAAGGCCCAAAAACCCCCCTCTAGGTTATCCTATGTAGTGTTTTTCCACAATTTAGCTGGAGACGGGTGGAAAAACACTAATAGGGAATTTTTTGTTTAAATTTTTAAACAGGCTGCACTATTTGAAAAAAAGGACATTTTTTCTCAAGGTATGAGCCAGTAACGAACCCTGAGCTGAATCCAACCGGCTATGGCTGCACACAGACTACAGGGCGAGCTGGGCTCACACGGAGACCGTGCAGACAGCCGTAAACGGCGCTGCAAGGCCCAAAAACCCCCCTCTAGGTTATCCTATGTAGTGTTTTTCCACAATTTAGCTGGAGACGGGTGGAAAAACACTAATAGGAAATTTGAGAAAAAATGTGCAGCAGGCTGCACTATGAGCAAAAAAGGACAACTGTGTGAGGCAGTGTGAACCCCCCCTGAGCTGAATACAACCGGGTATATGGCTGCACACAGACTACAGAGTGAGCTGCACACACACACACACACAGAGACCTTGCAGAACGCTGTTAAAACAGCGCTGCAAGGCAAGAGCAAGGTGAACTGAACAGTGAACACAGCGTTTGCTAAATTAGCCTTGGAAAAGCAAAATAAAGCAATTAGCTATCTCAACTGGCCCTCAGTTAGAACACAGCGTCCTGTCCCTAACTGAAATCACAGCAGAGTGAGCGCAAAATGGCGGCAGCGTTTTTTATAGTGCAGAGTGACATCATTTCAGCAGCCAATCACAGCCTTGCCAGTGCTTACATGCCCACCATGCTAAACAGGATGTGCCCACACTTCCAATCATTCCTCATTGGCTGCTGCGTTCTGTTTGAATTCTGGGAACTTCCGATTCCGGTATCCGATACGCGGGAAGTATCGGAATTCGGTATCGGAATTCCGATACCGCAAATATCGGCCGATACCCGATACTTGCGGTATCGGAATGCTCAACACTAGTCATTACATGTTGGAAAACAAACAGTACATTTTCAATTTTTCTGCAGCACCACCACAGAATAATAAGTATCACACAGCACCAATTCAGATTGATGGGTTGTCTGTGTAATGCAAAATAATTCATGTGCACCAGAGCATAGCCTTTTTTTGTAAATCCTCTCTCCCTGGGCCAACAGACAAGAATCTTAAGGAGGGGTCTACCCACTATAAAGTCAGTGTTCACTCATAGGTTACATGGCAGTTGACTATCACTTTAGAAATTATGAAGATTTGTTACATCCTCTTTTTGTGTATTGAAATACACAAAAACAATAAAATCAAATGCCCATTTATTGTCACTGGAGATAAGCTGGTGCCAGAGGTCTAACATGGCCGAGTTCATATGTGTATGCTGGAATTGGAACAGATAGCTGTTGGTCAACAGAATGTGTCAAGATGCAAATTATTTCCTGTCCCCAATGGTGTTCACAACCAGCTCAAACATACAAAGTAGGGACAATTTCATAGGAGGCTAATTACTCTCTTCTGGAGTAGATGATGGAAGAAAGAGAACCCAGAGGAAACCCACATGGGGAAAACATAAACTACACTTCAGGAAACACATAGAATCCATTAGGGTCCATTCAGCTTCATCTTATTAACTCATTATATTTCACCCTCATTATATCCTTCCTAGAAAAAAAAATCTCACAAGAACTCAGGCAATATTTTCATCTTTCTTAAGTCAATAAAAGTGAAGATATATTTATTTTAGACCAGTATCACTTATATTGTGAGTTCGTAATATATCTTTCTCAGATAGCTAAGGCCACATCAGAAAGATTGCTCTGCTGACAGCTATCTCCTCCAACTTCACCATACACAGGACACTCAGGTTCCTCTGGCAATAACTTTTCTCCCAGAGAAAAAAATGGATCGGTTATTGAAAATCCTATAGAGCAGATCTTTTTATTCCAAGAGTCAGGAGGCCCCATACACATTGGACTGATATTGGTCGGTTCAGCCAACTTTACTCCTATGTGTATGCGGGCCCTTATATAATTTTGGCCTGGGCACGCACAATAACCTAATCACAACTAATAACACTTCATCCGACAGCTTCATTAGAGATTAAGTGATCTGTTCAGTTTAAGCTCCCGAGACCTGTAAAGATATGAATGCATTTTGTAATTGGAGTCATTGAATTTTCTCTATAGATTTATTTTCCGTTAAGGAGGCTGGCCCTAACAATATTTATACTAATTATCCCATTGTGCTGTTATTAATAGAGAACCCAATTTACAGCCAAATCCCCACATTTATGAGTTGTATGGATTCATCTCGATTTAATGAAGTTGCTTTTTCTCAAAGTGTGAAGCCATCTGTATAGACGGATTATATTGTAGAGAATGTGCTTTATTGTGCTGTAATACAAGGGTGTAGAATTACTGTTTCTTGTGTATACAACTATGTTCCGCATGAACAAGTCTTAATTCTATACATTATAGTTTCCAAACACAATTAGAGACTATTCTACCTCTCTCTTATATCATCTTTCTAATTAGTCACATGGTAGAATCTGTTTAATATTTGTACAATGCTCAACTAGATGTAAGTTTAATCGTTAAAGCACCCGACACCTCAGCTATTTTGTTTTTATATATCTTAGCTAGATCGAGAATGCTGTCATTTTCACCTTAAAATGAAATAAATCAAAGCTCCTAACTTCCTGCTTACTTCTTGACACCCAGGCAATTTTAGGTCTGAGTAATTGCTAAGTAATTGCTGAGTAATAAGACCTGAAAACATTATGGAAAGACCAGTGGTGTAACTTTATCTTGCATGAGAATACTTTTGTCTAAGTTGTGTAATTGTAATCAACTATTGAATGGTCTAAAAAGATGGCAACACTTCAGTTTTTTTTTATATTTTGTCCCACAAACTCCAAATAGCCAGTACCAAATAGACATAAACCAGAAACACTTCAATCCCCATACAGTCCTAGCATGTTTTCCTCTGACTTTAGTTATCTGTAGGTCTCATATTTTTGATAAAGTGTGAATTTATTATTTATTATTTGCTTAAGTATCTCTTTGTTTTTTTTTTATGTATGATATCCCAGGTTTGATGGGGATTAGAGTGCTTTTATTATTCAAGGACCCCATCTACATCACAATATCCCTTACATATTTTTGAATAGTGTAGTATACCTATCAGCCTCCCAGTAGTTTGTAAAGGAAATAGTTCAGCTGCCACTGCCATGGATAATGTTCACACACATAGACACTGTGGTCACTAAATCTGGAATCATGCATGATCGAAAGGCACATAATTTTGACCATGGCAATTGTGAGCCATATTGAGTCACTTCGGATTTGCATGCCTATGAATGTTTTTGGATGACGTTCCACTCATCTGACAAATAAAGTGCTGATTGCTGGGGAGAAGGAGACACCAAAAAGTACCGTTACACTAAACGACTTACCAACGATCACGACCAGCGATACGATCTGGCCGTGATCGTTGGTAAGTCGTTGTGTGGTCGCTGGGGAGCTGTCACACAGACAGCTCTCTCCAGTGACCAACGACTTCGGCATCGTTGAATCTGTCTTCAATGATGCTGAAGTCCCCCGGTAACCAGGGTAAATATCGGGTTACTAAGTGCAGGGCCGCGCTTAGTAACCCGATATTTACCCTGGTTACCATTGTAAAAGTTAAAAAAAAAAACAGTACATACTCACATTCCGATGTGGTGACGTCACCGCTGTGCTCTGCTTTACGGCCGGCGCTGACAAAGTCAGTGCGGGAAGCTGACGCCGGAGGACGTGACAGACATCGGTATGTACTGTTTTTTTTTTTTACTTTTACAATGGTAACCAGGGTAAATATCAGGTTACTAAGTGTGGCCCTGAGCTTAGTAACCCAATATTTACCCTGGTTACAAGTGAACACATCGCTGGATCGGCGTCACACATGCCGATCCAGCGATGACAGCAGGTGATCAGCGACCAAAAAAAGGTCCTGATCATTCCCCAGCGACCAACGATCTCCCAGCAGGGGCCTGATCATTGGTCGCTGTCACACATAACGAGATCGTTAGCGGGATCGTTGCTACGTCACAAAAAGTGTGACGTTGCAACGATATCGTTAACAAAATCATTGAAGGTACCTTAAAGCATGCTAAAATCAGGTTTTTACGCCGTGCTCCTGGGACGGTTGTGTGCCATACAGGTGAGAGCTGTGTGGTTAAACCACCAGTAATTTGCCACTGCTTCGCAGTAAATCTCAATGATGCACATACAAATGCCAGATTTTCCTGGCAGTCACACATTGCCAAGTAACAAATACTAAATGGGAGCCCCAATCTAAATCAGAGCAGGGATGTAAATGCAGAGTAACAATTTGCAAGTTATTATTATTTTTTGCCTGCAGAAATGTGTTCTTAAATGTTTAATGACTCTAAAGTCATGTGAGAATAATGGAGTTCACGTCTCCTCCATGTTCCCCACTTCCCTCCATTTACCGTACAACAAGCTTCTTGTGCATTGTACTTTAGGTGACATAGAGGGTTTTAAGTTTAACAGAGGTTACATTCTTTTTCTGACCCAGAAAATGATGTTTTATACGTAATATCTATTGACTGGAGAGGAAAGGCACATGCTGGTACTATCAAGAGATGATTCAGAGACAATCCATATCGGAAATGGTTGAACACATTTTTTAGCTCAAATGAATAACTTATCTACAAATGATACATGTCATATTACATTTTTATTTTTGTTAACGGGAACCTGTCTTGGGCAAGAATACTATTTACCTGCAAACATAGGGTTATTCTGAAGGTAAATAGCGTTAAAATGATGTCACTTTTGCTTCTAGCAGAAAATGAACTGTGTGACTGTAACCGCTCCATGCACGCCCTTATGATTGGAAGTGAGCACATAAGTTCATTTTTTCCCCAGTAGCCATGCTTTCAGTAAGGCGTCATTTTAAAGCTATGTTCCTGTGGATTAACCCTATACCTGCAGACAATAGCGTGATTATATATGAAGAGAAGCTACAATAGTGACTTGCACCTGTAAATGCACACTAATTTACACTTAAATTGGATATTGCATTATAACCTGGGCCCCCATATACATTACATTAACATCAATTATCTAATGTGTGTCAGGGCATACTGATTGTGACAATGTTGTGATAAACTGAGCTACATATAATTAGTCCTTGAGGGCTCCAAACAGATTTATCTATACATGAGTTATTGGGACATCAGTTAACATTAACCCGTTCATGCCAAGGCCCATTTTCGTTGCTGCGTCTCTGTGTTTTGCTCCCCTCCTTCCCAGAGCCATAACTTTTTTTATTTTTCTGTCAATATGGCCATATGAGGCTTGTTTTTTTGCGGGAGTTTATTTATTTAGTGGAAAACGGGAAAAAATTCCAAGTGCAGGGAAATTGCAAAAAAGTGCAATTCCACAACTGTTTTTTTTTTTTTTTACCATGTTCACCAAATGCCAAAACTGACCTGCCATTATGATTATCCACATCATTACGAGTTTATAGATACCAAACATGTATAGGCTGTTTTTATTTAAGTGATGAAAAAAATCCAAAGCTTATTAAAAAAAAAAAAAAATCATTTTCCGAGACCTGTAGCGTCTCCATTTTTCGTGATCTGGGGATGAATGACGGTTATTTTTATGTGCAGAGCTGATGTTTTCATTGATACAATTTTGGTGCAGATACATTTTAATGCAATGTTGCGGCGGCCGAAAAAACGTAATTCTGCATTTTGACTTTTTTTTTTTTTTTTGCTGCACCGTTTACCAATCGCATTAACTATTTTTATATCTTGATAGATCAGGTGATTCTGAATGCAGCGATACTAAATATGTATATATTTTTAAATTCTTTTATTTTGAATGGTGCGAATGGGAGGTGATTTGAACTTTTATATTTTTTTATTTTTTTTATATTTTCATAATTTTTTTAACTTTACACTTGCTTCAATAGTCTCCATGGGAGACTAGAAGCTGCGATCTTCCGATCGCATGTGCTATGTAGCTGAGTATGTATGTGCTGAGTAGCAGAAATGCTCACTTGCAATGACAACCACAGGGGCCTACTGCAGACTGCGGGTTGTCATTTCAATCCATCGACGACCCGCGGTCATGTGACATGGGCCCTGATGGGCAGGATTAGTGACAAGCTTCCGGCACGATCACATTAAATGCCGCTGACAGAGATTGACAGTGGCATTTAACAGGTTAACAGCAACGGGTGGATCACGATTCCACCCATTGCTGTTAGGGGCACGTTTCAGCTGTTCAAATCAGCTGACATGTGCCGGGAAAGATGTGGGCTTTGCGTCGGAGCCCACATCAAAGGGAGGGACACGACAGGCACAGTCCATGTATGGTGCATGTCGTGAAGGGGTTAATACTCTTATTTAAAACATCAGTAATGGGTCCAGCCCATTCTTTGTCCTATAACACATGGGATAGTAAACATAAATCACACAGAACTGGGGTGTATTTACCGACCACAGCCTTGAAACAACTGCTGATCAGACATATGCAAGATGATCGGTGATTATTTAATAGCCTCTTTAGAAAAGCCTAAGGCACTTCTATGTGCACAGAACAATCATCTACACAATCATGCTGTTCTGAACACCATTCTTGTCGACAGCACATTCTATTTACACAGGGCATTGTGCTTCTGATAATAATGATGTCTAAGCGAGCTTAAAAATAATTTCAGTCAATGAACGAGCATTTTGCTTTTCTGTTGGGTGGTTGTCGGGTGTCCCTGTGTAGACAAGAATGCTGTTTACCGATATCGGCCAGTGTAAATGTACCCTTATAAGTTAAGAATATTTATATTTGTTGTGGCCACCAGGGTTCAGGGTTTAGCACAGCTGCTAACATCTTGGCTTGATATGTTCCCACACCTACACCCAGGAAGACCTCCAAAAGGCGACAAGATACTGCTGGGAACCCCTACCATGAAACAGAGATGATAAAGATCTTGAGCTAGTAATCCCTTATCAGAAACAAGTTAATGAATATGCTAAATGCTGGTAGAAGAATGCTTTAGACAAGGAGATTAGCACCTAAAGAAGTGTACTTGAAAATCTCCATTTGTTTATGGCTGGGCTAGTGAGTAAACATATGTAGACAAATCAAGGTGTCAGGGGAAGGTCTGAAGAACAGAATACACAGGCAGCACAATGCAAGGATAAAAACTTGCTCTTTATCACACTCTTTCTAGCCTTTGATAAGTTACTATGTAAATGAGACTGTAAAAAAACACGAAGATCTCCACACTGCTCAAGATAAACAGAGATACTGTAGTAGTAAGATATTGTAAACCACTGATGAGTACAAATATAGGAACAAGAATATACTTGTATAGGCACTGTCACAACTCTTTCCTCTAAATATTTATATATTACTCTTGTTTTTATAGCAGCAGCATATTCCACAAACCTTTACAGACATTGTCATTATTGTCTTCATTGGGGCTCACAATCTAAAATACTTGATGGTATGTCTTTGGAGTGTTTTAGGAAACTGGACTACCCATGAGAGAACATACATATTCCAGTGAATGGATGGTAGATAGTAATAATTTTGTTGATTAGATTCTGACCAGACTGAAATTCAGGCACCCGCCTGGCTTTTGCAGATTTCTTTCAGCCTCTGAATGCTGTCATCTCACCACTCCTCTACGAAGGATGTTAGGGTACTTTCACACTGGCGTTTTTTGTAATACGTCGCAATGCGTCGTTTAGGGGAAAAAACGCATCCTGCAAAGTTGTTTGCAGGATGCGTTTTTGCCCCATAGCGTAACATTACCGACGCATTGCGACGCTTTGCCACACGTCACAACCGTCGTGCGACGGTTGCGCCGTGTTGTGGCGGACCACCGGGAGCAAAAAACGTTAAATGTAACGCATGCGCGGCCGGAACTCCGCCCCCACCTCCCCGCACCTCACAATGGGGCAGCGGATGCGCCGGAGAATGCATCCGCTGCACCTGTTCTGCGGTGCTAACAACGCTAGCGTCGGAATCTCGGCCCGACGCAATGCGACGGGCCGAATTCCGACGCTAGTGTGAAAGTAGCCTTAGCTAGCAATAATGAAAATGAATAAGAGACTCTGCCTGCTCTTATTACAACCTAATGTAGTTGCATATGTAGGGTGGGAAGTGGGGCATTTGCCCTGGGTACAGCAAGCAAGGGGGCGCCAAGGGGCTGCCTAATGCAACAGTTTGAGGTATCTCCCAGGAACTGGAATTTGCTGCCCACTGGGAAAAGGAGTCAATCTTTCTCCATGTTAGCTATTAAACTGACAGCCAGTGCGGAGAACATGTGACATGCCTGCTCCCTGCACTCAACTGTACTCTTGTTTTTCAGGCAGAAGTAAATTTGAATCTCTGACTGGGAGCACCTCTAGGGTCAGGGCAACTACAGTCAAATGATCTGATCAGGTCATTTGCTGACATCACACATACACCACAAAGGATGAGTGCTTTTCCTGCACTGATGATGAGGTAAGCACTAACTGGGGGGAAGTATGGGGTGGAGTGTGTGAGGGGGCAGTAAGGGATGGAATATGTGAGGGATCAGAATGTGTGAATGTATTGAGGAAGAGTTTAAGGGGACAATATGGGTGGGAAAAAGTGTGAGGGGGCACACACAGTATAGAGACTGAGTAGTGCCTGAGGAGGCAGTAAAAGTATTTGCTTCAAGAAGGTGACAATATGCAGAAAAAGGGGTGTGGGGAAGGAGTGCAGTATAGAGACTGAGTAGTATAAGCGGTACACAGAGTAGGGGAAAAGTAGGTTGATAGCATTCTAAATCTGACTGGCCACTGCACTGAAAACACAACTACCAGGAGGAAATGAACTTTACTTTTCCAGGCAGTCTTGGCTATCAGTCTTGGAGGTAGGCCAGTGCATCCTCAGTTCCTGCTCAATACACAGTGAGTGGTTGTGCTGAGGCACCACTGAGTCTATTGTCAAACAGTGTCAGGGCGTGGTTATAGCTGCCACTAACTGTGTATTGATTGGTGACTGAAGATGCACTGGTACTCCTATATGACTGAAATCCCGAGGCTGCTGGGTGGAATAAAGTTCATTTCAGTGGAGAGGCAGCTTTAGAACACTATTAACCTGCAGATCAACCCTATATCTGCAGGTAAACAGCATTTGGAATCATGACAGGTTCCCTTTAACCCCTTTACCCCCAAGGGTGGTTTGGACGTTAATGACCGGGCCAATTTTTACATTTCTTACCACTGTCCCTTTATGAGGTTGTAACTCTGGAATGCTTCAGCGGATCCTGATGATTCTGACAAAGTTTTCTCGTGACATATTGTACTTCATGTTAGAGGTAACATTTCTTTGATATTAACTGCGTTTATTTGTGAAAAAATGGAAATTTGGCAAAAATTTTGAAAATTTCGCAATTTTCCAAATTTGAATTTTTATGCCCTTAAATCACAGAATTATGTCACACAAAAAACTTAATAAGTCACATTTTCCACATGTCTTCTTTACATCAGCACAATTTTGGAACCAGAATTTTTTTTGTTAGGGAGTTATAAGGGTTAAAATTTAACCAGTGATTTCTCATTTTTCCAACAAAATTTACAAATCCATTTTTTTAGGGACCACCTCACATTTGAAGTCACTTTGAGGGGTCTATATGGTAGAAGAAACCCAAAAATGACACCATTCTAAAAACTGCACCCCTGAAGGTACTCAAAACCATATTTAAGAAGTTTATTAACCCTTCAGGTGTTTCACAGGAGCAGAAGCACCGTGGAAGGAAAAAATGAACATTCTACTTTTTAGTCACAAAAATGATATTGCAGCAGCAATTTTTTTATTTTCCCAAGGGCAAAACAAGAAAATGGACCTCAAAAGTTGTTGTCAAATTTGTCCTGAGTTCACTGATACTCCGAGTGTGGGGGGAACCACTATTTGGGTGCACGGCAGGGCTCGAAGGAAAGGAACGCCATTTGACTTTTTTAAGCTAAATTTGGCTGGAATTGACATCGGATGCCACGTCGCATTTGGTGAACCCCTGATGTGCCTAAACAATGGAAACCCCCCACAAGTGACCCCATTTTGGAAACTAGACCCCCTAAGGAACGTATCTAGATGTGTGGTGAGCTCTTTGAACCCCCAAGTGCTTCACAGAAGTTTATAACGCCCGGGCGTGAAAATAAAAAATCCTATTTTTTACACAATCATGATGGTTTAGTCCACATTTTTTTATTTTCCCAAGGGTAACAGGAAAAATTGGACCCCAAACGTTGTTGTCCAATTTGTCCTGAGTACACTGATATCCCATATGTTGGGGGAACTACTGTTTGGGCATACGACAGGGCTCAGAAGGAAAGGAGCGCCGTTTGACTTTTTCAAGCTAAATTTGGCTGGAATTGAGATCGGACGCCATGTCACATTTGCAGAGCCCCTGAAGTGCCTAAACAGTGGAAACCCCCCACAAGTGACCCCATTTTGGAAACTAGACCCCTAAGAAACTTATCTAGATGTGTGGTGAGCTCTTTGAACCCCCAAGTGCTTCACAGAAGTGTATAAAGCCTGGGCGTGAAAATAAAAATCCTATTTTTTCCACAAGCATGATGGTTTAGTCCCCAATTTTTTATTTTCCCAAGGGTAGCAGGAGAAATTGGACCCCAAAAGTTGTTGTCCAATTTGTCCTGAGTACGCTGATACCCCATATGTGGGGGGAACTACTGTTTGGGCGCACTACAGGGCTCTGAAGGAAAGGAGCGCCGTTTGACTTTTTCAAGCTAAATTTGGCTGGAATTGAGATCGGACACCACGTCGCATTTGCAGAGCCCCTGATGTGCTCAAACAGTAGAAACCAAAAGTGACCTCATTTTGGAAACTGGACCCCCTAAGGAACTTATCTAGGTGTGTGGTGAGAATTTTGAACCCCCAAGTGCTTCACTAAAGTTTTTAATGCCCAGGCATGAAAATAAAAAATCCTATTTTTACCCACAAAAATGATCTTTTAGTCCCCAATTTTTAATTTTCCCAAGGTTAACAGGAGAAATTGGACATCAAAAGTTGTTGTCCAAATTGTCCTGATTATGCTGGTACCCCATATGTGGGAAAAAACTTTTTAGGCACACATTGGGGCTCGAAAGGGAAGTAGTGACGTTTTGGAATGCAGACTTTGATGAAATGGTCTGCGGTTATCATGTTCCATTTGCAGAGCCCCTGATGTACCTAAACAGTAAAAAAAAATCACAAGTGACATCATTTTGGAACCTAGACCCCAAGGAACTTATCTAGATGTGCCCCCTGTTTGGAACTAATGTACGGTTTCCTGTAAAGTAAATTAGTAGTGCATGGAGGTGTGGTACAATTTGAAGCAGTCCTTCATACACAGGCCCGTTTTTTCGGGGCAGGTGTCACATTGATAAATGGTGTCCTTGCGTATTCCTCTTTTGTAACACACTCGGCACCTTTTTTGCGGCTTACCTTTTCTTCCAGTTGGCGGGACCACCCCTGGAAAATGCTGGCCTGGTACGATATGAGCACCTTCAGCTCCAGAAGTACTGGGGCCCGCTCCTTCCGGAGTGCCAAATATCAAGGCCTTAACCACTACTTCCTGGAACTAAAGGTACGACGTATCGGTGTGGTGTGCACATTGCGACAGTAGGAAAGCGTTGAGCATTGCCATTTGTACAATGTGCACAGCCAGCTTTTTGTACCACACCTTGGCCTTTCTCAAAGCACTGTACGGTTGGAGAGAGATCAACGCCCCCCATGCTTTTGTTGTACCCAGTACACAGTCCAGTTTGCAGACCTGTGTAGGGGTACCCCGTACAATGCTGAGGGGGCTGCCATCACTGTGTATGGTGGTCAAGATAAGGACATCTCTCTTGTCCTTGTACATGACCACCAGCAGGTGGTCGCTACATTGGGCTCTGCTCTCACCTTTTCTGAGCATCTGCCCAAGTAGCGTCTCCAGGAGGCCTCTCTGATTTTTGCGGACAGTACCGTAGACTGCGATACCTCGTGCAGAGAGGGATTTGTAGAGTGGGACACTGGTATATAAGTTATCGGCATTGAGGTGATAACCTTTATCCAGCAGTGGGTGCACCAAATCCCACACAATCTTCCCACTCACTCCAAGGACAGGAGGACACTCAGGGGGTTCAATCCTGGTGTCCTTTCCTTCATACACTCTAAACCTGTGGATGCACTCTGAGGTACTCTCACACAGCTTGTAGAGTTTGATTCCATACCTGACCCTCTTGTTGGGCAGGTATTGACGGAATCCGAGCCGCCCCTTAAAATGGACCAAGGACTCATCCACGCAGATGTCCCTTTTGGGCTCGTACACTTAAGAAAACGTTTTGTTGAAGTGTTCGATGACCGGCCGATCTTTGAACAGACGGTCAAAGTTGGGGTTATCTCATGCGGGACACTGTGCATTATCGGAATAATGCAGGAACTTATGGATGGCCTCAAAATGCTTCCGAACCATCACCATTCGGAACACTGGAGTGTTATATAAAATATCTACACTCCAATATTGCCGAATTTCTGGTTTCTTCACGATCCCCATGTGGAGGACCAGGCCCCAAAACTGCATAATTTCAACTGCGTCTACAGGAGACCAGTTGGAAAATGATGAACCGGGGTTTTGCTACAAAAATTGAGCATACAAATTAGTTTGCTCCACCATGAGGTTAATAAAATTATCAGAGAAAAAGACTTTGAAAAAGTCTGTTTCTGTGAGGCTGGCGGTGTCAAACTTGATTCCTGATTCTGCCACAAAATCAGAAATCAGTGGCAAGTAATTTTCGGGGGGCGAGGTCCATATGGGGTCCGTAGTAGGGAGCGCTGGTTCAGGAATGGTGGGCACTGCCTCATCTTCTGTCCTGGGGCGTCTGCATGGCGGCTCCACAGGACCCGAGGAGGAAGATGAGGAGGAGGAGGAAGAAGAGGATGAGGATGAAGAATTGGAAAAGTAAAGAAAAGTGGGATCCTCTCCCTCTCTATCAGTGTCAGAGGCAAGGATAGAGTATGCCTCCTATAATGAATAGCGGTGTTGGGATGAAAAGTACAATCGGGACATTTTTGTGTGAACATGGTGCTTGGGTGTACTTTATTGATAACTGTATGTGTATATGTGGGGGGGATAGTGATTTGTGGAAACTATTATCTGAAAAGAAAACACTAAAAGGAGAAAACAACCTGTGGAAAGAAAGGTCTAAAACAGCAGGCCCTAGCTCTGAAAAGTGAACTTGCATCACTTATCAAAATTCGGCAGCTGCTGGATGTTTGCACCGAGATGACAAAAAAAGTAAAAGTGTCTAAAACAGCAGGCCCAGCTCTGATAAGTGAACTGTTTCACTTATCAAAGTTTGGTGGCTGCTTGATGTGAAAAAAAGAAAAAAGAAAACGGTAGGCACAAACTCTGATAAGTGAATTGCATCACTTATCAAAGTTTGGCAGCTGCGGGATGTGTGTACGGAGGTTGCGCAAAGAGGCTGAGGGAACAAAAGCGAGCGCGAGAGTTGATCGGTGAACTATTTCACCAATGAACGCTCTGCGGCTGTTAAAGGGGAGCACGGAAGGAGGTGCAAAGGGTGGTGGGGTGGGGTAAAAAGAGGGGGAAGGGGGATGGGGTGGATGTGGGGATTGGGTAGGGATCAGTGATCAAAATGTACGGTTGTAGTCAGGTGGCGCAAAGGGGGTAAAAAAAAGGAAAATGGCAGGCACAAACTCTGATAAGTGAACTGCGTCACTTATCAAAGTTTGGCGGCTGCGGGACGTGTGTACAAAGTTTGCGCAAAGGGGCTGAGGAAAAAAGCGAGCATGAGCATTGATCGGTGAATTGTGTCACCAATTAACGCTCGGCGGCTACTAAATGTGCGCACGGAGGTGGTGCAAATGGGGCTGGAGGGGGGTAAAAAGAGGGGGAAGCGGGGATTTGGGGTGGATGTGGGGATTGGGGTGGATGAAGGGGGATTGGGCAGGAATCAAGGATAAAACTTACGTTTAGTTGTCTTCTTTCTTTAGCAGGGATTGTGGTGCTACAGGCTGCTGTGGCATCACAATACCCAGCACAGCAGGAAGATTCAGCAGGGAGATCCAGGCACAAGATCCAGCAGGGAGATCCAGCAGTATAAATGCTCTGTAGGAATCCTCAGCTAGAGTGAGGACCCCTGCAGAGCGGTCATATACTCGTCAGGCAGGTGACAGACAGGTCACAGAGCGGTCATACTGCTGCTGTGACCTGTCATTGGTGGGATCGACCATAACATCGATCCTACCAATCAGAGCTTTCCTGGTCACCCTGGCAACTGCTGGTGACCTGGCTGTGACCTGCCTAGGATTAGAGCTGTCAGCTCCGGTCCTAGGCAGGTCACAGCTAGGTCACCTGCAGGGCACAGAGTGGTCACAGCGTGACCGCCGCTGTGCCCTGTGATTGGCGCAATCGACAATGACATCGATCTCGCCAATCAGCTCCTGCAGGCCCTGCTGGGCATGTGCTAGGTTCTAGCCTAGGATCAGTGCTATTAGAGCACTGATGCACACAGGTTCCAGCAGGGCACTGCGTGGTAACACCGCGCTGTGCCCTGTAATTGGCGCAATCGGCGATCGCACCAATCTGGGGTGTTTTTGCCAGTGCCTGGCATTGCCAGGCACCGGACCTAGGATCGAGTACATCAGTACTCGATCCTAGCCTGTGACCTCATTGTTTCAGCCGCTCCAATTGGCTGAAACAATGCAGAATTGAACAGCCAATCACAGCAATTGGGAGGCCGGGTGGGCAGTGACAGTGCCCTGGATGCCGACACAATCTTCCCTAAGGTAAGATGGCATTGGAATTTTAATGCGATCACCATGATTTAAGTCACGATATCGCATTAAAGGGCATGATGTACTATCCCGTCGAGGATCAGATAGGCCCAGGTCACCTCGACAGGATAGTACATCTAAGGTCAGAGAGGGGTTAATATAGGAACTGTGTTGCGGTTATAGCTAATAAAAGTGTACAGTGTGGCAGTTATGAACTATAATCACCACTGTCCTCCCTTAGTAGCTATAAGGTCGGACGTTGTGTAAGCAATAATTTATAGGAGAGGATAATGCGGCGCCCATGTGCTATAAGAGGGACATTGTGGGGGTCATATTTAGTGCATGAAGCACAGTGAGGGGCAAATATTTATTCATTGGCACAGTATGTGGCAGATATTTTTATTCAGGACCATTATAATTACACTGTTTTTTAAGGGCATTCTATCAGGATGTGCTTCAGAAGAACAGAAAAGATGGTAGTCTGCAGAGGTGAGCTGTGGATGAAAAATCATTATGGACAAATGGAGAAAAAAATAAAGGAAACAATTCCAATCAGAAAAGATGTCATCTATAAGGTCCTTGGATATAAATGTTAATTTGTTATACCGACTGCATCTAATCAGTACTGTGGTCCCTGTACAGTAAGCAATCTGATGATGGCTGTTAACAAGAACTCCCAGTATCTATTTATCATTATTAAGAACATACTGACAGTTGCAATTGATTGCTGTACTGAGTTTGATGATGCATTCATGTACTAATAGTGATTCTGGTGAGGTATTTATGTACTGATGGTGGTTCTGGGAATGCATTCACTTTCTTTTGGTTAGTCTGATGATATATTTCTGTACTGTTGGCAGTTTTGGTGGTTTATTTATGTACAGATGGTTCTGACCATCATGCACTGATGGTGGTTATTGTGATGTGTCCAGTATTGATGATGGTTCTTGTGATGTATTTCTGTACTGATGGTGGTTCTGATGTATTTCTGTACTGATGGTGGTTCCTAGGTCTGTGATCATGGACCGATGTTGGTTGTGATGCTGTATGTCTGTACTGTTGGAGTTTCTGGAGTTGTATTTTTGTACAGTTGGTGGGTCTGTGATGTATTCCTGGAATAATGGTGGTTCTGGTGATATATTCGTGTAATGTTATGTCCTGTACACATCTAGCAATCCATAACATGTCAAATAACGTGATACATGGCTATATTAATAAAGTATTATGTTGTCTGACAAGTTAAAGGATACTACATCTGTAGGAAAGACAAAGGGGGAAAAAAATGACTTGGGGGGATATATTCAAATTATACAGGTAGGGGAGAACCTCTTGTTAGATTCCACTCTAAAAAGCCATAATACATAACTTTTATTAAATTAACTGAAATGCATATGGAGTATTGATAAAAATGTCCTTAATCTGCCGTCTGTTCAAAAACTTTCACCCCTTTCTGGCATTGGGCGTAGTAGTGCGCCGATGTCGGACTCCCTCCCTTTGATGTGGGCTCCAATGCTGAGCCCACATCTTTTGCAGCACATGTCAGCTGTTTTGAACAGTTGACATGTGCCTCTAACAGCCGTGGGTGGAATCGCGATCTATCCATGGCTGTTAACTAGTTAAATGACGCTGTCAAACTCTGACAGTAGCATTTAACATGTGCTTCCTGAAAGTGCACCAGAAATCCTGCCCATCGGCGCCTGTGTCACATGACCACGGGTCGCTGATGGGTTGGTATGACAACCAGAGTTATCCAGCAAACCTCTAGGGTTGTGACTGCTGGATTGCTATGAGTGCCACCCGGTAGTCGGCGCTCATAGCAAGTCAGCAATTCTGCTACATACAGGCGCTCTGATCATCGCCTGGATGTAGCAGAGGTGGTCGGGTTATAGCATCTTCTAGTTTCCTATGGAGACTATTGAAGCATGCCTAAAGTAAAAAAAAATATAAAAAATATATATAAATCACCCCCTTTTGCCCCACTAAAAATAAAGCAACAAAAAATTCAAACATACACATATTTGGTATTGTTACATTCAGAATTGCCCAATCTATCAATATATGAAAAGAATTAACCCGATAACTAAATGGCGCAATGAGAAAAAAAGTCAAAATGCCAGAATTACGCTTTCTTGGTCACCACAACATTGCATTAAAAAGCAAAAGATCATATCTGCACCAAAATGGTATCATTAAAAACTTCAGATCGGAGCGCAAAAAATAAGCCATCACCCAACCCGAGATCACAAAAACTGGAGACACTACGGGTATCGGAAAATGGCGCAATTTTTTTAACAAGCTTTGGAATTTTTTTTTTGCCACTTAGATAAAAAAGAATCTAAACATTTTTGGAGTCTAAGAACTCGCAATGACCTGGAGAATTATAATGGCAGGTCAGTTTTAGCATTTAGTGAATATGGTAAAAAAAAAAAAAAAACAACTGTGGGATTGCACTATTTTTGCAATTTCATCGCACTTGGAATTTTTTTCCCGCTTTCTAGTACACGATATGTTAAAATATGTTAAATTCAATACAACTAGTTCCGCAAAAAACAAGCCCTCATATGGTTATATTGACCAAAAATAAAAAAGTTATGGCTCTGGGATGAAGGGGAGCAAAAAATGAAAATGTAAAAACAAAAATACCTTCGGTGGTAAATGAAAACTTCCTACTGTATGCTTTCATTAGATGGCACCCCTGGGTTTCATTAACTGGCAGAACAAGACATAAACTTAAGGTACCTTCACACTAAGCGATGCTGCAGCGATACCGACAACGATGTCGATCGCTGCAGTGTCGCTGTTTGGTCGCTGGAGAGTTGTCACACAGACAGTTCTCCAGCGACCAACGATGCCGGTAACCAGGGTAAACATCGGGTTACTAAGCGCAGGGCCGCGCTTAGTAACCCGATGTTTACTCTGGTTGCCATCGTAAAAGTAAAAAAAACAAACACTACATACTTACCTTCACTGTCTGTCCCCGGCGCTGTGCTTTCCTGCACTGACTGTGAGCACAGCGGCCGGAAAGCAGAGCGGTGACGTCACCGCTGTGCTTTCCGGCT
Source organism: Ranitomeya imitator (assembly GCF_032444005.1). Lineage (NCBI taxonomy): Eukaryota > Metazoa > Chordata > Amphibia > Anura > Dendrobatidae > Ranitomeya > Ranitomeya imitator. The sequence continues at coordinate 478,887,194 of NC_091285.1, read as the reverse complement.
GGCCGGCGCTCACAGCCAGTGCAGAGAAGCAGAGCGCCGGGGACAGACAGCGGTAGGTAAGTATGTAGTGTTTTTTTTTTTTTTACTTTTACGCTGGTAACCAGGGTAAACATCGGGTTACTAAGCGCGGCCCTGCGCTTAGTAACCCGATGTTTACCCTGGTTACCAGTGAAGACATCACTGAATCGGCGTCACACACGCTGATTCAGCGATGTCTGCAGGGAGTCCAGCGACGAAATAAAGTGCTGGACTTTCTGCAGCGACCAACGACATCACAGCAGGATCCTGATCGCTGCTGCGTGTCAAACTGAACGATATCGCTAGCCAGGACGCTGCAACTTCACGGATTGCTAGCGATATCGTTCAGTGTGACGGTACCTTTAGTGCACCAGTCCTCCCAAGATGTTTCACTGCATGTGCAGCATCATCAGGGGATGGAACAATGGATATAGTTATGGGCTTATCAGATGAGGTGTGTTCTCTTATCCATAGGTTGAAGTGAGCAGCATGGACTGGATGTCCCTCATCTGATGAAACTTTCCTCCTGCATTGTTCTCGGACCTGTTGAAGTGCCTTGTGCACGAAATGGCTGTCGTCTGTCTGCATCTACATCCCTCCCTGCTGCACTACGTTATGTCTGAATAAAGTTTGACATCTGAATACCGGTGAGTGCGCTCCAGTTTTTTATCTTTGGATTGTTTTATGATGACTGTTTTTGTGGATGCAGCACCCGGTTAATCATTGAAGGGCGACATCGCGGCCGCACAGTTCAGCAAGGCAGAGGTATTTGAGTCTAACTGATAGCAGCAGTGCGGATGTGTTTTTCTTTTTGTCTGGAGTAGCCATCATAACCCTTTACTTAAAAAGCCATCCCTGGACCAGAACTGCACTGCTAACTACAGACCTGTCTCTAACTTTTCCTTCATCTCTAACCTCCTGGAACGCTTGGCCCACTCCCGTCTAATCCGCTATCTCTCGGATAACTCTCTTCTCGACCCCTTACAATCTGGTTTCCGCTCTTTACACTCCACTGAAACTGCCCTCACTAAAGTCTCTAATGGTCTAATAACAGCTAAATCCAAAGGTCATTGCTCCCTGCTGATTCTCGTGGATCTCTCTGCCGCATTTGACACTGTGGATCACCAGCTCCTCCTCACTATGCTCCGCTCTATAAGCCTCAAGGATAAAGCCCGCTCCTGGTTCTCCTCCTACCTCTCTGACCGCTCCTTCACTGTATCTTTTGCTGGCTCCTCCTCCTCTCCTCGTCCCCTTACTATCGGGGTTCTGCAGGGCTCAGTCCTAGGTCCCCTCCTTTTCTCTCTATACGCTGCCCCATTGGACAAACAATCAGCAGATTTGGGTTCCAGTATCATCTCTATGCTGACGACACCAAACTATACACTTCTTCCCCTGACATCACCCCTACTCTAATTCAAAATATCAAGGATGGTCTGTCTGCTGTCTCTAACATCATGTCCTCCCTCTATTTGAAACTACATCTCTCCAAAACGGAACTTCTTGTGTTTCTCACCTCTACTAACCTCACTCTACCTAACATCGAAATTACTTTGGAGGGTTCAACCATAACTCCCAAGCAGCATGCCCGCTGCCTTGGGGTCATATTCGACACCGAACTTTCCTTTACTCCCTATATCCAATCACTCACTCGCTCTTGTCACCTGCATCTAAAAAACATCTCCAGGATCCCACCTTTTCTCACCTTTGAAACTGCTAAGACTCTTAAGGTACCTTCACACATAACGGTATTGTTAACGATATCGTTGCTTTTTATGACGTAGCGACGATATCGTTAATGAAATCGTTATGTGTGACAGCGACCAATGATCAGACCCCTGCTGGGAGATCGTTGGTCACTGAATAAAGTCCAGAACTTTATTTCATCGCTGGACTCCTGCTGACATCGCTGGATCGGCGTGTGTGACACCGATCCAGCGATGTCTTCACTGGTAACCAGGGTAAACATCGGGTAACTAAGCGCAGGGCCGCGCTTAGTAACCCGATGTTTACCCTGGTTACCATCCTAAAAGTAAAAAAAACCAAACAGTACATACTTACCTACAGCCGTCTGTCCTCCAGCACTGTGCTCTGCACTCCTCCTGCACTGGCTGTGAGCGTCGGTCAGCCGGAAAGCAGAGCGGTGGCGTCACCGCTCTGCTTTCCGGCCGCTGTGCTTACAGACAGTACAGGAGGAGTGCAGAGCACAGCGCTGGAGGACAGACGGCTGTAGGTAAGTATGTACTGTTTGTTTTTTTTTTACTTTTAGGATGGTAACCAGGGTAAACATCGGGTTACTAAGCGCGGCCCTGCGCTTAGTTACCCGATGTTTACCCTGGTTACCGGCATCGTTGGTCGCTGGAGAGCTGTCTGTGTGACAGCTCTCCAGCGACCAAACAGCGACACTGCAGCGATCCGGATCGTTGTCGGTATCGCTGCAGCGTCGCTTAATGTGAAGGGGCCTTTACTCGCTCTTATTCATTCTCGTCTGGACTACTGCAACTCTCTTCTGATCCGTCTCCCTTTTACCAAACTTTCTCCTCTCCAATCCATTTGAATGCGGCAGCCAGGGTCATATTTCTGTCCAGCCGCTTCACCTATATTCGCCTCCATCTTGTACCAGACATTACAGGGTCCAATATAAATTAATCTCTCTCACCCACAAAGCTCTCAACAGTTCTTCATCAACTTATATCTCCTCTCTCATCTCTGTCTATCGCCCTACACATGCCCTCCATTCTACAAATGACCTAAGACTAGCATCCCCCCGTAATCCAAACCTCACACCTCTGTCTCCAAGACTTCTCTCATGCTGCGCCAGCTCTCTGGAATGCACTTCCCCAGGCGATCAGACTGATACCTAGCCCCGACCTATTCAAGCACGCTTTGAAAACCGATCTCTTCAAACAAGCCTACCACATCAACTACTCAGTAAACTAACTTTGCCCTGTTCCCTCCTTCCAAATATTATTCTGAATCTTCACACTACTATTCATCTGTCTCCACACCCTCCATGCACACGATAACTGCACTTGATACTTGACTATTGCACTTAAACACGCGGGCTTTTTATAATTGCCAGACCTGACATAACAAGCACTTTTCACCTATTGCGTCCCCTCATTTCTTTGAAGATTGTAAGCTTGCCAGCAGGGACCTCACTCCTAATGTCACTGTTTAAATTGTCTTCCAGTATCCCTGCTACCTGTAAGTGGAGGACTTTTTGCCTGCAATTCCCAGACACCCTGATACCTACCATTGGTCTTCAGGAGTTCACCTGTTTGTCTGCTGTTTCCAGTAACCTCACTACCTGTCAGCGACATCAGAACTTCACTTCGGATAGAACTTTCAAAATGTTTGCCATGTTGCTAGAGTAACTCGGATGGACTAGAATATAAGCGGCTGTCATAGCAGAAAGGAACAAGGCCAGGTGCTGAAACTGGTGTAATGCAGGTGATCTGAATGCAAAAGCAGAGAACACAGGTGTGATCAGGAATCTACTTCTACATTATTCACTTAACGGTTAAATGCAGGAAAGACTATTATAACTGATAAATTGCACAAGAACAATATTCACAGTATCACTTACAGACAATTATATGCATAGAGATATATTGGTTAATAAATTACAAGAGATATATCCACAAGATCATTTTGGGGTCTACAGTCTAACGTTGGTCTAACCAGGAAGGGGCAAACACTGTACTTAGCGGGAACAGTCTCTAGGGCATCCTTGTGGCTTTCTGTGCCTTATCAAAGTCTAATAATGCTTTCTGGCTGCTTTAACGTCAGTCTGAGGCGATAATATCTGGTTGCATATTTTTTTTCGCGTTTCTTTGGTGTTTGATAGCCGACAGGTGTCTCCTCAATCTGGTAAAGTGGGGAGGGGCTGGTTGTCGACTCTTCACTAGCCTCGTCTTGGCTCTGGGTCTTGACCGGCTTTGCTCTGGTCTTCGGTACTTGACCAGCATAGTCTGGAACCAAGGCCTCAATTGGAGTCTTTTGAATCTTGCTCACTGACTCACAACGTCCTGCCTGTCTCCCTCTCCAAGCATGTCCAAGTAACTCGGCCATGGCATCCCTCGGGCCTGGTTTGGCTCTAGTCACGGCCTTTCATAAGAGTGTGGCATGGATCTTCCTTACAACTCAGGCTTTCTTCGGCATCTGACTGCTCTCGGACTCTTCTGTGGCGATGGTGCTGCAAGCCCACCTTGCAGCATACAACCTGCCTTGCTGCAGCTTCTGGCGCCAACTGCCTTTCTAAGCCTAGCCAAGCCTTTTATATTTAGGAAGTCCTTCCTGTGTGTAACCTGATCAGGTTCAGCAGGTTAATTCACTCTCCCTGCAGATCTCAAGCACAAGTTGGTTCCTGCTAACACAGTTCTCTTTTTTTAAGTTTCTCTTTCAGTTTGTTCCAGCAGATGATGGTGATCACTTACAGTTACTCAGTCTCTCTTGTCCATATTCTCTACCTTGGGACAGGTGAGTAACACATATGTTTGAGGTATATATTTAGCATACACATACAGAGATTTATACACACCTCACTAAAGTCAAAGTCGTGTCACATTTATACATTCAGAAGAATCCATGACCTCTATGAAATTCTGAAGCCCATTCCCTTTAATGGGGTCTGTTGGTGCTTCAGTATTTTTCCAAGAAGAATAAATAAGATGTGTGTTTTAAATGGAAATAAAGCCCTTTTCCTTCAACAAATGATATGTATAGTCAAAAGTTTGGACATACCTTTTCATGCAGTGGTTTTCCACAACTGAACAAATATGGAAAAAAACAAAACACCTATATATATGTCCTAAGTAAAGGCCATAGTATTAACAATACACACCTACAAGTAATGGCAACACACAAAAAGGAAATCATAAAAAGGTATAACTTTATTTAGAACAAATTAAAAACAAAGGACTTTAGCAATAAAATACAATACAGGTGAGGGTCACATAAACAGGAAAAGAAAGGTGGAAAACGCCTGGAATATATATATATATATATTGTAGGGGTTCCACTCACTCAGCTGCGACGGCTGACACTCAGGAGGCAGGTTCCTTTAAAGTTCACTGGGTTTATTACTCCATAAACCATATGACAAAACAACAGAAAGCAAATAGCCTTTGGTTCAGGCAAAGAAAAAACAAGTGTCCAGTTCATCCGGCTCAGTCCTGAAGCCGTAACACACTCAGGAGGGTTTCACCTCCACACATATCTACCTGTGTTAAGCATTAGGCTTTCTTTTATATGTCTAACCACACCCAGAACCCATCACATGACCAGACATGTGGTTGTGACATCACCACAGGTCCTGAAACACATATAGGTAGCTATGGTTACATCACAGCAACAAGCCATCTATAAGGGACATATCTCCCATCGATTAGACATCCTTTAGCCACGCTACATACCTCCCCCCTCTGCCTAAAGCCGTGGGGCTTGGCACTTTCTCCCACTAGACAAGGGATTCTTGACAGGGCATCAGCATTACCGTGCAGCTTTCCGGCCCTATGTTCCACATGGAAACAGAAGTCCTGCATGGCTAAGAACCAACGGGTGACCCTAGCATTTCTACCCTTCGTTTCCCTCATCCACCTAAGTGGGGCATGGTCGGATATCAGTCTAAATTTACGTCCCAGCAAATAGTACCGTAATGTGTCGACTGCCCATTTTATGGCCAAGCACTCCTTTTCAACGAATGAGTAGTTCTTTTCAGACGAGGACAGCTTCCTACTCAGATAGAGAACAGGATGCTCCTCTCCATGTAGTTCTTGGGAAAGGACTGCTCCCACCCCAACATCTGAGGCATCTGTTTGAAGAATAAACTCTTTCTTGAAGTTTGGGGCCATCAGAACGGGTTGCTTACATAAAGCCTATTTCATTTCTTGGAAGGCTGAATCTGTTTCTTCGGACCACTTAACCATTACTGATTTTGTCCCTTTTAGCAGGTCAGTCAGAGGCGCCGCCATTGTGGCGAAGTTTGGGATGAACCTCCTGTAATATCCCACGATTCCCAGGAAGGCTTTAACTTGCTTCTTGGAAACTGGTTTTGGCCATGTTTGAATTGCCTCCACTTTACTGATTTGGGGTTTTATTTCTCCATGACCCACTACGTATCCAAGGTACTTAGCTTCTTCTTTACCCAATGCACACTTCTTCGGGTTTATTGTAAATCCGGCCTCTCTTATAGCATCAAACACCGCTTGGACTTTCTCCAGATGACTCTCCCAGTCCGGGCTAAAGATGACGATATCATCTAGGTACGCAGCAGCGTATGCCTTGTGGGGTGCAAGGACTCTATCCATAGCCCTTTGGAAGGTGGCCGGAGCTCCCTGTAGGCCAAATGGCATCCGGACATACTGGAAGCACCCATCTGGTGTAGAAAACGCCGTCTTCTCCTTGGCTTCCTGTGCCATGGGGATCTGCCAATACCCCTTCGTCAAATCCAAGGTGGTTATGTACCTGGCGGGCCCAAGCCTTTCGATGAGCTCATCAACGCGGGGCATGGGATATGCGTCGAACTTAGAGACCTCATTCAACTTCCTATAGTCGTTGCAAAATCTCCACTCCCCATCAGGTTTTGGGACCAGGACAATTGGGCTCGACCAACCGCTCTTGGATTCCTCAATGACTCCAAGCTTCAACATACGCTCCACTTCCTTGGAGACTATTTCTCGACGGGCCTCAGGAATTCTATAGGGCTTCACGTTCACGCGCACATGGGGCTCTGTCAGGACCTCATGCTCTATGACCTTCGTGTACCCAGGCAACTCGGAAAACAGGTCCCTGTTTTTCTGGAGTAACTCCCGGCATTGCTGTTTCTGGGACTCCGATAGCGTCTCCGCTATAGTAACCGCTCCAACCTCATCTTCTGGGTTGCTTAACAACGATGGAGTTACTGTCGGCTCTCTATCTTGCCACGGCTTGATAAGGTTGACATGGTATACTTGGAATGGTTTCCGTCTTCCTGGTTGGTGAATTTTATAGTTTACTTCACCAAGTTTCTCGACAACCTCATATGGCCCTTGCCATTTGGCCAAGAACTTGCTTTCCACTGTCGGAACTAACACAAGAACTCGGTCTCCCGGATTGAATTGACTCACTCTTGCAGACCGGTTGTAGACCCTGGCCTGAGCTTCTTGTGCTTGGAGAAGGTGTTCTTTCACGATAGTCATCACCTTTGCAATCCTCTGCTGCATCAGGGCCACATGCTCAATGACGCTTCTGTGGGGCGTGACTTTGGCTTCCCAGGTTTCCTTGGCTATATCCAGGAGTCCTCGTGGATGTCGGCCATACAGAAGCTCAAATGGTGAGAAACCTGTGGAGGCCTGTGGAACTTCACGAATGGAAAACATCAAATATGGTAAGAGACAATCCCAGTCTCTACCGTCTTTTTCTATAGCTTTTCTCAGCATGCTCTTCAGTGTCTTGTTAAATCTCTCAACAAGGCCATCTGACTGGGGATGGTACACCGAGGTCCTCAACTGGGAGATTTTCAGGGCTTTGCATAGTTCCCTCATCACCTTGCTCATGAAAGGTGTCCCCTGGTCAGTCAGGATCTCCTTCGGCAGACCTGTCCGGGAAAAGACATGGACCAACTCGCGAGCTATACTCTTTGAAGAAGAATTTCTCAAGGGAATTGCCTCAGGATAGCGTGTGGCATAGTCCAGGATGACTAATATATACTGATGGCCCCGGGCTGATTTAACTAAGGGGCCGACCAAGTACATGGCAATTCTCTCGAATGGCACCTCAATAATGGGCAGTGACACAAGGGGGTTTCGGAAATGAGGAGTGGGAGCAGTTAGCTGACATGTAGGGCAGGACCTGCAATAGTTCACTATTTCCCGGTGGCACCCAGGCCAATAGAACCTCTGCACAACCCGTTCCTGCGTTTTTTCCACCCCTAGGTGTCCACCCAAGATGTGTGAATGGGCCATGTCCAACACCTTCCGTCTATATGGACCCGGCACTACCAACTGCTCTACCAACTCCTCCCTTATTTTCGTGACCCGGTACAACAACTCCCTGCTCATTAGAAAATGGGGAAATCTTGTGTCTGCCCCCGGCTCCTGTACCACCCCGTCAATAACTGTGACATTATTAAAGGCTTCCCTCAGAGTGGGGTCCCTATGTTGGGCAGTCCCAAAATTTTCACCGGATACCTCTAACTCCAGAATGTCAGATGCAGGGGACACTTCCTCCTCATCTCCAGCCAGGACACAAAAAGGAAACCTGTCTGACTCTGGGTGTGGCACCACCCTTCCAGGGTTCACTGGTTCCCTACTCTTGCTAGGGAGCTCAGAACCTTTCCCCCACAAATCCCAAAACAAACAGAAATCCCGGCCAATAATTATAGGGTGCAACAAGTCCTGAACGACGCCGACTATGTGGGACTCCGTGCCACATGTCGTTTCAATGTTCACACTGGCCACAGGGTAGTCCTTTGCATCACCATGTATGCACCGCACTCCGACCTTCTTTCCCGGGAGCAGGTGGAGAGGAAAAGTGGCCCTCACCAGGGTCACTAGGCTCCCCGAGTCTAACAGTGCCGTTACTGCTCGACCGTTCACCTTTACGGGACACGCTTGAGGTCCCTCGTTGGGCGGAGAGTTCACACTGCAGGCTGGATACGCATAGTATGAACAACGGCGTCCCATGCTACAGTCCATCTGCTCAGTGGTCTGGGAACATCGGGCAGCTATATGTCCTGGCTTGTGGCACCTCCAACAAACAATATCACCCGTAGGGACCTTGGGCACCACCTCCCCCGCCCTTGGTGACCATGGACGCGCCACCCCTTTTTGGGGCTCAGCTTCCTTCTGGGACCCCCAGTATGGCATGGGCTGCCTCCTGAAGGAGCCTTCCAACCCTTGGTATCTCTCAACCAGTCCGATCAGCTCGTCGGCATTCTGGGGATCACCCTGGGCAACCCAAGTCTGTATAGGCCTCGGGAGGGAATGGACAAACCGATCCATCATCACCCGTTCTACCATTTGAGCAGGCGTAGATGACTCTGGCTGCAGCCATTTCTGGACCAGGTGCAACAGATCAAACATTTGGGAACGAGGTGGTTTGTCCCGGTGATAGCCCCAGGAGTGAACTCGCTGTGCCCTGACAGTCAGTGTCACCCCCAAACGTGCGAGAATCTCGGCTTTCAATTTGTGATACTATTTGGCATCCTGCAAGGTCAAATCATAGTACGCCTTCTGGGGTACTCCTGTCAGGTATGGCGCAAGTACCTCTGCCCACTGCTCTGGCGGAAGTTTTTCCCTCTCAGCGACCCTCTCAAACACCGTCAGGAAGGCCTCAACATCATCCCCGGGAGTCATTTTCTGCAACGCCGTCTTACCGTCTTTCGGACGTGGGTGTCATCAGCCAAACCTGGGGTTGGGGCGCTCGCCTTGCCCTGGATGGCGGTTGCCAGAAGCTGCATCTGCTGCTGGCTCTGTTGTAACTGCTGCCGTTGCTCCTGCTGGCTCTGTTGTATCTGCTGCATCAACAGCCTGTTGGTCTCTTGCTGCCTTTGCTCCTGCTGGACCAAGTGTTTCAGCAAGTCCTCCATTTTTTTCCGGCAATGCTTGCTGGCTTGCAACAGCCTTGACCCAGGACATTCAAAAATAAACTCACTTCTCCGCTGGGAACGCTGCCCGCATTCTCCACCAATTGTAGGGGTTCCACTCACTCAGCTGCGACGGCTGACACTCAGGAGGCAGGTTCCTTTAAAGTTCACTGGGTTTATTACTCCATAAACCATATGACAAAACAACAGAAAGCAAATAGCCTTTGGTTCAGGCAAAGAAAAAACAAGTGTCCAGTTCATCCGGCTCAGTCCTGAAGCCGTAACACACTCAGGAGGGTTTCACCTCCACACATATCTACCTGTGTTAAGCATTAGGCTTTCTTTTATATGTCTAACCACACCCAGAACCCATCACATGACCAGACATGTGGTTGTGACATCACCACAGGTCCTGAAACACATATAGGTAGCTATGGTTACATCACAGCAACAAGCCATCTATAAGGGACATATCTCCCATCGATTAGACATCCTTTAGCCACGCTACAATATATATATATATATATATATATATATATATATATATATATATATATATATATATATGTATCATCCACAGCCGACCTATAATTAAGAATGACTGCTACACATACAGACGATAGCAACAAGGCTACAGATTGAATAAATAAAGCAGGATAGGACCTTGTGTCTAGTAAGCCACGTGCATGAAAGAGTTAAACCAGCACACATATATGGTTCAAGAGTAAGGGCCGACATAGGTCCTGTAAACCTAATAAAATAACAAGTATGTGAGACAATGTTACATTATGTATAGCATATTACCAGGTCAGATGCAGGGTAACCAGGCATCCACCACACCCGTTTCGCATTGAAATGCTTCGTCCAGGGGTGGATAGACGCTGGTTTGATCCCTTTTTATATTGCAATAGGCCATACCATCACTCACAACATCAATTGTACCACGAAAGCAGTTATCTATCATGCTACTTGTGCGTGCGGCCTGGTCTATATTGGTATGACGACAAGGGAATTCAGGAGGCGAATCCGAGAGCACATAGTGGATATTGAAGGCGCCAAGAACAGTGATGACTTGTCAATTTTAAAGCCAATCCCACGACACTTTAAAGATAAACATCAATGTGATCCTACTGGACTTTTGTTTAGTGGCATTGACAGGGTTTTTATTGGGCCACGTGGTGGTAACTGGAAACGTCTACTGGCCCAAAAAGAAACGAAATGGATTTTCAGATTAAATACAATCTCACCCTACGGACTAAATGACCATAATAGCTTCCAACCATTCCTCTAAATAATAATGAATATTCATTAGTCTTTCTGCTTCGCTAGTTCCCCACTAGGCTTTTTGTTTTTATATTTTTTATCTTTTTTAACTCATTAAATTGATTTTTTTGAGCTGCTGTTTCTTTGACGTTGGTTGTCTCTCCCTCTTTATATATATTGAATGCATATATATTTTTCCTTTACATCTAGATACTAACCTTGTTGGCATTCTCACTCCACCTTTTACCCAGAATGGCGTCTTCCAATGTATGTGTGTGTTTTTTTACACAGTGTTTTTATATGTATTTATTTTATTTCATTTTTTCCACTTGACATATATATATGTATTGTCTGTAGCACTAACTGTGTTTTTGTTCACATGCATTGGTCACTATAGCAATGCTTATTACATATTTATTATGCTTATTAAATTAATTTTAATAATTGTATGTACCGGTTGGCACTCATATAATTATATATATATTTTTTGTAATCACATGTATCTTTCCATGTATTATGCTAATTAAGTATTTATATGTACTGTTGGCACTTGTATATTTATTAATATTCTTATATTATTACGTCATCTGTACTCATGGAGTGGTAATCAATTACATGCATTTCTCCCTTCATTTTCCTTTTTTTCTTTGGTCCCGTTTGTGTTCTTCTTTCTTCACCTCGGCGGCACTTTTTCGGCTTGCGGTTCTATCATTATGATACCCCTGACGTTATTTTTTCTTTTTCATCACGTGACTTCATCATGTGGTTTGGTCACGTGATATCAGGCCTCTGTGGCGGTGTTCTCGCTTTACATCGTGGGTCTTGGTATCCATGATGACCGGACTAAGTAACGATACGGCGTCTTATTTTATCGCCGCTTTTTTGAATATCTTGCGGCGGCGGGGGTTTCTATAGTCCTTCCGACGATCCATATATATACTGTGCAGTGATTAATCAATAGTACTGAGCGATATAAATCTGACCTCTTGTTTCATCTGCGCATGCGCCCGGGTCTCCTTCCGGGTCTCTCACCGTAATGGCCTATTGCAATATAAAAAGGGATCAAACCAGCATCTATGCACCCCTGGACGAAGCATTTCAATGCGAAACGCGCGTCGGGTGTGGTGGACGCCTGGTTACCCTGCATCTGACCTGGTAATATGCTGTACATAATGTAACATTGTCTCACATACTTGTTATTTTATTAGGTTTACAGGACCTCTGTCGGCCCTTACTCTTGAACCATATATGTGTGCTGGTTTAACTCTTCCATGCATGTGGCTTACTAGACACAAGGTCCTATCTTGCTTTATTTATTTATACAATCTGTAGCCTTGTTGCTATCGTCTGTATGTGTAGCAGTCAATCTTAATTATAGGTCGGCTGTGGATGATACATATATATATATATATATGTATATATATATATATATATATATATATATATATTCCTTCCAGGCGTTTTCCACCTTTCTTTTCCTGTTTATGTGACCCTCACCTGTACTGTATTTTATTACTAAAGTCCTTTGTTTTTAATTTGTTCTAAATAAAGTTATACCTTTTTATGATTTTCTTTTTGTGTGTTGTCATTACTTGTAGGTGTTTATTATGAACAAATATGGAACCAAGTAGTATTGAAGTAGTATTGAAACATGTGTAAACAAAAGAAAAGGTTGTTAAACCTTATATTCTTGAAAGTACCCCCCCCCCCCAGTTTATTCTGATGACAGCTTTACACACCCTTGGCATTCTCTCAAATAGCTTTATCAGGTAGTCACCTGGAGGTGCTTTCAAGAAACAGCTATACATCATAAAAAGTTTATTAGTGGAATCATCAGCCTTCAGTGTTTGTGAACATCAGATGACAGGCAATCATTACTTTTAGACGTGCGGGTTAATTAATCTGGAAACTTGCTATAACATTGACGCGCATCCTCAAGTGCATTTGTGAAAAACATCAATCTCTTTGTTTAACCTGGCTCTTAAGGGGACCACCCCAGTAAAGGAAGACCAAGAATGTACTCTGCTGCAAAGGATAAGTTGATCAGAGTTGCCTGCCACAAAAACCACAAATTGATAGTATCTCTGATAATATCCCCCATAAATGATGCACAGGCTCCACAGACAGAAGTAGCAGACACAGCTCAACATCCATGTGTATAGAGGAATTGCTGAAAATAAGCTACTAATGTGGACCATGAACAAGAAGATACTTATGTAGGCCAATCAACACAAGGACTGGACTTTAAATGAGTGGAAATGAGTACTGTGGTCTTATTTTTTTAACCACCCTCCATGTCTTTCGGAGATGCAGAAAAAGTGAGTAGATGGTTTCTACATGTGTGGCGCCCACCATGAAGCATGGAGGGGAGGTGTGATAGTGTGGGAGTGTTTTGCTAATGACTCTGTGATATATTCCAAATATAAGGCACACTAAACCAGCATGGCTACCACAAGATTCAGCAATTACATTCCATATTATCTAGCTTACATTTAGTGGGGCAATCATTTGAGTTAGAACAGGATAAGAACCCGATACACAAATCCAGGCTATGTAAGTGCTATGTGATCTATTACCTGATGAAGCTGCTTAGGAGAAAGCCATGGGCATTCATAGCCATCAATGAAACAAAAGGGAAAACTTTAATGAATCTAAGGTTTAACACATAATCTTGTTTTCTGTCACATGTGTTTCAATACTCGTTTCCACATGTGTTCTTTCGTGGTTTTGCTGCCTTCAGTCTTAATCTTCAATGTCCACGTTCAATTAAGAACAATGAAAACTATTACATGAAAAATCTTTCAACCAGCACTGCATTATTATTAGAGTTATTATTATTGCTTTGAATGTTTTTGTTGCGGGAATATTTTTTTCAATTTACTTTATTTTCAGGTTTAGTTTTGGAATATTATTTAGTGCATTGAAATCCTTAACATCTTCACATATTAATTAGTTTATTTATTGCTCATTGCTTATATAGTGCCAACTTATTCAACAGGTCATATGATTTTCATTACTTCTGCGGGGCTCACAATCTAATCTTCCTCAGTCTTATATACAGATAGAAAACAAATTAACCTATCAGTATATTTTGGACACATGAAACTAAATTCTTCCTAAATATTTAGCTATGTGTATCAATATTAACCTGATTATTTTAAAGATTTTTTTGCCGTCTGCAAGTAATTTGAGACTTTGTTTCAGTGACTATTATTTGTGCTCCTGGGATAGTTTATTTAATCAACACTTGCTCAGGAGGATTAACAAACCTGCGTAGTTGTGCAGTATTGCAGATTAGTAGGAAAGAGGATAGTGTAGAATATGTTGCCAGCAGTCGTCATGTTTCCCACAATTTATAGAGTGATTCTCACAAACTCCTCGTTGACAGGACAGAGAACACAGGGGCATGCTAGCCCCCACAACCTGCAGAATGCACATTCAGATCCTGGCACCCTTATTAGCTAGGAAAGGAAAACAAACACCATCCTCCATCTGGATCAAATGTCGTTACCCATAATTGTGTAGTGGGAAAAAGATGGGCAGTGAAGTGTTGCTGTTGGTTTGTTCCCATACGAAAGCTTTTCTCCTTACTTGAATAGGTTAAATATTTTAAGACAAAACCTAAGAAAAAAACAAAACGAGTAAATACCTTGCAGTAAATAGATAGCAATAGTGCATCAAAATAACATAGGGCACTTAGTAAACATAATTTTGATCAAAAAACATAAAAGCCATCCCACTACGTCATTTACATCATTTGACATATGGTAAGATTTTAATACTAGAGGTTAGTACTGTCCCGAATAGGGTCACCTTGACGTGGGTGGATGCCTTTTATGTTTTTTTAATCAAAATTATGTTAGCTAAGTGCCCTATGTTATTTGCATGCACTATTGTTATATTTTTAATTGCTGCAGGGTATTTGCTCATTTTGTTTTTATCTCAGGTTTTGTCTGCTTAGTGGCCAGTGTGAACATGCGCCTACACGCTGCATGCATGATAACTTATATTCGGTTCTTTAGGCTTAAGTATTTTAAGAGGCTCAAAAACATGAACTGTAAGTGTGTACAGAATTCCTAGCATGGTCAGAAATATTTTCTACATTGTCAATAAGTGCACACTATAAAAGCCTTTCATTGTTCAACGACACCAATCTGCTTCATTGAAGGATGCAGATTCTCTATCAAAGTAGGCACAGCTTGTGCCATTCGTGATTGAATGATCGTCATACCATATTCCGTCATGACTTATGTAATCAGGATTCTTGAAGAAGACTGGTATGAAAACTGCAGGATCTGTATGAACGATATCACAAAAGGCAAACTAAGGGTACCGTTACACTATACGATTTACCAACGATCACGACCAGCGATACGACCTGGCAGTGATCGTTGGTAAGTCGTTGTGTGGTCGCTGGAGAGCTGTCACACAGACAGCTCTCCAGCGACCAACGATGCCGAGGTCCCCGGGTAACCAGGGTAAACATCGGGTTACTAAGCGCAGGGCCGCGCTTAGTAACCCGATGTTTACCCTGGTTACCAGCGTAAAAAAAAACAAACAGTACATACTTACATTCCGGTGTCTCTCCCTTGCCGTCTGCTTCCCGCACTGACTGACTGCCGGCCGTAAAGTGAAAGCACAGCACAGCGGTGACGTCACCACTGTGCTCTGCTTTCACTTTACGGCCGGCAGTCACAGTGCGGGAAGCAGACGGCAAGGGACCTGACGGACACCGGAATGTAAGTATGTACTGTTTGGTTTTTTTTACATTTACGATGGTAACCAGGATAAACATCGGGTTACTAAGCGCGGCCCTGCGCTTAGTAACCCAATGTTTACCCTGGTTACAAGCGAACGCATCGCTGGATCGGTGTCACACACACCGATCCAGCGATGACAGCGGGAGATCCAGCGACGAAAGAAAGTTCCAAACGATCTGCTACGACATACGATTCTCAGCAGGGTCCCTGATCGCTGCTGCGTGTCAGACACAGCGATATCGTATGGATATCGCTGGAACATCACGAATCGTACCGTCGTAGCGATCAAAATGGCACTGTGTGACGGTACCCTAAAGGCTATGGTGTCAATGTCCTCACCAGTGTCTTTATCAGCAGTGAGATAAGCTGCATAGTTACAAAATTAGTCAAAATTCATAAAGTTCAAAGCTTTAACACATAACAATTATGTTGTGCACATAGAGATCTTAAATGTCTTTTAAAATAAATGCTTCCAGAGGAAGAAAAAATGTGCCAATGGTTCAGAGTGTACCCCTCCATACCATTAAGTAACTCATTACATTTAAACACAGTGCCATTTATTTTTTCTTCTTTCTGGACTTTTAAAATAAATGCATTTCAAGAAAAAGGTCCATTGTGGGCCAGCATGGCTTCTATACCTTTTATCACTTTCAAACTGCTGAATCATTATACTTGGCAAAAAAGCAAAAAAAAACCTGATTACGTGGAGACACAAAAAATCTGGTAAATTAGATAACTTAAAGGGGTTCAGAACCTCTTTTGAAAATTGATTTGGCAACCCAAGTGATCAGATGTAATATGTGGAAAAGCCCAAGTGTTAAGTTACCTGTTGTGAATTCTGTGGCTGAGTTCACTTCTGTGGTCACAAGTGGTATTGCAGTCTCTGGGCTTCCTCCCTCAGGTGTTTTGGTGAGCTCGTTGGCTGCCTTGCTATTTAGCTCCACCTGAGTCTGTCTTCCTTGCTCCTTGTCAATGTTCCAGTGTTGGATCTGAGCTACTGCATCTTTCCTTGGGCCTGCTGCTCTGCTAGATAAGTGCTTCTAGTTTGTTTTCTGTTTTTTTCTGTCCAGCTTGCTATTGTCTTTTGCTGGAAGCTCTGAGAAGCAGAGGGGTGCACCGCCGTGCTGTTAGTTCGGCACGGTGGGTCTTTTTGCCCCTTTGCGTGGTTTTCGTTTTTGGGTTTTTTGTAGACTGCATAGTTCTCTTTTTGCTATCCTCGCTCTGTCTAGAATATCGGGCCTCACTTTGCTGAATCTATTTCATTCCTACGTTTGTCTTTTCATCTTGCTAACAGTCATTATATGTGGGGGGCTGCCTATTCCTTTGGGGTATTTCTCTGAGGTAAGTCAGGCTTGTATTTCTATCTTCAGGCTAGTCAGCTCCTCAGGCAGTGCCGAGTTGCATAGGTAGTTGTTAGGCGCAATCCACTGCTGCTTATAGTTGTGTGAGGATAGATCAGGTACTGCAGTCTACAGAGATTCCACATCTCAGAGCTCGTCCTATTGTTTTTGGTTATTGCCAGATCTCTGTATGTGCGCTGATTACTGCACGCTGTGTTGCCTGATTGCCAGCCATAACAGTACAAGGAGCCACACCAATGATTCCCAATAGAGGGAAAAAAGAAATCCTGACATCATTTTTTTTTCTTAGCTCTGTCTTCAGTCTTTTTTTTCCCCTAGACATTAGAGTGCTTCAGGACACAGCTGTGGACATGGATATTCAGGCTCTGTGCTCCTCAATGGATAATCTCGTTGTAAATGTACAAAAGATTCAAGATACTATTGATCAGAAATCGATGCTAGAACCAAGAATTCCGATTCCTGATTTGTTTTTTGGTGACAGAACTAAGTTCCTGAGCTTCAGAAATAATTGTAAGCTATTTTTGGCCTTGAAACCTCATTCTTCTGGTAATCCTATTCAACAGGTTTTGATTATTATTTCTTTTTTGCGCGGCGACCCACAGGACTGGGCGTTTTCTCTTGCACCAGGAGATTCTGCATTGAGTAATGTTGATGCATTTTTCCTGGCGCTCGGATTGCTTTACGATGAGCCTAATTCAGTCGATCAGGCTGAGAAAAATCTGCTGGCTTTATGCCAGGGTCAGGATGATGTAGAAGTATATTGTCAGAAATTTAGGAAATGGTCAGTACTCACTCTGTGGAATGAATCTGCACTAGCGGCTTTGTTCAGAAAGGGTCTCTCTGAAGCTCTTAAGGATGTAATGGTGGGATTTCCTATGCCTGCTGGTTTGAATGAGTCTATGTCCTTGGCCATTCAGATCGGTCGTCGCTTGCGCGAGCGTAAATCTGTGCACCATCTGGCGGTACTGCCTGAGAGTAAACCTGAGCCTATGCAGTGCGACAGGACTATGACTAAAGTAGAACGGCAAGAACACAGACGTCTGAACAGACTGTGTTTCTATTGTGGTGATTCTACTCATGCTATTTCTAATTGTCCTAAACGCACTAGGCGGTTCGATAGCTCTGCCGTTATTGGTACTGTACAGTCCAAATTCCTTTTGTCCATTACCTTAATGTGCTCTTTGTCATCGTATTCTGTCATGGCGTTTGTGGATTCAGGCGCTGCCCTGAATCTGATGGATTTGGATTATGCTAAACGTTGTGGATTTTTCTTGGAGCCTTTGCGGTGTCCTATTCCGTTGAGAGGAATTGATGCTACACCTTTGGCCAAGAATAAGCCTCAGTACTGGGCCCAGCTGACCATGTGCATGGCTCCTGCACATCAGGAAGTTATTCGCTTTCTGGTACTGCATAATTTGCATGATGTGGTCGTGTTGGGGTTGCCATGGCTACAAACCCATAATCCAGTATTGGATTGGAACTCTATGTCGGTAACCAGCTGGGGTTGTCAGGGAGTACATGGTGATGTTCCATTTTTGTCTATTTCGTCATCCATTCCTTCTGACATCCCAGAGTTCTTGTCGGACTTTCAGGATGTATTTGAAGAGTCCAAGTCTGATGCCCTACCTCCGCATAGGAATTGTGATTGTGCTATCGATTTGATTCCTGGTAGTAAATTCCCTAAGGGTCGTTTATTTAATTTGTCCGTACCTGAACACACCGCTATGCGCAGTTATGTGAAGGAGTCCCTGGAGAAGGGACATATTCGCCCATCGTCGTCACCATTGGGAGCAGGGTTCTTTTTTGTAGCCAAGAAGGATGGTTCGCTAAGACCGTGTATTGATTACCGCCTTCTTAATAAGATCACTGTTAAGTTTCAGTATCCCTTGCCATTGATTTCTGACTTGTTTGCTCGGATTAAGGGGGCTAGTTGGTTTACTAAGATTGATCTTCGTGGTGCGTATAATCTGGTGAGAATCAGGCAGGGAGATGAATGGAAAACGGCATTTAATACGCCCGAGGGTCATTTTGAGTATCTGGTGATGCCGTTCGGACTTGCCAATGCTCCATCTGTTTTTCAGTCTTTTATGCATGACATTTTCCGTGAGTATCTGGATAAATTCTTGATTGTTTACTTGGATGACATTTTGATCTTCTCAGATGATTGGGAGTCTCATGTGAAGCAAGTCAGAATGGTTTTCCAGGTACTGCGTGCTAATTCCTTGTTCGTGAAGGGATCAAAGTGTCTCTTCGGTGTGCAGAAAGTTTCATTTTTGGGGTTCATCTTTTCCCCTTCTACTATCGAGATGGATCCGGTTAAGGTTCAGGCCATCCAGGATTGGACTCAGCCGACATCTCTAAAAAGTCTGCAGAAATTCCTGGGCTTTGCTAATTTTTATCGTCGCTTCATCTGTAATTTTTCTAGCATTGCCAGACCATTGACCGATTTGACCAAGAAGGGTGCTGATTTGGTTAATTGGTCTTCTGCTGCCGTGGAAGCTTTTCAGGAGTTGAAGCGTCGTTTTTGCTGTGCCCCTGTGTTGTGTCAACCTGATGTTTCTCTTCCGTTCCAGGTCGAGGTTGATGCTTCTGAGATTGGTGCAGGGGCGGTTTTGTCACAGAGAGGTTCTGGTTGCTCAGTGTTCAAACCATGTGCTTTCTTTTCCAGGAAATTTTCTGCTGCTGAGCGTAATTATGATGTGGGCAACCGAGAGTTGCTGGCCATGAAGTGGGCATTCGAGGAGTGGCGTCATTGGCTTGAGGGTGCTAAGCATCGCGTGGTGGTATTGACTGATCATAAGAACTTGACTTATCTCGAGTCTGCCAAGCGCTTGAATCCTAGACAGGCCCGTTGGTCGTTATTTTTTGCTCGTTTTGATTTTGTGATTTCATACCTTCCGGGCTCTAAAAATGTGAAGGCGGATGCTCTGTCTAGGAGTTTTGTGCCCGACTCTCCGGGGTTATCTGAGCCGGCGAGTATCCTCAAGGAAGGAGTCATTGTGTCTGCCATCTCCCCTGATTTGCGGAGAGTGTTGCAGAAATTTCAGGCTAATAAACCTGATCGTTGTCCGGCCGAGAAACTGTTCGTCCCTGATAGGTGGACTAGTAAAGTTATCTCTGAACTTCATTGTTCGGTGCTGGCCGGTCATCCAGGAATCTTTGGTACCAGGGAGTTGGTTGCTAGATCCTTCTGGTGGCCATCTCTGTCACGGGATGTGCGTGCTTTTGTGCAGTCCTGTGGAATTTGTGCTAGGGCTAAGCCCTGCTGTTCACGTGCCAGTGGGTTGCTTTTGCCCTTGCCGGTCCCGAAGAGGCCTTGGACACATATTTCGATGGATTTCATTTCTGACCTTCCCGTTTCTCAAAAAATGTCGGTCATTTGGGTGGTCTGTGATCGCTTTTCTAAAATGGTCCATCTGGTGCCTTTGGTTAAATTGCCTTCCTCCTCTGATTTGGTGCCTTTGTTCTTCCAGCATGTGGTTCGTTTACATGGCATTCCTGAGAATATTGTTTCTGACAGAGGTTCCCAGTTTGTCTCGAGGTTCTGGCGAGCCTTTTGTGGTAGGATGGGCATTGACCTATCTTTCTCCTCGGCCTTCCATCCTCAGACTAATGGCCAGACCGAACGAACCAATCAGACCTTGGAAACATATCTGAGATGTTTTGTTTCCGCTGACCAGGATGATTGGGTGTCATTTTTGCCGTTGGCTGAGTTCGCCCTTAATAATCGGGCCAGCTCGGCTACCTTGGTCTCTCCATTTTTCTGCAATTCTGGGTTCCATCCTCGTTTCTCTTCAGGACAGGTTGAGTCTTCGGACTGTCCTGGTGTGGATTCTGTGGTGGACAGGTTGCAGCAGATCTGGACTCAGGTAGTGGACAATTTGACCTTGTCCCAGGAGAAGGCTCAGCTTTTCGCTAATCGCAGACGCCGTGTGGGACCCCGACTTCGTGTTGGGGATTTGGTTTGGTTATCTTCTCGTCATATTCCTATGAAGGTTTCCTCTCCTAAATTTAAACCTCGTTTTATTGGTCCGTATAGGATTTCTGAGATTCTCAATCCGGTGTCTTTTCGTCTGACCCTCCCAGACTCCTTTTCCATACATAATGTATTCCATAGGTCGTTGTTGAGGAGATACGTGGCACCTATGGTTCCATCTGTGGAGCCTCCTGCCCCTGTTTTGGTGGAGGGGGAATTGGAGTATATTGTGGAGAAGATTTTGGATTCTCGTGTCTCTAGACGGAAACTCCAGTATCTGGTCAAATGGAAGGGTTATGCTCAGGAAGATAATTCCTGGGTTTTTGCCTCTGATGTCCATGCCCCAGATCTTGTTCGTGCCTTTCATGTGGCTCATCCTGGTCGGCCTGGGGGTTCTGGTGAGGGTTCGGTGACCCCTCCTCAAGGGGGGGTACTGTTGTGAATTCTGTGGCTGAGTTCACTTCTGTGGTCACAAGTGGTATTGCAGTCTCTGGGCTTCCTCCCTCAGGTGTTTTGGTGAGCTCGTTGGCTGCCTTGCTATTTAGCTCCACCTGAGTCTGTCTTCCTTGCTCCTTGTCAATGTTCCAGTGTTGGATCTGAGCTACTGCATCTTTCCTTGGGCCTGCTGCTCTGCTAGATAAGTGCTTCTAGTTTGTTTTCTGTTTTTTTCTGTCCAGCTTGCTATTGTCTTTTGCTGGAAGCTCTGAGAAGCAGAGGGGTGCACCGCCGTGCTGTTAGTTCGGCACGGTGGGTCTTTTTGCCCCTTTGCGTGGTTTTCGTTTTAGGGTTTTTTGTAGACTGCATAGTTCTCTTTGCTATCCTCGCTCTGTCTAGAATATCGGGCCTCACTTTGCTGAATCTATTTCATTCCTACGTTTGTCTTTTCATCTTGCTAACAGTCATTATATGTGGGGGGCTGCCTATTCCTTTGGGGTATTTCTCTGAGGTAAGTCAGGCTTGTATTTCTATCTTCAGGCTAGTCAGCTCCTCAGGCAGTGCCGAGTTGCATAGGTAGTTGTTAGGCGCAATCCACTGCTGCTTATAGTTGTGTGAGGATAGATCAGGTACTGCAGTCTACAGAGATTCCACGTCTCAGAGCTCGTCCTATTGTTTTTGGTTATTGCCAGATCTCTGTATGTGCGCTGATTACTGCACGCTGTGTTGCCTGATTGCCAGCCATAACAGTTACCCTAACGTACCACCATAGAGAAAATGGATCATTGGAGTCCTGGGTTCAAATCCCACCAAGGACAACATCTGAAAGGAGTTTGTATGTTCTACTCATGTTTGCGTGGGTTTCCTCTGGGTACTCCGGTTTCCTCCCACATTCCAAAGACATACTGATAGGGAATTTAAATTGTGAGCCCCATTGGGGTCAGCGATGACAATGTGTGCAAAATTGTAAAGCGCTGCCGAATATGTTGGCGCTGTATAAAGAGATTATTATTATTAAACAGTCCTCATTGTAATCAATGGGATGTCTGTATAATGCATGGTACATGGGTGTTACTGGTTCTCCAGAGACTCTGGAGTTGCTGGCTTGCAGAAGCAAAATATACCTTTTCATAATTGACAATTCCTTAAAGGATATTCAACAATTCATGTTCAAAATGAGACAAAACCCTTGAAGTGTGAGCTGTGTTTTTCATTTTGTAATATAAACTTAGTTTATTATCTTATATTTAATACAAATATTGTCAACACTAAGGCACTGATAAATATAGCTAGACTATCTTTGAAGCATAACCAGTGATGATGTGAGACTTACATTTAGGCCAATGTCACAAGTCTGTGAAATCCAAGTCATTTATGGATCTCAATACCCATCCTGACCTCTAGGTTATCTGACCTGAGTGATCTGCCTTATATGCATATATGAGGCTTTTAGCTCAGGTCAGAAGAATCATTAGTCAGTCCAGGTATTGCGATCCAAGCATGTTCTCTGCAGCATGAATGCAATAACAATTTTTAATGACAGAGTAACTTGGGAATTACTGTTGAGTCGTCAAACACTAATTACATGCAGGGTCGGACTGTGGTGTCTGGGGCCCACAGTGGAAATTGAAACTAGGGTCCACCCTATACAGCTATATGTAGATATCTGTAGATCATTATCCCTGTTGTAGTGAAGCATCGACTATAAAACACAGGCGGCTCCTGCACATCTATTGTGCTCCACCATAACTGAGATGTGCACTTACTGTACTTTACTAAAGGGGTTATTTTGGTAAAACAAGTTATCAATCCATGGGCTCTACAGGATAAGTGATTGTTTAGGTCCGACCATTAGAAACTGCACCGATCAGAAGAATGAGGATGTTTTATCCCAGACAGGACACTTATTTCCATTTTTAAATAGAGCGGCAGGTGGGATGTCTGACCGCAGCTCCAAATACCGCCACACTGTGGGCAGACCACAAATTACCACCACATAGTGACCCAATACCACCACATACAAGGGACAAATACCACCACACCATGACCAAAGCACATAGTGACCGAATAATACCACATACAAGGGACACATACTGCCACATCATGATCAGACCACAAATGACCACCACATAGTGATTGAATGCTACGATACTGCCTATGAATACAAACCACAATACTAATAACACATTACCACCAGTGACATTATACACAGGAGCTCTGTATATAGTGTCACTGTGCAGATAATACAGTGATTACCCGTGACTAGGGTTGAGCGACTTTTCTTTTTATAGGATCAGGTCAGGTTTCACGAAACCCAACTTTTTCAAAAGTCGGGTCGAGTGAAATTGGCCGATCCTATAGAAAAGTCGGGGTCGGCCGAAAAACGAAATCCAATGCAGTGCATTGGGTTTCTAATGGTTCCCAGGGTCTGAAGGAGAGGAAACTCTCCTTCAGGCCCTGGGATCCATATTTAAGTGTAAAATAAAGAATCAAAATAAAAAATATTGATATACTTACCCTCGGACGCGCCCTGGTTCTCACCGGCAGCCTTCCTTCCTAAGAATGAGCGCCTGAAGGACCTTCGATGACGTCGCGGCTTGTGATTGGTCGTGTGAGCGGTCACATGGGCGTCACGCGACCAATCACAAGCCGCGACGTCATCTAAGGTCCTTCAGGCGCTGATTCTTAGGAAGGAATGCTGCGGGTTAGAACAAGGGCGTGTCCGAGGGTGAGTATATACCTATTAGGAGTATACTCACCCTCGGACGCGTCCTCGGACGCTTCCTTCCTAAGAATTAGCACCTGAAGGACCTTAGATGATGTCGCGGCTTGTGATTGGTCGCATGACCGCCCATGTGACCGCTCACGCGACCAATCACAAGCCGCAACGTCATCGAAGGCCCTTCAGGCGCTCATTCTTAGGAAGGAAGGCTGCCGGTGAGAACCAGGGCGCGTCCGAGGGTGAGTATATCAATATTTTTTTTTTATTCTTTATTTTACACTTAAATATGAATTCCAATACTGATTCCCGATATCTTAAACATATCGGAACTCGGTATCGGAATTCCGATTCCAGATCAGAAGATCGCCGACCTCATGGTCGACTCCACACAGGGGTCGGGTCGGGTTTCATGAAACCCGACTTTGCCAAAAGTCGGCGACTTCTGAATCTGGCCGACCCGTTTCGCTCAACCCTACCCGTGACATTATACACAGGAGCTCTGTATACAGTTTCAATGTACTGATAACATAGTGATCATCACCAGTGACATTATGCAAAGGAGCTCTGCATATAGTGTATAGTGTGCAGGAAACACAGTGATCACCAGTGACATTACACACAGGAGCTCTGTATATAGTATATAGTATATAACGTACAGGTAATACAGTGATCACCAGTGACTAGTGATGAGCGAGCACGAAAATGCTTGGGTGCTCGTTGCTCGGGTCGAGAATAATGGAATACTCGGGTACTTGACCCAAGCAACGAGCCGATTGTAAGCCTATGGGAGACCCGAGTATTTTAATCGCGATCCCTCGGGATCCTTTTAAGGTCTAAAAACATCTGAGACTGATGGAAACACTGCTCAAATGACACAGGAACATCATGGAGATCGCCCCTGGAAGCATTCCTGACTCCTAGTTCACACATTTAAACGTTTTTTTTCCGAGATTCATACCATTTTTCCGGGTGCCACAAAAAAACCCACTAAAACGAAACCCAACCGGATTTTGCTGGGAAATATGCTAAGGCGCATCCTTTGCAGGCTAATGACTTGCCTGTAAGGCCAAATAATTAACCCCAAACCGAAAATTTCCTCCCCCACTTGGGCTTAGTTCAGACGTAACGTTTTTGAAGCGTTTTTCAACTTTAACAATGCTTTTAAATGCATTCACTGGGAAATGTTATTGTAGCATTTAACAACCCTAGCTGGCCATGTGGTGTGTGACACATAAGCAGACCCATCTTGTTTCATTTATGAAGGAGGTACTCTTAACCCCTTTCTGCCATCAGATGTACTATTCCGTCCATGTGGGGTGGGCCTTAATTCCCACGGACGGAATAGTACATCCAGCGCTATCGGCCGCGCTCACGGGGGGAGCGCGGCCGATCACGGCCGGCTGTCAGCTGCACTATGTGCCAGGAGTGGTCACAGACCGGTCCCGGCACATTAACCCCCGGCATGTTTGATCGCGGTGTGCCGGCGGTGCAGGGAAGCATCGTGCAGGGAGGGGGCTGCCTGCGGGCTTCCCTGAGACCCCCGCAGCAACGCAATGTGATCGCGTCTCTTACCTTCCTCTCTGCAGCAAGGCCCGGATCCAAAATGGCCGTGGCATCCGGGTCCTGCAGGGGGGAGATGGCTTACCAAGTGCCTGC
Source organism: Ranitomeya imitator (assembly GCF_032444005.1). Taxonomy (NCBI): domain Eukaryota; kingdom Metazoa; phylum Chordata; class Amphibia; order Anura; family Dendrobatidae; genus Ranitomeya; species Ranitomeya imitator. Next base: position 478,861,438 of record NC_091285.1, on the reverse strand, counting down.
TCAGAGCAGGCGCTTGGTCAGCCTGCAGCACTGTAAGTCAGATCGATGATCTGACAGAGTGCTGTGCAAACTGTCAGATCAGCGATCTGATGGATCTGATGGGACACAGTAAAAAAGTTAAAAAAAAAATTTCCACATGTGTAAAAAAAAAAAAATTCCTAAATAAATAAAGAAAAAAAAATATTCCCATATATATATTTCTTTATCTAAATAAAAAAAACTAACAGTAAAAGTACACATATTTAGTATCGCCGCGTCCGTAACGACCCCACCTATAAAACTGTCCCACTATAGTTTACCCCTTCAGTAAACACCGTAAGAAAAAAAAAAAAACAGGCAAAAAACAACGCTTTATTATCATACCGCCGAACAAAAGTGGAATAACACGCGATCAAAAAGACATATAAATAACCATGGTACCGCTGAAAACGTCATCTTGTCCTGCAAAAAACTAGCCACCATACAGAATTATCAGCAAAAAAATAAAAAAGTTATAGTCCTCAGAATAAAGCGATGCAAAAATAATTATTTTTTCTATAAAATAGTTTTTATCGTATAAAAGCGCCAAAACATAAAAATATGATATAAATGAGGTATCGCTATAATCGTACTGAGCCGAAGAATAAAACTGCTTTATCAATTTTACCAAACGCGGAATGGTATAAACGCCTCCCCCAAAAAAATTCATGAATAGCTGGTTTTTGGTCATTCTGCCTCACAAAAATTGGAATAAAAAGCGATCAAAAAGTGTCACGTGCCCGAAAATGTTACCAATAAAAACGTCAACTCTTCCCGCAAAAAAAATGACCTCACATGACTCTTTGGACCAAAATATGGAAAAATTATAGCTCTCAAAATGTGGTAACGCAAAAAATATTTTTTGCAACAAAAAGTTTCTTTCAGTGTGTGACGGCTGCCAATCATAAAAATCTGCTAAAAAACCCGCTATAAAAGAAAATCAAACCCCCCTTCATCACCCCCTTAGTTAGGGAAAAATTAAAAAATTAAAAAATGTATTTATTTCCATTTTCCCATTAGGGTTAGGGCTAGGGCTAGGGTTAGGGTTAGGGCTAGGGTTAGGGCTAGGGTTAGGGTTAGGGCTAGGGTTAGGGCTAGGGTTAGGGCTAGGGTTGGGGTTGGGGCTAGGGTTAAGGCTACAGTTAGGGTTGGGGCTAAAGTTAGGGTTAGGGTTTGGATTACATTTACGGTTGGGAATAGGGTTGGGATTAGGGTTAGGGGTGTGTCTGGGTTAGAGGCGTGGTTAGGGTTACCATTGGGATTAGGGTTTGGGGTGTGTTTGGATTAGGGTTTCAGTTATAATTGGGGGGTTTCCAGTGTTTAGGCACATCAGGGGCTCTCCAAACGGGACATGACGTCCGATCTCAATGCCAGCCAATTCAGCATTGAAAAAGTAAAACTTCCCTTCCGAGCTCTCCCGTGTGCCCAAACAGGGGTTTACCCCAACATATGGGGTATCAGCATACTCAGGACAAATAGGACAACAACTATTGGGGTCCAATTTCTCCTGTTACCCTTGGGAAATACAAAACTGCGGGCTAAAAAATTATTTGGGGGGGAATTTTTTTTTTTTTTTCAAGGCTCTGCATTATAAATTGTAGTGAAACACTTGGGGGTTCAAAGTTCTCACAACACATCTAGATAAGTTCCTTGGGGGGTCTAGTTTCCAATATGGGGTCACTTGTGGGGGGTTTCTACTGTTTAGGTACATTAGGGGCTCTGCAAACGCAATGTGATGCCTGCAGACCAATCCATCTAAGTCTGCATTCCAAATGATGCTCCTTCCCTTTTGAGCTCTGCCATGCGCTCAAACGGTGGTTCCCCCCCACATATTGGGTATCAGCGTACTCAGGACAATTTGGACAACAATATTTGGGATCCAATTTCTCCTGTTACCATTGGAAAAATACAAAACTGGGGGATAAAAATAATTTTTGTGGAAAAAAAAATATTCTTTATTTGCACGGCTGTTGTGAATTCTGTTGTCGGGCTCCCTCCTGTGGTCATGAATGGTACTTTGGCTTGTTCTGTCCATGGACTTCCTCTGGTGGGTGTTTCTGAGTTTACTTCCACAGGTAACGAGGTTAATTCGTTAGCTGGCTGCTCTATTTAACTCCACTTAGATCTTTGCTCCATGCCACCTGTCAATGTTCCAGTATTGGTCTAGTTTACTCCTGGATCGTTCTTGTGACCTGTCTTCCCAGCAGAAGCTAAGTTCCTGCTTGTATTTTCTTTGGTTTGCTATTTTTCTGTCCAGCATGCTATTTTTATTGTTGTCTTGCTTGCTGGAAGCTCTGGGACGCAGAGGGAGCGCCTCCGCACCGTGAGTCGGTGCGGAGGGTCTTTTTGCGCCCTCTGCGTGGTCTTTTTGTAGGTTTTTGTGCTGACCGCAAAGCAACCTTTCCTATCCTCAGTCTGTTCAGTAAGTCGGGCCTCACTTTGCTAAATCTATTTCATCTCTGTGTTTGTATTTTCATCTTTACTCACAGTCATTATATGTGGGGGGCTGCCTTTTTCTTTGGGGAATTTCTCTGAGGCAAGGTAGGCTTTATTTTTCTATCTTCAGGGCTAGCTAGTTTCTTAGGCTGTGCCGAGTTGCATAGGGAGCGTTAGGAGCAATCCACGGCTATTTCTAGTGTGTGTGATAGGATTAGGGATTGCGGTCAGCAGAGTTCCCACGTCCCAGAGCTCGTCCTTTATTATCAGTAACTATCAGGTCATTCCGTGTGCTCTTAACCACCAGGTCCATTATTGTCCTGACCACCAGGTCATAACAGTACAGGTGGCCCAAAGTACTAATGCATCTCAATAGAGGGATAAGAGAAGTTCTGAGACCATTTTTTTTTCTTTGCAGTGTGTTTTGTCTCTATTTTCCCCTTTACCTCTGGGTGGTTCAGGACACAGGTGTAAACATGGACATTCAAGGTCTGTCCTCTTGGATGGATAATCTCACTACAAGGGTACAAAACATTCAAGATTTTGTGGTTCAGAATCCGATGTCAGAGCCTAGGATTCCAATTCCTGATTTGTTTTTTGGTGATAGATCTAAGTTCTTGAATTTCAAAAATAATTGTAAATTGTTTCTTGCCTTGAAACCTCGCTCCTCAGGTGACCCTGTTCAACAAGTAAAGATAATTATTTCTTTGTTACGTGGTGACCCTCAAGACTGGGCATTTTCCCTTGCGCCAGGAGATCCGGCATTGCGTGATGTTGATGCGTTTTTCCTGGCGCTTGGATTGCTTTATGACGAACCTAATTCAGTGGATCAGGCAGAGAAAATCTTGCTGGCTCTGTGTCAGGGTCAGGATGAAGCGGAGATATATTGTCAGAAGTTTAGAAAGTGGTCTGTGCTCACTCAGTGGAATGAATGTGCCCTGGCAGCAATCTTCAGAAAGGGTCTCTCTGAAGCCCTTAAGGATGTCATGGTGGGATTTCCCATGCCTGCTGGTCTGAATGAGTCTATGTCTTTGGCCATTCAGATCGATCGACGCTTGCGTGAGCGTAAAGCTGTGCACCATTTGGCGGTACTATCTGAGCATGGGCCTGAGCCTATGCAATGTGATAGGACTTTGACCAGAGCTGAACGGCAAGAACACAGACGTCGGAATGGGCTATGTTTTTACTGTGGTGATTCCACTCATGTTATCTCCGATTGTCCTAAGCGCACTAAGCGGTTCGCTAGGTCTGCCACCATTGGTACGGTACAGTCTAAATTTCTATTGTCCGTTACTCTGATTTGCTCTTTGTCATCCTATTCTGTTATGGCATTTGTGGATTCAGGCGCTGCCCTGAATTTGATGGACTTGGAGTATGCTAGGCGCTGTGGTTTTTTCTTGGAGCCCTTGCAGTATCCTATTCCATTGAGAGGAATTGATGCTACGCCTTTGGCCAAGAATAAGCCTCAGTACTGGACCCAATTGACCATGTGCATGGCTCCTGCACATCAGGAGGATATCCGCTTTCTGGTGTTGCATAATCTGCATGATGTGGTCGTTTTGGGGTTGCCATGGCTACAGGTTCATAATCCAGTATTGGACTGGAAATCTATGTCTGTGTCCAGCTGGGGTTGCCAGGGGGTACATGGTGATGTTCCATTTTTGTCTATTTCGTCTTCCACTCCTTCTGAAGTTCCAGAGTTTTTGTCGGATTATCGGGATGTATTTGATGAGCCCAAAGCCAGTGCCCTACCTCCTCATAGGGATTGCGATTGTGCAATTAATTTGATTCCTGGTAGTAAGTTTCCTAAGGGCCGATTGTTCAATTTATCTGTGCCAGAACACGCCGCTATGCGGAGTTATATAAAGGAATCCTTGGAGAAAGGCCATATTCGCCCGTCGTCATCACCGTTAGGAGCAGGGTTCTTTTTTGTGGCCAAGAAGGATGGTTCTTTGAGACCTTGTATTGATTACCGCCTTCTTAATAAAATTACAGTCAAATTTCAGTATCCTTTGCCGTTGCTGTCTGATTTGTTTGCTCGTATTAAAGGGGCTAGTTGGTTCACCAAGATAGATCTTCGAGGGGCGTATGATCTTGTGCGTATTAAACAAGGCGATGAATGGAAAACAGCATTTAATACGCCCGAGGGCCATTTTGAGTACCTGGTTATGCTATTCGGGCTTTCTAATGCTCCATCTGTGTTTCAGTCCTTTATGCATGACATCTTCCGAGAGTATCTGGATAGATTTATGATTGTATATTTGGATGACATTTTGGTCTTTTCGGATGATTGGGAGTCTCATGTGAAGCAGGTCAGAATGGTGTTCCAGGTCCTTCGTGCGAATTCCTTGTTTGTGAAGGGGTCAAAGTGTCTCTTTGGAGTTCAGAAGGTTATATTTTTGGGGTTCATTTTTTCCCCTTCTACTATTGAGATGGACCCTGTTAAAGTCCAGGCCATTTACGATTGGACTCAGCCGACATCTGTGAAGAGCCTGCAAAAGTTCCTGGGCTTTGCTAATTTTTATCGGCGCTTCATCGCTAATTTTTCTAGTGTTGCTAAACCGTTGACTGATTTGACCAAGAAGGGTGCTGATGTGGTCTATTGGTCTTCTGCAGCTGTAGAGGCTTTTCAGGAGTTGAAGCGTCGTTTTTCTTCTGCCCCTGTGTTGTGCCAGCCAGATGTTTCGCTCCCGTTTCAGGTTGAGGTTGATGCTTCTGAGATTGGAGCAGGGGCTGTTTTGTCGCAAAGATGTTCTGATGGCTCGGTGATGAAGCCATGTGCTTTCTTTTCTAGAAAGTTTTCGCCTGCTGAGCGTAATTATGATGTTAGTAATCGAGAGTTGTTGGCCATGAAGTGGGCATTCGAGGAGTGGCGTCATTGGCTTGAAGGAGCCAAGCATCGCGTGGTGGTCTTGACAGATCACAAGAATTTGACTTATCTTGAGTCTGCCAAACGGTTGAATCCGAGACAGGCTCGATGGTCGTTATTTTTCTCTCATTTTGATTTTGTGGTTTCGTACCTTCCGGGCTCTAAGAATGTGAAGGCTGATGCCCTGTCAAGGAGTTTTGTGCCTGACTCTCCGGGTGTTCCTGAGCCGGCAGGTATTCTCAAAGAGGGGGTAATTTTGTCTGCCATCTCCCCTGATTTGCGGCGGGTGCTGCAAAAATTTCAGGCTGATAGACCTGACCGTTGCCCAGCGGAGAAACTGTTTGTCCCTGATAGATGGACTAGTAGAGTAATCTCTGAGATTCATTGTTCAGTGTTGGCTGGGCATCCTGGAATCTTTGGTACCAGAGATTTGGTGGCTAGATCCTTTTGGTGGCCGTCTTTGTCACGGGATGTGCGTTCTTTTGTGCAGTCCTGTGGGACTTGTGCTCGGGCTAAGCCCTTCTGTTCTCGTGCCAGTGGGTTGCTTTTGCCCTTGCCGGTCCCGAAGAGGCCCTGGACGCAAATTTCTGTGGATTTTATTTCGGATCTCCCCGTCTCTCAAAAGATGTCGGTCATTTGGGTGGTTTGTGATCGTTTTTCTAAGATGGTCCATTTGGTACCTTTGTCTAAATTGCCTTCCTCCTCTGATTTGGTGCCATTATTTTTCCAGCATGTGGTTCGTTTACATGGTATCCCGGAGAACATCATTTCTGACAGAGGTTCCCAGTTTGTTTAGAGGTTTTGGCGATCCTTTTGTGCTAGGATGGGCATTGATTTGTCTTTTTCCTCGGCTTTCCATCCTCAGACAAATGGCCAAACCGAACGAACTAATCAAACTTTGGAAACATATCTGAGATGCTTTGTTTCTGCTGATCAGGATGATTGAGTGTCCTTTTTGCCGTTGGCTGAGTTCGCCCTTAATAATCAGGCCAGCTCGGCTACTTTGGTTTCGCCGTTTTTCTGCAATTCTGGTTTCCATCCTCGTTTCTCTTCAGGACATGTTGAGTCTTTGGACTGTCCTGGTGTAGATACTGTGGTAGATAGGTTGCAGCAGATTTGGACTCATGTGGTGGACAATTTGACATTGTCCCAGGAGAAGGCTCAACGTTTCGCTAACCGCCAGCGCTGTGTGGGTCCCCGACTTTGTGTTGGGGATTTGGTTTGGTTGTCGTCTCGTTATGTTCCTATGAAGGTTTCCTCTCCTAAGTTTAAGCCTCGTTTCATTGGTCCGTATAAGATTTCTGAGGTTATCAATCCTGTGTCATTTCGTTTGGCCCTTCCTGCTTCCTTTGCCATCCATAATTTGTTCCATAGGTCGTTATTGCGGAGATACGTGGCGCCTGTGGTTCCATCCGTTGATCCTCCTGCCCCGGTATAGGTTGAGGGGGAGTTGGAGTATGTGGTGGAGAAGATTTTGGATTCTCGTATTTCGAGACGGAAAATCCAGTACCTGGTCAAGTGGAAGGGTTATGGTCAGGAAGATAATTCCTGGGTTTTTGCCTCTGATGTTCATGCTGCCGATCTGGTTCGTGCCTTCCATTTGGCTCATCCTGGTCGGCCTGGGGGCTCTGGTGAGGGTTCGGTGACCCCTCCTCAAGGGGGGGTACTGTTGTGAATTCTGTTGTCGGGCTCCCTCCTGTGGTCATGAATGGTACTTCGGCTGGTTCTGTCCATGGACTTCCTCTGGTGGGTGTTTCTGAGTTTCCTTCCACAGGTGACGAGGTTAATTCGTTAGCTGGCTGCTCTATTTAACTCCACTTAGATCTTTGCTCCATGCCACCTGTCAATGTTCCAGTATTGGTCTAGTTCACTCCTGGATCGTTCTTGTGACCTGTCTTCCCAGCAGAAGCTAAGTTCCTGCTTGTATTTTCTTTGGTTTGCTATTTTTCTGTCCAGCTTGCTATTTTTATTGTTGTCTTGCTTGCTGGAAGCTCTGGGACGCAGAGGGAGCGCCTCCGCATCGTGAGTCGGTGCGGAGGGTCTTTTTGTAGGTTTTTGTGCTGATCGCAAAGCAACCTTTCCTATCCTCAGTCTGTTCAGTAAGTCGGGCCTCACTTTGCTAAATCTATTTCATCTCTGTGTTTGTATTTTCATCTTTACTCACAGTCATTATGTGTGGGGGGCTGCCTTTTTCTTTGGGGAATTTCTCTGAGGCAAGGTAGGCTTTATTTTTCTATCTTCAGAGCTAGCTAGTTTCTTAGGCTGTGCCGAGTTGCATAGGGAGCGTTAGGAGCAATCCACGGCTATTTCTAGTGTGTGTGATAGGATTAGGGATTGCGGTCAGCAGAGTTCCCACGTCCCAGAGCTCGTCCTTTATTATCAGTAACTATCAGGTCATTCCGTGTGCTCTTAACCACCAGGTCCATTATTGTCCTGACCACCAGGTCATAACACACGGCTCTGTGTTATTAACTGTAGTGAAACACTTGGGGGTTCAAAGTTCTCACAACACATCTAGATAAGTTCGTTGGGGGGTCTAGTTTCCAATATGGGGTCACTTGTGGGGGGATTATACTGTTTAGGTACATTAGGGGCTCTGCAAACGCAGTGTGACGCCTGCAGACCAATCCATCTAAGTCTGCATTCCAAATGATGCTCCTTCCCTTCCGAGCTCTGCCATGTGCTCAAACGGTGGTTCCCCCAACATATTGGGTATCAGCGTACTCAGGACAAATTGGACAACAACTTTTGGGGTCGAATTTCTCCTGTTACCCTCGGGAAAATACAAAACTAAGGGCTAAAAGATCATTTTTGCGGGAAAAAATTTTTGTTTTATTTTTACGACTCTGCATTATAAACTTCTGTGAAGCCCTTGGTGGGTCAAAGTGCTCACCACACACCTAGATAAGTTCCTTAGGGGGTCTACTTTCCAGGATGGTGTCACTTGTGGGGGGGTTTCAATGTTTAGGCACATCAGTGGCTCTCCAAATGCAACATGGCGTCCCATCTCAATTCCTGTCAATTTTGCCTTGAAAAGTCAAACGGCGCTCCTTCACTTCCGAGCTCTCCCATGCGCCCAAACAGTGGTTTACCCCCACATATGGGGAATCAGCGCACTCAGGACAAATTGTACAACAACTTTTGGGGTCCAATTTTTTCTCTTACCCTTGGGAAAATAAAAAATGGGGGGCGAAAATATAATTTTTGTGAAAAAATATGATTTTTTATTTTTACGGTTCTGCATTATAAACTTCTGTGAAGCACTTGGTGGGTCAAAGTGCTCACCACACCTCTAGATAAGTTCCTTAGGGGGTCTACTTTCCAAAATGGTGTCACTTGTGGGGGGTTTCAATGTTTAGGCACATCAGTGGCTCTCCAAACGCAACATGGCGTCCCATCTCAATTCCTGTCAATTTTGCATTGAAAAGCCAAACGGCGCTCCTTCCCTTCCGAGCTCTCCTATGCGCCCAAACAGTGGTTTACCCCCACATATGGGGTATCAGTGTACTCAGGACAAATTGTACAACAACTTATGGGGTCTATTTTCTCCTGTTACCCTTGGTAAAATAAAACAAATGGGAGCTGAAATACATTTTTTGTGAAAAAAAGTTAAATGTTCATTTTTATTTAAACATTCCAAAATTTCCTGAGAAACACCTGAAGGGTTAATAAACTTCTTGAATGTGGTTTTGAGCACCTTGGGGGTGCAGTTTTTAGAATGGTGTCACACGTGGGTATTTTCTATCATATAGACCCCTCAAAATGACATCAAATGAGATGTGGTCCCTAAAAAAAATGGTGTTGTAAAAATGAGAAATTGCTGGTCAAGTTTTAACCCTTATAACTCCCTAACAAAAAAAAATTTTGGTTCCATAATTGTGCTGATGTAAAGTAGACATGTGGGAAATGTTACTTATTAAGTATTTTGTGTGATATATCTCTGTGATTTAATTGCATAAAAATTCAAATTTGGAAAATTGTAAAATTTTCCAAATTTTTGCCAAATTTCCGTTTTTTTCACAAATAAACGCAGGTAATATCAAAGAAATGTTACCACTATCATGAAGTACAATATGGCACGAGAAAACATTGTCAGAATCACTGGGATCCGTTGAAGCGTTCCAGAGTTATAACCTCATAAAGGGACAGTGGTCAGAATTGTAAAAATTGGCCTGGTCATTAACGTGCAAACCACCCTTGGGGGTAAAGGGGTTAAAGTCACAGAGCCTATTTTTACTGGTGTATCAGGCGGCATTAATCTTCTTAAAGGGCAATTATTAAACAGTGGGTCTCCTAAACTGTTGTAGCCTACGCTGTGAATGGATGGGCTGCCAAGAATTACAACCGACCACAATACCCCTTTCATAAGATGTCCAGGGCCTCCTGAAAAAACGTTGCATTGAATGCAAGGCCTGCCCTGCTACCAATTCATATGCACCCCAATAAGCCTTTGAACTCACATACTGGATGGGCCCATGCAAATTCACTTCACAATATTAATTTTGTACTCCCGTACTCCTTTGTTTTACACATTGCTAGCAAGGCCAGCCCTGCTGCATAGTCATATGCACCCCATTACACCTTGGAACCCACATACTGGATGGGCCCATGAAAATCCACTTCACAATATTCATTTTGTACGCCCGTACTCCATTGTTTTACACATTGGCAGCAAGGCCAGCCGTGCTGCATAGTCTGTCATATGCACCCCATTATGCCTTGGAACCCACATACTGGATGGTCCCATTAAAATTTACTTCACAATATTCATTTTGTACTCCCATACTCCTTTGTTTTACACCCAGCCATGAGAAGACATGAAGCTGAGCTGAGCTTAATCCCCATGTATGGTTTCTTGTCCTCGTTCTCTGCCTGCAATTCATCCTCTCTAATTGTGAGCAGAGAGGTTTTCATAATGCTGAGAAGCGGGATGGTGATGCTAATTAGGACGTCATTGCCGCTCACCATCTTGGTGCAGTCCTCCAAGTTACATATGTCTGACATCCATGTCCACTCCAGAGGTCTTATGTGTGGAGTCTGAACTGAAAATCTAACGGCCTTTTTGATGTTGGTAGTCAACAACTGCCGTCTTCTGCTCAAAAATCCTTTCCAACATTTGCAGCGCAGAGTTCCAGTGCGTGGGGACATCACACACCAGTGGGTGAGCTGGAAGTTGCAAATGCTGCTGAAGCATGGCAAGGGCGGCTGAAGCTGTAGCTGACTTTCTAAAATGGGCAGACAGATGGCGTACTTTCACTAGCAGATCCGGCAGCTCCAGGTAACTTCTCAGAAAATGTTGAACCACGAGGTTAAGCACATGGGCCAAGCAAGGTACGTGTGTGAGCTCACCTTGCCTCAGAGCCGCCACCAGGTTACGGCTATTGTCACACACAACCATACCTGGTTGTAGGTTCAGCTGTGTTATCCAAATATCTGACTGCTCTTTCAGCACTGTCCACAACTCTTCTGCATTGTGCGGTTTGTCACCTATGCAGATTTGCTTCAGCACAGCCTGTCGCCTCTTGGCTGAGGCAGTGCTGCAGTGCTTCCAGCTTCTGACTTATGTGTTGATTTCAGAGATGGAGGATGAAGAGGAGGATGAGGTACAGGAGCTGTAGACTGTGGGGGCAACCCTGATTGAAGTAGGGCCAGCAATCCTCGGCGTGGAGAGGATGTGTTTCATCCCAAAATCCGACTGGGTCCCAGCTTCCACTATGTTAACCCAGTGTGCCGTCAGTGAGATGTACCATCCTTGTCCACAAGCACTTGTCCACGTGTCCATGGTTAGGTGGACTTTCCCTGTAACAGCATTGTTGAGGGCACGGGTAATGTTGTGGACACATGCTGGTGTAATGCCGGTACTGCACACCGGGAGAAATAGTGGCGAATGGGGACCGAGTACCTTGGGACAGCCACCACAATCAGGTTGCGGAAAGCTTCCGTCGCAACGAGCCTAAAAGGCAACATTTTGAGCGCAAACAGAAGAGAAATGTTACAATTTAGGACTGTGGCCTGTGGAACGTTGGCTGGGTATTTCCACTTGCATTGCAAAGACTGGGGTATAGACAACTGAAGGCTGTGCTAGGATAAGGATGTGGACGGGCTTGATGATGGTGCTGCTTGACTGTGGGCAACAACAGGTGCAGGGCTAGAGGCATTTTCACATGCACGGTAGACTGGGGATTGGATTCTACGCAAAAAAGCCTGGGGTTCAGCCCACAAAGCTGGGTGCTTTGTTGCTATGTGCCTGATCAGGCTGTTGGTCAAGTTGGTTGTTTTGCTACCCAAGCTGATGCAGGCATGGCAGGTGCTGCAAATGTCCTGTTTGGGGTTATCAGCAGAGTATTTAAAAAATGACCAGACTCGGGAAGACCTAACAGTTGGAATGGCAACTTCGCCCATGTTGGTGTTACAGGGAATGGATGCACGCCTTCTGTCTTTGGCCACTACACTGCTTCTTCCTACCTGTTGGGGAATATGCCTCCTTCCCCATGTGTGCTGCTGTCCTTGCTATGCATGTCCTCCTGCCAGGTTGGGTCAGTCACTATGTCATCCACCACCTCGTCTTCCACATCTGCACCCTGCTTCTCCTCCTGACTTTCTGGCAATTGTGTCTCATCATCGTCCACCTCTTGTGACACTTTCTCCCTATTGCCTTCGTGTGACCGGGGCTGGTCAAAGCTTTGGGCAGCTATACATGCGCTCTCATCTGTCCCCACTTCAAGTTGACAGTCCGAGAGTCTGGAATCTTGAAATGGAAAACTGAACAGCTCTTAAGTGTGTCCAAGTATGGGATCAGATGTCTCAGGGCACTCGGCATGGTGGGAGGAAGGAGAATCAGGGTGAGGAATATCCGGGCCACACTCACGGCTACTCAGACTTGACCATGTGGAAGACATGGTGGTGGCTAAGTGACTGGAAGCATTATCCACTATCCAACCAACAACCATTTCAAACTGCTCTCGCTTCAATAGTAGTGTGCTTCGGTCAACTAGAAACTGGGACAGGAAGGTCGAGCAAGAAGATGTGGGTCTTTGTTGTGGCCCACTTTCACCTTGGCCAGGGCCTCGTCCTTTGCATGCACCATCAGCATCATGTTCACTTCCCCGTCCCTTGCCCCTTGCCTTACCTTGCCTTAAATGGACTACTGCACTATTTCAAAAGCTCACGACAAATGTATTTATTTGGAGCTAAATGATATCTGATCAGTATGCCTGCAAAGCTACGATTTTTCAAACACAAACACCAGGCCTCAGCCTGACATAACACACCGTATACATTTTTTGGGGGCTTTTTGGTGAATTTAAAACCCCCAAAAAAGAGTGGCACAAGGCTAGCACACAGAACTATGCTACACTTGCCTGCTGAAATACGATTTTTCTATACCAGATACAACAGAACTCAGCCTGACTTAACAGACTGCATTAACTTTTTTTTAGGGTTTTGTATATTTTTTTTAAAAAAAAGAACAAGGCAAGCAGACAGAACTATGAAACCTATGCCTGTCAAGCTACGATTTTTCCACCCCAGATACAACAGGTCTCAGTCTGACATAATAGACTGTCTTTTGGGGGGGGTTTTGTAGAATTTTTTTAAATGAAAAATAGTGCTGTATTTAAGTAGAGTAACAGAGAGCAAAAAACAGTGGAAAACCGGCCTAAAATGCCCAACCTTGGAGCATGCAGATATAGGAGGCTGTCATGGAAATACCACACTGCCAAATATGTGGCCTGCATTTCTTTAAATGCAAAATAGTGCTGTATATAAGAGAGTAACCGACTGGAAAAAACTGGTCTAATGGCCTAAAATGCCCAAACTTGGAGCACACAGATATATGAGGCCTGTCACGGAAATACCACACTGCCAAATATGTGGCCTGTGTTTTTTTATGCAAAATAGTGCTGTATATAAGTAGAGTAACAAACACCAAAACAGTGGAAAACCGACATAAAATGCCCAAACTTGGAGCATGCAGATATGAGGCCTTTTTTGTTTTTTGGTGAATTTAAAACAAAAAAAAAGAGTGGCACCAGGCTACCATACAGAACTATGCTACTGCGGAAATTTAATTTTTCAAAAACAGATACACCAGGACTCAGTCTGACTTAACAGACTGTATTAATGAGTTTTTTGCTTTTTGGTGAATGTTAACAAGCAAATTTGACCAAGGCTAGCACACAGAACTATGCTACGTATGCCTGCGGAAATACGATTTTTCAAAAAATTAAACACCAGCCCTCAGCCTGACATAACAGATTGTATCTTTTTTTGGGGGGGCTTTTGGGTGAATTTATAAAATAAAATAAAAAATAGTAGAACAAGGCTAGCACACACAACTATGCTATGTATCCCTGACAAACTTGGATTTTTAAACAGATGCACCAGGCCTCAGTCTGACATAACAGACTGTATATATATATATATTTTTATTTTTTTTTTGGGGGGGGGGAGAATTTTTGGAAAAAAGAAAAAAAATGAAAACTGCAGCTAGGTATATAGTAAATAAGCAGCAGCAGTAGCAGACAGTTATGGAGCTTTGGGAGGGATGCAGTGTGAGCTATGAACGCACATACAGTGCCTGCAGGCCTTGTACTGATGTGGATATGCTGTGCCCTGCCTACCTAGTGCTGCAATCTCTGGACCCACGAATTAGCCCTAAAAAGGACTGTTGGTTTCTCAGGAGTTGTGGATTTAACAGTAGCAGACCTACATTAACTATTAAAACCATGATTCTGACCCTATCTCGGCAGCAGCTGTCCATACTCTCGCTGAATCCGGAGCTGAAGAATGCGACGAGCAGGGCGGCGCCAGGTCTCTTATACTCGGGATGATGCTGTGCGGCCAAGCCAATCACTGCACGACCACAACAAAGATGGCTGCGGCGTTTCATGGCCTGGCAGACAATCCCTGAATCGTGATTGGGTCTGTAAAGTCCGCCAAAAATGCTGGGCGGAGACACCAGTTACCGCCGAATAATCCTGGAAATGCTCGGTGATCGCTGAGTACACCGAGTACACTGATACTTGGGCGAGTAATGAGTAGTGGCGAGTATGTTCGCTCATTACTACCAGTGACATTATACACAGGAGCTCTGTATATAGTGTCAGTGTACAGGTAATACAGTGACATTACATATAACAAGTTTGTATATTGTGTCAGTGTACAAGTAATACAGTGATCACAAGGGATATTATGCACAGAAGCTCTGTACACAGTATATACTGTATCGTATGTGTGTACATGTAATACACTGACTCACCAGTGACATCTGTAGTTAAATTCCTTCATCTTTGCTTTTCTTCTTCATCCAGCACAGACTCTCATCACTTCTTCCAGCCAGGACTTGTCCCAGCAAAAAAATAACACACCATCATCAATAGCTGATTGTTTCCAGAGCACATTCTCCACTTTTTCCCCTGACTTCTATCCTACATCAGATTAAGAAAGAAAGCAACGTAGTGCCTCCCAGCACAGTAACAAGACCCCCTTTTTGTTCCTTCATGGAAAACAGTTTCCTAAAAATTAAATTCTATTACAGCAGTAATGATATCCCTAATTGGACTCTAAAGAAATTATGTTCCCCACTTGTGACCATAACCTAATGCAGCATGTTCCTCATTCTGGCCCCCAAAGAGTATCTAGGTCCCTCATCCTGGCCCCTCTTATTTAATAATCTTGCCCAGCCTGGCACCCTTTATTTTATAATATGCCCCAGCCTGGCCCCAATATCTGCAGCCTGGCTACCATATGTCCCTTGTCCTCCCCCAATATATCTATCCTGGCACCCCATATATCCATCCTGGATCCCAAAAATATCCAATGTGGTCTCTTGTCCTGGCTCCCATATACCCATTCAGCCCCCCATATATCCATCCTGGCTCCCATATGTTTCTTGTCCTGCCCCCCATGTATCCATCCTGGATCCCCCATACATCCATCCTGGCCCCCATACATCCATCCTGGCCCCACCATATATCAATCCTGGTCCTTCCAAATATCAATCCTGGCCCCTCCATATACCCATCCTGGCTCCCCCATATCTCCAAACTGGCCCCTCCATATATCCATCCTGGCCCCTCCATATATCCATCCTGGCCCACCTATATATTCATACTGGCCCCTCCATATATCCATCCTGGCCACTCCATATATGCATCCTGACCCCTCCATATATTAATCCTGGCTCTCCCATTTATCCATCCTGGCCACCCATATATCCATCCTGGCCCCCCATTAATCCATATTGGCTCCCCCATATATCCATCCTGCCTCCCCATATATCCATCCTGGCCCCTGATTTATCCATCCTGGCTCCCCCATATATGCATCCTGCCTCCCCCATATATCAATCCTGCTCCCATATATCTATCCTCGCCCTCCATATATCCATCCTGGTTCCCTCATATATCCATCCTGCCTCCCCCATGTATCAGTCCTGGCCCCCCATATATCCAGCCTGACCCCTCATATATCCATACTGGCCCCTCTATATATCCATCCTGGCCCCCTGTCCTACCCCTTATACATCCATCTTGGCCCCTTGTTCTGCCCCCTCCATATGTCCATTGTAGTCCCTTGTCCTTCCTTCCCACATATCCATCCTGGCCCCCCATATATCCATCCTGGCCTCCCATATATCCATCATGGCCCTCAATATATCTATCCTGGCTCCGCCCATATATCCATCCTGGCATCTCTGTAAATCCATCCTGGCCACTCTATATATCCATCCTGGCCCCCCCCATGTATCCATCCTGGCCATTCCATGCATCCATCCTGGCTCTCCCATATATCCATCAAGGTTCTCCCATATATCCATCCTGGCCCGCCATATATCCATCCTGGCCCCCCATTTATCCATACTGACTCCCCCATATATCCCTCCTGCCTCCCCATATATCCATCCTGGCCCCCCATATATCCATTCTGGCCCCCCATATATCCATCCCGGCTCCCCATTTATCCAACCTAGCTCCCCCATTTATCCATACTGGCTCCCCCATATATACCTCCTGCCTCCCCCCTATATCCATCCTTGCCCCCCATATATCCATTCTGGCCCCCCCATATATCCATCCTGGCTCCCCATTTATCCATCCTGGCTCCCCCATATATCCATCCTGGCTCCCCCATGTATCAATCCTGGCCCCCCATATATCCATCCTGCTCCCACATATATCCATCCTGGCCCCTCTATATATCCATCCTGGCCGCCCATATATCCATCCTGGTCCCCTGTCCTGCCTCTCATATATCCATCCTGGCCCCTTGTTCTGCCCCTCCATATATCCATTCTGGCCCCTTGTCCCACTTCCCCCCATATGTCTATTCTGGTGGTCCCTTGTCCTGCTCTCCCCATATATCCATCCTGACCCCTTGTCCTGCCCCCATATATCCATCCTGGCCCCTTGTCTTGCTCCCCCTATATATCCATCCTGGCCCCTTGTCTTGACCCCCTATATATCCATCCTGGCCCCTTGTCCTGCTATCCCCATATATCCATCCTGGTCCCTTGTCCTGCTCGCCCCCATATATCCATCCTGACCCCTTGTTCTGCTCACCCCATACCATTTGCATGAGGCGCATGATACTGACATCATACGCCAGTGACGACAGGCGCACACTAGTCAGCGTTCATCTTCACATATTCTGCCTGCACTTTTAAAGGCCCATGCCCCTAAAAACCGTAGACTTTTTTTTTCTCCCTCACTCCCTCATGTCTTCTTCTTCCTTTCTCTATCGGGTCCATTGCGAGGGCCCACTGGGCATTTCCTCGATACCCTGCCAGGCCAGTCCGACCCTGATTACACAGATTACACAGAATAATTAGATTTTGTGCTAATATGTTACTCTAGTAATGCTCTATTATTATTAATTGATGCTACAATGTGGTTGAATACATGTACTAATGGTGATCTCCAACTTAAGTTGTTTTTTCATAGATGGTTAGCAAAAGATACCTTAGTGTGTATAGTGTTTAAGGCTAAAATCACAAATAGTTTTGATGCCTTTTGACAAAAAATTATTTATTTAATTTTTTGAGCCAAAGCCAATAATGGATCCAATAGGGATACAAAGGAAAAGTACAGAGGTGTTGTATTTACACTTGCCAATTATCGTGAATGAGCTTTCATGAGAAAATTTGTTTTCCCAATAATATGGCAATATGAATTGCCTGCCAATCGTCCAACATATGAGGAAAATGCTCGTTTGTTGGGTGAAATTATTTGTAAGCTATCTTAAAAATAATCAATCTAAGCCATATATCACCTGTGCATACAGCATTTATTCTTAACTATGCCAAATGTAATATTCCATAGTTCAAGGGGCATGAGCCATCATTTTTATCAGCCTGTGTAAGGAGGAAGACCGGGCTGCAGGTATCTGTATTGAGCCGGATCCGTAACTGGCGAGGCTGTGTTCCATGTTGTCCAGGGGAAGGAATAGGGGACCTGATGGACCCCATGACCTGAAAAGAGGGGGCGTGGTTAAGCAGAAAGCGCATGCAATGAGAGTCAGTTTCCGGAAGGCGCGGTCGGAGCATGTGTGCGCGCATCATGCTCCAGATCGTGTGCAGCAGCACCACGATGGACCACGGTCGACTTCCCTCTCACCCAGCTGCCGTTAAACTAGTGGGCTCCGTGGCGAGGGATGTCGCCTGGAGCCTGAGCAGCCAAGGAGGGGTGAAGGCAATTCTGAAAGTTTGATTTCCTTGTGCCCCCTCATATGGGCTGAAACGGATGGTCGGTTCCCAGGTGACCACCATAACAAAGACCTGACCACCATAACAGAGACCTATTTCAGATGTCATTTTTCTGAGGTGACGCGGCCCAAATGGAGCCCGGTGATTAAGTCAACAGTGGCAATCTCCGCACCCCCCAGAAGAAGGTGTTTCAACAACTGATATGGGTTGCCTAGGCCCAAGAAACATCAAGTGAAGGGAAAGGTGATGATCCCAGTTGGTGCTGAACTCGTTCTGCTGCCTGATCAGACTGTGCTTACACTGCCCATACGAGCTTATATACCCCTCGAAGGAGTGGACGCCCAGATAGAGCCAACGTTAATGGACCAAATACCCCTGGGGCTCTTCATTGCCCGGTCATTAGCCATCGTTCATGACAGTAATGTAGTGGTGTGGTGCGTCAACCTGGAGGAGGACAATCTTACGCTCTCTCCCAAGAGTGAAGTGGAAAAGGTGCTGGGCATGCTGCAAGTACTAATACAACCAGAGGCCATTCAGTTAGCAGTGAAACAAGGATATCCTTGGACTGTAGCCGTTACCATGTCCCCAGAGCATCCGTCCAGCAGTATAAAGGAAGGGCGTCAAATCTTGGAGCCGATGCGGGCTGAACTGACGGGACTCTCACCTCAACAGGTGCAGCAGGTGAAAGCTGTGCTGGAGCGCTACCAAGATGTCTTCGCCTGTCATGACGATGATTTCGGGTGCACCACAGCCATAACCCATGAGATACCCACAGGAAGTGCCACACCGATCCGTGAGAGATATCGGCAGATCCCGCCTCAGATGTACCAGGAAGTAAAAGAAATGTTGGCACATATGCTGAAGAGTGCAGTTATACGGGAGAGTCAGAGCCCGTGGGAAGCTCCCATCATTCTAGTTTGAAAGAAGGACAGAACCCTGCGTTTTTGTGTTGACTATAGACGACTGAATGCTTGTACAGTGCGGGATTCGTACCCCCTACCAAGAATTGAGGAGTCGTTGTCCATTTTGGGGAAAGCGAAGTACTTTTCATCCCTAGATCTGGCCAGTGGATATTGGCAGGTGCCAATGGCTGAGCATGACCGACCGAAGACAGCGATTATACTACCCATGGGTTTATTTGCATTCAGTTGGATGCCCCTTGGCCTGACTAATGCTCCTGGAATGTTTCAGCGACTGATGGAGAGATGTTTGGGAGATCTGAACTTTGAGGCTACCTTCATCTATCTGGATGACATCATCATCTATGCAGCCACCACAGTGGGAGCAAGTGTTGAGATGATTACAGAAGCACCTCCCTGAACGTGAAGCCCCAAAAATTTCTACAAGCAACCAGCAAATTGAATACCTGGGACACGTCGTGTCCACTGAGGGAGTGAGACCTGTGAGAAGATAGCGGCAGTACAGGACTGGCCCACTCTGAAGATGGTAAAGGACATTCGGGCCTTTGTGGGGATTGCTGGGTACTATCAAAGGTTTGTGAAAAACTTCATTCGAATTGCTAATCCGCAGCTGAAATTACTAAAGGGAGTGCCATATGGTGCAAAGAATCAGACCATCCAGTGGGGAGATAGCCAGGAAGAAGCCTTCCAAGTCTTAAAGATGGCCTTGACTGAAGCCCCAATATCAGCCTATGCAAATTTCTCCCAGCCCTTCATCCTTGACACCAATGGAAGCCTATATGGTCTATGGGTTGTGCTGTCACAAACTCAGGATGAGAAGGAGTGAGTGATTGCCTATGCGAGCCGGTCCCTCCACGAGTCAGAACAGAACCCGGAAAACTACAGCTCTATCAAACTGGAATTGCTGGCATTAGTGTGGGCGATGACTAAGAAATTTGCCGAATACCTGGCAGGGTCCGAAGTCTTAGTGCACACCGCTAACAACCCTCTAGCCCACCTAAACAATGCAAAACTGGGGGCCTAGGAGCAAAGATGAGTGGCCCGCATGGCAAAATATTGATACAAAATCGCATACCAGAAAGGAGCTGAGAATATACATGCTGATGCTCTGTCAAGAGTGACCCATGAGCGACCTGGCCAGTTGAACTTGGCCAGTTGAGACAATGGGTGGCATTTAAACGATTCCCCAGCCAAAGTGAAACAGACGCTCTGTCGCCAGGAACACTGCCGATTCTCAAACAGTGGAAGAGGCTCCAATTAGAAGATGGCTTGCTGTATTTGAAAGTACAGTTGGTACAGGATTTAGGAGTTACCTGGTAAGTGGTACTCCCAGAAAAGTTGATCAGAGTGGTGGCTACAGAGGCCCATGAGAGAGGGGCTCACTTTGGCCCAGAGAAGACATTCCAGTGCTTACAGAAGTTGGTCTACCACCCTCGATTGAAGACTGTAGTAAAAGAGGCCTGTCAGCGATGTCGGAGCTGTGAACTGGCTAAACCTCTGAAACAGAGAGCCCCCACGCAAACCATCATGACTTCTGCTCCTTTAGAGTTATTGATGATCGGCTACTTTACCATGGGTCCAGCTCATCTTGGGTATGAATATTGCTAGGGGATGACCGACCACTTTACCAAGTTCGCTGTGGTGACTCCCACCCGGGATCAGACTGTCGAGTCAGCTGCACAGCTATTTGTCGGGACTTCATCCGGGTGTATGGTTGTCTGAAGAGGATTCATTCCAACCAAGTCACTTTCCCAGGCCGAGTGATGGAGGAGCTACACCGTTTGTACCAGATTGAGAACAGGACAATGCACTATCATCCGCAAGGGAATGGAGCCTGTGAGTGCTTTAATCGGACACTGATCCCGATGTTGAGAACATTGGAAGAAGATAGGACGTTCTGCTGGCCTGAGTGCATGGCTGAAATGGTCTGGGTGTACAACAATCAAGTGAGTGCACAGTACGCCCAGATACACTCCATACACCCTGCTGGTCTGGCAAAAAGGACAGGAGATTACGGAGTTGGAATTGGATCCGGAAGAGGACTACCCATGGACCGGGATGTTTTCCTGGGTCCGTGAACATCGACACCAGTTGCAGACTCTTCATCGGCTGGTGCAGACTTTGTTTCGAGAGCTTGAGCACCATGAAGAGATGCCTCTTTGAGGGACAGCTCTCAAGGCCGCAGACCGTGTGTTGATCCGAGACAAGCGTCCTTGAGGCAAGTTAGAACACTGTTGGGAAAAGACTCCATATCGGATGAAACGCCAAATTGGATCTAATGGACCCATCTATTGATGTTCATCCCAAAGGGGAAGAAGGGGAGCCTACCCGAATAGTCCACTGAAGTATGTTGCATCCTTGCCTTTCACAAGATCCCGAAGGAGGAAAGAGAGAGCCGAGTGTCCCTGCAACATTCACCCCCACAGTTCCCAATTGTGATGAAGAACCATGTGCCTCATTCTCTGAAATAGATAGTTTGCCACCCGTCAGTCCAGAGGAAGTCCAGAGATGGCTGCTCCATTGAACTCCATTGAACTCCATAGAGACTATGGACTCCATAGACTCTACCACTCAACCTGAATTACGCTGTGCCAAGCGGGCGACAGTTTGAATACCCCCCACTCATTATGAACAAGACCAATTTTATTTGGCAGCGGATTATTCAAGGGATGGGAGAGTGTCAATGTCTTCTACAGGAACTCTTACCTATGGAATGGCGAGCTAAAAGAGAGGGGGAGAGTAAGGAAGAAGACCAGGCTGCGGGTACCTGTATTGAGCCGGGTCCGGAACTGTGGAGGCTGTGTCCCATGTTGTCTTGGGGAAGAAATAGGGGACTGGATGGACCCCATGACCCGAAAGAGGGGGCGTGGTTAAGCAGAAAGTGCGCGCAGAGAGAGTCAGTTTCCAGCCGGCAGGGTCAGAGCAGGTGTGTGTGCAGCATTCTCTGGATTGTGTGCAGCAGTGCCGCAACGGACCGCAGTCGATTTCTCACGAGCATGCTCCATTAAGTTTAGTACTGTGCTCTGGCATAGAAGTGTAGGTCGTGTGCAGGACCCGGCGCTGTGATCCTCTCTGCCGACCAGCACACAGCAGCCTTTCCTTGATACCAGAGTGAATGCAGCTCCATTGACTCTTGTTGAAGATTAGCTTGTTGTATGTTGATTTGTGGAATGGCTACTGATTACCTATTGTATCAGCAGTTTATTTTTCTTTTATGCTTGGAGACATAGGCACAGATAAATTGAAGAATTGATCTTTGTAAATTTTGTTGAATTGCTGCAGCATATTGTTCTGCTACCCTTGCAGAACAAAAGTGCAGGTGAATTGAACAATCAATGTTTGTAAATTTGCTGAATTCCTGCTGACTACCTATTGTATCAATCCCTGCAGCTTAATGTTCTGCAAACATTGAAGGACAAAATCTGCAGATTAATTGAACACTGAGGAATTATCCCCTCCCCCTTCACCGAAACCTGTGGATAATGCCCTGACTGACAGCTGTGGGTATAAAATGGACTTCTCTCTTG
The DNA here is from genome assembly GCF_032444005.1 of Ranitomeya imitator. Taxonomy (NCBI): domain Eukaryota; kingdom Metazoa; phylum Chordata; class Amphibia; order Anura; family Dendrobatidae; genus Ranitomeya; species Ranitomeya imitator. Next base: position 478,838,965 of record NC_091285.1, on the reverse strand, counting down.
CTCCAGAGAGACTCTCCAGGATAGCAGCCTAGGCACCATGGCTCCAACCGGAGGAATATAGATATGCTTCACTGCCCATCACTGAACCCACAGAGACATTTGGAGAACCAAGGTTGAGACAATCAAGTCAGCTGGCCACATACCTCAATATACTCTGTTGCTTTCCTAAGCTTGCCGCTACTTCATTGTGGGTGCTCACCAAAAGCGGGGTGCTACTGGTTGGAGTAGTTGGTCATGGAAACCCTGAAGTTGCAGATGTTCTAATTCCAGGCGATCCACTGAAAGGGTGAGACTTTGTCGTTTGCACTATGTTTTTGACTGTTGGTGATCCAATAAAGTATCACCCCATTATGTTACCCTCATCTTGTGATTTCTGAGTTTGCGCACGAGGAAGGAGAGCGGGTGTTCAGTAGGATGAGCCCTGGTCCATGTGGTCTTTCTAAAGACAATCAAGCAAGCGGACAGGAGCACCCACTGACCCTCGTGTTTCCACATCACCATGTGTTTACAGGACATGTGCTGCCAGAAACCGTGGCAGTCTATGTGCACAGAATGTTATGTGTGCATCAGAAGCGCAGTTGGACTGTCTAAACAGATTGTTAAATGCCGGCTGTAGAAGTCTAGGTGAAAAATTACATAACCAGGGCATGCTACATTGTAATAAAAACGCCACTGACCCAGCATGTGTGACTTAAATAATTTTCTGTAGACATTTATGTAAAATCAGGCTGCAATGTTTTTGACCTAGAAAATGAAAATGCCAAAAATTTTTTCAAAATGATGTTGTTCGGGCATCCAGCCCAAGGGAAGATAGACTATAGACGGCCCAAAATAAATTAACACAGAATCTGTTTAGCCTTTCTCTTGTGGTCTTGGGAAAAATAACACTATATGAAAGTTCTGTGCTGAAAACACAGGTTATGGAATATCCTGGATTATTGATATCAGAGTGAATGAATTTCAACATAATTGTTAATATTGCAATATTCAAATACGTAATTTAACTGGGATATCGTAATAAACTGTTAAAAATATTCTTAACACTTGTTTTTTTGCGTGGTTGACTTTGATTGTGTTCTCAGAAAACATGGCTAGACAGTTTTACATTTTGAGCAGCAAATAAGCAAAACAGACAAAGAGAGACATATACTGTATTTAGTAATAAATTCTAACATACAGTACTCAGTGTGGATTCATTTCTACAGAGTGACCTCACTTTCTATTGTTACTCACTTGACACAACTGCTGCCCAATACCCATAATTCATGCAGAGTTGTGGAAAGCCCACCTCGTACTAAAGCTTATTCTAGATTTACTTAGTACTTGAGACAAATCAAGAAATCCAGCCAGTTGGAGAACGCACACTACACACAGTCACATTATTTTTTCCTAATCCAACAAAATGGGAATACTTAGAAAAAGCATAAAGCTTGTAGTAGTTGCTAAATGCCTGCAGACTCCGCATAATTAGGGCCAGGATCTGGCAGTGATTAGTCTTGTACAACTTCAGAGAAACTCGCAGCAATTCATATGCCTCTCCTTATGTAATAGTGTATAAATTATGGCTGTCTATGCTCAGAAATGTTGTAGAAACATGATTATTGCCACTGCAACATGGCTCAATAAAAAACAGGTCCAGACATTTTACCACTAGTTGCTAGGCATGGGTCAAAACACACATGAACACAATGCCTCGGACATTTATTAATTCTTTTAAAGCAGATATTTATATATTTCATTGTTTTTTCTTATATCTAATATATAATTGCCTAGAATACTACTTCCTGCAATTTGTGCCAACTTCCGTGGCTTTGTCCGGAGCTAATGTCCGGAGCTAATGTCCGGAGCTAATGTCCGGAGATTAATTGCCTAGAATACTACTTCCTGCAATTTGTGCCAACTTCCGTGGCTTTGTCCGGAGCTAATGTCCGGAGCTAATGTCCGGAGCTAATGTCCGGAGATAAGTGACATCAACAGTGTCCAGTGTCTGATTGGTTGCCGCCTGCTGCGAGCGACCAATCAGAAACGTGCCGTACTGTGACACACTCCGCCCGCCATTTTGGTGTGATTTTTGAATTTTTACCTCACAGCAAGTTTCTACTGCGTGGAGGCGGGCCCAGTGACGTTGCTCTTCAAGCTCCTGCCGAATCTCGTCAAAAAAATGATAATACCATTTACCAAAACTATATATATTTAGTTGTGAAGTGGTTCAGTGACATTTTCACACCAATTTTGAACTTTTGTTTGGTGTTTTCTCCATATACTGCCTATTATTTTTGTTCTTTCTTACTATTATTTATTAATTGTATTATTCTTACATTTGAATAAATAAAGTATATATGGATTCTAGACTCCCGATTCTTTAGAATCGGGCTGCCATCTAGTATTATATATTTGGTTATGACCATATAAGGCTTTTTATAACACGGTGGATGAAGAATAATTGGCCTCCTACTGTCTTGCTGTACAGAATCCATACAGTACATACCGTAGTTGTTCTCCATTATATGGATTAATTTTAGGTTAGAACAGTTGGGTACAGTATGTGCTCACGTTGAGTGTTTGAAGCAGATTTTTATGCAACAAAAACCAGAGTGTTGGCTAGAAAGAAACTGTAAAATATGCACTTTTAACTCATTTTTACTTTCATTTAAGTTGGTGAAAAACTATGAAAAATGCTGAAGGAATTGACAAGCTGCAAATCTAAAAAAAAAAAACGCTTTGATTGTCTGCAAGGAAACTATAAGCAGAATGTGCACTTGATTATAGGAATCTCATTCACTTTGTTTGTACTGTAAAGGTCAATGGTTTTTACCCTTGAAAAATTAACTAAAAAATGACAGCAAAAACACTGCATGTGAACAAGCCTTTATACATACGGCAACCAATGTAGTATGCCATGACATCTTTATATATTAAATTAGAACAATAAAGAGATGCCGGATTGATCCACTGTACATAATATGTCAGCGTCCATGAGGTCTAACTAATATCTTTATAAATATAGTGGGGAAAATAAGTATTTGATACACTGCTGATTTTACAAGTTTTCCCACCTACAACTTCATACAGTTGTGTGAAAAAGTGTTTGCCCCTTCCTGATTTCCTATTCTTTTGCATGTTTGTCACACTTAAATGTTTCAGATCACCAAATGAATGTAAGTATTAGACAAAGATAACACAAGTAAACACAAAATGCAGTTTTTAAATGAAGGTCTTTATTATTAAGGAAAAAAGAAATTCAAACCTACAGGGCCCTGTTTGAAAAAGCGATTGCCCCTAAACCTAATAACTGGTTGGGTCACCCTTCACAGCAACAACTGCAATCAAGTGTTTGCGATTACCAGCAATGAGTCTTTTACAGCACTCTTCCAGCAAGGCAATGTCTCAAAACACACAGCCAGGGCAACTAAGGAGTGGCTCCATAAGAAGCATTTCAAGGTACTGTAGTGGCCTAGCCCGTCTCCAGACCTGAACTCAATAGAAAATCTTTGGAGGCAGCTGAAACTCAATGTTGCCCAGCAACAGCTGAAATATCTGGAGAAGATCTGTATGAAGGAGTAGGCCGAAATCCCTTCTGAAGTGTGTGCAAACTTGGTCAAGAACAGCAGGAAATGTCTGACGTCTGTAATTGCAAAGGTTTCTGTAACAAATATTAAATTCTGCTTTTCTATTAGGTCAAATACTTATTTCAAGCAGTAAAATGCAAATTAATTATGTAAAAATTATACAATGTGATTTTCTAGATTTTTTAAAAATTCTATCTCTCACAATTGGGGCAGCACGGTGGCTCACTGCAGCCTTGCAATGCTGGGTTCAAATCCCAACAAGGACAACATCTGCAAGCAGTTTGTATGTTCTCTCCGTGTTTGCGTGGTTTTCCTCTGGTTACTCCAGTTTGCTCCCACATTCCAAAGACATACTGATAGGGAATTTAGATTGTGAGCCCCATAGGGGACAGCAATGATAATGTGTGCAAACTGTAAAGCGCTGCGGAATATGTTAGCGCTATATAAATAAAGAGATTATTAAGTGTACCTATGATAAAAATTACAGATTTCTCCATTCTTTGTAGGTGGGAAAACCTATCCAACACTTATTTTCCCCACTGTGCATGAGGGCTGTGGTGGTGATCACACTGTGCAGGGGGACAGTGTTAAGAGTGGTTACAGTTTGAAGAGGCCAGAATGGTAGGTAGTATGAGGGCATAGTGTGAAGAGGATGCACAGAATGGATATGGTGAGGGGTCAGCATGAAATGGGGCACAATACGCAGAGGGGTTAGATTGGTGGGGTTTGCAGTGTGGAGATATAGGGTGTGTAATGGAAAATCAGAGAAAGAACAGCCATGGTATAGGCTGTGATTCCTAAGGCCGGATGGTGTGGTGGTTTTAGCTGAGAATGGTAAACAGTGTGGAGGTCATATACCATAGGACGCTTATTTAAAGTACCGTATGGACAGATATGTTAATGCAGAAGGCATTTTAATTACACTATTATTTTAAGGGCACTGTGGGGATATGCTGCAAAAGACAGAAAAAGAGCGAGGTCTGCAGAGACTTGCTGTGTATGTGGCAAGTTATCATGACATCTAGACAAGATAGAGATTAAAATAAAGAGATGACTCCATAGAAGAAGTTATCTATAAGGTACCTGGATGTAAATGTTATTTGTGATACTGGCTAATTCTCATCTGTACGGTGATTCCTGTATGGTCTGCAGTCTGAAGGTTAGTGATGGGCAAACCCAAACAGTAAAGTTCAGGGTCCATACCGAACACCTAGTGCCCATGCACTGACCCTGAACACGGACTTCTCCAGGAAGTTTGTGTTAGTGTTTGGGTTCAGCAGCCCGAACATCGACTGTTTCCCAACCTGTCATCTGCGTGACAGTCTGAGGAACAGCGGCGACTCTAATCAGCAGTAAGTTTGTTACCATTGCTCAGAACACTGCGGTTCCCACGTTGTCAAATGGCAGTGTGTAAGCCAGCAGCTGTGATTGGCGGTAAAAAGGTTACTGCCAGTCACAGGTGTCAGCTGATGTGAGTAATTGTAATTGTTTAAATTAATAATAATTAAAAAAACGGCATAACATACCCCCCCATTTTTGACAGCCAGTCAAGCTAAAGCATACAGCTTGCAGCTGGTATTCTCAGATGGCTCTTCCCACTTGCCCTGCTGCAGTGGCAAGTGGGGTAATAGTTGTGGGGTTGATGTCAGCTGTTTTTTGGCCACTGACATCAAGCCCACAGGTTAATAATGGAGAGGCATCTCAAACATGCTCCCATTACTAACATCATAGTAAGATTGTAATAAAGACACAGCCAGAATAAAGTCACTTAATTTAACCCCTTAATGACAGAGCCAATTTGGTACTTAATGACCAGGCCAATTTTTGCAATTCTGACCACTGTCACTTTATGAGGTTATAACTCTGGAACGCTTCAACGGATCCCGCTGATTCTGAGAAAGTTTTTTCGTGACATATTGTACTTCATGTTAGTGGTAACATTTCTTCGATATTACTTGCGATTATTTATGAAAAAAACGGAAATATGGCGAAAATTTTTAAAATTTTGCAATTTTCAAACTTTGCATTTTTATGCCCTTAAATCAGAGAGATATGTCATGAAAAATAGTTAATAAATAACATTTCCCACATGTCTACTTTACATCAGCACAATTTTGGAAACAAAATTTTTTTTTGTTAGGGAGTTATAAGGGTTAAAAGTTGACCAGCAATTTCTCATTTTTACAACACCATTTTTTTTTAGGGACCACATCACATTTGAAGTAATTTTGAGGGGTCTATATGATAGAAAATAATGAAGTGTGACACCATTCTAAAAACTACACCCCTCAAGGTTCTCAAAACCACATTCAAGAAGTTTATTAACCCTTTACGTGCTTCACAGGAACTGAAACAATGTGTAAGGAAAAAATGAACATTTAACTTTTTTTGCAAACATCTTAATTCAGAACCATTTTTTTTATTTTCACAAGTGTAAAAACAGAAATGTAACCATAAATTTTGTTATGCAATTTCTCCTGAATACGCCAATACCCCATATGTGGGGGTAAACCACTGTTAGGGCGCACCGCAGAACTTAGAAGTGAAGGAGCGCCGTTTGACTTTTTCAATGCAGAATTGGCTGGAATTGAGATCGGACACCATGTCACATTTAGAGAGCCCCTGATGTACCTAAACAGTGGAAACTCCCCACAAGTGACACCATTTTGGAAACTAGACCCCTTAAGGAACTTATCTAGATGTGTGGTGAGCACTTTGAACCCCCAAGTGCTTCACAGAAGTTTATAACGTAGAGCCGTGAAAATAAAAAATCGCTTTTGTTTACACAAAAATGATCTTTTTGCCCACAAATATTTATTTTGACAAGGGTAACAGGAGAAATTAGACCACTAAAGTTGTTGTGCAATTTCTCCTGAGTATGTCGATACCCAATATGTGGGGGTAAACCACTGTTTGGGCGCACCGCAGAGCTTGGAAGAGAAAGAGTGCCGTTTTACTTTTTCAATGTAGAATTGGCTGGAATTGAGATCGGACGCCATGTCGCGTTTGGAGAGCCCCTGATGTGCCTAAACAGTAGAAATCCCCCACAAGTGACCCCATTTTGGAAACTAGACCCCCCATGGAACTTATCTAGATGTGTGGTGAGAACCTTGAATGCCCAAGTGCTTCACAGAAGTTTATAATGCAGAGCCGTGAAAATAAAAAATATTTTTTTTTCCACAAAAAAGATTTTTAGCCACCAAATTTTTATTTTCACAAGGGTAACAAGAGAAATTGGACCCAAAAAGTTGTTGTCCAATTTGTCCTGAGTATGCTGGTACCCCATATGTGGGGGTAAACCACTGTTTGGGCGCACGGCAGAGCTCGGAAGGAAGGAGCGCCGTTTTGGAATGCAGACTTTGATAGAATGGTCTGCGGGTATTATGTTGCGTTTGCAGAGCCCCTGATGTACCTAACCAGTAGAAACCCTCCACAAGTGACCCCATTTTGGAAACTAGACCCCCCAAGGAACTTATCTAGATGTGTGGTGAGAACTTTGAATGCCCAAGTGCTTCACAGAAGTTTAGAATGCAGAGTCGTGAAAATAAAAAATATTTTTTTTTCCACAAAAAAGATATTGTAGCCCCCAAGTTTTTATTTTCACAAGGGTAACAGGAGAAATTGGACTGCAATAGTTGTTGTCCAATTTATCCCGAGTACGCTGATGCGCCATATGTGGGGGTAAACCACTGTTTGGGCGCACGGCAGAGCTCGGAAGGGAAGGAGCGCCTTTTTGGAATGCAGACTTTGATAGAATGGTCTGTGGGCATTATGTTGCGATTGCAGAGCCCCTGATGTACCTAAACTGTAGTAACCCCCCACAAGTGACTCCGTTTTGGAAACTAGACCCCCCAAGGAACTTATCTAGATGTGTGGTGAGAACTTTGAATGCCCAAGTGCTTCACAGAAGTTTAGAATGCAGAGTCGTGAAAATAAAAAATATTTTTTTTTTCACAAAAAAGATATTGTAGCCCCCAAGTTTTTATTTTCACAAGGGTAACAAGAGAAATTGGACCCCAGAAGTTGTTGTCCAATTTATCCCGAGTACGTTGATGCCCCATATGTGGGGGTAACCCACTGTTTGGGCGCACGGCAGAGCTCAGAAGGGAGGGAGCACCATTTGACTTTTTGAGCGCAAAATTGGCTGTCGTGTTTGGAGACCCCCTGATGTACCTAAACAGTGGAAACCCCCCAATTCTAGCTCCAACCCTAACCCCAACACACCCCTAACCCTAATCCCAACCTGATCCATAATCCTAATCACTAACCCTAACCATAATCACAACCCTTACCCCAAAACAACCCTAATGTCAACCCTAACCATAACCCTAATCAAAACCCTAAATCCAACACACCCCTAATCCTAATCTCAACCCTAACCTCAAACCTAACCCTAATCCCAATACACCCCTAATCACAACCCTAACCTTAACCCTAATCCCAAACCTAACCCTAATCCCAAGCGTAACCCTAATGCCAACCCTAACCCTAATACCAACCCTAATCCAAACCCTAACCCTAATCCCAGCTCTAACCCTAACTTTAGCCCCAACCCTAGGCCTAACTTTAGCCCCAACCCTAAGGCTACTTTCACACTTGCGTCGTTTGGCATTCCATCGCAATCCGTCGTTTTGGACAAGAAACGGATCCTGCAAATGTGCCCGCAGGATGCGTTTTTTGCCCATAGACTTGTATTGCCGACGGATCGTGACGGATGGCCACGCGTCGCGTCCGTCGTGTACTGGATCAGTTGTGTTTTGGCGGAGCGTCGGCACAAAAAAACGTTCAATGAAACGTTTTTTGTACGTCGCATCCGCCATTTCTGACCGCGCATGCGTGGCCGTAACTCTGCCCTCTCCTCCCCAGGACATAGATTGGGCAGCGGATGTGTTGAAAAACTATAGCTGCTGCCCACGTTGTGCACAATTTTCACAACGTGCGTCGGTATGTCGGGCCGACGCATTGCGACGGCCCCGTACCGACGTAAGTGTGAAAGAAGCCTAACCCTAAGTTTAGCCCCAACCCTAACCCTAAATTTAGCCCCAACCCTAAATTTAGCCCCAACCCTAGCCCTAACCCTACCCCTACCCCTAACCCTACCCCTACCCCTACCCCTAACCCTACTCCTAACCTTTCCCCTAACCCTACCCCTAACCCTACCCCTAACCCTACCCCTAACCCTACCCCTAACCCTAACCCTAACCCTAACCCTAACCTAACCCCTAACCCTAACCCTACCCCTAACCCTACCCCTAACCCTACCCTAACCCTAACCCTACCCCTAACCCTACCCCTAACCCTAACCCTACCCCTAACCCTACCCCTAACCCTACCCCTAACCCTACCCCTAATTTTAGCCCCAACTGCTGTTCTCCTGCCGGCCGGCAGATGGAGACAGATGGCGGGCGCACTGGGCATGCGTCCGCCATGTTCTGCTGCCGGCGGCCAGGAGGAGCAGCAAGAGGATCCAGGGACCTAGGTGAGTATGCTAGGGTCCCCGAATCCCCCTATTTCTCTGTCCTCTGATGTGCGATCACATCAGAGGACAGAGAATTACACTTTACTTTTTTTTTTTGCGGTCGCCGGTAAACAGTTAATTACCGGCGATCGCAAAACAGGGGTCGGTAATACCGACCCCGATCGTGCTCTTTGGGGTCTCGGCTACCCCCGGCAGCCGAGACCCCAAAGATTCTCCCGGTGCCGGCCGGCGGGCGCACTGCGCATGCGCCCGCCATTTTGAAGATGGCGGCGCCCACCGGGAGACACGAGGAGCATCGGGGGAGCTAGGTGAGTATTGGGGGGCCACCTGGGACCCCTTTTCTCTGTCTTCCGATGTGCGATCACATCGGAGGACAGAGAAATTAAAAAGAGATCGCTTTTTTTTTTTTGCGATCGCCGGTAAACGGTTAATTACCGGCGATCGCAAATGCGGGGTGGGTTAAAAACCCCCCGAATCATGTTCTCTGGGGTCTCGGCTACCCTCGGCAGCTGAGACCCCGGAGAAAATCGGCCTCTGGGGGGCGCTATGGACTTTTTCCACAGCGCCGTTAATTATCGGCGCTGTGGTTTAAGTACCCTTAGCGGCCGCCGTTAAAAGGCGTATCGGCGGTCGCTAAGGGGTTAAATAAAACTTCCATCCTTCTCTTACCCATTTATTTAAAACAAATTAAATTAAAAAAGCAAAGTTCTACTCACCTTTCCGATGATAAGATAATCCACTGATGCCCATGTTCCCTGTAAAAGACAAAAAATAATATAACAACAAATTCCTCACTCGTCCTACGAGAAGACAATCCATAGTGGCATTTTATAGATGCTTCTCCGTTACTCACCTGTGAGCTTGATGTCAGCGGCTATAAAAGACCTGACATCAATCCCACAACTATTACCTCACTTGTCACCACATGGGGGCAAGTGGGAAGAGTCGGGCAAAAAGTCAGAACTGGCACATCTAATAGATGCGCCTTTTCAGAGGCTGCTGTGGGCTGCTATTTTTAGGCTGGGGAGGGCCAATATCTATACTCCCTTCCCAGTCTGAGAATACCAGCCCTCAGCTGTCTGCTTTAGCTTTGCTGGTTGTCAAAAATGGGGGGACCCATAACATTTTTTAAAATTATTTATTTAAATAATTTAAAAATATGGCTATGGGACCCCTGTATTTTTGATAACCAGCAAATATAGATCTGACAGCGGGGGTTGCAGCCCGCAGCTGTCAGCTTTACCTGTGCTGGTTATCAAACATAGAGGGGAACCCACGTAACTTTTACATTTTATTTATTTATTTATTTATTTTAATATTCTCTTCAACCTCGAGTGCAATCACTGCTATCAGTGAGAGCAGTTGTAGGATTATGACAGTAGTACTCTCATCAGCCAATGCATATGACCCACAGTAACATGTTTATCACCAGTCAGAGATGATGGCTCTCACGCTGTCATCTGACAGAGTGGGAACCACGGCGCTCTGACCAGTGGTAACGATCTTACCGCTGATCAGAGCCTGTGTTTCCTGTGCTGTCACTTAGATGACAGTGGGAAACAACTGCTGGTCAGGCCCTCCAATAATCTGAATGGGGTCTGGGCTCGGGTTGGAGTTTGGGTACCATTTTGGTACCTGAACCACACTTTTTTAAATGTTCGGGAGAACCCAATTTACCCGAACATCCATGGGTTGACCCATCTCTACTGATGATAGCTGTTAAAAACAACTCCCAGTATCTCCGTACTATTGTTATGGACATACTGGGAGTTGTAGGATTGTTGGTTCATATGATACAATTGTTTATGGGGCTGACTTGATATTACAATTCATCTTTGTACTAAGCTTGGTTCTTGGTTCTTGTATTCAACTACTTTTGGTTCTGGTAGTGTATTCATGTACTGATTTAGGTTCTGGTGACATATTAATTTACCTTTGGTGGTTCTGGTTATGTATTCATGTACTGGTGGTTATGGTGACATATTTATTTCCTAATGATGTTTCTGGTGCCTTATTAATGTACTATTGATGGCTCTGGTGCTCTAATTATGTACCGATGACTTTACATAGTAACATAGTAACATAGTTAGTAAGGCCGAAAAAAGACATTTGTCCATCCAGTTCAGCCTATATTCCATCATAATAAATACCCAGATCTACGTCCTTCTACAGAACCTAATAATTGTATGATACAATATTGTTCTGCTCCAGGAAGACATCCAGGCCTCTCTTGAACCCCTTGACTGAGTTCGCCATCACCACCTCCTCAGGCAAGCAATTCCAGATTCTCACTGCCCTAACAGTAAAGAATCCTCTTCTATGTTGGTGGAAAAACCTTCTCTCCTCCAGACGCAAAGAATGCCCCCTTGTGCCCGTCACCTTCCTTGGTATAAACAGATCCTCAGCGAGATATTTGTATTGTCCCCTTATATACTTATACATGGTTATTAGATCGCCCCTCAGTCGTCTTTTTTCTAGACTAAATAATCCTAATTTCGCTAATCTATCTGGGTATTGTAGTTCTCCCATCCCCTTTATTAATTTTGTTGCCCTCCTTTGTACTCTCTCTAGTTCCATTATATCTTTCCTGAGCACCGGTGCCCAAAACTGGACACAGTACTCCATGTGCGGTCTAACTAGGGATTTGTACAGAGGCAGTATAATGCTCTCATCATGTGTATCCAGACCTCTTTTAATGCACCCCATGATCCTGTTTGCCTTGGCAGCTGCTGCCTGGCACTGGCTGCTCCAGGTAAGTTTATCATTAACTAGGATCCCCAAGTCCTTCTCCCTGTCAGATTTACCCAGTGGTTTCCCATTCAGTGTGTAATGGTGATATTGATTCCCTCTTCCCATGTGTATAACCTTACATTTATCATTGTTAAACCTCATCTGCCACCTTTCAGCCCAAGTTTCCAACTTATCCAGATCCATCTGTAGCAGAATACTATCTTCTCTTGTATTAACTGCTTTACATAGTTTTGTATCATCTGCAAATATCGATATTTTACTGTGTAAACCTTCTACCAGATCATTAATGAATATGTTGAAGAGAACAGGTCCCAATACTGACCCCTGCGGTACCCCACTGGTCACAGCGACCCAGTTAGAGACTATACCATTTATAACCACCCTCTGCTTTCTATCACTAAGCCAGTTACTAACCCATTTACACACATTTTCCCCCAGACCAAGCATTCTCATTTTGTGTACCAACCTCTTGTGCGGCACGGTATCAAACGCTTTGGAAAAATCGAGATATACCACGTCCAATGACTCACCGTGGTCCAGTCTATAGCTTACCTCTTCATAAAAACTGATTAGATTGGTTTGACAGGAGCGATTTCTCATAAACCCATGCTGATATGGAGTTAAACAGTTATTCTCATTGAGATAATCCAGAATAACATCCCTCAGAAACCCTTCAAATATTTTACCAACAATAGAGGTTAGACTTACTGGCCTATAATTTCCAGGTTCACTTTTAGAGCCCTTTTTGAATATTGGCACCACATTTGCTATGCGCCAGTCCTGCGGAACAGACCCTGTCGCTATAGAGTCACTAAAAATAAGAAATAATGGTTTATCTATTACATTACTTAGTTCTCTTAGTACTCGTGGGTGTATGCCATCCGGACCCGGAGATTTATCTATTTTAATCTTATTTAGCCGGTTTCGCACCTCTTCTTGGGTTAGATTGGTGACCCTTAATATAGGGTTTTCATTATTTCTTGGGATTTCACCTAGCATTTCATTTTCCACCGTGAATACCGTGGAGAAAAAGGTGTTTTTTCTCCACGGTATTTTGGCTTCATATTCATGTACTGATTGTAAGATGGCTGCCGGAAAGGTCCTTGAGGAGAGATATGTATCATCGAGGTTGGTAGCTTCGGTAATGTAAGCCCAGGAAAGCAGGCTCTACCACACATAATGCTGGAGAGATATCAGGGCATATCAGGGCTGGGTTTTATGAGCAGTCAAAGAGATGAGTGAGACTGACTGCTCACATATCCCCACCCCGGAGCATGGTTTGGCAGATAAAATGGAGACCAAGTGACTCATTCAGTGTCTGTGACTGGAAGTGTGGAGGCCTCCAGGGTGTTTGCTAAAGGACACTGACCAGAGAGGCCTAACCCGCACTGCTAAATGGACTATTTACTTTCTATTTTTTCACTTTGTGCTGGAAAGGCTGTCTTTGGTTTGCTTATCCCTAGAGGTTTATGCGGTCTTAGTAAACTTGCCTGAACATTTTAATGAAACCGTTGCCTGTATCTACCTCAACCGCTGATGATTGAGTACCAAGTCCTACAATTGGTGGAGAATGCATGCACGAATCATGATGCACAGTGTGATTGCCGCCAAGATAGCATATGTCCTAGGGGAAAGTGTTTGCAGGAACAAAAGTAAACAACATGGAGATGTTGATAAATCAACTGGTGCAGGCTAATCTCCATCAGCAACTGCTGTGGCAGTAGTAGTAGATGCAGTAGTGGCACAGGCAGCACATGAGACTCCTAGCCGAGGCGATCCATGGCAGGGCAATCACTCCACCCCCAAGTCCAGGTGTTGACCCCAGGTTATGACGTTGAGGTGTTCCTGATAGTTTTTGAAACAGTGGCGGATCAGGAAGAATTGCCTTCAGAGCAGTGGGTTGCAGGTTCTGGTGCAATATTATGATCTGGCCTTGCAGGACGCAAAAGAAAATGCCAAGTACAACAAGTGAGCTTTGACAAAGAACATAGCTCGTGTTCGAAATGCGTAGCTGCACATATGGGTGCCATGTCACTATTTTATACGAATTTGGAATAAAGGCAAGCTTTTTTATCAGCTGGACTCATCCTGCTTTTTTTCATACAACAAGTGCACCAATGGACCTATTGCAGTGAAAAACTGCCACGGGTCCCAAAAGCTTGACCTACACCTCGTCCAAAAGTGGTTGCCACCTAAATCTTCCTCTCCAGCACAGAAGGATGAGAGGGTCATCATGGACAGATTCATACACTCCTTACCAAGGCCTGTGCAATCCAGGGTTGCCCAATGAGATTCCAGTAATGCCAATGACGTGGTGAGCCTGGTGGAAAGGTACCAGGCGGTCGAGAGGCACTTAGGGAAACAAGAGGTCTTAGCATCTCTGCACTGGGGTTACCAAAGGGGGCTGACACCCAAAAGAGGGGAACTAGAACCACATTGTCCAAGGGCCCAGGAGGCATCTGAGTTGTTGTCAAAGGCTCCATCTAATAGTGTAATTTGTTTACAGTGTCATACCCCAGGACACAAAGCTGCCAGTTGACTCATGGTCACCGAGCCAATGGATTCCATCATAGGACAGTGCTGCTCATATTCTGCATATCCTGCCTGCAGTGCTGTCCCTCAACCAGGCGAAGGATCACAGGCAAGCATGGTATCAGTGAACGGAGTATAAATGACTGGTCTGTTGAACTTGGGGGATTTAGCAACCCTAGTGAGGGCTTCAATTTCTCATCGGCTGATTCCTGGGAAGATGGTGGGTGTCTGCTGTATCCATGAGTATGCTGATGTGTCTGTACTTAATAGTGTTGCTCAAGAACCATGAGCTGACACCCAATATCAGTATTTTAACCATGAATGAGGAGTTACTATACTGAGGCAGAAAATAAAATAGGAACAGATGGTTCTATTGGCCTGCCTGGACATTTTAATGAAACTGTTTACTGTACCTAACTCAATCGCAACTGAGTGGTTACAAAAGCCTACATGATGAATATATCACCAGAATCATCATCCCTACATGAATACAATATCAGAAAATCAATCATTATATGAATTTGTCACCAGAACCGGAATATGTCATCAGAACCACCATCTGTACATGAATACATCACCAAAATCACCATCAGAGAAGATCCTGCCCATGAGAGCTCACAATCTACAAGGGACGGGTGAAGATACCATAGGTGAGAGTAGAGCTGGTCGTGCAGCTGTATAGTAGAGCCAAGGTTATTGCAGGTTGTACGCTTGTCAGAAGAGGTAGGTCTTGAGGTTCTTTTGAAAGTTTCCACAGTAGGCGAGAGTCTGATATGTTGGGGTAGTGAGTTCTAAAGTAGGGGTAATGCATGGGAAAAGTCTTGTATGCGATTGTGGGAAGAGAAGATAAGAGTAGAGAAAGAAATCTTGTGAGGATCGTTTGCATGCAGGTAAGTAACTTGAGTCTAGGTCACAGATGTATGGAGGAGAGAGGTCGTGGATGGCTTTGCATGCCAAGGTTAGGGTTCTGAACAGGAGTTTCTGGGCAATGGGGAGCCAGTGAAGGGATTGACAGAGAAGAGATGCCAGAGAATAGCGAGGGGGCAGGTGGATTAGTCAGACGGCAGAGTATAGGATAGATTGGAGGGAGCGAGATTGTTAGAGCAGAGACCACAGAGCAGGAGGTTGTAATAGTCGCTGCAGGAGGTGATGAGGGCATGCACTAGTGTTTTTGGAGATTCTTGGTTGAGGAATGTGCAGATTTGGCAGATATTTTGTAGTTGAGTCAGAATGAAGTGGATAGGGCTTAGATGTGTGGTTTGAAGGAGAGATTAGAGTCAAGGATTTCCACGAGGCAGCGAGCTTGTGAGACTGGAGAGAGTGGTTAGCCATTGACTTTGATGGACAGTTCTGTTAAGGGAGATGGTGGAAAGATGATGAATTCTGTTTTATTCATGTTAAGTTTTGAAAATCTAGAAGAGAAGAAAGATGAAATAGCAGACATACATTTTGGCATTCTGATTGATAGGGAGGTGATATCGGGTCCAGAGAGGTATATATGTGTGTCATTGGCATACAGGTGATTCTGAAAGCTATGGGACTCTATGAGCTGTCCTGGGCTGAAGGTTTAGATGGAGAAGAGCATTGGTCCAATAACTGAACCTTGGAGGACACGGACAGTTAGGGGGCGAGATGAGGAGGTCGTGTGTGAGTGGGTGATGCTGAATGTCTGTTCTGTTAGGTATGAAGAGATCCAGGATAGGGTCAAGTCTGTGATGCCAAGAGATGAGAGAATCTGTAGTAAGAGTGAATGGTTCACTGTGTTGAAGGCAGGTTTCAAGTCCAGGAGGAGGAGGACAGAGTAGTGTGGCTTGGATTTGGCAGTTAGCAGGTCATTGGTGATTTTAGTCAGACCAGTTTCAGTGGAATGATACAATCGGAAGCCAGATTGTAAGAAGTCAAAGAGGGAGCATGAGGAGAGGTAAGAGGACAGTTCAAAATGGATGTGTATTTATTCTAGTAGTTTTGAAACATAAGGGAAAAGTGATATGGGGCAATAGCTGGACAGAGAGGATGGGTCAAGGGAGGGCTTTTTGAGAATGGGTATGATCGAGGCATGATTGAAGCATAAGGAGAAGACACCAGTTTTTAGTGACAGGTTAAAAAGATGGGTTAGGGTTGGGATGAAGACTGTGGTGAGGTTTGGGATGAAGTGGAATAGGATTGTGTCAAGTTCACAGATGTGAGATGTAATTTGGAGAGTAAAGAGGAAAGTTGATCTTCCATATTGGTAGTGAAACTGGTTTTGCAAGAGGAGGGTTGAGTAGTTATGAAGAGGGGCTGTGTGGATTTTAGGCAAAAGCTTTGCCTGATGTTGTCACTCTTCTTCTTGAAGAATGAGGCAAAGTCGTCAGCTGAGATGAGAGGAGAGGGAGTCGGTAATGGGGGATGGAAAAGAGAATTGAAAGTTTGTGCTCAAAATTTTACATACCCCAGCAGAAGTTTTGTTTTCTTGGCCTTTTTTCAGAAAATATGAATGATAACACCAAAACTTTTGCTCCGCTCATGGTTAGTGGTTGGGTGAAGCTGTTTATTGTCAAACTACTGTCTTTTCTCCTTTTAAATCATAATGACAACCCAAAACATCCAAATGACTCTGATCAAAAGTTCATATAACCTGGTGATTTTGGCCTGATAACATGCACAGAAGTTGACACAAATTGGTTTGAATGGCTTCTAAAGGTAACCTGGCCTGTTTGCTTGTAATCAGTGTGTGTGCATAAAAGCTGAGTGAGTTTCTGAGCTTCTGGGAACCAGACAGACTCTTGCACATTTCATCCAGGCACTGACGTTTCTGGATTGTGAGTCATGGGGAAAGCAAAAGAATTGTCAACGGATCTATGGGAAAAGGTAGTTGAACTGTATAAAACAGGAAAGGGATACAAAAAGATATCCAAGGATTTGATAATGCCAGTCAGCAGTATTCAAAAAAACAAAACCATGGTCAGGCAGACCAACAAAAATGTTGTCCACAACTGCCAGGAAAACTCAGACAAACACACACACACACACACACACACATACATACGGACTTTAATTAGGGAATGTGATAAGCTGCTCTGAACAGATGTGTTTTGATGAAGCGCCTAAAACTGTGCGAGCTGTGGATAGTCCTAATTTCTTGGGGTAGAGCATTCCAACGCAGGAGAAGTCTTGGAGCTGGGAGTGGGAGGTACGGATTAGTGCAGAGGTTAGTCAAAAGTCGTTTGCAGAGCGTAACGAGTAGTTAGGCCGATAAGCAGAAATGAGGGAGGAGATGTAGGTGGTGCCACACTGTGGAGAGCTTTGTGGGTGAGAACAAGCAGTTTGAATTGGATGCTATAATGAATGGTCAGCCAGTACAATGACTTGCACAGAGCGGACACGTACGAGTACCGATTAGCCAGATGGATGACCCTGACGTCTGCATTAAGGATGGATTAAAACAGCAGCATAGCAGAATCATCCATGTATTCCTTTTCTCACTTCACCTGAACAAATAGACACATTCAGGAAAAAAATTAATCAATTTCATTTGAACTCCATTCATGTCATTGCATTCTATTGCTCTGTCAGGGGTTCATCTGAAATGCAATTTTAGAATAACTCAGGTGGAACCACCAAACGCACTGCGGAAACATATTGTTAACAGAGCCTTTGTAGATACTCCATTAGTAAAATAGAAGACAGGTTTTTGAATTTGAATTGGTTTCTGCATTGATTTTGTAGACCTATTGGCTACCTTTATGCATTTTTTTCATACATGGAAGATTTGTTGCAAAGCGTAAAATATGCAGTAAAAATTCTATCAAAGTATGCATTTATTACATGTGGATTTTGCCAGATTTTTTTCCACCACATCTGAACTCATTTTTAAGAAGATGCTACTTATTCTTCTAAATAAATGGGAGAGAAACCAGATCTTTCAAACTGAGTTTGAGCTAATTGTCCAGAAAGCAAAATGAGAACAACAGTTTGTTTCAGTCATTTCTAAAGACATTCAGCTGGACAAATTATTATTTAATATCTATAAGAGAGCAGCTCTGTTTTTACGGAGACACATTAGAAGACAGTGGGCACCAAACATTGACTAGAAAATGCTTTTGGCTGTTAATGTTCATCATTGCGCTGATAAACAAACATGTATGTGGTATAATAGCGGGCAGAAGTTCTTCAAGGATGTTTGCACAAACTATTATTATTCCAGATATGGCTGTTTGCCTACAGCTGTGTGAGGTTTTTCAGCAGGACCTTAACACTTCCAAACAGATGTTTGAAAAATGACTTTAAGAAATCCAATATGTGTACAACTGCCCATATTTTTGCTACAGATGTCAAACATATCGACATGTTAAATAATGAAGGTGTTGCAAAGTTTTTCCGCCAAGCCAGCTTGAAAATGAAAATTAATTTAAATCCTGTGACCATTGTATATTTCTACTTGTTTTGTAAATCTTTCGGGAGCTTCTATGTTCCTGTAAGGGCAGCAGATGGATGTATAATAACCAGGCAAAATACTCTCTATTCCCTACAATGAAGTGAAGTCTTCTTTTAAAACACCCCTAGGACAACATAAAATCTACTGAGGGGCTGAATAGTCCTACGACAGGAATAACGTGAATAATGTGGATGGACACATGGGATAATTAAAAAAAGTTTCAGATAACAATTGTAAAAACAGCGAGGATATATTAATTTTCGCACTATCTTAACATGCAGTGAGTGGTGCTTGCTAAACAGGAAACATTTATGTGTATTCTTTGAGTCCCCTTTTCATATATGTAATTGCAAATCCATAATCTATAAGGAATGTTGTATTGCCCCTTAAAAATTACAACAATGAGATAAAAAAAATCGTCCTTGGTCCCGAATGCAAGTCATCATTCAAGGGGATTTTACCACTTTACCTATTTTCTTTGGGACTCCAACAATAACAAAGATGGTAGGACTTATGTCCCCTAATCTCTTTAATCAAAATTAAATAACTGAAAATATTGAAGTTAAGAAATTTCATGTGTGGCATACATCATACATGTCTATGAAAACTATAGAAACAGCCCACCATGGATGTCCAGCTATTGCCATATATTGCTATGCTAATACTCTCAAACCTCTCCAGTCCATCCTTAAATCTGCTGCACAACTAATCCACCTCTCTCCTGGCTACTCCCTTGCTTCTCCCCTCTGCAAGTTGAAACTACTAACACTGAACTACAAAGCCATCCATAATCTGTCTTTTCATATATCTCCGAAGTAATCTCCCGATAATAACTTCCAAGAGGTAATATCTGGTCCTCATAAAACATCCTTCTCACTTTCACATTCATAGGTTCCTCACCCAATCGCCTCCAAAACTTTTTGGATACCCCTCATCCTCTGGAATTCTATGCCCCACCAAGCCCGATTATCTGCCACGCTCTAAACTTTCAGACTGAACTTGAAAATGCATCTCTTCAAGAAGGCTTGCAGCCTGCAATAACCCACTTCAACACCACCAAAGTTACCGCATCCCCCCTAACCTACTATCTCCTTCCAAATTACCCTATAGACTGTAAGCCCATAAGGGCAAGACACTCTCCTTTCTGTACCAGTCTCTCATTGTTTCTTGACTGTAATTTATATTTGTATACTGTATGTAAACCCCTCTCAAGTACAGCACCATGAAATCAATGGTGCTCTAAAAATAAATAATAATTCCACTGACTGCAAGGGTGATAGTCTTTTGAGGGAATTGCACCATCAGATATTTTCTGTAAAATTTAGATTTTTTAATATATTGGCAATGTTTCCTTTATTCATATAGCATGAATGTATCTGTATTAAAAAAAATATACAATCTTTACACTTGACGCTAGTGATATTTTAGGCTTACACATCCTGGTCTTTCAAAAATAGTTTTCTGACGTTTCATTATAATAACAGCAGATTATAACACCTGGAGTTCCAGCGCTTCTCCAAAGTCTTGGACTGTTTTGAGCAATAGGCACAAAAGATGGATGATGTCTAGAATAATGGTGAAAAAAATGTTGTTTATTTAAAACATTTCTAAAGCTCAACTTGTTTCAGGGATCAATGGCGCTTTCTCAAGTGGCATAGATAGACCTTTGAAATCCAGGAAGAGATCAAAAATACTTGGACAACCATTATTCCAGACCTCATTAATGTTTTGCGCCCACTACTTTGGAGAAGCGTTGGTACTCCAATCTGTTGGATTTTCCTACTGCCTCTGTTTAGCATTTCTCAGCTGTGGGACAAGGAGAATTGCAGTTCTTGAATAATTGATCTGCCCACAAGTGGACTTGGGTCCAAGTATTCAACGTATGTGTGCCTATTTGGGATTTTTCTTCTTCTTTTATATGCTTCATCTATCACTATAGTAATAGGCATGTTCCACCTACTTTCACAATGGCCTTTGCACTTGCTCATAAGATGTTTCAATTCAAAAGACAGGGTTGATTCAGTCTATTGCTGGATTACCTAAAAGAACAGTAAGTATGAGCTAGAATGGAATATGTTTAGAATAACTCAAAGGGTAAGTAGGAACATTCCAAGATTTCACTTTTTTAAAAATTAATGATAGTGGTATGAAAAAAAAATTGTCAAAAATATGTAAAAGAATGCATTTAATATAAATATCAAGATTATTTTCTGATTAAATATTCCAATTAAGGACAAGGCATCTCAACCTTTTTCCACTGAGTCATTGATGTCAGAACATGGGGAGGTCTGTGTTGTCATTATTCAAAATCCTTGTCAAACAATAAAAAATATCTTAATTGACCTTTTATTAAACATTAAAATGAGTGCAGATGAGTCAGTTATCCTTGTAGTTTGTACAACATATAATTACTTTTGTCAGAACTGTCTCGCCAGTTGAGCTGCACAAACAACTTCTTGTCCTCTGATCAGCTGAATTTATCTCTTCTCTTCTTCATAGATGAATTATAAATAGTGATGAGTGAGCACTAAAATGCTCTTGTGCTCGTTGCTCGGGTCGAGCAAATTGGAATACTCGGGTACTCGGCCAGAACAACGAGCCCAATGTAAGTCTATGGGAGACCCGAGTATTTTTATCGCCTTCCCCCCTGGGGGTCCTTTTAAGGTCTAAAAATGTCTGAAAATGATGGAAACAATGCTCAAATGACACAGGACCATCATGGGGATCGCCCCTGGAAGCATTCCTGACTTCTTGTTCACAGCTTTAAACCATTTTTTCCAAGATTCATGCCATTTTTCCCGGTGCCACCAAAAACACACTAAAACGAAACCAAAACGGATTTTGCTGGGAAAAATGTTAAGGTACATCCTTTGCAGGTTAATAACTTGCCTGTAAGGCCAAATTATTAATCCCAGAACGAAAATTGCCTCCCGCACTTAGGCTTAGTTCAGATGCTGCGTTTTTGAAGTGTTTTTCAACTTTAACATTGCTTTCAACCACTACAAATTGGAAATGTCATTATAACATTTAACAACCCTAGATAGCCATGTGGTGTGTGCTCAATTCCCAATTCATGCCCAATTCCCCAATGTGGGTTCCTTTTTTACAAAATAGTGCCATCACAGCCCCCTTGCCCAAAATGCATCGTACAGAGCATGTTCACCCTGGTGATCTAGTGGCAGTTAAAGGACACATTGCAGGAGACAGAATGAAGAAGTAGGCCCAATGTAATGTCATGCCCAATTCCCCAATGTGGGGCCCTTTTTTTTTACAAATTATAATAGTGCCCTCACAGCCCCCTTGCCCAAAATACACCGTACAGAGCATGATCACCCTGGTGATCTAGTGACAGTTAAAGGACACATTGCAGGAGACAGAATGAAGAAGTAGGCCCAATGTAATGTCATGCCCAATTCCCCAATGTGGGGCCCTTTTTTTTACAAATTATAATAGTGCCCTCACAGCCCCCTTGCCCAAAATACACCGTACAGAGCATGATCACCCTGGTGATCTAGTGACAGTTAAAGGACACATTGCAGGAGACAGAATGAAGAAGTAGGCCCAATGTAATGTCATGCCCAATTCGCCAATGTGGGGCCCTTTTTTTACAAATTATAATAGTGCCCTCACAGCCCCCTTGCCCAAAATACACCGTACAGAGCATGATCACCCTGGTGATCTAGTGGCAGTTAAAGGACACATTGCAGGAGACAGAATGAAGAAGTAGGCCCAATGTAATATCATGCCCAATTCCCCAATGTGGGGTCCTTTTTTTACAAATTAAAATAGTGCCATCACAGCCCCCTTGCCCAAAAATCACCGTACAGAGCACGTTCACCCTGGTGATCTAGTGGCAGTTAAAGGACACATTGCAGGAGACAGAATGAAGAAGTAGGCCCAATGTAATGTCATGCCCAATTCCCCAATGAGGGGTCCTTTCTTGTACAAAATAAAAGAGTGCCATCACAGCCCCCTTGCCCAAAATGCACTGTACAGAGCACATTCACCCTGGTAATCTAGAGGCAGTTAAAGGACACATTGCAGGAGCCAGAATAAAGAAGTAAGCCCAATGTAATGTCATGCCCAATTCCGCAATGTGGGGCTCTTTTTTTACTAATTATAATAGTGCCCTCACAGCCCCCTTGCCCAAAATGCACTGTACAGAGCACATTCAACATGGTGATCTAGTGGCAGTTAAAGGATACATTGCAGAAGACAGAATGAAGAAGTAGGCCCAATGTAATGTCATGCCCCATTCCCCAATGTGGGGTCCTATTTTTACAAATTAAAATAGTGCCATCGCTGCCCCCTTGCCCAAAAGGCACCGTACAGAGCACGTTCACCCTGGTGATCTAGTGGCAGTTAAAGGACACATTGCAGGAGACAGAATGAAGAAGTAAGCCCAATGTAATCTCATGCCCAATTCCCCAATGTGGGGTCCTTTTTGTACAAATTAAAATAGTGCCATCACAGCCCCCTTGCCCAAAATGCACTGTACAGAGCATGTTCACCCTGGTGATCTAGTTTCAGTTAAAGGACACATTGCAGGAGACAGAATGAAGAAGTAGGCCCAATGTAATGTCATGCCCAACTCCCCAATGTGGGGTCCTTTTTGTACAAATTAAAATAGTGCCATCACAGCCCCCTTGCCCAAAAGGCACCGTACAGACCACGTTCACCCTGGTAATCTAGTGGCAGTTAAAGGACACATTGCAGGAGACAGAACAAAGAAGTAGGCCCAATGTAATCTTATGCCCAATTCCCCAATGTGGGGTCCTTTTTTTTACAAATTTAAATAGTGCGATCACAGCCCCCTTTCCCAAAATGCACCGTTTTAAAGCACGTTCACCCTGGTGATCTAGCAGCAGTTAAAGGACACATGGCAGGAGACAGAATGAAGAAGTAGGCCCAATGTAATGTCATGCCCAATTCCCCAATGTGGGGTCCTTTTTTACAAATTAAAATAGTGCCATCACAGCCCCCTTGCCCAAAAGGCACCGTACAGACCACGTTCACCCTGGTAATCTAGTGGCAGTTAAAGGACACATTGCAGGAGACAGAACAAAGAAGTAGGCCTAATGTAATCTTATGCCCAATTCCCCAATGTGGGGTCCTTTTTTTTACAAATTTAAATAGTGCCATCACAGCCCCCTTTCCCAAAATGCACCGTTTTAAAGCACGTTCACCCTGGTGATCTAGCAGCAGTTAAAGGACACATGGCAGGAGACAGAATGAAGAAGTAGGCCCAATGTAATGTCATGCCCAATTCCCCAATGTGGGGTCCTTTTTTACAAATTAAAATAGTGCCATCACAGCCCCCTTGCCCAAAATGCACCGGCCTATAACAGTACAGAGCACGTTCACCCTGATCATCTAGTGGTTCTGGATGATGATGATGAGGATAAGGAGGAGGATAACAGCAAACAGACCAAATCTGGAAGTGTATACCCATCTGTGGTTGTGAAGAGGTGCATGAGAATACATCTCCCCAGAAGAGAGAATGTATTTGAGGTTATGTTTCACTGTTTTCACTTAGTGGTGTACAGAAGTTTTTCCCAATCCAGCCCTTGTTCATTTTTATAAGAGTCAGCCTGTCAGCATTTTCAGTTGACAGGTGGATTGGCTTATCTGTTATAATTCCACCAGCGGCACTAAAAACCCGCTCTGACAGAACGCTAGCAGCAGGGCAGGCCAGGACCTCCAAGGCATAGAGAGCCAGTTCATGCCATGTGTCCAGCTTCGATACCCCATATTTAAGAGACACAGAGGAATCACGGAGGACGTTTGTACGATCTGCAAAGTACTCCCTCACCATCTTCCCAAACATTGCACTTCTTGTGACGGCACCCCTTGCTTGTGTGCTGTCACGATGGGAGGGTCTGAGAAAACTGTCCAAGAACTTTGCCATTGTTCCCCTGCCTGAGCTGGATTGTACTTCTGTCTCTCTCGCTTGGACTCCTTGGTTGTACAACAAACTCTGACATCTGCTGTCAGCGTTCTCACATGGGAATTTGCTAAGTAATTCTGCTACAAGGGCTCTCTGGTACTGCAACAATTTAGTACACCTCTCTGCCTCTGGCAGAAGAGATTGAACGTTCTCCTTGTAGCGTGGGTCTAGAAGTGTCACCCAAAATTTTTATAATGCGAGGGTCACGTGAAATGCAGAGCAACATAAAGTCAGCCACGCGTGCCAGACTGCTAACAAGAAAGACTTCCGTGTCCTCACCAACAGGATGATTGACCATGCTGTCCTCCTCATCCTGATCCTCCTCCCAGTCCTCAGGCCATCCCCGCTGAACAGACGGTATGACAGCTGTGTTTGTAGTACCATCTATAGCACATGAAAGTAGCACCTGTTCTTCCTTCTCCACCTCATTGACTACCAATCCACGTTGAGAAAACATGAGGCTGGGCTGAGTGTAATCCCCCTTTATGGTTCCTTGCTCCATGTCCTCGTGCTCTGCCTGCAATGCGTCCTCTTTAATTGTGAGCAGAGAGGTTTTCAGAATGCTGAGAAGAGGGATGGTGACGCTAATTATGGCATCATCGCCGCTCACCATTTTGGTGCAGTCCTCAAAGTTTTGGAGGATGGTACATATGTCGGACATCCATATCCACTCCTGAGGTCTTATGTGTGGAGTCTGAGCTGAATATTGACGGCCTTGTTGATGTTGGTAGTCAACAACTGCCCTCTTCTGCTCATAAATTTCCAACATATGCAGCGTAGAGTTCCAGCGCGTGGGGACATCACTCACCAGCCGGTGAGCTGGAACCTGCAAATGCTGCTGAAGCACGGCAAGGACGGCTGAAGCTGTAGCTGACTTTCTAAAATCGGCAGACAGATGGCATACTTTCACTAGCAGGTCCAGCAGCTTCAGGTAGCTTTTCAGAAAACGTTGAACCATGAGGTTAAGCACATGGGCCAAGAAAGGTATGTGTGTGAGCTCACTTTGACTCAGAGCCGCCACCAGGTTACGGCCATTGTCACACACGACCATGCTTGGCTGTAGGTTCAGCGGTGTCATCCAAATATCTGACTGCTCTTTCAGTGCTGTCCACAACTCTTCTGCATTGTGCTGTTTGTCACCTATGCAGATTAGCTTCAGCACAGCCTGTTGCCGCTTTGCTGAGGCAGTGCTGCAGTGCTTCCAGCTTCTGACTGATGTGTTCATTTCAGAGATGGAGGGTGAAGAGGAGGAGGAGGAGGTGCAGTAGCTGTAGACTGTGGGGGCAACCCTGATTGACGTAGGGCCAGCAATTCTCAGCTTGGGGAGGATGTGTTCCATCCTAAGATCCGACTGGATCCCGGCTTCCACTATGTTAACCCAGTGTGCCATCAATGAGATGTACTGTCCCTGCCCACAAGCACTTGTCCATGTGTCCATGGTTAGGTGGACTTTCCCTGTAACAGTATTATTGAGGGGACGGGTAATGTGCTATACATGCTGGTGTAATTCTGGTTTGGCTCACAGGGAAAAATAGTGGTGACTGGGGACCGAGTACCTTCGGACGGCTACCACCATCAGGTTGCGCAAGCAGAAGAGAAATATTAGAATTTAGGACTGTGGCCTGTGGGGCGTTGGCTGGGTGTTTCTGCTTGCGTTCCAAAGACTGGGTTATAGACAACTGAAGGCTGTGCTGGGACAAGGATGTGGACGGGCTTGATGATGGTGCTGCTTGACTGTGGGCCACAACAGGTGCAGGGCTAGAGGCATCTTCACATGCATGGTGTACTGGGGATTGACTTCTACGCAAAAAAGTGGAAGAAGCAGTGGTGTGACCTGCAGGCAGTGATCCTGGAGTCTGGCGTTCGACCCACAAAGTCGGGTGCTTTGCTGCCATGTGCCTGATCGTGCTGGTCAGCCTGGTTGTTTTGCTACCACTGCTGATGCGGGCATGGCAGGTGTTGCAAATGGCCTGTTTGGGGTTATCGGCAGAGTCTTTAAAAAATAACCAGACTTGGGAAGATCTAGCAGTTGGAATGGCAACTTCCCTCATGTTGGTGTTACAGAGAATGGATGTCTGTCCCACCATACTGCTAGTTCCTGCCTGTTGGGGTGATATGCCTCTTTCCCCATTTATGCTGCTGCCCTCACTCTGCATGTCCTCCTGCCAGGTTGGGTCAGTCACATAATCATCCACCACCTCTTCTTCCACATCCGCACCCTGCTACTCCTCCTGACTTTCTGGCAATTGTGTCTCATCATCGTCCACCTCTTCTGACACTTTCCCACCATCGCCTTAGCGTGAGCAGGGCTGGTCAAAGCTTTGGGAATCTCTACATGTGATCTCATATGTCCCCACTTCAAGATGACCGGCCAATAGTTCTGAATATTGAAATGAAAAACTGAAGAGCTCTTCAGAGTGTTCAAGTGTGGGATCAGTTTTCTCAGGGCACTCGGCATGGTGGGAGGAAGGAGCATCAGGGTGAGAAATATCCGGGCCACACTCATGGCTACTCAGACTTGGCCATATGGAAGACATGGTGGTGGTGGCTAAGTGACTGGAAGCATTATTCGCTATCCAACCAACAACCGTTTCACACTGCTCTGGCTTCAATAGTTGTGTGCTGTGGTCCCCTAGAAACTGAGACAGGAAGGTCGAGCAAGAAGATATGGGACTTTGTTGTTGCCCACTTTCACCTTGGCCACGGCTTCATCGTCTGCATGCACCATCATCATCATCATGTCCACTTCCCCGTCCCTTGCCCCTTGCCTTGCCCATTTTAAATGGACTACTCCACTATTTCAAATGCTCAACACAAATATATTTATTAGTGGTAAAATAACATCTGATCAGTATGCCTGCAAATCTTTGATTTTTCCATCCCAAACACCAGGCAGGCCTCAGCCTGACATTTCAGACTATTCAATTTCTGAGGACTTTTTTGTGAAGTTAATTTATGGAAAATAGTGCTGTATATAAGTTGTATATGTTTTTATGCTAAATAGTGCTGTGTATAATTAGAGTAACAGATAGCAAAAAAAGTGGCAAAATGGCCTACAATGCCCAAACTTGGAGCACGCAGATATATAAGGGCTCTCACGGAAATACCACACTGGCAGATATGCACCCTTTTCATATTTTTTTATGCTAAATAGTGCTCTATGTAATTTCAGTAACAGACAGCAAAAAAGTGGTCCTCCGGCCTACAATGACCAAACTTGGAGCACGCAGATATATGAGGGCTGTCACGGAAATACAACACTGGCAAATATGTGGCCTTTTTATGCTAAATAGTGCTGTATATAATTTGAGTAACAGACAGCAAAAAAGTGGTCCTCTGGCCTACAATGACCATACTTGGAGCACGCAGATATATGAGGGCTCTCACGGAAATACCACACTAGCAAATATGTCTCCTTTTTATATTTTTTATGCTAAATAGAGCTGTATATAATTTCAGTAACAGACAGCAAAAAAAGTGGTCCTCTGGCCTACAATGACCAAACTTGGAGCACGCAGATATATGAGGGTTGTCACGGAAATACCACACTGGCAAATATGTGGCCTTTTCATATTGTTTTATGCTAAATAGTGCTGTATATAATTTGAGTAACAGACAACAAAAAAGTGGTCCTCTGGCTTACAATGGCCAAACTTGGAGCACGCAGATATATGAGGGCTCTCACGGAAATAACACACTGGCAAATATGTGGCCATTTTATATTTTTATGCTAAATAGTGCTGTATATAATTTGAGTAACAGACAGCAAAACAAGTGGTACACAGGCCTACAATGACCAAACTTGGAGCATGTAGATATATGAGGGCTGTCACGTAAATACCATACTGGAATATATGTTGCCTTTTTATATTTTTTTGGGCTAAATAGTGCTGTATATAATTTGAGTAACAGACAGCAATGCCCAAACTTGGAGCACGCAGTTATATGAGGGCTGTCACGGAAATACCACACTGGCAAATATGTGGCCTGTTTTTTTTAGAAATGCCAAATAGTGCTGTATATAATTAGAGTATCAGACAGCAAAAACAGTGGCAAAACGGCCTACAATGCCCAAACTTGGAGCACGCAGTTATATGAGGGCTGTCACGGAAATACCACACTGGCAAATATGTGGCCTGTTTTTTTTTAGAAATGCCAAATAGTGCTGTATATAATTAGAGTAGCAGACAGCAAAAACAGTGGCAAAACGGCCTAAAATGCAAAAACTTGGAGCACGCAGATATATGAGGCTTTATTTGGTGAATTTAAAACACTAAAAAAAAAGTGGCACAAGGCTAGCACACACATCTATGCTATGTATGCCTGACAAACTATGATTTTCAAACAGGCCTCAGTCTGACAGAAGACACCGTATTTTTTTTTTTTTGGCGGGGGTGAATTTGTGGAAAAAAAAATGCAACCGGGTATATAGTAAAGAAGCTGCAGGAGCAGCAGACAGTAATGGAGTTTTTGCGGGGATGCAGTGGGAGCAATGGACGCACATACAGTGCCTGCAGGCCTTGCACTGATGTGGATATGCTGTGCCCTGCCTACCTAGCGCTGCAATATCAGGACCCACGAATTAGCCCTAAAAAAAGGTCTGTTGGTTTCTCAGGAGTTGTGGATTTAAGAGTTGCAGACCTACGCTAACTCTAAAAACCCTGATTCTGACCCTATCTCAGCAGCAGCTCTCCCTACTCTCGCTGAATCCGGACCAGAATGCGGCGAGCAGGGCGGCGCCAGGTCTCTTATACTCGGGATAATGCTGTGCGGCCAAGCCAATCACTGCACGACCACAACAAAGATGGCTGCGACGTTTCATGGCCTGGCAGACAATCCCTGCAGTGTGATTGGGTCTCTAAAGTCCGCCAAAAATGATGGGTGGAAACACCAGTTCCGGCTGAATAATCCCGGAAATGCTTTTTGCTCGCCGAGTACACTGAGTACGAGGCGAGTAACGAGTAGTGGCGAGCACTTTCGCTCATCACTAATCATAAACAATGTGGTACCCCTATAAATAAGTGATAGAATTAGCAGGTGGGAAACCTCATTAAAGGGTGTTATACATGTTTTTGTAAACAGTCATATTATTTTCAGTACACCAGTCATATTATTATTTATTATTTTTATTCCTTGGCGCTTTGCATGTAAAAAGGGGTATACATAATAAAGAACAAGTACAATGATGTTAAGCAAAACAAGTCACCGACTGGTACAGGAGGAGAGAGGACCCTGCCCATGAGGGCTCACAATCTACAAGGGATGGGTGAAAATACTGTAGGTGAGGGAAGAGCTGGTCGTGCAGTGGTTTGGTGGAACGAGGTTTATTGCAGGTTGTAGGCTTGTCAGAAGAGTTGCAAACTTAGGTGTCTCCATTACCAAATACTGCAAACAGACTCTACAAGCAGTTAATATTTTTAAAGATGATTACTTGAAAAGTTACATACTCAAGGTCCTGGTTTTATATACAGTACTGTGAAAAGTATGGCAATGAACACATGTTGAGAATTTGGTGAGTTTTTTTACCTCAGTATTTGTAAGCCAAAATCAGAAGTGGGCAAGAAATGTAGAAGTCGTGATGTGTTTCTATTATACTTTTCATCTGACTGTCCCACTCCTGGTTTTGGCTTAGAAATACTGAGGGGAAAAAAGTCACCAAATACTTAAAGTGTGCTTGTGGCCTTAGGGTATGTTTCCACGTGCAGGAAATGCTGCGTGTCTGACGCTGCATAGAGCCGCAGTGTCAGACACGTAGCGTCCAGATGTTACAGCATAGTGGAGGGGATTTAATGAAATCCCGTCTCCACTATGCGTGGTAACACGCACGCGGCGGCCCTGCGACTCCGGACATGCTGCGCGTCTTTTCAGATTGCAGCATGTCCGTATATCTTGCGGCGACGCTGCGTCGCCGCAAGATATAGCACAGGGCCCTATGGTGGGGAGCGATGATGCCGGATGTGTGCTGTGAACACATCCGGCATCATCGCGTCCCAGAAAGGGGGCAGGGCTTACCGCAGTGCGGCTAAGCCGCTCCGACGATACCGCCGGCCATCCTGAAAGTGGACACATACCCTTAATGGTTTATTTCTATCAATTAATAACATACAAAGTGAATGAACAATGATAAATCAAATCATATTTTGTGTGTGACCACCTTTTGCTTTCAAAACAGCATCAAAGCATCAATTTTTCTAGGCACACTTACCGTTTTTAACCCCTTAGCGACCGCCGATACGCCTTTTAACGGCGGCCGCTAAGGGTACTTAAACCACAGCGCCGTTAATTAACGGCGCTGTGGAAAAAGTAAATAGCGCCCCCCAGAGTCGGATTTTCTCCAGGGTCTCGGCTGCCGAGGGTAGCCGAGACCCCAGAGAACATGATTCGGGGGGTTTTTAACCCACCCCGCATTTGCGATCGCCGGTAATTAACCGTTTACCGGCGATCGCAAAAAAAAACAAAACGCGATCTCTTTTTAATTTCTCTGTCCTCCGATGTGATCGCACATCGGAAGACAGAGAAAAGGGGTCCCAGGTAGCCCCCCAATACTCACCTATCTCCCCCGATGCTCCTCATGTCTCCCGGTGGGCGCCGCCATCTTCAAAATGGCGGGTGCATGCGCAGTGCGCCCGCCGGCCGGCCCCGCGAGAATCTTTGGGGTCTCGGCTGCCGGGGGTAGCCGAGACCCCAAAGAGCATGATCGGGGTCGGTTTTACCGACCCCTGCTTTGCGATCGCCGGTAATTAACTGTTTACCGGCGACCGCAAAAAAAAAAAAAGTCAAAGTGTAATTCTCTGTCCTCTGATGTGATCGCACATCAGAGGACAGAGAAATAGGGGGATTCGGGGACCCTGCCATACTCACCTGTGTCCCTGGGTCCTCCTGCTGCTCCTCCTGGCCGCCGGCAAAAGAAAATGGCGGGCGCATGCGCAGTGCACCCGCCATCTGTCTCCATCTGCCAGCCGGCAGGAGAAGAGCAGTTGGGGCTAAAATTAGGGTTACTGTTAGGGCTAGGGTTAGGGGTAGGGTTAGGGCTAGGGGTAGGGTTAGGGGTAGGGTTAGGGGTAGGGTTGGGGTTAGGGGTAGGGTTAGGGGTAGGGTTAGGGTTAGGGCTAGGGGTAGGGTTAGGGGCAGGGTTAGGGGTAGGGTTAGGGGTAGGGTTAGGGTTAGGGCTAGGGGTAGGGTTAGGGCTAGGGGTAGGGTTAGGGGTAGGGTTAGGGTTAGGGCTAGGGTTAGGGCTAGGGTTAGGGCTAGGGGTAGGGTTAGGGGTAGGGTTAGGGCTAGGGTTAGGGTTAGGGCTAAATTTAGGGTTAGGGTTGGGGCTAAATTTAGGGTTAGGGTTGGGGCTAAATTTAGAGTTAGGGTTGGCGCTAAATTTAGGGTTAGGCTTCTTTCACACTTACGTCGGTATGGGGCCATCGCAATGCATCGGCCCGACATACCGACGCACGTTGTGAAAATTGTGCACAACGTGGGCAGCGGATGAAGTTTTTCAACGCATCCGCTGACCAATCTATGTCCTGAGGAGGAGGGGGCGGAGTTACGGCCACGAATGCGCGGTCAGAAATGGCGGATGCGACGTACAAAAAAAGTTACATTGAACTTTTTTTGTGCTGACGGTCCGCCAAAACACTGATCCAGTGCACGACGGACGCGACGTGTGGCCATCCGTCACGATCCGTCGGCAATACAAGTCTATGGGCAAAAAACGCATCCTGCGGGCACATTTGCAGGATCCGTTTCTTGTCCAAAACGACGGATTGCGACGGATGCCAAACAACGCAAGTGTGAAAGTAGCCTTAGGGCTAGGGTTAGGGTTGGGGCTAAAGTTAGGGCTAGGGTTGGGGCTAAAGTTAGGGTTAGAGTTGGGATTAGGGTTAGGGTTTGGATTAGGGTTGGTATTAGGGTTAGGGTTGGCATTAGGGTTACGCTTGGGATTAGGGTTAGGTTTGGGATTAGGATTAAGGTTAGGGTTGTGATTAGGGGTGTATTGGGATTAGGGTTAGGTTTGAGGTTAGGGTTTAGATTAGGATTAGGAGTGTGTTGGATTTAGGGTTTTGATTAGAGTTATGGTTAGGGTTGACATTAGGGTTGTTTTGGGGTAAGAGTTGTGATTATGGTTAGGGTTAGTGATTAGGATTATGGATCAGGTTGGGATTAGGGTTAGGGGTGTGTTGGGGTTAGGGTTGGAGCTAGAATTGGGGGGTTTCCACTGTTTAGGTACATCAGGGGGTCTCCAAACACGATAGCCAATTTTGCGCTCAAAAAGTCAAATGGTGCTCCCTCCCTTCTGAGCTCTGCCGTGCGCCCAAACAGTGGGTTACCCCCACATATGGGGCATCAGCATACTCGGGATAAATT
The DNA here is from genome assembly GCF_032444005.1 of Ranitomeya imitator. Classification (NCBI taxonomy): domain Eukaryota; kingdom Metazoa; phylum Chordata; class Amphibia; order Anura; family Dendrobatidae; genus Ranitomeya; species Ranitomeya imitator. The sequence goes on along the minus strand of NC_091285.1, from coordinate 478,805,912 downwards.
GGACAACAACTTCTGGGGTCCAATTTCTCTTGTTACCCTTGTGAAAATAAAAACTTGGGGGCTACAAAATCTTTTTTGTGGAAAAATATATACAGGTCCTTCTCAAAAAATTAGCATATAGTGTTAAATTTCATTATTTACCATAATGTAATGATTACAATTAAACTTTAATATATTATAGATTCATTATCCACCAACTGAAATTTGTCAGGTCTTTTATTGTTTTAATACTGATGATTTTGGCATACAACTCCTGATAACCCAAAAAACCTGTCTCAATAAATTAGCATATTTCACCCATCCAATCAAATAAAAGTGTTTTTTAATAACAAACAAAAAAACCATCAAATAATAATGTTCAGTTATGCACTCAATACTTGGTCGGGAATCCTTTGGCAGAAATGACTGCTTCAATGCGGCGTGGCATGGAGGCAATCAGCCTGTGACACTGCTGAGATGTTATGGAGGCCCAGGATGCTTCAATAGCGGCCTTAAGCTCATCCAGAGTGTTGGGTCTTGCGTCTCTCAACTTTCTCTTCACAATATCCCACAGATTCTCTATGGGGTTCAGGTCAGGAGAGTTGGCAGGCCAATTGAGCACAGTAATACCATGGTCAGTAAACCATTTACCAGTGGTTTTGGCACTGTGAGCAGGTGCCAGGTCGTGCTGAAAAATGAAATCTTCATCTCCATAAAGTATTTCAACCGATGGAAGCATGAAGTGCTCCAAAATCTCCTGATAGCTAGCTGCATTGACCCTGCCCTTGATGAAACACAGTGGACCAACACCAGCAGCTGACATGGCACCCCACACCATCACTGACTGTGGGTACTTGACACTGGACTTCAGGCATTTTGGCATTTCCTTCTCCCCAGTCTTCCTCCAGACTCTGGCACCTTGATTTCCGAATGACATGCAAAATTTGCTTTCATCAGAAAAAAGTACTTGGGACCACTTAGCAACAGTCCAGTGCTGCTTCTCTATAGCCCAGGTCAGGCGCCTCTGCCGCTGTTTATGGTTCAAAAGTGGCTTTACCTGGGGAATGCGGCACCTGTAGCCCATTTCCTGCACACGCCTGTGCACGGTGGCTCTGGATGTTTCCACACCAGACTCAGTCCACTGCTTCCTCAGGTTCCCCAAGGTCTGGAATCGGTCCTTCTCCACAATCTTCCTCAGGGTCCGGTCTCCTCTTCTCGTTGTACAGCGTTTTCTGCCACATTGTTTCCTTCCAACAGACTTACCATTGAGGTGCCTTGATACAGCACTCTGGGAACAGCCTATTTGGTGAGAAATTTCTTTCTGGGTCTTACCCTCTTGCTTGAGGGTGTCAATGATGGCCTTCTTGACATCTGTCAGGTCGCTAGTCTTACCCATGATGGGGGTTTTGAGTAATGAACCAGGCAGGGAGTTTATAAAAGCCTCAGGTATCTTTTGCATGTGTTTAGAGTTAATTAGTTGATTCAGAAGATTAGGGTAATAGGTCGTTTAGAGAACCTTTTCTTGATATGCTAATTTATTGAGACAGGTTTTTTGGGTTATCAGGAGTTGTATGCCAAAATCATCAGTATTAAAACAATAAAAGACCTGACAAATTTCAGTTGGTGGATAATGAATCTATAATATATTAAAGTTTAATTGTAATCATTACATTATGGTAAATAATGAAATTTAACACTATATGCTAATTTTTTGAGAAGGACCTGTATATATATTTTTTTTATGACTCTGCATTATAAACTTCTGTGAAGCACTTGGGCATTCAAAGTTCTCACCACACATCTATATAAGTTCCTTGGGGGGTCTAGTTTCCAAAACGGGGTCACTTGTGGGGGGTTACTACTGTTTAGGTACATCAGGGGCTCTGCAAACGCAACATAACGCCCACAGACCATTCTATCTAAGTCTGCATTCCAAAACGGCGCTCCTTCCCTTCCGAGCTCTGCCGTGCGCCCAAACAGTAGTTTACCCCCACATATGGCGCATCAGCGTACTCGGGATAAATTGGACAACAACTATTGCAGTCCAATTTCTCCTGTTACCCTTGTGAAAATAAAAACTTGGGGGCTACAATATCTTTTTGGTGGAAAAAAAAAATATTTGTTATTTTTACGACTCTGCATTCTAAACTTCTGTGAAGCACTTGGGCATTCAAAGTTCTCACCACACATCTAGATAAGTTCCTTGGGGGGTCTAGTTTCCAAAATGGGGTCACTTGTGGAGGGTTTCTACTGGTTAGGTACATCAGGGGCTCTGCAAACGCAACATAATGCCCGCAGACCATTCTATCAAAGTCTGCATTCCAAAACGGCGCTCCTTCCTTCCGAGCTCTGCCGTGCGCCCAAACATTGGTTTACCCCCACATATGGGGTACCAACATACTCAGGACAAATTGGACAACAACTTTTGGGGTCCAATTTCTCTTGTTACCCTTGTGAAAATAAAAACTTGGGGGCAAAAAAATCTTTTTTGTGGAAAAAAAAATATTTTTTATTTTCACGACTCTGCATTATAAACTTCTGTGAAGCACTTGGGCATTCAAACTTCTCACCACATATCTAGATAAGTTCCATGGGGGGTCTAGTTTCCAAAATGGGGTCACTTGTGGGGGATTTCTACTGTTTAGGCACATCAGGGGCTCTCCAAACGCGACATGGCGTCCGATCTCAATTCCAGCCAATTGTACATTGAAAAAGTAAAACGGCACTCTTTCTCTTCCAAGCTCTGCGGTGCGCCCAAACAGTGGTTTACCCCCACATATTGGGTATCGACGTACTCAGGAGAAATTGCACAACAACTTTAGTGGTCTAATTTCTCCTGTTACCCTTGTGAAAATAAGAATTTGTGGGCGAAAATATCATTTCTGTGTAAACAAATGCGATTTTTTATTTTCACAGCTCTACGTTATAAACTTCTGTGAAGCACATGGGGGTTCAAAGTGCTCACCACACATCTAGATAAGTTCCCTAAGGGGTCTAGTTTCCAAAATGGTGTCATTTGTGGGGGGTTTCCACTGTTTAGGCACATCAGGGGCTCTCTAAACGTGACATGGCGTCCGATCTCAATTCCAGCCAATTCTGCATTGAAAAAGTCAAACGGCGCTCCTTCACTTCCAAGTTCCAAAAAGTGGTTTACCCCCACATATGGGGTATTGGCGTATTCAGGAGAACTTCCATAACAAAATTTATGGTTACATTTCTGTTTTTACACTTATGAAAATAAAAAAATGGTTCTGAATTAAAATGTTTGCAAAAAAAAGTTAAATGTTCATTTTCTCCTTCCACATTGTTTCAGTTCCTGTGAAGCACGTAAAGGGTTAATAAACTTCTTGAATGTGGTTTTGAGCACCTTGAGGGGTGCAGTTTTTAGAATGTTGTCATACTTGGTTATTTTCTATCATATAGACCCCACAAAATGACTTCAAATGTTATGTGGTCCTTAAAAAAAATGGTGTTGTAAAAATGAGAAATTGCTGGTCAACTTTTAACCCTTATAACTCCTTAACAAAAAAATATTTGTTTCCAAAATTGTGCTGATGTAAAGTAGACATGTGGGAAATGTTATTTATTAACTATTTTTCGTGACATATCTCTCTGATTTAAGGGCATAAAAATACAAATTTTGAAAATTGCAAAATTTTAAAATTTTTCGCCATATTTCTGTTTTTTTCATAAATAATTATAATTACTTATAATTCATAAGCAATATCGAAGAAATGTTACCACTATCATGAAGTACAATATGTCATGAAAAAACATTCTCAGTATCAGCGGGATCCATTGAAGCGTTCCAGAGTTATAACCTCATAAAGTGACAGTGGTCAGAATTGTAAAAATTGGCTCGGTCATTAAGTACCAAATTGGCTGTCACTAAGGGGTTAAATTTGATAAAAAGACTGTTGAGTTGTATAACAATTGCCCTGTTTTTTTTACCTGTTTTCCTCCTTCCTGTTATCTCCCCGCAAGGAGTTTATTATTGTTCATTAAACCTCACTCTAGTTAACCCTTTCTCTGCATTACTGCATCCATTTACCTGTTTTACACACTGACACACTGAGCACTCCTCCCATCATCCTAAGTGTTATAATTATATCTGGATCCTGCCCTTTAAATTTCTAGACGTTTATCCTTTGAGAGGCATATAAGGTTAGGATCTTATCAAAGGGGTACCCTACGTCTTGGCTGATGGACTCTCAAGAATTGGCTAATTGGAGCGCTAAGTGCCTTAATTTTTAAACATATTTTCTACAGCAGTAATGCAGTTCCAATTTCATATATTCAATGTTTGTGCAGCGCCCCAGAGACCTGGTCGTTGCAGTATGACGCTCTGCCGCTAAGGGGAGTGATGGTACGTCTGATGGCACTAAAGGAGTTCTTCTGACCAGGTATCACCAGCACACATTACACTTCACACTCCGGCCAGGAGGAGAAAAAGGCTTTATTTATTGGGCCACTCCTCACACTGGTAAAACTAGGGTTGGATAGGAAGTTAGTCAGAAGCTGACTGGGTTGGATTCAGGCAACATCCCGTGGCAGGGGGTGTTGCCGGGAGAAGATTCAGGGGGGTCCCTTTCAGGCGTTGGAACCTGGCAGGTACCTAGCGACCAGAATAGAACGTTATGGAGCTGCGCCTGCACTCCCCGCGGTGGTATCCTAAGAAAGAAAGAGACACGAAGCGAAGGATATTGTGGAACAGTGAGAAACAAGATCAAGCACAAAGAAGAGCCAGTAGGAGTCGTGCCCGGAGAATGGCAACATCCTACTGAGGCACGTAGCCGGTGGCCGGAACACCGAGGAAGTAACTGACTCTATGCCTTACTTCAAACTCCGCAGGACAGTCATTTATAGGTTGGCTGTCTACCTTACATCACTTACGCAGACATAGGGGGCAACGCGTGGGGAGGGGCATCTCTAGGGTCCCGGAAGAGCTCCGAGCCTACCCGTCAAACGGGTGCGTCCTAGCCATAACATACCTGGGGGACGGAGAACTACAAAGATCTGGAACGAATTAGAAAGAACGAATGAACGAGAACAGAAGTTGTGAGGACTATTCCGAATGCTCAGCAGGGTAGCACTACAACACACAGGTGCTAGTGGTAGGCAACGATTTCCACCTGCAAAGGGAACTCTGGATGTGCCATCGGACCGGCCGGTCTCAGACAGCCCTGTTAACCGTGCTCTGGATTGAGGATCCTGAAGTCTTCAGTAAAGAGGTAAAGAGACTGCAACATTGTGTCCTCATTATTGTCTGCACCTCACACCATCACCATCCCCCTTACTGGGATGCCCTGGGGACATACTTCACCTGTGGGAAGGTATACCATCTAGCTGCCATTCAATCACCCCAGCGGACTCCAAACAGCGTCGGTCGCCCTGACCGACCACCACAGGTGGCGTCACGAAACCTTGACAAACTACCATCACCCCTTTTATTGGACGCCCCTTAGCAGGGTCACGGACCGGGTCCAGCCACCGTGACAACCCCAGAACTGAGACAGAAAGGACCGGTACCGAGTAACCTGTGGCCCTGTGTCTGGGAGTGCTCCATTTGCATATGATAGCATTTCAAAGTGTAGCTGTATTTTCTGTCAGCTGAAAATACAAGGGTATGACACTGACGTCTGGCATATTGATGGTGGGATCATTCCAATTGAATGGACAATTGATTATATTTGACAACTGTAGTTGCCAGTTTTGAAAAACATTTGCCTGTATACCTGACATGTACTGAAGATGAATGTCTTTGTTGCCTCAACTATTTGAAACCTCAGGTTTCCTCACACTGCACAATTATGTGGAATGCTCGTTTCCCAATAATCATGCAGTTCAAACAAATTGCCAATCACCTGACAAATGAGAAAAACGGTGAACTGATCTTTTAACTTGAAAAAAAAAAATTGCTCTCGGCCTCACATCAACCTGTATAAACAGGGCAAGAACTGCAGAGAAAAATGAAAGTCTATGATGTTGTGTGCTTAGGATCATGAGCCATTCCAAGCCTTCTTCATACTTTCTTCTTCCCATCAGTCGGATACAGGTTGATCTTAGTTTCATTTGTGCAAAGAATGTTTGTCCAGAAATGGTCTGGCATCTTTAGATGTTTTTTGACAAAGTCTAATCTGGCCTTTCTATTTTTAGGGCTGATTAATGTTTTGCTTCTTGTGATGAACTCTCTGTATTTGCTCTCATGACGTCTTCTCTTTCTGGGAGATTTATATAGTAAAACACCTACTTCCTGGAGAGTGTTCTTCACTTGGTTGGCTGTTGTGAAGGTGTCTTTCTTCACCAAGGAAAGAATTCTGAGATTAGCCACAACTGTTGTCTTCCATGGACATCTAGGCCTTTTTGAGTTCCCAAGCTCCCTAGTGCTCTCTTTTTTGTTTGCAGAATGTACCAAACAGTTGATTTGACCACTTCTAAGATTTCTGCTATCTCTCTGGTGGTCTTCTTATTTTTCAGTCTAATGAAGGTCTGCTTCTCTTCCATTGAGAGCTTCTTTGACAGCATGTTGTGGGTTCACAGCAACAGCTTCTAAATGCAATGCCACACTGGAAGTTACCTTTTAAATGCTTAATTGATGATGTATTAATAATGGAACAGCCCATGCAGCCCATTAAAGAGCTTTTGAGATAATTGTTCAATTGCTTTTGGTCCCTTTAAAAAGAGGCAACTACATATTAACCCTTTCACCCCAAAGCCTGTTTTTACCTTCCTGAATAGGCATTTTTTTTCAATAATGACCACTGGCCTTTTGTGAGGTAATAACTCTGGAATGCTTCAACGGATCCCACTGATTCTGAGATAATTTTGTCATGACATATTGTACTTCATGATAATGGTAACATTTATTTGATATGACATACGTTTATTTGTGAAAAAAATGGAAATTTGGCAAAAATGTTGAAAATTTAGCAATTTTCAAACTTTTAATTTTTCTGCCCTTAAATCAAAGAGTTGTATCACACAAAATAGTTAATAAATAACATTTCCACATATCTACTTTAGATCAGCACAATTTTTGAAACATATTTTTTTGTTAGGCAGTTATAAGGTTTCATATTGACCAGTGATTTCTAATTTTTACAACAAAATTTACAAAACCATTTCTTTTATGGACCACATCACATTTGAAGTGACTTTGAGGGGCCTATATGACAGAAAATACCCAAAAATGATGCCATTCTAAAAACTGCATTCCTCAATGTGCTCAAAACCACATTCAAGATGTTTATTAACCCTTCAAGTGATTCACGAGAATTTATGGAATGTACAAGGAAAAAAATAAAAATTTTACTTTTCTCACAAAATGTTTCTTTAGACTCATTTTTTTTTACTTTCACAAGGGTACCAACAGAAAACAGACCCCAAAATTTGTTGCACAATTTTTCCCGAGCATGGTGTGTCACAGAATTTAATACCATTCGGCAGTGAAGAAAAAATAATTATGTTTTTATCACCAAGTTTTTGTGTTAGACCCAGATTTTACATTTTCATGCTGGGAAATGGGTAAAAATGGCAGCAAAATTTGTCCCACAATTTCTGCAGAATGTAGAAATGCCACATATGTAGCTGCACAGTATTGCTTAACCATACGGCGAGACACAGGAGGGACGGATCACTGTTTGCCTCCTGGAATGCAGATTTTCCTAGAATAATTTGCAGACTCCATATACAGAGCACCTAAATGCTAGAAAAGCTTAATTCCCCCTCAAGTGACCCAATTTTGGAAATTTTACCCCTTTGAGAGTTTGAATCCATGGGTGTTTTCCAGAAACAAGCAGTAGTGGAATTAGTGAGTGAAAATTGCAAACTGTCATTGTAGTAGCCAGTATTTTGAAGTGACCAATATGCTGTAGCGCTTAGCACGTTATAGTATCCAGTAGGTTGTAGTGATAAGCTCATGCTTCTGAAAACATGCACCCGTAAATTAGGCTCTCATTCATACAGAAATGCCAAGCATGTGGATGCTAAACGTGGTTTAGACACACTGGGGCACAGAAGGGAGGGACATCTGGATTTGGGAACACAGAGCAAAGTACGCCTGCGCCGGAGCCGTGGCTGAAGATCAGAAGAGGACGTCATGGAAAGAAGATAGGAGGCACCGCAGCGGACCGGAGACGCCCATCCGACCTGACCAGCAGCGGGACCGCCCCTGGGTGAGTATAATCTAACGTCTTTTTCTCCTTTTTCAGGTAACATCGGGGGCTTATCTACAGCATTACAGAATGCTGTAGATAAGCCCCTGATGCCGGTGGGCTTACCTCACCCGCGATTTTCGGGGTGACAGGTTCCCTTTAACAGTTTCATTACGAAATTAACTGTCATAGTTCTTTATAATAAGCCAATAAGTTTGGTACTGGCTACTAAAACATAGTGATGAACCATTTTACACGACTGTTACTGCCAGAGTGTTTTGTAACAATTTATTTATTTTCCTTTGTCAAAAAGGGTTTAAAAGTGATTATCCTTTATAACTTAGCTGTACTATACACTTACAGCTCTCTGAAATAGTCGGTAATAGCTCTTGAACCTGACTTGAAATCGGGTGAGATGGTCATAGGTAGCTTTTAAAGAAAATCAAAGTGTAATCATCTTGTCTTTACTGTTTAAAAAAGCTCTAAACAATGAAAAATTGTAAAATCTTTAATAACATGAATTGTTTTTTTTTTTCTTAAAGGTAACCTCCTATATTGAACAAGTCACTTGATCTGCAGACAGCTTGTTATAAAACAGAAGGAGCCAAGCTGATTGACAGCCTTCCCCATATGAGTGTGCATACCCATACAGTTGTCAGTCAATGAATAGGACTGTTTACTGGAGATTTAAGAAGGTCAAGGCCAGGGTAACAGCCCGGCAAACAATGACATAGTAGGAAAAACATAAGCCTGTCGCTTTCACAGAGACTGAGGAAATTAATGTTTAACTTACGTTTAGTCTAAAGTGTATGTGTACCTTTAAAGGGAAGCTATCATCAGAAAACGACCTTTTATTTAAATCATGTTTTTGCATTTCACATATTTTTTTGAAACTTTGTGCCAATTATTTTTAATATCATAATTGTTATTAACCCCTTTCTGACATCGGACGTACTATCCCGTCCATGTGGGGTGGGCCCCTATGACCATGGACGGGATAGTACGTCCAGCGCGATCGGCGGCGCTCACGAGGGGAGCGCCGCCGATCGCGGCCGGGTGTCAGCTGCCTATCGCAGCTGACATCCGGCACTATGTGCCAGGAGCGGTCACGGACCGCCCCCGGCACATTAACCCCTGGCACACCGCGATCAAAGATGATCGCGATGTGCCGGCGGTGCAGGGAAGCACCGTGCAGGGAGGGGGCTCCCTGCGGGCTTCCCTGAGCCCCCCGCAGCAACGCGATGTGATCGCGTTGCTGCGAGGGTCTTACCTCCCTCCCTCCCTGCTCGAGCCCCGGATCCAAGATGGCCGCGGATCCGGGTCCTGCAAGGAGGGAGGTGGCTTCACAGAGCCTGCTCAGAGCAGGCACTGTGAAGGCTGCAGCGCTGCATGTCAGATCAGTGATCTGACAGAGTGCTGTGCAAACTGTCAGATCACTGATCTGTGATGTACCCCCCTGGGACAAAGTAAAAAAAAAAATTTTCAAATGTGTAAAAAAAAATTAAAAAAAATATTCCAAAATAATGAAAAAAAAAAAAAATAATATTCCCATAAATACATTTCTTTATCTAAATAAAAAAAAAAAAACAATAAAAGTACACATATTTAGTATCGCCGCGTCCGTAACGGCCCGACCTATAAAACTGGCCCACTAGTTAACCCCTTCAGTAAACACCGTAAGAACAAAAAAAAAAACGAGGCAAAAAACAACGCTTTATTATCATACCGCCGAACAAAAAGTGGAATAACACGCGATCAAAAAGACAGATATAAACAACCATGGTACCGCTGAAAACGACATCTTGTCCCGCAAAAAACGAGCCACCATATTTTATCATCAGCAAAAAAATAAAAAAGTTATAGTCCTGAGAATAAAGCGATGCCAAAATAATTATTTTTTCTATAAAATAGTTTTTATCGTATAAAAGCACCAAAACATAAAAAAATGATATAAATGAGGTGTCGCTGTAATCGTACTGACCCGAAGAATAAAACTGCTTTATCAATTTTACCAAACGCGGAACGGTATAAACGCCTCCCCCAAAAGAATTTCATGAATAGCTGGTTTTTGGTCATTGGGATTAGGGTTAGGGATGTGTTTGGATTAGGGTTTCAGTTATAATTGTGGGGTTTCCACTGTTTAGGCACATCAGGGGCTCTCCAAACGCGACATGGCGTCCGATCTCAATTCCAGCCAATTCTGCGTTGAAAAAGTAAAACAGTGCTTCTTCCCTTCCGAGCTCTCCCGTGTGCCCAAACAGAGGTTTACCCCAACATATGGGGTATCAGCGTACTCAGGACAAATAGGACAACAACTTTTGGGGTCCAATTTCTCCTGTTACCCTTGGGAAAATACAAAACTCGGGGCTAAAACATATTTTTTGTGGGAAAAATTTTTTTTTTTATTTTCACGGCTCTGCGTTATAAACTGTAGTGAAACACTTGGGGGTTCAAAGTTCTCACAACACATCTAGATTAGTTCCCTGGGGGGTCTAGTTTCCAATATGGGGTCACTTGTGGGGGGTTTCCACTGTTTAGGCACATCAGGGGCTCTCCAAACGCGACATGGCGTCCGATCTCAATTCCAGCCAATTCTGCGTTGAAAAAGTAAAACAGTGCTTCTTCCCTTCCGAGCTCTCCCGTGTGCCCAAACAGAGGTTTACCCCAACATATGGGGTATCAGCGTACTCAGGACAAATAGGACAACAACTTTTGGGGTCCAATTTCTCCTGTTACCCTTGGGAAAATACAAAACTTGGGGCTAAAACATATTTTTTGTGGGAAAAATTTTTTTTTTTATTTTCAGGGCTCTGCGTTATAAACTGTAGTGAAACACTTGGGGGTTCAAAGTTCTCACAACACATCTAGATTAGTTCCCTGGGGGGTCTAGTTTCCAATATGGGGTCACTTGTGGGGGGTTTCTACTGTTTAGGTACATTAGGGGTTCTGCAAACGCAATGTGACGTCTGCAGACCATTCCATCTAAGTCTGCATTCCAAATGGCGCTCCTTCCCTTCCGAGCCCTCCCATGCGCCCAAACAGTGGTTCCCCCCCCACATATGGGGTATCAGCGCACTCAGGACAAATTGGACAACAAATTGTGGGGTCGAATTTCTCCTGTTACCCTCGGGAAAATACAAAACTGGGGGCTAAAAAATAATTTTTGTGGGAAAAAACTTTTGTTTTATTTTTACGGCTCTACATTATAAACTTCTGTGAAGCCCTTGGTGGGTCAAAGCGCTCAGCACACATCTAGATAAGTTCCTAAGGGGGTCTACTTTCCAAAATGGTGTCACTTGTGGGGGGTTTCTACTGTTTAGGTACATTAGGGGCTCTGCAAATGCAATGTGACACCTGCAGACCATTCCATCTAAGTCTGCATTCAAATGGCACTCCTTCCCTTCTGAGCCCTCCCATGTGCCCAAACAGTGGTTCCCCCCACATATGGTGTATCATCGCACTCAGGACAAATTGGGCAACAAATTTTGGGGTCCAATTTCTCCTGTTACCCTCAGGAAAATACAAAACTGGGGGCTAAAAAAATAATTTTTGTGGGAAATTTTTTTTTTATTTTTACGGCTCTGCATTATAAACTTCTGTGAAGCACTTGGTGGGTCAAAGTGCTCACCACACCTCTAGATAAGTTCCTTAGGGGGTCTACTTTCCAAAATGGTGTCATTTGTGGGGGGTTTCAATGTTTAGGCACATCAGTGGCTCTTCAAACGCAACATGGCGTTCTATCTCAATTCCTGTCAATTTTGCTTTGAAAAGTCAAACGGCGCTCCTTCCCTTCCGAGCTCTCCCATCCGCCCAAACAGTGGTTTACCCCCACATATGGGGTATCAGCGTACTCAGGACAAATTATACAACAACTTTTGGGGTCCAATTTCTTCTCTTACCCTTGGGAAAATAAAAAATTGGGGGCGAAAAGATAATTTTTGTGAAAAAATATGATTTTTTATTTTTACGGTTCTACATTATAAACTTCTGTGAAGCACTTGGTGGGTCAAAGTGCTCACCACACCTCTAGATAAGTTCCTTAGGGGGTATACTTTCCAAAATAGTGTCACTTGTGGGGGGTTTCAATGTTTAGGCACATCAGTGGCTCTTCAAACGCAACATGGCGTCCCATCTCAATTCCTGTCAATTTTGCATTCAAAAGTCAAACGGCGCTCCTTCCCTTCCGAGCTCTCCCATCCGCCCAAACAGTGGTTTACCCCCACATATGGGCTATCAGCGTACTCAGGACAAATTGTACAACAACTTTTGGGGTCCAATTTCTTCTCTTACCCTTGGGAAAATAAAAAATTGGGGGCGAAAAGATAATTTTTGTGAAAAAATATGATTTTTTATTTTTACGGTTCTACATTATAAACTTCTGTGAAGCACTTGGTGGGTCAAAGTGCTCACCACACCTCTAGATAAGTTCCTTAGGGGGTCTACTTTCCAAAATGGTGTCACTTGTGGGGGGTTTCAATGTTTAGCCACATCAGGGGCTCTCCAAACGAAACATGGCGTCCCATCTCAATTCCAGTCAATTTTGCATTGAAAAGTCAAATGGCGCTCCTTCCCTTCCGAGCTCTCCCATGCGCCCAAACAGTGGTTTACCCCCACATGTGGGGTATTGGCATACTCAGGACAAATTGTACAACAATGTTTGGGTCCATTTTCTCCTGTTACCCTTGGTAAAATAAAACAAATTGGAGCTGAATTAAATTTTTTGTGAAAAAAAGTTAAATGTTCATTTTTATTTAAACATTCAAAAAATTCCTGTGAAGCACCAGAAGGGTTAATAAACTTCTTGAATATGGTTTTGAGCACCTTGAGGGGTGTAGTTTTTAGAATGTGTCACACTTGGGTATTTTCTATCATATAGACCCCTCAAAATGACTTCAAATGAGATGTGGTCCCTAAAATAAAATGGTGTTGTAGAAATGAGAAATTGCTGGTCAACTTTTAACCCTTATAACTCCCTAACAAAAAAAAATTTTGGTTCCAAAATTGTGCTGATGTAAAGTAGACATGTGGGAAATGTTACTTATTAAGTATTTTGTGTGACATATCTCTGTGATTTAATTGCATAAAAATTCAAAGTTGGAAAATTGCGAAATTTTCATAATTTTCGCCAAATTTCCGTTTTTTTCACAAATAAACGCAGGTACTATCAAAGAATTTTTACCATTGTCATGAAGTACAATATGTCACGAGAAAACAATGTCAGAATCACCAGGATCCATTGAAGCGTTCCAGAGTTATAACCTCATAAAGGGACAGTGGTCAGAATTGTAAAAATTGGCCTGGTCATTAACGTGCAAACCACCCTTGGGGGTAAAGGGGTTAAAAAGAAAATTGTAAACTTGCAATTTTCACCCTGACCACTGGATGTGTATTCAGACTCATACTTCCAGCACTTTCAGGAAGAATTTTCAGTAGGCTTCTTATCAGCAGAGGCAGGGTTACAATGACAGATGACACCGCTATACACAGCTCACAACACATGATTCATAATAATAATAATAATAATGATAATAGGCAATGTCACCACTGACCCTAGTTCCAATTTCTTTATAAAGACCTTTGCACTTGCTCATTAGAAGCTTCAATAAAAAAAAAGAGAGGGTCAGAGCTTTTGTTTTTGCTCTTGTACATGTGGATTTTCGGAAACAACAGGAAGTTAGAATCTAAAAAGGCCCCGGTGGCCAGTGTGAAAATTGCAAGATTTACATTTTTTATTTTTAATATAGAATATGATATAGAAAAAAATGCAATTTAAAAAAAAAATAGATCTAACACAAAAAACGGATTTAAAAAGTAGGTTATTTTGAGATGATTAATTCAATTTAAACCTTAACGTTTAACTATGCCACAAATCTAACTGTGTTAGCAGAACATGAGGAGCCTGTATAGACTGGCATTTACTTGTTCTCATTTTTCTCCTTCATCACGAAGCCAACAGACTTTAATAAATTACCATAAATATTTCAAGATGATCAAATATATAAAAGAAGACGCCTCTAATAATCTCATATGCAAAGTCATTACCAAGAACGTGTAAAAGATTAGCTTGGCTCTCTGCATATTCATTTCCCAGCTGGAGAAAGTGCGAAAACAGACCTTTAAATACTTCATTCATTTCAGCATTCCATTTAGAAATCAGAACCCTGGATAAAAGTATGGCTCCCAGCAGCACCGTCCATGTGTTGCCTGACATTCAAGCTCCATAGCCGAGATCGCTCAGGAAAGCCTCCGAGTCCTTACATTCCATTTTCAGGTCCTTTCCCAGTGTTACAAAGTTCTCTAAGGAATTAAAGCTTTTCAGTCACAATACAAACTGTTACAAATAGAAGCGGGCAAGGAAATCCCTGACAGAATGGGGATATTTAGGTATCTCATGCTACATACATTGCGCCAGAGCTTGGGGACCAGGATGCAATATTATGGAAGAAACAGATACGGACCACAAATATAATCTTCTGACATATGGTTTAACCCTTATTTTCTAATGCTTGGCACACAGACAGGACTGTCAACACTGAATGTGTGTTAAAACCCTTATAAACATTTTAATTAGTGTGGATTAACGTAAAACCTGCTATATCCTACGGAAGATCATTTTGTGTTTAATAAAACTGCCGTATGTGTAGCTTTTGGAAATTGGTCTCTCTGCAGCCTTTTTGAACCAGGACCAACAAATTGCTTGCCAACATATCTTCTTAGAGGACAGCATATAAGTAGCTTTCATGTGTTGGGAGACCTGACCTGCTCTTTCAGCGAAGGCGTCACTGCCTAAACATTGTTCTGAGGTTTTATTGATTCAGCTCATTCTTATTAGCAAAGTAACCTTCATTGAAGGTAATGAAATGTCTATTTTATATGTTAATTTGATATTTTAATGTTTAATTTGCCTATTTATTCTAGATCTAAATGGCACAATTGTTTCCTTAACATCAAGAACTAAACTCAAGATTTCATAAATTAAAAAAAAGTTGCAAGGCGAGATGATTGAGAAATATATCGTGGTAAGGCTAGGGGTAGATGAAGCAAATCGAGTCAATTGTGTAAACCACGCACTGATTAGAATTTCATCAGACTGTGAGTATAATGTGGTCCTAGTCTCATGGATGAGGAGAAGATGGAGAAAAAGATTTCTCTATCTTCTCCATTATGTCAGTCCATGGAAATCAAACTGCAATCGGATGTCATTCGAGTGAAGTTTGCCACAGACTCATTGACGTGCAAGACCAAGTGTGATCTGGATATCAGATCAAACTCAGGAATTCTGCGACTTCTTCCTCAAACAGGCAATTTCCAAGGTAAAAATCCAACATGCAGATGGCCCCATAGAACAACATGGGGATCAGTGCTTTCCATAAAAAAGACAGATAGCACTGGTCCTATTATTACTAGAGATGAGCGAATATACTCGTTACTCAAGATTTCTCGAGCACGCTCGGGGGTCCGCCGAGTATTTTTTAGAGTTTTAGTTTTTCTTGCCGCAGCTGAATGATTTACATCTTTTAGCCAGCATAAGAACATGTGGGGGTTGCCTGGTTGCTAGGGAATCCCCACATGTACTTATGTTGGCTAACAGATGTAAATCATTCAGCTGCGGCAAGAAAAACTAAAACTCCGAGCACTAAAAAATACTCGGAAGACCCCAGAGCATGCTCGAGAAATCTCGAGTAACGAGTATATTCGTTCATCACTAATTATTACAGTTGTCTACACCAGCCCTTATATGGATTACTGATTGTATTATTAGATATTGTTAAACTAATGGAGGGAATTTAGCTTCCTTTCCTTGCTAATGTGACGGACCATGCACAGCACGGCTCTGGGCCTTACAAAAATTACAGATGAGTCCATTAAAAGCTATTGACATTATGAATGTTTTTCCTTCAGTTCTACAGTTATATAGATGCACTGTCATAATTAAACCAAACCCCACAAATGGCCAAAACCCAAAAATAAAAAACCTCTAAATTTTTCTCTCCAAGAATAAGCTTCTCGTGTTCTCTTAAATATATGTACTATCATAAAATAAAGTTATAAAAAGCTTAAAAACTAATCTAAAAAAGGTAAAAATACCTGAATAAGTTTAGTACAATTATTCCATTTTTAGGCAAATGAAAAGAACAACGTAATACAACAAGATCAGCATGGTATTAACCTTTTATTGCCAGGCCTATTTAGTGCAAATTTCTATGGTCTATTAACACAGTATTACCTATTATCATTTGTCTTTTACATCATTTGCCAATCTGGTGCTTCGCTTTACATTGTCTTTTTATATAGCAGTGTGATTACATACTTGGCTTATATTTATCCAAAATAGGAACCTATGCTAAATTTCTATTTGTGATATAGTAAAGGTATTTACTAATAAGGGAGACTTGCTTGATAGATTACTTTTATTTCTTTGATTGTAATCTAATTTTCTGCACCAGGGCTTAATATATATCGATATAATAATCTTATATATAATTGCCTAGAATACTACTTCCTGCAATTTGTGCCAACTGCCGTGGCTTTGTCCGGAGCTAATGTCCGGAGCTAATGTACGGAGCTAATGTCCGGAGCTAATGTCCGGAGATAAGTGACGTCAACAGTGTCCAGTGTCTGATTGGTTGCCGCCTGCTGCGAGCGACCAATCAGAAACGTGCCGTACTGTGACACTCCGCCCGCCATTTTGGTGTGATTTTTGAATTTTTACCTCACAGCAAGTTTCTACTGTGTGGAGGCGGGCCCAGTGACGTTGCTCTTCAAGCTCCTGCCGAATTTCAAGTATATATGGATTCTAGACTCCCGATAATTGCCTAGAATACTACTTCCTGCAATTTGTGCCAACTTCCGTGGCTTTGTCCGGAGCTAATGTCCGGAGCTAATGTCCGGAGCTAATGTCCGGAGCTAATGTCCGGAGATAAGTGACGTCAACAGTGTCCAGTGTCTGATTGGTTGTCGCCTGCTGCGAGCGACCAATCAGAAACGTGCCGTACTGTGACACACTCCGCCCGCCATTTTGGTGTGATTTTTGAATTTTTACCTCACAGCAAGTTTCTACTGCGTGGAGGCGGGCCCAGTGACGTTGCTCTTCAAACTCCTGCCGAATTTCAAGTATATATGGATTCTAGACTCCCGATTCTTTAGAATCGGGCTGCCATCTAGTAATAATATAATAGGATTGTTGCCATTAGTCTACCTTAGCCATATTCTTATGTATTATGGTGCCTGTGGGCACATTTTAAGGTGTTTTAAAATCTTCATGTATGTCTTTTGTGATTTGCTAATACTATTTACAGTATTTTATGCATCCTCTCACTTTACACTTCTTTTGTTGTTGCTGTTGTGCATATTCACGCTATTAGCATTGCCTATAAATTATAAAAATTAACATAAAATAAAAAAGACCCACATCTCTGTAATCGTATGACGCATTTATGATAAAATAATAAGCAGAATGCCCAAGCATTCTTTAAGCCATATATTTTTTTCATTTTTCTATCAACATAGCCGTGTAGCTGCTTTTTTCAGGATGGGCTTGATAACATGACTTACAAGCACCGGCATCATCTTTTGTGATACATAGACCTTGCGCACGTGCGGCTTCTTCCCCTCGCATCATTAATCCTCTGAAGCCAAGTGTATGTGTGCCTGCTTCAGAGAGGCCCAGTGCGCATGATCGGAAGCCTTCTTCACTTCTGGCACGTGTACACCTGGCTTCAGAAAATCAATACAGTGAGAGAAAGAAGCCGAAAGAAAGAAAGGACCCTGATGACCATAACAACTTACACTTTACAAGAGAGAGAGAGAGAGGACCCAACCGATCATAAGAACTTACACTCTACAAGAGAGGGATGACTCCGCTGACTTTAAACGCTTACACTATACAGTAGAGAAAAAATACCCTGCTGACCTTAAGAACTTACACGCTACTGTACAGAAGATAGAGACTTAGCCAATGGCTCTGGAAATGGTAAATAACTGTGCCGTAGAAACTGGGCTCCACTGGGAGCAATTGATCTGCAATTTCGGTCCAGGTACTGACCACCTCTGTACAAGATATCTGCTAGGTAATATAGCACAAGGGCATTATGAGAACGTCGACGTGGCCACTCAAAAAAATATAGCCTGTGTGAGTACAAGGTTTTTTTTATGCAAACCACTAAACAAATCTCAAACTTCATGAAATTCAACTCAAAATCGATCCTGAATGAGCTTTGCGATTTAAGCAGTCATCATTTGACCGTTCATATGCCATTTCCATCATGTGCCTATTAGCTTCTCTTTCTGCTTCTCTGCAACATTGAGAAAAGCAGGAAGGAAAGCTAGTCAGCATGTGACCGCAAGTATGGAAATTGCATATAAAGATAAATCAACAACTGTGGAAAATTTATATTTAAGGAAGAAAATTAAATGAATGAACATGATAATATATTGCCAACTATGAGTCCACTTGTGGCTTTTATAGTTATCCACTCAAGTTTCATTATAGGCCCTTTTCAGAAACAGTTTTCCAACTTCCATAATTAAAGGCACTAGGAAGTGAATATTGTAGTTGTTTATATGAATCTTACAGCTGTTGGTTTGCTGGGGATCATTTGTCTCAGAGGGGTTTCAACACTATCCTCCCTCGTGCATGTAATGTCATATAATCTGGACCATATTATTTTTGTCTGAATCCTTGAGAGTGATGTAAGAGGAAAAAGGAAACTAGCTAACTCCCAACCGTTTGACCAGAGGTTAAATTAGTATTGGCCTTATCCCAACTGGACATACCGCTTTCCAGTGAAACATGTTTTTTATGTTCCAATGTGGAATAGTGAATACTTTTCATTGTCTTTTTCTTTCACCAACATGCTATCTTATAACTAATTAGGTTAAAGGATACATTTGCTTGAAAACATAAATGAAATAGATAGGCTAGTGCTTTTTTTTACACTTGCTAATAATGGATAGAATTACTAAAATAATTACAAAAAGATTTGTCAGAATATGATTGGAAATGCAGCATTATGAATAAATTTTGTAAACTAATGTATGAGTGTGTACAGTCAGTATGCATGACTTGCATGTAGTCCTAATTGGTTTACAAATATGGATGAGCAGAACCATGGATGTTTGAGTTCGTCGAACTTTAGTCCAAACTTCTGTTTGGGTACAAGAACTTGACCCTGAACCTAAACTTCATATAAGTCAATGGAGACATGATCTTTGGTGTTGTAAAATGGTTGTACTAAGGGCTAGGGGGCTGCAAAAACAGGACAATTGCCCTGCAAACAAATATGAATAGGAAAATTACTTAGAATACAAAAGTAATAATCTTGAACCAGAAGGTGAAGGTCCACATGGAGGAGTGGAGTAGTGCCTTGCCTATGTAGTTTACTGTACTTGTTAATAAATAAATGAAAAAGACACAGTGAGGTTCCCCTTATTTTTAATAAACAGGCAAGGAAAAGCAGACAGCTGTGAGCTGGTCTTATGCTGGGAAAGGGCCAATATCCACGAACCTTCCAAGCCTATTGATATCAGCCCACCACCTATTTGTTTTGACTTTGCTGGTTATTAAAAATGAGGGGACACCAAAAAATGACGTGGTGTCCACCCTATTTTTAATAACCAGCCAAGGCAAAGCAAACAGCTGGGGGCTGATATTAATAGGCTGCAAAGTTCTATGTATAGTTCTCCTTCCCAGCTTAAAAATACCTGTACTCAGCAACCCCAGAATTGGCGCATCCATTAGATGCGATTATGTCAGTAACGTCATTGCTCGTAAGACATGACTGGAAGTGACTTATGGGTCTTGTTCTGACCACAAATAACCTATGAAGTGTCATCTCTCATTTCTGGGACAGCTGGTCTTAATATCCATGGATATTGGCTCCTTCCCAGTCAATTATTATTAGCCCCCAGCTGTCTGCTTTGCCTTAACTGGTTATTAAAAGTAGGGGAACGCCACATCATATTTTTGTGTATCCCCAAATTTAATAATCAGCAAAGGCAAAGCAGACAGGTGGGGGCTGATATTAATAGGTTGGATATTGTCCCTTTCCCAGCATAATAAGTCACAGCTGTCTGCTTTCCCTTGACTAGTTATTAAAAGATCCAATGTCAATTTTTAACCCATTCACCCCTGGAACTTTTTCATTTTCATTTTTCACTCCCCTTCTTTCCAGAGCTATAACTTTTTTTATTTTTTTCCATCAATATGACCATATGAGGGCTTGTTTTTGTGGGACGAGTTCTACTTTTGAACGATACCATTGGCTTTACCATGTCATGTAACAGAAAATTGGAAAAACAATTCCAAGTGCAATGAAAAGTGCAATCCCACACTTGTTTTCATTTTGGCTTTTTTGCAAGGTTCACTGAGGCTGTGTGCACACGATGCGGAATTAGTGCGGATCCGCAGTGGAAACACTGCAGTTCCACACAGTGATTTACAGCACAATGTAAATCAATTGGAAAAAAAAAAGCTGTGCTAATGGTGCGGAAAAATCCCCATGAAAATCGCTGCGGATCAAAAGAAGTAGCATGCTACTTCTTTTGTGTGAAAATGCAGCGTTTCTGACCCCTTCCATTATAGAAATACGCAGGGGTAAAAAATGCAGAATATCCGCACGAAATCCGCATCAATTCTGCAACAATAAAGCACAAAATCCGCAGCAAATCTGCACCTGTGTTTTCTGCGAGGAGATGCGGATATTGAGCGGAAAATTCTGCACCCCAATCCGCAACGTGTGCACATAGTCTAAATGCTAAAACTGACCAGCCCCTATGATTCTCCAGGTCATTACGAGTTCATAGATAACAAACATGTCTAGGTTCTCTTTTATCTAAGTGGTCAAAAAAATTCCAAAGTTTGCTAAAAAAAAAAATTGCACAATTTTCCTATACCTGTAACATCTCTATTTTTCGTGATCTGGGGTCAGATGAGGGCCTATTTTTTATGTGCCGAGCTGACGTTTTTAATTATGCCATGATTGTGCAGATATGTTCTTTTGATCGCACGATATTCCATTTTAATTCAATCTCATGGCGACCAAAAAACTTAATTTTGGCGTTTCGATTTTTTTTTCTCGCTACGCCATTTAGCGATCAGGTTAATCCTTTTTTATTGATAGAACGGGCATTTCTGAACACAGCTATACCAAATATGTGTAGGTTTGATTTCTCTTATTGTTTTATTTTGATTGGGGCAAAAGGGGGGTGATTTGAACTTTTACTTTTTTATATTTATTTTAAACACTTATTTTTTTAAATTTTGGCATGCTTCTGCTGCACAGGTCACCTCTATGCAGCAGAATTACTGCATTTCTATGAGCACGACCACATAATGGTGAGCATAGCAATCTTCCATCATCAAGCATAGAGTCCTCAAGGAGACCTCTGGTTGTGATGGCAATGCACAGATGACCCCCGATCATGTGACGTGGGTCAGCGGTGTGAGTACTTCCGGCCTGCTCGGCTGGCAGCGCTTGTTAAATATCGCTGTCAGAGTTTGACAGCGGCATTTAACTAGTTAATGAGCACGGGTGGATCGCGATTCCACTCGCGCCCATTGCAAGCACATGTCACCTGTTGAAAACAACTGACATGTCAAGGCTTTGAGGTGGGTTCACAGCCAGAGCCCACCTCAAAGCGGGGGATACTGCCAGCTGATGTACTATTTCGTCTGCTGGCAGAAAGGGGCTAAAGTTATTTATTTATTTCTTTTACACTTTTCCTCACTTAAGCAGCTTCCTGTCCCTACACTAGTCAGAACACAATGGCGGCGCCAATTGTGACCTGGAGGTTATACAAGCCAGATAATGGGTGTTGCCGGCCAATCACAGCCATGTGAATACTTGACATAGGTGATGTCTACAAAAGTGCGTACAGCCTAAAAGCTTGTTTGTTGGCTGTGTTGCAGCCTTTCAACAAGCTTTATTTAGCATCCAAACTCTGCACAATAATATGGACTTCTCACGGACTCCCAGGAGAAATCCAAGTTTGGAGTTCAGCACCGGACACAAAGTGTCCTGTATGGACCCTTAACTTTACAGTTTGGATTTTCTCATCCCTATTTACAAACTGCATCATACACAGGCCCCAATTCATTAAGATTGGCATTTTACATGCCAGTCCTAAGAAATAGAACATGCAAGGGTCATATAAGCCTAATTCATTAACAGGTGCACACCACGTAATGACTGAGAACCGTCTTACAAATGTCGTGTGCTTCCATCAGAAAAATATTCCAGGCAGGGACTGGAGTACATTTTTGGATGAAATTATGTTATTGGCATAACTTTTCATAAACTTGATGAGTGAGATTAGCCATGATCCACCCATACAACGTACATATTTGTGTAGCTGGGCAGGACTGACGTAAAAATGGGCCCCCTCTGTTGTGTTCACCGGGCCCGAGCGGCAGCATCCTTCCTCTTCAGTAACTGACCGTGCGCCCTCCGATGCATGATCAGTTAAAATCTGTTGCTATGCAGGAGATTCCTCCCGCACGGTAAGGGTATGTGCCCACGCTGCAGATTTTCCTGCGGATTTTTCCGCAGCGGATTTGGAAAATCCGCAGTGCAAAACCACTGCGGTTTTCATTACGGATTTTCTTGCGGTTTCTTCTGCGGATTCTTCTGCGGTTTGTTACCAGCACTCTCCTATTTGTGCTGGTTGAAAACCGCTGCGGAATCCGCACAAACAATTGACATGCTGCGGAAAATAAACTGCAGCGTTTCCGCGCGGCATTTTCCGCAGCATGTGCACAGCGTTTTTTTTTTCCCCTTAGGTTTATATGGTACTGTAAACTTTGGGAAAACTGCTGCGGATCCGCAGCGGTCAAATCCGCTGCGGATCCGCAGCAAAATCCGCAGCGTGTGCACACAGCCTAACAGTTATCAGCCGCCAGCCAATCACAGGCCAACAGCTGAAATCAGCGCACTCGGCCAGGTAGGTAGGTTTTTTTTTTGTAAAGCCACAGTATGGGGCATACTATACTACTATGGGAAGGAAGGGAAAGGGGATGCATTATGGGATGCATTATATCCCTATGGGGATGCTGCATTTTACTATGGCCTGCATTATATCCCTATGGGGCTGCTGCATTATATTATGGGGTACATTATATCCCTATGGGGCTGCTGCATTATACTATGGAATGCATTATATCCCTATGAGGCTGCTGCATTATACTATGGGGTGCATTATATCCCTAGGGGCTGCTGCATTATAATATGGGGTGCATTATATCCCTATAAGGCTGCTGCATTATACTATGGGGTGCATTATATCCCTATGGGGCTGCTGCATTATACTATGGGGTACAGTATATCCCTATGGGGATGCTGCATTATACTATGGGGTGCATTATATCCCTATGGGGATGCTGCATTATACTATGGGGTACATTATATCCCTATTGGGATGCTGCATTATACTATGGGATGCATTATATCCCTATGGGGCTGCTGCATTATACTATGACATGCATTATATCCCTATTAGGCTGCTGCATTATGTCATGGGGTGCATTATATCCCTATGGGGCTGCTGCATTATACTATGGGGTGCATTATATCCCTATGGGGCTGCTGCATTATACTATGGGGCTGCTGCAGTATGCTATGGGGCTGTTGCATTATACTAATGGGCTGTTGCATTATACATGGGGCTGTTGCATTATACTATGGGGCTGCTGCATTATACTATGGGTGCATTTTATTATGCGGCTGCATTATTCTCTTATGGGGTGCATTTTACTCTTATGGGGGTGCATTATACTCTTGTGAGGGTGCACTATACTCCTATGTGGGTGCATTATACTGCTATGGGGGTGCATTATAGTACTATAGGGTGCATTATACTGCTATGGGGTGCATTATACTACTATGGGGGTGCATTGTACTATATATCACTATGGGTTACATTATACTACTATGGGGTGCATTATACTGCTATATATGACTATGGGGTACATTATACTATTATGGATGACTGGGGCAATATGGAGAGACATGGGTAAAGTATGGAGGGACATGAGGTAGAATGGGAGGACACGTGGGGTCCAGAATGTGGGATATTATTGCTAATAAAGTACAAGAAGCACACTGGCGCTTAACTGAATGCCTAATCCAAAAGCTGCTGGCACCTAGGCAGGTGACGTGTGCTGACCTGCCAACCAAATGATAGTCACAAATAATCCCAATAAGGATGCCGCACTAGAACATGTGTTAAAAAATGAAGCTGAAAAGTGTGTTAAATAGCGCTGTTGTTGTAGCTGCTACATCCGGAAACCACTGCTGTCATTCCTGCTACAAAAATGCCGTCCGCGCTGCTGAGCATGAAGGCGGCACTGATAGTCCAGGTAAAGAGGGAGTGTCCTGCCATAGAGGAAAAAAATCCCCTGCACACTTGTGACTGGAATAGTCAGAGGGCAGCCTTGGCTGATGGCGCCGCTCTGCAGTAGCATAACGAGCCTGGGACGTGGTTTAGCAGTGATGTCACTATATTATTACTGTAGGGGCTAATTAAAGGATATTATTTTTGAGGCTAGTGTTTTTAGTGTTGGGGAGGAGATGTCCTTTTACTGTGCAGGGTGACATGGTTGCTTATTTTCTACATCCGCTGTAGTGTGGAGGTTGGTGAAAAATTGGGGAATGTGTTCTAGATAACTGTGTTATTTTCTACAGAGGTGAGTCCTGGCTGGAAGAAGTGATGGCGGTGTGCACTGGATAAAGATGAAAAGCGAAGATAAAGGACTTCAACTAGAGATGTCACCGGTGAGTCAGTGTGTTACCTGTACACTAACACTATACACTGAATACTATATACAGAGCTCCTGTGTATAATGTTACTGATGATCACTGTATTATCTGTACACTGACACTATATACATAGCTCCAGTGTATAATGTCACTGGTGATCACTGTATTACCTGTACACTGACACTATGTACAGAGCTCCTGTGTATAATATCACTGGTTGTCACTGTATTACCTGTACACGGACACTGTATACGAAGTACAGATCTCCTGTGTATAATGGCACTTACGGGGATATTAGTATTGTGTTTTTTATAGTATTGTAGTATTCAGTCACTATGTTGTGGTAATATGTGATCTGGTCCTGGCGTGACAGTATTTGTTCCTTGTGTTTGCTATTATTCAGTCACTGTGGTGGTAATATGTAATCTGGTCATGGTGTATTGGTTTTTGTTACTTGTAAGTGGTATTATTTGATCACTATATGGTGGTAATATGGTGTCTGATCATGGTGTGGTGGTATTTGTTCCTTGTTTGTGATATTGTTGGTCATTTTAAAAATTGAAAAATAAATAAAAACATACCTAAATTGTATTGGATATTTTAACAAATGTTTAGTAAGTTACAGTAGAGTAGAGTCTGGCTACTTAGTCATGGTGGTGGATTAAAAAATCTTTTGGCCAAAACAAAAGCTGCTGGTTATGTATGTGGTGATGGGAACTGCAAATGTGTTATTGGTGAAGATGTGGTGCAGAAGTGGAGTTTTTCCAAGAGAGGGCGGTGGGACTGTGGATGGTTTGAGTGGTGGAGGCGAGGCTGGGGCCCCAAAATTCCTAGTGGTAGCCCTGGTTACCATCCTTAAATTTTTATAATATTTGTGGTATACTAAGTTGATATTTGTGCCACCTGAGTGTGGCTGATCAAAAATCACATTTTAGCTGTTGCATGAGGTATCAGGGCTCCCACCACAGCACGCTAGCACTGGTTCCTCACCCATCTCATCTTAACTTAAACTTAAATTCAAAGCTGTAAATGCTGGCCCAGGCCTTGATACATCATGCATGGCCCATGGTTGACTGCTGCTGTGCCATCATTAAATTTGTACTGTGGGTCAATTGATGCCACTTTTCCGGGTGTCTACACCTAATTTGAACTTTTGGGAAGGGAATTCAACCCCCCCCCCCTACGAAGGTGTTGTCTGTGCATTTGGTTTTCCCTCTCATTGAATTCAATGAGGTTCAGATACATTCTATGACCTGTTTGGAAAACATCTGTCAGAACCAAACAGAACATTGAAAGGTTCGCTCATTTCTAGTTATGAATCAGCTGACAGGAACTCAGATAAAGATCGATAAAATAAATGCAAACTCTCTGACAGAAAGAATTGACTGACATACATTTGATTCTGCAGTCAGAAATAAACAGTATAACACAGCAACACTGTAGGTATGGAATATACATAGAGATGAGCGAGCACTAAAATGCTCTGAAGCTCGTTACTCAAACCAAGCAATTTCTAATCCTCGGGTGCTCATTTCGAGTAATGAGTATAATGGGCGTCAATGAGAAATCTGAGTATTTTTTCAGCAGACGGCACAAGGAGGTCTAGGGGGTAGCGAAAATATTGAAATGGATGGAAAAAGTGCTAAATGGAAGGAGAACAGCATGGGAAGGACCCCTGGAAGCATCTCTGACTCCCAGATCGCTGCTGAGATCAATGGTGTTAGACTTTTACTCCACTTAAAGGAGTGACAAGAAAACATTCAAAATCAATGAGAAATTGGAGTTTACAGGAAACAAAATGTTAAGAAACATTTTTTCCTATATAATGACTAGTATATAAGCAAAATGTAAAAAGTATTTTCAAAAAAATTATAATTTAAGTAAACCAAAATTGATTTTTTTTTTAATTAAAAAATTGAAAATTTCAGTGTAATTTATGAAGGAAGCGAGAAGTGACAAAATTAGGGACTCAGATACACCCTGTATTAGATACAAACGAGGGCATCATACACATTCTGTTCAAATTGTCACATAGAGGTACTCCATGACTCACAAAAGTTATGCACTAAGTGCAAATCCTTCTCAAAATTAGAAGCAGGGTCATCCATACACTCTTGAAGGCACCAACTGTAGTGCCCTATTCAAATACTGTGAACAAAGTGTAGTTGTGTTACTCCTACACTTATAAAAGCACTGCACACAGTGCAAATCCTACCAATAATTCCAAGCCGAGTCATCCATACAACCTTGAAGGCTGAAACTGGAGTGCCTCATAAAAAATTAAGAAAGTGTAGTTATGGTACTTCTACATTCATAAAAGCTTTGCACAAAATGTAAAGCCGGGAAGAAATTATAAGTAGGGTCATCCAGTCATTCATTGATCCTAGAATTCAAATATTGAACATTAAAACACTTTATATGCTGCTGTCATTTGGTGATGTTGAAAAGTCTGGTATAATCCAGACTTTGTTCTCTTTTAGAGTGAGCCTGTCAGCACCTTCATTGACAGACGAAACCACCTGTCTGTTATGACTCCTCCGATGGCACTAAATTTCCACTGAGACAAGATGCTTTATAATACTGTCAAACATTGTACGTGAAACGCGCGTTGGGGTTCTTGTCCCTGCTCCTGTACCAGCCCGGTTCCTCCCTCACCCTTTGGTAAGTGATGCACTGTTCCTCACTTGTATACTCTTTAGTAGGGTTGAGCGAAACGGGTCGTTCATTTTCAAAAGTCGCCGACTTTTGGCAAAGTCGGGTTTCATGAAACCCGATCCGACCCCTGTGCGGGGTCGGCCATGCGGTACGCGACTTTCGCGCCAAAGTCGCGTTTCAATGACGCAAAAAGCGCCATTTCTCAGCCAATGAAGGTAAACGCAGAGTGTGGGCAGCGTGATGACTTAGGTCCTGGTCCCCACCATCTTAGAGAAGGGCATTGCAGTGATTGGCTTGCTGTCTGCGGCGTCACAGGGGCTATAAAGGGGCGTTCCCGCCGACCGCCATCTTACTGCTGCTGATCTGAGCTTAGGGAGAGGTTGCTGCCGCTTCGTCAGAAGCAGGGATAGCGTTAGGCAGGGTCCATTAACCACCAAACCGCTTGTGCTGTAGCGATTTGCACTGTCCAACACCACCTTCGGTGTGCAGGGATAGTGGAAGCTATATTTTTTTTTCTCAGCGCTGTAGCTCATTGGGCTGCCCAAGAAGGCTCCCTGATAGCTGCATTGCTGTGTGTACGCCGCTGTGCAAACCAACTGCTTTGTTCAAATCACAAATCCTCTTGTTCCTTCCTTTCTGCACAGCTATCTTGTTTGTTTGTCCACACTTTTTATTTAATTTGTGCATCAGTCCACTCCTTATTGCTGCCTGCCATACCTGGCTGAGATTACTGCAGGGAGATAGTAATTGAAGGACAGTTCCTTTTTTTTTTTTTTTTTTTTTTGTGGGAGATTAAGATTGGCATTTCTGCTAGAGTGCCATCCCTGTCTGTGCCATCTCTCACTCAGTGGGCCATAGAAAGCCTATTTATTTTTTTGCTTGATTTGGGTTCTAAAATCTACCTGAAAAAATCACTACATCAATCAGTGGGAGAAAAATATTGGCCTCAGGGCTTGTGTGCCACTCCTGACTCCTGTGTGTGCCATCTCTCAGTCAGTGGGCCATAGAAAGCCTATTTATTTTTTTGCTTGATTTGGGTTCCAAAATCTACCTGAAAAAATCACTACATCAATCAGTGGGAGAAAAATATTGGCCTCAGGGCTTGTGTGCCACTCCTGACTCCTGTGTGCATCATCACTCACTCAGTGGGCCATAGAAAGCCTATTTTTTTTTTTGCTTTATTTGGGTTCTAAATTCTACCTGAAAAAATCAATAAATCAATCAGTGGGAGATTAATATTGGCCTTTGGGCTTGTGTGCCAGTCCTAAGCGTGCCATCTCTCTCACAAATAGTGCGCCATAGAAAGCCTATTTATTTTTTTTTTTTTTGGTTTTATAAATTCTCCCTGAAAAAAAAAAGGGAGATTAATATTGGCCTTTGGGCTTGTGTGCCAGTCCTAAGCGTGCCATCTCTCTCTCTCAGATAGTGGGCCATAGAAAGCCTATTTATTATTTTTTTTATTGGGTTTATAAATTTTCCCTGAAAAAAAAAAAAGTGGGAGATTAATATTGGCCTCTGGGCTTGTGTGCCAGTCCTGAGCGCGCCATCTCTCTCACAAATAGTGGGCCATAGAAAGCCTTTTTTTTTTTTTTTTTTTTATAAATTCTCCCTGAAAAAAAAAAGGGAGATTAATATTGGCCTTTGGGCTTGTGTGCCAGTCCTAAGCGTGCCATCTCACTCTCTCAGGTAGTGGGCCATAGAAAGCCTATTTATTATTTTTTTTATTGGGTTTATAAATTTTCCCTGAAAAAAAAAAAAAGTGGGAGATTAATATTGGCCTTTGGGCTTGTGTGCCAGTCCTAAGCGTGCCATCTCTCTCTCTCAGATAGTGGGCCATAGAAAGCCTATTTATTATTTTTTTTATTGGGTGTATAAATTTTCCCTGAAAAAAAAAAAAAAAAAAGGGAGATTAATATTGGCCTTTGTGCTTGTGTGCCAGTCCTAAGCGTGCCATCTCTCTCTCTCAGATAGTGAGCCATAGAAAGCCTATTTATTTTTTTGGTTGATTTGGGTTCTAAATTCTACCTGAAAAAATCAATAAATCAATCAGTGGGAGATAAATATTGGCCTCTGGGCTTGCGTGCCACTCCTGACTCCTGTGTGCGTCATCTCTCACTCAGTGGGCCATAGAAAGCCTATTTTTTGTTTTATTTGTTTTCTAAATTCTCCCTGAAAAAATCATTTTATTTTATTTGGTTTCTAAATTCTTCCTGAAAAAATCATTTTATTTTATTTTGTTTCTAAAGTCTCCCTGAAAAAAAAAAAAAAAAAAAAAAAAAACAGTGGGAGATTAATATTTACATTTGTGCTTCAGTGACAGTCCTGCGTGTGTGGCATCTCTCTCATTTGGTGCCACCAAAAACAGAGTGTGTAACATTGTGCCTGATTTTCGTTGTGGTCTCACCCACCTGTAAAGGGGTAGCTAAATCATACTGAAGTTATAGCTCACCGTGTAAGTTGTGTGACAGCAACAAATACCGTTAGTTTGGTTACGTTTTTAAAACAATGAGGAAGTCTGGTGGAAGAGGTCGTGGCCGGGGGCGTTCATTGTCAGCT
Organism: Ranitomeya imitator; assembly: GCF_032444005.1. Taxonomy (NCBI): domain Eukaryota; kingdom Metazoa; phylum Chordata; class Amphibia; order Anura; family Dendrobatidae; genus Ranitomeya; species Ranitomeya imitator. The sequence goes on along the minus strand of NC_091285.1, from coordinate 478,775,815 downwards.
GGTAATGAGGGTAGTGGTAGTGGTGGAGCATCAGGTGGTCGTGGGAAAAAAAATATTGCACCTAAGTCTGGAGCTGTGGAGCCAGGTTCGTCGTCTGGCTACACAAGGCCTCGAACGCTCCCTTTTCTGGGAGTAGGAAAACCGCTTTTAAAGCCGGAGCAGCAAGAGCAAGTTTTGGCTTATCTTGCTGACTCAGCCTCTAGCTCTTTTGCCTCCTCTCGTGAAACTGGTAAATGTAAAAGCAGCGCGTCGTTAGTGGATGTTCACGGTCAGGGACAAGTTGCTTCCTTGTCCTCTTCAGCAAAAACAACAACAGAGAAGAATGCAGCAGGCGACACAACGGGTTACTCCATGGAGCTCTTTACACATACCGTCCCTGGCTTAGAAAGTGAAGCAGTTAACAGTCCATGCCCATTACAAGTTGAATCTGACATGGAGTGCACTGATGCACAGCCACAGCCAGACTACTATGCTGGTCCTTTGACTCAGAACACAACATTGCCCTCGCAGGGTAATGATCAAGAATCAGACCCTGATGAGACTATGTTGCCCCATCACGAACGCTATACCACCGACCGACACGGTGACACAGACGAAGTTGCACACGAGCTACAAGAAGAGGTAATAGATGACCCAGTTCTTGACCCCGATTGGCAGCCATTGGGGGAACAGGGTGCAGGCGGCAGCAGTTCTGAAGCGGAGGAGGAGGGGCCGCAGCAGGCATCAACATCACAACAGGTTCCATCTGCCGGGCCCGTATCTTGCCCAAAACGCGTGGCAAAGCCAAAACCTGTTGGAGGACAGCGTGGCCATCCGGTTAAAGCTCAGTCTGCAATGCCTGAAAAGGTATCCGATGCTAGAAAGAGTGCAGTCTGGCATTTTTTTAAACAACATCCAATTGATCAGCGCAAAGTCATCTGTCAAAAATGTTCAACTACCTTAAGCAGAGGGCAGAATCTGAAAAGTCTCAATACAAGTTGCATGCATAGACATTTAACCACCATGCATTTGCAAGCTTGGACTAACTACCAAACGTCCCTTAAGGTTGTAGCACCCTTGGCCAATGAAGCTAGTCATCAACGCAACATCCCTTCCGGCAGTGTAGGGCCACCATTTTCCGCACCACCTGCAGTATCTGTGCAGGTTTCTCTGCCAGGCCAAAGCAGTCAGGGTCAGGGAATCACCAGTTTCGTAGTAGGAAACACTGCATCTAGGGCACCGGCGGCAACAATACCATCTCCCACCGTCTCTCAGTCTGCCATGTCCACCGGCACCCCCGCTAGTTCCACGATCTCCAGCTCTCCAGTCCAGCTCACCCTACATGAGACTATGGTTAGAAAAAGGAAGTACTTAGCCTCGCATCCGCGTACACAGGGTTTGAACGCCCACATAGCTAGACTAATCTCGTTAGAGATGATGCCCTACCAGTTAGTTGAAAGCGAAGCTTTCAAAGCCCTGATGGACTACGCTGTACCATGCTACGAGCTACCCAGTCGACACTTTTTTTCCAGAAAAGCCATCCCAGCCCTCCACCAGCATGTTAAAGAGCGCATCGTCCATGCACTCAGGCAATCTGTGAGCACAAAGGTGCACCTGACAACAGATGCATGGACCAGTAGGCATGGCCAGGGACGTTACGTGTCCATCACGGCACACTGGGTGAATGTTGTGGATGCAGGGTCCACAGGGGACAGCAATTTTGGGACAGTTCTGTCTAGCCCACGGTCTAGGAAACAGTTGGCTGTAGCCATTCGCCCCTCCTCCTCCTCCTCGTCCTCCTGCAGAAGCGAGAGCTCGTCCACAGACCGCAGTCGCACAACCACTCCATCCGCAGCTGCCACTGTTGCACACCAGGTCTCCCATTATGGGGCAGCTACTGGCAAACGTCAGCAGGCTGTATTGGCTATGAAGTGTTTGGGCGACAACAGACACACCGCGGAAGTTCTGTCCGAGTTCTTGCAGAAAGAAACGCAGTCGTGGCTGGGCACTGTAGATCTTGATGCAGGCAAGGTAGTGAGTGATAACGGAAGGAATTTCATGGCTGCCATCTCCCTTTCCCAACTGAAACACATTCCTTGCCTGGCTCACACCTTAAACCTGGTGGTGCAGTGCTTCCTGAAAAGTTATCCGGGGTTATCCGATCTGCTCCTCAAAGTGCGTGGACTTTGCTCACATATCCGCCGTTCGCCCGTACACTCCAGCCGTATGCAGACCTATCAGCGTTCTTTGAACCTTCCCCAGCATCACCTAATCATAGACGTTGCAACAAGGTGGAACTCAACACTGCACATGCTTCAGAGACTGTGCGAACAGAGGCGGGCTGTTATGTTTTTGTGGGAGGATACACATACACGGGCAGGCAGTAGGATGGCAGACATGGAGTTGTCAGGTGTGCAGTGGTCGAAGATTCAAGACATGTGTCAAGTCCTTCAGTGTTTTGAGGAATGCACACGGCTGGTTAGTGCAGACAACGCCATAATAAGCATGAGCATCCCCCTAATGCGTCTGCTGATGCAAAGTTTGACGCACATAAAGGATCAGGCGTCTGCAGCTGAGGAAGAGGAAAGCCTTGATGACAGTCAGCCATTGTCTGGCCAGGGCAGTGTACAGGACGAGGTAGCGGGCGAAGAGGAGGAGGAGGACGAGGAGGATAATGGGGATGATTATATTTTTAATGAGGAAGCTTTTCCGGGGCCACTGGAAATTGTTGGCGCGGCAAGTCCGGGTTCTGGTTTTTTGAGGGACACAAGTGACGTGGATTTGCCTGAAACTGCCCCTCAACCAAGCACAACCGCAGATTTGAGAACTGGAACTTTGGCCCACATGGCGGATTATGCCTTACGTATCCTCAAAAGGGACACACGCATTACTAAAATGATGAACGATGACGATTACTGGTTGGCCTGCCTCCTTGATCCTCGCTATAAAGGCAAATTGCAAAATATAATGCCACATGAGAACTTGGAACTAATATAAGCAACCAAACAATCAACTCTTGTTGACCGTTTGCTTCTGGCATTCCCTGCACACAGCGCCCGTGATCGTTCTCACACGAGCTGCAGGGGCCAGCAGACCAGAGGTGTTAGAGGGGCAGAAATCAGAAGTGGCATTGGCCAGAGGGGTTTTCTGACCAGGTTGTGGAGTGATTTTGCTATGACCGCAGACAGGACAGGTACTGCAGCATCAATTCAAAGTGACAGGAGACAACATTTGTCCAGTATGGTTACAAACTATTTTTCATCCCTTATCGACGTTCTCCCTCAACCGTCATTCCCATTTGATTACTGGGCATCCAAATTAGACACCTGGCCAGAATTGGCAGAATATGCATTGCAGGAGCTTGCTTGCCCGGCAGCTAGTGTCCTATCAGAAAGAGTATTCAGTGCTGCAGGTTCAATACTAACAGAAAAAAGGACTCGTCTGGCTACCCAACATGTAGATGATCTAACCTTCATTAAAATGAACCACAACTGGATTTCGAAATCTTTTGCCCCACCTTGCCCGGCTGACACCTAGCTTTCCTATGAAAAGGTCTTGCCTGTGGACTATTATGAATGACTTTTCCAATATCGTAATTTGCTGCACCTGATTGTCCAGCATACGACATGTTTACACCTCCCTAAATGGCCAAACTCCCCACACGGGGCCGTGGTATCGCCACTTGGCGCCAGCACCCGTGAGAGTGCTGTTTTTTTTCTGAAGAGGTGGGTGTGCCCGCTTTTGGTCGACGGCACTGCCACTGGGTCCCTGATAGTACAATAAAGTGTCTCTGGCGGTGGTGGTGCGCACCCAACGTCAGACACACCGTTGTAATATGAGGGGCCCTGGGCCTGTACCGCCGGCCACAAGACAGTTCCCCCCCCAGCTCAAACAGTGCTCTACCACTTGCAAAATTATCTCTCACAGCTCCACCAATGTTTAGTCTATGCGCTGACATCCTTCAATGCCTGGCACTGACAATACCATTGTATTGACATTTTTGTTATGTTAGGCCTTCGAAGCCTGTCTGCGGTCCCTCCTTCCACTAGGCCTCCACCGACCATTGTACTGCTGCCCGTGTACCCCTGGAACCAATTTTAAATTGCCAATAGCCCAATTTTGTTATGTTAGGCCTTCGAAGCCTGTCTGCAGTCCCTTCTTTCTACTACTACTACACTGACCAGACCACTGCTGCCCGTGTACCCCTGGAACCAATGTTAAATTGCCTGCACCCCTATTTTTGTTATGTTAGGCCTTCGAAGCCTGTCTGCGGTCCCTCCTTCCACTAGGCCTCCACTGACCATTGTACTGCTGCCCGTGTACCCCTGGAACCAATTGTAAATTGCCAACAGCCCTATTTTTTTATGTTAGGCCTTCGAAGCCTGTCTGCGGTCCCTCCTTCCACTTGGCCTCCACTGACCATTGTACTGCTGCCCGTGTACCCCTGGAACCAATGTAAAAGTGCCTACAGCCTGTCCAATTTGTTATGTTAGGCCTTCGAAGCCTGTCTGCGGTCCCTTCTTTCTACTACAACTACACTGACCAGACCACTGCCGCCCGTGTACCCCTGTAACCTATTTTAAAGTGCATACAGCCAATTTTTATTCTCTATTTTACAATTATAAAGCCCAGATGGACTACGCTGTACCACGGTAAGAGCTACCCAGTCGTCACTTCTTTTGCAAGAAAAGCCATCCCAGCACTACAGCATCATGTAAAAATCTGCATTGTCCATGCTCTCTGGCTATCTAATAGTAGAAAGGTGCACCTGACAACAGATGCATGGACCAGTAGGCATGTCCACGAAAGGTTAGATGTCCATTACGGCGCACTGGGTTAATGTTGTGGATGCATGGTCCACAGGGGACAGCCTACAAAGTCTGTCTGCAGTCCCAAATATAAATTGTCCTCCGCTTACCACACCAATGCTGCCTGTGTACCCCTGGAACATTTCATAAACTCCATTGACCAAAATTTGGGGTTTACAGCCTACTACCAGTGTCTGCCGCTCCAAGGTGTTCCCCGGGTTGCCTTTTCTGAGCTTTGATCTTCAGGCTCTTCTTAAGTAGTTGTTGAAAACAACACTGCATTCGGCCTACAAGTTGGGTCTGGGGTGTAGAGATGGTGTGTTCCACTCCAAGGTGTTCCCCAGGTTTCCTCGCCATTGCTGCGATCTTAATGCTCTCGTTTAGTAGTTGTTGGAAACTACAGTGCATTAGGCCTACAAATTGGGTATGGGGTGTAGAGAGATGGTGTGTTCCACTCCAAGGTGTTCCCCAGGTTTCCTCGCCATTGCTGCGATCTTAATGCTCTCGTTTAGTAGTTGTTGGAAACTACAGTGCATTAGGCCTACAAATTGGGTATGGGGTGTAGAGAGACGGTGTGTTACACTCCAAGGTGTTCCCAAGGTTTCCTCTCCATTGCTTCGATCTTCCTGCTCTCATTTAGTAGTTGTTGGAAACTACAGTGCATTAGGCCTACAAATTGGGTATGGGGTGTAGAGAGACGGTGTGTTACACTCCAAGGTGTTCCCCAGGTTTCCTCGCCATTGCTTCGATCTTAATGCTCTCGTTTAGTAGTTGTTGGAAACTACAGTGCATTAGGCCTACAAATTGGGTATGGGGTGTAGAGAGATGGTGTGTTACACTCCAAGGTGTTCCCCAGGTTTCATCCACATTGCTTCGGTCTTCCGACTCTCGTTTAGTAGTTGTTGGAAACTACACTGCATTAGGCCTACAAATTGGGTATGGGGTGTAGAGAGACGGTGTGTTACACTCCAAGGTGTTCCCCAGGTTTCCTCGCCATTGCTTCGATCTTAATGCTCTCGTTTAGTAGTTGTTGGAAACTACGCTGCATTAGGCCTACAAATTGGGTATGGGGTGTAGAGAGATGGTGTGTTACACTCCAAGGTGTTCCCCAGGTTTCATCCACATTGCTTCGGTCTTCCGACTCTCGTTTAGTAGTTGTTGGAAACTACAGTGCATTAGGCCTACAAATTGGGTATGGGGTGTAGAGAGATGGTGTGTTCCACTCCAAGGTGTTCCCCAGGTTTCCTCGCCATTGCTGCGATCTTAATGCTCTCGTTTAGTAGTTGTTGGAAACTACAGTGCATTAGGCCTACAAATTGGTTATGGGTTGTAGAGAGATGGTGTGTTCCACTCCAAGGTGTTCCCCAGGTTTCCTCGCCATTGCTTCGATCTTCCTGCTCTCGTTTAGTAGTTGTTGGAAACTACACTGCATTAGGCCTACAAATTGGGTATGGGGTGTAGAGAGATGGTGTGTTACACTCCAATGTGTTCCCCAGGTTTCCTTGCCATTGCTTCGATCTTAATGCTCTCGTTTAGTAGTTGTTGGAAACTACGCTGCACTAGGCCTACAAATTGGGTATGGGGTGTAGAGAGATGGTGTGTTACACTCCAATGTGTTCCCCAGGTTTCCTCGCCATTGCTTCGATCTTAATGCTCTCGTTTAGTAGTTGTTGGAAACTACGCTGCATTAGGCCTACAAATTGGGTATGGGGTGTAGAGAGATGGTGTGTTACACTCCAATGTGTTCCCCAGGTTTCATCCACATTGCTTCGGTCTTCCGACTCTCGTTTAGTAGTTGTTGGAAACTACAGTGCATTAGGCCTACAAATTGGGTATGGGGTGTAGAGAGACGGTGTGTTACACTCCAAGGTGTTCCCCAGGTTTCCTCGCCATTGCTGCGATCTTAATGCTCTCGTTTAGTAGTTGCTGGAAACTACAGTGCATTAGGCCTACAAATTGGGTATGGGGTGTAGAGAGATGGTGTGTTCCACTCCAAGGTGTTCCCCAGGTTTCCTCGCCATTGCTTCGATCTTCCTGCTCTCGTTTAGTAGTTGTTGGAAACTACACTGCATTAGGCCTACAAATTGGGTATGGGGTGTAGAGAGATGGTGTGTTACACTACAAGGAGTTCTCCAGGTTGCCTTTCCTGAGCTTCTATGTTCAGGCTCTCATTAAATTGTGGTTAAATGGAACAACTGCATTTGGCGTACTAGTTGGGTTGGGGCCTACTATCGGTGTCTGCCACTCCTTGCTGTTCTCCTGGTTTCCTGTCCTGAAATTCCATTTTCAGGCTCTCGTTAAGTAGTTGTTAATGTTAGACTGCATTTGGCCTACTAGTTGGGTTGGGGCCTACTATCGGTGTCTGCCACTCCTTGCTGTTCTCCTCCACTGAACAAAGCTGTGCCGCCTGTTTACTACGGTTGCCAATTTTGAACTGCATTTCGACTACTTACTGATTTGGGCCTACTCTCTGTGTCAGCCTCTCATTCCAGTTGTCCTCCACTGCAATGCCCCGATTAGTCCTGTGTTACCAATTTTGAACTGCATTTAGCCCACTTTATTCTTTGGGCCTATATCTGTGTTTCCTCCTCATCCTGCCCATTGCCCAGCCAGTGATAGATGAGTCTGCTGGTACATTGACCCATAACGCTAAATTCCCGTGCACGCTACACAGCAAGATTGTGACCCTGCTGAAAATCAGGTTCCTCTTCCCGCATACCATACCACCTTACACGGGGACAAAGAGGAAGGTGCAGATGAAAGTGCAGGTTCCTTCATCAGGTGGGGGGAGGAATACTAGTTGGCGACGTCACTGGCACAGGGCCTCTCATAGTACGCAAAAGTGTTGCTGCCGGTGGGAGGCGCCCCCGCCGTGCAAACACACCTCTGTACTTTGAGGGGCCCTGTGCCAGTGCCAGTGCCAACGAGTGGGCCCCCCCTGCTTGCTCAGGATCACAGCACTTGCAAAGTTGAAATACTTTCCTCTCCCTGCTCCACTGCCGTGACGCGTTCCAGATTTCCTGGGCCCACTAATTACTTGAACCAGCCCTACCCCCCACAACTTTAGCCAAATGACCCCCAATTTCAAATGCCTTCCAATTATTATAAGCTAAATTACGATTGACAAGCTTCAGTAAAAAGAATGGATTTTTTTGCCATTAAAATGGGCAGTGTAGGTGTTTTCCTGGCCTCCACTCACTGCCGACTATGCTCCCCCATTGACTTGCATTGGGTTTCGTGTTTCGGGCGATACCCGACTTTTCGCGATAATCGGCCGATTCCACTCGACTCGACTTCTAAGATAGTCGGGTTTCGCGAAACACGACTCGACTCTAAAAAGGTCAAGGTCGCTCAACCCTACTCTTTAGTCCACTTGGCCTTTATATATTTCTGTCACACTTTGTGACTATAGCGGTGCATAACCTTACTTTGCCTCACATATGGACTTTTTCTGGGTTGATGGAGTAACCCTTGGCTGCCTTTTTCACTTGTCTATCTATGTTACACTGCTGTTATTATATTTCTATAACCAGAGTTGTTTTGTACAATAAAATATTTTTATATGCATTCATAAACTCCTTCTCCTCTAGCTCTGGCTAATTTTGGTTTTTATTTCAAAGCAATGAAATTTCACACAAACCAAGTTCTAGAGTATATGTGACAATAGTCAATTTTTGAACAACCAAAATTGTACACCTGTAGCAGGTTAACTTTCTTTATTCCTATCCAATGAAATTGCACATAAAGCAGTTTCTACAGTATATATGACAATAGTCAATTTTTGGAACAAAAATATTTTGTAAATTGTACCAGGCCAAGAGTTTTTAAAAAATTTTAACTCACCGTAATTTTACACAAAGCATGTTAAACTGTATGGATGACTAATTGAATCCATAGAAAGCTTTTGGAACTTTTTTTTGGAGTTTTATATATCACCATAATGTAACAATAACCGTGTTCATCTGTATGGATGAATAATTGAATCCATAAAAAATGTTAACAGTTTTTTTTTTTAGTTTTGCATACCACTGTAATGTAACAAGAACCAAGTTAAACTGTATGGATTAGTTATTATTTATTATTATTTATTTATATAGCACCATTAATTCCATGGTGCTGTACATGTGAAAAGGGTACATACAGGGTGATAGATATCTTTAACAGTAAACAAATTTACAGTGACAGACTGTTACAGAGGGGAGAGGACCCTGTCCTTGCGGACTTACATTCTTCAGGATAATGGGGAAGAGACAGGAGGATGGTGTGCTGCAGCACTGGTGGTGGTGAGGCGGCTGCTCAGGTGGTCGTGACGGCATCTCCGGTGGACGGTGACATGGCAGCAGCTCGGGTGGTCGGTGATGTGGCGGCAGCTCGGGTGGTCGGTGACGTGGCAGCAGCTTGGGTGGTCGGTGATGTGGTGGCAGCTCGGGTGGTTGCTGACGTGGCGGCAGCTTGGGTGGTCAGTGACGTGGTGGCAGCTCGGGCGGTTGATGACGAGACAGCAGCTTGGGTGGTTGGTGAGACGGCAGAATGGTTATTGCAGGCTGTAGGCTTTCCTGAAGAGATGGGTTTTCATTTTCCACCTGAAGGAACCGAGAGGGGTAGATAATCGGACGTACGTTGCATCATCAAACCATCTATTCGTATCTAGGGGTCCTGACAGGAAACTCGCCATACCAACCAAAAAATACCAACAAAAGAACCACTCAAAGCAAAGAGTATCAGGATCCTAGAGAACAACCAAAAAACCAAAACGCAACAAGGATCCTTAACCCCTTTACCCCCAAGGGTGGTTTGCACGTTATGGACCGGGTCAATTTTTACAATTCTGACCACTGTCCCTTTATGAGGTTATAACTCTGGAACGCTTCAACGGATCCCGGTGATTCTGACATTGTTTTCTCGTGACATATTGTACTTCATGATAGTGGTAAAATTTCTTTGATATTACCTGCGTTTATTTGTGAAAAAAACGGAAATTTGGCGAAAATTTTGAAAATTTCGCAATTTTCCAACTTTGAATTTTTATGCAATTAAATCACAGAGATATGTCACACAAAATACTTAATAAGTAACATTTCCCACATGTCTACTTTACATCAGCACAATTTTGGAACCAAAAATTTTTTTTTGTTAGGGAGTTATAAGGGTTAAAAGTTGACCAGCAATTTCTCATTTTTACAACACCATTTTATTTTAGGGACCACATCTCATTTGAAGTCATTTTGAGGGGTCTATATGATAGAAAATACCCAAGTGTGACACCATTCTAAAAACTGCACCCCTCAAGGTTCTCAAAACCACATTCAAGAAGTTTATTAACCCTTCAGGTGCTTCACAGGAATTTTTGGAATGTTTAAATAAAAATTAACATTTAACTTTTTTTCACAAAAAATTTACTTCAGCTCCAATTTGTTTTATTTTGCCAAGGGTAACAGGAGAAAATGGACCCCAAAAGTTGTTGTACAATTTGTCCTGAGTACGCTGATACCCCATATGTGGGGGTTAACCACAGTTTGTGCGCATGGCAGAGCTCGGAAGGGAAGGAGCGCCATTTGACTTTTCAATGCAAAGTTGACTGGAATTGAGATGGGACGCCATGTTGCGTTTGGAGAGCCACTGATGTGCCTAAACATTGAAACCCCCCACAAGTGACACCATTTTGGAAAGTAGACCCCCTAAGGAACTTATCTAGAGGTGTGGTGAGCACTTTGACTCACCAAGTGCTTCACAGAAGTTAATAATGCAGAACCGTAAAAATAAAAAATCATTTTTTTCACAAACATTATCTTTTCGCCCCAAATTTTTTATTTTCCCAATGGTAAGAGAAGAAATTGGACCACAAAAGTTGTGGCACAATTTGTCCTGAGTACTCTGATACCCCATATGTGGGGGTAAACCATTGTTTGGGCACATGGGAGAGCTCGGAAGGGAAGGAGCGCCGTTTGACCTTTCAATGCAAAATTGACAGGAATTGAGATGAGACGCCATGTTGCGTTTGGAGAGCCACTGATGTGCCTAAACATTGAAACCCCCCACAAGTGACACCATTTTGGAAAGTAGACCCCCTAAGGAACTTATCTAGAGGTGTGGTGAGCACTTTGACCCACCAAGTGCTTCACAGAAGTTTATAATGCAGAACCGTAAAAATAAAAAATCATTTTTTTTTCACAAAAATTATCTTTTCGCCCCCAATTTTTTATTTTCCCAATGGTAAGAGAAGAAATTGGACCACAAAAGTTGTGGCACAATTTGTCCTGAGTACTCTGATACCCCATATGTGGGGGTAAACCATTGTTTGGGCGCATGGGAGAGCTCGGAAGGGAAGGAGCGCCGTTTGACCTTTCAATGCAAAATTGACAGGAATTGAGATTGGACGCCATGTTGCGTTTGGAGAGCCACTGATGTACCTAAACATTGAAAACCCCCACAAGTGACACCATTTTGAAAAGTAGACCCCTAAGGAACTTATCTAGATGTGTGCTGAGCACTTTGACCCAATAAGAGCTTCACAGAAGTTTATAATGCAGAGCCGTAAAAATAAAACAAAATTTTTTTCCCACAAAAATAATTTTTTAGCCCCCAGTTTTGTATTTTCCTGAGGGTAACAGGAGAAATTGGACCCCAAAAGTTGTTGTGCAATTTGTCCTGAGTGCGCTGATACCCTATATGTGGGGGAGAACCAGCGTTTGGGCGCATGGGAGGGCTCGGAAGGGGAGGAGAGCCATTTGGAATACAGACTTAGATGGAATGGTCTGCAGGCGTCACATTGTGTTTGCAGAGCCCCTAATGTACCTAAACAGTAGAAACCCCCCACAAGTGACCCCATATTGGAAACTAGACCCCCCAAGGAACTTATTTAGATGTGTTGTGAGAACTTTGAGCCCCCAAGTATTTCACTACAGTTTATAACGCAGAGCCGTGAAAATACAATAAAAAATTTCCCCTCAAAATTATTTTTTAGCCCCCAGTTTTGTATTTTCTCGAGGGTAAAAGGAGAAATTGGACCCCAAAAGTTGTTGTCCAATTTGTCCTGAGTGCGTTGATACCCCATATGTGGGGTGAACCAGCGTTTGGGCGCATGGGAGGGCTCGGAAGGGAAGGAGCGCCATTTGGAATGCAGACTTAAATGGAATGGTCTGCAGGCGTCACATTGCGTTTGCAGAGCCCCTAATATACCTAAACAGTAGAAACCCCCACAAGTGACCCCATGTTGGAAACTAGACCCCCCCACGAACTTATCTAGATGTGTTGTGAGAACTTTGAGCCCCCAAGTGTTTCACTACAGTTTATAACGCAGAGCCGTGAAAATAAAAAATCTCTTTTTTTCCCACAAAAATTATTTTTTAGCCCCCAGTTTTGTATTTTCCCAAGGGTAACAGGAGAAATTGGACCCCAAAAGTTGTTGTCCAATTTGTCCTGAGTACGCTGATACCCCATATGTTGGGGTAAACTCCTGTTTGGGCACACGGGAGAGCTCGGAAGGGAAGGAGCACTGTTTTACTTTTTCAATGCAGAATTGGATGGAATTGAGATCGGTCGCCATGTCGCGTTTGGAGATCCCCCTGATGTGCCTAAATAGTGGAAACCCCCCAATTATAACTGAAACCCTAATCCAAACACACCCCTAACCCTAATCCCAACGGTAACCCTAACCACACCTCTAACCCAGACACACCCCTAATCCTAATCCCAATCGCAAATGTAATCCAAACCCTAACCCTAACTTTAGCCCCAACCCTAACTGTAGCCTTAACCCTAACCCTAGCCCTTACCCTAGCCCTAACCCTAGCCCCAACCCTAACCCTAACCCTAGCCCTAGCCCTAACCCTAACCCTAACCCTAGTCCCAACCCTAACCCTAGCCCTAACCCTAGCCCTAACCCTAGCCCTAACCCTAGCCCTAGCCCTAACCCTAACCCTAGCCCTAACCCTAGCCCTAACCCTAGCCCTAATCCTAGCCCTAACCCTAGCCCTAGCCCTAACCCTAGCCCTAGCCCTAACCCTAGCCCTAACCCTAGCCCTAACCCTAGCCCTAACCCTAGCCCTAGCCCTAACCCTAACCCTAACCCTAGCCCTAGCCCTAACCCTAACCCTAGCCCTAACCCTAATGGGAAAATGGAAATAAATACATTTTTTTCATTTACTTTTATAGCGGGTTTTTTAGCGGATTTTTATGATTGGCAGCCGTCACACACTGAAAGACGCTTTTTATTGCAAAAAATATTTTTTGCGTTACCACATTTTGAGAGCTATAATTTTTCCATATTTGAGTCCACAGAGTCATGTGAGGTCTTGTTTTTTGCGGGACGAGTTGACGTTTTTATTGGTAACATTTTCGGGCACGTGACATTTTTTGATCGCTTTTTATTCCGATTTTTGTGAGGCAGAATGACCAAAAACCAGCTATTCATGAATTTCTTTTGGGGGAGGCGTTTATACCGTTCCGCGTTTGGTAAAATTGATAAAGCAGTTTTAATCTTCGGTTCAGTACGATTACAGCGACACCTCATTTATATCATTTTTTTTATGTTTTGGCGCTTTTATACGATAAAAACTATTTTATAGAAAAAAATAATTATTTTTGCATCGCTTTATTCTGAGGACTATAACTTTTTTATTTTTTTGCTGTTGTCGCTGTATGGTGGCTCGTTTTTTGCGGGACAAGATGACGCTTTCAGCGGTACCATGGTTATTTATATCCGTCTTTTTGATCGCGTGTTATTCCACTTTATGTTTGGCGGTATGATAATAAAGCGTTGTTTTTTGCCTCGTTTTTTTTTTTTTTTCTTACGGTGTTTACTGAAGGGGTTAACTAGTGGGCCAGTTTTATAGGTCGGGTCGTTACGGACGCGGAGATACTAAATATGTGTACTTTTATTGTTTTGTTTTTTTTATTTAGATAAAGAAATGTATTTATGGGAATAATATATTTTTTTTCATTATTTAGGATTTTTTTTTTTTTTTTTTTTTACACACTTGGAAATTTTTTTTTTTACTTTTTTACTTTGCCCCAGGGGGGGACAATACAGATCGGTGATCTGCCAGTTTGCACAGCACTCTGACAGATCACCGATCTGTCTGAGAGCAGTGCAGCGTTACCAAGTGCCTGCTCTGAGCAGGCACTTGGTAAGCCACCTCCCTCCCTGCAGGACCCGGATCCGCGGCCGATCATCTTTGATCGTGGTGTGCCGGGGGTTAATGTGCCGGGGGCGGTCCGTGACCGCTCCTGGCACATAGTGCCGGATGTCAGCTGCGATAAGCAGCTGACACCCGGCCGCGATCGGCGGCGCTCCCCCCGTGAGTGCGGCCGATCGCGCTGGACGTAATATTCCGTCCTTGGGAATTAAGGCCCACCCCACATGGACGTAATATTACGTCCAATGGCAGAAAGGGGTTAAAATATAACTTTTAATATTTAAAGCTAAAAAAGTTTGTTCCAATATATGCAACAAAGGTATTACAAGTTATAACCCATGAAAGTCAGATACAAACTACCTTACCCTGTCTGGTAGCCTATTCTCAATCACTACCTGACAGCGGAGGTTGGCACCCTAAGTTTCTGCAGTAGGCGCCCCCGCTCCTCGACGACTGGCCCTAATAGCCCTAAATAGACCCTATATTCCCTAAAAAAGACGTGTCAAATCTATCCACCCCAGAAAAAATGAAAGAAATATAAAAAATCAAAACACTACACAAATGAAAGTAGAAAAAAATCAAAAAAAATAAACATAGCAGAAAAACAGAAAAAAAATTTAGCGGGGGCGCCTACTGCAGAAACTTAGGGTGCCAACCTCCGCTGTCAGGTAGTGATTGAGAATAGGCTACCAGACAGGGTAAGGTAGTTTGTATCTGACTTTCATGGGTTATAACTTGTAATACCTTTGTTGTATATATTGGAACAAACTTTTTTAGCTTTAAATATTAAAAGTTATATTTTAAGGATCCTTGTTGCGTTTTGGTTTTTTGTTAGATAATCGGACGTGTTGAGGCGTGGAATTCCAGAGGATGGGAGATATTCGGGAGAAATCTTGGAGGCGGTTGTGTGAGGAACGAATAAGTGTGGAGGAGAGTAGGAGGTCTTGATGAATAATTGAATTCATTAAAAAATTAAGCTTTTTTTAGTTGCAGATACCACCATAATGTAAAACAAATCACGTATTAATTTACGGATGACAAATTCAATCCAGAAAACTTTTTGAATGTAAATATTTTGAAAGTGTAGTTGATGTACTCTAATACTAATCCTATGTTAGGAGTCGAGTTTCCTCTGCTGCACAGGGGGAATCTCGATCCGTCTCTGCTGCGGTCTCCCATTCTTCTCCAGCCGCAGTGGAGCCTGCTCAGCAGGGATGTCGATCCCAGCGTCTCGCTCAGTCTGACTCTGTGAGAAGAGTTACTGCTGCTTCTCCAGCTTCTGCCTGTAAAGCCTATACTGGTCAGCAGCGAGTGGACTTCTCTGGGACTAAGTCCTTGTCTGCGCACACTGAGCATGCCCAGGGCAAGATCTCCCGTTGGAGATCGAGGGTCATGTGCTCAGACTCTGCAGCGCATTCTATTGGTCCTCTTGGCAGGTCTTGGAAGGGCAAAGTTTCTGTGGCCGCTTCCTGTCCTGCAACTATATAAACTGCGCATGACCACACGGCCATGCGCTAGTGTACAATTTAATACGTGTGTTTGTTGTGAGTGCAAGTCGTTCTTTAAATACCCCTACCCTATTGTATGATTGTTCGCGTATGGAGTATGGCTGCTATCTAGCGCCCGACTTATCACTCAACGTGTCACACACGTGTCAGCGTCTACTGCTGTGACCGCCAGTGCGGTGCCACGCGCCAGTGTGCGCTTCCTGACCCGCGTCTGGGTGCTTAGTGGTGCCTGCCAGCACGGCACAGTTCGCACTTCGGTGCCTTAATTATAATTCCTTTCACACCCAGTAGCGGTGTAGTGCCAGCAAGGGTCTAATCGGACTACAATCCCTGTTGGGGTTTAGTTCGCTGACCACTTGCTCGCGCTCTATGTGCGGTACCGCGGTCCTGTGACGCAACAGGATCGCTTTCTTCACGCTAGGTGAGGTTTAACCCACGCGTGTATACTTTTGAATACCGCCATATTGTCTGTCATTTCCTAGCAGCAGGTTTCACCTGCACGGTGGACCCCGGACTGCGAACGCATCTATATCATCTCTCTTGGTGCGTTCCGCCAGTCCTAACATTACACTAGCGCCAGGGTCTGGCTAGTGATGACAGACAGACAGCAATCTCTGCGGCATATCCAGCAGCTGGAGGGTAGGTTGGCGGCTCTCGAGAGCGCGACCTCAGCTGTGGATGTTACTGCAGTAGCTGTACAGGCTGCCAGCGTGGCTGCAGCTACTATGTCCATTGCCACCCCTGTTCCGACATTATCTCGCCTCCCGCTGCCAGAAAAATTTTCTGGTGATAGCAAGTTTTGTAGGGGATTTGTGAGTCAGTGCTCTATTCACCTCGAGCTCCTGGCTACACGTTTTCCCACAGAGCGGGCTAAGGTGGGATTTATTCTGTCTCTATTGTCGGACAGGGCGTTGGAATGGGCTACGCCGCTGTGGGAGCGTGGCGATCATGTGGTGCAGAGTGCTCCGCTGTTTCTGAGCGCTCTGAAACAGGTCTTTTTAGGACCTCAAGTCACCCATGATACTGCGCTCCAATTGCTGGTATTAACTCAGGGTGAGTCCTTGGTCAGTCATTTTGCCGTCCAATTCCGCACCTTAGCATCTGAGCTGGATTGGTCAGATAAAGCTCTTATCCCCATATTTTGGAGGGGCTTGGCTGACCACGTAAAGGACGCTCTGGCCACTAGGGAGATTCCTGCCACACTGGAGGAGTTAATAACTGTCTCCACTCGAATTGACCTCCGTTTTAACGAGTGGAGGTTAGAGCGAGCCCAGTGTAGGCAGAGGTTTCGGCTGGCTCCTACTTTCGCCAAACCTCTGGAATTTCCGGTCCTGGTTCCTGAGTCACATGAGGCCAGGGAAGTGTCACAAGCAGGATCTAAGTCCCGGACCGCTTGTGCACTCAGGGTCTGTCATGTTTGCCAGCAGTCAGGACATCTAGCCACCAGATGTCCTCAGCGGTCGAGGAAACGTCAGCGTCTAGTGGATTAGGTGGAGGTACACTAGACACGGCGACGTTTGCCTCTAAGTTGTCCTTTAAGGGGACAATTACTATTGGCTCATTCTCCCACTCGGTAGAGCTCTGCGTGGATTCTGGGGCGGAGGGCAATTTTATGTCTTCTGCCTTTGCCCAACGTCACGCAATACCCCTGGTTATGCTTGCTCAACCAGTAACAGTGCGAGTGGTGAATGGGTCGACATTGCCCTCACAGATAACACACCAGACCATCCCTTTTACTCTGTCCATGTCGCCATCTCATCAGGAGATAATTTCTCTGCTCATCATTCCGGAAGGAATTGATGAGGTCCTGTTGGGAATACCTTGGCTACGGTACCACTCTCCTCATATCGAGTGGTCCTCAGGCAGAATTCTGGGTTGGGGTGAATCTTGTGGGGGTAGGTGTCAGAGGGAGTGCGTTCAGGTTGCTACTACTGAGGTACCCGCAGATCTATCCTCTCTCCCCAAGCAGTATTGGTCTTATGCAGACGTGTTCTCCAAAAAGGCGGCGGAGGTCCTTCCGCCTCATCGCCCCTATGACTGTCCTATTGATCTCTTGCCTGGTGCTGAGCCTCCCCGGGGTCGAGTTTATCCGCTATCTCTCCCGGAGACGGAGGCAATGTCACAGTACATCCGGGAAAATCTGGCAAGAGGATTCATTAGGAAGTCAGTGTCACCTGCTGGGGCAGGGTTCTTCTTCGTGCAGAAGAAGAATGGGGAATTGCGCCCATGCATAGACTACAGGGGTCTTAACGCCATCACCGTTAAGAATAAGTATCCTTTGCCCTTGATATCTGAGTTATTCAATAGACTTCGGGGAGCAAGGGTATTTACTAAATTAGATTTGCGGGGTGCTTACAACCTGATTCGCATCCGTGAGGGGGACGAATGGAAGACGGCCTTTAACACCAGGGATGGGCACTATGAATATCTGGTGATGCCCTTCGGGCTCTGTAATGCCCCAGCCGTTTTCCAAGACTTTGTGAACGATATCTTCCGGGATATGCTTTCCACCTCGGTCGTAGTCTATCTGGATGATATTCTTATCTACTCTCCAGATATTGACTCCCACCGGAGAGATGTTTGCAAAGTCTTCGACTTCCTACGGGCAAACTCCCTCTATGCCAAATTGGAGAAGTGTATGTTTGAGCAGGAGTCTTTACCTTTCCTGGGCTACATCATCTTGGCCCAGGGATTGGCTATGGATCCTGCCAAACTACAGGCAGTGATGGACTGGCAGGAACCCCATTCTCTGAAAGCGGTGCAGCGCTTTATGGGGTTCATAAATTACTATCATCAGTTCATCCCCCACTTCTCAACCCTGGTAGCTCCCTTGGTATCCCTCACCAAGAAGGGAGCGAATCCTAAATCGTGGTCCGAAGAGATCTCCAAGGCCTTCACTTCTATTAAGTCCCACTTTGCTAGCACTCCCATCTTACATCGTCCCGATGTGGATAAGCCATTCCTAATGGAGGTGGATGCCTCTTCTGTTGGTGCAGGAGCAGTCCTCTTTCAAAAGGATGCTCAAGGTCGGAAGCATCCATGCTTCTTCTTCTCAAAAACCTTCTCACCAGCGGAGAGAAATTACTCCATCGGGGATAGGGAGTTGCTGGCAATGAAGTTGGCCTTTTCGGAATGGAGACATCTCTTGGAGGGTGCGCCGGTTCCCATTCCAAGTCTTCACGGACCACAAGAATTTGGTCTATTTACAGACAGCCCAGCGGCTGAATTCTCGTCAGGCCAGATGGTCCTTGTTTTTCTCCCGGTTCCACTTCACTCTACATTATCTCGCCGGGGAGAAGAACATTCGTGCTGACGCTCTCTCTCGCTCCCTGGTGTCAACTGTGGAGGAGGAGGACGAGCCTCGGCTCATTGTCCCTTCAGAGAGTCTGAGAACCGTAGCTCCGGTTTCGCTTGAGTCTGTGCCTCCGGGCAAGACTTTTGTCCCCATCAATTTGCGTCCAGAGCTTCTCTCGTGGGCTCATTCGTCCAGAGTGGGTGGACACTTTGGGGCAAAGAGGACATCTGAGTTGTTGGCGAGAATGTATTGGTGGCCACATATGGTTCGTGACGTTGGAGACTACGTTCGGGCATGTGTCTCTTGTGCCAAAAATAAGTCTCTCCGTCAACGGCCAGCTGGGTTGTTATACCCTCTGCCGGTGGCAGACAGGCCCTGGGAGATGGTCGGGATGGACTTTGTGGTGGGTTTGCCCAAGTCACGTGGCTGTACTGTCATTTGGGTTATCACCGACCATTTTTCTAAAATGGTGCATTTGGTGCCGCTTCCCCGGCTACCTTCTGCACGGGCCTTGGCAGCATTGTTTGTTAAACACATCTTCCGTCTTCACGGTATGCCAGACAAAATTGTCAGTGACCGGGGTCCCCAGTTTGCGTCTCGGTTCTGGAGAGAGCTTTGTCGCCTTCTCAGTATCGAGTTGAATCTCTCTTCGGCATATCATCCCGAGACGAATGGGTTGGTGGAGAGAGCCAACCAGACCTTGGTCACATATCTGCGACATTTTGTCTCTGCTAAACAAGATGACTGGGCATCTTTGCTACCGTGGGCGGAGTTTGCTCTTAACAATGCTGTAGCTGACTCCACTGGACAGACCCCATTCCTCCTTAACTATGGTCAGCATCCGCGGGTACCTGTGCCCATGCCCGTGTCTTCCGCCGATTCCAGGGTGGCAGACTGGGCTGTGGAGGCACGGGACATTTGGGATCGCACTCAGGATGCCATTCGGGCTTCCAAGGAGAGAATGAGGTCCTCCGCCGATGTTCATCGGCGCCCCGCTCCGACCTTTGCTCCTGGCGACTTGGTGTGGCTCTCCGCCCGTAACATCAGGCTGCGAGTTGAGTCCACTAAGTTTGCGCCTCGCTACTTGGGTCCCTTCAAGGTTCTCGAACAGGTTAATCCTGTGGTCTACCGCCTGGCTCTTCCTCCACGCTTGGGTATCACCGACACCTTTCATGTGTCCCTCTTGAAACCCGTATACATGTCCCGGTTTTCCGAGTCATCTGCCGGGACATCGGGTTCGTCTACGGACGATTACGAGGTGAACGCTATTTTGGGGTGTAAGGTGGTACGCGGCAAAAAGTTCTATCTGGTGGATTGGAAGGGTTATGGTCCAGAGAACAGGTCATGGGAGCCTGCTGAAAACATTCGGGCCCCACAGCTCATTGCTGCCTTCGAACGTAGCGAGGCCCAAGGAGGGGGGGGCCCTAGGAGGGGGGGTAATGTTAGGAGTCGAGTTTCCTCTGGTGCACAGGGGGAATCTCGATCCGTCTCTGCTGCGGTCTCCCATTCTCCTCCAGCCGCAGTGGAGCCTGCTCAGCAGGGACGTCGATCCCAGCGTCTCGCTCAGTCTGACTCTGTGAGAAGAGTTACTGCTGCTTCTAAAGCTTCTGCCTGTAAAGCCTATACTGGTCAGCAGCGAGTGGACTTCTCTGGGACTAAGTCCTTGTCTGCGCACACTGAGCATGCCCAGGGCAAGATCTCCCGTTGGAGATCGAGGGTCATGTGCTCAGACTCTGCAGCGCATTCTATTGGTCCTCTTGGCAGGTCTTGGAAGGGCAAAGTTTCTGTGGCCGCTTCCTGTCCTGCAACTATATAAACTGCGCATGAC
Source organism: Ranitomeya imitator (assembly GCF_032444005.1). Taxonomy (NCBI): domain Eukaryota; kingdom Metazoa; phylum Chordata; class Amphibia; order Anura; family Dendrobatidae; genus Ranitomeya; species Ranitomeya imitator. The sequence goes on along the minus strand of NC_091285.1, from coordinate 478,755,260 downwards.
CACACGGCCATGCTTTAGTGTACAATTTAATACGTGTGTTTGTTGTGAGTGCAAGTCGTTCTTTAAATACCCCTACCCTATTGTATGATTGTTCGCGTATGGAGTATGGCTGCTATCTAGCGCCCGACTTATCACTCAACGTGTCACACACGTGTCAGCGTCTACTGCTGTGACCGCCAGTGCGGTGCCACGCGCCAGTGTGCGCTTCCTGACCCACGTCTGGGTGCTTAGTGGTGCCTGCCAGCACGGCACAGTTCGCACTTCGGTGCCTTAATTATAATTCCTTTCACACCCAGTAGCGGTGTAGTGCCAGCAAGGGTCTAATCGGACTACAATCCCTGTTGGGGTTTAGTTCGCTGACCACTTGCTCGCGCTCTATGTGCGGTACCGCGGTCCTGTGACGCAACAGGATCGCTTTCTTCATGCTGGGTGAGGTTTAACCCACGCGTGTATACTTTTGAATACCGCCATATTGTCTGTCATTTCCTAGCAGCAGGTTTCACCTGCACGGTGGACCCCGGACTGCGAACGCATCTATATCATCTCTCTTGGTGCGTTCCGCCAGTCCTAACATCCTAAGACCATATAATAGTATATGGATGAGTAATTGAATGCAGCAAAATGCTTCAACGCTTTTTGGACTGTTATTTAACACTGAAATGTACCACAGACCACGCAATAGTATATGGATGAGTAATTGAATACAGAAAATATTTTCAAGGCTTGTTTAAAATGTTATTTTACACAGAAATGTCCCACAGACCACATAATTGTATATGGATGAGTAATTGAATACAGCAAAATGTTTAAATGCTTTTTGGACTGTTATGTAACATTGAAATGTACAACACACCATGTAATAGTAAATGGACGAGTAACTGAACACACAAAAAAAATTTCAACGCTTTATTGGACTGTTATGTATCACCTAAATGTACCATAAGCCACATAATTGGATGTGGATGAGTAATTGAATACAGAAAAATGATTCAAGGCATTTTTGGAGTGTAAAGATAGCACAGAAATGTTCCACAAATCACATAATACTCAATAGATGACGCAGTTATATATTTATCAATAGACTGCAAGACCTTACAGACTGCATTCAGTCACTTTCCCTGCTCCTGAAACTCTCTCTCCCTCCCTAGGCTAAATGCAGAATGTATCTGATACAAACAGCAAAGCACAAAATTATTATTATGACGGTTCAGCTGCAGTCCCAGTATCAACACTACAGGACTTTGATTCCTTTAACTGTGCACATACATACCTGGACAAGCACACTCTCCCTCCAATAACAACTGTCACAGAGCTTGTGCACTAGTGTCAGTGTGCCGAACCTGGTAACACCTGGCCTTTTCTAACCCCTGATGATGTCATACAGCCAGCCAATCATCTACAGTTTTCTAAAACTCAATATAGACAAAACAGAATTTGGAATATGTTTGTCATACCAATCGACCTTTACAGCCATGCCCACTGCTTCCTGGGTGCTGTACTGTCCTCTGCGCCTCCATGGCGACTCATCTCATCCTGATGTTCACGCAAGGCCCTGGAGTTCACTGTGTATGCTCCAGGGCCTACTTTCCCAGCCTAGAGTGAACACTAGGTTGCAGATGCAACACAAGCAGACAGCAGGCAGGGAGAAGCAGAAATGGCCCAGTAGGTGAGCAGTGAGATGAGTATAAGTATTTTGTTTAGCTTTTATATCTTATATTTATTGTAGGAACATTCAATTTGCAGAGAATAGCTCTCTGGTAAAATCCTTATGTACAGGCAAATTAAAAAATTTTCAGATCCGCTCATCCCTAACAGGAGCCCCGGGACACAGGCAATACCAAATTGAAAACAGTTAGGGCTCATCCTGACATAAGTTTTAGGCCACATTCACACATTCAGTATTTAACATGTTTGACGTGGTGACGTGTTTCAATTATACTTTTTCTCTGATTACTCCACTCCTGGTTTTGGCTTACAAATACAGATGCAAAGTGTTGACCAAATACTGAACATGTGAACGTGGCCTGACCCATAGAATTATGGGACCAAGAATTTACATTCTGAAAGTTTTGGAAAAATATTTAGAATTGAGAGTACTCAGTGGGTGAAACCTTTTAATGGCTAAATGAAAAGATGGTAACAAATTGCAAGCTTTTGACACTACTCAGGTCTCTTCATCAGGCATAGACAAATAAAAAATCTGAAGAATCACATATTTATGTACAACACAGCACATAAATAATGCCATAGATAAGACAGGTGACGTGAAGCAGAGCTACCAATATGGGAGAGTGATAAGCAGTTGTGTCCATAAATATTGGAACAGTTTATAGATAAGGAGTGTGAATGTTTTATTGTCCTCTGATTGGGGTCTGGTTCTGTGTTGTGATGCCCCACAAAGTCTGAGGTGCAAATTCTTTAATTGATGTAAAAGGACATAAATCCATGTGACACATTCATTCCTGCACTGAGAGTGTCAAAGGTCATCATGAGTTTGTACTCCCAGACCCTTCTGCCTCTATGAGATTTAAAGTTACCATTTAATACAAGTAATCTCATGTCCATGGTGCTGTGATCAGGGAGACAAAAATGTTTGGCCACAGGTAGATCCATTCTTTTTTCTCTTATTGTGTGGCAGTGAGAATTCATCCTTGTTCTGAGCTTTTGCCCTGTCTCCCCTAGATACAGACCCCCGGTTGGACATTTAGTACAAATAATTAAATACACCACATTAGATGTGATGCAGCTGAAAGTACCTGGGATCTTGTAGTCCTGATGTGAGTTAGGGATCTTTATCTTGTCCGTGGTCATTATAAATGGACAAGTTTTACATTTTTTTCTGGTTGCAAGGAAAGGTTTCTTGCAGCTGTTGGAGAGGACAGCGAGCTTCTGACAATGATGCTTCTTAGATTTTGGGGCTACCTAAAACACAGTAGTGGGTGGTCTGGAAAAATGAATTGTAAGCGGGCATCTTTTTGTAGTAAAGGTTGTAATTTCCGTGCAGCTCCCCTTATCACCTCCAGATTTGGATTGTAGGTGACTACTAGAGGTACCCGGTTATTTTCTTCTTTAGCTTTGTAATGTAGCAGGTGTTCCTTGATATTCTGAAACTTTTGGAGCCATCAACCACGAAGCAGTAAGAGACCTAGTAAATCTTTTAGTTAATATGTGATGTATGTTATGTCATTTACTATTCTCTTCTACCTTTCTCTGCAAATGTCTTACTTTATATTAGACATAATGGGGTATATGTATGAATGTATTTAAATACAATGTAAAAGAAGTCATGATATTAGAAAAATGGTGCAAGTGTAGGGCATCTCACTTATACCCCTTAATGTCTATCATACATTAGATCTATAAGTATATAGTGCGGTATACAGTATCTGGTATGTAATGTTGACTATACAAGAGTACCCATTTTCTAGTAACCAGTGGTTTGCATGGCCTGTACAATGTACTCACCTTAGAGCCATCTATGTATATAGTATGTCCAGTCCTTAGTAAGGAAAACGTAGTGTTAATAAAAATTTAAGGCCTCCTACACATGAGCAAATTTGGGATTCATGTAACAGCGATACTGAGTTAACACTCATCATTGGGGGCATTTACACGTCCAGATTTTAATGCAGATGACAGTGCCGCATGCATCATCGGATGTTACTTATAAGTCTGCCTTCCCCTCTAGACGTACCGCAATCATTGCTCCTAATAGTAACGTGTCCCAATATATGGTGCACATAATATTTCTGCATTGCATACTGTTTATGGGTTGAAATGCAGACTGTTGTGAATTCTGTGGCTGAATTCACTCCTGTGGTCACAAGTGGTATTGCAGCTTCTGGGCTTCCTCCCTCAGGTGTTCTGGTGAGCTCGTTGGCTGCCTTGTTATTTAACTCCACCTGATTCTGTCTTCCTTGCTCCTTGTCAATGTTCCAGTGTTGGATCTGAGCTTCTGGATCTTTCCTGTGGCCTGCTGCTCTGCTTAGATAAGTGCTTCTTTGCTTTTGTTGCTGTTTTTTCTGTCCAGCTTGTCTATTTGTTTTTGCTGGAAGCTCTGAGACGCAAAGGGTGTACCGCCGTGCCGTTAGTTCGGCACGGTGGGTCTTTTTGCCCCATTTGCGGTTTTTTGTAGACTGCAAAGTTCTCTTTGCTATCCTCGCTCTATCTAGAATATCGGGCCTCACTTTGCTGAATCTATTTCATCCCTACGTTTTGTCTTTTCATCTTGCTAACAGTCATTATATGTGGGGGGCTGCCTTTTCCTTTGGGGTATTTCTCTGAGGCAAGTCAGGCTTGTATTTCTATCTTCAGGCTAGTCAGTTCCTCAGGCTGTGCCGAGTTGCATAGGTAGTGTCAGGCGCAATCCACAGCTGCCTTTAGTTGTGCTTAGGATAGGTTCAGGTATTGCGGTCTACAGAGATTCCACGTCTCAGAGCTCGTTCTATTGTTTTTGGGTTATTGTCAGATCACTGTATGTGCTCTGATTACTGGCACACTGTGTTACTGGATTGCCTTCATAACAGTACAAGGAGCCCTACTAATGATTCTCAATAGAGGGAAAAAAGAAGTTTTGACATCATTTTTTTTTCTCAGCTCTGTGTTCAGTCTTTTTTTTCCCCTAGACATTAGGGTGCTTCAGGACACAGCTGTGGACATGGATATTCAGGCTCTGTGCTCTTCAATGGATAATCTCGTTATAAATGTACAAAAGATTCAAGATACAATTGATCAGAAATCTATGCTAGAACCAAGAATTCCTATTCCTGATTTGTTTTTTGGTGATAGAACTAAGTTTCTGAGCTTCAAAAATAATTGTAAGCTATTTCTGGCCTTGAAACCTCATTCTTCTGGTAATTCAGTTCAACAGGTTTTGATTATTATTTCTTTTTTGCGCGGCGACCCTCAGGACTGGGCATTTTCTCTTGCGCCAGGAGACCCTGCATTGAGTGGTGTCGATGCGTTTTTCCTGGCGCTCGGATTGCTGTACGATGAGCCTAATTCAGTGGATCAGGCTGAGAAAAATTTGCTGGCTTTGTGCCAGGGTCAGGATGATATAGAAGTATATTGTCAGAAATTTAGGAAGTGGTCAGTACTCACTCTGTGGAATGAATCTGCGCTGGCAGCTATGTTCAGAAAGGGTCTCTCTGAATCCCTTAAGGATGTCATGGTGGGTTTTCTTATGACTGCTGGTTTGAATGAGTCTATGTCTTTGGCCATTCAGATCGGTCGTCGCTTGCGCGAGCGTAAATCTGTGCACCATCTGGCGGTATTGTCTGAGATTAAACCTGAGCCTATGCAGTGCGATAGGACTATGACCAGAGTTGAACGGCAAGAACACAGACGTCTGAATGGGCTGTGTTTCTACTGTGGTGATTCCACTCATGCTATTTCTGATTGTCCTAAGCGCACTAAGCGGTTCGATAGGTCTGCCGTCATTGGTACTGTACAGTCCAAATTCCTTCTGTCCATTACCTTGATATGCTCTTTGTCATCGTATTCTGTCATGGCGTTTGTGGATTCAGGAGCTGCCCTGAATCTGATGGATTTGGATTATGCTAAACGTTGTGGGTTTTTCTTGGAGCCTTTGCGGTGTCCTATTCCGTTGAGAGGAATTGATGCTACACCTTTGGCCAAGAATAAACCTCAGTACTGGGCCCAGCTGACCATGTGCATGGCTCCTGCACATCAGGAAGTTATTCGCTTTCTGGTGCTACATAATCTGCATGATGTGGTCGTGTTGGGGTTGCCATGGCTACAAACCCATAATCCAGTATTGGATTGGAACTCTATGTCGGTATCCAGCTGGGGTTGTCAGGGGGTACATGGTGATGTTCCATTTTTGTCTATTTCGTCATCCACTCCTTCTGAGGTCCCAGAGTTCTTGTCTGATTATCAGGATGTATTTGAAGAGCCCAAGTCCGATGCCCTACCTCCGCATAGGGATTGTGATTGTGCTATCAATTTGATTCCTGGTAGTAAATTCCCTAAAGGTCGTTTATTTAATTTATCCGTGCCTGAACACACCGCTATGCGCAGTTATGTGAAGGAATCCCTGGAGAAGGGACATATTCGCCCATCGTCATCACCACTGGGAGCAGGGTTCTTTTTTGTAGCCAAGAAGGATGGTTCGCTGAGACCGTGTATTGATTACCGCCTTCTTAATAAGATCACTGTTAAGTTTCAGTATCCCTTGCCATTGTTATCTGACTTGTTTGCTCGGATTAAGGGGGCTAGTTGGTTCACTAAGATAGATCTTCGTGGTGCGTATAATCTGGTGAGAATCAGGCAAGGAGATGAATGGAAAACGGCATTTAATACGCCCGAGGGTCATTTTGAGTATCTAGTGATGCCGTTCGGACTTGCCAATGCTCCATCTGTTTTTCAGTCTTTTATGCATGACATCTTCCGTGAGTATCTGGATAAATTCCTGATTGTTTACTTGGATGACATTTTGATCTTCTCAGATGATTGGGAGTCTCATGTGAAGCAGGTCAGAATGGTTTTCCAGGTCCTGCGTGCTAATTCTTTGTTCGTGAAGGGATCAAAGTGTCTCTTCGGTGTGCAGAAAGTTTCATTTTTGGGATTCATCTTTTCCCCTTCTACTATCGAGATGGATCCGGTTAAGGTCCAAGCCATCCAGGATTGGACTCAGCCGACATCTCTGAAAAGTCTGCAAAAGTTCCTGGGCTTTGCTAATTTTTATCGTCGCTTCATCTGTAATTTTTCTAGCATTGCCAAACCATTGACCGATTTGACCAAGAAGGGTGCTGATTTGGTTAATTGGTCTTCTGCTGCCGTGGAAGCTTTTCAGGAGTTGAAGCGTCGTTTTTGTTCTACCCCTGTGTTGTGTCAACCAGATGTTTCTCTTCCGTTCCAGGTCGAGGTTGATGCTTCTGAGATTGGAGCAGGGGCGGTTTTGTCACAGAGAGGTTCTGGTTGCTCAGTGTTGAAACCATGTGCTTTCTTTTCCAGGAAGTTTTTTGCTGCTGAGCGTAATTATGATGTGGGCAACCGAGAGTTGCTGGCCATGAAGTGGGCATTCGAGGAGTGGCGTCATTGGCTTGAAGGAGCTAAGCATCGCATGGTGGTATTGACTGATCATAAGAACCTTACTTATCTCGAGTCTGCCAAGCGCTTGAATCCTAGACAGGCCCGTTGGTCGTTATTTTTTGCTCGCTTCGATTTTGTGATTTCGTACCTTCCGGGCTCTAAAAATGTGAAGGCGGATGCTCTGTCTAGGAGTTTTGTGCCCGACTCTCCGGGTTTATCTGAGCCGGCGAGTATCCTCAAGGAAGGAGTCATTGTGTCTGCCATCTCCCCTGATTTGCGGCGAGTGTTGCAAAAATTTCAGGCTAATAAACCTGATCGTTGTCCGGCCGAGAAACTGTTCGTCCCTGATAGGTGGACTAGTAAAGTTATCTCTGAACTTCATTGTTCGGTGTTGGCTAGTCATCCAGGAATCTTTGGTACCAGAGAGTTAGTGGCTAGATCCTTCTGGTGGCCATCTCTGTCACGGGATGTACGTACTTTTGTGCAGTCCTGTGGGATTTGTGCTAGGGCTAAGCCCTGCTGTTCACGTGCCAGTGGGTTGCTTTTGCCCTTGCCGGTCCCGAAGAGGCCTTGGACACATATTTCGATGGATTTCATTTCTGACCTTCCCGTTTCTCAAAAGATGTCAGTCATTTGGGTGGTCTGTGATCGCTTTTCTAAAATGGTCCATCTGGTGCCCTTGGTTAAATTGCCTTCCTCCTCTGATTTGGTGCCTTTGTTCTTCCAGCATGTGGTTCGTTTGCATGGCATTCCTGAGAATATTGTTTCTGACAGAGGTTCCCAGTTTGTTTCAAGGTTCTGGCGAGCCTTTTGTGGTAGGATGGGCATTGACCTATCTTTTTCCTCGGCTTTCCATCCTCAGACTAATGGCCAGACCGAACGAACCAATCAGACCTTGGAAACATATCTGAGATGTTTTGTTTCTGCAGACCAGGATGATTGGGTGTCCTTTTTGCCGTTGGCTGAGTTCGCCCTTAATAATCGGGCCAGCTCGGCTACCTTGGTCTCTCCATTTTTCTGCAATTCTGGGTTCCATCCTCGTTTCTCTTCAGGACAGGTTGAGTCTTCGGACTGTCCTGGTGTGGATTCTGTGGTGGACAGGTTGCAGCAGATCTGGACTCAGGTAGTGGACAATTTGACCTTGTCCCAGGAGAAGGCTCAACTTTTCGCTAATCGCAGACGCCGTGTGGGTCCCCGACTTCGTGTTGGGGATCTGGTTTGGTTATCTTCTCGTCATATTCCTATGAAGGTTTCCTCTCCTAAATTTAAACCTCGTTTTATTGGTCCGTATAGGATTTCTGAGATTCTCAATCCTGTGTCCTTTCGTCTGACCCTCCCGGACTCCTTTTCCATACATAATGTATTCCATAGGTCGTTGTTGCGGAGATACGTGGCACCTATGGTTCCATCTGTTGAGCCTCCTGCCCCTGTTTTGGTGGAGGGGGAATTGGAGTATATTGTGGAGAAAATTTTGGATTCTCGTGTCTCTAGACGGAAACTCCAGTATCTGGTTAAATGGAAGGGTTATGCTCAGGAAGATAATTCCTGGGTTTTTGCCTCTGATGTCCATGCTCCAGATCTTGTTCGTGCCTTTCATGTGGCTCATCCTGGTCGGCCTGGGGGCTCTGGTGAGGGTTCGGTGACCCCTCCTCAAGGGGGGGGTACTGTTGTGAATTCTGTGGCTGAATTCACTCCTGTGGTCACAAGTGGTATTGCAGCTTCTGGGCTTCCTCCCTCAGGTGTTCTGGTGAGCTCGTTGGCTGCCTTGTTATTTAACTCCACCTGATTCTGTCTTTCTTGCTCCTTGTTAATGTTCCAGTGTTGGATCTGAGCTTCTGGATCTTTCCTGTGGCCTGCTGCTCTGCTTAGATAAGTGCTTCTTTGCTTTTGTTGCTGTTTTTTCTGTCCAGCTTGTCTATTAGTTTTTGCTGGAAGCTCTGAGACGCAAAGGGTGTACCGCCGTGCCGTTAGTTCGGCACGGTGGGTCTTTTTGCCCCCTTTGCGTGGTTTTTTGCTTTAGGGTTTTTTGTAGACTGCAAAGTTCTCTTTGCTATCCTCGCTCTATCTAGAATATCGGGCCTCACTTTGCTGAATCTATTTCATCCCTACGTTTTGTCTTTTCATCTTGCTAACAGTCATTATATGTGGGGGGCTGCCTTTTCCTTTGGGGTATTTCTCTGAGGCAAGTCAGGCTTGTATTTCTATCTTCAGGCTAGTCAGTTCCTCAGGCTGTGCCGAGTTGCATAAGTAGTGTCAGGCGCAATCCACAGCTGCCTTTAGTTGTGCTTAGGATAGGTTCAGGTATTGCGGTCTACAGAGATTCCACGTCTCAGAGCTCGTTCTATTGTTTTTGGGTTATTGTCAGATCACTGTATGTGCTCTGATTACTGGCACACTGTGTTACTGGATTGCCTTCATAACAGCAGACTTCCTGTTATAACAAAATTATAACTGTTTAATAATGACATCATTATTTAACCCTTTATATCTTCAGTACACAGCAAGTCTTATAGATACTGTACATCAGGACACATCGTCATCCCAGGTATTTATGATGATGTTGCCCCACTAAATGAAGAAGAGAGTATACTATGTGAATATATAGATTTTGATATGGAGAAGCATAAAAATAACACAGAAGTGAATACTTGTTTATACAATGCTAAGGTGAACTAAATATTGGATATCGCCGATACCGATACCCGATACCAATGCAAGTCAATGGGACACAAATATCGGAAGGTATCCTGGATGGTTCCCAGGGTCTGAAGGAGAGGAAACTCTCCTTCAGGCCCTGGGATCCATATTCATGTAAAAAATAAAGAATAAAAATAAAAGATATGGATATACTCACCCCTCCGAAGGACCCTGGCTGTCACCGCTGCGAGCGTCTGCCTCCGTCCCTAAGAATGCAGTGAGTGAAGGACCTTCGATGACGTCGCGGTCAGGTGACCGGTCACCTGACCGCTCACCTGACCGTGACGTCATCGAAGGTCCTTCACTCTCTGCATTCTTAGGAACGGAGGCAGACGCTCGCAGCGGTGACAGCCAGGGTTCGCCGGAGGGGTGAGTATATCCATATTTTTCATTTTTATTCTTTATTTTTTACATGAATATGGATCCCAGGGACTGCAGGAGAGTTTCCTCTCCTCCAGACCCTTGGAACCATACGTACCGCACACGCCGATTCCGATATCGCAAAAATATCAGAACTCTGTATCGGAATTCCGATACAGCAAATATCGGCCGATATCCGATACTTGCAGTATCGGAATGCTCAACACTACTGATTAGTCAAACTTCACAGGCTGCAACACGTGTGTCTGCTGTGGGTCACCACCAGAGCACCATAGGTTCCTGCACTCTAACTTCTGTATTCAAGAACTGTGGGGGATCTGCATGCTGTGCCTCTCACACAGGAAGAGATTCTACAGCACATGTGTAAAAATCCCAGTCTTTTTTTCTATGGAATTGAAGGAGGATTTGCTGGAACTGGGACCAAAACTGCCATACCTTCAAAAGTCATAGGAAAGTTATCAACTGGACAAATTCCAAATATGCAAATTCTTCTAGTCAACAAACTGGTGAGGCAGAAATATATTTTTATATATGGAATATTAGATAAATGTGTGATTTCTGAGTTTCACAACTTGCACATTGTTTCTAAGAGAAAAAACACTAAGGCAAACACTATGTATGGAGCCAAACTAACACAGCTCATCACTCCATGAACATCCCACAGTAAGACGTGGTGGCAGCATCATGCTGTGGTGATGTTTTACGGCAGCAGGGACAGGAAAAATGGTCCGAGTCAAAGGAAGATGAATGATGCAAAATACAGGGATATTCTTGAGCAAAACTTGTTTCAATCTGTCAGTGATTTGAGACTGCGATGGATATTGACCTGCCAACAAGACAATGACCCAAAGCATACTGCTAAATCAACACTCGAGCAATTTAAGGGGAAATGTGTAAATGTTTTGGAGTGGCCTAGTCCTATTCCAGACCTTAATATAACTGATAATCTGTGGTCAGACTTGAAGATTGCTGTTCACCAGAGGAAACCATCTAAGGCTTCTTTCACGCTTCTGTCTTGAGACGGCCGTCATAATGTGTCGGCACGACGTATGAATGAACGTTGGAAAAAGATTGTCAAATGCATGTAACGCATCCAGTAAACTGACAGATCCATCAAATTCGGTAGTACCTGAATTTTAATGCATAAAATTCTGGAGAGAGAGAGAGAGTGTTTTTTTCCCGGACTATAAAATCCTTCCAGGCATGCTCAGAATCAAATAACGGGATACGTCACTGGATTCCTGTGTTTGAAGGTCAGTGACGGATCCTGCATCCATAGGCTTCCATTATCGCCAATGACGCACAGCGCAGGACCCATCGCTGAACGATTTTCCGACGTGCAAAAAAAAGTTCTTCTGAATGTTTTCTCCACCCGATGGACCACTATTTTACGATGAATCCAGTGCACGTCGGATGAACCGAATGGCCATCCATCACAATCCATCGCTAATACAAGTCTATGGGAAAAAACAGGATTCTGCAGAAAAACTTGCAGGATCCTGTTTTTTAAAAAATCAACGGATTTCGACAGGAGGAAAAAGACGGATGTGTGAAAGAGGTCTAACTTGAAGGAGCTGAAGCAGTTTTGTCTTGAGGAATGGGGAAAAATCCCAGTGGAAAAATGAGGAAAGCTCATAGAAACATGTCTAAAGTGACTTTCAGCTGTAATTTCTGAAAAAGGAGGCTCTACAAAGTACTGACATTAACAAGGTGAATAGTTAGGCACACTGAAGTTTTCAGTTATTTTGTCCTATTTGTTGTTTACTTCACAGTAAAAAGTAAAACAAATATTCACAGTTGTAGGCATGTTCTTTACATAATTCACTGACACAAAAAGAAGACTTAGAAATCCTATCAAAAAAGTTCTCAAAAAACACCAGAAAAAAGGCAGAGATGCTTACTTGCCCAGGCCTCCAAACAAATGCACTATCAGGGTGCAGTGGACCCGATTAAAGATGGCGACAACACAGGTGCAGCAGTATGGATGAAACAACCACTCTCAACCCACCAATCCATGGAGGGGGTGGTTGTTTGGTATATGAGTGCATAAAAGATAACGTAATAATCTGTATGCGGCATTATTCACATACAGGTAATGTAGAGCATCTGGCTTACCGCCTATTAGTGACAACCATAATCTTAGATCAGGCGGGCTTGCCCAGTGCTAACCAAAAGCATCCTGTGTGAACAGAAGCCACAGTTCACAGAGCCATCTGAGCCCAACTGCACCCTGTAAGATAAAGTGCAAAAAACGCATATCAACATGTGAGGTATTAGTTGATATTATTGCCAAAATAGGGAAGCTTGCAACCCACATCACGGGTCCCCCCGTTTGTGAGCCATATCACTAAACATCAAAACAGAGCTCACCGACACAAAAAGAGGACTTTGAAATCCTCCCAAAAAATGTTTTTCTCAAAAAAACACCAGAGAAAAGACAGAGATGCTTACCTGCCCAGGCCTCCCAACAAATGCACCATCAGGGTGCAGTGGACTCAATTAAAGATGGCGGCAACACAGTTGCAGCATAAACTGATGTAAACGCTCAAAAAATCTGTGAAATTCTAGGTTGGGAAGTAGCAAAACATGGAAAATGCAAAGGGGGATTAATACTTTCACAAGCCCCTGTAAACTACTGACCAAATACTGAATGTATTAACGTGGTCTCAGTGATGAAAAATTCAGACTGCCCTTGGGTTCCATCTTTGTGCTGTCCTTTTTTCGTGGACTGTTGATAAGAGAAGCTTGCGAAACCTCCATCAGTTTTTCCCATATAAGAAAAACTGATGAACCCATGATGCTAAGAACTGGCATTGATCAGACTGTGAGGAAAATCTGATTCAAAATACTGATGAAACTTGAACAGTTTTTTGCGTACACTAAAATCCACTAATATCTGAATGAGCCCTTATTAAGTATGCCATGAGTAAGGACTGAAGCAGTCTGAAACAGGCCGGCTGGACCATGCGGATTTTCATATGGTTTAAATCATTTGGATACTTTTATAACTAGCTCCCTGGATGCTGATCTATCTGTTTGTCAATTTAGCATCAACCTCTATTTGCTACCATCATATTTCCAAATTTTAATACTTTTTCTGACCCCGATGACAGTGCTGTATTACTGTATTTCTAACAGTAGCTTATATACAAACACAAGATATCAGCTGCAGCACCAGTTCAGCTCAGGAGTCCGCTCAATGCTGTGTTCATGCTATATATTCATTATATTCATGAGCTGTTACTACGACTTAACCAGATTCCTAGGATGTCTATTTAGGCAGCACTAAATAGGCAAGACAGCCGCCTCATTTTACTAGATTTTATTTTGCAAACAGATGCATGTCTTTTATGGACAGTTGTAAAAAATTCTAATTTCTGACCAATGGTAGAACAACTGAAACCTAGAATAAACAATTTAGTCTTAATATGTTTATTGCTCATACAGTATATTTAGGAATTTTTTTTTTAATTCAAAAAATATTGTTCCTTACTTAATATCTCAGCTGGGAAGTCAGTTCAAAGTCATCTCCTTTAAAAAGAAGGATCAAGTGCAAAGAAAACAAATAGAAAATTGAGCTGTGCATTTCACAATTATCTACTTTAGTGTTTATCTTTTTTGGGGAAAAAAAATTAAAGATGGATAAACTTTTATGTAGACAGGCTATGTTGGTGGCCTGCCATCCTATTAGGGACTGAAGTTTGGAAATGGTACAGCATCCAAGAAAAACAAATCCTCTTCAGCCACTGGAGTGCGAATGGCCTAATATATTTAGCCAAATCCTTACTACTTTTCCTTTGATCGTCTGGAGTCTCCATTCCATTATGGCCATTTGTGATGACTTTAACAAATAAATAAAATGGTTCTTAGCACAGGACGCAGGCAAATATCTCCAGCTTCTACAATCTCTTCATCTGAAAACACTCCATCAGCGGCAGCATTATGCGCAAATGGTGGCACTTACAAACACAAATAACTGTGCGTGTGTACTTTATACACATTTTTGTAAGGATGTTTTTATGTGAGTGGATTTGAGTAATTGCCACTTTGATCATTTGTTACAACTTTACTTCATGCAAATATACAAACATTAAAGCCAACACAAAGCTCCCCAATTATATTTACAGTTTGTGAGAGACGTATATTTCGGAAATTGTGATGTATATGAATGGGCTTAAATGGACTCTGGGAGAGATAATATTCCAGCTGAGTTGCGTAGGATACAAGACGGACCGACTAACCTCTGCAGATGTTCTTTTTGTTTGTAAAATACTAACACCCATCTGACTCCATTCTGTGTTCTGTTTGTTAACGTAATAGGCCACATTGCTGGAGAATTGTATTCTGATGTACATAAGGTCTCATAGTTTTAAGGTTGAAGGGAGACTTAACCCATCAAATTCAACTTATAGCCTAACATTTCGATTCAGAGGAAGGCAAAAACCACATGGGGCAGACATTAGGAGCTCCATAATAGGGGGAACATGTTTTGCTGTTTTTTATACCCAAGCTTTCCTTTTAGCCTCAGTTACACATCAGTGTTTTTCATCAGTAATTAATCAATATTTGTTAGGGAAACCAGAAGCAATGTGAAATACTGACCAAGTACTGACATGTAACTAAGGCCTTAGTCACATATGACCTTCTTATCGCTCTTTATAGCTGACAAACTAATTATTTTAAAGAAAACATGAGTGATAATTGTAGATATAGTTGCTATATAGCTCTATAATTTAGCTTGTCTCTTTGTATCATGTATTAAACAGCGAGCAGTAATGTATCTGACAATGGAAGTCCTCAAAAAGAGGCTGGACAGACATCTGTCTTGGTTGATTTAGTGAATCCTGCTTTGAGCAGGGGGTTGGACCAGATGACCCAGGAGGTCCCTTCCAACTCTAACATTCTATGATTCTATGATTCTAGATTATAATTGTTATCATGTATTTTATTGTTTTTAGTTTTTATTTTCCAATTGCTTAACATTAAAAAGTCAACAGTGTAAACAGGGGCAGATATATCATTGTAGCAACCTATGCTATCTCACAGGGGCCCTAGAGATAAGGGGGCCCATTTCCACCTCCAAAGTAGGTAGAATTTTGCATTATGATGAGTTTGTGGACTGCAAAGGACCTATATATTGCTCCTTCACAGGGGCCTTCATCTTTGTGTGTCTGCCAGTGACTAAATATTAAGCCTTTGCTTAAATTTTGTGTATTTCGCAATGAAAATGTAAAAACTGATGAAATGATGATAATGGATATAGCTGACTAAAGGAACTAAAAACACTGAAGCAGCAAACTGCGAACGCCAAAATTTGTGATTCCAAAAACTTTTGACCATGACTGTAGAATGTTCTTGTCCTCTCATAAATAAAGAGATCATCAGGCTACTTTGGGCATCAGGTGATGGGTGTCATTCCACCTCTACACTCTATATTGCTCTACCGATTTACAAATCATGATTTTATGTCATCCTGATGTGCTAAGAACTAGCAGAGTCTAAGTAGCACAAAAATAGGTTACTGTGAGTTTCTCTCATTCTTTTCATTATATCATACACAATAATATATAGAACGTCTGCTTTGAACTTGAGGGTTGTAGATCTGCTTTACAACGTACCCTAATACACATTGCGTAATACTGATTTATTCCTATGTCATAACGCAACATCGCAAATAAAAAATATTATATTTTGTAATTTCATTTATAATGAAAGAATAAATCAGATACAAGGTAAAAATATGTTTAAGATGATCCAGGTGCATGAAGAGTTAATATATGAAAAGTTTTCCTTATCCTTTGCTGTACATGTTTTCTTGAGATGATTTGAACACATTAGGAAAGCTGATTTCACCAAAACTCCAGAGTATGACACGAAGCTTAAAAGCTACATTTCTCTTCCAGTTCCACATTATATCAATAAGAGGCTTAGAGAAGCCTGAAAACGCAGTGTATAGATAATCGTAATCTGTGGGCAGTTGATTCAGAATTTCTTAGCACGTTTCACCATTGTGTGGAAACAATTAGGCATTTTTCACCTTACCTGCTTGACCACATTGAATAAAGTCTTTTTTGATCAAAGATATTGCACAATATGCACTCTTTTACATTTGGTGTCACCTTATATAAAACGTATGTACAGTGGACAAGAAAGACATATAGCAATTTGCAATTATTAGCTGCATCACAGATGGCTCAAATTGTGCTGGGTCTGACATTAAAGGTCATGATTTCACTACTAAGTAGAATGATATATTGTATTTGTGGAGGGTTTATCAGTTGAATTTTTTGAAAACCTTGCATTAATAACTGTTGCAATGGACTAAGGAGTTTGTAGGATTTTTCTGCTCATGGATTTTTGGGCAATGTCCTAATACACAAATAGTCAGCTAGGTACTTGCTCAATTGAATGGAGCGGACAGTTGCACATGTGTCATCTTTCTGTTAATCTTTCAAGGGGTGCTCTGCTTTCTTCATCATTGCAGTAGACAATAAATGGAACAGAAGCATGCCTGCACCACTACTGCTCCATTCACAAATGGTGACAACCCCAAGATTGTTGAGATCATTGGTACTCTCACGCGCGCGGGGTCGCATGTGCAACAGATATTAAGTGCAACAGGATCAAGTGCTTGGCAGTTAGACAATGGCATTGAAGCTGATGTACCTCTCTTCTCTCTTCTTCACACAGGTATTTTAATCCATAATCCATTTGTGTGCTGACTGCAAGTGTGAACAGAACCAGATCTAGCAAGCTTTGCTCATGGTATTTTAATCCATCATCCATTTGTGTGCTGACTGCAAGTGTGAACAGAACCAGGTCTAGCAAGCTTTGCTCATGGTATTTTAATCCATCATCCATTTGTGTGCTGACTGCAAGTGTGAACAGAACCAGATCTAGCAAGCTTTGCTCCCGGTATTTTAATCCATCATCCATTTGTGTGCTGACTGCAAGTGTGAACAGAACCAGATCTAGCAAGCTTTGCTCATGGTATTTTAATCCAAAACTCATGTGTTGCTTTTATTTTTCTTTCTCTGTTTTTGGTTTCTGATTTAAAGTGTTCAAAGCTATCTTTTTTTTTCTTCCTTTTTCCCAGTGTTTTATGGCCTTGTTCAGCATTGGTTGTTTACCCTGCATAGTAACGCCTGCTCTGGCCTCATGCTAATTGGTTAATTGCTGATTGTGGCCATTTGGTTTCTGATGCTAACAGTCATTTAATTTCATATATATTTAATCTGGCTGGGATAGCACGCACACGGGGTCGCATGTGCAACAGATATTAAGTGCAACAGGATCAATTGCTTGGCAGTTAGACAATGGCAGTTGGACAGGGCAGGAGACAGGTAAGGTGCATAAGTTTTTCAAACAATCATGCTTCTTGGTCAGTCATACTACATTATGCATTGATCATATCAATCTGCTTCTTATTTGTTTTTACTTCTGCTTTCTCACAACTCGCCGGCTCTTTAACACATTCTGGTCACTCTCTCTATATCCACCCCTCCCTTCTCCCCTCACCCATGTATAACTCTGAGGCTCTTCTGACATTTCGTACCCACTCCAAATCAGCCACTACCTCAATGCAGCACTCAAAACATTCATACAAATCATCCCACCACCTGCTCTTTCTGTTTTTTCTCCTTCTACTAGTTGCAGGAGACATCTCCCCCAACCCTGGGCTTCCCTCCACCAGCATACATTACTCTCCTCCAGCTGCATATAGAAACCCTGCTAATCTTATTAACATTCAGTGCATGCCTTCTCCTATCGCTTTCCACTGTGTTCTCTGGAATGCACGGTCTGTGTGTAACAAACTAACTTACATTCACGATCTTTTCCTCTCTAATTCCCTTAACCTTCTGGCTATTACAGAAACCTGGATCCAGCACTCAGACACCACCGCCGCTGCCACTCTCTCGTTTGGTGGGCTGAAATTGTCACATACCACCAGACCTGAGAACAGACAGGGTGGAGGTGTTGGTTTGCTCCTTTCATCACAATGTGCTTTCCAGGTCATCCCCCGGTTCCCTCACTTACATTTCTTTTCTTTGAAATCCATGCCGTCAGACTCTTTAAGCCCTTCTCCTTGCGCGTGGCGGTTGTTTATCGCTCTCCAGGCTCCTCCTGCCTGTTTCTAGACCACTTTGCCACCTGGCTTACTCACTTCCTATCCTGTGACATCCCCACCCTCATCATGGGAGACTTTAACATCCCTATCAAAGATCCCCTCTCCCAATCTGCCTCTCATCTTCTTTCTCTAGCGTCTTCATTTGGCCTCTCACAGTTCACTAATTCTCCTACGCATGAGGACGGGAATACTCTGGACCTGATTTTCTCCCATCCCGGATCGCTGCACGACTTTACTAACTCCCCTCTCCTGCTCTTGGACCACAACCTTCTTTCCTTCTCTGTCAAGAATTGTCTCCTCACTCAGGACAACCCCACTTACCACACTAATTGGAATACACGTACCATTAATACCCAGCAGCTTATGGACAACCTCCACACATCTTTAGCCCCATCTCCTCCCTCTCCTGTCCAGACTAAGCATTGTCACACTTCAATATTACACTGAAGAATGCTTTAGATGAAGCAGCACCTTCTACACGCAGAAAGACCCGACACAGACAATGGCAGCCCTGGCACACTATGCAAACATGCTTTCTTCAGCATTGCTCAAGGTGTGCAGAGCGGCAGTGGAGAAAATCTCTCTTAGCAGAAGACTTCATCCACTATAAGTTCATGCTCAAAACCTATAACTCCCTGGTTATAGGTCCGGGCGATACGCGTGGGGCATCACGTCACCAGGTGGTAATTCTATGGGAGGTTTCTCCTGTTTATACGTTGTGTCTCAGTTATACTATTTTGTATAGGCTACCCTGTATATGCCCTTTTTGGCTGGTTGCTGCTTTTTGCCTTGGACGTTTTTTGTGCGCTTGTTATTACCTGCTCACTCTGGTCTGTGGCAGCGGCCATACGAGCTAATCCTTGCACTGTCCCTCTGGTATTTTGTTTTTGCGCAACACCCCATGAGCCATTGGTTTGTCTTTGGGTTAGCGGATTATACTGAGTCATTATATGTATTTCCTGTGTGTTCTTGATGTTGTTTTCATGTTTTTAATTATGTTTTTATTATCTATGTTGTGTGTCTTGATCTGTGAATAAAATCAGCCTTTGTTTATCAATTTGGTATTTATTTATTTGATGGTGTGCAATTTTGTGCAGTAATACTTTCTCTTTGGGTCTACTTGTTCAGTTTTTATTACTGTTTTTTTGCACCCTCAGGATTTTTTACTTGTTCTATACAGCTGTGCGCCCTAAACTTGCTTTGTTTCAAAACCTATAACTCTGCCCTTTCTCTGGCCAAACAATCCTACTTCACCACCCTCATCACCTCACTATCCAACAACCCAAAATGACTTTTTGAAACCTTAAACTCCCTCCTGAAACCAAAAGTACAGGCCCCCATCGCCAATCTCAGTGGTGAGGATCTGGCCACTTACTGTATTTCCTAGAAAAAATCAACCACATCCATCAGGATATCTCAGCCCAATCTCCTCAGTGCCTGGATCCCCTTCCCTGCCGCACCTCAAGCTCACTAAACATCTTTGAGCCTGTTTCAGAAGAAGAAGTTTCTAAGCTCCTCACTTCTGCTTGGCCTACAACCTGCAACAGTGACCCCATTCCTTCACCTCTCCTGCAGTCTCTCTCACCAGTGGTCACCACTCACCTGACTAAAATATTTAACCTCTCTCTTTCTTCGGGTATCTTCCCCTCCTCATTTAAACATGCCATCATTACTCCTTTACTTAAAAAGCCATCCCTGGACCAGAACTGCACTGCTAACTACAGACCTGTATGTAACCTTTACTTCATCTCTAAACTCCTGGAACGCTTGATCCACTCCCGTCTAATCCGCTATCTCTCGGATAACTCTCTTCTCAACCCCTTACAATCTGGTTTCCGCTCTTTACACGCCACTGAAACTGCCCTCACTAAAGTCTCTAATGATCTAATAACGGCTAAATCCAAAGGTCATTGCTCTCTGCTGATTCTCCTGGATCTATCTGCTGCATTTGACACTGTGGATCACCAGCTCCTTCTCACTATGCTCCGCTCCATAGGCCTCAAGGACACAGCCCTCTCCTGGTTCTCCGCCTACCTCTCTGACTGCTCCTTCACTGTATCTTTGGCCAGCTCCTCTTCCTCTCCTCGTCCCCTTATTATCGGGGTTCCGCAGGGCTCAGTCCTAGGCCCCCTCCTTTTCTCTCTATACACTGCCCCTATTGGACAAACAATCAGCAGATTTGGGTCCCAGTATCATCTCTATGCTGACGACACCCAATTATACACTTCTTCCCCTGACATCACCCCTACCCTAATTCAAAATACCAAGGATTATCTGTCTGCTGTCTCTAACATCATGTCCTCCCTCTATCTGAAACTAAATCTCTCCAAAACTGAACTACTTGTGTTTCTCCCTTCTACTACTCTCACTCTACCCAACATTGAAATTACCCTGGAGGGTTCAACCATAACTCCCAAGCAGCATGCCCAATGTCTTGGGGTCATATTCGACACCAAACTTTCCTTTACTCCCTATATCCGATCACTCACTCGCTCCCGTCACCTGCATCTTAAAAACATCTCCAGAATCTGACCTTTTCTCACCTTTGAAACTGCTAAGACTCTTACTGTTGCTCTTATTCATTCTTGTCTGGACTACTGCAACTCTCTTCTGATCGGTCTCCCTCTTTCCAAACTTTCTCCTCTCCAATCCATCTTGAATGCGGCAGCCAGGGTCATATTCCTGTCGAGCCGCTTCACCGATGCCTCCATCTTGTGCCAGTCATTACACTGGCTACCCATTCGCTACAGGGTCCAGTATAAACTTATCTCTCTCACCCACAAAGCTCTCGACAGTTCTGCACCGCCTTATATCTCCTCTCTCATCTCTGTCTATCACCTTACACGTGCCCTCCGTTCTACAAATGACCTAAGACTAACATCCTCCATTATCTGAACCTTGCATCTCCGTCTCCAAGACTTCTCTCATGCTGTGCCATCTCTCTGGAATGCACTTCCCCAGACGATCAGACTGATACCTAGCCCCGACCTATTCAAGGGCTCTCTAAAAACCCATCTCTTCAAACAAGCCTACCACATCAACTACTCAGTAAACTAACTTTGCCCTGTTCCCTCCTTCCAAATATTACTCTGAATCTGCACCCTACTATTCATCTGTCTCCACACTCTCTTGATACTTGACTATTGCACTTAAACACACAGGCTGATGACCGGATCATGCAGCTTTATATAAAAATCCCTATTTATTATAATTGCCAGACCTGAAATAACAAGCACTTTTCACCTATTGTGTCCCCCCATTTCCTTGTAGATTGTATGCTTGCGAGCAGGGACCTCACCCCTAATGTCACTGTTTAAATTGTCTTAACTTGTACTGAATTTATTGTCTGTACATGTCCCCGCTTAATTGTAAAGTGCTGCAGAATATGTTGGCGCTATATCAATAAAAATTATTATTATAAAAAATTATTATTACTCTCAGCAGGGGACAACAGCATTTAGACACCTATCACCTAACTTGTGGACAGCCACATTTTTATTTTTTATTATACTTAGAAATAATAAAAATTTTGGAATAACAGCCAGGTATTATTAGACAAATTGACTCAATTATGTAATTATTAGCCATCATATTTTGCAGTGCTTTATTTACATTGAGATCACTGTCCCTAATTGGGGCGCACCATCTAAATTCTTTATCATTATGTCTTTGGAATGTGGTAGGAAACCCACACAAACACGGGGGGAACATAAAAACTCCTTGCAGATATTGTCCTTGGTGGGATTTGAACCCAGGACCCCAGTGCTGCAAATCAACCACTGAGCCACCATACTGACTATTGTGTGAATCTTAACACTCCGATATTTATAGAGATTCCTCTGGCTCCTGATTCCTTAAAGTGAACCTGTCACCAGAAAAAACGCTATTAACCTTCTGATATGGGGTTAATCTGCAGAGTAATAGTGTTATTAACTTGCCTGGCACCCACGCTTAGTCGTACGCTGCCGGGAGAAAATTAACTTTATTCCTCCCAGCAGAGTTCAGGTTACAGTCATGGGGGCCGCCTGCACGGGTTCAGTCACTGCTCTGAGTATACAGGCACTGACAAAAAAATCGAAAGAAAGCTGTGACCGCGCACTCCCCATTAACTGACAATGGGTTTTAGTCAGGGCTGGGCGCACATTTACAGAGGCTGCTCTGTATACTCAGTCCTATCAAACAAAACAACCATTAAAATTTAACTTTTGATCCTAAATTACTTAATATTACACTCCACAGAACAACAGAAATTAGAGAAGCGAACCCTAAATGATGAGGTAATTCAACTAAACAGTTGGGATTACACACCTTAAAGAGA
The DNA here is from genome assembly GCF_032444005.1 of Ranitomeya imitator. Taxonomy (NCBI): domain Eukaryota; kingdom Metazoa; phylum Chordata; class Amphibia; order Anura; family Dendrobatidae; genus Ranitomeya; species Ranitomeya imitator. Next base: position 478,732,683 of record NC_091285.1, on the reverse strand, counting down.
GTACCCCTAATTGCGGTGACACTCCTAATTCCCTATGATAGCTAATGTGCACACTTTACCAGAACAGTTTAATGTCCAAAAGATCGGTGATGAACGAATACAAAACACCTCTATCTCACCCAGGGTCGGACTGGCCCACCGGGAAACAGGAGAATCCTCCAGTGGGCCAGCTTCCTGGCCAGCACCACAATTCCTGCCTTCTTCATTTGCCTGCATTGCCCTGTATTCTGAACAGGTGCACGGAGCAGTGAGTACATTATTGTGTCCCACTGCCTGCGGGTTGTCTGCACTGTTCAGCAACAGGTGATGTGCAGTGGCTGAGCGGTTTCTCATTACCTGCTGCGACTTCTACTGATCTCATTGCACTCACAACTCTCTCAGCTGCAGAGAGCTCGATGAGATCAATAAAAACCGCAGAAGCAGGTGATGAGAAAGCGCTCGCCTCACATCACTAGTTGCTGAGCAGTGCAGATGGCCAACACCGTGTATAGAACAACACACTCACAGCACAGCCAGCTTAATCACAGACTGTGAGACTGCACACACAGCACGGGGGCGTCTAGAATAGAGCTGATTTTTGGAGGGAATTATGTCACCGGAAGGGGTGGGGCCTTCTTCAGGCCAGTAAAGACATGATAGCAGGAAGCAGCATTGTGCTAAGGCTGCTGGAGAGGAGAGGAGGAGATGACTGACAGGCTATACCATGGAGCTGTGTGAGGAGGAGAGGACTGGGAGGCTGCACAATGGACCCTTGTACAGATGGGAATGAGGACCTAGAACTCAGTGTGAGTACTCTGAGGATGTATTTTGGAAAGGGTTGATGTTACTTTAGTGGGCTGCAAAAGGGAGATGATGATGAGGGGCTGTGTGAAGAAGGGGGATGATGAGGGGCTGTGTGAAGAATGGGGGGATGATGAGGCTCTGTGTGGAGAAGGAGATGATGAGGGGTTGTGTGGAGAATGGGGGATGATGAGTGGCTGTAAGAAGAATGGGGGGATGATGAGGGGCTGTGTGGAGAAGCTGACGGAGTGAGAAAAGGCCTTTCTCAAGGCAATTTCTCAAACTTAACTCTGGTGATCTCTCAGAGCTCAGCGATGCACCGTGTGACTTTCTCACTGTGCTAGCTGTAATCTCCCCGGTGTCACCGCAGTTCATCCCGCAGTCTCAGTGACCTGCTGTAATCTCAATGATGTCACAACTGCTCACCAATGCTCTCAGCACCTCATTCATCACTGTTTCTCAGCCTGGACGGTCGCTTCTTGGCACCATCCAGGTGGAAAACTGTTTATCCCCTAAATGGATTATGGCGTTGGACAGAATGATAGATAGGTGAGGGATATTGTTGCTTTATATTTTAGTTTTATTGCAGGAGACGAGGGCCTCTATGGAATGGGCGATGACATGAGTATTGTTTAATTTAGATTCATTAAAGGAGTCTGTGTCATTCTTACAATTAAAGGACTTTATTCTGGCTGTGTTGTTATTTACCATATAACTAAAGGATTTGTAATGGATAGGTGTCTTATAGATGCCTCTCCCTTACTAATCTGTGGGCTTGATGTCACCTGACAATACAAAGGTGACATCAACCCCACAAATATGAATCCCACTTGCCACTGCTGCAGGGCTAGCTGGAAGAGCCTGGCAAAGGGCCAGAATTGGCAGAGCTAATAGATGCACGTTTTCTGGGTGGCTGTGGTCTGTTGTTTTGAGACTGGGGGGCAATATCAATGGCCCTTTACCAGCCTGATAATACCAGCCCCCAGCTGTCTGCTTTGGCAAGGTTGGTTGTCAAAAATGGGGGGATTTCATGTCCTTTTTTACAATTATTTATTTAAATAATTTAAAAAAAACAGAGTGGGGACCCCTCTATTCTTGATAACCAGCCTTGCTAACGCTGACAGCTGAGGGTTGCAGCTGTGAGTTTTGCCTGGCTGGTTATCAAAAATACAGAGGAACCCAGGACGTTTTTTTTTTGTAATTGTTTAGAGTGCGAGTTGATGGGAGCAGTAGTCCTATTACCCGACGCCAGTGACCGGAGGTAAACTTTATACCTATGATCAATGCTGTGGGCTCACGCTGTCATTTGACAGCGTGAGGATCACAGCTGTCTGACCAGTGGTAATTATTTTACCACCGATGTGAAGCAGTGCTTGCTTTGCTGTGATGCACATGACAGCATGGCAAACACTTGATGTTCGGGCCCCCATTCAAGTGAATGGAGTCTGAGTACTGTTTTGGCACCCAAACTCCAACTTTTTTTTTTTAACTGTTTGACCAGACCCGAATATACAGTCCACCCATCTCTAATCCTTTGTCTAGCATGTGACTGGTGTGCGTGTGTCCTGTGTTTAGCATGTGACTGGTGTGTATATTTTCCTATAGCAATATTGTATTTCCCATTTTTCGAAATTCCATATGTACATAATATAGCACTTACTTATTTTCTATGGCAGTAATGCAGTTCCTATTTTCTAGATTCACCATTCTAAACAATCCAAAGCGCAGCTTTATATTTTCTTAATACTGGTGTGTGTGTGTCCTGTGTCTAGCATGTGTTTGATGTGTATGTGGCACAAGTCTAATTAATACAATCTTTCTGTGCTTATAAAATATAATTGTTCTCAGCAGCACTTGTCTTGTTTACACAAAATTATCTGCTGCAGATTAGGATGTTTTTAAATCAAGCGTAAAAATCATTGCACCCAACATATGAGCGTTTTGCTGGTTTATCAGGAGATTGTTTGGACAGATATACTGTATAGTTGGAAAAAATTCCCTGATTATCAGCTTGACAAGGTGGAAGCTAAGGGAAGACTATGCAGCTAATACCCCTTAGGCATGGGGGCCCTAAGAATGATTTTCTTTGGTGGGCCCAAACTACTCCAGTCCGATGCTGATCTCACCCTAGTCTTACTTTATAAAGTGTCCCTGCTCTGCAGCGAAGATTGGCACCCTATTTTGGAGGCAAAGTGGAGCCCCTCAGCAACGGCTATCCTGATGATAGCTATCTTTTCTGACACACAATCAAAAGAAAATGTATACTTTTATATGAATTACTTACAATATATCCACCCTATACTAGGCTGGCACCAAGGGAGAACAAACAAGATCCATAGATTAAATACAATGAAAATCCCTTAAGGTGTTCACTTGAGTACACTCTTGTTGTACATCATCAGGATAAGTACTGCTAAATACCATCAATTCAAGACAGCTATAAAATGACAGAAAACATACCAAATGACAGAGTAATCAATAAGGTCAAATCAATACTGCCTCTGTCATGACAGGTATTTTGTTTGATAAGCCAGGATTTGCTGACCCAATTTTTTATACGTGTCTGTGTACTCAAAGCAGTGACTGAACCCATGCTGGCGCTGCCCCCGTGACTGAAAATGGAACTCTGCGGGAGGATTAAAGTTCATTTTCTCCCTGCAGTATTTGGCAGCGTGCAGGCGCTGGGCATGTTAAGAAAAGTGCACTAATAACTCCACAAACTACGAATATTCTTTTGGCTTGTTGTCAGCTACTGTAATACTATAGTTTTTTTCTCATGTTAAAAGGATTTATGTACACTACCATTCAAAAGTTTATGGTCACTTAAAAATGTCCTTATTTTTGAAAGAAATGCACAGCTTTTTCCAATGATGCTAACATTAAGTGATTCAAAAATACACTCTACACATTGCTAATGTGGTAAATGACTATTCTAGCTGCAAACGTCTGGTTTGTAATGCAATATCTTCATAGGTGTATAGAGGCCCATTTCCAACAACCATCACTCCAGTGTTCTTATTGTACTTTGTGTTTGCTAACTGTGTAAGAAGGCTAATGGATGGTTAGAATACCCTTGAAAACCCTTGTGCAAGTATGTTAGCACAGCTGAAAACAGTTTGGCTGATTAGAGAACCTATAAATCTGACCTTCCTTTGAGCTAGTTGAGAATCTGGAGCATCACATTTGTTGGTTCCATTAAATTCTCAAAATGGCCAGAAAAAAGAACTTTCATGTGAAACTAGACAGTCTACTCTTGTTCTTAGAAATGAAGGCTATTCCATGTGAGAAATTGCCAAGAACCTGAAGATTTCCTACAATGATGTGTACTACTCCCTTCAGAGGAGAGCACAAACAGGCTCTAACGAGAGTTGAAAGAGAAGTCGGTAGTTTGAGAAATCAATGCCTCACAGGTTCTCAACTGGCAGCTTCATTAAATACTACAAGCAAAACGCCAGTGTCAACATCTACAGTGAAGAGGCGACTCCGGGATGCTGGCCTTCAGGGCAGAGTGGCAAAGAAAAAGCCATATCTGAGACAGGTCAATAAAGGAAAAGATTAATATGGGCAAAAGAACACAGACACTGGACAGAGGAATATTGGAAAAAAGTGTTATAGACAGACGAATCCAAGTTTGAGGTGTTTGGATCACACAGAAGAACATTTGTGAGATGCAGAACAACTGAAAAGAAGCTAGAAGAGTGCCTGATGCCATCTGTCAAGCATGGTGGAGGTAATGTGATGATCTGGGGTTGCCTTGGTGCTGATAAAGTGGGAGATTTGTACGAGGTAAAGGGGATTTTGAATAAGGAAGGCTATCACTCCATTTTGCAATGTCATGCCATACACTGTGGACAGCACTTGATTGGAACCAATTTCATCCTACAACAAGATACTGACCCAAAGTACACCTCCAAATTATGCAAGAACTATTTAGGGAAGAAGCAGGCAGGTGGTATTCTATCTGTAATGGAGTGGCCAGTGCAGTCACCAGATCTCAACCCCATTTAGCTGTTGTGGGAGCAGCTTGACCATATGGTATGCAAAACGTGCCCATCAAGCCAAACCAACTTGTGGAGGAGCTTATAGAAGCATGGGATGAAATTTCTCCAGATTACCTCAGCAAATTAACTGCTAGAATGCCAAAGGTCTGCAATGCTGTAATTGCTGCAAAGGGAGCATTCTTTGACGAAATCAAAGTTTGAAGGAGAAAATTATTATTTCAAGTAAAAATCTTTTTCAAATCTTGTCAATGTCTGGACTAGATTTTCAATTCATTTGGAAACTCATTTGATTAACAAAAAAAAAGTATGAGTTTTCATGGAAAACAAAAAATTGTCTTGGTGACCCTAAACTTTTGAATGGTGGTGTAAACGTGAAAGTCCTAGCATCTATGTTGTTGTGAAATCTGATTGATTGCTGAGATAAAAATTTGTATCTTCCTGACAAAATATAAATGTATAAAGGTTTAGGCAATGCATTTATATGCACAATTACCAATATAAATAAAAATATTAAGAAGTTTTAAGTTGCCTCACCCTTGGAAAGCTACATACTAAAGTTGGTAGAGTACATTGATTTATATTATCTATTGTAAGAGGGTCCCTGGTAATGTGCTGGAGGGTGGATATGTTTCACTGAGGTCATTAGCTTCAGTAATATAAACCTGGAAGTTTTCTCCAGCATGTTATGGGCTGAGGGGTTATTCGGTCATCGCAGGGTCAGGTTTATTGTGAACAGCTATAGAGTTGGGCGGGATGACTCTTCACCATATCCACAATAGGGTATGGTTCAGGAGGTAATAGTGAAGACTCTGGATTTAGTGATTGTTTTGTGTGCTCTGTAAAAGAGCTGACCTAAAGAGCTGGGATTTTGCTTAAAAGAGCTGAACCCTGAATTCTGAGTGCCGGTAATATCAGTGTTGGTCTCTTGTATAGTGGTTCTTATTTAGTAACAATATTAGGTGCCCACTTATGCCTACTTATATCCACTATATATGGTGCTCCACCACATTTGTAAGCTAGGTTACATAGTTTGGAGGGCCACAGAGATGTGCCCCCCTTTGATGAACTCTTACCTATGCACCTGGGTGCACCCCTCATCTTTCAGCATTTTGGCTAGTATCTTCTAAGGAGTATTTCAGGTCATATTTATATCCAAGAAGTATCATATCTCCTTGCAGTGATTGACATGCTAAGCATGCCGAGATGAGGAGACTTAAGGCCGCAATGCTCCTCTGGGAAATATGCTTATTATGCAAATTGTCTCTTCAGAGAGGAAGTGAACTAGAACTCTAGTGCCACCTATTGGAAGGTAGCAATCCTACAAGTCAATGTCGACCCTTTAACGAGCCTTGTCACTTGACTTAGGATAATAGCCAAACCAGAACCTCAATTTGCAGACACTGTGTTTCGGGGGTGATATCATGATTAAGGGTGCTTTGCCACCTGAAACGCGTAGATAGATAGTGTTTTTATCCTTATTGTGCTGATGTTTTTATCCTCTGCTTCTACATGAAGTGAATAAAGTACTAAGTTTTTACTTTTCACTGTCTCGTTGAGCTGGATTTTCTTTCTTTGCTTTTTGGATTCCCCACGCCTTGACACAGCGTTTCCGTGCTCCGAGTGGAACTGTTACTATGGTGAGCTGGATTTTCTTTTTCGTTTCGGGGTACTGCCAGGTCAAGTTTAATGAGAGACCTTTAAATATAGCCCTCATTTTATGACGTAACAAAGTCAAACGTATTTACATTACTTCATATTATAAATTTATTTGGAACTACAAATAGTTAACTTTAATTCAAACTGTTTATACACCTAAGCTTTAATAACAGCTAAATCTTCCCCCTAGGAGATTGCGCTGGACAGTTTCCCATTCAAGCCCACTGGCAGGGAACACTGATTCAGGAATCTTTCCTATCCACAAGAAACATCTGGCCACATTCCTATCCCAGCAAATGCATTTTGTCAGAGAATAGAAAATATGCTTTACATACAGCATTTATATAGGCATTCACTGTTCTGCAGGAAAAAACAATACATTGGTTGGAAAGGTAACAAAATGTATGTTTCATAAATATGTGTGTGTGTGTGTGTGTATTTGTATGTATATATATATATATACATATATATATATATATATATATATATATATATATATATATATATACAGTATATATACAGGGTCGGCATTAGGGGCAGACAGACCAGGCAGCTGCCTAGGGCCCCCGCTCCTCCAGGGCCCCCAGCTAGTGGCATGCTGCTAATAGCAGCACACCACTCGGCCACTATGGGACCCAATGCTGCCCCCATCGCTCATTCAACTTATCGGCACCATAGATGCCAATACAATTGAAAGCAGTGATGGAGGAGAGAGCATCAGACGCTCCCTCTCCATCACATCCCCTCTGCTTGTGACTCAGCAGGCTTGCGATTATGTCACTTTATCGTGCTCTGTGATGTGCCAGCAGTGGAGCTGATGAGACAGAATCAGAGCCTGGAACAGAGCGGGGAACAAGGAGGGGTGAGTATTGTGTGAGTGTGTGTGAGAGTGCGGGGGAGGTGCTATACTCTGTGTCTGTGTGTTGGGAGGGATCTGCACTATACTGTGTGCTGGGGGAGCTGCATTATACTGTGTGTTATGAGGATCTGCACTACACTGTGTGGTGGGGGAGCTGCACTATACTGTTTGTGGGGGGGAGCTGCACTATACTGTGTGTTAGGGAGAGCTGCACTATACTGTGTGATGGGGAGCTGCACTATACTCTGTGTGCTGGGAACTGGACTATATTGTGAGTGGGGGGCTGCATTATACTGTGTGTAGTGGGCTGCATTATACTGTGTGTATGGGGGCTGCATTATACTATGTGTGGAGGGAGGGCTGCACTATACTGTACTATACTGTGAGTGGGGGTGTTAGGGGTCGAGTTCCCACCTCTGCACAGGGAGAATCTCAAACCATCTCCACTGCGGTCTCCCATTCTTCTCCAGCCGCAGTGGAGCTTGCTCAGCGGAGACATGGGTCCCAGCGTCTGGCTCAGCCGGATACAGTGCGGATGGTTACTGCTGCCTTTCCAGGCTCAGCCGTTGTGGCCAGTACTGGTCAGCAGCAAGCAGATGTCTCTGGGACTAAGTCCTGCTTTTCCCCTTCTGAGCATACCCAGGGTAAGTCCTCTCATTGGAGGTCGGGGGTCACATGCTCAGGTACTACTGCAGCTCCCATTGGTCCTCTAGGAAGGTCCTGAAGTGGCTCAGGTACTGGAGCAGCTTACATTGGTCCTCTAGGAAGGTCCTGTAGTTGCTGCAGCTGTAGTTCACTTATACCGCCATATAGTACCGTCAGTACTAGCAGCGGGTTTTACTCTTGCACAGTGGACCCCGGGTTGCGAACACTCCTATTACTCTATAAATATATATTTGGTGCGTTCCGCCAAACCCTAACAAGGAGCTGCATTATACTGTGTGTGGGGGGCTGCATTATACTGTGTGCGGTAGGCTGCCCTATACTGTGTGTGGCTGCATTATACTGCATGTGGGGGGCTGCATTATATTGTGTGTGTGTGGCTGCAGTATTCTCTGAGGTGGGCTGCAGTATCCTCTGGGGGAGAAAAAAAACAGGTAATCCACACAGCTGCGGTACCAGGGGAGTTAAGAAAATTCCTTCCCAGGAATCTTGGGTGCCAAACCGTGTAATGAAATCATAATGACAAAGTCTGTATCCAAAAGTAGAAAAAAGTTGGCACTCACCGTCCCATTAAAAGACAGAAGCAGGAGAGTCTTGTGTGGAGACGCCATGGATGACGACCATTTCGTGCTGGTATGCGCTTCTATGGGTCCACAACAGGTCCACATACTCTGAGGGGGGCTGCAGTATACTCTATGAGGGGGGTTGCAGTATACTCTATCAAGGACCATGGAAAGTGTATTATACTATATGCACTATATGGAACTTGCATTATACTGTATCGAGGACTATCTGTGCCCATTATTCTTCCTCAATCAGTGTAAAGAAACTCAGGAACAAGCGTCAAATGACTTCGTTATTGCCAGTCACACTTGTTTAACAGCCTGAACTCTGCACCTGTAAATACAACCAAAATGTTTGTGTGATATAGAATATGTGAGCATTTGGGGACCCATTTTAAACTTTTGCCCAGGGCCCCACATTCTCTTAAACCACCTCTGTATATATTGTGGAGCTTTGGCCTCGGATACAGCTAGGGGGCGCTGTTGTTCTCCCCAAAATGTGCATGCAGATGGATGGAGTCCATAGATGTGCATGAGAGTCACAGATCTCCGGTCCAGGTTTTCCAGGTGGCTGAAGGCCACAGGTTTGTGTGTGTTTAAAAACCCTGCAGTAAGGGGTATGGGTGTGTCAGGTGTCTGGCCAGGTCAGGCCAGGTGTGCGAGGTGCACGTCAGTGTCAGTCTGGTGTGTGCTGGTCTGCAGAGTGCATGGAGGCCAGCAGAGCCAGCACCCAGGGCAGCTGAATAGCCCTGGCACCCACAGCGTACACAGAGATGCAAGTCGTCCATGGTACTGGTCTTGGATGTGGACAGTCCTGTGCCTGGAGGTGGATGTCCTGTGCCCGTAGGAGTCGGGTGTGGACAGTTCTGTGCCCGGAGGTGGATGTCCTGTACCCAAAAGAGGACTAGCATGTGCAACGATTGCAAACAGGTGTATATGGTGCCCGGCTGCTATCCGGAGGATATCCTGAACTGTGTACGACTGTGTGAGTAAAGAGTCTGTAAAGAGACTGTGATACAGCGATGCAGGACACCCACGAGAACTAGTCAGAGGAGGGCTGGCGTGTGTAGTGTCTGCAACATATGAGGCTGTGTGTATGGAGACGTATAGAAACTGTGAGATGGCATGCGGTCGCCCAGGGAAACTGGACAAGGTAAGTCTGGCCTGTTTAGGGATCGCAAATCTAAAGCCATGTGATATGTATTGCTTTGAACTGGTGTAAACTGGTCACTGATAATATTCACTGAAGTTATATGCATTTATGTGAATTGGACTTTAATGCTGTTAAGAAACACATTAAAAGAGACTTTTGTGTTTGAATTTGTGGGTCACTGCTTCTTCACTGCGTACGATGCTACTGCAGCTTTACAATATATATACAGTATATATATATATATATATACATCTATTTACAGTATATATATATATATATATATATATATATAGTGTACACACCCATATTGTGGAGGTTAAATATAGAATACTATATGTTAATAAGGTTAGTTGGGTTTCGATGTGAGGTGGGGCCAAGATGATGTTGGTGGAGGGTGGGCCGGGGTTAGGAGAGCTTTCCCCTGAAATAAGTAGCACTGAAAAAGAGAAAGAGCAAATAGTTCTTGAATTTCTGACATATTAATTGTGCAATATCTTTGGACAAAGTGGACTGAGATAATTCAGGAAGGTGAAAAGAGCATGGGAGCTGTCCATGGGAGAGGGAAGGATAGAGGGGCTGATGGTAGGGGGATGGGTTGGTGAATGTGGATGACAAATGGGTATGTGGATGACAAAAGCACACAGGAAGATGGACTTAGAAATTAAGCACATAGTTAAAATGGAGTATAAAGTATGGGTTACCTGACTTTAGCCCTGACTAACTGCCATTGAATTACTCACTTGCCAATGAGGACACTTTGTGTAAGACGACACATGCATACACCCCACACATGTGCACCTCTTATGAAGCTTCTAGGTTTATGGGGCAGACTAACATCAGGTAAGAGGGATTGTGGGAGTGGGAGGTCAGCTGGTTTAGCATTAATTAATAGCTGGTCAATTCTCAAGGGGGATTAATAGCTGATCAAAAACAGACAGATCTAACACTATGACTACATCTACACAGCATAACACATTTCACCATCAAATAAAGTCTACAATGAGGGAAGGATGAACATATATCAGAGAGTATTGAATAGAATGCAGTGGAATAAAAAAATATACCTGTGCTGAGATAATCTTATAAATGTGCCCCTGCTGTGAACAGTGTAATGGCCACCTCTGACTTTTGCAAGAACATGGTCTGATCAGACCACAGCTCCTGGTAAGGGGAGGACACAAAAAAGGGTATACAGACAGGACAGCTCAGGATAATAACTGATTATTTTTGTGAGCTAAATCATTTTCCTGCCTCTTTTTGAACAATGTTCTACCCCACAGAAAGAATTACCTACAACCTACATGCTGTAATGTCTGTATATTCTTTTGCATCCTTCCCTGGCCAAGAGATGTGGCATGAATAGATCATGTTCCAGCACGGTCAGATGCAGCCATAATACAGGACATAGCAGGAGCACATTTATACGATTATATCAGCACAGGAACATTTTTATTTTAACCCCTTCCCGACCCATGACGCCACGTAGGCGTCATGAAAGTCGGTGCCAATCCGACCCATGACGCCTATGTGGCGTCATGGAAAGATCGCGTCCCTGCAGATCGGGTGAAAGGGTTAACTCCCATTTCACCCGATCTGCAGGGACAGGGGGAGTGGTAGTTTAGCCCAGGGGGGGTGGCTTCACCCCCCCCCCCCCCGTGGCTACGATCACTCTGATTGGCTGTTGAAAGTGAAACTGCCAATCAGAGCGATTTGTAATATTTCACCTATTATAACTGGTGAAATATTACAATCCAGCCATGGCCGATGCTGCAATATCATCGGCCATGGCTGGAAATACTAATGTGCCCCCACCCCACCGATCGCCCCCCCAGCCCTCCGATCTGTGCGGTACACTGCTCCCCTCCGTCCTGTGCTCCGCTCCCCCCGTGCTCATGTCCGCTCACCCCCGTGCTCCAATCACCCCCCCGTGCTCCGTTCCACCCCTCCCGCGCTCCGATCCACCCCCCATGCTCCGATCCCCCCCCCGTGCACCCCCCCTTTCCATCATACTTACCGATCTTGCCGGGGTCCGTCCGTCTTCTCCCTGGGCGCCGCCATCTTCCAAAATGGCGGGCGCATGCGCAGTGCGCCCGCCGAATCTGCCGGCCGGCAGATTCGTTCCAAAGTGCATTTTGATCACTAAGATAGATTATATCTCAGTGATCAAAATAAAAAAAATTATAAATGATCCCCCCCCCTTTGTCACCCCCATAGGTAGGGACAATATAAAAATAAAGATTTTTTTTTCCACTAATGTTAGAATATGGTTAGGGTTAGAGCTAGGGTTAGGGGTAGGGTTAGGGTTAGGGGTAGGGTTAGGGCTAGGGTTAGGGCTAGGGTTAGGGCTATGGTTAGGGGTAGGGTTAGGGGTAGGGTTAGGGCTAGGGTTAGGGCTAGGGTTAGGGCTAGGGTTAGGGCTAGGGTTAGGGTTTCGGTATGTGCACATGTATTCTGGTCCTCTGCGGATTTTTCCGCTGCGGATTTGATAAATCCGCAGTGCTAAACCGCTGCGGATTTATGGCGGATTTACCGCGTTTTTTTCTGCGCATTTCACTGCGGTTTTACAACTGCGATTTTCTATTTGAGCAGTTGTAAAACCGCTGCGGAATCCGCAGAAAGAAGTGACATGCGGGAAATGATGAGGGCGTCCACAAGCATTTTAGTAGATTGGGGGTTGAGGAAAGGACGGATCCTGGAGATATTTTTGAGCTGGAGGCGACAGGAGGTGGAAAGAGCTTGGATGTGTGGTTTGAAGGACAGGGCAGAGTCGAAGGTTACTCCGAGGCAGCGGACTTCGGGTACAGGGGAAAGCATGATGTCATTGACTGCGATAGATAGGTCAAGTAAGGAAGATTTGTGGGATGGAGGAAAGATGATGAGTTCAGATTTGTCCACATTGAGTTTGAGGAAGCGAGAGGAGAAGAAGGAGGATATGGCTGATAGGCACTCTGGGATTCTGGACAGCAGAGCGGTGACGTCTGGGCCAGAGAGGTAGATCTGAGTGTCGTCAGCATAGAGGTGGTACTGGAATCCATGGGACTTTATGAGTTGTCCCAAGCCAAGTGTATAGATTGAGAAGAGTAGGGGTCCTAGAACAGAGCCTTGGGGGACTCCAACAGAGAGAGGGTGGGATGAGGAGGTAGTATGGGAGTGGGAGACGCTGAATGTGCGGTTGGAAAGGTAGCAATCAAGGATAACCTATACAAAAAGTTTTAGAATACAACATACTGGAAATGGCCAGGCATTACGTTAGTTTTCTACTTTTGCAACAATATCAATTTGAGAAAATCATAAAACTTCTAGTGTAAATTATGTATCAATTTCTACCTATTTTAAAGACATCTGTTTGCAGTCAATTACTGGAAACACTCTTATTTCTATTTTGAGGCACAAAAGTCCTAGTCATATTCTGCTAGGACAGCTGCAGAGCTTGCTAAATCTATAAGAGCTCCCTATTGTAATGGGTTCTGCACCTCTGTCAGCAGGACATCATCAGAATAGGTATTTATGTTCAGGATGTGAAGAAGAATGTTTCTATTAGCGTATATGCAAATTTTTCATCACACCTCATTATACAATGATTACATTTTACTTGTCTTTGACAGGTAAACCCCTATGAGACTCAAGATATATTGTACTATAAAGGGTTTAGTCACTTATATGTAAAGTCCCCTATTGCCATGTATGTTTTTCCACAAAGAGTGATTATTCTCAGTGGGAGAAATAAAATAATAATCTTTTAGCTATGATAGCTTTTAATGGCTAACAAAAATAAAATAATGATGCTACAAAGCAAGGTTTCTAGACTATTTAGGTCTCATCATCAGGCATGGTTTGACAAGGTATCTGAAGAAACAAAAATACATAGCCAAAAAGAGCAGAGACATGACATAATAATGGATATTAAAAACAAACAAACAAGCTGAGCCCAGAGAATGAATCCTTCATTAGCTTAACCCCTTTATGACTGCTGATACGCCTTTTAACAGTGGCAGTTAAGGGTACTTATTCCTCAGCGCCATTTTTTTACGGTGCTGAGAAATAGGGTTATAGTGCCCCCAGCGTTGGAAATTCTCCGGGGTCTCAGCTACCGGGGTAGCTGAGACCCTGGAAAACATGATCCAGGTCGGTTTTTACCGACCCCAGTGTTGCGATCACCGTTATTCACAGAATAAAGGCGATGGCAAAAAATGGTCCGGTTTCCTATTTATTTCTCTCTCTTGCCCATAAATTGTAGGTTTAGCCCAGAGTGACATGTTTGTCCTAAGTTGTAGGCTGGTGGCCCAAGAGTGGCATGCACAGTAGAGTAGGACCCATCAGAGGGAGATCACCTTGCCGTGGTTGATGGGCACACATGAATTGGCCAATTTATACGCTAAGAATCTTCATTTTATCTATAACTGTAAGTTTTATGAAAAAAAAAATTTTGAAAAATTTTTTATGAAAAAATATTTTTGAGTAGTATGATTCATATCGAATATTTGTCTGTGTTTTCACATGGCCTAGATTCATATACATGTGCTGCTGTGTTTCTTTATATCTATATGATACAGCTTGCAGCTTGCATGTGTTCACATTGGGAGTGCTGGTTGTTTTTTTTTTTCTTTGTTTAGTGTATGGATGTGGCTGCATCCAGACTGATCTTGCACTCCTCCCATTGACCTTGCAGGTGGCGGTAATCATCTCTACTTGCCCATAAATTGTAGGTTTAGCCCAGAGTGACATGTTTGTCCTAAGTTGTAGGCTGGTGGCCCAAGAGTGGCATGTACAGTAGAGTAGGACCCATCAGAGGGAGATCACCTTGCCGTGGTTGATGGGCACACAAGAATTGGCCAATTTATGCGCTAAGAATCTTCATTTTATCTATCACTGTAAGTTTTATGAAAAAAAAATTTTTGAAAATTTTTTTATGGAAAAATATTTTTTAGTAGTATGATTCATATCGAATATTTGTCTGTGTTTTCACATGGCCTAGATTCATATACATGTTCTGCTGTGTTTCTTTATATCTATATGATACAGCTTGCAGCTTGCATGTGTTCACATTGGGAGTGCTGGTTGTTTTTTTTTCTTTGTTTATATATATATATATATATATATATATATATATATTCGGTGCGTTCCGCCAACCCTAACAATTACTATCATGAAGTACAATATGTCATGAAAAAACATTCTCAGAATCAGTGGGATCCGTTGAAGCGTTCTAGAGCTAGAACCTCATAAAGTGACAGTGGTCAGAATTATAAAAATTGGCTTGGTCATTACGTACAAAATTGGCTCTGTCACTAAGGGGTTAAATATGTCATGTGGGAGTTTTATTGTTCCAAACCTGATGCCCTCATTGTCTTTGGACCAGATTCAAATTTCTCAGATTTTGTATTAAGTCTTAAACCCTTGTATAAAAGGAAGAAAAAAGAAGGTACAAAAATAGTGCACTCAACCAGTAGCAATATAAAAAATAGCTTTATTGATAACAAAAGAAAGTGCACATACATAATAAGAACATTTAAAAACACTTAAAACAAATACAAGGATTCAAAGTACCATATGGCAGCCAAAATATAGTCTATCCAGATAGAGATGCTACCTGATAATGCTTTATGATTAAATAACGGATGAAGGCATATTATCCCATAATTAAACCACCCATAAGCCGTTTTATATAGTTTTGAATATTATGCAGGAGTAAAGCATACACTAAATATAGTGTAGATCAGGAGGGTCATAGGCTACTTACAAGACAATATGGACTCTGAATCATGATCATTACATGCAATGCCAATATAACACGTGTCACTCAGAGGTTATGGTGATATAGCTAGAAAATAAAAAGATAGTATAAACTCACCAGATCTTCAATGTAAGGCAGCATGAATGATCCCCACCATCCCTACACGTATCGCTATCAAATGTAGCTTCGTCAGGGGAGGATGCTCTGATCTCACTTCTATCCATATGTATATGAGAGTAAGTGCACTTACTGCCATTACCAAGATCGCCAATACCTGTGTTGGCAAGCAAGGAATAGCGCTGTATTCTCCTCATGGCTAATTATCCCCATGCTAGTCAGCAAACGGTCCAATGTGCGTGCCATACACCAGAAGTAGGATAATGCAGAGAACGCCTATAGAAACAAGGGGGCATCCCTCCTGTCACCATTTGTGCTGATCTAGGTTGAGGTCAATCATACACATGTGCAGAAAGACAGGGTTTTCCCTCTGCCTGCGTTCCACCATTCCTTCTCTGCAAGTCTTAAACCCTTATGATAGATTCAGTAATGTGTGAAGTAGGGTTGAGCGAAACAGATCGGACATTTTCAAAAGTCGCCGACTTTCGGCAAAGTCGGGTTTCATGAAACTCGACCTGATCCTAGTGTGGGATCGGCCATGAGGTCGGCGATCTTCGCACCAAAGTCGCGTTTCGTATGACGCTTTCAGCGCCATTTCTCATCCAATGAAGGAGGATGCAGAGTGTGGGCAGCGTGATGACATAGGTCTCAGTCCCCACCATCTTAGAGAAGGGCATTACAGTGATTGGCTTGCTGTCTGCGGCATCACAGGGGCTATAAAGGGGCGTGCACGCCGACCACCATCTTACTTCTGCCGATCTTAGCATAGGGAGAGGTTGGTGCAGCTTCATCAGAAGAAGGGATATAGTTAGGGAGGGAATATTAACCCCGAAACTGCTTGTGCTGTAGCGATTTCCACTGTCTAACACCACCTTTTCTTTGCAGGGACAGTGGAGTTTATTTTTTTGTGCATCAGCTCTGTAGCTTATTAAGCTGTCCTATAAGGCTCCCTGATAGCTGCAATCCAAAGTAATGCCAACTACTGGGTTGCTACACTCTTAGATCCCCGCTACAAAAGAAAATTTGGCGAAATATTTCCTGCCATAGAAAGGCATTCACGCATGCAGGAGTATCAGCAGAGACTGTTACAGAATCTAACATCTGCTTTTCCACAAAGCATCTGTGGTGCACGTAGTGAATCTCTGAGTTCTAACTTTCCAACCGTGGGACAATCGAGTCATCACTCAAACCGTAACAGTAACATCGTATCTGGTGGTAACAGCAATTTTTTCCAATCGTTTCAAGATTTTTTTAGACCATCCTTTGCAAGGCCACAGAAGACAAGAAGTCTGACGCACAGCCAACGCCTAGAGAGGATGGTACAAGAGAATCTCCAAGTTAACATCGATGTCATGACTGTGGAACTGGACCCTTGCTCATTTTGGGCTTCCTATCTTGAAAAATGGCCTGAGCTCGCCATTCACGCCTTGGAGATCTTGTCGTGCCCCGCAGCCAGCGTTCTCTCTGAACGTGTGTTCAGCGCTGCTGGTGGTGTGCTGACAGATAAGCTCACATGGCTGTCCAGTGACAATGTAGACAGACTAACGTTCATCAAGATGAACAAATCCTGGATCCGCAAGGACTTTTCTACCCCTGTGTCATCCTGGGGAGACTAAAAGCTTGATGATTTTTGAAAATCACCTCACCAACCGTTTTAAAAAACTCTGGCGAAATTGATGCCACTTAAGTGGTGTCTGTGGACGAATTTTTTGAAAAGATGGGGACTCTTTATTTAGTCCCCTTGCTGTGTTTTACATGATGTTGCCATTGTCAATTCCAGGTGGGTGGGGTCATCTTCAGAGTGGTTTACTCATACTATGGCCTGGGATTCAGAGGTCTGCTCCAAAGCTTCAGTGTCTGCTAGTCAGCAGAGTAGCCCACCCACCCACCGCCTGTTTACCTAAGTACTATTTTTTAATGGCATCTAGCCCAGGAAATCCTTTTGAGCCTAGTAGAATTTTGTGCTACTCAGCAGCGTACCCCACCTATGAAGCAAGCTACACCGCCTGTTTACCTAAGTACTATTTTTTAACGGCATCTAGCCCAGGAAATCCTTTTGGGCCTACTATAATTTTGTGCTACTCAGCAGAGTACCCCACCCATGAAGCAAGCTACACCACCTATTGATCTAATTACTAATTTTTAACTGCATCTAGCCCAGGAAATCGTTTTGTACCTAGTAGCATTTTGTGCTACTCAGCAGAGTACCCCACCCATGAAGCAAGCTACACCGCCTTCTTCCTTTCTCAATCGACTCTGGGGTGTCCACTCTCCCTCCAGCTCTCTCCTTCTCACAGGTTGACTACCTCGTGTATTCACACTGTGGCGAATCTTTTGGTCCAGGCATAAGAAGTCGTTGAGGTAAAGAGTAATATGTGCCACCTTATAAATGTCCATGACGACACATTCAAGGAAGCAACTAAATGCCTCAAATAGTGAGCAGGATAAGGAGCACCCCATGGGCAAGCAGCGATCTATGTGGTATGCTCCTTCACAGAAGCAGCCCAATGGGAGGACACTATTCGGAGGCACAGGTAGTAACCGGAATGCCCCCTCAATGTCTGTTTTGGCCATTAGAGTGCCCCTTCCCAACTTCTTGACCCACCCGATTGCCTCGTCAAAGGAGGTACAGTACATAGTACTGTACTTGGTTCCGCGTTGATGTTGTCGTTTACTGACCTGCCCCTTGGATATGACAAATGGTGTTTCAATGGGGTTCGACGGTGTTCGTCAAACATTCGTTGAACACGTCCCAGTTCAATGAACCGAACCGATCTCGAACACTAGGGAGGTGGCTCAATATTAGTTTCCACTGTATAGCCAAATGCGACATGGTGTCTGATCTCAATTCCAGCCAATTCTGCGTTGAAAAAGTAAAACAGTGCTCCTTCCCTTCCAAGCTCTCCCGTGCGCCCAAACAGGGGTTTACCCCAACATTTCACAGCTCTGCGTTATTACCGTATATACTCGAGTGTAAGCCGAGATTTTCAGCCCATTTTTTGGGGTTGAAAGTCTCCCTCTCGGCGTATACTCAAGTCATACCCAGGGGTCAGTAGGGGAGGGGGAGCAGGGGCTGTCTAATTATACTCACCTGCTCCTGGTGCGGTGCAATCCCTGCTTCTCCAGCGCCGGCAGCTTCTTCCTGTACTGAGCGGTCACTTGGTACCGCTCATTACAGTAATGAATGTGCGGCTCCACCTCCCATAGGGGTAACGCTGACCGCTCAATACAGGAAGAAGCTGCGGCGCTGGCAAGCAGGGACTGCACTGCACCAGAAGCAGGTGAGTATTATGGGGAGGGGAGCGCTGCGCGATATTCACCTGTCCCACGTTCTGGGCGCCGCTCAGTCTTCAGTGTCTTCTGCAGTGACGCTCAGGTCAGAGGGCGCGGTGACGTGGTTAGTGCGCGCCCTCTGCCTGAACGTCAGGGCAGAAGATGCTGAAGAGGGAGCGGTGCCGGAACGAAGTCAGGTGAATATTGAAAGTGCCGAGGGCCTGAGCAACGGAGAGGTGAGTGAGTATGTGATTTTTTTTTTATCGGAGCAACAGCAAATGGGGCAAGTGTCTGTATGGAGCATCTTATGGGGCCATAATCAACATTTGTGCAGGATTATATGGGGCAAGTGTCTGTATGGGGCCATAATCAATGTTTGTGCAGCACTATATGGCACAAATATCTTTATGGAGCATCTTATGGGGCCATAATCAACGTTTGTGCAGCACTCTATGGCGCAAATATCTTTATGGAGCATCTTATAGGGCCATAATTAATGTTTGTGGAGCATTACAGTATATGGGGTGTTGTGAATTCTGTGGCAGAGCTCCCTCCTGTGGTCACAAGTGGTACTTCGGCTGGTTCTCTCTGTGAGCTTCCGTTGGTGGAGGAAAGTGGTACTGCGGCTTCTGAGTTTCCTTCCTCAGGTGATGTGGTGAAGTCGTTAGGTGCTGCTCTATTTAACTCCACCTAGTGCTTTGATCCTGGCCTCCAGTCAATGTTCTAGTATTGGACCTGTTTCCTCCTGGATCGTTCCTGTGGCCTGCTGCTCTGCATAGCTAAGTTCCTCTTTGCTATTTGTTTGCTGTTTTTTTCTGTCCAGCTTGTCAATTTGTTTTTTTCTACTTGCTGGAAGTTCTGGGACGCAGAGGGTGTACCTCCGTGCCGTTAGTTCGGTACGGAGGGTCTTTTTGCCCCCTTTGCGTGGTTTTTGTAGGGTTTTGTGTTGACCGCAAAGTTACCTTTCCTATCCTCGCTCTGTTCAGAAAGTTGGGCCTCACTTTGCTAAATCTATTTCATCTCTACGTTTGTCTTTTCATCTTAACTCACAGTCATTATATGTGGGGGCTGCCTTTTCCTTTGGGGTATTTCTCTGAGGCAAGGTAGGCTTATTTTCTATCTTCAGGCTAGCTAGTTTCTCAGGCCGTGCCGAGTTGCATAGGGAGCGTTAGGCGCAATCCACGGCTGCCTTTAGTGTGGTTGGAGAGGATTAGGGATTGCGGTCAACAAAGTTCCCACATCTCAGAGCTCGTTCTTGTTTTTTGGGTTATTGCCAGGTCACTGTATGTGCGCTGACCTCTATGTCCATTGTGGTACTGAATTACCTTTCATGACAGTACTGGAGGCCCAAAGTACTAATGATTCCCAATAGAGGGAAAAAAGAAGTTCTGAGACCATTTTTTTTTCTTTGCACTGTGTTTTGCCTTTTTTTTCCCCTAGACATTTGGGTGGTTCAGGACACAGGTGTAGCAATGGACATTAAAGGTCTGTCTTCATGTGTGGATCAGCTCACGGCAAGAGTACAAAGTATTCAAGACTTTGTGGTTCAGAATTCTATGTTAGAACCGAGAATTCCTATTCCTGATTTGTTTTTTGGAGATAGAACTAAATTTCTGAGTTTCAAAAATAATTGTAAACTATTTCTGGCTTTGAAACCTCGCTCCTCTGGTGACCCAGTTCAACAAGTTAGGATCGTTATTTCTTTTTTGCGTGGCGACCCTCAGGACTGGGCATTTTCTCTTGCGTCAGGAGATCCTGCATTAAGTAATATCGATGCATTTTTCCTGGCGCTCGGATTGCTGTACGATGAGCCTAATTCTGTGGATCAGGCAGAGAAGAATTTGCTGGCTCTGTGTCAGGGTCAGGATGAAATAGAGGTATATTGTCAGAAATTTAGAAAGTGGTCCGTACTCACTCAGTGGAATGAAGGTGCGCTCGCAGCTATTTTCAGAAAAGGTCTCTCTGAAGCCCTTAAGGATGTCATGGTGGGATTTCCTATGCCTGCTGGTCTGAATGAGTCTATGTCTTTGGCCATTCAGATCGGTCGACGCTTGCGCGAGCGTAAATCTGTGCACCATTTGGCGGTATTACCTGAGCTTAAACCTGAGCCTATGCAGTTTGATAGGACTTTGACCAGAGTTGAACAGCAAGAACACAGACGTCTGAATGGGCTGTGTTTCTACTGTGGTGATTCCACTCATGCTATCTCTGATTGTCCTAAGCGCACTAAGCGGTTCGCTAGGTCTGCCACCATTGGTACGGTACAGTCAAAATTTCTTCTGTCTGTTACCTTGATCTGCTCTTTGTCATCGTATTCTGTCATGGCATTTGTGGACTCAGGCGCTGCTCTGAATTTGATGGACTTGGAGTATGCTAGGCGTTGTGGGTTTTTCTTGGAGCCCTTGCAGTGTCCTATTCCATTGAGAGGAATTGATGCTACGCCTTTGGCCAAGAATAAGCCTCAGTACTGGACCCAGCTGACCATGTGCATGGCTCCTGCACATCAGGAGGTTATTCGCTTTCTGGTGTTGCATAATCTGCATGATGTGGTCGTGTTGGGGTTGCCATGGCTACAAGTCCATAATCCAGTATTAGATTGGAAATCCATGTCTGTGTCCAGCTGGGGTTGTCAGGGGGTACATGGTGATGTCCCATTTCTGACTATTTCGTCATCCACCCCTTCTGAGGTTCCTGAGTTCTTGTCTGATTACCGGGATTTATTTGATGAGCCCAAGTCCGATACCCTACCTCCGCATAGGGATTGTGATTGTGCTATCGATTTGATTCCTGGTAGTAAATTCCCAAAAGGTCGACTGTTTAATTTATCTATGCCTGAGCACGCCGCTATGCGGAGTTATGTGAAGGAGTCTTTGGAGAAGGGGCATATTCGCCCGTCATCGTCGCCATTAGGAGCATGGTTCTTTTTTGTAGCCAAGAAGGATGGTTCACTGAGACCTTGTATAGATTACCGCCTTCTAAATAAGATCACGGTTAAATTTCAGTACCCCTTGCCATTGTTATCTGATTTGTTTGCTCGGATTAAGGGGGCTAGTTGGTTCACCAAGATAGATCTTCGTGGTGCGTATAATCTTGTGCGTACTAAGCGAGGCGATGAGTGGAAAACTGCATTTAATACGCCCGAGGGCCATTTTGAGTATCTAGTAATGCCATTCGGACTTGCCAATGCTCCATCAGTGTTTCAGTCCTTTATGCATGACATCTTCCGAGAGTACCTGGATAAATTCCTGATTGTGTACTTAGATGACATTTTGATCTTCTCGGATGATTGGGAGTCTCATGTGAAGCAGGTCAGAACGGTGTTTCAGGTCCTGCGTGCTAATTCTTTGTTTGTGAAGGGATCAAAGTGTCTCTTTGGTGTTCAGAAGGTTTCATTTTTGGGGTTCATCTTTTCCCCTTCTACTATCGAGATGGACCCTGTTAAGGTCCAAGCCATCCATAATTGGACTCAGCCGACATCTCTGAGAAGTCTGCAAAAGTTCCTGGGCTTTGCTAATTTTTATCGTCGCTTCATCTGCAATTTTTCTAGTATTGCTAAACCATTGACCGATTTGACCAAGAAAGGTGCTGATTTGGTCAACTGGTCTTCTGCTGCGGTGGAAGCTTTTCAAGAGTTGAAGCGTCGTTTTTCTTCTGCCCCTGTGTTGTGTCAACCAGATGTTTCGCTTCCGTTCCAGGTCGAGGTTGATGCTTCTGAGATTGGAGCAGGGGCTGTTTTGTCGCAGAGAAGTTCTGATTGCTCGGTGATGAAACCATGCGCCTTCTTTTCCAGGAAGTTTTCGCCTGCTGAGCGAAATTATGATGTGGGCAATCGAGAGTTGCTGGCCATGAAGTGGGCATTCGAGGAGTGGCGTCATTGGCTTGAAGGAGCTAAACATCGCGTGGTGGTCTTGACTGATCATAAGAACTTGACTTATCTCGAGTCCGCCAAGCGGTTGAATCCTAGACAAGCTCGTTGGTCGTTGTTTTTTGCCCGTTTTGACTTTGTGATTTCATACCTTCCGGGCTCTAAAAATGTGAAGGCGGATGCTCTGTCTAGGAGTTTTGTGCCCGACTCTCCGGGTGTATCTGAGCCGGCGAGTATCCTCAAAGAGGGAGTAATTGTGTCTGCCATCTCCCCTGATTTGCGGCGGGTGCTGCAAAAATTTCAGGCTAATAAACCTGATCGTTGCCCAGCGGAGAAACTGTTTGTCCCTGATAGGCGGATGAATAAAGTTATCTCTGAGGTTCATTGTTCGGTGTTGGCTGGTCATCCTGGAATCTTTGGTACCAGAGAGCTAGTGGCTAGATCCTTTTGGTGGCCATCTCTGTTGCGGGATGTGCGTACTTTTGTGCAGTCCTGTGGGATTTGTGCTCGGGCTAAGCCCTGCTGTTCTCGTGCCAGTGGGTTGCTTTTGCCCTTGCCAGTCCCGAAGAGGCCTTGGACACATATCTCTATGGATTTTATTTCAGATCTTCCCGTCTCTCAAAAGATGTCAGTCATTTGGGTGGTCTGTGATGGCTTCTCTAAGATGGTCCATTTGGTACCCTTGTCTAAATTGCCTTCCTCCTCTGATTTGGTGCCATTGTTTTTCCAGCATGTGGTTCGTTTACATGGCATTCCAGAGAATATCGTTTCTGACAGAGGTTCCCAGTTTGTTTCGAGGTTTTGGCGAGCCTTTTGTGGTAGGATGGGCATTGACTTGTCTTTTTCCTCGGCTTTCCATCCTCAGACTAATGGCCAGACCGAACGAACCAATCAGACCTTGGAAACATATCTGAGATGCTTTGTTTCTGCTGATCAGGATGACTGGGTGTCCTTTTTGCCTTTGGCTGAGTTCGCCCTTAATAATCGGGTCAGCTCGGCTACCTTGGTTTCACCGTTTTTCTGCAACTCTGGGTTCCATCCTCGTTTCTCTTCAGGGCAGGTTGAGTCTTCGGACTGTCCTGGTGTGGATACTGTGGTGGACAGGTTGCAGCAGATTTGGACTCATGTAGTGGACAATTTGACTTGGTCCCAGGAGAAGGCTGAACGTTTCGCTAATCGCAGACGCTGTGTGGGTCCCCGACTTCGGGTTGGGGACTTGGTTTGGTTATCTTCTCGTCATATTCCTATGAAGGTTTCCTCTCCTAAGTTTAAACCTCGTTTTATTGGTCCGTATAGGATTTCTGAGGTTCTTAATCCTGTGTCTTTTCATCTGACCCTTCCAGATTCTTTTTCCATACATAACGTATTCCATAGGTCATTGTTGCGGAGATACGTGGCACCTATGGTTCCATCTGTTGATCCTCCTGCCCCAAATTTGGTGGAGGGGAGTTGGAGTATATTGTGGAGAAGATTTTGGATTCTCGTGTTTCAAGGCGGAAACTCCAGTATCTGGTTAAGTGGAAGGGTTATGCTCAGTGTTGTGAATTCTGTGGCTGAATTCACTCCTGTGGTCACAAGTGGTACTGCAGCTTCTAAGTTTCCTCCCTCAGGTGTTCTGGTGAGCTCGTTAACTGCTTCATTACTTAACTCCGCCTGATGCTATCCTTGCTCCTTGTCAATGTTTCAGTGTTGGATCTGAGCTTCTCCTGATTGTTCCTGTGACCTGCTGCTCTGTATAGCTAAGTGCTTTTTGCTTTTTTGTTGCTTTTTTTCTGTCCAGCTTGTCTTTTGTTTTGCTGGAAGCTCTGAGACGCAAAGGGTGTACCGCCGTGCCGTTAGTTCGGCACGGTGGTTTTTTTTTGCCCCCTTTGCGTGGTTTTGCTTTAGGGTTTTTTGTAGACTGCAAAGTTCGCTTTACTGTCCTCGCTCTGTCGTAGAATATCGGGCCCCACTTTGCTGAATCTATTTCATCCCTACGTTTTGTCTTTTCATCTTACTCACAGTCATTATACAGTGGGGCAAAAAAGTATTTAGTCAGTCAGCAATAGTGCAAGTTCCACCACTTAAAAAGATGAGAGGCATCTGTAATTTACATCATAGGTAGACCTCAACTATGGGAGACAAACTGAGAAAAAAAAATCCAGAAAATCACATTGTCTGTTTTTTTAACAATTTATTTGCATATTATGGTGGAAAATAAGTATTTGGTCAGAAACAAACAATCAAGATTTCTGGCTCTCACAGACCTGTAACTTCTTCTTTAAGAGTCTCCTCTTTCCTCCACTCATTACCTGTAGTAATGGCACCTGTTTAAACTTGTTATCAGTATAAAAAGACACCTGTGCACACCCTCAAACAGTCTGACTCCAAACTCCACTATGGTGAAGACCAAAGAGCTGTCAAAGGACACCAGAAACAAAATTGTAGCCCTGCACCAGGCTGGGAAGACTGAATCTGCAATAGCCAACCAGCTTGGAGTGAAGAAATCAACAGTGGGAGCAATAATTAGAAAATGGAAGACATACAAGACCACTGATAATCTCCCTCGATCTGGGGTTCCACGCAAAATCCCACCCCGTGGGGTCAGAATGATCACAAGAACGGTGAGCAAAAATCCCAGAACCACGCGGGGGGACCTAGTGAATGAACTGCAGAGAGCTGGGACCAATGTAGCAAGGCCTGCCATAAGTAACACACTACGCCACCATGGACTCAGATCCTGCAGTGCCAGAAGTGTCCCACTGCTTAAGCCAGTACATGTCCGGGCCCGTCTGAAGTTTGCTAGAGAGCATTTGGATGATCCAGAGGAGTTTTGGGAGAATGCCCTATGGTCTGATGAAACCAAACTGGAACTGTTTGGTAGAAACACAACTTGTCATGTTTGGAGGAAAAAGAATACTGAGTTGCATCCATCAAACACAATACCTACTGTAAAGCATGGTGGTGGAAACATCATGCTTTGGGGCTGTTTCTCTGCAAAGGGGCCAGGACGACTGATCCGGGTACATGAAAGAATGAATGGGGACATGTATCGTGAGATTTTGAGTGCAAACCTCCTTCCATCAGCAAGGGCATTGAAGATGAAACGTGGCTGGGTCTTTCAACATGACAATGATCCAAAGCACACCGCCAGGGCAACGAAGGAGTGGCTTCGTAAGAAGCATTTCAAGGTCCTGGAGTGGCCTAGCCAGTCTCCAGATCTCAACCCTATAGAAAACCTTTGGAGGGAGTTGAAAGTCCGTGTTGCCAAGCGAAAAGCCAAAAACATCACTGCTCTAGAGGAGATCTGCATGGAGGAATGGGCCAACATACCAACAACAGTGTGTGGCAACCTTGTGAAGACTTACAGAAAACGTTTGACCTCTGTCATTGCCAACAAAGGATATATTACAAAGTATTGAGATGAAATTTTGTTTCTGACCAAATACTTATTTTCCACCATAATATGCAAATAAATTGTTAATAAAACAGACAATGTGATTTTCTGGATTTTTTTTTCTCAGTTTGTCTCCCATAGTTGAGGTCTACCTATGATGTAAATTACAGACGCCTCTCATCTTTTTAAGTGGTGTAACTTGCACTATTGCTGACTGACTAAATACTTTTTTGCCCCACTGTATGTGGGGGGCTGCCTTTTCCTTTGGGGAATTTCTCTGGGGCAAGTCAGGCCTATTTTTCTATCTTCAGGCTAGCTAGTTTCTTAGGCTGTGCCGAGTTGCCTAGGTAGTTGTTAGGCGCAATCCACAGCCGCTTTTAGTTGTGTTTAGGATAGGATTAGGTGTGCAGTCTACAGAGTTTCCACGTCTCAGAGCTCGTTCTTGTATTTTTGGGTATTTGTCAGATCACTGTGTGCGCTCTGATCGCTAAGCACACTGTGTTTCTGGATTGCCTTCATAACACCTGTCATTAGCAAACATAACAGTACAAGGAGCCTAACTAATGATTCTCAATAGAGGGAAAGAAAAAGTTCTGACATCATTTTTTTTTTTTTTTTTCTCTGCTCTGTGTTCACTTTTTTTTTTTCCCCCCTAGACATTTGGGTGATTCTGGACACAGGTGTGGACATGGATATTCAGGGTCTGTGCTCTTCAATGGATAATCTCGTTATAAATGTACAAAAAATTCAAGATACTATTGATCAGAAATCTATGTTAGAACCAAGAATTCCTATTCCTGATTTGTTTTTTGGAGATAGAACTAAGTTTCTAAGTTTCAAAAATAATTGTAAGCTATTTCTGGCCTTGAAACCTCATTCTTCTGGTAATCCTATTCAACAGGTTTTGATTATTATTTCTTTTTTGCGCGGCGACCCTCAAGACTGGGCATTTTCTCTTGCGCCAGGAGACCCTGCATTGAGTAGTGTCGATGCGTTTTTCCTGGCGCTCGGATTGCTGTACGATGAGCCTAATTCAGTGGATCAGGCTGAGAAAAATTTGCTGGCTTTGTGCCAGGGTCAGGATGATATAGAAGTATATTGTCAGAAATTTAGGAAATGGTCAGTACTCACTCAGTGGAATGAATCTGCGCTGGCAGCTTTGTTCAGAAAGGGTCTCTCTGAGTCTCTTAAGGATGTCATGGTGGGATTTCCTATGCCTGCTGGTTTGAATGAGTCTTTGTCTTTGGCCATTCAGATCGGTCGACGCTTGCGCGAGCGTAAATCTGTGCACCATTTGGCGGTACTGCCTGAGGTTAAACCTGAGCCTATGCAGTGCGATAGGACTATGACTAGAGTTGAACGGCAGGAATACAGACGTCTGAATGGTCTGATGGTCTGTGTTTCTACTGTGGTGATTCCACTCATGCTATTTCTGATTGTCCTAAGCGCACTAAGCGGTCCGCTAGGTCTGCCGTCATTGGTACTGTACAGTCCAAATTCCTTCTGTCCATTACCTTGATATGCTCTTTGTCGTCGTTTTCTGTCATGGCGTTTGTGGATTCGGGCGCTGCCCTGAATCTGATGGATTTGGATTATGCTAAACGTTGTGGGTTTTTCTTGGAGCCTTTGCGGTGTCCTATTCCATTGAGAGGAATTGATGCTACACCTTTGGCCAAGAATAAACCTCAATACTGGGCCCAGCTGACCATGTGCATGGCTCCTGCACATCAGGAAGTTATTCGCTTTCTGGTGTTGCATAATCTGCATGATGTGGTCGTGTTGGGGTTGCCATGGCTACAAACCCATAATCCAGTATTGGATTGGAATTCCATGTCGGTATCCAGCTGGGGTTGTCAGGGGGTACATGGTGATGTTCCATTTTTGTCGATTTCGTCATCCACCCCTTCTGAGGTCCCAGAGTTCTTGTCTGATTATCAGGATGTATTTGAAGAGCCCAAGTCCGATGCTCTACCTCCGCATAGGGATTGTGATTGTGCTATCAATTTGATTCCTGGTAGTAAATTCCCTAAAGGTCGATTATTTAATTTATCCGTGCCCGAACACGCCGCTATGCGCAGTTATGTGAAGGAATCCCTGGAGAAGGGACATATTCGCCCATCGTCATCACCACTGGGAGCAGGGTTCTTCTTTGTAGCCAAGAAGGATGGTTCGCTGAGACCGTGTATTGATTACCGCCTTCTTAATAAGATCACTGTTAAATTTCAGTATCCCTTGCCATTGTTATCTGACTTGTTTGCTCGGATTAAGGGGGCTAGTTGGTTCACTAAGATAGATCTTCGTGGTGCGTATAATCTGGTGAGAATCAGGCAAGGAGATGAATGGAAAACTGCATTCAATACGCCCGAGGGTCATTTTGAGTATCTAGTGATGCCGTTCGGACTTGCCAATGCTCCATCTGTGTTTCAGTCTTTTATGCATGACATCTTCCGTGAGTATCTGGATAAATTCCTGATTGTTTACTTGGATGACATTTTGATCTTCTCAGATGATTGGGAGTCTCATGTGAAGCAGGTCAGAATGGTTTTTCAGGTCCTGCGTGCTAACTCTTTGTTTGTGAAGGGATCAAAGTGTCTCTTCGGTGTGCAGAAAGTTTCATTTTTGGGGTTCATCTTTACCCCTTCTACTATCGAGATGGATCCAGTTAAGGTCCAAGCCATCCAGGATTGGATTCAGCCGACATCTCTGAAAAGTCTGCAAAAGTTCCTGGGCTTTGCTAATTTTTATCGTCGCTTCATCTGTAATTTTTCTAGCATTGCCAAACCATTGACCGATTTGACCAAGAAGGGTGCTGATTTGGTTAATTGGTCTTCTGCTGCTGTGGAAGCTTTTCAGGAGTTGAAGCGTCGTTTTTGTTCTGCCCCTGTGATGTGTCAGCCAGATGTTTCTCTTCCGTTCCAGGTCGAGGTTGATGCTTCTGAGATTGGAGCAGGGGCGGTTTTGTCACAGAGAGGTTCTGATTGCTCAGTGATGAAACCATGTGCTTTCTTTTCCAGGAAGTTTTCGCCCGCTGAGCGTAATTATGATGTGGGCAATCGAGAGTTGCTGGCCATGAAGTGGGCATTCGAGGAGTGGCGTCATTGGCTTGAAGGAGCTAAGCATCGCGTGGTGGTATTGACTGATCATAAGAACTTGACTTATCTCGAGTCTGCCAAGCGCTTGAATCCTAGACAGGCCCGTTGGTCGTTGTTTTTTGCCCGCTTCGACTTTGTGATTTCATACCTTCCGGGCTCTAAAAATGTGAAGGCGGATGCTCTGTCTAGGAGTTTTGTGCCCGACTCTCCGGGTTTATCTGAGCCAGCGGGTATCCTCAAGGAAGGAGTCATTGTGTCTGCCATCTCCCCTGATTTGCGGCGGGTGCTGCAAAAATTTCAGGCGAATAAACCTGATCGTTGTCCAGCAGAGAAACTGTTCGTCCCTGATAGGTGGACTAATAAACTTATCTCTGAACTTCATTGTTCGGTGTTGGCTGGTCATCCTGGAATCTTTGGTACCAGAGAGTTAGTGGCTAGATCCTTCTGGTGGCCATCTCTGTCACGGGATGTACGTACTTTTGTGCAGTCCTGTGGGATTTGTGCTACGGCTAAGCCCTGCTGTTCTCGTGCCAGTGGGTTGCTTTTGCCCTTGCCGGTCCCAAAGAGGCCTTGGACACATATTTCGATGGATTTCATTTCTGACCTTCCCGTTTCTCAAAAGATGTCAGTCATTTGGGTGGTCTGTGATCGCTTTTCTAAAATGGTCCATCTGGTGCCCTTGGCTAAATTGCCTTCCTCCTCTGATTTGGTACCTTTGTTCTTTCAGCATGTGTTTCGGTTGCATGGCATTCCTGAGAATATTGTTTCTGACAGAGGTTCCCAGTTTGTTTCAAGGTTTTGGCGAGCCTTTTGTGGTAGGATGGGCATTGACCTATCCTTTTCCTCGGCTTTCCATCCTCAGACTAATGGCCAGACCGAACGAACCAATCAGACCTTGGAAACATATCTGAGATGTTTTGTTTCTGCAGACCAGGATGATTGGGTGTCCTTTTTGCCATTGGCTGAGTTCGCCCTTAATAATCGGGCCAGCTCGGCTACCTTGGTTTCTCCATTTTTTTGCAATTCTGGGTTCCATCCTCGTTTCTCTTCAGGACAGGTTGAGTCTTCGGACTGTCCTGGTGTGGATTCTGTGGTGGATAGGTTGCAGCAGATCTGGACTCAGGTAGTGGACAATTTGATCTTGTCCCAGGAGAAAGCTCAACTTTTCGCTAATCGCAGACGCCGTGTGGGTCCCCGACTTCGTGTTGGGGATCTGGTTTGGTTATCTTCTCGTCATATTCCTATGAAGGTTTCCTCTCCTAAATTTAAACCTCGTTTTATTGGTCCGTATAGGATTTCTGAGGTTCTCAATCCTGTGTCTTTTCGTTTGACCCTCCCAGACTCCTTTTCCATACATAATGTATTCCATAGGTCGTTGTTGCGGAGATACGTGGCACCTATGGTTCCATCTGTTGAGCCTCCTGCCCCGGTTTTGGTGGAGGGGGAATTGGAGTATATTGTGGATAAGATTTTGGATTCTCGTGTTTCTAGACGGAAACTCCAGTATCTGGTTAAATGGAAGGGTTATGCTCAGGAAGATAATTCCTGGGTTTTTGCCTCTGATGTTCATGCTTCCGATCTTGTTCGTGCCTTTCATGCGGCTCATCCTGGTCGGCCTGGGGGCTCTGGTGAGGGTTCGGTGACCCCTCCTCAAGGGGGGGGTACTGTTGTGAATTCTGTGGCTGAATTCACTCCTGTGGTCACAAGTGGTACTGCAGCTTCTGAGTTTCCTCCCTCAGGTGTTCTGGTGAGCTCGTTAACTGCTTCATTACTTAACTCCGCCTGATGCTGCTATCCTTGCTCCTTGTCAATGTTTCAGTGTTGGATCTGAGCTTCTCCTGATTGTTCCTGTGACCTGCTGCTCTGTATAGCTAAGTGCTTTTTGCTTTTTTGTTGCTTTTTTTCTGTCCAGCTTGTCTTTTGTTTTGCTGGAAGCTCTGAGACGCAAAGGGTGTACTGCCGTGCCGTTAGTTCGGCACGGTGGGTTTTTTTTGCCCCCTTTGCGTGGTTTTGCTTTAGGGTTTTTTGTAGACTGCAAAGTTCGCTTTACTGTCCTCGCTCTGTCGTAGAATATCGGGCCCCACTTTGCTGAATCTATTTCATCCCTACATTTTGTCTTTTCATCTTATTCACAGTCATTATATGTGGGGGGCTGCCTTTTCCTTTGGGGAATTTCTCTGGGGCAAGTCAGGCCTATTTTTCTATCTTCAGGCTAGCTAGTTTCTTAGGCTGTGCCGAGTTGCCTAGGTAGTTGTTAGGCGCAATCCACAGCCGCTTTTAGTTGTGTTTAGGATAGGATTAGGTGTGCAGTCTACAGAGTTTCCACGTCTCAGAGCTCGTTCTTGTATTTTTGGGTATTTGTCAGATCACTGTGTGCGCTCTGATCGCTAAGCACACTGTCTTTCTGGATTGCCTTCATAACACCTGTCATTAGCAAACATAACAGCTCAGGAAGATAATTCCTGGGTCTTTGCTTCTGATGTCCATGCTCCCGATCTTGTCCGTGCCTTTCATATGGCTCATCCTGGTCGTCCTGGGAGCTCTGGTGAGGGTTCGGTGACCCCTCCTCAAGGGGGGGGGTGTACTGTTGTGAATTCTGTGGCAGAGCTCCCTCCTGTGGTGACAAGTGGTACTTCGGCTGGTTCTCTCTGTGAGCTTCCGTTGGTGGAGGAAAGTGGTACGGCGGCTTCTGAGTTTCCTTCCTCAGGTGATGTGGTGAAGTCGTTAGGTGCTGCTCTATTTAACTCCACCTAGTGCTTTGATCCTGGCCTCCAGTCAATGTTCTAGTATTGGACCTGTTTCCTCCTGGATCGTTCCTGTGGCCTGCTGCTCTGCATAGCTAAGTTCCTCTTTGCTATTTGTTTGCTGTTTTTTTCTGTCCAGCTTGTCAATTTGTTTTTTTCTGCTTGCTGGAAGCTCTGGGACGCAGAGGGTGTACCTCCGTGCCGTTAGTTCGGTACGGAGGGTCTTTTTGCCCCCTTTGCGTGGTTTTTGTAGGGTTTTGTGTTGACCGCAAAGTTACCTTTCCTATCCTCGCTCTGTTCAGAAAGTTGGGCCTCACTTTGCTAAATCTATTTCATCTCTACGTTTGTCTTTTCATCTTAACTCACAGTCATTATATGTGGGGGCTGCCTTTTCCTTTGGGGTATTTCTCTGAGGCAAGGTAGGCTTATTTTCTATCTTCAGGCTAGCTAGTTTCTCAGGCCGTGCCGAGTTGCATAGGGAGCGTTAGGCGCAATCCACGGCTGCCTTTAGTGTGGTTGGAGAGGATTAGGGATTGCGGTCAACAGAGTTCCCACGTCTCAGAGCTCGTTCTTGTTTTTTGGGTTATTGCCAGGTCACTGTATGTGCGCTGACCTCTATGTCCATTGTGGTACTGAATTACCTTTCATGACAATGGTGCAAGTGTTTGTATGGAGCATCTTATGGGCCATAATCAAGGTTTGTGCAGCACTATTTGGGGCAAATATCTTTATGAAGCATCTTATGGGGCCATAATCAACATTTGTGCAGCATTATATTGGGCAAATGTGTCTATGGAGCATCTTATGGGGCCATTATTAACCTTTATGCAGGATAATATGGGGCATATTTTAATATGGAGCATCTTATGGGGCCATCATAAACTGTATGGAGCATTATATGGGGCTCCTTATTCAATATGGATATTCAAAAACACGTAACCTACTGTTGTCTCAATTAATTTTACTTTTATTGGTATCTATTTTTACTTTTGATATTTACTGGTAGCTGCTGCATTTTCTACCCTAGGCTTATACTCGAGTCATTAAGTTTTGCCAGTTTTTTGTGGCAAAATTAGGGGGGGTCGGCTTATACTCGGGTCGGCTTATACTCGAGCATATACGGTAACTGTAGTGAAACATTTGGGGGTTTAAAGTTGTCACAACACATCTAGATAAGTTCCTTGGGGGGTCTAGTTTACCAATATGGGGTCACCGCAAATGCAACGTGACGCCTGCAGACCAATCCATCTAAGTCTGCATTCCAAACAGCGCTCCTTCCCTTTCGAGCTCTGCCTTGCGGCCAATCGGTAGTTTCCCCCCACATATGGGGTATCAGCATACTCAGGACAAATTGGACAACAACATTTGGGGTCCAATTTCTCCTGTTACCCTTGGGAAAATACAAAACTGGGGGCAAAAATTAATTTTTATGGAAAAAGAAAGAATTTTTATTTTCACGGCTCTGCGTTATAAACTTCTGTGAAGCACTTGGTGGGTCAAAGTGCTTACCACACATCTAGATAAGTTCCTTAGGGGGTCTACTTTCCATAATAGTGTCACTTGTGGGGGGTTTCAGTGTTTAGGCACATCAGGGTCTCTCCAAACGCGACATGGCGTCCTATCTCAATTCCAGTCGATTTTGCATTGAAAAGTCAAATGGCGCTCCTTCCCTTCCGAGCTCTGTTGTTCACCCAATCAGTAGTTAACCCCCAGATATGGGGTATCAGCATACTCAGGACAAATTGCACAACAACTTTTGAGGTCCAATTTCTTCTGTTACCCTTGGGAAAATAAAGAATTGGGAGCGATAACTTACTTTGTGAAAAAATATGATTTTTTTAATTTTACGGCTCTGCATTATAATAATAATAATAATAATCTTTATTTATATAGCGCCAACATATTCCGCAGCGCTTTACAGTTTAACAGTTTCAAACACAAAAGTCATAAGTAACAACGTTAACAATACAATAATTAAAGCAAAATAAGACGACCCTGCTTGTTAGAGCTTACAATCTACAATGAGGTGGGGGAGATACAAAGTACAGGTGTGTATTTACAATGATGTATTTACAATGATGGTCCAGCCATCTTCAGGGGGTGGGGGATAGATGGGGATAGTGAATGGGCTACACACACATAAACATAACATAACTTTCATTGGTGAACGTGATAGGCCGCTCTGAACAAATGTGTTTTGAGCTTGCGCCTAAAACTATGCAAATTGTGGATGGTCCTAATATCTTGGGGTAGAGCATTCCAGAGGATTGGCGCAGCACGGGAGAAGTCTTGGAGTCGGGAGTGGGAGGTACGGATTAGTGCAGAGGTTAGCCGAAAGTCATTTGCAGAGCGCAGTGGTCTGTTAGGCTGATAGACAGAAATTAGGGAGGAGATGTAAGGGGGTGCCGCACTGTGGAGAGCTTTGTGGGTGAGAACAAGTACTTTGAATTGTATCCTGTAATGAATGGGTAGCCAGTGTAACAACTGGCGAAGAGCGGACGCGTCCGAGTAACGATTAGCCAGATGGACGACCCTGGCTGCTGCATTAAGGATGGACTGGAGAGGGGAAAGTCGAGTGAGGGGGAGGCCAATTAATAGAGCATTACAGTAGTCCAGGCGGGAGTGGATCAGGGCGACAGTGAGGGTTTTAGCTGTCTCCATGGTGAGAAAAGGGCGGATTCTAGAGATGTTCTTTAGGTGTAAGCGGCACGAGCGGGCAAGAGATTGTATATGGGAGGTGAAGGAGAGATCGGAGTCAAACATAACACCCAGACAGCGCGCCTGCTGCCGGGGTGTTATTATGGTGCCACCCACGTAAACTTTTGTGAAGCACTTAGTGGGTTAAAGTGTTCACCACTAGTGTTGAGCATTCCGATACCACAAGTATCGGGTATCGGCCGATACTTGCGGTATCGGAATTCCGATACCGAGTTCCAATACTTTTGTGGTATCGGGTATCGGTATCGGATCCATAGTAATGTGTAAAATAAAGAATTAAAATAAAAAATATTGATATACTTACCTCTCCGGAGGCCCCTGGACATCACCGCTGGTAACTGGCAGCCTTCTTTGTTTAAAATGAGCGCGTTTAGGGACTCCCATGACGTCATGGCTTCTGATTGGTCGCGTGCCACTCATGTGACCGCCACGCGACCAATCAGAAGCCGCGACGTCATTCCTCAGGTCCTAAACTCCTCATTCTAGGAATTTAGGACCTGAGGAATGACGTCGCGGCTTCTGATTTGTCGCGTGGCGGTCACATGAGCGGCACGCGACCAATCAGAAGCCGCGACGTCATTCCTCAGGTCCTAAACTCCTCATTCTAGGAAATTAGGACCTGAGGAATGACGTCGCAGCTTCTGATTGGTCGCGTGGTGGTCACATGAGCGGCACGCGACCAATCAGAAGCCGCGACATCATTCTCAGGTCCTAAACGCGCTCATTTTAAACAAAGAAGGCTGCCGGTTACCAGCGGTGATGTCCAGGGGCCTCCGGAGAGGTAATTATATCAATATTTTTTATTTTAATTCTTTATTTTACACATTAATATGGATCCCAGGGCCTGAAGGAGAGTTTCCTCTCCTTCAGACCCTGGGAACCATCAGGATACCTTCAGATACTTGGTGTCCCATTGACTTGTATTGGTATCGGGTATCGGTATCGGCGATATCCGATACTTTTCGGGTATCGGCCGATACTATCCGATACCGATACTTTCAAGTATCGGACGGTATCGCTCAACACTATTCACCACACATCTAGATAAGTTCCTTAGGGGGTCTACTTTCCAAAATGGTGTCACTTGTGGGGAGCTCCAATGTTTAGGCATATCAAGGGCTCTCCAAACGCGACATGGCATTCTATCTCAATTCCAGTCTATTTTGCATTGAAAAGTCAAATGGCGCTCCTTCTCTTCCGAGCTCTGCTGTGCACCCAATCAGTAGTTTACTCCCACATATGGGGTATCTGCGTACTCAGGACAAACTGCACAACAACTTTAGAGGTCCAATTACTCCTGTTACCCATTGGTAAAATAAAACAACTGGGAGCTGAAGTAAATTTTTTGCAAAAAAAAATTAAATGTTCATTTTATTTTAAATATTCCAAAAATACCTGTGAAACACCTGAAGGGTTAATTATCTTCTTGAATGTGGTTTTGAGCACTTTGAGGGGTGCAGTTTTTAGAATGGTGTCAAACATGGGTATTTTCTGTCATATAGACCCCTCAAAGTGACTTTAAATGTGATGTAGTCCCTAAAAAAAGGGTGTTGTAAAAATGAGAAACTGCTGGTCAATTTTTAACCCTTTAAATTCGTAATAAAAAAAATTTGGTTTCAAAATTGTGCTGATGTAAAGTAGACATGTGGATAATGTTACTTATTAAGTATTTTGTGTGACATATCTTTGTGATTTAAGGGCATAAAAATTCAAAGTTGGAAAATTGTGAAACTTTCAAAATTTTTGCCAAATTTCTGTCCTTTTTCACAAATAAACGCAGGTAATATCAAATTTTTTTTACCACTATCATGAAGTGCAATATGTTGTGAGAAAACCTTGTCAGAATTATCAGGATCTGTTGAAGCTTTCCAGAGTTATAATCTCATAAAGGGACAGTGGTCAGAATTGTAAAAATTTGCCTGTCATTAATGTGCAAACCACCATTGGGGGTAAAGGGGTTAAAATCAGCCTTCAGCTATCGGCTTTCCCTCTGTTGCTTATGAAAATTATGAGGGCCCCCACTTTTTTTAAAAGAAAAAAATCATTTATTAACAAGAACAGTAACGTCATATCATAGCAACTCTTCCTCTTGCTTTGCAATTGACATTACGGAATGATGAACGCCCATGAGTAGAGATGTGCGAACTTGTTCAGAAAATATTCACCAATCTCAAAGTCAGCACAAACATTGCATATTTAGATTCATGTTCAGATTTCTGAGCATTTTCCACAAAATCGACACAATTCAGCCAGAGATTGGTAAACGATTGAGTTTTCACTAATAATTTTGTTAGGACTTTGGCTAGGATAGTGGTGATGTATGATGAGCTGAGGGGACATTTTTGATGAAGAGAGGGGGCAGGGATAGGTCAGAGCAGCGTTGGACTGGTATTCTTTTTTTTTTTTAATTAACTTAATGTGGGGAGATTCCTGCAGAAAATCAAAACACATCTACAACATTGAGACACAAAAGCTTGTGTCATTGGCTGCCGAAGTCACATGTCCATCTCCATATAAAAAGCGTACATGTGGCTTTGGCGCCATTTTGTGACTGTAATATTGTAGTGAGGCTGCTGCAAGTAGTCAGATAGGTAGCTTTAGGCGGTTTATTGTCAGCTAGTTCAGATACAGTGGGGAAAAAAAGTATTTAGTCAGTCAGCAATAGTGCAAGTTCCACCACTTAAAAAGATGAGAGGCGTCTGTAATTTACATCATAGGTAGACCTCAACTATGGGAGACAAACTGAGAAAAAAAAATCCAGAAAATCACATTGTCTGTTTTTTTAACATTTTATTTGCATATTATGGTGGAAAATAATTATTTGGTCAGAAACAAAATTTCATCACAATACTTTGTAATATATCCTTTGTTGGCAATGACAGAGGTCAAACGTTTTCTGTAAGTCTTCACAAGGTTGCCACATACTGTTGTTGGTATGTTGGCCCATTACTCCATGCAGATCTCCTCTAGAGCAGATGTTTTTGGCTTTTCGCTTGGCAACACGGACTTTCAACTCCCTCCAAAGGTTTTCTATAGGGTTGAGATCTGGAGACTGGCTAGGCCACTTCAGGACCTTGAAATGCTTCTTACGAAGCCACTCCTTCGTTGCCCTGGCGGTGTGCTTTGGATCATTGTCATGTTGAAAGACCCAGCCACGTTTCATCTTCAATGCCCTTGCTGATGGAAGGAGGTTTGCACTCAAAATCTCACGATACATGGCCCCATTCATTCTTTCATGTACCCGGATCAGTCGTCCTGGCCCCTTTGCAGAGAAACAGCCCCAAAGCATGATGTTTCCACCACCATGCTTTACAGTAGGTATGGTGTTTGATGGATGCAACTTAGTATTCTTTTTCCTCCAAACACGACAAGTTGTGTTTCTACCAAACAGTTCCAGTTTGGTTTCATCAGACCATAGGACATTCTCCCAAAACTCCTCTGGATCATCCAAATGCTCTCTAGCAAACTTCAGACGGGCCCGGACATGTACTGGCTTAAGCAGTGGGACACGTCTGGCACTGCAGGATCTGAGTCCATGGTGGCGTAGTGTGTTACTTATGGTAGGCCTTGTTACATTGGTCCCAGCTCTCTGCAGTTCATTCACTAGGTCCCCCCGCGTGGTTCTGGGATTTTTGCTCACCGTTCTTGTGATCATTCTGACCCCACGGGGTGGGATTTTGCGTGGAGCCCCAGATCGAGGGAGATTATCAGTGGTCTTGTATGTCTTCCATTTTCTAATTATTGCTCCCACTGTTGATTTCTTCACTCCAAGCTGGTTGGCTATTGCAGATTCAGTCTTCCCAGCCTGGTGCAGGGCTACAATTTTGTTTCTGGTGTCCTTTGACAGCTCTTTGGTCTTCACCATAGTGGAGTTTGGAGTCAGACTGTTTGATGGTGTGCACAGGTGTCTTTTTATACTGATAACAAGTTTAAACAGGTGCCATTACTACAGGTAATGAGTGGAGGAAAGAGGAGACTCTTAAAGAAGAAGTTACAGGTCTGTGAGAGCCTGAAATCTTGATTGTTTGTTTCTGACCAAATACTT
Organism: Ranitomeya imitator; assembly: GCF_032444005.1. Classification (NCBI taxonomy): domain Eukaryota; kingdom Metazoa; phylum Chordata; class Amphibia; order Anura; family Dendrobatidae; genus Ranitomeya; species Ranitomeya imitator. The sequence goes on along the minus strand of NC_091285.1, from coordinate 478,694,044 downwards.
ATTTTCTACCATAATATGCAAATAAAATGTTAAAAAAACAGACAATTTGATTTTCTGGATTTTTTTTTCTCAGTTTGTCTCCCATAGTTGAGGTCTACCTATGATGTAAATTACAGACGCCTCTCATCTTTTTAAGTGGTGGAACTTGCACTATTGCTGACTGACTAAATACTTTTTTGCCCCACTGTAGATAGGATCCTGTATGAAATTGACCTTCCAGCAAATCAATCCTTTGTGTTAATTGTGTGGTCCTGCCACCAGTTCTCATTTCAGCATCTAAATCCTTTATGCTAATTGTGTGGTCCAGCCACCAGTCCACATTTCAGCATCTAAATCTTTTGTGCTAATTCTGTGGTTCAGACACACTATCTCATCAAATAAATACTGATTGTTAGCTTAGTGACAGCTGACTTACAAGTCTGGTCCTAAGGTTGTGAAACAGCTAGTTAAAAGCGGGGAAAGGTACATCCAACATGAGTTGGAAAAAGCGAGGTCATGTGGAAGGGAAGATAGGCTTGGTGTTTGAGGTGTACATGAGTTGGTGGTAATGTTACTGAAAGCTCTAATGAACAAACACCAGCTCATCCTATCCAAAGACAACTGACAACTTCTATTACTGAATGGGCTACTTGACTTTTTTTCTATTACTGAATGGGCTACTCGACTTTTTTTGGCAGCCGCACAGCGGTACACCTTGTGGATGAAGGCCAGTGGATGGCAAGCATTGCAACAAGTGACCTCTCCTCTTCCTCCTCAACGTTAACATCACACACAGTAGAGTCCTCAGAGATGAGACCCCAATTACCCTTTTTTCTCCATGCGTTACAAGTCTCCTACTGCCCAACTGACTTTGGGGAACCAAAGATGGACCAGTCTGCAAAGTTGTTCCCACATTCTATTCATGGGCAACAGAGGTCTGCTCCAAAGATTCACAGACTCAAGAGGAGGAAAACATCTGCACCGGTGTTTTTCAATTGGATTTGGTGCTGGACAAGGTAGGGTCCAAGCAGAATCCAGACCCTCATCATCAGACTTCAACCATTGAGGTGGAGGTGATCCTGATGAGACTCAGATACCTGAGGCGCACATGGACAATACTGTGCTGTCAGGAGAGGAATTGGAGATGGATGAATCTCAGGGCAAGGAGTGGGAGAACAGAGAGGATGATGATGAGGTTGTAGATCCCACATGGTGTGAACCCAGAGGCATACAGCTGAGTATCTCAGCAGAGGAGATGGAAGAGGAGGAAGACAAGAAATTTACATTGCAGTTTCCCTCACAGACATGGAATGATGCAACCATGGCAAGCACTGCATCCTCAACCAAAACTCTGTCTGTGGCCAGCAGTGGTTGCTGGTCTCCAATTTGCAGCAAGGGTTGCCTAGTCTGGGCCCTTTTTGAGACCGCAAAGGATAACCCAACTCATGTTAGCAAAACGTAATGGTGACCACTCTCTGCTCATTCTTCTCGACCTTTCTGCAGCTTTTGACACTGTTGACCACCCTCTCCTTCTCTCTAGGCTCCAGTCACTAGGCATTAAGGACACTGCTCTCTCCTGGTTCTCCTCTTACCTTTCTGACCGCTCCTTCAGTGTTCTGTTCTCTGGCTCCACTTCATCTCCTCTTCCTCTCGCTGTCGGGGTACCTCAGGGCTCAGTCCTTGGCCCCCTTCTGTTCTCTCTCTACACGGCCCCAATTGGACAGACCATCAGCAGATTTGGCTTTCAGTACCATCTTTATGCCGACGACACACAACTATATACATCATCCCCTGACCTTACTCCCGCTGTACTACAGAACGCCACTGACTGTCTGTCCGCAGTCTCCAACATCATGTCCGCTCTCTATCTGAAACGCAACCTCTCCAAAACTGAACTTCTTCTGCTCCCACCATCTACTAACCTCCCTAAATCTGACATTTCCCTCTCTGTGGGTGGCACCATAATAACATCCCGGCAGCTGGCGCGCTGTCTGGGTGTTATGTTTGACTCCGATCTCTCCTTCACCTCCCATATACAATCTCTTGCCCGCTCGTGCCGCTTACACCTAAAGAACATCTCTAGAATCCGCCCTTTTCTCACCATGGAGACAGCTAAAACACTCACTGTCACCCTGATCCACTCCCGCCTGGACTACTGTAGCGCTCTATTAATTGGCCTCCCCCTCACTCGACTTTCCCCTCTCCAGTCCATTCTTAATGCAGCAGCCAGGGTCGTCCATCTGACTAATCGTTACTCGGACGCGTCCGCTCTTCGCCAGTCGTTACACTGGCTACCCATTCATTACAGGATACAATTCAAAGTACTTGTTCTCACCCACAAAGCTCTCCATGGTGCGGCACCCCCTTACATCTCCTCCCTCATTTCTGTCTATCAGCCTAACAGACCACTGCGCTCTGCAAATGACTTTCGATTAACCTCTGCACTAATCCGTACCTCCCACTACCGACTCCAAGACTTCTCCCGTGCTGCGCCAATCCTCTGGAATGCTCTACCCCAAGATATTAGGACCATCCATAATTTGCATAGTTTTAGGCGCTCGCTCAAAACACATTTGTTCAGAGCGGCCTATCACGTTCACTAATCAAAGTCATTTTATGTTTGTGTGTGTGTGTAGCCCATTCACTATCCCCATCTATTCCCCAACCCCTGAAGATGGCTGGACCATGATTGTAAATACATAATTGTAAATACACACCTGTACTTTGCATCTCCCCCACCTCATTGTAGATTGTAAGCTCTCACGAGCAGGGTCGTCTTATTTTGCTTTAACCCCTTCATGACCCAGCCTATTTTGACCTTAAAGACCTTGCCGTTTTTTGCAATTCTGACCAGTGTCCCTTTATGAGGTAATAACTCAGGAATGCTTCAACGGATCCTAGCGGTTCTGAGATTGTTTTTTCGTGACATATTGGGCTTCATGTTAGTGGTAAATTTAGGTCAATAAATTCTGCGTTTATTTGTGATAAAAACGGAAATTTGGCGAAAATTTTGAAAATTTCGCAATTTTCACATTTTGAATTTTTATTCTGTTAAACCAGAGAGTTATGTGACACAAAATAGTTAATAAATAACATTTCCCACATGTTTACTTTACATCAGCACAATTTTGGAAACAATATTTTTTTTTGCTAGGAAGTTATAAGGGTTAAAATTTGACCAGCGATTTCTCATTTTTACAACGAAATTTACAAAACCATTTTTTTTAGGGACCACCTCACATTTGAAGTCAGTTTGAGGGGTCTATATGGCTGAAAATACCCAAAAGTGACACCATTCTAAAAACTGCACCCCTCAAGGTACTCAAAACCACATTCAAGAAGTTTATTAACCCTTCAGGTGCTTCACAGCAGCAGAAGCAACATGGAAGGAAAAAATGAACATTTAACTTTTTAGTCACAAAAATTATCTTTTGGCAACAATTTTTTTATTTTCCCAATGGTAAAAGGAGAAACTGAACCACGAATGTTGTTGTCCAATTTGTCCTGAGTACGCTGATACCTCATATGTGGGGGTAAACCACTGTTTTGGCGCACGGCAGGGCTTGGAAGGGAAGGAGCGCCATTTGACTTTTTGAATCAAAAATTGGCTCCACTCTTTAGCGGACACCATGTCACGTTTGGAGAGCCCCCGTGTGCCTAAAAATTGGAGCTCCCTCACAAGTGATCCCATTTTGGAAACTAGACGCCCCAAGGAAGTAATCTAGATGCATAGTGAGCACTTTGAACCCCCAGGTGCTTCACAAATTGATCCGTAAAAATGAAAAAGTACTTTTTTTTCACAAAAAATTCTTTTAGCCTCAATTTTTTCATTTTCACATGGGCAACAGGATAAAATGGATACTAAAATTTGTTGAGCAATTTCTCCTGAGTACACTGATACCTCACATGTGGGGGTAAACTACTGTTTGGGCACATGGTAAGGCTCAGAAGGGAAGGAGCGCCATTTGACTTTTTGAATGAAAAATTATCTCCATCGTTAGCGGACACCATGTCGCGTTTGGAGAGCTCCTCTGTGCCTAAACATTGGCGCTCCCCCACAAGTGACCCCATTTTGGAAACTAGACCCCCCAAGGAACTTATTTAGATGCCTAGTGAGCACTTTAAACCCTCAGGTGCTTCACAAATTGATCTGTAAAAATGAAAAAGTACTTTTTTTTCACAAAAAAATTCTTTTCGCCTCAATTTTTTCATTTTCACATGGGCAATAGGATAAAGTGGATCATAAAATTTGTTGGGCAATTTTTCCTGAGTACGCCGATACCTCATATGTGGGGGTAAACCACTGTTTGGGCACTCGGCAGGGCTCGGAAGGGAAGGCGCGCCATTTGACTTTTTGAATGGAAAATTAGCTCCAATTGTTAGCGGACACCATGTCGCGTTTGGAGAGCCCCTGTGTGCCTAAACATTGGCGCTCCCCCACAAGTGACCCCATTTTGGAAACTAGACCCCCCAAGGAACTTATCTAGATGCATATTGAGCACTTTAAACCCCCAGGTGCTTCACAGAAGTTTATAACGCAGAGCCATGAAAATGAAAAATATTTTTTCTTTCCTCAAAAATGATTTTTAGCCTGGAATTTCCTATTTTGCCAAGGGTAATAGGAGAAATTGGACCCCAAATGTTGTTGTCCAGTTTGTCCTGAGTACGCTGATACCCCATATGTGGGGGTAAACCACTGTTTGGGCGCACGGCAGGGCTCGGAAGGGAAGGCACGCCATTTGGCTTTTTAAATGGAAAATTAGCTCCAATCATTAGCGGACACCATGTCACGTTTGGAGAGCCCCTGTGTGCCTAAACATTGGAGATCCCCCAGAAATGACCCCATTTTGGAAACTAGTCCACCAAAGGAACTAATCTAGATGTGTGGTGAGGACTTTGAACCCCCAAGTGCTTCACAGAAATTTATAACGCAGAGCCATGAAAATAAAAAAAAAAATTATTTTCTCAAAAATGATCTTTTAGCCTGCAATTTTTTATTTTCCCAAGGGTATCAGGAGAAATTTGACCCCAAAAGTTGTTGTCCAGTTTCTCCTGAGTACGCTGATACCCCATATGTGGGGGTAAACCACTGTTTGGGCACATGCCGGGGCTCGGAAGTGAAGTAGTGACGTTTTGAAATGCAGACTTTGATGGAATGCTCTGTGGGCGTCACGTTGCATTTGCAGAGCCCCTGATGTGGCTAAACAGTAGAAACCCCCCACAAGTGACCCCATTTTGGAAACTAGACCCCCCAAGGAACTTATCTAGATGCATATTGAGCACTTTAAACCCCCAGGTGCTTCACAGAAGTTTATAACGCAGAGCCATGAAAATGAAAAATATTTTTTCTTTCCTCAAAAATGATTTTTAGCCTGGAATTTCCTATTTTGCCAAGGGTAATAGGAGAAATTGGACCCCAAATGTTGTTGTCCAGTTTGTCCTGAGTACGCTGATACCCCATATGTGGGGGTAAACCACTGTTTGGGCGCACGGCAGGGCTCGGAAGGGAAGGCACGCCATTTGGCTTTTTAAATGGAAAATTAGCTCCAATCATTAGCGGACACCATGTCACGTTTGGAGAGCCCCTGTGTGCCTAAACATTGGAGATCCCCCAGAAATGACCCCATTTTGGAAACTAGTCCACCAAAGGAACTAATCTAGATGTGTGGTGAGGACTTTGAACCCCCAAGTGCTTCACAGAAATTTATAACGCAGAGCCATGAAAATAAAAAAAAAAATTATTTTCTCAAAAATGATCTTTTAGCCTGCAATTTTTTATTTTCCCAAGGGTATCAGGAGAAATTTGACCCCAAAAGTTGTTGTCCAGTTTCTCCTGAGTACGCTGATACCCCATATGTGGGGGTAAACCACTGTTTGGGCACATGCCGGGGCTCGGAAGTGAAGTAGTGACGTTTTGAAATGCAGACTTTGATGGAATGCTCTGCGGGCGTCACGTTGCGTTTGCAGAGCCCCTGATGTGGCTAAACAGTAGAAACCCCCCACAAGTGACCCCATTTTGGAAACTAGACCCCGAAAGGAACTTATCTGGATATGTGGTGAGCACTTTGAACCCCCAAATGCTTCACAGACGTTTACAACGCAGAGCCGTGAAAATAAAAAATCATTTTTCTTTCCTCAAAAATGATGTTTTAGCAAGCATTTTTTTATTTTCACAAGGGTAACAGGAGAAATTGGACCCCAGTAATTGTTGCGCAGTTTGTCCTGAGTACGCTGATACCCCATGTGTGGGGGTAAACCACTGTTTGGGCACACGTCGGGGCTCAGAAGGGAAGTAGTGACTTTTGAAATGCAGACTTTGATGGAATGGTCTGCGGACATCACGTTGTGTTTGCAGAGCCCCTGGTGTGCCTAAACAGTAGGAACCCCCCACAAGTGGCCCCATTTTGTAAACTAGACCCCCAAAGGAACTTATCTGGATATGTGGTGAGCACTTTGAACCCCCAAATGCTTCACAGACGTTTACAACGCAGAGCCGTGAAAATAAAAAATCATTTTTCTTTCCTCAAAAAAGATGTTTTAGCAAGCATTTTTTTATTTTCACAAGGGTAACAGGAGAAATTGGACCACAGTAATTGTTGCGCAGTTTGTCCTGAGTATGCGGGTACCCCATATGTGGGGGTAAACCACTGTTTGGGCACACGTCGGGGCTCGGAAGTGAGGGAGCACCATTTGACTTTTTGAATACAAGATTGGCTGGAATCAATGGTGGCGCCATGTTGCGTTTGGAGACCCCTGATGTGCCTAAACAGTGGTAACCCCTCAATTCTACCTCCAACACTAACCCCAACACACCCCTAACTCTAATCCCAACTGTAGCCATAACCCTAATTCCAACCCTAACCCCAACACACCCCTAACCCTAACCACAACCCTAATTCCAACCCTAACCCTAAGGCTATGTGCCCACGTTGCGGATTCGTGTGAGATTTTTCAGCATCATTTTTGAAAAATCCGCGGGTAAAAGGCACTGCGTTTTACCTGCGGATTTTCCGCGGATTTCCAGTGTTTTTTGTGCGGATTTCACCTGCGGATTCCTATTGAGGAACAGGTGTAAAACGCTGCGGAATCCGCACAAAGAATTGACATGCTGCGGAAAATACAACGCAGCATTTCCGCGCGGTATTTTCCACACCATGGGCACAGCGGATTTGGTTTCCATAGGTTTACATGGTACTGTAAACCTGATGGAACACTGCTGCGGATCCGCAGCCAAATCCGCACCATGTGCACATAGCCTAATTCTAAAGGTATGTGCACACACTGCGGAAAATGCTGCAGATCCGCAGCAGTTTCCCATGAGTTTACAGTTTAATGTAAACATATGGTAAACAAAAATCGCTGTACACATGCTGCGGAAAAACTGCACGGAAACGCAGCGGTTTACATTCCGCAGCATGTCACTTCTTTGTGCGGATTCCGCAGCGGTTTTACAACTGCTCAAATAGAAAATCGCAATTGTAAAACCGCAGTGAAATGCGCAGAAAAAACGCGGTAAATCTGCCATAAATCTGCAGCGGATTAGCGGAAAAATCCGCAGAGGACCAGAATACGTGTGCACATACCGAAACCCTAACCCTAGCCCTAACCCTAGCCCTAACCCTAGCCCTAGCCCTACCCCTAACCCTAGCCCTAACCCTACCCCTAACTAGTGTTGAGCGATACCTTCCGATATCGGAAAGTATCGGTATCGGATAGGATCGGCCGATATTCAAAAAATATCGGATATCGCCGATACCGATACCCGATCCCAATGCAAGTCAATGGGACCAAAATATCGGAATTAAAATAAACCCTTTCTTGCCTTGTAGGTTCATTCTACATGAAGGAAAACAACTAAGAATAATGCCGGATGTATTTGGGGAGGTGGCGGAGACATTAAAGTCATAGAGGTTTATCCCAATCAAATAGAATAGCATGTTTTTTTTTTTTTTTTAAGACGTTCGGAGTGACAAAGATATTGACTATGTAAATTTTTTTTTTTATTTTGTCAGATATTGATGTTTCACTATTCCACGCCCTTCCCCTTCTTTTTTTTCTTTTTTTTTTTTACTTTTCCCACACTTTCATCTTCATCATCATCATCAGCATCTTTGACATCAACTTCTTCTTCACCTTATTCATCTTCTTCTTCATCCTTTACCTTTTTTTTTTTATTATTACATTCTTCATATTCATTTTATTCAACTATTATTATTCTTCCTATTCTACATATTCTTTTTATTCCACTGTTATTATTCTTCCTATTCTACTTCTTCATCATATTCTCATTTGTGACAGGCATTCCCGTAGTTGTTATCTATAAAAGTTGGAAGATTACACCTTCCGTTCTGCCAGTCACAAAAGTTACATTTGTCCGCGTTCAGTTTGGCCTGCAGCATCAGGCTTTATCCAGGGGCACCACGAGGAGGAACGGACTCACCCCCATACACTGCTTAGTCTTCTTCTGCATATAATTTAGATAATATATTTTGCTCTGATATTAAGTCTTATGCTTAATGTTCTTCTGCTCTTTGTTCTGCAGCCTCTTGTTCTTCTGCTTCTCGGTCTTCCATGTCGTCGTCTCCAGGGTCGTCGTCTCCAGTTTCGTCATCTCCGCCGTCGTCGTCTCCGCCGTCGTCGTCTCCGCCGTCGTCGTCTCCGCCGTCGTCGTCGTCGTCATCGGGGTGGTATTCCGGGTCGTCGTCGTCGTCGTCATCGGGGTGGTCTTCCGGGTCGTCGACTTTAGGGTCTTCAACTTGGAAATGTAGCAGAAGGTACAAGAAGGCTGAGAAAATGCCAAGAACCAGCTGATGGAACTGGAACTCGGATGGCTACCCGAAGGTTCAAGAGCCTATGGAACTACCGAGGACCAGCTGACGTTACTGGAACCCGGTTACTAAGCAGGAGGTACCCGTGCTAAAAAGCACTACCAAGGACCGCCTGACGTTGGCGGAACTCGGATACCCAGAAGGAGGCACCTAAGCCAAAGGCTCTGCCCGGAACCAGCTGACGGTACTGGAACCAGGATGGGGAGCAGAAGGTACAAGAGCAAAAGACACTGCCGAGAACCAGCTGACGGTACTGGAACCCGGATGGGTAGCCGAAGGTCCAAGAGCCAATGGAACTACCGAGGACCAGCTGACGTTACTGGAACCCGGTTACTAAGCAGGAGGTACCCGTGCCTGAAAGCACTACCAAGGACCACCTGACGTTGGTGGAACTTGGATACCCAGAAGGAGGCACCTAAGCCAAAGGCTCTGCCCGGAACCAGCTGACGGTACTGGAACCAGGATGGGGAGCAGAAGGTACAAGAGCAAAAGACACTGCCGAGAACCAGCTGACGGTGCTGGAACCAGGTGGTGGACCTGATGGCCCACAGGAGAGGAGAGAACAGCTAGGCCGCGAGGCAGCCGCAGTTACCGAACCCCAACAGTCCTACAGGGGGAGCTGGGCCTACTGGCACTACAGAACCAGCCTTGACTACCAGTTCACGCAGCCCACATAGGAAGCTCCTAAACTGGAGGCACCCTGGAGTTGGCTAACCCGACAGCACCACGACGGGGCAAGCATAGGCGTCTCAGTGAGCTTGACACAACCCGGAAACAGCTGACGGTGCTGAAACCAGGCTTGGCACGAGGGAGTACCTGTGTCAAAAACACTGCAGAGAACCAGCTGGCGTTGCTGGAACCCTGATGCGTTGCCCCAGTGTGCAAGAGCCAATGGCACGACCGAGGACCAGCTGACGGTGCTGGAACCCGGTTACTAAGCTGTAGGTGCCCGCGCTTAAAAGCACTACCAAGGACCGCCTGACGTTGGCGGAACTCGGATACCCAGGAGGAGGCACCTAAGCCAAAGGCTCGGCCCGGAACCAGCTGACGGTGCTGGAACCAGGAGGTGGACCCGAAGGCCCACAGGAGAGGAGAGAACAGCTAGGCCGCGAGGCAGCCGCAGTTACCGAACCCCAACAGTCCTACAGGGGGAGCTGGGCCTACTGGCACTACAGAACCAGCCTTGACTACCAGTTCACGCAGCCCACATAGGAAGCTCCTAAACTGGAGGCACCCTGGAGTTGGCTAACCCGACAGCACCACGACGGGGCAAGCATAGGCGTCTCAGTGAGCTTGACACAACCCGGAAACAGCTGACGGTGCTGAAACCAGGCTTGGCACGAGGGAGTACCTGTGACAAGAACACTGCCGAGAACCAGCTGGCGGTGCTGGAACCCAGATGCGTTGCCCCAGTGTGCAAAAGCCAATGGCACCGAGGACCAGCTGGCAGTGCTGGAACCCGGTTACTAAGCTGTAGGTGCCCACGCTTAAAAGCACTACCAAGGACCGCCTGGCGTTGGCGGAACTCGGATACCCAGGAGGAGGCACCTAAGCCAAAGGCTCGGCCTGGAACCAGCTGACGGTGCTGGAACCAGGAGGTGGACCCGAAGGCCCACAGGAGAGGAGAGAACAGCTAGGCCGCGAGGCAGCCGCAGTTACCGAACCCCAACAGTCCTACAGGGGGAGCTGGGCCTACTGGCACTACAGAACCAGCCTTGACTACCAGTTCACGCAGCCCACATAGGAAGCTCCTAAACTGGAGGCACCCTGGAGTTGGCTAACCCGACAGCACCACGACGGGGCAAGCATAGGCGTCTCAGTGAGCTTGACACAACCCGGAAACAGCTGACGGTGCTGAAACCAGGCTTGGCACGAGGGAGTACCTGTGACAAGAACACTGCCGAGAACCAGCTGGCGGTGCTGGAACCCAGATGCGTTGCCCCAGTGTGCAAGAGCCAATGGCACCGAGGACCAGCTGGCAGTGCTGGAACCCGGTTACTAAGCTGTAGGTGCCCGCGCTTAAAAGCACTACCAAGGACCGCCTGGCGTTGGCGGAACTCGGATACCCAGGAGGAGGCACCTAAGCCAAAGGCTCGGCCTGGAACCAGCTGACGGTGCTGGAACCAGGAGGTGGACCCGAAGGCCCACAGGAGAGGAGAGAACAGCTAGGCCGCGAGGCAGCCGCAGTTACCGAACCCCAACAGTCCTACAGGGGGAGCTGGGCCTACTGGCACTACAGAACCAGCCTTGACTACCAGTTCACGCAGCCCACATAGGAAGCTCCTAAACTGGAGGCACCCTGGAGTTGGCTAACCCGACCACACCACGACGGGGCAAGCATAGGCGTCTCAGTGAACTTGACACAACCCGGAAACAGCTGACGGTGCTGAAACCAGGCTTGGCACGAGGGAGTACCTGTGACAAGAACACTGCCGAGAACCAGCTGGCGGTGCTGGAACCCAGATGCGTTGCCCCAGTGTGCAAGAGCCAATGGCACCGAGGACCAGCTGGCGGTGCTGGAACCCGGTTACTAAGCTGTAGGTGCCCGCGCTTAAAAGCACTACCAAGGACCGCCTGGCGTTGGCGGAACTCGGATACCCAGGAGGAGGCACCTAAGCCAAAGGCTCGGCCTGGAACCAGCTGACGGTGCTGGAACCAGGAGGTGGACCCGAAGGCCAACAGGAGAGGAGAGAACAGCTAGGCCGCGAGGCAGCCGCAGTTACCGAACCCCAACAGTCCTACAGGGGGAGCTGGGCCTACTGGCACTACAGAACCAGCCTTGACTACCAGTTCACGCAGCCCACATAGGAAGCTCCTAAACTGGAGGCACCCTGGAGTTGGCTAACCCGACCGCACCACGACGGGGCAAGCATAGGCGTCTCAGTGAGCTTGACACAACCCGGAAACAGCTGACGGTGCTGAAACCAGGCTTGGCATGAGGGAGTACCTGTGACAAGAACACTGCCGAGAACCAGCTGGCGGTGCTGGAACCCAGATGCGTTGCCCCAGTGTGCAAGAGCCAATGGCACCGAGGACCAGCTGGCGGTGCTGGAACCCGGTTACTAAGCTGTAGGTGCCCGCGCTTAAAAGCACTACCAAGGACCGCCTGACGTTGGCGGAACTCGGATACCCAGGAGGAGGCACCTAAGCCAAAGGCTCGGCCTGGAACCAGCTGACGGTGCTGGAACCAGGAGGTGGACCCGAAGGCCCACAGGAGAGGAGAGAACAGCTAGGCCGCGAGGCAGCCGCAGTTACCGAACCCCAACAGTCCTACAGGGGGAGCTGGGCCTACTGGCACTACAGAACCAGCCTTGACTACCAGTTCACGCAGCCCACATAGGAAGCTCCTAAACTGGAGGCACCCTGGAGTTGGCTAACCCGACAGCACCACGACGGGGCAAGCATAGGCGTCTCAGTGAGCTTGACACAACCCGGAAACAGCTGACGGTGCTGAAACCAGGCTTGGCACGAGGGAGTACCTGTGTCAAAAACACTGCCGAGAACCAGCTGGCGTTGCTGGAACCCTGATGCGTTGCCCCAGTGTGCAAGAGCCAATGGCACGACCGAGGACCAGCTGACGGTGCTGGAACCCGGTTACTAAGCTGTAGGTGCCCGCGCTTAAAAGCACTACCAAGGACCGCCTGACGTTGGCGGAACTCGGATACCCAGGAGGAGGCACCTAAGCCAAAGGCTTGGCCCGGAACCAGCTGACGGTGCTGGAACTAGGAGGTGGACCCGAAGGCCCACAGGAGAGGAGAGAACAGCTAAGCCGCGAAGCAGCCGCAGTTATCGAACCCCAACAGTCCTACAGGGGGAGCTGGGCCTACTGGCACTACAGAACCAGCCTTGACTACCAGTTCACGCAGCCCACTTAGGAAGCTCCTAAACTGGAGGCACACTGGAGTTGGCTAACCCGACAGCACCACGACGGGGCAAGCATAGGCGTCTCAGTGAGCTTGACACAACCCGGAAACAGCTGACGGTGCTGAAACCAGGCTTGGCACGAGGGAGTACCTGTGACAAGAACACTGCCGAGAACCAGCTGGCGGTGCTGGAACCCAGATGCGTTGCCCCAGTGTGCAAGAGCCAATGGCACGACCGAGGACCAGCTGGCAGTGCTGGAACCCGGTTACTAAGCTGTAGGTGCCCGCGCTTAAAAGCACTACCAAGGACCGCCTGGCGTTGGCGGAACTCGGATACCCAGGAGGAGGCACCTAAGCCAAAGGCTCGGCCTGGAACCAGCTGACGGTGCTGGAACCAGGAGGTGGACCCGAAGGCCCACAGGAGAGGAGAGAACAGCTAGGCCGCGAGGCAGCCGCAGTTACCGAACCCCAACAGTCCTACAGGGGGAGCTGGGCCTACTGGCACTACAGAACCAGCCTTGACTACCAGTTCACGCAGCCCACATAGGAAGCTCCTAAACTGGAGGCACCCTGGAGTTGGCTAACCCGACCGCACCACGATGGGGCAAGCATAGGCGTCTCAGTGAATTTGACACAACCCGGAAACAGCTGACGGTGCTGAAACCAGGCTTGGCACGAGGGAGTACCTGTGACAAGAACACTGCCGAGAACCAGCTGGCGGTGCTGGAACCCAGATGCGTTGCCCCAGTGTGCAAGAGCCAATGGCACCGAGGACCAGCTGGCGGTGCTGGAACCCGGCTACTAAGCTGTAGGTGCCCGCGCTTAAAAGCACTACCAAGGACCGCCTGGCGTTGGCGGAACTCGGATACCCAGGAGGAGGCACCTAAGCCAAAGGCTCGGCCTGGAACCAGCTGACGGTGCTGGAACCAGGAGGTGGACCCGAAGGCCCACAGGAGAGGAGAGAACAGCTAGGCCGCGAGGCAGCCGCAGTTACCAAACCCCAACAGTCCTACAGGGGGAGCTGGGCCTACTGGCACTACAGAACCAGCCTTGATTACCAGTTCACGCAGCCCACATAGGAAGCTCCTAAACTGGAGGCACCCTGGAGTTGGCTAACCCGACAGCACCACGACGGGGCAAGCATAGGCGTCTCAGTGAGCTTGACACAACCCGGAAATAGCTGACGGTGCTGAAACCAGGCTTGGCACGAGGGAGTACCTGTGACAAGAATCCTGCCGAGAACCAGCTGGCGGTGCTGGAACCCAGATGCGTTGCCCCAATGTGCAAGAGCCAATGGCACCGAGGACCAGCTGGCGGTGCTGGAACCCGGTTACTAAGCTGTAGGTGCCCGCGCTTAAAAGCACTACCAAGGACCGCCTGATGTTGGCGGAACTCGGATACCCAGGAGAAGGCACCTAAGCCAAAGGCTCGGCATGGAACCAGCTGACGGTGCTGGAACCAGAAGGTGGACCCGAAGGCCCACAGGAGAGGAGAGAACAGCTAGGCCGCGAGGCAGCCGCAGTTACCGAACCCCAACAGTCCTACAGGGGGAGCTGGGCCTACTGGCACTACAGAACCAGCCTTGACTACCAGTTCACGCAGCCCACATAGGAAGCTCCTAAACTGGAGGCACCCTGGAGTTGGCTAACCCGACAGCACCACGACGGGGCAAGCATAGGCGTCTCAGTGAGCTTGACACAACCCGGAAACAGCTGACGGTGCTGAAACCAGGCTTGGCACGAGGGAGTACCTGTGTCAAAAACACTGCCGAGAACCAGCTGGCGTTGCTGGAACCCTGATGCGTTGCCCCAGTGTGCAAGAGCCAATGGCACGACCGAGGACCAGCTGACGGTGCTGGAACCCGGTTACTAAGCTGTAGGTGCCCACGCTTAAAAGCACTACCAAGGACCGCCTGGCGTTGGCGGAACTCGGATACCCAGGAGGAGGCACCTAAGCCAAAGGCTCGGCCTGGAACCAGCTGACGGTGCTGGGACCAGGAGGTGGACCCGAAGGCCCACAGGAGAGGAGAGAACAGCTAGGCCGCGAGGCAGCCGCAGTTACCGAACTCCAACAGTCCTACAGGGGGAGCTGGGCCTACTGGCACTACAGAACCAGCCTTGACTACCAGTTCACGCAGCCCACATAGGAAGCTCCTAAACTGGAGGCACCCTGGAGTTGGCTAACCCGACCGCACCACGACGGGGCAAGCATAGGCGTCTCAGTGAACTTGACACAACCCGGAAACAGCTGACGGTGCTGTAACCAGGCTTGGCACGAGGGAGTACCTGTGACAAGAACACTGCCGAGAACCAGCTGGCGGTGCTGGAACCCAGATGCGTTGACCCAGTGTGCAAGAGCCAATGGCACCGAGGACCAGCTGGCGGTGCTGGAACCCGGCTACTAAGCTGTAGGTGCCCGTGCTTAAAAGCACTACCAAGGACCGCCTGGCGTTGGCGGAACTCGGATACCCAGGAGGAGGCACCTAAGCCAAAGGCTCGGCCTGGAACCAGCTGACGGTGCTGGAACCAGGAGGTGGACCCGAAGGCCCACAGGAGAGGAGAGAACAGCTAGGCCGCGAGGCAGCCGCAGTTACCAAACCCCAACAGTCCTACAGGGGGAGCTGGGCCTACTGGCACTACAGAACCAGCCTTGACTACCAGTTCACGCAGCCCACATAGGAAGCTCCTAAACTGGAGGCACCCTGGAGTTGGCTAACCCGACAGCACCACGACGGGGCAAGCATAGGCGTCTCAGTGAGCTTGACACAACCCGGAAACAGCTGACGGTGCTGAAACCAGGCTTGGCACGAGGGAGTACCTGTGACAAGAACACTGCCGAGAACCAGCTGGCGGTGCTGGAACCCAGATGCGTTGCCCCAGTGTGCAAGAGCCAATGGCACGACCGAGGACCAGCTGGCAGTGCTGGAACCCGGTTACTAAGCTGTAGGTGCCCGCACTTAAAAGCACTACCAAGGACCGCCTGACGTTGGCGGAACTCGGATACCCAGGAGGAGGCACCTAAGCCAAAGGCTCGGCCTGGAACCAGCTGACGGTGCTGGAACCAGGAGGTGGACCCGAAGGCCCACAGGAGAGGAGAGAACAGCTAGGCCGCGAGGCAGCCGCAGTTACCGAACCCCAACAGTCCTACAGGGGGAGCTGGGCCTACTGGCACTACAGAACCAGCCTTGACTACCAGTTCACGCAGCCCACATAGGAAGCTCCTAAACTGGAGGCACCCTGGAGTTGGCTAACCCGACAGCACCACGACGGGGCAAGCATAGGTGTCTCAGTGAGCTTGACACAACCCGGAAACAGCTGACGGTGCTGAAACCAGGCTTGGCACGAGGGAGTACCTGTGACAAGAACACTGCCGAGAACCAGCTGGCGGTGCTGGAACCCAGATGCGTTGCCCCAGTGTGCAAGAGCCAATGGCACCGAGGACCAGCTGGCGGTGCTGGAACCCGGTTACTAAGCTGTAGGTGCCCGTGCTTAAAAGCACTACCAAGGACCGCCTGACGTTGGCGGAACTCGGATACCCAGGAGGAGGCACCTAAGCCAAAGGCTCGGCCCGGAACCAGCTGACAGTGCTGGAACCAGGTGGTGGACCCGAAGGTCCACAGGAGAGGAGAGAACAGCTAGGCCGCGAGGCAGCCGCAGTTACCGAACCCCAACAGTCCTACAGGGGGAGCTGGGCCTACTGGCACTACAGAACCAGCCTTGACTACCAGTTCACGCAGCCCACATAGGAAGCTCCTAAACTGGAGGCACCCTGAAGTTGGCTAACCTGACAGCACCACGACGGGGCAAGCATAGGCGTCTCAGTGAACTTGACACAACCCGGAAACAGCTGACGGTGCTGAAACCAGGCTTGGCACGAGGGAGTACCTGTGTCAAAAACACTGCCGAGAACCATTTGGCGTTGCTGGAACCCAGATGCGTTGCCCCAGTGTGCAAGAGCCAATGGCACGACCGAGGACCAGCTGACGGTGCTGGAACCCGGTTACTAAGCTGTAGGTGCCCGCGCTTAAAAGCACTACCAAGGACCGCCTGGCGTTGGCGGAACTCGGATACCCAGGAGGAGGCACCTAAGCCAAAGGCTCGGCCTGGAACCAGCTGACGGTGCTGGAACCAGGAGGTGGACCCGAAGGCCCACAGGAGAGGAGAGAACAGCTAGGCCGCGAGGCAGCCGCAGTTACCGAACCCCAACAGTCCTACAGGGGGAGCTGGGCCTACTGGCACTACAGAACCAGCCTTGACTACCAATTCATGCAGCCCACATAGGAAGCTCCTAAACTGGAGGCACACTGGAGTTGGCTAACCTGACTGCAACACGATGGGGCAAGCATAGGCGTCTCAGCGAGTTTGACACAACCCGGAAACAGCTGACGGTGCTGAAACCAGGTGTGGCACGAGGGAGTACCTGTGACAAAAACACTGCCGAGAACCAGCTGGCGGTGCTGGAACCCGGATGCTTTGCCTATCAAACATTGTCTTCCTACAGCCCCAACTAGCGGTGTTGGAGCAAAGGGTAAGCAGGGGGAGCAGAGTGTAGGCCGAAGCCTGCACTGGAGTCAGCTTTGTGTCTGCGTTGCGTTTGCAGGACATTTTGCCGGCTACACAGTGGGGGAACAGCAGGCGGTGCTGAACCCCACTAACACATTGGCTGGTGTTTTTCTCTGTGCAGCTAGCACTTCCGGGCAAAAACTAGCATTGTTACAGCCCAGGGTCAGCAGGAGGAGGAGAGGAGCAGAGTGTAGGCCGAAGCCTAGTTGAACCAATTTAAAAGGTAACCTTTAACCCCCCCTCAGGTGTTACAAAGTACAAGAGCCACACCTTGTGCAGCATTAATGCTGCACAAGAAAAGGTTGCTCTATTAATTTGTCTACTTGCACACGCTGAATGCAACACGTACACAATTTAGCCCATTCTACAGTCAAACTGTAGTTGAGGCGTGGCTTGTATTTTTAACCCCTTTAACCCCAAGGGTGGTTTGCACGTCAATGACCAGGCCAATTTTTACAATTCTGACCACTGTCCCTTTATGAGGTTATAACTCCGAAACGCTTCAACAGATCCTGGTGATTCTGACATTGTTTTCTCTTGACATATTGTACTTCATGATAGTGGTAAAATTTCTTTGATAGTACCTGCGTTTATTTGTGAAAAAAACGGAAATTTGGCGAAAATTTTGAAAATTTCGCAATTTTCAAACTTTGAATTTTTATGCAATTAAATCACAGAGATATGTCACACAAAATACTTAATAAGTAACATTTCCCACATGTCTACTTTACATCAGCATAATTTTGGAACCAATTTTTTTTTTTGTTAGGGAGTTATAAGGGTTAAAAGTTGACCAGCAATTTCTCATTTTTACAACACCATTTTTTTTTTAGGGACCACGTCTCATTTGAAGTCATTTTGAGGGGTCTATATGATAGAAAATGCCCAAGTGTGACACCATTCTAAAAACTGCACCCCTCAAGGTGCTCAAAACCACATTCAAGAAGTTTATTAACCCTTCAGGTGTTTAATAGGAATTTTTGGAATGTTTAAATAAAAATGAACATTTAACTTTTTTACACAAAAAATTTACTTCAGCTCCAATTTGTTTTATTTTACCAAGGGTAACAGGAGAAAATGGACCCCAAAAGTTGTTGTCCAATTTGTCCTGAGTACGCTGATACCCAATATGTGGCAGTAAACCACTGTTTGGGCACATGGGAGAGCTCGGAAGGGAAGGAGCGCCGTTTGACTTTTCAATGCAAAATTGACAGGAATTGAGATGGGACGCCATGTTGCGTTTGGAGAGCCACTGATGTGCCTAAACATTGAAACCCCCCACAAGTGACACCATTTTGGAAAGTAGACCCCCTAAGGAACTTATCTAGAGGTGTGGTGAGCACTTTGACCCACCAAGTGCTTCACAGAAGTTTATAATGCAGAACCGTAAAAATAAAACAAAATTTTTTTCCCACAAAAATTATTTTTTAGCCCCCAGTTTTGTATTTTCCCTAGGGTAACAGGAGAAATTGGACCCCAAAAGTTGTTGTCCAATTTGTCCTGAGTACGCTGATACCCTATATGTGGGGGGGAACCACCGTTTGGGCGCATGGGAGGGCTCGGAAGGGAAGGAGCGCCATTTGGAATGCAGACTTAGATGGAATGGTCTGCAGGCGTCACATTGCGTTTGCAGAGCCCCTAATGTACCTAAACAGTAGAAACCCCCCACAAGTGACACCATTTTGGAAAGTAGACCCCCTAAGGAACTCATCTTGATGTGTTGTGAGAGCTTTGAACCCCCAAGTATTTCAGTACAGTTTATAACGCAGAGCAGTGCAAATAAAAAATATTTTTTTTTCCACAAAAATTATATTTTAGCCCCCAGTTTTGTATTTTTCCAAGGTTAGCAGGAGAAATTGGACCCTAAATGTTGTTGTCCAATTTGTCCTGAGTACGCTGATACCCCATATGTGAGGGTAAACCCCTGTTTGGGCACACAGGAGAGCTCGGAAGGGAAGGAGCACTGTTTTACTTTTTCAACGCAGAATTGGCTGGAATTGAGATCGGACGCCATGTCGTGTTTGGAGAGCCCCTGATGTGCCAAAACAGTGGAAACCCCCCAATTATAACTGAAACCCTAATCTAAACACACCCCTAACCCTAATTCCAACGGTAACCCTAACCACACCTCTAACCCTGACACACCCCTAACCCTAATCCCAACCCTATTCCCAACTGTAAATGTAATCTAAACCCTAACTTTAGCCCCAACCCTAACTGTAGCCCCAACCCTAACCCTAGCCCTAACCCTAGCCCTAACCCTAGCCCTAACCCTAACCCTAGCCCTAACCCTAGCCCTAACCCTAGCCCTAACCCTAGCCCTAACCCTAGCCCTAGCCTTAACCCTAGCCCTAACCCTAACCCTAGCCCTAACCCTAGCCCTAGCCCTAACCCTAGCCGTAACCCTAGCCCTAATGGGAAAATGGAAATAAATACATTTCTTTTTATTTTTCCCTAGCTAAGGGGGTGATGAAGGGGGGTTTGATTTACTTTTATAGCGAGTTTTTTAGCGGATTTTTATGATTGGCAGCCGTCACACACTGAAAGACCCTTTTTATTGCAAAAAATATTTTTTGCAATACCACATTTTGAGAGCTATAATTTTTCCATATTTTGGTCCACAGAGTCATGTGAGGTCTTGTTTTTTGCGGGAGGAGTTGACGTTTTTATTGAAAACATTTTCGGGCACGTGACATTTTTTGATCGCTTTTTATTCCGATTTTTGTGAGGAAGAATGACCAAAAACCAGCTATTCATGAATTTCTATTGGGGGAGGCGTTTATACCGTTCCGCGTTTGGTAAAATTGATAAATCAGTTTTATTCTTCGGGTCAGTACGATTACAGCGATACCTCATTTATATCATTTTTTTATGGTTTGGCGCTTTTATACAATAAAAACTATTTTACAGAAAAAATAATTATTTTTGCATCGCTTTATTCTCAGGACTATAACTTTTTTATTTTTTTGCTGATGATGCTGTATGGCGGCTCGTTTTTTGCGGGACAATATGACGCTTTCAGCGGTACCATGGGTATTTATATCTGTCCTTTTGATCGCGTGTTATTCCACTTTTTGTTCGGCGGTATGATAATAAAGCGTTGTTTTTTGCCTCGTTTTTTTTTTTTTTTTTCTTACGGTGTTTACTGAAGGGGTTAACTAGTGGGACAGTTTTATAGGTCGGGTCGTTACGGACGCGGCGATACTAAATATGTGTACTTTTATTGGTTTTTTTTTTATTTAGATGAAAAAATGTATTTATGGGAATAATATTTTTTTTTTTTCATTATTTTGGAATATTTTTTTTTATTTTTTTTACACATTTGGAACATTTTTTTTTTACTTTTTTACTTTGTCCCAGGGGGGGACATCACAGATCAGTGATCTGACAGTGTGCACAGCACTCTGTCAGATCACTGATCTGACATGCAGCGCTGCAGCCTTCACAGTGCCTGCTCTGAGCAGGCTCTGTGAAGCCACCTCCCTCCCTGCAGGACCCGGATCCGCGGCCATCTTGGATCCGGGGCTGGAGGAAGCAGGGAGGGAGGTGAGACCCTCGCAGCAACGCGATCACATCGCGTTGCTCCGGGGGTCTCAGGGAAGCCCGCAGGGAGCCCCCTCCCTGCGCGGTGCTTCCCTGCACCGCCGGCACATCGCGATCATCTTTGATCGCGGTGTGCCAGGGGTTAATGTGCCGGGGGCGGTCCGTGACCGCTCCTGGCACATAGTGCCGGATGTCAGCTGCGATAAGCAGCTGACACCCGGCCGCGATCGGCCGCGCTCCCCCCGTGAGCGCGGCCGATCGGCTATGACGTACTATCCCGTCCAGGGTCAGATAAGCCCAGGGCACCTCGACGGGATAGTACGTCTAAGGTCACAGAGGGGTTAAGGAGACGCAGCATAGGTGTCCCAAATAACGCCTTTGTGCTTGGCGCTGCTTCCTGAGCGTTGTTTTTTGCTGTACAGGAGTCTGCGCTCTTGTGTTATCCCTTGGCAATGCCCTGTTAGCGCTGCCCGTCTTATGACCTCATTTCATGTTGGCCGCTGCGGTTAACGATGGCCATAAATCCCAGACCCACACTGCCTTTTCATAAAGTCACACTGCGGTGCTGGGATTCGTGGCCTTGAGCAGTAAATATTTTCGACGCTCACACACGTCCTTACACCTGCTTCAGACTGGGCAGCCTCTGCTGATCCCTTTTCGCATGCCGCGGCCAGGAGGCCGCACAGTCTGAAGAAGGCAGAAGGAGATGAGTGACGACAGGCGAACATATGCACTGCTCGTGCCCATAAACCACACCCTCGCTGACAAAATAAATAAGACAACGAGGGGCGTTGTTTCACGCAGGGCGGATGCACAGGCGCAGCCAGCTAACCATGATGTCAAAAGACGGGAAGCGCTACCAAGGGGGGTGCTGCGTATCATTAGAAAGGAAAGTCACACCTCAGGGACAGTGGAATGGTCTCAATGAGACACATTTTGTACGTGTTGAGTTCCACGTGGGCAAGGAGAAAAAGTCAGCCACCTTGTACAAATGCAGCAGTACTGCTGAACAAGGTGGCTGTTATACATAGAAACACCTGGGGGTGGGAGGCAGGCTCCCTTCAATTTCAGTTCATGTGCCTGCATGGCGTTTGCAGGTCACGTTGCCGGCTACACAGCTGGGGAACAGCTGGCGGTGCTGAACCCCACTGACACATTGGCTGGTGTTTTTCTCTGTGCAGCTAGCACTTCCAGGCTAAAACTGGCGGTGTTATGAGCCCAGGGTCAGCAGGAGGAGGAGAGGAGCAGAGTGTAGGCCGAAGCCTGCACTGGTGGCAGCTTTTGTTCTGTTGTGCCTGCGTGGCGTTTGCAGGTCACGTTGCCGGCTACACAGCTGGGGAACAGCTGGCGGTGCTGAACCCCACTAACACATTGGCTGGTGTTTTTCTCTGTGCAGCTCGCATGTGAGGGCAAAAACTGGCGGTGTTAGAGCCCAGGGTCAGCAGGAGGAGAGGAGCAGAGTGTAGGCCGAAGCCTAGTTGAACCAATTTCAAAGGTAACCTTTAACCCCCCTCAGGTGTTGCAAGGTACAAGAGCCACACCTCGTGCAGCATTAATGCTGCACAAGTAAAAGGTTGCTCTCTTAATTTTTCTCCTTGCACACGCTGAATAAAACACGTACACTATTTAGCCCATTATACTGTCAAACAGTAGTGGAGGCGTGACTTGTCTTTTTAAGGAGATGCAGCACAGGTGTCAAAATTTACACCTAGGTGCTGGGCGCAGATTCCTGAGCGTTGTTATTTGCAGTACAGGAGTCTGCGCTCTTGTTATCCCTTGGCCATGCGCTGTGAGCGATGCCTGTCTTCTCACCTCATTTCATGTTGGCCGGTGCGGTTAGCGATGGCCATGAAACCCAGACCCGCAGTGTCTTTTAATAAAGTCACACTGCAGAGCTGGGATTCGTGACCTTGCGCAGTAAATTTTGTCGCCTGTCCCTCATGTCCTTACACCTGCATCAGACTGGGCGGCCTCATCTGATCCCTTCTCGCATGCCGCGGCCATGAGGACACACATTCTGAAGAAGGCGGAAGGAGATGAGTAAAGACAGGCGAAGATATCCACTGCTCGTGCCCATCAATCACACCCTCGCAGTCAAAATAAGTAAGACAACGAGGAGCGTGGTTTCAGGCAGGGCGGACGCACAGCCGCAGCCAGCCAACCAAAGATGTCAGAAGACGGGCAGCGCTAACAAGGGGGGTGCTGCGTGTCATTAAAAAGGAAAGTCACACCTCAGGGACATTGTAATGGTCTGTAATGAGACACAGTTTTTACGTGTTTAATTAAACGTGGGCATGTAGACAAAGTCAGCCACCTTGTACAAATGCAGCAGTACTGCTGTACAAGGTGGCTGTTATACATAGAAACACCTTGGGGTGGGTGGCAGGGTCCCTTTAATTTCAGTTCATGTGCCTGCGTGGCGTTTGCAGGTCACGTTGCCGGCTACACAGCAGGGGAACAGCTGGCGTTGCTGAACCCCACTAACACATTGGCTGGTGTGTTTCTCTGTGCAGCTAGCACTTCCAGGCTAAAACTGGCGGTGTTATGAGCCCAGGGTCAGCAGGAGGAGGAGAGGAGCAGAGTGTAGGCCGAAGCCTGCACTGGTGGCAGCTTTTGTTCTGTTGTGCCTGCGTGGCGTTTGCAGGTCACGTTGCCGGCTACACAGCTGGGGAACAGCTGGAGGTGCTGAACCCCACTAACACATTGGCTGGTGTTTTTCTCTGTGCAGCTAGCACTTCCGGGCAAAAACTAGCGGTGTTTAAGCCCAGGGTCAGCAGTAGGAGGAGAGGAGCAGAGTGTAGGCCGAAGCCTAGTTGAACCAATTTCAAAGGTAACCTTTAACCCCACTCAGGTGTTGCAAGGTACAAGAGCCACACCTCGTGCAGCATTAATGCTGCACAAGTAAAAGGTTGCTCTCTTAATTTTTCTCCTTGCACACGCTGAATAAAACACGTACACTATTTAGCCCATTCTACTGTAAAACAGTAGTGGAGGCGTGACTTGTCTTTTTAAAGAAAAGCAGCCCAGGTGTCGAAAATAACACCTTGGTGCATAGGCGCAGCTTCCTGAGCGTTGTTATTTGCTGTACAGGAGTCTGCGCTCTTGTTATCCCTTGGCCATGCGCTGTGAGCGCTTCCTGTCTTCTGACCTCATTTCATGTCGGCCGTTGCGGTTAGCGATGGACATGAATCCCAGACCCACAGTGTGTTTTCAAGAAATCACACTGCGTGGCTGGGATTCGTGGCCTTGTGCAGTAAATATGTTTGCCGCTCACACATGTCCTTACACCTGCTTCAGACTGGGCGGCCTCATCTGATCCCTTATCGCATGCAGCGGCCATGAGGCCGCATAGTCTGAAGAAGGCGGAAGGAGATGAGTTAAGACAGGCGAACATATGCACTGCACATGCCCATCAATAACACCCTCGCAGCCAAAATATATGAGACAACGAGGGGCGTTGTGTTGGGCAGGGCGGACGCACAGGCACAGGCAGCCAACCAATGATGTCAGAAGACGGGCAGCGCTACCAAGGGTGGTGCTGCGTATCATTAGAAAGGAAAGTCACACCTCAGGGACAGTTGAATGGTCTCAATGAGACACATTTTGTACGTGTTGAGTTCCACGTGGGCAAGGAGAAAAAGTCAGCCACCTTGTACAAATGCAGCAGTACTGCTGTACAAGGTGGCTATTATACATAGAAACACCTGGGGGTGGGGGGCAAGCTCCCTTCAATTTCAGTTCATGTGCCTGCGTGGCGTTTGCAGGTCACGTTGCAAGATACACAGCAGGGGAACAGCTGGCGGTGCTGAACCCCACTAACACATTGGCTGGTGTTTTTCTCTGTGCAGCTAACAATTCCGGGCAAAAACTAGCGGTGTTAGAGCCCAGGGTCAGCAGGAGGAGGAGATGAGCAGAGTGTAGGCCGAAGCCTCCACTGGTGGCAGCTTTTGGTTGGTTGTGCCAGCGTGGCTTGTGCTGGACACGATGCCGGCTACACAGCAGGGGAACAGCTGGCGGTGCTGAATCCCACTAACACATTGGCTGCTGTTTTTCTCTGTGCAGCTAGCAATTCCGGGCAAAAACTAGCGGTGTTAGAGCCCAGGGTCAGCAGGAGGAGGAGATGAGCAGAGTGTAGGCCGAAGCCTCCACTGGTGGCAGCTTTTGGTCGGTTGTGCCAGCGTGGCTTGTGCTGGACACAATGCCGGCTACACAGCAGGGGAACAGCTGGCGGTGCTGAACCCCACTAACACATTGGCTGGTGTTTTTCTCTGTGCAGCTAGCACTTCAGGGCAAAAACTAGCGGTGTTAGAGCCCAGGGTCAGCAGGAGGAGGAGAGGAGCAAAGTGTAGGCCGAAGCCTAGTTGAACCAATTTCAAAGGTAACCTTTAACCCCCCCTCAGGTGTTGCAAGGTACAAGAGCCACACCTTGTGCAGCATTAATGCTGCACAAGTAAAAGGTTGCTCTCTTCATTTTGCTCCTTGCACACGCTGAATAAAACACGTACACTATTTAGCCCATTATACTGTCAAACAGTAGTGGAGGCGTGACTTTTCTTTTGAAGAAGACGCAGCACAGGTGTCAAAATTTACACCTAGGTGCTGGGCGCAGACTCCTTACCGTTGTTATTTGCAGTACAGGAGAGTGCGCTCTTGTGTTATCCCTTGGCAATACCCTGTTAGTGCAGGCCGTCTTATGACCTCATTTCATGTTGGCCGGTGCGGTTAACGATGGCCATAAATCCCAGACCCACAGTGCCTTTCCATAAAGTCACACTGCGGTGCTGGGATTCGTGGCCTTGTGCAGTAAATATGTTTGCCGCTCACACATGTCCTTACACCTGCTTCAGACTGGACGGGCTCAGCTGATCCCTTATTGCCTGCCACGGCCATGAGGCCGCACAGTCTGAAGAAGGCGGAAGGAGGGGAGTGAAGACAGGCGAACATATGCACTGCTCGTGCCCATCAATCACACCCTCGCAGTCAAAATATATGAGACAACGAGGGGCGTTGTGTCGGGCAGGGCGGACGCACAGGCACAGCCAGCCAACCAATGATGTCTGAAGACGGGCAGCGCTAACAATGGGGGTGCTGCGTGTCATTAAAAAGGAAAGTCACACCTCAGGGACATTGTAATGGTCTCTAATGAGACAGATTTTGTACGTGTTGAGTTCCATGTGGGCAAGGAGAAAAAGTCAGCCACCTTGTACAAATGCAGCAGTACTGCTGTACAAGGTGGCTGTTATACATAGAAACACCTGGGGGTGGGGGGCAGGCTCACTTCAATTTCAGTTCATGTGCCTGCGTGGCATTTGCAGGACACGTTGCCAGCTACACAGCAGGGGAACAGCTGGCGGTGCTGAACCCCACTGACACATTGGCTGGTGTTTTTCTCTGTGCAGCTCGCATGTCCGGGCAAAAACTGGCGGTGTTAGAGCCCAGGGTCAGCAGGAGGAGGAGAGGAGCAAAGTGTAGGCCGAAGCCTGCACTGGTGGCAGCTTTTGGTCAGTTGTGCCAGCGTGGCTTGTGCTGGACACGATGCAGGCTACACAGCAGGGGAACAGCTGGCGGTGCTGAACCCCACTAACACATTGGCTGGTGTTTTTCTCTGTGCAGCTAGCAATTCCGGGCAAAAATTAGCGTTGTTAGAGCCCAGGGTCAGCAGGAGGAGGAGAGGAGCAGAGTGTAGGCCGAAGCCTGCACTGGTGGCAGCTTTTGATCAGTTGTGCCAGCGTGGCTTGTGCTGGACACGATGCCAGCTACACAGCAGGGGAACAGCTGGCGGTGCTGAACCCCACTAACACATTGGCGGGTGTTTTTCTCTGTGCACCTAGCACTTCCAGGCTACAACTGGCGGTGTTATAGCCCAGGGTCAGCAGGAGGAGGAGAGGAGCAGAGTGTAGGCCGAAGCCTGCACTGGTGGCAGCTTTTGGTCAGTTGTGCCAGCGTGGCTTGTGCTGGACACGATGCCGGCTACACAGCAGGGGAACAGCTGGCGGTGCTGAACCCCACTATCACATTGGCGAGTGTTTTTCTCTGTGCAGCTAGCACTTCCAGGCTACAACTGGCGGTGTTATAGCCCAGGGTCAGCAGGAGGAGGAGAGGAGCAGAGTGTAGGCCGAAGCCTAGTTGAACCAATTTCAAAGGTAACCTTTAACCCCCCCTCAGGTGTTACAAGGTACAAGAGCCACACCTTGTGCATCATTAATGCTGCACAAGTAAAAGGGTGCTCTCTTAATTTTGCTCCTTGCACACGCTGAATAAAACACGTACACTATTTAGCCCATTCTACTGTAGAACAGTAGTGGAGGCGTGACTTGTCTTTTTAAAGAAAAGCAGCACAGGTGTCGAAAATAACACCTTGGTGCATGGGCGCAGCTTCCTGAGCGTTGTTATTTGCTGTACAGGAGTCTGCGCTCTTGTTATCCCTTGGCCATGCGCTGTGAGCGCTTCCTGTCTTCTGACCTCATTTCATGTCGGCCGTTGCGGTTAGTGATGGACATGAATCCCAGACCCACAGTGTGTTTTCTAAAAATCACACTGCGTGGCTGGGATTCGTTGCCTTGTGCAGTAAATATGTTTGCCGCTCACACATGTCCTTACACCTGCTTCAGACTGGGCGGCCTCATCTGATCCCTTATCGCATGCCGCGGTCATGAGGCCACCCAGTCTGAAGAAGGCGGAAGGAGATGAGTGAACACAGGCAAACATATGCACTGCACATGCCCATCAATCACATCCTCGTTGTCCAAAAAAATAAGACACAGAGGGGCGTTGTTTCGAGCAGGGCAGACGCACAGGCGCAGCCAGCTAACCAATGATGTCAAAAGACGGGCAGCGCTAACAAGGGTGGTGCTGCGTATCATTAGAAAGGAAAGTCACACCTCAGGGACAGTGGAATGGTCTCAATGAGACACATTTAGTACGTGTTTAATTAAACGTGGGCAAGGAGAAAAAGTCTGCCACCTTGTACAAATGCAGCAGTACTGCTGTACAAGGTGGCTGTTATACATAGAAACACCTGGGGGTGGGGGGCAGGCTTCCTTCAATTTCAGTTCATGTGCCTGCGTGGCGTTTGCAGGACACGTTGCCAGCTACACAGCAGGGGAACAGCTGGCGTTGCTGAACCCCACTGACACATTGACTGGTGTTTTTCTCTGTGCAGCTCGCATGTCCGGGCAAAAACTGGCGGTGTTAGAGCCCAGGGTCAGCAGGAGGAGGAGAGGAGCAAAGTGTAGGCCGAAGCCTGCACTGGTGGCAGCTTTTGGTCGGTTGTGCCAGCGTGGCTTGTGCTGGACACGATGAAGGCTACACAGCAGGGGAACAGCTGGCTGTGCTGAACCCCACTAACACATTGGCTGGTGTTTTTCTCTGTGAAGCTCGCATTTCCGGGCAAAAACTAGCGGTGTTAGAGCCCAGGGTCAGCAGGAGGAGGAGAGGAGCAGAGTGTAGGCCGAAGCCTAGTTGAACCAATTTCAAAGGTAACCTTTAACCCCCCCTCAGGTGTTGCAAGCTACAAGAGCCACACCTTGTGCAGTATTAATGCTGCACAAGTAAAAGGTTGCTCTATTTAGTTTGCTCCTTGCACACGCTGAATAAAACACGTACACTATTTAGCCCATTAAACTGTCAAACAGTAGTGGAGGCGTGACTTGTCTTTTTAAGGAGACGCAGCACAGGTGTCAAAATTTACACCTAGGTGGTGGGCGCAGATTCCTGAGCGTTGTATTAGCTGTACAGGAGTCTGCGCTATTGTGATCCCTTGGCCATGCGCTGTGAGCGCTGCCTGTCTTCTCACCTCATTTCATGTTGGTCGTTGCGGTTAGCAATGGATATGAATCCCAGGCCCACAGTGTGTTTTCAAAAAATCACACTGCGTGGCTGGGATTCGTGGCCTTGTGCAGTAAATATGTTTGCCGCTCACACATGTCCTTACACCTGCTTCAGACTGGGCGGCCTCAGCTGATCCCTTATCGCCTACCACGGCCAGGAGGCCGCACAGTCTGAAGAAGGCGGAAGGAGATGAGTTAAGACAGGCGAGCATATGCACTGCACATGCCCATCAATCACACCCTCGCAGCCAAAATATATGAAACGAGGGGGGTTGTGTCGGGCAGGGCGGACGCACAGGCACAGGCAGCCAACCAATGATGTCAGAAGACGGGCAGCGCTACCAAGGGGGGTGGTGCGTGTCATTAAAAAGTAAAGTCACACCTCAGGGACATTGTAATGGTCTGTAATGAGACACAAATTTTACGTGTTTAATTCTACGTGGGCAAGGATAAAAAAACAGCCACCTTGTACAAATGCAGCAGTACTGCTGTACTAGGTGGCTGTTATACATAGAAACACCTGGGGGGGTGGGGCCAGGTTCCCTTTAATTTCAGTTCATGTGCCTGCGTGGCGTTTGCAGGTCACGTTGCCGGCTACACAGCAGGGGAACAGCTGGCGGTGCTGAACCCCACTAACACATTGGCTGGTGTTTTTCTCTGTGCAGCTAGCACTTCCGGGCAAAAACTAGCGGTGTTTGAGCCCAAGGTCAGCAGGAGGAGGAGAGGAGCAGAGTCTAGGCCGAAGCCTGCACTGGTGGCAGCTTTTGTTCTGTTGTGCCAGCGTGGCTTGTGCTGGACACGTTGCCGTCTACACAGCAGGGGAACAGCTGGCGGTGCTGAACCCCACTGACACATCACCTAGTGTTTTTTCTGTGTAGACAATACTTCCAGGTGGCAACTGACAGTGTTGAAACCCAGGGAATCAAAGAGGAGCAGAGTGTAGGCCGAAGCCTGCAGTGGAGCAAGTTGAAAGGGAACCTTTAACCCCCCCTCCCCCCAGGCATTTGTTGCTGAAAGAGCCATCTTGTACAGCAGTAATACTGCACATTGAAAATGGTGGCTCCGAAAATTATGCTCCTTGCAAACGCTGAAGTACACACTCATATAATGTGTCCCCTCACACAGTCAAACCATCCCGGAAGTGGGACTTTCCTTTGTAATGTGACACAGCACAGCCGTCATTCCAACCCCCTTGGTGCCGGGCGCCACCTCCTCAACGTTGTTTGGTTCTGTCATGGAGCCCGCGCTGTAATGTTATCCCTTGGCCATGCACAGTTAGCGGTGCCTGTCTTCTGACATCATGTAGGTGTCAGGCTGGCAGTGCCTGTGCGTCCAAGCTGCCCGAGATCCAACCTTGCAGTGTAATCTAATGTAGTCCCACTGCGGGCCAGGGATCCATGGGCATGCGCAGTGCATATCATCGCCTCTCACTCACCTCCTTCCTGCTTCTTTAGACTGTGCGGCGTCACGGCCGTGGCATGCTATTAGGGATCAGCTGACGCCGCCTAGTCTGAAGAAGCGTGAAGAAGGGGAGTGAGAGGCTAGTATATGCACTGCGCATGGCCATGGATACCAGGCCCACTGTGGGATCACATTAGATGACACTGCGAGGTGTGATTTCGGGCAGCGTGGACGCACAGGCGCAGCCAGGACGACAACAAATGATGTCAGAGGACGGGCAGCGCAAACTGTGCATGGCCAAGGGATAACATAACAGCGCAGGGTCCATGACGGAATCAAACAACGCTAAGGAGGCAGCGCACGGTGCCAAGGGGGTAGCAATGACGGCTGTGCTGCGTCACATTACAAAGGAAAGTCCCACCTCCGGGACGGTTGGACGGTGTGAGGGAACACATTACATGAGTGTGTAGTTCAGCGTTTGCAAGGAGCATAATTTCAAGAGCGACCTTTCCCTTGTGCAGTATTAGTGCTGCACATGGTGGCTCTTTCAGTAACAAACGCCAAGGGGGGGGGGGACAGGTCCCCTTACATTTTAGTTGTGCCAGCGTGGCAGTCGCATGACACGTTGCTGGACACACAGCTGGGGATCAGCTGACGTTACTGAACCCCAATAACAGAGGAGCGACTGTTGACTGTGCACACAGCACTTCCAGGCACTAACTGGCGGTGTTAGAGCCCAGGGACAGCAGGAGGAGCAGATTGGAGGTATTGCCGCACACACAGCTGGGGATCAGCTGACGTTACTGAACCCCAATAACAGAGGAGCGACTGTTGACTGTGCACACAGCACTTCCAGGCACCAACTGGCGGTGTTAGAGCCCAGGGACAGCAGGAGGAGCAGATTGGAGGTATTGCCGCACACACAGCTGGGGATCAGCTGACGTTACTGAACCCCAATAACAGAGGAGCGACTGTTGACTGTGCACACAGCACTTCCAGGCACCAACTGGCGTTGTTAGAGCCCAGGGACAGCAGGAGGAGCAGAGGAACAGAGTGTAGGCCGAAGCCTGATTGGAGCAAGTTGAAAGGGAACCTTTAACCCCCTCCCAAGACATTTGTAGCTGAAAGAGCCATCTTGTGCAGCACTAAGGATGCAAAAGGAAAAGGTGGTTCTTTTAATTATGCTCCTTGCAAACACCGAAGTAAACACTAAAAATGTGTCCCCTTATACCGTTAAACCGTCCCGGAGGTGCGAATTTCCTTCGTAATGGGACACAGCACAGCTGTCATTCCTATCCCCTTGGTGCCGTGCGCTGCCTCCTCAGCGTTGTTTTAAGCTGTCACGGAGCCTGCGCTGTTCTGTTAGCCCTTGGCCATGCCCAATTAGCGCTGCCTGTCTTCTGACATAATTTGGTGTCAGGCTGTCAGTGCCTGTGCGTCCACGCTGCTCCAGATCCCACCTCGCAGTCTCGTCTAACGTAATCCCACTGCGGGCTTTGGAACCATGGGCATGCACAGTGCATATCCTCGACTCTCACTCCCCTCCTTCCCTCTTCTTCAGACTGTGCGGTGTCACGGCCGTGGCATGCTATTAGGGATCAGCTGACGGCGCACAGTCTAAAGAAGGCGGAGGGAAATGAGCGAGACCCCGAGGGGAAGATATGCACTGCGCATGCCCATGAATCCCAGGCCCGCAGTGTGACTCAATCAGAAGACACTGCGAGGCGGGATCTCGGGCAGCGCGGCCGCACAGGCGCAGCCAGCCTGACACCAAATTATGTCAGAAGACAGGCAGCGCAAATAGGGCATGCCCAAGGGATAACAGAACAGCGCAGGCTCTGTGACAGCTTAAAACAACGCTGAGGAGACAGCGCATGGCACCAAGGGGGTAGGAATGACGGCTGTGCTGCTTCACATTATGAAGGAAAGTCCCAGCTCCGGGACAGTATAACGGTATCAGTGAACACATTTTATAAGTGTTAAGTTCTGCGTGTGCAAGGAGCTAAAAAAAAAGAGCTACCTTTTCCTTGTGCAGCATTACTGCTGCACAAGATGGCTCTTTCAGTAACAAACGACGGGGGGGGGGGACAGGTTCCCTTACATTTAGGTTGTTGTGCCAGCGTGGCGGTCGCAGGACACATTGCCGGCTACACAGCTGGGGATCAGCTGACGTTACTGAAACCCAATAACACTGGGTCGTATGTTTTTACTGTGCAGCCTGCA
This sequence comes from Ranitomeya imitator, assembly GCF_032444005.1. Classification (NCBI taxonomy): domain Eukaryota; kingdom Metazoa; phylum Chordata; class Amphibia; order Anura; family Dendrobatidae; genus Ranitomeya; species Ranitomeya imitator. Next base: position 478,661,816 of record NC_091285.1, on the reverse strand, counting down.
CTTCTGAGCCGCAACTGGCGGTGTTGGAGCCCAGGAATAGCAGTTCAGGTGGTAGAAAGATGAACACAGCAGGAGACCTGGATGACACCCAATTACTTAATCAGGCAGAGGAGTGGCAAATTCCTGCGAGATCCAGGCCTGGTTCATTTTCAGGAAAGTAAGCCGGTCAACGTTATCGGAGGATAGTCGCATGCGACGGTCTGTTAGTACACCACCTGCGGCATTAAAGACACGTTCCGATAAGACACTAGCCGCAGGGCAAGCCAGCACCTCCAATGCATACTGGCTTAGCTCTGGCCATGTATCCAGCTTAGAGACCCAAAACTTGAACGGGGAAGAGCTGTCTGGGAGTACAGTAAGAGGGCAAGCCATGTAGTCTGTCACCATCTGACGGAACCGTTGCCTCCTGCTGACTGGAGCCGCCGGTGATGGTGTAGACATTTGGGGCGGGCACACAAAAGTGTGCCAGAGTTGTGCCATACTGGGCTTGCCTTGGGCAGAGGCACTGCTTCTGCTCCCTCTTTGGGCAGAGCCTCCCCCACTGCCTAGACGCACTGAGCTGCTTTGTAAAGCACTAGCAGCACTCCTCTCAGTTGGACAGGAGAAGATGATGTAATTCACCAGTGTGTCGTGGTACTCCCGCAATTTATGCTCCCGGTTCAACGCAGGGATGAGGTTTTGGACGTTGTCCCGGTAGCGAGGATCGAGGAGGGTGAACACCCAATAATCAGGCATGTTGAGAATGTGGTCGATGCGGCGGTCGTTTCTCAGGCACTGCAGCATGAAATCCACCATGTGCTGCAGAGTGCCAACTGGCCCAGAAACGCTGTCCCCTGCTTGAGACATGATCTCTGCCCGCTCGTCATCACCCCACCCTCGCTGTACACACTGACCACTGGACAATTGTGTCGCTCCCTCCTCTGGACGGAGCTCTTCCTCCTCCATTGACTCCTCCTCATCCTCCTCACAAATTGGCCCCTGCGTACCTCTTTGTGAGGAACCACGTGGCGCTGACTCTCCAGAAGCTGATGGAAAAGGTGACTCCTCATCCTCCACCTCTTCCACAACATCATCCCTTAACCCTTGCAAAGTTTGCTGAAGCAGGCAGATAAGGGGGACAGTCATGCTGACTAGTGCATCATCTGCACTTGCCATCCGCGTGGAATAATCAAAAGGACGCAAAACCTGGCAGACGTCCTTCATAGTGGCCCACTCTGTGGTTGTGAAGTCTGATCGGCGCTGACTGCGACTTCTTTGCGCCTGATGCAGCTGGTACTCCATAACTGCTTGCTGCTGCTCACACAACCGCTCCAACATATGTAACGTGGAATTCCACCGGGTAGGTAGGTCACATATGATGCGGTGTTCCGGAAGGCGGAATTGGCGCTGCAGAGCAGCAATGCGGGATCTGGCCAAGCTGGAACGCCGCAAGTGAGCACACTCTAGGCGGACCTTGTACAGCAGGGCATCAAGATCCGGATAGTCCCTCAGAAAACTCTGCACAACCAAATTGAGCACATGTGCCAGACATGGGATGTGAGTGAGGTTGCCAAGGGCCAAAGCTGCCACCAGATTTCGGCCATTGTCACACACTACCATGCCTGGCTGGAGATTCGCTGGCAGTAACCACACATCGCTCTCCTGCTTGATGGCATTCCAGAGCTCCTGCGCTGTGTGGCTTCGATGCCCCAATGAAACTAGTTTCAAGACGGCCTGCTGACGTTTGGCCACGGCTGTGCTCATGTCGGTCATAGGTAAACGTTCATGGGTCCATGTGGAGGTGGACTGTGACGGATCCTGCAGAGAGGAATCTGAGGAACTGGTGTAAGAGGAGGAGTCGATGCGTAGGCCCAATAAACCCCCTCTAGGTTATCCTATGTAGTGTTTTTCCACTATTTAGCTGGAGACGGGTGGAAAAACACTAATAGGGAATTTTTTTTTAAATTTTTAAACAGGCTGCACTATTTGAAAAAAAGGAAAATTTTTCTCAAGGTATGAGGCAGTAACGAACCCTGAGCTGAATCCAACCGGCTATGGCTGCACACAGACTACAGGGCGAGCTGGGCTCACACGGAGACCGTGCAGACAGCCGTAAACGGCGCTGCAAGGCCCAAAAACCCCCCTCTAGGTTATCCTATGTAGTGTTTTTCCACAATTTAGCTGGAGACGGGTGCAAAAACACTAATAGGAAATTTGAGAAAAAATGTGCAGCAGGCTGCACTATGACCAAAAAAGGACAACTGTGTGAGGCAGTGTGAACCCCCCCTGAGCTGAATACAACTGGGTATATGGCTGCACACAGACTACAGAGTGAGCTGCACACACACACACACACAGAGACCTTGCAGAACGCTGTTAAAACAGCGCTGCAAGGCAAGAGCAAGGTGAACAGTGAAGAACACACAGCGCTTTGCTAAATTAGCCTTTGGAAAGGAAAATAAAGCAATTAGCTAGCTCAACTGGCCCTCAGTTAGAACACAGCGTCCTGTCCCTAACTGAAATCACAGCAGAGTGAGCGCAAAATGGCGGCAGCGTTTTTTATAGTGCAGAGTGACATCATTTCAGCAGCCAATCACAGCCTTGCCAGTACTTACATGCCCACCATGCTAAACAGGATGTGCCCACACTTCCAATCATTCCTCATTGGCTGCTGCGTTCAGTTTGAATTCTGGGAACTTCCGATTCCGGTATCCGATACGCGGGAAGTATCGGAATTCGGTATCGGAATTCCGATACCGCAAATATCGGCCGATACCCGATACTTGCGGTATCGGAATGCTCAACACTACCCCTAACCCTACCCCTAACCCTAACCCTACCCCTAACCCTAGCCCTAACCCTAACCCTAACCCTAGCCCTAACCCTACCCCTAACCCTACCCCTAACCCTAACCCTAACCCTATTCTAACATTAGTGGGGGAAAAAAAATTCTTTATTTTTTTATTGTCCCTACCTATGGGGGTGACAAAGGGGGGGGGGTCATTTATTATTTTTTTTATTTTGATCACTGAGATATAATCTCAGTGATCAAAATGCACTTTGGAATGAATCTGCCGGCCGGCAGATTCGGCGGGCGCACTGCGCATGCGCCCGCCATTTTGGAAGATGGCGGCGCCCAGGGAGAAGACGGACGGACCCCGGCAGGATCGGTAAGTATGATGGGGTGGGGGGGGAGCACGGGGGGGGTATCGGAGCATGGGGGGGTGAATCGGAGCGCGGGAGGGGTGGAACGGAGCACGGGGGGGTGTAACGGAGCACGGGGGCGGTGGAACGGAGCACGGGGGGTGTAACGGAGCACAGGGGGGGGTGGATCGGAGTGCAGGGGGGTGATTGGAGCACAGGGGTGTGATTGGAGCATGGGGGTGAGCGGACAAGAGCACGGGGGGAGCGGAGCACAGGACGGCGGGGAGCCGGTACAGTGTACCGGACAGATCGGAGGGCTGGGGGGGCGATCGGTGGGGTGGGGTGGGGGCACATTAGTGTTTCCAGCCATGGCCGATGATATTGCAGCATCGGCCATGGCTGGATTGTAATATTTCACCAGTTATAATAGGTGAAATATTACAAATCGCTCTGATTGGCAGTTTCACTTTCAACAGCCAATCAGAGCGATCGTAGCCACGGGGGGATGAAGCCACCCCCCCCGGGCTAAACTACCACTCCCCCTGTCCCTGCAGATCGGGTGAAATGGAAGTTAACCCTTTCACCCGATCTGCAGGGACGCGATCTTTCCATGACGCCACATAGGCGTCATGGGTCGGATTGGCACCGACTTTCATGACGCCTACGTGGCGTCAAAGGTCGGGAAGGGGTTAATTATTGTATTGTTAACGTTGTTACTTATGACTTTTGTGTTTGAAACTGTTAAACTGTAAAGCGCTGCGGAATATGTTGGCGCTATATAAATAAAGATTATTATTATTATTATTATTATGTTATCTGCTAACTAGTGTTGAGCGATACTTTCCGATATTTGAAAGTATCGGTATCGGATGGTATTGGCCGATACCGGCAAAATATCGGATCTCGCCGATACCGAGTTCCGATACCAATACAAGTCAATGGGACACAAATATCAGAATGTATCCTCGATGGTTCCCAGGGTCTGAAGGAGAGGAAACTCTCCTTCAGGCCCTGGGATCCATATTAATGTAAAAAATAAAGAATAAAAATAAAAAATATGGCTATACTCACCCATCCGAAGAACCCTGGCTGTCACTGCTGCAAGCGTTCGCCTCCGTTCCTGAGAATTGCAGAGAGTAAAGGACCTTCGATGACGTCGCGGTCAGGTGACCGGTCACCTGACCGCTCATGTGACCGCTCACCTGACCGCTCACGTGACTGCTCACCTGACCGTGACGTCACCGAAGGTCCTTCACTCACTACAGTCTCAGGAACGGAGGCAGACGCTCGCAGCGGTGACAGCCAGGGTCCTTCGGAGGGGTGAGTATAGCCATATTTTTTATTTTTATTCTTTATTTTTTACATTAATATGGATCCCAGGGCCTGAAGGAGAGTTTCCTCTCCTTCAGACCCTTGGAACCACACGCACCGCACACTCCGATACCGATTTCCGATATCACAAAAATATCGGAACTCGGTATTCCGATACAGCAAGTATCGGCCGATACCCGATACTTGCAGTATCAGAATGCTCAACACTACTGCTAACTGAATAGAGGCAAAAATTCCAATAATTTTACTACATACATGAACCGGCACATGCACGATCAACATGCTTTAGTCTGGGAATCTCACTGAGCTAAAATGCGGCCCAGCTGGCCTCACCAGCCACTAGACGCTCCATCAACAGCATCTGCTGCTTCTTCCTCCCCAACACCATAGCAAGTGTTCTCACACAGATCTCTGGCCGCAGAACCTCCACTTGTTTACCTGCTACAGTAAGGGTGAGTGAGAGACTGTCAGCTGTTAAGGAAGTGGACATGCCTGCTTTTGATGACCAATCTCTGACACAGAGCACACTACATCTTTCTCAATCCACCATAACATCTCTGCCTTCACCTCAATCACAGTCAATCAATATGTCCTGTTTACCCTACTGCACCATCTCACAGCACAGAAGCCAGCCCTTGGTCCTGCAGTTGTGGTCACATAAGATTGTTTCTTTCTACACATGCCAAAACTATGAGCTTGAACTTCACCATCTCTAATCTGTTGGCCACGAACAAGTCATGGATCTCCAATGACTACTGAATCCGAGTCGCTGACAGGACAGACTAGGCAGTGGTGTACTTTTTAGTTTGCCACATAGATTCTGCATTATTGCAATCTGTGACACCTTTGTCATGGTTTCTGTGGCTGCTACTGTTGCTACTGCTACTGACATGACTGACAATTTTTTTCTACTCTGGGGAAATTGATGTCACTTCAGTGGTGGGTGGCAATAATTATTTGAAATGTGGAGACTCCAATTTGGGTGTCCATCTGGTGGGTTGCCTATAGTGGAAGGGGTGTCATAGCCCTATTATACTATTTCTGTTCTGGGAAAATTGATGCCACTTTAGTTGTGTCTTCCCGTAATTTTTTAAATGTTTGGACTCCAAGTTGGAACTCCTTCAAGTGTGTTGCCTGTAAAAGTAGGGCTACCAGACGGCAGGCCTGCACTTACTTTCACTCAACTACCTGTGCTATTATCCTTACATTTTTCTAACAAAAGTAGCTGATATTTATGCCAACTGAGTGTGGCTGAGCAAAAAAGCAGTTTGAGCTGTTGCATGAGGTATCATGGCTCGCAGCACAGCAGGCCTACAATGGTCCCTCACCCATCTCTCAATTTGAACTTAAATTCAAAGCTGTAAATGCTGGCCCAGACCCTGTCTCATGCACGGCTCATGCCTGTTTGCTGGTGTGCCATTATAAAATTTCCACTGTGGGTCAATTGATGTCACATCTCCTGGGGTGTGCCCCTAATTTTTGGAAATATTTGGACTCCATATTGGGTCTCTTTCCTGTGTGTTGCTTGTAGCAGTAGGGCTCCCAGACCAACAGCACTTACTTTCAGTCAGCTACCTGTGTAACCACCCTTACATTTTTCTAACAATAGTAGTTTAAGAAGCTAATTTTTGTGCCACCTGAGTGTGACTGAGCAGAAAAGCAGTTTGAGCTGTGGCATGAGGTATCAGGGCTCTCAGCCCAGCAGGCCCACACTGGTCCCTCACCAACCTCTTAACTTAACTTAAATTGAAAGCTGTAAATGCTGGCCCAGACACTGTCTCATGCATGGCCCATGCCTGACTGCTGCTGTGCCATTATAAAATTTCTACTGTCAGTTAATTGATGCCACATTTCCTAATGTCAGCCTCTAATTGGAGCTGTTTGGACCCCCCTGAAAGTGTTGTCTATATGTTTGGCTTTGCCTCCCATTGAATTCAATGGGGTTCGGTTATGTTCTATGAACTGTTCAGAGAACTTTCGGGAAGTTCACCGATCGGAACCGAACCTTGAAAGGTTCGCTCATCTATACCCGCAAGTCTGGCACATGGCACTCCGGCATTGAACCGTCCTGCACTGAAGCTATCATGAGACCCGGTGGCATGAACTCAGGTAACATTTACAGCTGCTGGGTCTCCAGGCAGCTGCGAACCCCAGAAACCTCATGGGAAACTTTGAAGGACATTTTAAGGCTACTGGAATTTTCAGCTGCTGGAATACTAGAAGGCTGCGAACTAACGTTACCGCGGGTGTTTATTTTAGTGTACTTGTTAACAAATAAAAAAAAAGAAAAAATGGCATGGGGTACCCTTTAATTTTCAGAAGCAGGAGAGGAAAAGATGATGGCTGAGGGCTGGTGTAAATATTCTGGGAAGGAGCCAATAGTCGTAAAATATACCAGGCTACTAATATCAGCTCACAGCTGTTTGCTTAGCCTTCATTAGTTATTATAGGGGAGACCCCCCAAAAAAAATTGAAGTGGGGACCCCTATATTCAATAACCAGCAAAAGCTATGCAGACAGCTGTGGGCTAATATTAATAGCCTAGGAAAGGGCCAATATTGTTCCCCTCCCATACTAAAAACATCAGCTCCCAACCGCCGATAAATGGTGCATTCATAAGATGCACTAAATCTGCTGCTTGGCCTCGCTCTTCCCACTTGCCCTGATGCGGTGGCAACTTGGGTAATAGTTGTTGGGTTGATGTCAGCTTGGTATTGGGAGCTGACATCAAGCCCAGGGGTTAGTAATGGAGACTAACCCCATAATTAGATTGTAAAAAAGACACAGCCAGAATAAAATCCTTAAATTGTAAGTATGACACTGACACCTTTATTTGAAATAAAAATAAAAAAGCACAGTTATCCCTCACCTGTTCGATGTGAAGATAATCCATACGACATGATGTGACATGATGAAATGGATTATTTGGATAGCAATCAGTGATGTGACCGCTATACACACCAGCCGGCTCACACTGATACAAAACTGCTCACCAAATCATCCAGATTGTCATGGGACAATATGGATTAACTTCACGTCAGACAGGTGAGCTATGTGGTTGTTTTTTATTTTTTTTATTTTCCAGGGGACATGGGCATAGGTGGATTATATGTAAAGGTGAGTATTTTGGTTGTTTGTTATTTTCTGCCCTTTACATGTGACATGGTCTTCTATGGTTTAGGTGTAAAGGTGAGTATAACTGTGCTTTTTTATTTTTACTTCAAAAAAAGGAGTCTGTGTCATTATTTCAATTAAAGGATTTTATTCTGGCTGTGTCCTTTTTACAGTCAAACTATGGGGTTAGTAATGGGTGCATCTTATAGACTCCTCTCCATTACTAACCTGTGGGTTTGATGTCAGCGGCCATAAATCAGTTGTCATCAATTCCACAACCATTACCCCACTTGACACCACACCAAGGCAAGTGGGAAGAGCTGTGTGCTTTAGCTTGGCTGGTTGTCAAAAATGTAAGGGACCCCACCCCATTTTGTTAAATTATTTATTTAAATAATTTAAAAGCAAAATGTTGCAGGACTCTTCTGTTCTTGATAATCAACCATGTTAAATCTGACAGTTGATGGTTTCAGCCCGCAGCTGTCAGTCTTTCCAGCCCTGGTTATCGAAAGTAGAAGAGACCCCACGTCATTTTTTTTTTAAATTTATAACACAGGCAGCAGCTAATGAATACTCCCATCAGCGGCATCTGCTCTCTCGCTGTTATCAGTGACATCAGGCATAGGCTGATGAGAGTAGTACTTTTTACTGCCTGTCACAGCTGCTTGCTCACTCTGTCATCTGATAGCATAGGAACCAATGCTCTCTGACTGGCAGTAATAATCTTACCGCTGATCAGAGCCATCGTTGTTTCTCGCGCTGTCATGCAGATGACAGCATGAGAAACAACCGACGCTCGGGTGCCAAACCCGAACAGTAACATCGACTTCCTGGAGAAGTCCATATTCGAGGTCCATGCACGAACCCTAGGTGTTCGGTACTGACCCCAAACTTTACTGTTCGGGTTCCTCCATCTCTAATCTTATAAGATATAAGTGCACTGCGGATTTGCATCCTGTATGTGGTAATTACATGAATAAGTGTAGGTTTTGCAACTCTTCACATTGCAAGGATAAGTGCCTCTTGGTGTATCAGAGGACATTGAGCTGCAGATTACAATATTTCTTAAATTTTGAGGTTGCCTGTAACATAGCATGGAGGAGTCTTTAAATATTTTTTTATGCCAGTCATCTTTGTGTAGCATATGGTGAAGTTTTTTGGCAGTTTTTCTTAGCACTTCAAGCTCTAGGCTGTTGGTTACAACCAGAGGTACACAACTATTTTCCTCCATATTGAAGTAGTTGACTTCTAGGGATCCTTGTGTCTCTATTGATCTGATTATCAGTGGAGGAGGGGTGGTAGCCTTGGTTTAAAAATGTATTTTAAAGATGAGTTAAATGTTCATCCCTATAGGTTGGGTTGGAGCAGATACGACTATATCTGAGGGCCTGGCTGTAGACAATGGACTTTTGAATGTGTTTCAGGTGAAAGCTGTCCCATCTGAGTTATGTGGGCTGGTTGAAAATCCAAGATTCCAAGGCACCAGAGAAAATAGGGATAAAACAAAACCCCTATTCTGTCCTTTAAAAATCACATGGTGAAATACAATTGAGGTAGATGAGTGAAGCAATGTTTCACCCCCAAAAAAGTTGAAATTTTTATTGCACTTCTGGCTTGAAAAAAGCCCTTTTGGTTGAAAACGTTTCTTCATTCATCTACCTAAATTGTATTTCATCATGTGTTTTTTAAAGGATGGAATAAAGGTTATGTTTTTTCCCTATTTTCTCTGGTGCCAAGCTCAACCCACGTGCTTTTTCCTGCAGGTTTAACAGGGTATTGCACATTTCTCATTTTTCAGTGCCGCTTGGTGTTTAGCTGAGTTTGGTACTTATATTTTTTATGCCTCTCGATGGTTAGCTGAATTTGGTACTTACATTTTTCTGTGCCTCTCGGTGGTTAGTTGAGCTTGGTACTTATATTTGCTTGTTACTCTGCGTCCCATTCCCTCTGCGTGGTTTTAACGCACTGTATTCGTTAGTTTTTTATCTGTCATTATTTACACTAGCAGCAGTTTTACTTCTCTGCACGGTGGACCCCGGGTTGCGATTGCACTTAATATTAACTCTAACAGTTGATTTCTGTATTTCCGTGGTCCATTGTCAAGTTTATGGTGGAATGAAAGGTAGCGAATCTTACTTGGAATTCTATAAGTTCTTCTTCAGACTCAGTCCAGATTATTACGATCAATCAATGTAATGGAAATAAGCCAAAGGTTTAATATAGTAGAATGATAAAAAGTCATTTTCCAGGTTAGTCATGAAAAGGCTGGCATACTTGGGTGTTATTTTGCTGTCCATAGCAGTTCCGGTGCTTTGTAGTTATAGCTGCTCACTAGTGATGAGCGAGTGTGCCTGGCATTGCTTGATATTCGATTAAGCATCAGAGTGCCTGGGCATGCTCGGTACTTGATCGAGTATCCTAGGTGCTTGAGCACAATTCTAGAGTCCCCACCCCACATGTTTCGCATCTGTATTTCAGACAAAATACGTGCAGGGATTGCCTGCCAATTACAGTAATGCTGTAATCAGGTTGGCTACTAACATTACCATGATTGGTTGGCCGCATCACATCATTGGATCTATATAAAATCCAGTGACGCGATGCTCGCCACACTGTACCCCAGAAACAGAGTACGGATAGCTGATGAAGAAGGGAAAGCTTGCATTACAGAACTATAGTCAGTGTTTATATTGCCTTAAGGCCCCTTCACATTAAGCGACGCTGCAGCGATACCGACAACGATCCGGATCGCTGCAGCGTCGCTGTTTGGTCGCTGGAGAGCTGTCACACAGACCGCTCTCCAGCGACCAACGATGCCGGTAACCAGGGTAAACATCGGGTAACTAAGCGCAGGGCCGCGCTTAGTAACCCGATGTTTACTCTGGTTACCATCCTAAAAGTAAAAAAAACAAACACTACATACTTACCTAACGCTGTCTGTCCCCGGCGCTCTGCTTCTCTGCACTCCTCCTGTACTGGCTGTGAGCACAGCGGCCGGAAAGCAGAGCGGTGACGTCACCGCTCTGCTTTCCGGCTGACCGACGCTCACAGCCAGTACAGGAGGAGAGCAGAGCACAGCGCTGGAGGACAGACGGCTGTAGGTAAGTATGTAGTGTTTGTTTTTTTTACTTTTAGGATGGTAACAGGGTAAACATCGGGTTACTAAGCGCGGCCCTGCGCTTAGTTACCCGAAGTTTACCTTGGTTACCAGTGAAGACATCGCTGAATCGGTGTCACACACGCCGATTCAGCGATGTCTGCGGGGAGTCCAGCGACGAAATAAAGTTCTGGACTTTCTTCCCCGACCAGCGATCTCCCAGCAGGGGCCTGATCGCTGCTGCCTGTCACACTGGACGATATCGCTAGCGAGGACGCTGCAACGTCACGGATCGCTAGCGATATCGTCTAGTGTGACGGTACCTTTACAGTCCTTCCTGCTTAAACCTATATCCAAATAGTCCATTTCAGGGCTCCATATATTCTATTCAATATAAATACAGCTGTTAGCTGTAGTGTAGGGATTGATGCTGGAGAAGGGAAAGTGTGCACTGCTGGCCTATAGTCATTGGTTATATCGCCTTACAGTCATTCCTGCTGAAACCTATAATGAAATAGTTTTCTTCAGGGCTCCATGTATTCTATTCAATATAAATACTACTGTTAGCTGTAGTGTATGGATAGCTGCTGGAGATATTGAAAGTTTGCATTACAGGCCTATAGTCAGGGTTTACATTGCCTTATAGGCCTTTCTTCTGAAACCTACAACCAAAAGTCCTTATCAGGGCTACATCTATTCTATTCACTATAAGTACTTCTATTAGATGTATTTACTGTAGGAATAGCTGCTGGAGAAGGGAAAGTTTGCATTGCAAGCCTATAGTCAGGGTTATATTGTCTTGCAGTCCTTCCTCCTAAAACCTGTAACCAAATAGTCCTTTTCAGAGTTCTATCTATTCTATACTGTATTAATATCGCTGTTAGCTGTATTTAGTGTAGGTATAGCTGCTAGAGAACAGTGCCTTACAGGCCTATTGTCAGGGTTTATAGGCTTACTGTCCTTGTTGCTGAAACCTTAAACCAAAACTCCTTATCAGGGCTATAACTGTTCTATTCTAGTCCCTATTAATACAATTATGAGCTGCAAACCTAATTTAATATGCTCAATGCGTGAGGTAAGTGACGAGGAAGTGGATGTGCTGCTGATGATGTACGCAAAGACCAAGGCCATGGGCCAGGTAATACTATGCCTGCTGCAGGAGCATAACAAACATGCTTATCCACAAGACTTAGCTTCCTCTCCCACTTTGCAGGGGAACACGGGACACCACTCTTGAAGCCAGAGCAGTGCAAACTGGTGGTCGGTTGGAAGGAAGATAATGCTTCCAGTATGTTTCCCAGCACCACCCTGTCTTCCACACAGTCCAGACTCACTAGCCAAGAGTCTAGACGACATAATCCTCACCCTGATCTTCCTTCCTCTCACCATGCCATCTCCCAGGAGACAAGTGATCCCTCTTTTGGACACTCCGAGAAGCTCTTTACGTGTCCATTTATTGATTTTGGCCTCTCATCATGCACATTTCAAGAGGGACATGAGGATCTTGTGTGTAGTGATGCCTAAATATTTGAGCACCCACAGTCAATAGAAGACATCTATGGAGAACGGCAATCAGTGTCTCATGATGTAGATGATGATGAGACACAGTTGCAAACAAGTGATGTTGTTAAGTCAACAAGTCAGGTGGATCAGAGTGTGGAAGTGGAAGATGAGGTGGTGGACAATGAAGCCACTGACCTGATCTAGGAAAGGGCTATGCAGAAAAAAAACAGCTGCTCAGAGTGAGAGGGATCCACAGCACCTGGCAGGAAGAGGCAGTGGGGTGGCCAGAGGGAGAAGGGGGAAACTGTTCCCCAGAGCACTCACAAGCGTGAAGTTCTCAATCCAAGGGTTAGGTGTTCCCCAGGCTGGTGCTTTTTTAAAGAAAGTGCAGTGACAAACTAATGGTCATTTACAACCTGTGCTGTACTAAAATCAGAGGGGCCTGATTACTACCAGCCTGACCACCATCAGAATGCTCAAGCATGTCATTCAAGCACCCTATTAGGTGGGCTGAACAACTGGGTCCACAATCTGGGGGTGACACCACTGCCTCTTCTCCTCTGCTATGTACTTGTCAATCCGTTATAAAGGATGCAGGGACATATGCCTCTCACTCTGCATCTGTTGTTGCACAATTGCAACCACCATCAGCTACAACATCCTCTGCATTGTCCCAATGAAGTGTTCAGCTGTCTCTATCCCAGGCCTTGGAACGCAAGTACAAAATATGAAGCCACCAACCCAAAGGCAAAAACACTAAATGGACACAGTTCCAGACTGTTTGCCCTGGAAATGATGCCTTTTAGGCTTGTGGACACTGAGGCTGTCCACATCCTCATAGTGGTGGCCGTCCCTCGGTACTCGGTCCCCAGCCTTCACTCTTTCTCTCTGTGTGCCGTCTCTGCTTTACACAAGCACATGTCCCATAACATCATCCGTGCCATGGTAAGTTATGTAGATACTGGTAAGGTCCACTTAACCACCGACATGTCAGTAAGTGCTTATGGCCAGGGATGTTTCATTTCCCTGATGGCACACTGGGTAAACCTTGTGGAGGCCAAGACCAAGTCAGACCCTGGGATGGCACATATACTACCAACACCTAGAATTGTGGGCCCTAGTTTCATCAGGGTTCCACCATCTACTACCCCAGTTCCTACATCCCCACAACACCAGATTCTCATCTACTCGGCGTGGATGGCCTGAAGATGAGGAGCAGGAGGTGGTGAGGAGGTGGAGGAGATGGAGAATGGTCCTACTGGTGAGGACAGGGAATGTTATGGCGGGCAATCAGGCAACACAGCGTGCAGTAATCAGCGCACATACAGAGATCTGGCAAAAACCAAAAACAATAGGACGAGCTCTGAGACGTGGAATCTCTGTAGACTGCAGTACCTGATCTATCCTCACACAACTATAAGCAGCAGTGGATTGCGCCTATCACTACCTATGCAACTCGGCACTGCCTGAGGAGCTGACTAGCCTGAAGATAGAAATACAAGCCTGACTTACCTCAGAGAAATACCCCAAAGGAATAGGCAGCCCCCCACATATAATGACTGTTAGCAAGATGAAAAGACAAACGTAGGAATGAAATAGATTCAGCAAAGTGAGGCCCGATATTCTAGACAGAGTGAGGATAGCAAAGAGAACTATGCAGTCTACAAAAAACCCTAAAACGAAAACCACGCAAAGGGGCAAAAAGACCCACCGTGCCGAACTAACAGCACGGCGGTGCACTCCTTTGCTTCTCAGAGCTTCCAGCAAAAGTTAATAGCAAGCTGGACAGAAAAAACAGAAAACAAACTAGAAGCACTTATCTAGCAGAGCAGCAGGCCCAAGGAAAGATGCAGTAGCTCAGATCCAACACTGGAACATTGACAAGGAGCAAGGAAGACAGACTCAGGTGGAGCTAAATAGCAAGGCAGCCAACGAGCTCACCAAAACACCTGAGGGAGGAAGCCCAGAGACTGCAATACCACTTGTGACCACAGAAGTGAATTCAGCCACAGAATTCACAACAGTACCCCCCCCTTGAGGAGGGGTCACCGAACCCTCACCAGAACCCCCAGGCCGACCAGGATGAGCCACATGAAAGGCACGAACAAGATCTGGGGCATGGACATCAGAGGCAAAAACCCAGGAATTATCTTCCTGAGCATAACCCTTCCATTTGACCAGATACTGGAGTTTCCGTCTAGAGACACGAGAATCCAAAATCTTCTCCACAATATACTCCAATTCCCCCTCCACCAAAACAGGGGCAGGAGGCTCCACAGATGGAACCATAGGTGCCACGTATCTCCTCAACAACGACCTATGGAATACATTATGTATGGAAAAGGAGTCTGGGAGGATCAGACGAAAAGACACCGGATTGAGAATCTCAGAAATCCTATACGGACCAATAAAACGAGGTTTAAATTTAGGAGAGGAAACCTTCATAGGAATATGATGAGAAGATAACCAAACCAGATCCCCAACACGAAGTCGGGGTCCCACACGGCGTCTGCGATTAGCGAAAAGCTGAGCCTTCTCCTGGGACAAGGTCAAATTGTCCACTACCTGAGTCCAGATCTGCTGCAACCTGTCCACCACAGAATCCACACCAGGACAGTCCGAAGACTCAACCTGTCCTGAAGAGAAACGAGGATGGAACCCAGAATTGCAGAAAAATGGAGAGACCAAGGTAGCCGAGCTGGCCCGATTATTAAGGGCGAACTCAGCCAACGGCAAAAATGACACCCAATCATCCTGGTCAGCGGAAACAAAACATCTCAGATATGTTTCCAAGGTCTGATTGGTTCGTTCGGTCTGGCCATTAGTCTGAGGATGGAAGGCCGAGGAGAAAGATAGGTCAATGCCCATCCTACCACAAAAGGCTCGCCAGAACCTCGAGACAAACTGGGAACCTCTGTCAGAAACAATATTCTCAGGAATGCCATGTAAACGAACCACATGCTGGAAGAACAAAGGCACCAAATCAGAGGAGGAAGGCAATTTAACCAAGGGCACCAGATGGACCATTTTAGAAAAGCGATCACAGACCACCCAAATGACCGACATTTTTTGAGAAACGGGAAGGTCAGAAATGAAATCCATCGAAATATGTGTCCAAGGCCTCTTCGGGACAGGCAAGGGCAAAAGCAACCCACTGGCACGTGAACAGCAGGGCTTAGCCCTAGCACAAATTCCACAGGACTGCACAAAAGCACGCACATCCCGCGACAGAGATGGCCACCAGAAGGATCTAGCAACCAACTCCCTGGTACCAAAGATTCCTGGATGACCGGCCAGCACCGAACAATGAAGTTCAGAGATAACTTTACTAGTCCACCTATCAGGGACGAACAGTTTCTCGGCCGGACAACGATCAGGTTTATTAGCCTGAAATTTCTGCAACACTCTCCGCAAATCAGGGGAGATGGCAGACACAATGACTCCTTCCTTGAGGATACTCGCCGGCTCAGATAACCCCGGAGAGTCGGGCACAAAACTCCTAGACAGAGCATCCGCCTTCACATTTTTAGAGCCCGGAAGGTATGAAATCACAAAATCAAAATGAGCAAAAAATAACGACCAACGGGCCTGTCTAGGATTCAAGCGCTTGGCAGACTCAAGATAAGTAAGGTTCTTATGATCAGTCAAAACCACCACGCGATGCTTAGCACCCTCAAGCCAATGACGCCACTCCTCGAATGCCCACTTCATGGCCAGCAACTCTCGGTTGCCCACATCATAATTACGCTCAGCAGCAGAAAATTTCCTGGAAAAGAAAGCACATGGTTTGAACACTGAGCAACCAGAACCTCTCTGTGACAAAACCGCCCCTGCACCAATCTCAGAAGCATCAACCTCGACCTGGAACGGAAGAGAAACATCAGGTTGACACAACACAGGGGCACAGCAAAAACGACGCCTCAACTCCTGAAAAGCTTCCACGGCAGCAGAAGACCAAAATGTCATCCAAGTAAACAATCAAGAATTTATCCAGATACTCACGGAAAATGTCATGCATAAAAGACTGAAAAACAGATGGAGCATTGGCAAGTCCGAACGGCATCACCAGATACTCAAAATGACCCTCGGGCGTATTAAATGCCGTTTTCCATTCATCTCCCTGCCTGATTCTCACCAGATTATACGCACCACGAAGATCAATCTTAGTAAACCAACTAGCCCCCTTAATCCGAGCAAACAAGTCAGAAATCAATGGCAAGGGATACTGAAACTTAACAGTGATCTTATTAAGAAGGCGGTAATCAATACACGGTCTTAGCGAACCATCCTTCTTGGCTACAAAAAAGAACCCTGCTCCCAATGGTGACGACGATGGGTGAATATGTCCCTTCTCCAGGGACTCCTTCACATAACTGCGCATAGCGGTGTGTTCAGGTACGGACAAATTAAATAAACGACCCTTAGGGAATTTACTACCAGGAATCAAATCGATAGCACAATCACAATTCCTATGCGGAGGTAGGGCATCAGACTTGGACTCTTCAAATACATCCTGAAAGTCCGACAAGAACTCTGGGATGTCAGAAGGAATGGATGACGAAATAGACAAAAATGGAACATCACCATGTACTCCCTGACAACCCCAGCTGGTTACCGACATAGAGTTCCAATCCAATACTGGATTATGGGTTTGTTGCCATGGCAACCCCAACACGACCACATCATGCAAATTATGCAGTACCAGAAAGCGAATAACTTCCTGATGTGCAGGAGCAATGCACATGGTCAGCTGGGCCCAGTACTGAGGCTTATTCTTGGCCAAAGGTGTAGCATCAATTCCTCTCAACGGAATAGGACACCGCAAAGGCTCCAAGAAAAATCCACAACGTTTAGCATAATCCAAATCCATCAGATTCAGGGCAGCGCCTGAATCCACAAACGCCATGACAGAATACGATGACAAAGAGCACATTAAGGTAATGGACAAAAGGAATTTGGACTGTACAGTACCAATAACGGCAGAGCTATCGAACCGCCTAGTGCGTTTAGGACAATTAGAAATAGCATGAGTAGAATCACCACAATAGAAACACAGTCTGTTCAGACGTCTGTGTTCTTGCCGTTCTACTTTAGTCATAGTCCTGTCGCACTGCATAGGCTCAGGTTTACTCTCAGACAATACCGCCAGATGGTGCACAGATTTACGCTCGCGCAAGCGACGACCGATCTGAATGGCCAAGGACATAGACTCATTCAAACCAGCAGGCATAG
This sequence comes from Ranitomeya imitator, assembly GCF_032444005.1. Classification (NCBI taxonomy): domain Eukaryota; kingdom Metazoa; phylum Chordata; class Amphibia; order Anura; family Dendrobatidae; genus Ranitomeya; species Ranitomeya imitator. The sequence continues at coordinate 478,644,415 of NC_091285.1, read as the reverse complement.
GAAATCCCACCATTACATCCTTAAGAGCTTCAGAGAGACCCTTTCTGAACAAAGCCGCTAGTGCAGATTCATTCCACAGAGTGAGTACTGACCACTTCCTAAATTTCTGACAATATACTTCTACATCATCCTGACCCTGGCATAAAGCCAGCAGATTTTTCTCAGCCTGATCCACTGAATTAGGCTCATCGTAAAGCAATCCCAGCGCCTGGAAAAATGCATCAACATTACTCAATGCAGAATCTCCTGGTGCAAGAGAAAACGCCCAGTCCTGTGGGTCGCCGCGCAAAAAAGAAATAATAATCAAAACCTGTTGAATAGGATTACCAGAAGAATGAGGTTTCAAGGCCAAAAATAGCTTACAATTATTTCTGAAGCTCAGGAACTTAGTTCTGTCACCAAAAAACAAATCAGGAATCGGAATTCTTGGTTCTAGCATCGATTTCTGATCAATTGTATCTTGAATCTTTTGTACATTTACAACGAGATTATCCATTGAGGAGCACAGAGCCTGAATATCCATGTCCACAGCTGTGTCCTGAAGCACTCTAATGTCTAGGGGAAAAAAAAGACTGAAGACAGAGCTAAGAAAAAAAAATGCTGTCAGGATTTCTTTTTTCCCTCTATTGGGAATCATTGGTGTGGCTCCTTGTACTGTTATGGCTGGCAATCAGGCAACACAGCGTGCAGTAATCAGCGCACATACAGAGATCTGGCAAAAACCAAAAACAATAGGACGAGCTCTGAGACGTGGAATCTCTGTAGACTGCAGTACCTGATCTATCCTCACACAACTATAAGCAGCAGTGGATTGCGCCTATCACTACCTATGCAACTCGGCACTGCCTGAGGAGCTGACTAGCCTGAAGATAGAAATACAAGCCTGACTTACCTCAGAGAAATACCCCAAAGGAATAGGCAGCCCCCCACATATAATGACTGTTAGCAAGATGAAAAGACAAACGTAGGAATGAAATAGATTCAGCAAAGTGAGGCCCGATATTCTAGACAGAGCGAGGATAGCAAAGAGAACTATGCAGTCTACAAAAAACCCTAAAACGAAAACCACGCAAAGGGGCAAAAAGACCCACCGTGCCGAACTAACAGCACGGCGGTGCACTCCTTTGCTTCTCAGAGCTTCCAGCAAAAGTTAATAGCAAGCTGGACAGAAAAAACAGAAAACAAACTAGAAGCACTTATCTAGCAGAGCAGCAGGCCCAAGGAAAGATGCAGTAGCTCAGATCCAACACTGGAACATTGACAAGGAGCAAGGAAGACAGACTCAGGTGGAGCTAAATAGCAAGGCAGCCAACGAGCTCACCAAAACACCTGAGGGAGGAAGCCCAGAGACTGCAATACCACTTGTGACCACAGAAGTGAATTCAGCCACAGAATTCACAACAAGGGAAGTCTTGCTTGTTGGGAGTCTGGAAAACATTTTTTCACTTTAGGTACTGCTTTATTGTTAGGCTTTATTAGTGTAGGGCTGGCTGCTGGATAAGGGATAGTTTAGCATTAGAGGCATATACGTAGAGTTCATTGCCTTACAGTCCTTGCTACTGTAAGCTAAAACCAAAAGTCATTTTTCGGGCTACATCTATACTGCTGTTACCTGCATTGATTGTAGGGAGAGTTGCTTGAGGAAGGATAGAATAGTATTAGAGTCATATAGGTAGTCTGATTTTTTAAAATTGTTAAAAAAATTCTAAGGCCCTCTTTCTACATTTTTTCAAGGGTGTATTGCAATCCCGCCATTAAATGTTTGTTAGGCATTGCATTATGTCCATAGGCTTAAGCAGTGTAGGAGTCCCACTCATCTTAAAATTCTCTCTCAGGACATAAGGCTCTGAGAACATGGCCATGGACAGTGACTCGCCACACACTTCCTCCTCATCAGGGACCAGTCCGGTGACACGCTGCCAGTCACTCTCTTCAACTGAACTGCTCTGACCCTGTGCTCTTCACTAGTTAGAGTGAATGCGACCTTCTCCATCCCATCGTTATTTTGGTGTGTTTCTTCAATTTTTAATATGGAATGTGACACTGAGTCATTTCTCACAGCCAAGCTGTGAGATGGGAGAGTCAAGGAGTCCAAGACCAGAAGCCAGGAGCATACATCATAAACAGAAGGAAGAGACAAAGGCTTCATCAGGTAACATTCCGAGGTCAGAATACCAGGAGGATAGCGGATCAAAGCAGAAGAAGTTAAACAGACCAATGGTTAGAACAAGGTCCAAGGTCAGGCAATGAAATATCTAGAAACAGAACACATGACTCAGAGAGACAAACCATATAGTAGCTGAATGCATTTCTGGCAGATGTCTGGGAGAAACACCCCAATTAAGTAGCCTGGAAATCGCCTTGGAAATTGAAAAGATGGAGACAGCCTCCCAGTCTCAGATTGGACTGCCAAACTGTCAGTCAACACACTGAGAGTTCAGCACGCCACGCATCCAGGCTGAACGACTGAGCTGTAAATCAAAGTACTGACAGCTTCAGCACACCCCCTGTACTAGATAGTACTGCTGAGCTGTCAGTAACTGCATCCCAGACACACTGAGGGGTGGAACCGTGACACAGCACTGGTGGTAGGATCTTCATTTTCCACATAGTCTTCACTCAGCATGTCGACAGCTCTAGATTTATTCAAGTCATAGTCCAAAACATGATAGCTTCTTTCCATGAATTCATTGAAAATTTCTCTTTGTACAATCTTTTCAAAATTCTAACAAAATTTATTCTGAGGCTATACTCTATGTGTCTTCCAGAGTGTTTTGCAATCCCTCCATTAAATTTTTGCTAGGCCTTGCACTTAGTGCATAGGCTTTACCAGTCTTGCAGTCCCACTCCTTTATAATAGGAAAAAAAGTTTTTGAGACCCTCCTCTACGTGTTTTACAGGGTGTATTGGAGTCCCTCCTTCAAATATTTGGCAGCCTCGCACTTAGTTCATAGGTTTTATGAGTCTAGGAGTCCCACTACCTAATAATTTTAACAGTATATTGGAGTCCCTCTTCCTCTAATTTTGTTAGTTCTTGCGTTGTCTGCATAGGCTATGTGAGTTACAGAGTCCCTCCTTCATAAATTAAACAGGATGTGACTGACCATATCACACACGCTGCATGCCAAGAAAAGGTACTAAAAAGCTAAAATTACATTTACTGGTGAATGGTTTCTTAACCATTGAAAGCAATGAGAAAGTACAAAAACAATACGTGTAAGCATAGCCTAGGGGGTTGATGAGGCTTTTCTTTTTTCTCTTTTTAATTTTGCCTTATATACTAGTCATTACACAGGAAAGAATGTTTCCTAACATTTTTTTCTTGTAAAATCCATTTTATCTTTGGTTTTGGATGTTTTTATATCACACCATAAAAGTGACGTAATACTGTGACAACCTTGTTACCAGCAGCGACCTGGGAGTCAGAGATGTCTTCCCCATGCTGTTCCTATTCCATTTGAGTGCCATTTCCATCCATTTCAGAGATTTTCCTGCTCGCCCCCAGACCTTCTGAGAGGGTCTGCCGGAAAAATGCTTGAGTTTCCCATTAACTTCAACTATATTTGTTACTTAAGTCGAGAAAGGCCAAGAGTCTGACCTGCTTGTCTTTTTGAGTATAGAACACTTGAGCATTTTAGTGCTCGTTCTACACTACTCCTCACCGAAACAGAAAAAAATTAGGCGTGAGGATAAATCTTGTGAGTTTTAATACAGATTCAGAAGGAATCTTAATAGCTTTCACAAACATTTAGCAGTTGGTTAGTCCATCTTCATGTGGGATGTTAAAATACAGGGATTCCGCATCCATGGTGGCTATGATGGCACCCTTAAGGGAGGGACGTATTGTAGATTCCTTTTTCAAAAGGTCTGTGGGGTCATGTAAGTAGCTGGCTGTTTTTATTACCAGTGGTTTAAGAACATTTTTTATCCATCGAGAGATGTTTTCAGTGAGTGTTCTCAGTCCTAAGATGATTGGCCTCCTTGGGTTTCCTTGGGTTTCCTGGCTTATGAATCTTGGGAAGCATATAGAAAATTCTTATCCTAGGATTCTCAGGTACAAAGTCCAAAAGGTTTTCTTCAACTCTCTCATATATTTTGGAGTTGGGTCATCAACCAGTTTGGTGTAGTACTCTCTGTCTGTCTGTCCATTTATTATGTCATGTCTCTACTCTTTTTGTGTATATGTTTGTTTCTTCAGATACTTTGTCAAACCATGCAACCATGAAGAGAGTAGTCTCAAAAGCTTGCTTTGTAAAAAAAAAAAATATTTTTAAAAGGTATCATAACTACAAAATTATTATTTTATTTCTCTCACTGAGAACAATCAATCTTTTTTCAACTGGCTAACAGAGTACCGAACTTTTTTTTCTTTTATTTTTCCACATTAATATACCTGAAAATTATTTTAGTATTATTTAATGTCTACATCTAATTACTCTTCTTGGCATCTTTCTTGTTTAATTATAGAAAGTAGAATTTTATTTCATAAACTTTAAGTATTCATTTCCTACTTTCAGTTATGTAAACCGTAGTGCAGAATTCATACTTGTTTTACTTAGTGAATTATCTTTAATTTAGGGTCAGAACTAGCAATAATGTTGAACATTAGATTGCTTTTCTGTGGTTGACATTCACATAATAATGGTATAAATCCCCCCTTCCACCTGCAAGCATTTAGAAATGTAAACATAGTTTTCTGGCACTTTGCAGTAAGAGCTACATAAAATCCTATAGTAGACTTTGCCAAATTGGTCTAACCAAACAGCTGACTGTCAAGTGTTCCCCCTTTTACTCTTTTAGTGACTGTGGGAATTTAAGATGTTTCCATTTACAACTAACGCTTTTTGTTGGATGCTGCAATATTCTCATTACAAATTTAAGTCAAGTTATGTAATAAATTAATCTTAATCAGTGAATAGTAATAACACTGATATGACAATATAAAGCACAAAATGGTGTAGTCTATAAAGCTAGCAAAGCTCAAGCCACAAAAATCTCCATTTTCCTTTACCAATACAACTCATTTAATTTAAAGGGTGTTCCAGTTTTTCCACTCTTATTAAGTGTCCTCTCCAATAATGTGTAGCTAGCACTGTCTGCTACATGTTCTTCTCTCTTATTATGTAAAGCGCCATTTCTAATTAAATAGTGTCTTTCCATATTATTTATAGCACTTTACCTATTTTCATATTGTTCTTTCTTTTTTTTATTTTTATTTATAGTGCTGTAACTTATTATATATATTATATAGTGTCCTCTCTTATCTATATCATCTTCTAGTGTATAGTATCCTCTTTTAATATGAATAGCTCCTATTATTGCATAGTATTCTCCATTAACCCCTTCGCGCCATGCGCCGTACTAGTACTGCGCTGCCGGCACTGCATTAGTGCCAGCAGCAGTACTAGTACGGCGCATCGATCACCGCGGTCTCGCGCTGAGCGCCGCGGTGATCGGGTGCGGGTGTCAGCTGTATATGACAGCTGACACCCCGCAGCAATGCCCACGATCGGCGCTATCGCCGATCGCGGGCATTTAACCCCTCTGATGCCGCTGTCAGTAGTGACAGCGGCATAGAGGGGGATCGCGCAGGGACGGGGGCTCCCTGCGCTCTCCCACCGAAGCAACGCAATGAGATCGCGTTGCTCCGGTGACCCGGAAGGAATCCCCGGATCCAAGATGGCCGCCGGACTCCTTCCGGGTCATGAAGTGACCTGGCTAGCCGGCGCCTGCTGAGAGCAGGCGCTGGAAGCCAGCTAAGCTGCCTGTCAGATCGTTGATCTGACAGTGTGCTATGCACAGTGTCAGATCAACGATCTGATCTAATACAGAGATGTCCCACCCTGGGACAATGTTAGAAAGTAAAAAAAAAAAAAAATAGAATGTGTAAAAAAAAATAAAAAAAAATCCCCAAATAAAAAAAAAAAAACATTTCCCAATAAATCCATTTATTTATGTAAAAAAAAAAAAACCAATAAATGTACACATATTTGGTATCGCCGCGTCCGTAACGACCCGCTCTATAAAACTATCCCACTAGTTAACCCCTTCAGTGAACACCGCAAAAAAAAAAAAAAAAAACAAGGCAAAAAACAACGCTTTATTATCATACAGGCGAACAAAAAGTGGAATAACACGCGATCAAAACGACGGATATAAATAACCATGGTACCGCTGAAAACGTCATCTTGTCCCGCAAAAAAAAAGCCGCCATACAGCATCATCAGCAGAAAAATAAAAAAGTTATAGCTCTCAGAATAATGCGATGCAAAAAACAATTATTTTTTTATATAAAATAGTTTTTATTGTGTAAAAGCGCCAAAACATAAAAAAAATTACATAAATGAGGTATCGCTGTAATCGTACTGACCCGAAGAATAAAACTGCTTTATCCATTTTACCACACGTGGAACGGTATAAACGCCCCCCCTAAAAGAAATTCAGGAATTGCTGGTTTTTGTTCATTCCGCCTCCCAAAAATCGGAATAAAAAGCGATCAAAAAATGTCATCTGCCTGAAAATGTTACCAATAAAAACGTCAACTCATCCCGCAAAAAACAAGATCTCACATGACTCTGTGGGCCAAAATATGGATAAATTATAGCTCTCAAAATGTGGTGATGCAAAAACTATTTTTTGCAATAAAAAGCGTCTTTTAGTGTGTGACGGCTGCCAATCATAAAAATCCGCCAAAAAAACGCTATAAAAGTAAATCAAACCCCCCTTCATCACCCCCTTAGTTAGGGAAAAATAATAAAATGTAAAAAAATGTATTTATTTCCATTTTCCCATTAGTGCTAGGGTTAGTGCTAGGGTTAGTGCTAGGGTTAGGGCTAGGGTTAGGGTTAGGGCTAGGGTTAGGGCTAGGGTTAGGGCTAGGGCTAGGGTTAGGGTTAGGGTTGGGGTTAGGGTTTCAGTTATAATTGGGGGTTTCCACTGTTTAGGCACATCAGGGGCTCTCCAAACGCGACATGGCGTCCGATCTCAATTCCAGCCAATTCTGCTTTGAAAAAGTAAAACAGGGCTCCTTCCCTTCCGAGTTCTCCTGTGTGCCCAAACAGTGGTTCCCCCCAACATATGGGGTATCAGCGTTCTCAGGACAAGTTGGACAACAACTTTTGGGGTCCAATTTGTCCTGTTACCCTTGGGAAAATAAAAACATAGGGGATAAAATATCATTTTCGTGGAAAAAAAAATATTTTTTATTTTCACGGCTCTGCGTTATAAACTGTAGTGAAACACTTGTTGGTTCGAAGCTCTCACAACACATCTAGATAAGTTCCTTTGGGGGTCTAGTTTCCAATATGGGGTCACTTGTGGGGGGTTTCTACTGTTTAGGTACATCAGGGGCTCTGCAAATGCAACATGACGCCTGCAGACCAATCCATCTAAGTCTGCATTTCAAATGGCGCTCCTTCCCTTTCGAGCTCTGCCGTGCACCCAAACAGTGGTTCCCCCCAACATATGGGGTATCAGCGTTCTCAGGACAAGTTGGACAACAACTTTTGGGGTCCAATTTGTCCTGTTACCCTTGGGAAAATAAAAACATAGGGGATAAAATATCATTTTCGTGGAAAAAAAAATATTTTTTATTTTCACGGCTCTGCGTTATAAACTGTAGTGAAGCACTTGTTGGTTCAAAGCTCTCACAACACATCTAGATAAGTTCCTTGGGGGGTCTAGTTTCCAATATGGGGTTACTTGTGGTGGGTTTCTACTGTTTAGGTACATCAGGGGCTCTGCAAATGCAACATGACAACTGCAGTCCATTCCATCTAAGTCTGCATTTCAAACGGTGCTCCTTCCCTTCCGAGCTCTGCCATGCACTCAAACGGTGGTTCCCCCCCACATGTGGGGTATCATCGTACTCAGGACAAATTGGACAATAACATTTGTGGTCCAATTTCTCCTGTTACCCTTGGGAAAAAAAAAATTGCGGGCTAAAACATCATTTTGTGGAAAGAAAAAATGATTTTTTAATTTTCACAATGCTACATTCTAAACTTTAGTGAAACAATTGGGGGTTAAAAGTGCTCACCACACATCTAGATACGTTCATTAGGGGGTCTTCTTTCCAAAATGGGGTCACTTGTGGGGGGTTTCCACTGTTAAGGCACGTCAGGGGCTCTCCAAATGCGACATGGCGTCCGATCTCAATTCCAGCCAATTTTGCATTGAAAAGTCAAATGGCACTCCTTCCCTTCCGAGCTCTGCCATGCGCTCAAACAGTGGTTTATCCCCATATATGAAGTATCGACGTACTCAGGACAAATTGCACAACAACTTTTGGGGTACAATTTATCCTTTTACCCTTGGGAAAATAAAAAATTTGGGGCAAAAAGATCATTTTTTGTGAAAATTACAAAAAAATTTTTTTTTACGGCTCTACATTATAAACTTCTGTGAAGCACTTGGAGGTTCAAAGTGCTCACCACACATCTAGATTAGTTCCTTAGGGGGTCTACTTTCCAAAATGGTGTCACCTGTGGGGGTTTCCACTGTTTAGGCACATCAGGGGCTCTCCAATCGTGACATGGGCTCCGATCTCAATTCCAGCAAATCTTGCATTGAAAAGTCAAATAGCGCTCCTTCCCTTCCGAGCTCTGCCATGTACCCAAACAGTGGTTTACCCCCACATATGGGGTATAGGCGTACTCAGGACAAATTGTACAACGACTTTTGTGGTCCAATTTCTCCTGTTACCCTTGGTAAAATGAAACAAATTGGACCTGAAGTAAAAATTTTGTGAAAAAAAAGTTAAATGTTCAATTTTTTTAAACATTCAAAAAATTCCTGTGAAGCACCTGAAGGGTTAATAAACTTTTTGAATGTGGTTTTGAGTACCTTGAGGGGTGCAGTTTTTAGAATGGTGTCACTTTTGGGCATTTTCTGTCATATAGACCCCTCAAAGTCACTTCAAGTGTGAGGTGGTCCGTAAAAAAATGGTTTTGCAAATTTTGTTGCAAAAATGAGAAATCGCTGGTCAACTTTTAACCCTTATAACGTCCTAACAAAAAAAAATTATGTTTCCAAAATTGTGCTGATGTAAAGCAGACATGTGGGAAATGTTGTTTATTAACTATATTATGTGATATAACTCTCTAATTTAAGGGCATAAAAACTAAGAGTTTGAAAATTGCTAAATTTTCATAATTTCCGACAAATTTTTGTTTTTTTCACAAATAAATGCAAGTCATATCGAAGAAGTTTTACCACTATCATGAAGTACAATATGTCACGAGAAAACAATGTCAGAATCACCAGGATCCGTTGAAGCGTTTCAGAGTTATAACCTCATAAAGTGACAGTGGTCAGAATTGTAAAAATTGGCCCTGTCACTTAGGTGAAAACAGGCTTTGGGGTGAAGGGGTTAAAGTATTAATATCATGTTCTATTAAAAATTTAATTATGCTCCTTATATCATTGTTTATTAAATGTGCTCTAGAGAGTCTGTATGTTTATCACATGCATAAGCGGAGCCCAACAAAAAATTAAGCGACATTTTGGTACTTAAGTCACATTATTGCAAATAAATTCAATCATAATGTCACAAATACTGGACAAATGTAGAGGCCAATCATCTATTTCACATGGAATATATAGCTAAAGGACAAAGGATGATCAACAGGCCAATGTAGATAAAGAATACAAAAACCTTTATTGGAATACAGTACATGCAACTAAACAGGTGGACAGGTGGATATAACCACAGTGCATACAAACAATTTAACCAAAACAGGACATGGGGAACCTGGCTAGTAGAATCATGGGGGTATTGGAATAAATGGATGGTAAAATCATAGATGGAAAATCATACTGATGGCCCCAAGATAGAAGAATGGGAACACTGGCCAAGGGCTAAATGCACAATATCACATGAAGTAATCATTTAACAAAATATAGCATACCCAAAATACGGATCCAGTGAATCACCAAAATTGATCAGAGGGGGCACACCAGGAAGCCAGGGATGTGGTGATCACTAGCCAGGTTCCCTATGTCCCATTTTGGTTAAATTGTTTGTATGCACTGTGGTTATATCCACCTGTCTACCTGTTTAGTTGCATGTACTGAATTCCAATAAAGGTTTTTGTATTTTTATATCTACACTAGATGGTGGCCCGATTCTAACGCATCAGGTATTCTAAAATATGCATGTCCACGTAGTATATTGCCCAGTCACGTAGTATTTTGCCCAGTCACGTATTATAATGCTCCATGCAGTTATGGCCCCATAGAGGCCGGCTGGCCTCAACCAATCAGCAAGGCGCGATTTCCGAGACAGACAGACAATTAGACCCTTAGACAACACAACAGCGGCACTTGACAGCAGTGGAGGACAATGATGATTCCAGAATTCGCGTCAGACTGTGCCCGTCGCTGATTGGTAAATTTCAATGAATAAATCTTTGAAAACTAGTAACTTTTGTAATTTAAGTCATGGTAAGATTCCATACCATTTATTCTGTACTGCAACTTAGGGTTCTATTTATATACCCACTTACTATGATGATTCGTTTGAGATAATGAGGTAATCAAATAAATTGTCTTCTGCTGACTGAAACTGCTATCACTCCTCTTTCCGACTTTAAACAAAGCGTCGGGGGGGTTGGAACATCCACGACACTCCCCTGCTTCATTGTCGCCCAGAAATGAAGTGTCATCGGTGACCCTCATTTCAAGGGCTAGTCCCTGCTCCCTTGTGCAGTGTCTCCCTTGTGCGCAGTCTCCCCTTGTGCCCTGTGCGATGAGTGCAGCATCCGGTCTGCTGTCTGCTTAGATGAATAGTAATGAGCCGGCAGCAGAACGCTGTCAATATGCCCGATAGAGACCAATGTCGTCACCTGCGGTGCGGCACTAGTACTCCTGCAAACCTGCTGCAGGCTTATTACTGTTGATCTAAGCAAACTGGATGCTGCACTCATTGCACAGGGCACTGGGGGACACTGCTCAGGCGGAGACCCTGCACAAGGGACAGACAGGGACCAGATCCTGAAACGAGTGTCATTGATGACGCTCATTTCAGGATGGCAAATAAAGCAAGGGGAGTGTCGAGATGTCACAACCCATCCCCCCAATGACATTCCATTTAAGGGAGGAAAAGGCTGATCTGATCAGCTGACATGTGCCTGGAACAGCGGTGGGTTGAATCACGATTCACCCGCAGCTGTTAACATGTTAAATGCCACTGTCAAATGCTGACAGTGACATTTAACATGCACGCGCAGGAAGCGCGTCATTACCTCCTCCCACCCGTGTCACATGACCATGGGTCGCCAATGGCTTGGCATGACAACCCGGGGTCAGCAGGAGACCTCTGTGGTTGTTATTGCTGGTTTGCTATTAGCGCAGCCTGGTGGTCAGCGCTCATAGCAAGTGAGCATATCTGCTACATAGAGCAAGGCTGCAGCCCTGCTCTATGTAGCAGAGACAGTCGGACAACTGCAGTTTCTAGCCTCTCATGGAGACTATTGAAGCAAGTAGAAAGTAAAAAAAAAGTTCAAATCACCCCCCTTTCACCCCATTCAAAATAAAACAATAAAAAAATCAAATATACACATATTTGGTATCGCTGCATTCAGAATCGCCCGATCTATCAATATATAAAAAGAATTAATCTAAATGGTAAATGGCGTAGCGAGAAAAAAAATCAAAATGCCAGAATTACGTTTTTTTGGTGGCTGCAACTTTGCAGATAAAAAAAAACCTAGACATGTTTTATATGAACTCGTAATGACCTGGAGAATCATAGTGGCAGGTTATTTATAGCATTCAGTGAACCTAGTAAAAAAGCCAAACAAAAATATGTGTGGGATTGCACTTTTTTTTGCAATTTCACCGCACTTGAAATTTTTTTCCCAATTTCTATTACACGACATTGGAAAGCATAACTTGTCCCGCAAAGAACAAGCCCTCACATGGCCATTTTGACCAAAAAAATAAAAAAGTTATGGCTTTGGGAAGAAAGAGAGCAAAAAATGAAAATGCAAAACCGAAAAATACCCCTGGTCGTTAAGGGGTTAATTACCCACAGGCAATTCATTGTATATATAATAATGTTTCAGCCAGTAATTTGGCCTTCATCCGAACAGATTACAGCCCATTGTGACAAGTGATGGAAAAAAATTCAAATGTTGCAGTGCTGACCTTATCTTATCTGTTAAAGGGAACCTGTCACCTGAATTTGGCGGGACTGGTTTTGGGTCATATGGGCGGAGTTTTTGGGTGTTTGATTCACCCTTTCCTTACCCGCTGGCTGCATGCTGGCTGCAATATTGGATTGAAGTTCATTCTCTGTCCTCCATAGTACACGCCTGCACAAGGCAAGATTGCTTTGTGCAGGCGTGTACTATGGAGGACAGAGAATGAACTTCAATCCAATATTGCAGCCAGCATGCAGCCAGCGGGTAAGGAAAGGGTGAATCAAACACCTGAAAACTCCGCCCATATGACCCAAAACCAGTCCCGCCAAATTCAGGTGACAGAGTCCCTTTAAGTGCTGCAAGCATTTGAATCTTCCTTTTATCACTTGTCACACTGTGTGGCAATCTGTTCTGATGAAGGCCAAATAACTGGCTGAAAAGTCATTGTATATACAATGAATTACCTGTGTTTAATTAAATAAACTTTCTTTGTATTTCCACATCATCCCCTGGAGTGCTAAATCTATAACTTTCACTAATTAACTTCATAGGTGCAGAAAATCTGCAACATCACATACTCATCATGGGAAGATAGCATTAGAATGGTAAAATTGACTACATGCACAGTTTTTTGTGGAAGTTTTACAAAGATGCAGCATTCTCCAGTTATGGCATTATTATGTATTTTTCTTCACATACTTCTTCAAAAAACCTAAAACTTACTTTCAAAAGAAGTGCAAAATGAAACAAAACTTGACTAATGAAAAATAACTTATGAAGAAGTCTTAAAGGGATTTTCCACTTTTAGAAAAGTGGACTTCAATGTTTATTGTCATAAACCAAACCAAATAATTCTCACCTACCCTGGGTCCAAACCCCATTTCAACCACTGCTATGGCCTAAAGGTACTGTCACACTAGACGATATCGCTAGCGATCCGTGACGTTGCAGCGTCCTCGCTAGCGATATCGTCCAGTGTGACAGGCAGCAGCGATCAGGCCCCTGCTGTGCTGTCACTGGTCGGGGATGAAAGTCCAGAACTTTATTTCGTCGCTGGACTCCCCGTAGACATCGCTGAATCGGCGTGTGTGACACCGATTCAGCGATGTCTTCACTGGTAACCAGGGTAAACATCGGGTAACTAAGCGCAGGGCCGCGCTTAGTAACCCGATGTTTACCCTGGTTACCATCCTAAAAGTAAAAAAAAACAAACACTACATACTTACCTACAGCCGTCTGTCCTCCAGCGCTGTGCTCTGCACTCCTCCTGTACTGGCTGTGAGCGTCGGTCAGCCGGAAAGCAGAGCGGTGACGTCACCGCTCTGCTTTCCGGCCGCTGTGCTCACACAGACAGTACAGGAGGAGTGCAGAGCACAGCGCTGGAGGACAGACGGCTGTAGGTAAGTATGTAGTGTTTGTTTTTTTTTACTTTTAGGATGGTAACCAGGGTAAACATCGGGTTACTAAGCGCGGCCCTGCGCTTAGTTACCCGATGTTTACCCTGGTTACCGGCATTGTTGGTCGCTGGAGAGCGGTCTGTGTGACAGCTCTCCAGCGACCAAACAGCGACGCTGCAGCGATCCAGATCGTTGTCGGTATCGCTGCAGCGTCGCTAAGTGTGACGGTACCTTTAGTGTTTTGGCTGTGTCAGTGTCCAATCAACAGCTCTCATTATTGTACCACCGAATCACTGAGCACAGCAGCTTAGTAGACATGAGCTATTGATGTGATGTCAGGTATGTGTGTCTAATCATTCTTACATATTGTTTATTTATACAATAAGAACCATGTGTACTGTTACATTTCTGCATTTTTGACTGTCGTTTTAATTTTTACGTCATAAATTAATAGTGCACATAGAAATAAACAGCTTTGAAATATATCTTATCAAAGAAATCTGCTTGTTTCTTGGTCAGGACTGATCACTTATTTTCAGAATTCACATTCCCTGTAAAATCTAAAGACATACGCTCTCATTACTGAGATATGAAATGACAGTTGCTACTGATTAAAATCTATGTAGAGGGAGTGGTGGTGGAAAAGGGAGGAGCAACAGGTAGAACTACTCCCTCCTCTTCACAGTCATCTATACACAGAAACTTATCTGTCATAACTGTCATCGCCTTTCTCATTAATGTAAAAATCTGTCTTCATTAAATACCGAATTTTACCTATAAATTGAGAATTTTGAACATGATTGATAGTCCTACAAAGAAAGAAGAACATTTCTCTGATAAGATATATTACAAAGATGCTTATTTTGATGTGCTTTATTGGTTTATTGAATAAAAATTACAATGATTACTCTTTAACCCCTTAATCCCATTTGACATACTGTCCCGTCAAGGTGACCTGGGACTTAATTCCCAGGGACAGGATAGTACGTCATAGCAATCGGCCGCGCTCACGGGGGGAGCGCGGCCGATCACGACCGGGTGTCAGCTGACTATCGCAGCTGACATTCCGGCACTATGTGCCAGGAGCGGTCACGGACCGCCCCCGGCACATTAACCCCCGGCACACTGCGATCAAACATGATCGCAGTGTTCTGGCGGTATAGGGAAGCATCGCGCAGGGAGGGGGCTCCCTGCGTGCTTCCCTGAGACCCTCGGAGCAACGCGATGTGATCGCATTGTTCTGAGGATCTACTACCTTCTTCTCCCTGCAGGCCCCGGATCCAAAATGGCCACGGGGCTGCATCCGGGTCCTGCAGGGAGGTGTCTTACTAAGCGCCTGCTCAGAGCAGGCGCTGGTAAGCCAGGAGCAGTGCACGTCAGATCGCTGATCTGACACAGTGCTCTGCAAAGTGTCAGATCAGCGATCTGACCTTATAACATGATGCCCCCCGGGGCAATGTTATAAAGTAAAAAAAAAATATTTGTGTAAAAAAAGAAAAAAAAATTCCTAAATAAAGAAAAAAAATATTATTCCCATAAATACATTTCTTTATCTAAATAAAAAAACAATAAAAGTACACAAATTTAGTATCGCCGGGTCCGTAAAGACCCAAACTATAAAACTGTCCCACTAGTTAACCCCTCAGTGAACACCGTAAAAAAAAAACGAGGCAAAAAACAAGCTTTATTACGTGGTATATCTCGATTTTTCCAAAGCGTTTGATACCGTGCCGCACAAGAGGTTGGTACACAAAATGAGAATGCTTGGTCTGGGGGAACATGTGTGTAAATGGGTTAGTAACTGGCTTAGTGATAGAAAGCAGAGGGTGGTTATAAATGGTATAGTCTCTAACTGGGTCGCTGTGACCAGTGGGGTACCGCAGGGGTCAGTATTGGGACCTGTTCTCTTCAACATATTCATTAATGATCTGGTAAAAGGTTTACACAGTAAAATATCGATATTTGCAGATGATACAAAACTATGTAAAGCAGTTAATACAAGAGAAGATAGTATTCTGCTACAGATGGATCTGGATAAGTTGGAAACTTGGGCTGAAAGGTGGCAGATGAGGTTTAACAATGATAAATGTAAGGTTATACACATGGGAAGAGGGAATCAATATCACCATTACACACTGAACGGGAAACCACTGGGTAAATCTGACAGGGAGAAGGACTTGGGGATCCTAGTTAATGATAAACTTACCTGGAGCAGCCAGTGCCAGGCAGCAGCTGCCAAGGCAAACAGGATCATGGGGTGCATTAAAAGAGGTCTGGATACACATGATGAGAGCATTATACTGCCTCTGTACAAATCCCTAGTTAGACCGCACATGGAGTACTGTGTCCAGTTTTGGGCACCGGTGCTCAGGAAGGATATAATGGAACTTGAGAGAGTACAAAGGAGGGCAACAAAATTAATAAAGGGGATGGGAGAACTACAATACCCAGATAGATTAGCGAAATTAGGATTATTTAGTCTAGAAAAAAGACGACTGAGGGGCGATCTAATAACCATGTATAAGTATATAAGGGGACAATACAAATATCTCGCTGAGGATCTGTTTATACCAAGGAAGGTGACGGGCACAAGGGGGCATTCTTTGCGTCTGGAGGAGAGAAGGTTTTTCCACCAACATAGAAGAGGATTCTTTACTGTTAGGGCAGTGAGAATCTGGAATTGCTTGCCTGAGGAGGTGGTGATGGCGAACTCAGTCGAGGGGTTCAAGAGAGGCCTGGATGTCTTCCTGGAGCAGAACAATATTGTATCATACAATTATTAGGTTCTGTAGAAGGACGTAGATCTGGGTATTTATTATGATGGAATATAGGCTGAACTGGATGGACAAATGTCTTTTTTCGGCCTTACTAACTATGTTACTATGTTACTATGTTACTATTATCATACAACTGAACAAAAAGTGTAATAGCACACGATCAAAAAGACAGATATAAATAACCATGGTACCACTGAAAACGTCATCTTGTCCCACAAAAAACAAGCCACAACACAGCATCATCGGCGAAAAAATAAAAAAGTTATAGTCCTCAGAATAAAGCAATGCAAAAATAATTATTTTTTCTATAAAAGTTTTTATTGCATAAAAGCGCCAATGCATAAAAAAAGATATAAATGAGGTATCACTGTAATCGTACTGACCTGAAGAATAAAACTGCTTTATCCATTTTACCAAATGCGAAACGGTATAAACGCTCTCCCAAAAAGAAATTCATGAATAGCTGGTTTTTGGTTATACTGCCTCACAAAAATTGGAATAAAAAGCGATAAAAAAAGTCACGTGCCCGAGAATGTTACCAATAAAAATGTCAACTTGTCCCGCAAAAAGCAAGACCTCACATGACTCTGTGGACCAAAATATGGAAAACTGAAAGCTCTCAAAATATTTTTTGCAATAAAAAGCGTCTTTTAGTGTGTGAGTGCTGCCAGTCATAAAATCCGCTAAAAAACCCGCTATAAAAGTAAATCAAACCCCCCTTCATCACCCCCTTAGTTAGAGAAAGATAAAAAAATTAAAAAAAAGTATTTATTTCCATTTTCCCATTAGGGTTAGGGCTAGGGCTAGGGTTAGGGCTAGGGCTAGGGTTAGGGTTAGGGCTAGGGTTAGGGCTAGGGCTAAGGTTAGAGATAGGGTTAGGGCTAAGGTTAGAGTTAGGGCTAGGGCTAGAGCTAGGGTTAGGGTTTGGATTACATTTATGGTTGGGATTAGGCTTAGGGGTGTATCAGGGTTAGGGGTGTCGTTAAGGTTATGGTTGGGATTAGGGTTAGGGGTGTGCTGGAGTTGGCATTAGGGGTGTGGTTGGGATTAAGGTTAGGGGTGTGTTTGGGTTAGGGTTTCAGTTAGAATTGGGGGTTTCCACTGTTTAGGCACATCAGGGCTCTCCAAACGCGACATGGCGTCTGATCTCAATTCCAGCCAATTCTGCGTTGAAAAAGTAAAACAGTGCTCCTTCCCTTCCGAGCTCTCCCGTGCGCCCAAACAGGGGTTTACCCCAATGTATGGGGTACCAGCGAACTCAGGACAAACTGGAAAACAACTTCTCGGGTCCAATCTCTCTTGCAGTTACCCTTGGGAAAATAAAAATTTTGGGGCTAAAAAACCATTTTTGTAGGAAAAAAATGATTTTTTATTTTCATGGCTCTGCGTTATATACTGTAGTGAAATACGTGGGGGTTCAAAGTTCTTATAACACATCTAGATAAGTTCCTTGGGGGGTCTAGTTTCCAACATGGGGTCACTTGCGGGGGGTTTCTACTGTTTAGGTACATCAGGGGCTCTACAAATGCAACGTGACGCCTGCAGACCAATCCATCTAAGTCTGCATTCCAAATGGCGCTCCTTCTCTCAGCTCTGCCATGTGCCCAAACGGTGGTTCCCCTCGCATATGGGGTATCAGCATACTCAGGACAAATTGCACAACAACTTCTAGGGTCCAATTTCTCTAGTTACCCTTGGGAAAATAAAAATTTTGGGGGCTAAAAAAACATTTTTCTAGGAAAAAAATATTTTTTTATTTTCACGGCTCTGCATTATAAAGTGTAGTGAAATACTTGGGGGTTCAAAGTTCTCACAACATATTTAGATAAGTTCATTGGGGGGTCTAGGTTCCAATATGGGGTCACTTGTGGGAGGTTTCTACTGTTTAGGCACATCGGGGGCTCTGCAAATGCAACGTGACGCCTGCAGACCAATCCATCTAAGTCTGCATTCCAAATGGCGCTCCTTCCCTTCTGAGCTCTGCCATGCACCCAAACAGTGGTTCCCCCCACATATGAGGTATTGGAATACTCAGGACAAATTGGACAACAACTTTTGAGGACCAATTTCTCCTGTTACCCTTGGAAAAATACAAAACTGAGTGTTAAAGGTAATTTTTGTGGAAAAAAATGATTTCTTATTTTCACAACTCTGTGTTATTAACTGTAGTGAAACACTTGGGGGTTCAAAGTTCTCACAACACATCTAGATAATTTCTTTGGGGGGGTCTAGTTTCCAATATGGGGTCACTTGTGGGGGGTTTCTATTGTTTAGGTACATTAGAGGCCCTGCAAACACAATGTGGCGCCTGCAGACCATTCCATCTAAGTCTGCATTCCAAATGGTGCTCCTTCCCTTCCGAGCTCTGCCATGTGCCCAAACAGTGGTTACCCCCCACAAATGGGGTATCAGCGTACTCAGGACAAATTGCACAACAACTGTTGGGGTCGGATTTCTCCTGTTACCCTTGGGAAAATACAAAACTGGGTGCTAAAATATAATTTTTGCAGAAATTTTTTTTTTTTTTTTTTCATGGCTCTGCGTCATAAATTGTAGTGAAACACTTGGGGGTTCAAAGCACTCACAAAACATCTAGATAAGATCCTCTTAGGGGGTCTACTTTTCAAAATGGTGTCACTTGTGGGGGGTTTCAATGTTTAGGCACATCAGGGGCTCTCCAAATTCAACATGGCATCCCATCTTAAAGGGAAGGTGCCATAAAAAAAAAAAAATTAAGAAATTGTAAAAATGTAAAGAATTAATGATTACATTTTCTTAAAAAATATTATCATTTGTTTATAATTTAGTAAAATATGAAAAATAATTTGAAAAGATTTGAAATTTCCACTTTTAAACACTAGGTGGAGCAGCTGCTGAAATTTCAGAAAAACCTAGTGTACAAATAGCTCACATTACAGCACTGCAGTAATTATGGGCGGAGTCTGCTGACGTGTGTGATGTCTCCTCTCCTCCCCTTCTGGGTGTTTGCTAAGGGATTAGAGAGGATGATATTCAGGAACCCAGTGAGCAGCCATTTTGTTGGTGACTGCAGAGTATGGCTGCCGTCACACTATCAGTATTTGGTCAGTATTTTACATCAGTATTTGTAAGACAAAACCAGGAGTGGAACAATTAGAGGAAAAGTATAATAGAAACATATGCACCACTTCTGTATATATCACTCGCTCCTGGTTTTGGCTTACAAATACTGAGGTAAAATACTGACCAAATACTGATAGTGTGAAGGCAGCCTTATACTGACAAGTAGACAGTCACAGAGGATGGCAGGCAGCAAGGATTCTGGGAGATATGTGGTGGAGGGAGCAGGGTGACAGCAGCACAGAGTATTTCAGGAGAGCAGTGTGCTGGTCTATGGGGGCCCCCTGTTCGGTGTGCGGAGCAGCCAGGGATTGTACATAGAGCGCTGTCTTTTATACACATGGATGGACCATCTGCTTGTCTGCTCCACAGAAATCCAGGAAACATTTCTGCGGATTGATGGCCTGGTCTGATCCAGACTTTGCATACAGAACCCATTCCCCTCCTCAGCTCCTGTCCTGGCAATGTGTGATAGCGAGGCGACAGGCGCAGTCTGGGGTGACGCTGGGAAGGAAATGTAGCCATATAGTAACGATAAAAATGAGACCCCTCTCTTCAGCTACCTCACCAGCCTTCCCCTGACTACACCTAACTGGAGGTCATGCTGCCGCCTTTATTACCCCAGACCCGCGTGCAGGTGCTCAGCCAGAACCACCATAGAATGGGTCCGCTTTCTGAAGATAATACTGCCATAGTGTTCTCACATAATACCGCCATATAGATCACACACAATACTATCAAATAGATCACACAATACTGTCATACAGTTCTCACATAATACCACCATATAGATCACACATAATACCGCCAGTGTTCTCACATACCGCCATATAGCCATATACCGTCGGATCCTTCAGACGGAACCTGAAAACTCATCTCTTCAGCCTACAGCCTGCACTGACACCGCTGCCGCCTCATCACTATCGAAGCTACCGCCTCACCAACACCGGAGCACCTGCAACCCCCAACCTACTGTCTCCTTCCCCATAATCCTTGTTATGACCTGGTGGTTAGGACAATAATGGACCAGGTGGTAAAGAGCACACGGAAAGACCTGATAGTTAATAATAATACAGGACAAGCTCTAGGACGTGGAAACTCTGCTGACCGCAATCCCTAATCCTATCACACACACTAGAAATAGCCATGGATTGCTCCTAAGGCTCCCTATGCAACTCGTCACAGCCTAAGGAACTAGCTAGCCCTAAAGATAGAAAAATAAACCTTCCTTGCCTCAGAGAAATTCCCCAAAGGAAAAGGCAGCCCCCCACATATAATGACTGTGAGTTAAGATGAAAATCACAAACACAGAGATGAAATAGATTTAGCAAAGAGAGGCCCGACTTACTGAACAGACAGAGGATAGGAAAGGTGACTTTGCGGTCAGCACAAAAACTACAAAAAAACCACGCAGAGGGCGCAAAAGACCCTCCGCACCGACTCACGGTGCGGAGGCGCTCCCTCTGCGTCCCAGAGCTTCCAGCAAGCAAGACAAAAATCAAAATAGCAAGCTGGACAGAAAATAGCAAGCAAGAGAAAAACAAGCAGGAACTTAGCTTCTGCTGGAGAAGACAGGTCACAAGAACGATCCAGGAGCGAACAGACCAATACTGGAACATTGACAGGTGGCATGGAGCAATGATCTAAGTGGAGTTAAATAGAGCAGCCAGCTAACGAATTAACCTCGTCACCTGTGGAAGGAAACTCAGAAGCCGCAGCCCCACTCACAACCACCAGAGGAAGCCCATGGACAGAACCAGCCGAAGTACCATTCATGACCACAGGAGGGAGCTTGACAACAGAATTCACAACAGTACCCCCCCCCTTGAGGAGGGGTCACCGAACCCTCACCAGAGCCCCCAGGCCGACCAGGATGAGCCAAATGAAAGGCACGAACCAGATCGGCAGCATGAACATCAGAGGCAAAAACCCAGGAATTATCTTCCTGACCATAACCCTTCCACTTGACCAGGTACTGAAGTTTCCGTCTCGAAACACGAGAATCCAAAATCTTCTCCACCACATACTCCAATTCCCCCTCAACCAACACCGGGGCAGGAGGATCAACGGATGGAACCACAGGCGCCACGTATCTCCGCAATAACGACCTATGGAACACATTATGGATGGCAAAAGAAGCAGGAAGGGCCAAACGAAATGACACAGGATTGATAACCTCAGAAATCTTATAAGGACCAATGAAACGAGGCTTAAACTTAGGAGAGGAAACCTTCATAGGAACATAACGAGACGACAACCAAACCAAATCCCCAACACGAAGTCAGGGACCCACACAGCGCCGGCGGTTAGCGAAACGTTGAGCCTTCTCCTGGGACAATGTCAAATTGTCCACCACATGAGTCCAAATCTGCTGCAACCTATCCACCACAGTATCTACACCAGGACAGTCTGAAGACTCAACCTGCCCTGAAGAGAAACGAGGATGGAAACCAGAATTGCAGAAAAACGGCGAAACCAAAGTAGCCGAGCTGGCCCGATTATTAAGGGCGAACTCAGCCAACGGCAAAAAGGACACCCAATCATCCGAAATGACCAAAATATCATCCAAATACACAATCAGGAATTTATCCAGATACTCTCGGAAGATGTCATGCATAAAGGACTGAAATACTGATGGAGCATTGGAAAGCCCGAATGGCATAACCAGGTACTCAAAATGGCCCTCGGGCGTATTAAATCCTGTTTTCCTTTCATCGCCTTGTTTAATACGCACAAGATTATACGCCCATCGAAGATCTATCTTGGTGAACCAACTGTTAGGAGTCGAGTTTCCTCTGCTGCACAGGAGGAATCTTGATGCGTGTCTGCTGCGGTCTCCCATTCTGCATCGGCCGCAGTGGGGTCTGCTCAGCGGAGGCGTCGCTCCCAGCGTCTTGCTGGGACTGATTCTGTGCAGAGGGTTACTACTGCCTTTTCTGGCTCTCCTGTTGTACCCTGCACTGATCTGCGGCGAGCAGGCTTCTCTGAGACTAAGTCCTTATTTTCACACACTGAGCATGCCCAGGGCAAGATCTCCCGTTGGAGATTGAGGGTCACATGCTCAGGTACTGCAGCACATTCCATTGGTCCTCCAGGAAGGTCCTGAAAGGGCAAAACTTCGGTAGCAGCTTCCTGTGCTGCAACTATATAAACTGCGCATGACCGCACGGCCATGCGCTAGTATTGTCTTGCAAATATGTGTGTGTGTTGTGAGTGAAAGTCGCTCTTTAAATAACCCTCCCTATTGGATGACTGTTCGTGGAAGGTGTATGTTTGCTATCTAGCGCCCGACTTATCCAACAGCACGTAACACACATTACAGCTACCAGTTGCTGTGTCCTCCAGTACGGCGCCGTGCGCTTGCTCTGCGCTTTCCTGACCCGAGCCTGGGTGGTTAGTGGCGTCCGTCAGTGCGGCACCGCACGCACTCTTGTGCCTTTATATTATTATTTATGTTCCTCTGACACCCCAGTTGCGGTGTCGAGTGCATGGGGTCTTCTGAACTCAAATCCTCTGTCTCGGGTTTGAGATTAGTGACTCCTTGCTTGCGCTCTATGTGCGGTACTGCGGTCCTGTGACGCAACAGGGTCGCTTCCTTCACACAGGGTGAAGTTAACCCATGTGTGTATTCTTATAGTACCACCATATAGTCCGTCTTTACTAGCAGCAGGGTTTTTACCTGCACGGTGGACCTCGGACTGCGAACGCACCTAGTTCCATTTCATCTTGTGCTTGGTGCGTTCCGCCAGTCCTTAACATAATACTAGCGCCAAGGTCTGGCTAATAAATGGCGGACATTCAGCAATCTTTGCGGTGTATCCAGCAGCTGGAGGGTAGGTTGGCGGCTCTCGAGAGCTCAACTTCAGCTGTGGATGCTACCGCAGTTGCTGTACAGGCTGCTAGCGTGGCTGCAGCAACCTTGTCCACTGTCACCCCTGTTCCGACATTATCTCGCCTCCCGTTGCCAGAAAAATTTTCTGGAGATTGCAAAACTTGTAGGGGATTCGTGAGTCAGTGCTCTATCCATCTCGAGCTCCTGGCTGCACGTTTTCCTACAGAGCGGGCTAAGGTGGGATTTGTTGTCTCTCTCTTGTCGGACAGGGCGTTGGAGTGGGCTACGCCGCTGTGGGAGCGAGGTGATCATGTGGTGCAGAGTGCTCCGTTGTTCCTGAGCACTCTGAAAAAGGTCTTTTTAGGACCTCAAGTCACCCATGACACAGCGCTCCAACTACTGGCATTAACTCAGGGTGAGTCCTTGGTCAGCCATTTTTCCGTCCGCTTCCGTACATTAGCTTCCGAGCTGGAGTGGTCGGATAAAGCCCTTATCCCCATATTTTGGAGGGGCCTGGCTGCAGAGGCGTAGCTAGAGCTTTTGCCGCCCGGGGCTGGTCCCGAGCTTGGCGCCCCACCCCCCCAGCAGGAATAAGACCTCAGATGTAGAACTTTAAGTGTTTCGCCGGTGAATGTTACCATCACATGATCGGGACTGCAAAAAAAAAACAAGTTCTGCTTACCTGACCGCGCTCCTGCTCTCTCCACGCAGCTGAAACGTGCACTCGCCGGCGACTGACAATGATGTCAGACGCCGGCGACATGCACACTGGGACTGACGTCAGCTGCCAGCCTCAGATTGGCTGGCGGCTGTTAACTATTGACGTGCGGGCGCGGGCCCACACGTCAATAGCGTTAAACAGCTGCAGCGCCGGCTGCGGCCCGGTGACCCACCCCCAGGGCCGGCTCCAGGTTTTTGAGGGCCTCGGGCAAAAGAGTCTCAGTGGGTCCCCCCTTTAACACATACCACAATTCATGATGCCCAGATACGGCAGAGAAATCTAGGTATAGTACAATGCCAGATTTCACTTCTTACATGAGTGATAGCTATTGCAAATTCTACAGTATATATATACAGGATAGGAGAGGTACTGTACAGTGTATATATACAGGAGGAGTGGTACTGTGCGGTGTATATATACAGGGCAGTGGTACAGTGCAGTGTATATATACAGGGCAGTGGTACTGAGCAGTGTATATATACAGGGCAGTGGTACTGTGCAGTGTATATATACAGGGCAGTGGTACAGTGCAGTGTATATATACAGGGCAGTGGTACTGTGCAGTGTATATATACAGGAGGAGTGGTACTGTGGAGTATATATATACAGGAGGAGTGGTACTGTGCAGTGTATATATACAGGGCAGTGGTACTGTGCAGTGTATATATACAGGGCAGTGGTACGGTGCAGTGTATATATACAGGGCAGTGGTACTGTGCAGTGTATATATACAGGGCAGTGGTACGGTGCAGTGTATATATACAGGGCAGTGTTACTGTGCAGTGTATATATACAGGGCAGTGGTACTGTGCAGTGTATATATATACAGGGCAGTGGTACTGTGCAGTGTATATATACAGGGCAGTGGTACTGTGCAGTGTATATATACAGGGCAGTGGTACTGTGCAGTGTATATATACAGGGCAGTGTTACTGTGCAGTGTATATATACAGGGCAGTGGTACTGTGCAGTGTATATATATACAGGGCAGTGGTACTGTGAAGTGTATATATACAGGGCAGTGGTACTGTGCAGTGTATATATACAGGGCAGTGGTACTGTGCAGTGTATATATTTCAGCAGTCGCCCAGGCCCCCAGCACTTGTCCTGTATATATATTATATATACTGTCATGCAGGCTGTATAGATACAGTATATACATATACAGGACAGGTGCTGGGGACCTGGGTGGCTGCTGAAGTATATAATATACAGTATATCAGCTGTGGCCGCCCCAGGTCACCCAGACTGTCAGAATACCTCAGGGCGGCAAGGAGCTCCTCCGGAATCTGCCTGTCCTGATGTAAGTTCAGCAGTCAGCGAGGGGCGGGCGGGAGAGCAGAGCAGGAGAACTCTCCGCCCACAAACAATGTCACGCTGGCTGCCTTGTTAACCCCGATGTGCCTGCACTGCCCTTCCCTGCACTGACTGAAAAGATGCTTGTGCCAGCAGGGCTAGATGCCCGCCCCCCGCATTGTGCCGCCCGGGGCGGAACACCCCCACCCCCGCACCCCCCTTCCTACGCCACTGCCTGGCTGATCACGTTAAGGACGCTCTGGCCACTAGGGAGATTCCTGCCACACTGGAGGAATTAATAACTGTCTCTACTCGTATTGATCTCCGTTTTAACGAGCGGAGGTTAGAGCGAGCCCAGTGTAGGCAGAGGTTTCGGCTGGCTCCCACCTTCGCCAAACCTTTGGAATCTCCAGTCCAGGCATTCGAGTCACATGAGGCCTTAGAGGTGACACGAGCGGGATCCAAATCTCAGTCCGCCCGTGCACATAAGGTCCGCCATGTTTGCCAGCAGTCAGGACATCTTGCCTCCAAGGGTCCTCAGCGGTCGGGGAAACGTCAGCGTCTAGTGGCAGGTGGAGGAGGTACACTAGACACGGCGACGTTTGCCTCAAAATTGTCCTTCAAGGGGACAATTACCATAGGCCCATCCACTCTTATGGTCGAACTATGCGTGGAGTCTGGGGCAGAGGGTAACTTTATGTCTTCCGCTTTTGCCCAGCGTCACGCAATACCCTTGGTGATGCTCACCAAGCCAGTAACCGTTCGAGTGGTAAATGGGTCAACACTACCCTCACAGATTACCCACCAAACCATTCCTTTCACGCTTTCTGTGTCTCCATCACATCAGGAGATAATCTCCCTATTAGTCATTCCTGAGGGAATTGATGAGGTTCTGTTGGGGATACCATGGCTTCGCTACCATTCTCCTCATATTGAGTGGTCCTCAGGGAGAATTTTGGGATGGAGTAAATCCTGCGAGGGTAGATGTCAGAGGGAGTGCGTTCAGGTTGCTACAACACAGGTACCCGCAGATCTTTCCTCTCTCCCCAAGCACTATTGGCCCTATGCTGACATGTTCTTCAAAAGAGCTGCGGAGACCCTTCCGCCTCACCGCCACTATGACTGTCCTATTGACCTCTTGCCTGGTGCTGAGCCTCCCCGGGGTCGAGTCTATCCGTTTTCTTTCCCGGAGACAGAGGCAATGTCTCAGTACATCCAAGAAAATCTGGCAAGAGGATTCATTAGGAAGTCAGTGTCACCGGCAGGGGCTGGGTTCTTCTTCGCACAGAAGACGACTGGAGACTTACGTCCATGCATAGACTACAGGGGTCTTAACGCCATCACCGTTAAGAACAAGTACCCTTTACCCCTGATATCTGAGCTGTTTGATAGGCTACGGGGAGCGAGGGTATTTACAAAGTTAGATCTGCGGGGTGCTTACAACCTGATTCGCATCCGTGAGGGGGATGAATGGAAGACGGCTTTTAACACCAGGAATGGGCACTATGAATATCTGGTGATGCCCTTCGGGCTCTGTAATGCCCCAGCCGCTTTCCAAGACTTTGTGAACGACATCTTCCGGGATATGCTCACCACCTCGGTCGTAGTCTATCTGGATGATATTCTCATCTTTTCTCCAGATATTGACTCCCATCGGAGAGATGTTCGCAAAGTCTTCGACCTCTTACGGGCAAACTCCCTCTACGCCAAGTTGGAGAAGTGTGTGTTTGAGCAGGAGTCCTTGCCCTTCCTTGGTTATATCATCTCTGCCCAGGGATTGGCTATGGATCCTGCCAAGCTACAGGCTGTAATGGACTGGCAGGAACCCCATTCTCTTAAAGCGGTGCAGCGCTTTATGGGGTTCATTAATTACTATCGCCAGTTCATTCCACACTTCTCAACTTTGGTAGCTCCCTTGGTTGCCCTCACCAAAAAGGGAGCAAATCCCAAGTTGTGGTCAGAGGAGGTCTCCAAAGCCTTTCTCTCGATCAAGTCTCATTTCGCTACATCGCCCCGTTGTTGATAAACCATTTATCTTGGAGGTGGATGCCTCATCTGTTGGTGCTGGAGTAGTCCTTTTCCAAAAGGATGCTCAAGGTCGGAAGCATCCTTGCTTCTTCTTCTCCAAGACCTTCACACCAGCGGAGAGGAATTATTCCATCAGGGACAGGGAGTTGCTAGCCATGAAGTTGGCTTTTTCAGAGTGGAGACATCTCTTGGAGGGAGCTCGCTTTCCCTTCCAAGTCTTCACTGACCACAAGAACTTGGTATATCTACAAACGGCCCAGCGGCTGAATTCTTGCCAGGCTAGATGGTCCCTGTTCTTCTCCCGGTTCCATTTTACTCTCCATTTTCTCTCCAGGAAGAAGAACGTTCGTGCCGACGCTCTCTCCCGCTCCATAGTGTCATCTGAGGAGGAGGAGGAGCCTCGGCTTATTGTCCCTTCTGAGAGCCTGAGAACTGTAGCTCCGGTTTCGCTAGAGTCTGTGCCCCGGGCAAGACTTTCGTGCCAGCTAACTTGCGACCGGAGGTTCTCTCTTGGGCTCACTCCTCCAGAGTGGGTGGGCATTTTGGGACCAAGAGGACATCTGAGCTTTTGGCGAGAACATACTGGTTGGTGGCCGCATATGGCCCGAGATGTCAGGGACTATATTCAGGCGTGTGTTTCTTGCGCCCAGAATCGGTCTCCTCGGCAACGGCCTGCTGGGTTGCTTTACCCTCTACCGGTGGCAGACAGGCCCTGGGAGATGGTCGGGATGGACTTTGTGGTGGGCTTACCCAAGTCGCGTGGCTGCTCCATTATTTGGGTTGTCACCGACCATTTCTCTAAGATGGTGCATTTGGTGCCGCTTCCTCGGTTACCTTCAGCACGGGCCTTGGCGATGTTGTTCATTAAGCATGTTTTCCGATTGCATGGTATGCCTGATAAGATTGTCAGCGATCGGGGTCCCCAGTTCGCGTCTTGGTTTTGGAGAGAGCTCTGCCGTTTACTCAGCATAGAGTTAAACCTCTCCTCTGCATACCATCCCGAGACGAATGGGTTGGTGGAGAGAACCAACCAGACTCTGGTGACATATTTGCGTCATTTCGTCTCTGCTAGGCAGGACGACTGGGCATCTTTGCTACCTTGGGCGGAATTTGCCTTGAACAACGCCGTAGCCGATTCCACTGGTCAGACTCCTTTTCTCCTTAATTACGGCCAGCATCCGCGTGTCCCTGTGCCCATGCCCGTTTCATCCACCGATTCTAGGGTGGCAGACTGGGCGGTGGAGGCACGTGACATCTGGGACCGCACACAGGATGCCATCCGGGCCTCCAAGGAGAGAATGAGGGTTTCGGCTGATACACACCGGCGCCCCGCTCCGGTCTTTGCTCCTGGCGACTTAGTGTGGCTCTCCACCCGTAACATCAGGCTGCGACTTGAGTCCACTAAGTTTGCTCCTCGCTACATTGGCCCATTTAAGGTTCTGGAACAGGTCAACCCTGTGGTCTACCGTTTGGCTATTCCTCCACGCCTTGGTATCACCGATACTTTTCACTTTTCCCTCTTAAAGCCCGTTCGTTTGTCCCGGTTTGCTGAGTCATCTGCTGGGACATCGGGTTCATCCACGGATGAGTTTGAGGTGAATGCTATTGTGGGGTGCAAGGTGGTACGTGGCAAGAAATTTTATCTGGTGGACTGGAAGGGTCACGGCCCAGAGAATAGAACCTGGGAGCCTGTGGAGCACATTCGGGCTCCGCTGCTTATTGCAGCTTTTGAGCGTAGTGAGGCTCAAGGAGGGGGGGCCTTAGGAGGGGGGGTAATGTTAGGAGTCGAGTTTCCTCTGCTGCACAGGAGGAATCTCGATCCGTGTCTGCTTCGGTCTCCCATTCTGCATCGGCCACAGTGGGGTCTGCTCAGCGGAGGCGTCGCTCCCAGCGTCTTGCTGGGACTGATTCTGTGCAGAGGGTTACTACTGCCTTTTCTGGCTCTCCTGTTGTACCCTGCACTGATCTGCAGCGAGCAGGCTTCTCTGGGACTAGGTCCTTATTTTCACACACTGAGCATGCCAAGGGCAAGATCTCCCATTGGAGATCGAGGGTCACATGCTCAGGTACTGCAGCACATTCCATTGGTCCTCCAGGAAGGTCCTGAAAGGGCAAAACTTCGGTAGCAGCTTCCTGTGCTGCAACTATATAAACTGCGCATGACCGCACGGCCATGCGCTAGTATTGTCTTGTAAATATGTGTGTGTGCTGTGAGTGAAAGTCGCTCTTTAAATAACCCTCCCTATTGGATGACTGTTCACGGAAGGTGTATGTTTGCTATCTAGCGCCCGAATTATCCAACAGCACGTAACACACATTACAGCTACCAGTTGATGTGTCCGCCAGTACGGCGCCGTGCGCTTGCTCTGCGCTTTCCTGACCCAAGCCTGGGTGGTTAGTGGCATCCGTCAGTGCGGCACCGCACGCACTCTTGTGCCTTTATATTATTATTTATTTTCCTCTGACACCCCAGTTGCGGTGTTGAGCGCATGGGGTCTTCTGAACTCAAATCCTCAGTCTCGGGTTTGAGATTAGTGACTCCTTGCTTGCGCTCTATGTGCAGTATCGCGGTCCTGTGACGCAACAGGGTCGCTTCCTTCACACAGGGTGAAGTTAACCCATGTGTGTATTCTTATAGTACCGCCATATAGTCCGTCTTTACTAGCAGCAGGGTTTTTACCTGCACAGTGGACCTCGGACTGCGAACGCACCTAGTTCCATTTCATCTTGTACTTGGTGCGTTCCGCCAGTCCTTAACACCAACTAGCCCCTTTAATACAAGCAAACAAATCAGACAGCAATGGCAAAGGATACTGAAATTTGACTGTAATTTTATTAAGAAGGCGGTAATCAATACAAGGTCTCAAAGAACCATCCTTCTTGGCCACAAAAAAGAACCCTGCTCCTAACGGTGATGACGACGGGCAAATATGGCCTTTCTCCAAGGATTCCTTTATATAACTCAGCATAGCGGCGTGTTCTGGCACAGATAAATTGAACAATTGGCCCTTAGGAAACTTACTACCAGGAATCAAATTAATTGCACAATCGCAATCCCTATGAGGAGGTAGGGCACTGGCTTTGGGCTCATCAAATACATCCCGATAATCCGACAAAAACTCAGGAACTTCAGAAGGAGTAGAAGACGAAATAGACAAAAATGGAACATCACCATGTACCCCCTGGCAACCCCAGCTGGACACAGACATAGATTTCCAGTCCAATACTGGATTATGAACCTGTAGCCATGGCAACCCGAAAACAACCACATCATGCAGATTATGCAACACCAGAAAGCGAATATCCTCCCATGCACATGGTCAATTGGGTCCAGTACTGAGGCTTATTCTTGGCCAAAGGCGTAGCATCAATTCCTCTCAATGGAATAGGATACTGCAAGGGCTCCAAGAAAAAACGACAGCGCCTAGCATACTCCAAGTCCATCAAATTCAGGGCAGCGCCTGAATCCACAAATGCCATAACATAATAGGATGACAAAAAGCAAATCAGAGTAACAGACAATAGAAATTTAGACTGTACCGTACCAATGGTGGCAGACCTAGCGAACCGCTTAGTGCGCTTAGGACAATCGGAGATAGCATGAGTGGAATCACCACAGTAAAAACACAGCCCATTCCGACGTCTGTGTTCTTGCTGTTCAGCTCTGGTCAAAGTCCTATCACATTGCATAGGCTCAGGCCCATGCTCAGATAGTACCGCCAAATGGTGCACAGCTTTACGCTCACGCAAGCGTCGATCGATCTGAATGGCCAAGGACGTAGACTCATTCAGACCAGCAGGCATGGGAAACCTCACCATGACATCCTTAAGGGCTTCAGAGAGACCCTTTCTGAAGATTGCTGCCAGGGCACATTCATTCCACTGAGTGAGCACAGACCACTTTCTAAACTTCTGACAATATATCTCCGCTTCATCCTGACCCTGACACAGAGCCAGCAAGATTTTCTCTGCCTGATCCACTGAATTAGGTTCGTCATAAAGCAATCCAAGCGCCAGGAAAAATGCATCAACATCACGCAATGCCGGATCTCCTGGCGCAAGAGAAAATGCCCAGTCTTGAGGGTCCCCACGTAACAAAGAAATAATGATCTTTACTTGTTGAACAGGGTCACCTGAGGAGCGAGGTTTCAAGGCAAGAAACAATCTACAATTATTTTTGAAATTCAAGAACTTAGATCTATCACCAAAAAACAAATCAGGAATAGGAATCCTAGGCTCTGACATCAGATTCTGAACCACAAAATCTTGAATGTTTTGTATCCTTGTAGTGAGATTATCCATCCAAGAGGACAGACCTTGAATGTCCATGTTTACACCAGTGTCCTGAACCACCCAGAGGTAAAGGGGAAAATTGAGACAAAACACACTGGAAAGAAAAAAAAATGGTCTCAGAACTTCTCTTATCCCTCTATTGAGATGCATTAGTACTTTGGGCCACCTGTACTGTTATGACCTGGTGGTCAGGACAATAATGGACCTGGTGGTTAAGAGCACACGGAATGACCTGATAGTTACTGATAATAAAGGACGAGCTCTGGGACGTGGGAACTCTGCTGACCGCAATCCCTAAACCTATCAACCACACTAAAAATAGCCGTGGATTGCGCCTAACGCTCCCTATGCAACTCGGCACAGCCTAACAAACTAGCTAGCCCTGAAGATAGAAAAATAAAGCCTACCTTGCCTCAGAGAAATTCCCCAAAGGAAAAGGCAGCCCCCCACATATAATGACTGTGAGTAAAGATGAAAATACAAACACAGAGATGAAATAGATTAAGCAAAGTGAGGTCCGACTTACTGAACAGACCGAGGATAGGAAAGGTTACTTTGTGGTCAGCACAAAAACCTACAAAAAGACCACGCAGAGGGCGCAAAAAGACCCTCCGCACCGACTCACGGTGCGGAGGCGCTCCCTCTGCGTCCCAGAGCTTCCAGCAAGCAAGAAAACAAAATAAATAGCAAGCTGGACAGAAAAATAGCAAACCAAAGAAATACAAGCTGGAACGTAGCTTCTGATGGGAAGACAGGTCACAAGAACGATCCAGGAGTGAACTAGACCAATACTGGAACATTGACAGGTGGCCTGGAGCAAAGATCTAAGTGGAGTTAAATAGAGCAGCAGCTAACGAATTAACCTCGTCACCTGTGAAAGGAAACTCAGAAACACCCACCAGAGGAAGTCCATGGCAGAACCAGCCGAAGTACCATTCATGACCACAGGAGGGAGCCCGACAACAGAATTCACAACATAGTAACATAGTAACATAGTAACATAGTTAGTAAGGCCGAAAAAAGACATTTGTCCATCCAGTTCAGCCTATATTCCATCATAATAAATCCCCCCATAGTACATTTACTTTTGTATTAAAAATAATTGATTATATAATCAATAATTATTAATACAAAAACTAAAATCACGGCACCCTCTCTTTAATTCCAGCCAATTTTGCATTGAAAAGTCAAACGGCCCTCCTTCCCTTCCGAGCTCTTCCATGCACCCAAACAGTGGTTTACCCCCACATATGGGGTATCAGCGTACTCAGGACAAATTGGACAACAACTTTTGCGGTACAATTTCTTCTGGTACCCTTGGAAAAATAATAAATTGGGGGAGAAAATTTCATTTTTGTGAAAAAATATTATATTTTATTTTTACGGCTCTACATTATAAACTTCTGTGAAGCATTGGTGGGTCAAAGTGCTCACCACACATCTAGATAAGTTCCTTAGGGGGTCTACTTTCCAAAATGGTGTCACTTGTGGGGGGTTTCAATGTTTAGGCACATCAGGGGCTCTCCAAACACAACATGGCGTGTTTGCATTGAAAAGTCAAATGGCGCTACTTCCCTTCTGAGCTCTGCCATGCGCCTAATCGGTGGTTTACCCCTACATATGGGGTATCGTGGTACTCAGGACAAACTGTACAACAACTTTTGGGTTCCATTTTCTCCTGTTACTCTTGGAAAAATAAAACAAATTGGAGCTGAAGTCAATTTTTTGTGAAAAAAAATTAAATGTTCATTTTTGTTTTAAACATTCCAAAAATTCATGTGAAGCACCAGGAGGGTTAATAAACTTCTTTAATGTGGTTTTGAGCACCTTGAGGGGTGCAGTTTTTAGAATGGTGTCACACTTGGTAATTTTCTATCATGTAGAGCCCTCAAAATTACTTCAAATGTGATGTGGTCCCTAAAAAAAATGGTGTTGTAAAAAAGAGAAATTGCTGGTCAACTTTTAATCCTTATAACTCCCTAACAAAAAAAAATTTGTTTCCAAAATTGTGCTGATGTAAAGTAGACATGTTGAAAATGTTACTTTTTAAGTATTTTGTGTGACATAACTCTGTGATTTAAGGGCATAAAATTCAAAGTTGGAAAATTGCAAAATTTTCAAAATTTTCACCAAATTTCCATATTTTTGACAAATATATGCAGGTAATATCAAAGAAATTTTACCACTATCATGAAGTACAAAATGTCTCGAGAAAACATTGTTAGAATCACCGGGATCCGTTGAATCATTCCAGAGTTATAACCTCATAAAAAGACAGTGGTCAGAATTGTAAATATTGGCCCGGTCATTAACGTGCAAACCACCCTCGGGGCTTAAGGGGTTAAAGGAACACGAAAACGGACAAAGACGGCATCACTACAGTATATACAGGGCATCTCTACCATAAGCCAAGGAGGTATTTATGTTGGTATTTATTTTAATTTAGTTTGTGTTTTATATTTTGTACATTGTATAACAATTTTTTTGTCTTCCCAAGAAATTTTACAACTTTGTCTGAATTCCCATGACCGCACGTGACCATTTGTTAGAGACCGTTTCTTATCCGTTTCAATACCAAGACACTGTCATGCTTTACACTATTTCTCCAGGTCATCAGCTGCTAATTACTTTGAAGTATTATTATTTTCTTTGTGTTTTTTATGTTTTCTTTTGTGTATCGTGTTATATAATTAATATGGTTTAATTGTTTGTTTTCAACATGCTCTTTGCAGACTCTTGGCCACAGGAAAGAATTATGCACCACTAGACATGCAGTAAAATCAGTTTTCAAACGATGCACAGTCCGACCCCGGAGATTTGTTTGCAGATGGCAGCAGGCATTTGAATCTGTGGCCAATTTCTCCAACTGTATAGGTCCTGTAAATACTAAGTACCTACATGTGCATTAGCCATTGTAATCAGGATCACATTTCTTTAATTACAAATTGAAATTGCAAATGCTGTTTACAAGTTTGTAGCAATCAAAGTCAGTGCCTATAATAGTACTGGAGTCTCCAGTGCACTACTAACATCATAAGTTGGTCACAATGTACTGTTAGGCATGTGTCCTGTCCCTTATGTCATGGTAGGAGATGAAGCTTTCCCATTTTTGCCTAACCTTATGCACCCATACCCACAAATAGATGCTCGAAAAAGAGCAATTAACCAATGCCTCAGTTGGACACGTATCTTTGTGGAAGCAATAGTAGACTTAGTCATCAAAGCTGCTTTTGTTCTCCACAATTATGTTTGTGGTTATGAGAACCCTCCCCTGGAAATGTAGAAACAAGGTGGCTTTGATGATCACCATTTCTATTGGGGCACAGTCTACCCATCCATGTTTGCTGTACAAGTGGGAGATGCCTTCACTGACTTCATCATGAGTCCTGAAAGTGCTTTGCCAGACCACTGTGAAGAGAAATTATTCAGAGCAGTCACCCATTTCACTGACTCATGCAAATGGTAAACTGGAGGGACAAAAAATGGTTGCTGCAGGACCACCAATGAAATAAGATGCAATAAATGAGGAGTACAGTAGTTCAGAGCCCGCACTGCCCAAGGTTCAAAGGTATGATCACACACAAAGGTGAAGCATGAATATGGTTTATGTCAATGCGTTTCAAGGTTTTCAAGCTTCCTCATCAGGACCAAACCACAATGGACATCATACTCCTCATTTATTGCACCATTCACATTCTGCACATCAGTATGATTGCAGCAATACCAAACATTTACAGTTTTTTTTTTTATTATTTTAGTGATGAAAAAAATCAGAAGTTTTCAAAAACAATTTTGGGGTTATGTCACCATTTTTGGATACCTGTAACATTTTTATTTTTCGGTCGATGGATCTGTGTGAGTCACCCACATCAGGAAAGGGGCTGGCACGCTGGAAGACTGCTGCCATGGATATAACATTTGAAATGAAAATGTCTTGCAATCATTGTGTTGGCATCAGTTGGCAGGGTTATGCCAAGAGTGATCCAAAACGGTCATAGTAGTCATCTTCCCTCCAGAAAGAGAACAGGGCTTCATCTTGAAGCTTTTGGGTATCCATTTCTAGGAGGTTACTGCAATAGTGCCGACAACAGTAAAGCTTGGTTGCGCTAGGTGCAATGTGTCAGTGTGTATGGGTGGCCAGTGTAGAAGCAGTCCCAGATGGAGGTTATTGATGGTGAACCTGAAACTGATACCAAAGTGGATGGTGGCACTGGCCTGGCCATCCACAAAACTACTACATGCTCTTCATGTGCTGACCCCTCAGCTTCAAGAGTAAGACTACTTAGTGGAGTGGCATTACTTTCCCTCGGCTGTAGTTTACCCAGCTTGAAAGGGGAGACTCTAAAATTATCAGATAATCTGGAAAGAAGTTCCATGTTTAATTAACTTTGACATATGGAAAAGTTACCAACACATTCCTCTAGACTCTAGCCTTTTATACTTTTCGCAGATATTCCAAAAATACTGTACAACACGTTGTTTAAAGTCACTCTCTAGAGTCTAGAGAGTGACTTTAAACAACGTGTTGTACAGTATTTTTGGAATATCTGCGAAAAGTATAAAAGGCTAACATGTCAATTAAGCTATGCATGACTGTAAACAGAAAGTTAATTACTTATGCACTCTGGCCACAGCTGGGCAGAACAAACTTCATCTGTTCAAAATTTTTGATGCGCCAAGGAGGGAGAGGCATCACTTCAATGGTAATTCTGCATCTGCTTCTTGAAGCAGTCCTGCACTGACTCCCTACGTATTCTGATGTCCAAGTCCATATAAAATGTAAAGAAATACCCAAGAATTATTCAAGCATACACACAAGTCTTGGCAAAACACCGTTTTTATCAAAATAAACAATTGGATGGCCAAACAAATGAAATCATTCTACAGATCCAGATAATTTGTTGATAGTAGATCAAACAAAATATGTCCATCTTTCCTAATATGGTGTTTGCTTGATTTGTATGGAAAAGCAAAGGCTGTAAAATTAGAAAGGTCTTTTGTCTCCAAATTAAAAACAAACAATAAAACAATGGGACAAACAAGTTAATAATAACATATCAATAACCCATTGCTGATGTTTGGTACCCACACCACACGAGCTACAGTACCTGACACACTGCTGTCCACCCTTCATCACTTCGGGTCTGGTCACTGTACCAGGTTTGGGTCGGCATGGACCTGAAGTGTCAAGAACAAAATAAAATGAAGCTTGGATTTTCTTGAACATGTAGTTTACAACATACATATGTTACACTTGGGACATAGTATTTTATGGCCTCAAACAAGACACTCTATTTTATCAAAAAAGAAAACAGTTCAGTTTTTGTTGAAGGCAATAAAAAAATGGACAATATCATGCTGAATAATATAAAGGGATCAAATAATAAATGTAAAATAGTCTTTTGCTTTGCAAAAGAAAAAGGCATGAGGCTACAGTGCATTAAAAAAGTGTACAGATAATCTGGTAGCTTTGGCCAAGATAGATATTTCACCTAAATAGCAGCAGCCAAAATAGATACTATTCAGACAGCACATTTCTCTTTCAAATTTGCAAAATGCACAGTATCAAGCAAACTAATATATTTCATATAATAATGAAATTCTAAATGTACGTCTTAAAAACTTGAACATCTTTCTGAAGCGGAGATTGAACAGAAACTTTCCAAATTCTCTTAAAAGTT
Source organism: Ranitomeya imitator (assembly GCF_032444005.1). Classification (NCBI taxonomy): domain Eukaryota; kingdom Metazoa; phylum Chordata; class Amphibia; order Anura; family Dendrobatidae; genus Ranitomeya; species Ranitomeya imitator. Next base: position 478,607,148 of record NC_091285.1, on the reverse strand, counting down.
GTAGAACTCCTCAAAAACTTGGCATTCTCCACTCCAGAAACAAAGCAAAACAGTTGTGTGTACATATCCCTAGGGAATGTGTGGCATCATTTAAATGCCTGTGCAGCTGCCAAGTTTTCTATGGTGAACATCGGAGGTCTTTTTCCTGAGGTGGCTTCGCGACCACCGACTTTCACTCTACACTGCTAAACACTACAGATAAAAGAAGTGAGATAAGACGGACAGTGATCTGTCACTCTTAAAGTATACTTAATCATATGTAGTGTGAGCATGATAAAATGAAAAGTTGCACACAAGCACCAGAAATTAAATGAAAGGAAGAAAAAAAAAACAATTCAGTTGCATGCAAGGAAATAGATTTTAAAGCTTAGAGGAATAAAACAGATGAAGAGAAGCAAAACATTCCATTTGGACCCGAAATATAAGTTGCCATGGTAGTCTGATAAAAACATAAAATGTTACTTGAGTTAAGAATGTAATGTATCAGCTGCTAACAGAACAAGTCTGCGGAAACCAGAGAAAAACATAGGGAGTAACAGAAGAAAGATTAAAGTGATGCAATGTAATACTCTTTGGCATTGACGTGGTTATGTGATTGTTTGCTCTATGGGGATAAGAGCCATAGGATGATTTGCCATCTCTTTAGCTCTTTGTGATTTAACCTCTGCTTGATCTAGCTGAAATACTAAAACTTCACCAAGAAACACTAAACAACTCACGTAAAATGATCCAAGCGCTGAAAAGAATATTTGTTAAAGAACGTCCCTGCTGGAACTCTATATCCCATTTTATTAGATTAAAGTTCCTCAATTGAGTATTAAAACAATTGTTGTTGAGTGTAATTAATGCTAAGCGCTGATTTTTTACACAATAATATTATAGGGTGGAAATTACTATGCCTTGGAAAGCTCTCCAGATCTGGTTCTTTTTATTTTTCTAGTATAAGATTAATAAAAACAGTAAAATACAGCTCAAATTCTCAGTCTGTTTTTAGTGTTTTGCTTGCACTTAATTTCCGTTGCCGGTGGCTTTTACATGTCAGTATAAGCCTATAAGTAGCCAAGTTTTCGTGATGTACAGTATGCAGATGCATAACTGACACATAACATATCTCGATGGTTTCCTATGAAAAAGGAACTTGCCATGTCTCATGTTATCGCTTATTCATCACACTGAGTTGTTTATGTATTCAAAACAGTTATCCAGTCCACTTTAGGAAAATAGACTTGATCAGCAGAATAAATGAAATATATGATCTGTTCCATTCATTTATGAAAATCTACACTGGCTCATCTCATCATATCTACACTCTTCATTAATGAAATTGCAACACCATGAATGAAAAGTCACGGAATAATGAAAAGTCACGGAATTATGAAAATCACAAGATCAATATAGACATGTTAAAGATATGCAAATGATGAACAAATGGAAACAATATTTTCAAAACATCTCGAATTGTTAAGCATTGTTCCCAGAAACACATGTTAAATGTCTTGGCAATGCTATTAGTGAGGTTATCAATGGTTGTCAGAGGAATGTTCTGCTGTGCTGAATGCAGTTCGGAGTGCAAATCATCAAGGTCCACTCCTGGCAGCTACCTTTGCAATTGCCGACCAATGTGCTCAATGGGATATAATTACAGAGATGATGCACGCCATGACAGCACATTAATGCCACACCAGATGTTCAATAGCATGAGCAATATGCATTCAGTTGTTATGCTGAAAAACATTTATGTTCTCTTGTACATGCCCCTTCATGGCTTTGTCCACATAATTTCTTGACTGATTTCATGCTACAATTTTGTCCTAAACAAAATTGGGACATGACCTCCAAAATGGGAAAGACCTCCATGCAGCCTCCTTTGGCATTTTTCTCTGCAAAATGATAACCTTTGTGAGCTATGATGTATGTTCAATGCAACAAATGTTTCTAGACATCTGACTCATTGCCTAATGTTGTGTAAACACCTTCTATTGGTTTGTATAGACCCTGTTTGATGCTTCTCACCTAGTGTGTGACATCTAATTTCACTTACAGTACAAAATGGATCAGTACATGACATTCTTCAATCTGACAAGACCAATGCCATATCTCCTCTGCTGTATACAGTGGGGAAAGAAGTATTTAGTCAGCCACCAATTGTGCAAGCTGTCCCACTTCAAAAGATGAGAGAAGCCTGTAATTGACATCATTGGTAGACCACAACTATGAGAGTCAAAATGAGAAAACAAATACAGAAAATCACCCTGTCTGATTTGGCAAGATTTATTTTGCAAATTATGGTGGAAAATAAGTATTTGGACACCTACAAACATCCAAAATTTCTGGATCACACAGACCTGTAACTTCTTTTTTAAGAGGCTCCTCTGTCCTCCACTCATTACCTGTGGTAATGGCACCTGTTTGAACTTGTTATCAGTATAAAATACACCTGTCTACAACCTCAAACAGTCACACTCCAAACTCCACTATGGTGAAGACCAAAGAGCTGTCAAAGGACACCAGAAACAAAATTGTAACCCAGCACCAGGCTGGGAAGATGAAATCAACTGTGGGAGCAATAATAAGAAAATAGAAGACATACAAGACCACTGATAATCTCTCTCGATCTGGGGCTCAATGCAGGATCTCACCCTGTGCGGTCAAAATGATCACAAGAACAGTGAGCAAAAATCCCAGAACCACATGGGGGACCTAGTGAATGGACTGCATAGAGCTGGGACCACCGTAACAAAGGCTACCATCAGTAACACACTACGCCACCAGGGACTCAGATCCTACAGTGCCAGTTATGTCCCCCTGCTTAAGCTGGTATATGTCCGGGCCCATGTGAAGTTTGCTAGAGAGCATTTGGATTATCCAGAAGGGTATTAGGAGAATGTCATATGGTCTGATGAAACCAAAGTAGAACTGTTTGGTAGAAACAAAACTCGTCGTGTTTTAGAATTGCATCCAAAGAGCACAATACCTACTGTGAAGCATGGGGGTGGCAACATCATGCTTTGGGGCTGTTTCTCTGCAAAGGGACCAGGATGACTGATCCATGTACATGAATCAATGAGTGGGGCCATGCATGGTGAGATTTTGAGAGAAAACCTCCTTCAATCAGCAAGGGCATTGGAGATGAAACATGGATGGGTCTTTCATCATGATAATGGTCCCAAGCACACCACCAGGGCAATGAAGGAGTGGCTTCATTAGAAGCATATGAAGGTCCTGGAGTGGCGTAGCCAGTCTCCAGATCTCAACCCCATAGAAAACGTTTGAAGGGAGTTGAAAGTCCGGGTTGCCCAGTGACAGGTCCAAAACATCACTGCTCTACAGGAGATCTGCATGAAGGAATGGGCCAACATACCACCAACAGTGTGTGCCAACCTTGTGAAGACTTACAGAAAACGTTTGCCCACTGTCATTGCCAACAAAGGATATATAACAAAATATTGAGATTAACTTTTGTTAATGACCAAATACTTATTTTCTACCATATACCGCTTTGAAAACCCATCTCTTCAAACAAGCCTACCACATCAACTACTCAGTAAACTAATTTTGCCCTGTTCCCTCCTTCCAAATATTACTCTGAATCTGCACCCTACTCTGTCTCCACACCCTCCTTACACATGATATCTGAACTTGATACTTGACTATTGCACTTAAACACACGGGCTGATGACCGGATCATGCAGCTTTGTATGAAAATCCCTATTTATTATAATTGCCAGACCTGAAATAACAATCACTTTTCACCCATTGTGTCCCCCCATTTCAATGTAGATTGTAAGCTTGCAAGCAGGGACCTCACTCCTAATGTCACTGTTTAAATTGTCTTAACTCGTACTGAATTTATTGTTTGTACGTGTCCGCGCTTAATTGTAAAGTGCTGCAGAATATGTTGGCGCTATATAAATACAAATTATTATTATTATTATTATTAATATTACCATAATTTGCAAAATAAATGTGATTTTCTGGATTTGTTTCCTCATTTTGACTCTCATAGTTGTGGTCTACCTACAATGTCAATTACAAGCCTCGCTCATCTTTTTAAGTGGGAGAACTTGCACAACTGGTGGCTGACTAAATACTTTTTTTTCCCATTGTAAATCAATGGGCTTGATAGAAGTGACTGGTATGTTAAGAGTTAACCCTCCTCCTGGAATGTAACTACTGTGCACTCTTGGCTAGAGGCTGGGCTGTACACAATAACAGAGAAAATCTCTCATGACAGTAGAATAACAGTAGATAGAAAAAGCCAGTCTATTGCTAATTTATTTATTTTCATGCTCTCTAGCTAATTAAAACAATTTAACAACTTGAGAGCACCCCTATAATAATCGAATTGATAGCATTCCCAGGCAGGTAAGTTTATATCTCAGTGCATGGAGCTTATGCTCAATACTGAATAAATAGATTTTTAGGATTGTGTCCATTTATTTTTTTTAGCAGTTGCATAACTCCATGACTTTTCTGTCTTGTTGTTGCAATTTCAATGTTGAGGAGTGAAAATATTATTCATACTTATGTAACTAATGGGAGAAATGTCTGCTTTAATGGTTGTTCACTTAAAATACCTGCAGCTAAAGATAATTTTCATTGTTATTGCAGCATATGCATGAAATTCTGTGAATCTAACTTAAATTAAAATGATCCGAACAGTCTTCGATGTGCCGAAATTTTAACCCCTTCCCGACCTGTGATGCCATGTAGGCATCATGAAAGTCAGTGCCAATCCGACCTGTGACGCCTATGTGGCGTCATGGAGAGATTGTGTCCCTGCAGATCGGGTGAAAGGGTTAACTCTAATTTCACCTGATCTGCAGGGACAGGGGGAGTGGTACTTTAGCCCAGGAGGGTGGCATTGCCCCCACGTGGCTACGATCGCTCTGAATGGCCGTTGAAAGTGCAACAGCCAATCAGAGCAATTTGTAATATTTCACCTATGAAATTTGGTGAAATATTACAATCCAGCCATGGCAGATGCTGCAATATCAACGGCCATGGCTGGAGACCGTGATCTGACCCCCCCCCACCAACTGACAGTGGCGATCTGCCGCCGCTGTCAGTCTTTCCTCCCCTCCGTTTTGTGCTCCGCTGCCCTCCGCTGCTTTCCTCTCCCCTCCAGTGCCCCCCGCTGTCCGATCCCACCCCCCGTACTGCTGGAGTCCCGGGGACCCTCCCGGTATCCATCCGGCATCTTCGATGGGCGCCGCCATCTTCCAAAATGGCGGGCGCATGCGCAGTGCGCCCACCAAATCTGCCGGCCGGCAGATTGGTTACAGGTACATTTTGATCACTCTGATGGGTTATAACAAAGTGATCAAAATAAAAAAAATAGTAAATGAAGCACTCCCTTATCACCCCCATGGGTAGGGAAAATAATGAAATAAATAAAATATATTTATTTTTATTTACCACTAGGGTTAGAGTTAGAACTAGGGTTAGGGCTAGTGTTTAGGCTAAGGTTACGGTTAGGGTTACGGCTAAGGTTGCAATTAGGGTTAGAATTAGGCTATGCGCACACGGTGCGGATTTGGCTGCGGATCCGCAGCGGATTGGCCGCTGAGGAATAGTGGCAGTTTTCCATCACGTTTACAGTACCATGTAAACCTATAGAAAACCAAATCTGCTGTGCCCATGGTGCGGAAAATACTGCATGGAAACGCTGCGTTGTACTTTCTGCAACATGTCAATTCTTTGTGCGGATTCTGCAACGTTTTACACCTGTTCCTCAGTAGGAATCCGCAGGTGAAATCCGCACAAAAAACACTGGAAATCCGCAGTAAATCCACAAGTAAAATGCAGTGTTTTACCTGTGGATTTTTCAAAAACGGTGCGGAAAAATCCGCACACGAATCTGCAACGTGGGCACGTAGCCTTAGGGTTAGGGCTGGAACTAGAGTTAGGGTTGGAATTAGGGTTAGGGTTGGAATTAGGGTTAAGATTAAGGTTAGGGGTCTGTTGAGGTTAGAGTTAGGCTTGTGGTTAGGATTATGGTTAGGGTTGGGATTAGGGTTGGTTGTGTGTTGGGGTTAGGGTTGGGATTAGGGTTGGGATTAGGGTTAGGGGTGTGTTGGGGTTAGGGTTGTGGTTAGAGGTGTGTTAGGGTTAGGGTTGTGATTACGGTTATGGTTAGAGTTGGGATTAGAGTTAGGGGTGTGTTGGGGTTAGTTTTGGAGTCAGAATTGAGGGGTTTCCATTGTTTAGGCACATCAGGGGGTCTCCAATCACGACATGGCGCCACCATTGATTCCAGCCAATCTTGCCTTCAAAAAGTCAAATGGTGCTCCCTTCCGAGCCCCGACGTGTGTCCAAACAGTGGTTTACCCAAACATATGGGGCAGAAGCATACTCTGGAAAAATTGTACAACAATTTTGGGGGTCTAATTTCTCCTGTTACCCTTGGAAAAAATATGGGGGCTAAATAATCATTTTTGAGGAAAAAAAATGATTTCTTATTTTCATGGCTCTGCGTTATAAACTTTTGTGAAGCACTTGGGGGTTCAAAGTGCTCACCACACATCTATATGAGTTCCTTGGGGGGTCTCATTTCCAAAATGGGGTCACTTGTGGGGGGTTTCTACTGTTTAGGTACATCAGGGGCTCTGCAAATGCAACATGACGCCCGCAGACCATTCCATCAAGATCTGCATTTCAAAACATCACTACTTCCTTTCCGAGCCCCGACGTGTGCCCAAACAGTGGTTTACCCCCACATATTGGGCATTAGTGTACTCAGGACAAACTGGGCAACAACTATTGGGGTTCAGTTTCTCATGCTGCCCTTGTGAAAATAAAAAATTGTGGGCTAAAAAAATCATTTTTGAGTTAAAAAATTATTTTTTATTTTCACTGCTCTGCGTTGTAAACTTTTGTGAAGCACTTGGGGGTTCTAAGTGCTCACCATACATCTAGATAAGTTCTTTGGGGCGGTCTAGTTTCCAAAATGTGGTCACTTGTGGGGGGTTTCTACTGTTTAGGCACATCAGGGGCTCTGCAAACATAACATGACACCCACAGACCATTCCATCAAAGTCTGCATTTCAAAAAGTCACTACTTCCCTTCCGAGCTCTGCCATGCACTCAAGCAGTGGTTTACCCCTACATATGGGGTATGAGCGTACTCAAGACAAACTGGACAACAACTTTTGGGGTCCAATTTCTTCTGTTACGCTTGTGAAAATAAAAAATTGTGGGCTAAAAAAATAATTTTTGAGGAAAGAAAAAGGATTTTTTTATTTTCATGGCTCTGCGTTATAAACTTCTGTGAAGCACTTGGGGGTTCAAAGTGCTCATCACACATCTAGATGAGTTCCTTGGGGGGTCTAGTTTCCAAAATGGTGTCACTTGTGGGGGAGTTCAAATGTTTAGGCACACAGGGGCTCTCCAAACGTGACATGGTGACAGCTAATGATTGGAGCTAATTTTTCATTCAAAAAGTCAAATGGCGCTCCTTCCCTTCTGAGCTTTGTCGTGTGTCCAAACAGTGGTTTACCCCCACATGTAGGTATCGGTGTACTCAGGAGAAATTGCTCAACACATTTTAAGATCCATTTTATCCTGTAGCCCATGATAAAATGAAAAAAATTGAAGCTAAAGCTAAAGTACTTTTTCATTTTTATGGATCAATTTGTGAAGCACTTGGGGGATGAAAGTGCTCACTATGCATCTAGATAAGTTCCTTGGGGGGTCTAGTTTTCAAAATGGGGTCACTTGTGGGGGAGCTCTAATCTTTAGGCACACAGGGGCTCTCAAAACGTGACATGGTGTCTGCTAAAGATTTGAGCCAATTTTTAATTCAAAAAGTAAAATGGCGCTCCTTCCCTTCCGAGCCCAAACAGTGATTCCCCCCACATATGGGGTATCAGCATACTCAGAACAAATTGTACAACAACTTTCAGGGTCTAGTTTATCCTTTTACCCTTGAGAAAATAAAAAAATTGTTGCTAAATATTCATTTTTGTGACTAAAAAGTTAAATGTTAATTGTTTCCTTCCATGTTGCTTCTGCTGCTGTGAAGCACCTGAAGGGTTAATAAACTTCTTGAATGTGGTTTTGAGCACCTTGAGGGGTGCAGTTTTTAGAATGGTATCACTTTTGGGTATTTTCAGCCATATAGACCCCTCAATGTGACTTCAAATGTGAGGTGGTCCCTAAAAAAATGGTTTTGTAAATTTTGTTGTAAAAATGAGAAATTGCTGGTCAAATTTTAACCCTTATAACTTCCTAGCAAAAAAAAAAAATTGTTTCCAATATTATGCTGATGTAAAGCAGACATGTGCAAAATGTTATTTATTAACTATTTGTGTCACATAACTCTCTGGTTTAACAGAATAAAAATTCAAAATTTGAAAATTGCAAAATTTTCACAATTTTCGCCAAATTTAAATTTTTTTCACAAATAAACGCAAAAATTATCGACCTAAATTTATCACTATCATAAAGCTCTATATGTCACGAAAAAACAATCTCAGAGTCGCTAGGATCCGATGAAGCGTCCTTGAGTTATTACCTCATAAAGGGACACTGGTCAGAATTGCAAAAAATGGCCAGGTCATTAAGGTCAAAGTAGGCTGGGTCATGAAGGGGTAAACACAATTGAAAACTACCCAGCATTTACAGCAAACTTGGTGAGTTGTAAAGGGATAGGGAACCTGTCATACAAAAAAAATGCTGTTAACCTGTAGATATTGGGTTAATCTGCAGGTTAATAGTGTTCTGAAGATGCTAGCCGCTGCACTGAAAGCCCTTCTTTTGGGAGGAAATTAACTGTATTAATGCCGGCAGCCTCTGGCTTTCAGTCATAGGGGTAGACTTCACTCACTGCTCAGTACATAGTGACTGACAGCCAGTCGGCTGTCCCCCTCATCTTTACCTGGTTGGGTTCATACGACCAGTGCCTGATGTTGTCCATGGATTGGGCAGCATGCATCAGGTGTCAGGTTCCCTTTAACTTTCACATTTTGCAAGTATTAGGCCAGGATCACACATACGCGAGATACGGCCGAGTCTCGCGGGTGAAAACCCAGCTCTGGCCCCCGCACTCCGGAGCAGAGTGTGCGGCTCCATGTATTGCTGTGCAGCTGCACGCTCCGCTCCGGAGTGCTGGTGCCAAAAGGTTGGCTTTAACATGCAAGACTTGGCCATATCTCGCGTATGTGTGATCCCGGCCTTATTGATTTTAGAATACAACATATTTTTTGAAAGACCAAAAATTCAGTTGATTTCACATGCAAGTATGTATGGACCATAACAGATGCTGAAATCACAAGATCTTTTACCCAAAGCATGGTTCTAATAAATTAAACCATGTCTGTAATGACAATATATTCAATAATAACAATCTTTATTTTTATATAGCGCTAACATTTTCCTCAGCGCTTTGAATTTTGCACATATCATCACTGTCCCTGATGGGGCTCACAATCTAAATTCCCTATCAGTATGTCTTTGGAATGTGGGAGGAAACCGGAGTGCCCGGAGGAAACCCACGCAAACACGGAGAGAACATACAAACTCTTTGCAGATGTTGTCCTTTGTGGGGTGATACATTATAGACCAAATACAATATTAGTTTGCAAGACCCTCTACAAAGATTCATTAATTTGTTATAAAATGCAAATTTTTTTTTTTTTTTTTGGGGGGGGGGGGCAAAATAATAGATATGTTTCCCCAATAAGCCATAGAGGCCAAAGTAAAGTAAAAAGTCTCACAACAACAAGAGACTCAAATACTTCAAAACACATTCAAAATAGGAAAAGGTCACATCTAGACGTAACATGGAAAGAAAATCTGCCATTAAAGTGGTTTTCTTTTAAGGTTAAACAAACATTTTAACAATGTGCTGAATATACTTTATGCCACCACTAATTTCCTGGAAACAGTTCATAACTAAAATATTTATTATGAAATGCTCAATATCTAAAGATGAAAAATGCTTTTAGTGGCACAGGAAATATTTTTTTTCTGTAGAAGAAACCCATCTAATGGTGCAACTAGTGCCAGCACTAAGCATACTTAACTTCATAACGTACTTTGTTAATGGTTCCAATTGCCGAACGAGTTTTGGTGCAAAATTAATAATCATATTGTACTTCCTCTATTTGCATAGCTAGGCCACCCATTAACTTTGTCTTATTGTGTTCGAGCTATTCAAACAGCGTAGTGCATCATGGCATACAACAAATGTTTGTTTAGTACAGGCTATGTGATTCTTTCCTTTTTAATATGTGCAACTATATGATCATCACTCAAACGGTATTTGAAGAAAGTTGACTTAATTAAGCAAATAAAAAGAAACACTCTTGAACTCTTAAGGTACCTTCACACATAACGATATTGTTAACGATATCGTTGCTTTTTGTGACATAGCAACGATATCGTTAATGAAATCGTTATGTGTGACAGCGACCAACGATCAGGCCCCTGCTGGGAGATCGTTGGTCGCTGAATAAAGTCCAGAACTTTATTTCGTCGCTGGACTCCTGCTGACATCGCTGGATCGGCGTGTGACACCGATCCAGCGATGTCTTCACTGGTAACCAGGGTAAACATCGGGTAACTAAGCGCAGGGCCGCGCTTAGTAACCCGATGTTTACCCTGGTTACCATCCTAAAAGTAAAAAAAAACAAACAGTACATACTTACCTAACGCTGTCTGTCCCCGGCGCTGTGCTCTGCACTCCTCCTGTACTGGCTGTGAGCATCGGTCAGCCGGAAAGCAGAGCGGGACGTCACCGCTCTGCTTTCCGGCCGCTGTGCTCACAGCCAGTACAGGAGGAGTGCAGAGCACAGCGCTGGAGGACAGACAGCGTTAGGTAAGTATGTACTGTTTGTTTTTTTTTACTTTTAGGATGGTAACCAGGGTAAACATCAGGTTACTAAGCGCGGCCCTGCGCTTAGTTACCCGATGTTTACCCTGGTTACCGGCATCGTTGGTCGCTGGAGAGCTGTCTGTATGACAGCTCTCCAGCGACCAAACAGCGACGCTGCAGCGATCCGGATCGTTGTCGGTATCGCTGCAGCGTCGCTTAATGTGAAGGTACCTTTAGAGTGAGGCCACAGAGTTGGGCTAAAACTTTGCTCACCCATCTGAATGATCATAAAAAAAAAAAATTCAGCCATCGACGCCCTTTAAAATACAATCAGGAGCACCAGTGTGGAGAAACCTAATTATAAGGGGTATCTATTGAAACAAAATGACTGCCCAAACCAAGCACAGGCACATTTGGCATGGCCAAAGAGTTCAGTACACTTTCCCACTTACTTGTCTCTCATCCGTCTCTACCCTAATCTTTCTCCTGGGAATATGCACTGAATTGTTTGCTCACGCCAAGGGTGCGCTAAACCACTGCTTGGTTTGAAAGTTTTTTTGTGCTGGCAACGAGAATCACCTTATCATGGCTGCCAGGTACACATTAATTGGCCAATTTATGCTCTAAGGACTCAATTTTTCATATTTCTAGTGCAGTAATGCAATTCAATTTTCATATTTCATTTTTACAGCTATAGCGCTACAGAGTGCTGCTTTGTTTGATTGTACCATCGCAACTGGCCGTTCCCAGGACACCAGACGTAGAGCTGCACCTACAGGGGATCGTCAGTAAGGTAAGTATGAAAAATGTTTTTTTTTTTTTTACTTTATAAGATTTATTAAATGGGTTAGGGGGACTGCAAATGATGAAATGAAGGCAGAGGGAACTGCAAATGATGAAGTGAGGGGAACTGCATATTATGAATTAAGGCTAGTTTCACACTAGCGTTCAGCAGGGCTGCGGACTTCCTCCATGAAGCCCCACCCACTGCCATGCCTCTTCATTTAGCTCTGCCTATGGCTGCATGCGTACCCTATCTTTAACATTGGGTCGTTTTGACGGTGCGATGACCGCACAAAATTGCAACTTGTTGCATTTGGCACAATGAACGCCAGTATGAATCTAGCCTAAGGTGGAAATAGGACTGGAAATGAAGTGAGGGGGCGGACTGCAAATGATGAAGTGGGGAAGCTGAAAATTATGAAGTGAGCGGAAGGGGACTGCAGATTATGATGTGAGGGGGAGGGGAACTGCAAATGAAGAAAGGGGGATGAAGCACTGCAAATGATGAATTGAGGGTGGAGGACAGCTACAGTAATTGAATTGACGGTGGGGAGAGCAAATGATGAATTGAAGGTGGGGTGGAGAAAGCAAATGATGAATTGAAGTTGGGGAGAGCAAATGACTTGTGGGGGGTTAGGAGAGAGTAAATGAAGAATTTTGAGGGTAGGGGAGTAAATGATGTATTGAGACTGGGGATGAGGGACAGTAAATGATGGTGAATTGAGGGTGTGGTACAGTAAATGATTTATTAAACGTGGGAAAGTGCAGTTAATTTATTGAGGGTCGGGTTGGGAGAGAGAAGACATGACAATTAGGGTTGAGCGACTTTTACTTTTATAGGATCGGGTCGGGTTTCACGAAACCCAACTTTCTCAAAAGTCGGGTTGAGTGAAATCGGCCGATCCTATAGAAAAGTTGGGGTCGGGGTAGGCCGAAACACGAAACCCAATGTAGTGCAATGGGATACTATGGTTCCCAGGGTCTGTAGAAGAGGAAACTCTCCTTCAGGCCCTGGGATCCATATTTAAGTGTAAAATAAAGAATTAAAATAAAAAATATTGCTATACTTACCCTCTGACGTGCCCTGGTACTAACCGGCAGCCTTCCTTCCTTAGAATCAGCGCGTGAAGGACCTTAGATGACGTTGCAGATATTCCTATTAGGTATATACTCACCCTCGGACGCGCCCTGCTTCTTTCCGGCAGCCTTCCTTCCTAAGAATCAGCGCTTTAATGACCTTCAGTGACGTCGCGGCTTGTGATTGGTCGCGTGAGCGGTCACATGGGCGGTCGCGCGACCAATCACAAGCCGCGACGTCATCTAAGGACCTTTACGCGCTGATTCTAAGGAAGGAAGGCTGCCGGTTAGTACCAGGGCGCGTCAGAGGGTAAGAATAGCAATATTTTTTATTTTAATTCTTTATTTTACACCTAAATATGGATTCCGATACCGATTTCCGATATTGCAAACATATTGGAATTCGGTATCTGAATTCTGATACCAGATTCAGAAGATCACCGACCTCATGGCCGACCCCACACAGGGGTCGGGTCGGGTTTCATGAAACCCGACTTTGCCAAAAGTCGGCGACTTCTGAAAATGGCCAACCTGTTTCGCTCAACCCTAATGACAATGAATTAAGGTGGAAGGGGCATGTGAATCGGGGGATTGGGAGGTACATAGTGGGGGATGTTGAGTAAGCAGAAGTGCAACTGGTATTGAATTGGGGGAAGTACGGGTGCTAATTTATACATTTATTAGATGGGGAAAGCTGCTATTTATAGTTGGTGGAGACAGTGGTGGGTTACAATTTAGGTTTGGAATGGTGGGTTGCATTATAACTAATTATATATTAATGGTGGTGCACATCTGTATTCAGCTGTGTAGTGTAGAAGAAATTAAAAAATGATGGAATGTGCTCTGGAAGTGGAGCTCCAGATAGCTATATGTCATTGTACGCAGAGACGAGTCCTGGCTGAATGTGATGGCGGTCTGCGCTGGATGAAAAAGAAAAGCCAAGATGAAAGCCTTCAACTACAGAAGTCACTGGTGAGTCAGTGTGTTACCTGGAGACTTATACTATACTCTGTATACTGTGTATAGAGCTCCTGTGTATGATATCACTGGTGATCACTATTACTTGTACACTGAAAATATATACAGAGCCCCTGTGTATAATGGCACTTTATATTGTGGGTTTTTTTAAATTAATGATCAGTATTGAAGTGTTTGGACACTATGTGGTGCAAATATGTGGTCTGGTCTTGGTGTGGTGGTATTTGTTCCTTGTATGTGGTGTTATTCAGTTGCTATCTGGTGGTAATATGTGGTTTGGTCATGGTGTGGCAGTATTCGTTCCTTTGCATATGGTTTTGTTTGGTTATTATGTGATGGAAATATGTGGTCCGGTCATGTTGTAGTATTTGTTCCTTGTATGTGGTATTATTCAGCCACTATGTAGTGGGAGTATATGGTCCAGCCATGGTGTGACTGTATTTGTCCCTTGTATGTGGCATCAGTGGTCATTTAAAAAAAATCTGCACATTCCCTTAAATAAAAATAAGTCAAAGAATATTGGATATTAAGAAAATTTTAATAGAGTAGAGTAGAACTCTGCCAAAAGAGTCTACCTTTTCGTGGTGGCAGTTTAAAAAAAAAAAAATATTTTGGCCAAAACAAAAGCTGATGACCATGTATGTGGTATGATGTTTAACTGGAACTGTTAATGTGTGATTGGGGACAACATGGTGCAGAAGTGGAGTTTTTCCAAGAGTAGTTGGTGGGACTGTGGAATGTTTGAGAGGAGGTGGAGCTGGGGTGGAGCCTGGGAGGAGTCTCAAAGGGGGGCCCAAAAAATTTGCCAATATCGGGCCCTGAAATTCCTGATAGCAGCCCAGGTCATATGGACCAAAGTATGTAGATATCCCTTCTTATGGAGTCTCAGTTTTGCAGCCATATCCATTATAAAATAGGTTCATAAAGAAAATTGCTAGTAGTAGGAGGCTCAATGCCACTTTTGCTACAAGTCCATTAAGAAGAAAAATGTACCTTTCTTGAATTTGCCTTTTCTAAGAATAACTTCGGGGATGGGGATCTTAGAAAGACCATAGTGCAGCATCAGCTTACTCCGTGAGCATAAACAATAAATCTTTATGAACAGAGGTGGGACATTGCCATCCGGAAGTGGAAAACCAGTATGCATGTATTATAGATATGTGTACCACAGCACCATCTCAAAATTTTGATTTTAAAAGTAGAGGTTCTCAAAAATAGTTTTTTTTTTATTAAGGCTGAGATTACACTGCATTTGTGAAGGGGAAAAGAAAGAGAAAGACAACAGAGTACAGTGGCTCAGTGCTTCTGCGAACAGCTCCTTAATGGTTTGGTTTTAAGGGTGAAACTACCATTCCCTGCAAAACTGTGGCTGATCGAACAGAAGCTTCCTGCAAAATTAAATAACGGTTTAAGAAGCAGTTAAATACTGCAGTGGGCCAACGCAGTTGTAATTTCTGTCTGCTTTGAGGATGTAGCCTAAACACACATTTGGATCCATTCCCATCTGTGTCTCCTTGGTCTATGTATTAAAGTGGAAATACTTTCTGAAACTTAGTGGGGGTCTTTTTTTCTTCCTCACCATTACATGCATTACCCATCTTATTGAATAAATTCAACAATTTCCTTTCTCAAAGTTAAAAAAACAAAACAAAAAAAAAAACATGATCATTAATCTCAAAGTAAGAAATTTCTGACCCAGTGGATTGTTTGATAGTGCTTTTATTGTATAGTGAAAGCGCTTAACAGCTCTAACATGATGTTTGGCAAAACGCAAAGTCATGGTTCGAGGCTCCCTATTTGTATGAAGGCCATAATAGGAGAAATAGGAGATGAGAAATGTTGCACCCAGTGTTATAGAATTGAAGCTTGAACACAATATGTCACTTTACTCCAGTTTGAATAAAACCAGCACAGGCATTTTCCATCTAGAATGAATCATTGGAAGTATAATATGCAAATTGCCTCTTCAGAGAAAAAGAGGACTTGAACTCTATAGCGCCACCTGTTGGAAGTAGTGATCCTACAAGTCACAATCAACCCTTTAACGAGTCTTGCAATAGGACTTAGGATAAGAGTCAAATCAGTATCTCAATTCGCAGACACGGTGTTTCGGCCTGTTGGCCCTCGTCTGTGTGAAGCATGAAAACTGATGAGAGGCTCTGGACTGAGGTCTAAGAGGTATAGTTTCTCCTTATGGAGAGTGACATACCAGCTCTGGCTTGTCAAGGTAAGGAAGCTTATTCGCCGTGAAATGCTCCTCTGGGAAATTTAATATGTACATTGCCTCTTCAGAGAAAAAGAGGACTTGAACTCTATAGCTCATTTGAAGTATGAATTTAGGAGGGACTTTGCTTTTGAATTTTTTTTGTTAGCTGAACAAGACTTTTTTTTTTAAAGTATTTATACAAAAAAATGGAAATTTGGTGATTTCACAATTTTCAAACTTATATTTCTGATTTAAGGGCAGAAGAATTAAATGTCACAAATAGTTCATAAATGACATTTCCCACATGTCTCCTTTACATCAGTACAATTTTGGGCACACAACAGTGCTCGAAAGGAAAGGAGCGTCATTTGACTTTTTGAATGTAAAATTTGCTTTAATAATTAGCTGATGCCATGTCGTGTTTGGAGAGCCCATGATGTGCCTAAGTTGGAGAAACTCACCACAAGTGACCCCATTTTGGAAACCACACCCCACAACAATTTTATCCAGGGGTATATAGTGAGCATTTTGAACCCATAGGTACGAAAAAATTTGCTAACATTAGGTTGTCATATTGAATATCTCGTCATTAGTGTTGAGCGCAAGTGCTTGCTACTCCAGTTTGCCAAATATCGCGGGTGCTCGAGTGACATGCTCCGTGCATACCCACGCCCCCTTTGCAAACTTCAGTAGGGAGCACTTGTGCTCAACACTAGCTGTCATATTGTGTTTTTTTTTTTTTTTATTACTACTCCTGATTTCGTTCCGACCCAAACCCTAACTGCAACTGCAAAGAATGAACAGCACCAGAAAAAATACCTTAACACTAGAAGTCCCAGAAATTTCGAGCTCCAAAGGTTTCAAAGATAGAAATGTTAAATGACCCCTCTCTGGGACTTCTAGTGTTAAAGCCTGCACGCTTCCCTGACCAGCATTCCAAAAGAAACAGCACAAAATGATGTTTAAAAAAAAAAGAAAAAAAAAAAGAAAGACTTTAATGACCTGTGGCGTGGCAACGTTTTGAATAAAACAAATCCTCTCTCAAACATTGCCATGACACAGGGCATTAAAGTCCTATTTTTTTTTTTACATCTTTTTGTGCAATTTCTATATATATATATATATATATATATATATATATATATATATATATATATATATATACACACACACACACACATCTGGGGGTGACAAAGCAGGGATTTATGTACAATTTTTTTTATTTTGATCAGGAAGAGGACAGATCAGGAGGGATGGGGGGGGTTGGCGAAAGTACCAGGGGGCATTATTTCTCTCTGACATGTAAATCATTTCAAAAGACCGTGCGAAATCATTGAAACAGCCGGCCAACCTTTTTTCCTTTTTTATGATCACCATATCCACTAAATAACGGCGATCATGTGATCGGACGCTGGAGAATCCAGCTGCCCTGATCACGTTCTCCGGTTTCCCAGCTACCCCCAGTAGCTGATACCCTGGATATTTTCCGAATCTGGGGGGCGCTACCGCCTTATTCTACAGCAATGAGGGAATAAGTACCCTTACCGGTCGCCAATTTTAATGCGTATTGATGGTCATTAAGAGGTCAACAAACCCTTTTGGAGGTGTATATCTGGGTTCTTCCAGTAACATATTTCAAGAAGATTCTTAACAATGGCAATGGTTTCTAGTAGGGTTGAGCGACTTTTTTCAGGATCGGGTCGGGTTTCACGAAACCCGACTTTCTCAAAAGTCGGGTCGAGTGAAATCGGCTGATCCTATAGAAAATTTGGGGTTGGGGTCGGCTGAAACACGAAACCCAATGCAGTGCAATGGGATACTAATGGTTCCCAAGGTCTGAAGGAGAGGAAACTCTCCTTCAGGCCTTGGGATCCATATTAATGTGTAAAATAAAGAATAAAAAATAGGGATATACTCACCCTCAGACGCGCCCTGGTTCTAACCGGCAGCCTTCCTTCCTAAGAATGAGCGCGTGAAGGACCTTAGATGACGTCGCGGCTTGTGATTGGTCGCTTGACCACCCATGTGACCGCTCACGCGACCAATCACAAGCCGCGACGTCAAAGGTCCTTCACTTGCTCATTTTTAGGAACGCAGGCTGCCGTTTAGAACCAGGGCGAGTCCGAGGGTGAGTATATCAATATTTTTTATTCTTTATTTTACACTTAAATATGGATTTTGATTCCCGATATCGCAAACATATCGGAACTCGGTATCGGAATTCCGATACCAGATCAGAAGATTGCCGACCTCATGGCCGACCCCACACAGGGGTCGGGTCGGGTTTCATGAAACCCGACTTTGCCAAAAGTCGGCGACTTCTGAAAATGGCAGACCCATTTCGTTCAACCCTAGTTTCTAGTATCCATATTTTCCTGCATATTTGTAAATTGCATCATCTTTTTTGGACACCAATTATACAATGTCCATGTTTTCCGCCTATGTCGCCAGTAGATTTTCCACAATGATGCAGTAAAAATTCCAGGTTATGAGAGTTTAATTTGGAAAGAAGAAATATAAGCCAGCTCACCCATGATGCATAAACCAAACTTCAGGAGCACGGACCCGCTGTGTCCAGGCGTATAAAGTCCAAAACAAGAAGAGAATGTCCAGCTTCACTGAATCCGTAAAAAAGAGTTTTCTTTATTCACAAACTTTAAACAGAGGATACAGACTTCAGCACGAACCATATGGGTAAGAATCTCAACGCGTTTCTGGAGACTAAGCTCCCTTAATCATGACATTAATCATTTTACGGATTCAGTGAAGCTGGACATTCTCTTCTTGTATGAGAGTTTAATCCCACACCCAAGTAGTGAACTTCTATTATCGGATATTAAATAGGATATTTTAACCACTTGGAAAAAGACTCAAACAAATGTTTTCGTTAAAATTTTAATGAAAACAAACAAAATAAAATACAAAATATTCAATTCCTTTACAGTTGAAACAGTTGTATATACATGAGTCCTAAAACATGCAATTGATATTTTGAATCACACACCGGTGCTGTGTGGCACTTATTTTATTAAGATTCATTTAAATCATTAAGCCATGTTGTGGCCTCCATGTACACATTAAAACAATGTATGGTGGACAAACATGAACTAATCTTCTAAAAAGCTCAGGCTCTGTGGCACTGGTCAATAGAATAGCAATTTCCATTACAGCAGAAAGGAAAGAAAAATCCTCCATCTCTGGTTACAATTGTGGGGGCTATTAGAGTTACTATAATAATGTGGTATGGCTGGTCAGAGAAAAAGACCAGTTTTAATCGGCCAGCCATTTGCGTCAAAGAAAGGCACAAAGAAACAGGACAGAAGCCAACTAATGGCAGAAAGCTGTCAATCTATCATGTTGGAATTTGTTCAGTTATGTGCTGTAGTTGAATACTCAGTCATGTCAAACTGAACATCTGCATGCCAACAATGCAAGACAAGACTAGCTATAGCTGACAATATTTTGTTGTCAATTTAAGTTAAGTTATGGCATGGTTACCAAAGAAGATAACCTTCCAAAACGAACGACGAACAGGTCATTCAAATACTGCCATCTTAAATCCCAAATGTTTGGACAGCTTTGCTTTGTGGAATTATTAAAAGAGATGAATATCTTTTTTTACCAGGGAATGGCAAAAGGCCATGAAGGATTTAAAGGGAATCCGTTATTAGGATCAACCCTCCTAAGCAGTCTATATGGGCATATAGGTCATAGAAAGTTGAATAAGCTGAAACCTTGGTATCTGCAATCTCATGTCCTTTTCCAGAGAAAGTTTTTCTTAATATGTAAAATAGCTGTACAGATCTATGGGCCAGACATGGATATTAATATGCCTCTTGAGGTTGTTTTAAATAAAACGGGGGTGCAACCATTGTGAGACATGTAGTGACCGACAGTCTGCTCTCCTGAGTTACATGTCTCACACTGGTAAGGACATTTAATTTAAAATAAAGCTGTAGAGGCAGATTCTCAGGGAGATCAGTGTCCTGCACATAGATCTTAAACAGCTCATTTACATATTAATAAAAGCGTGGATTTCTTTGTTATAAGACATCGGAACTCTGATACCAAGGTATAATTTTATTCAATTTTGTATGATTTCTATGACCGTTGAGGAGGGTTGATCCCACTGAAAAATTCCTTTAACATATTTTCAGCCAAGAAAATAACAGATCTGTCCAATCTGGTCTACAAAAATCTAGAATACATAGAGTGAAAAATACTAGAGGACATAGCAACCACAGCGCATGCTTTTACATTGCTGGATACAGACAATGCATGCTATTCCACAGATAGACAGAGGCATCTGTTCACAGTAATAAGAAGCAGATTAAAGTATGAGCAAGTATATAGATATACAGTATATTTATATACACAGATGTAGAATGTAAGCAGACAGTTACCATGTAATCAGCAATGACAAAAAGTTTAAGCTTACTTTTATTACTAACTATATACAAGCCAAATCTTTAGCCCACCAACCTATCAAAAAAACAGTGTCAATTAGAAGAGGTGTTACAATACAGTATCACTGCATACGAAAATGTTTTCTAGCTGCATGAACTCCTACATAGCTATAAAACGGACGTTCTTAAAAGGCAGAACTCTTTCAGATTTTACTAGCCACTTCATGTAAATATTTAAAAATGTCCAAAAGAAAAACCATCTGCTTGATTTATCTAGTGTCCATTTTATTAAGCAATAAAGCCAGTAATGGAAGCTTTAATATATATCATTTAGAACGGTGAGGTTGAACTACATTCATATTAATCAAGACCAGGGAATACTGGAAGGCAAAAAAAAAAAAAACACCCTTTTTCCTCCCACCATTTATCATAAGGGCCTTCATCAGTAAAAAAAAAAAACTAAACAATTAAAATCCAATTTAAAAACATTGGCTCGATTAGAACAAGACTTTATTGTAAATAGTAGACGTTATCTGGCTCAAAGTACACCTTTTTTTTAATGAAATCTGGAATGTTTGGATTTTGTTTTAGAAAATGAGCCATATATCCCCAAACTTACAAGCAGCTGGCTTTTATGCATGAAAGTCTGTAGAGGCGGAAACATTTCCGTGCACAATGAAGACCACGGATCGGATCTAGCTCACCGTCAAACATGGGCAAACCTCAGCATAGTCTGACCCAAATAAAAAAAAGATACAAATTCAGTTGTAAAAGTGTTGTTTAGAGGAATTATTTCTTCCAGGTTATTGTGTTAAGTACAAAATGTTTTTTTAAACAGGTTATGGATTAATGCATTCTTTTCCTGAGTAGTGATCTGGATACATTTTACAGAAGTGGCAGCAGACCAGTCATCTAACAAAAGAGCACAGTCCAAATGTGGTTTAATTTACTGGTATTGACCAAAATGGAGGTTGAGAACGGTCAATACTTAAATGCTTTCAAGCAACATTATTCTGCAGATTTCTATGTTAAACATTCTACTGGACTCTTAGGAATTCTTCTGCGAGATCTTTATGGTCACAGTTTTTGCTTCTGTGTATTCCCTTAATCCATACTCTCCCCTGCAAGAAAACAAACAGGTACATTTCTTTAAAAAAAAAAGTTATGATTAATGACAGCATGGAAAAAGAAAAAATGAAGACTGTTTTTCAGGCTTATGCCATCTCATCCACCTACTCTCAATTATTTAGAATAGACATTTCCTTCTACACATGTTCCAATTTTATTGTTGCTGTGGATGGATATTTAGATTCCCATTAGCTAGCACCTTTATTGACACCATCTCTCACCCATTTTAAAATCAATCATTGTGAAAGTGTACAGAATCAAAAGTTTTTTGTTTTTTTTATTTATTTGTCCTTACATTGTAGTGCCCATCACAGAGTGAAGGTCTATTGCTGTGACTGACAGTTCTCTTACTGTACAGGCAAAGTAATAATTCATATTCGTGCCTACAGAAACAAGATCCTCCCAAAAAGGAGAATTACAAAAATTGCACTCCTTCACTCTTTGGCACCCTAAACTGCTGCCTGCCCAAACCGACTTGACTAAATCAACATATGGAGTCCCTTTTTAATGTTGAACCTAGCAAGTGGACAGAATGAGACAATACTTACATTTCTCTCCCATTTCCAGACATTTTGTATCCTCCAAAGGGACTTTGGGCATTTAAGGCATTGTAGCAGTTGATCCTGTAGAAATAGTAGCCAAACACAAATTATTAGATATTGTGAGGATTGCCATTAGTTCCATAGCCTCCTTGCATATACACGTATATCTTCTATAGAAAAAAAATGTGAAAGATTTTAGATATTAATAATCCAGAAAAGTTGGATACCCCCAGCAATGTATAGTTTGCCAAGTGCTTTGGCAAGTCCAGTTATCAGGTCTGGATTTTTTATGGAATGACCAAAATTGGTAGCAGGGGAAATCGGTCATTCCCTCAACTGACTCATTGCTGGAATTTCCAAAGAAACCTCACAACATGACCAATAGCTTCTAATAAAACACACAAAACCTATAAAGAAACAATTTAAAAATAAAGTGAAAAATTATATATATATATATATATTTGCCTAAGGGTTTTTCCGTCTGTCTGTCTGTCTGTCTGTCTTTCTGTCTGTCCTGGAAATCCCGGCTCTCTGATTGGTCGAGGCCGCCAGGCCTCGACCAATCAGAGACCGGCACAGCATCGACGTAGAAATCCCGCGTCTCTGATTGGTCGAGGCCGCCAGGCCTCGACCAATCAGCGACGAGCACAGCGACGATGTCATAAAGAACGTAGATATCTCGCGTCTGATTGGTCGAGGCCGTCAGGCCTCGACCAATCAGCAACGGGCACAACGACGATGATGTCATAATGGTTGCCATGGCGACGATGATGTCATAAAGGTCGCCTCGACCAGTCAGCGACGGGCACAATCTGCCGCGAATTCTGGAATCATCATTGTCCATATACTACTGGGACATGCATATTCTAGAATACCCGATGCGTTAGAATCGGGCCACAATCTAGTATATATATATATATATATATATATATATATATATATATATATATATATATATATATATATATATATATATATATATATATATATATATGTGTGTATGTATGTATGTATGTATGTATGTATGTATGTATGTATGTATGTATGTATGTATATATATATATATATATATATATATATATATATATATATGTATGTATGTATGTATATATATATATATATATATATATATATATATATATACACACACACGTGTGTGTGTGTTTTAAAGTAAACCATAATTTCAGTTTAAGTTATGATTTAAGAAGGAAGCAAGAACTTTGAAAAGTAAGAGACTTAGGTACACCCTGTATTATACATAAAGGGGGGCCTCGTACATATTCTGTTAAAATTGTCATGTATTGGTACTCCTAGACTCAAAGACTATGCAATTTTGAGGGTTACATAGCTAAGAACTGTACTCCAGACCATGGAATAGTCTATGGCTGAGTAATAATACACATAAGGGTATGTGCACACGGAAAGTTTCTGCATCTTTTGGCAGAAAAAAAACGCAGCTTCAAAAGCCTGCATTTTTTATCGGAATGAAGTAAACTGAAAAATGCAGGGCGAAAACACACAGAAAATTGACATGCTGCAGTTGAAAATACTCAACGTGTGCCTAACACGTCCAGTTTCTCATTCACATTGATGGCATCAGGTTTTGCTACATATCCACCCAGAAAAAAGCACAACAAAAACACAGCAAATCTGCAACATGTGCATATATTAAGGGTTATATGCCAATGAAATGTACTCAAGACCAAGGAATAGTCTATGGGTGAGTATCAGAATACTGATATATGTTTGAACAAGTTTTTTTTTTAGACTTCTATAGCAAGGAAATGTACCCAAGAACATGTAATACTGTATGGCTGAGAAATGTAGCCCAGCAACATTTTTAAACATTTTTTGAGTCTTATATATCACAAAAAATTACCCCAGAACACGTACTGTGGGTAAAAAATGTGAACAAACAAGCAACATTTTCAGACACTTTTGTAGTTATATACCACCAAAATGTAATAGAATGCACGTAATATGGTATAGATAAGTAATCTAATCCTGAACTTTTTTTTTTTTTTTTTACACTTAGTGAAAGTTTTACATACCACCGTAATGAAACAATAAAAATTTTAAAACCGTATGGATGAGTCATTGAATCAATAACAAAATTTTGCCTTCTCCCTCTGGTCACCCCACATCATATTCCTGTGTTTCGGTGCTGCCTATCTCTCCTCCGCAGCGCTGCTGGCTTTGCTCTGCATGCCTGCTTCCCATGTTGGATCAGTGACTTAGTCATCCACCACCTAATCTTCTACCACTGCACCCTGGTCCTCTCGACTTTGTGACTTAACAACAACAAGACTTAACGGCAACTGTGTCTCATCATCATCTTCCTCCTTATCCCAAATTTGCTGTATACCACCATAATGTTCTGGTGGCGGTGGCTGCTGTAAGTTTTGGACATCACTAAACAGCATGTCCTTTTGTCCCTCTTGCAGCATGCAATTAAGAAATGTTGTGGTAAAGAGCTCCTTGGAGTATCCTAGCATGGGATAACTAGTCTACTGTGAGGCTCAGGTTGAAGATTAAGTGATCCAGACTTTGGGCAGGTAAGACTGGACCATGTGGAATATTGTGGTACTACCAAGCCTACTGGAAGCATTATCTGTTGTCCAACCAACCACCTGTTCGCACTGCTCTGGCTTCAGAAGTGGTGTATCGTGCCTCCCTGCAAAGTGAGAGGAACCCATGTGTTGTGGATGGGTATTCCTTGTACCAAAGCAACAAGCATAGTCGCACTTGCCCCATGTCCTCAGCATCTGCACTTCCACTTCCCTTAACGCACACCTTACGCATATTGTAATTGCTAGGTCTTTTGAAACCAAGTTTATTTTTAATTGAATAAAAAAAAATGGTCACCTGCAGGAATCAAAACGTTTTTTTTTCTGTAAACAGAAAGAGTGCAAAAGTATATGGATGACAAATTTTATCCAGAAAAATGTTTCAATGCTTTTTCCAGTTATAGAGATCACAGAACAGTTCACAATCCATGCAATACTGTAAGGCTTCAATTTCTTAGCCAATAAAATTTTTTAAACGCTTTTTCTCAGTATTCTAGATCACAGAAATGTACTGCACACTACAGATTAGTGTTTGACTGAGAAATGTAGCCCAGGAAAAGGTTGAAATGATTTTTGGGCGTGTTATGTAACACAAAAAAGGACATCAAAGCAGGTAATCAAAATATATTCAATTTTTATTTAGACCCTACAAAAAGCTGCAGCTATACATTTGCCGACGGACTGCACAGGCCTAATCCATGTCTACAGACTGGATTCGGTCACTCTCCCTCCCTCGGCTAAATGCAGATTGTATGTGATGCAAACAGCAAATCAAACGATTAGTCCTTAGAAGAGCTGTTGGCATGATGGCTCAACTTCAGCATCAGTATGAACACTACAGGCTTCTGATTTGTTATAATGTGCCCACACACACTTAGACAAGCACTTTCTCCCTCCAACAAGTGTCACAGAGCTATGGAATGAAGTCCGATGGCCAGCCAATCACAGTAATGCCACAACCATAATGGCTACGGCATTACAGTGACTTACAGGCAATCCCCACTTGCTTATTGGCTGCGCAACTGGCGCCAAAGATGCGGGGATGGGATTCGAGTTTTAAGTTGAGCATTTCCCATTGCTTGACGAGTAACGAGCACATCCAAGCACTGTGATACTTGAGTACGTTCGCTCTTCTCCAATTATAAAACAATATTTGGAGGAGGATAAAAAGAAGAATATCACAAAACATGCATCAACTATGTTCTAAAACCACATGGGCAAAGATAACCCTTAAACAAATTGGATTCATAAATAAGCGCCAAAAACATATCATATGATGCAATTATTATTATTAATAGCAGCACTCCCAAAGTAGAAAATGTACAAAATTAATAGTCCATAGTGACAGCCCTACACCACTGCCCCCTCGTTTTCTGGTACTGCCATGATATAGATAGATAGACTTACTGTACACACACACACTTGGTGGGTACGGAAAGTATTCAGATCCCTTTAAAATTTTCACTCTGTTTCATTGCAGAGTTCATTTTTTTCCTCATTAATGTACACTCTGCACCCCATCTCAAATCAAAAAAACCTCAGAAATGTAGTAATTTTTGCAAATTTATTGAAAAAAAAAAACTGAAATATCACATGGCCATAAGTATTCAGACCCTTTGCTCAGTATTGAGTAGAAGCACCTTTTGAGCTGGTACAGCCATGAGTCTTCTTGGGAATGATGAAACAAGTTTTTCACACCTGGATTTGGGGATCCTCTGCCATTTTTCTTGCAGACTCTCTCCAGTTCCATCAAGTTGGATGGTGAACATTGGTGGACAGCCATTTTCAGGTCTCTCCAGAGATGCTCAATTGGGTTTAGGTCAGGGCTCTGGCTGGGACAGTCAAGAATGGTCACAGAGTTGTTCTGAAGCCACTCTTTTGTTAATTTAGCTGTGTGCTTAGGGTCATTGTCTTGTTGGAAGGTGTACCTTTGGCCAAGTCTGAGGTCCAGAGCACTCTGGAAGAGGTTTTCATCCAGGATATCTCTGTACTTGGCCACATTCATGTTTTTCCTTCAATGACAAACCAGTTGTCCAGTCCCAGCAACTGAAAAACACCCCATAGCATGATGCTGCCACCACCATGTTTCACTGTTGGGAACTTATTGGGCAGGTGATAAGCAGTGCCTAGTTTTTCCACACAAACAGCTTAGAATTATAACCAAAAAGCTCTCTCTTCATCTCATCAGACCAGAGAATCTTATTTCTCATAGTCGGAGAGTCATTCATGTGTTTTTTAGCAAGCTCTATGCAGGTTCTCATATGTCTTGCACTGAGGAGTGGCTTCCGTTGGCCACTCTGCCATAAAGGCCCGACTAGTGGAGGATTGCAGAGATAGTTGACTTTGTGGAACTTTCTCCCATCTCCCTACTGCATCTCTGGAGCTTAGCAACAGTGATCTTGGGGTTCTTCTTTACCTTTCTCACCAAGATTGTCCCACGATTGTTCAGTTTGGCTGGATGGCTAGGTCTAGGATTATTTCTGGTGATCCCAAACTTCTTCCATTTGAGGATTATGGAGGCCACTGTGCTCTTAGGAACCTTGGGTACTGCAGAAATTCTGTTGTAACCTTGGCTAGATCTGTGCCTTGCCACAATTCTGTCTCTGAGCTCCTTGGACAATTCCTTTGAGCTCATGATTCTCATTTGGTCTGACATGCACTGTGAGCTGTGAGGTCTTATATAGACAGATATGTGCCTTTCCAAATCAAGTCCTATCCGTTTAATTAAACACAGCTGGCCTCCAATGAAGGATTAGAACCATCTCAAGGAGGATCACAAGGAAATGGATAGCATGTGACTTAAGTATTCAGACACTTTGCTTAGACATTCATATTTATGACCATGTGGTATTTCAGTTTTTCTTTTTTAATACATTTTCAAAAAATGTCTACATTTCTGTTTCAGACAAGATGGGGTGCAGAGTGTACAATGATGAGAAAAAAATGAACTTTTTTGAATTTACCAAATGGCTACGATGAAACAAAGAGTGAAAAATTTTAAAGGGGTATGAATACTTTCCATACCCACTGTATACATATGGACTATATGATTGTACTCTTGGCTCTTCCCTCCCCCGCTGTTATGGTATTGTTTACAAGGAGTCCATATTGAGTCCTATTCATGTGTCAGAAGTGGTTAATTATGTATTTAAAGGGAACCTGTCACCCCCCTGGTTTTTGTAACTAAAAGAGCCACCTTGTGCTGCACTAATGCTGCATTCTGAAAAGGTGGCTCTTTTAGTTCTGGTCCCTGGCACTGCTACGATAATCGCTTTTGAAATTTGTCCCTCATACCTGTGAAATCGTCTGGGGGCAGGTCTTTCACCCTAAATCCAGACGCCTCACATCTGTCACTCATGGCCTCTGCGCGCCGGGCACCGCCTCCTCTTCCTTTAGCAGCGTCCCTGGTATCTGCGCGGTTATTTTTTTTAATTTTTTTTTTTTTTCAGGCATGCGCAGTTGCGCTGCCCTTCAAACTTACAGCGCAGGCGCCGGGGATGCTACTGAAGGAAGAGGCGGCACCCGGTGCACAGAGGCCATGAGTGACGGATGTGAGGCGTCTGGATTGGGGGGAAAGACCTGCCCCCTGGACAATTTCACAGGTATGATGGACAAATTTCAAAAGCGATTATCGCAGCAGTGCCAGGGACCCGAACTAAAAGAGCCAGCTTGTCAGAATGCAGCATTAGTGCTGCACAATTTGGCTCTTTTAGTTACAAACGCCAGGGGGGTGACAGGTTCCCTTTAATATTTATACACAATCAGCTCTACTGTACTAGCCTGCACTTTCCCTGACATATCAATGTCTGCCATTCACCTGTACTGAATGGACAGATCGCATCTGCCAAAGAGACTGATACGGAGTGCTGCTGGTCTCCAGTTGTTACAACAGTATAAGGTGTGGTTTTTTATTTGTTTGTTTTTTTAGTACTTGGTTGTAAGCTTGTATGTTCTCCCCGTGTTTGCGTGGGTTTCCTCCGGGCACTCCGGTTTCCTCTCACATTCCAAAGACATACTGATAGGGAATTTAGATTGTGAGCCCCAACGGGTACAGTAATGATAATTTGTGTGCAAACTGTAAAGCGCTGCGGAATATGTTAGCGCTATATAAAAATAAAGATTATTTATTATTTATTTATATTTAAGCCACCTGTGTAGCCAGGGAAGCTAGTTAGTATTCGGCTAAGCAGATCACATTTATGTTTTCTACCTAGAAGTATAGACTTTTCTTGGCGCACAAAATGCTCAAGAGAAGCACTATATTTGACAGAACTACTGTGGCACTGACTGCATTGGTCCCATTTTTGCATACCACTAAACATCTAATCTTTGACAATATGAAAAAACCCACTAGTTTACTGATGTACATGAAAAATAGGTTAAAATATATGAACCCATTACTGATCACCAAGGCAGGAAGCAAGCATTAAATATATATTTTGTACACAGAATTAGAATGACCTCCTGTTACCTTGTAATTCGGGATCTGGAGCTGTAAGGGATTTGGAATTTATACTGACTTTCAGGAGCCTCGGTTCTCAGCTTAGTATTGTGGTGAAACCCCATTGCACCAATTTACTTTGTAAATTAATTGTAAAATTCAAGCTATAGTTCTCCTTTAAAAAGCTCTTTGGGCTAGAAACTGCATATATTGCGTTGCTTCTAATAACCTTAAAGTGATGTCATATATCCTTTAATTAGAATTCATAGCCAATAAATATTTTCATGAACTTGGAAAGGCCCATTTTAACATTTACATTTTCAAGAAATGCCTAAAGGCAACTCAAAAGAAAAAAAAAATATATAAAGATCTACTAGCATTGCCTACTTTGCAAATAATTAACTGGAAACTGAAACAAGTGTAAAAAAAAATAAATGGTTAAACGTGTAAGATTTTACAAAACACTTGAGCAGTACCCAAAGTATATATCATAGTTTGCAAACCCCTTATAAAAAAAGGGGTTCTTGAATTCAGCAAAGGGTTACTGGGTTAAGTGGGGTCAATAGACTGTACACTATTCTACAGGGGTGCAACGGTAAAATTCTGAAGTACATGCACACAGATGTCATACATTTGGCATGCATTGTTGGTTGCTGGGGAGTTTAGAAAGTTTTCAGGTATGTTATTACCATACAGTTCCAGCTTGCATCGCTGATGACACCGTAAGGGCCTTGTTGATATCATTTGTAAATACAGCTGCAACTAGCCCATAGTCAGAATTGTTGGCTCGCTCTATAACTTCTTCCATGGTTTTAAACCTTAGTATTTGTTGTACCGGTCCAAATATCTGCAAATGATTTGTGCAACACGTCAGAATTTAAAACACAAGCCAAGCAACAACTTATCATTGTCTACAAGCAGTTTGTACAATATTATGCATTTCTCTGCCCAATAATAACAACAAAGGAGTGCTCACAGTGGTAGTAGAGAGATAGTCGTGAAATAAATAAATAAATCTGAAGTTAATTACTATATATTATCTACTACGAATAAGCCGGACCAGTGTAAAGAAAAATGGACAGTCGGAGAATTACCAACCAAGGACTGAAAAAAGCACCACAAAACCGAACACAAGTCCAATCCAAAATAATTGTATTAATATAAAGTTCTGATCCATGATTATCAAATCATGTGGACAAAGAAATCTAAGTGAGTATAACAGTTGTTGCCTTGGTGCCCTGGTGTGACCAGTGAATATAAAACATCAACAAAATGATAAAGCCATCAGCAAAGATATATATATAGAGTGTAAAACAAGCATAGCACCAAAGAAAAAAAGAAAAGGCAACCATTATCCTTTTAGAAATAACAAGTGAAATACACAATCACAGGGTAACATCAAATAATAGGCGTTATAGTGCAATTGATCACAGTGGAATAGGCAGGGTTTGATGGCAGTATAGATAATCACTCACAGTAAGTATGTAGATCCCTGGCTCCTGGATGGCGTCCTCCCCAGTGCCCCATTTTTTCTTTGGCACTATGCTTGTTTTACACACTATATATCTTTGCTGATAGCTTTGTTATCATTTTCTTATGTTTTATATTTACTGGTTACACCAGGGCACCAAGGCAACAACTGTTATACTCACTTAGATTTCTTTGTCCACATGATTTGATAATCATGGATCTGTGACCCCCTTTTGTCCTTCCACACACTTCTGTGTTTCACCCAGCTACATTTACAGCATATTTTCTCCTGGGTATGCTTCCTTGTTCTTTTTATACAATTTTCCTATACTAGTTAGATTGAGACACTGTGGCCCATAATTTATATCTGTATTAGTTTTCCCTTCTTTTGTACTCTTTTTTTAATCAGAAATTTATATTAATAAAATTATATTAGATTGGACTTCTGGTCGGTTTTGTGGTGCTTTTTCTGTCCTTGATTTCTCTGCCCAGTTGATACTAAATATAAGAGACACCCACTATACATAACTGTTAATGTCTCCATTTTCTTTATATATTTGGAATGTGCCGAGCTACGAAAATCAGATAGGTTTGAGATATCATCATTAGGATTTGTGTTATATGTAAATATCACAAATACTTTGTTATATGGAAATTGCATTCTAAACTGAGTCAATATAACTTTAAAAAAAACCACAACATTTAAAAATGGGTTGTTGCCCTTCAGTAAATCAACGTTTTCAGCTGCAGGTTATCATCAAAAGAAACAGCAGTATACTCTTTCCCCGGTTCCACCAACCAGTCTCAGCTGATGTTCCCGGTGTCTGGCATTGGCAGTGGCATCACTTTACCAGTCAATCAGTGCACTCAGCAGCTCTGAAAGGGACAATAGGCACAAATAGGATGCCGTGCTGTTGACAGGATGTCAGACCCACAAGCCAATGACAGACTGAGTATCGGTGGAGACTTTTCAGTAGGCACAAATAAGACAAGTACAACTCAGTTTGTTTCTTCATAATAATCTGCATAATTTATTGAAAGGGAATATTTACTTTTCCAGCCTAGGGCCCATAAAGTATATTACTTGGACTTAGACTTACAGAGTAGCATGGCTAGATTTAACATTACATATCAAGTGGGCAAGGTCATGATTAATTTTCAGTTTACAATATCAAGTGCAATGATGCCAAATGCTGCCGTGTGTAGACATTTGTACGTCAGAAACTTGAGAATTACTAATTTCTAATTCTAGTAGTAGATACAGAATA
Source organism: Ranitomeya imitator (assembly GCF_032444005.1). Classification (NCBI taxonomy): domain Eukaryota; kingdom Metazoa; phylum Chordata; class Amphibia; order Anura; family Dendrobatidae; genus Ranitomeya; species Ranitomeya imitator. Next base: position 478,575,466 of record NC_091285.1, on the reverse strand, counting down.
GTTTTGTGTCAGAGTAAAGAAAAAAAAATGAAGCGATCTTACCTCCTCTTTTGCAATCCTCATGTCATCCGATACATTTGAAAAAACCGTTGGTTCTATGAAGAATCCTTTCCGTCCTAGAGGTTTGCCTCCACATTCCAGTTTAGCACCTTCAGCAACACCACTCTGAATCATATCCAAAATTTTATTATATTGCCTCTTGTCTGTCTAGAAAAAACAAGAGAAACAGAATCAAGCGAAACCAACGTGTATTTGGACATTGTGAGCAAGTCCTCAGACTAAGTGTAAGGCTCCCATTCATGTTCGATTAAGGTCACCAGATCAAACAATTTTCTTTAGGACTGGTCAATTATGATCTACAAAGGGAGCCATCTGATTCTCTAAATAGATTAATGATCATTCCCTCACTATCTATTGGGGAAAACAAATATTGGGCAGTTGAAATTTAAACTGTTTGCAGGGGACATGAGCCACCAGAAATTTCTGTCAGTGGTTTCTACTCACTAGATAGAGTGGACACTTAATGGAGCTGTGCTGTTTGGCTTGATTCACATCTAACAGCTATTGTAGCTGAAAAAACAGCTGATTTTGGGTGTGGTGGGTGTCAGATCCTTATAATTATTGTGAGGACCTTGGAAACCCCCTTTAAATTATTTTAAGGTTATCCAATGTGTCGAACTTCTAATACCTGTGGACCTTGTTCTGTAGTTGGATCAAAGGGACTTCCAACTATTCTTCTCTTTGCCCGTTCAACACTTCTCTGAACAAATTCATCATAAATGGAGTCTTCGACAAATGTTCGTGAGCCTGCCGTGCAGCACTGTCCTTGGTTGAAAAAGACACCTTGGTGTGCCTGCTCCACTGCATAATCCACTAGAAAAGATAATAAAGTTGATTAAGACGTAATTGACCATATAAATATGAAAGTATTGGTTTAGAACACACTTACAATCAGCATCTGCAAATATAATGTTGGGACTTTTCCCGCCCAATTCAAGAGTGACTCTTTTAAGGTTGCTTTTCCCGGCACCTTCTTGAATTAACTTTCCAACCTTAAAAAAATATATATATATATAAATAAAATTGTATTATCAAACATGGGAAAGCTATCAAATGTAGAGCCATTACATAAAATATATACACGCTTCACGTCTTTTCTTTCTAACTTTCCCCTCCAAACCCAGAGAGGTATATTAAAGCAGGATCAATCTAAATCTATAGTAAAAATGCCCAGTACATGCTTTTCTATGCAACTTTATCAGAAATAAAATGTATATTATTAACTATGTGCTCCTAACCTCCATTTTAATCTGTCGCTTAGAAGGTATGCATTTAAAAAAAGGCAAGAGGAAAAGGCTACAGAGGAAATGAACTATGAATTGCAATATTATGCGGTATCAGCCATTTAAACTGTTCCGGATACTTTAAGTCAAGTAGTTTAAACTTGTAGAGTTAGACCTAGTCTATTGATATATACATTTTAATCCACAGCATATATCATTGGAAGCCATTTTTCCCCACTGAGTTTTTCTGTTTTACATCAAACTACAGAAGTGAATGAGCAGTATATGAATTTTCATCGAACATAGAAAGCTTTACTTCCACCCCATGCTAAGATTAATGTGTAATTGTACAAAGAACTGCATTGAAGTCTGGGTTCCAAGCTTAATAATAAGACAAATTAAGAAATTCTAGGGTATCCTAGATTTTATTTTCATCTTTCCTTTTACCTATCTTAAGAAAAAGATTAGATTTATTGCAACCCCAGAAACTTTATTGCATTATTGCAAGTTATTACCAAACAATATAAGCCAAGGTATACTACAGAAGTATATTAGTATATAATGAAGTTTGGATGGTAAATCAGATCAATATAAAAACAAAATAAAAAAAGAAAGCTTTATGAAGCGTAAAGTTAAGCTTAGGCAATCTGCAGCTCTTCAATTTCTGATCCCACAAAAACGGATGGACAAACCTTGTTTATGTCTGGCTTAAGAAATACAAGTCAGGCCTGATTTAATGGCTTTTCTGCTGCATGAGTTTTATAAAAGCAAGAAAGATTACAATTTGCAACAGTAAATACATTGAAGTAGCAAAAATGTTTAGACTGAAAGCTGCAGCTAATGTCCTAGCCCCCCAAAAACCATTCTCTACTTTTGGCTCATTTGTTATTAGAAAACATTGCACAATCAAGTTAACTCATTAATTAAGCGGAGGTTGGATACTCTGTGTATACCATACAGTACATGACATTAATCTCACTTAAGAAATGAAAAGAGAATCCTGCTGAGTAAATTAGAATCAGTGTAGCAAACAGCTGTATTACCAAACATTTGTTTGGCATTAAGCACTTGTAATACTCCTGTAGTGCGCTTTGATGGCTTCACTTGTATCTTTTGAGCAAAGATGAGATCATAGTTTGTATAAAGAAAATGTATTGCCAAGCATAACAGAACATAAAAGTTGGTTTAATAGTGTCCAAAAATAATATAAAAATCTAAATATGTTTCATGAATAATCTGCAATTCCCCCCCCACACAAAAAAAAGCCACAAACAAAGAACAGGTCTCCTCTTGGAATCCATTTTAATTGACTCCCGATATGCATCGTTTGGTATACATACATACATAATACATTGGATCGCTAAAGTAATTACCTTAATGCCATTGCACGTTATCAATAGGGATAGCTTCGGATAACTCCTTATCCGAATAGCTATAGCGCTTACCGAATAGCTGCATGTGGAACCCGGATACCTGGAGCGCTCTGCTGTTCGGCACCGCACCTGCATGTGTCGAGGCTGTGTGACAGGCACAACACATGCATGGAGAGCCCAACAAGCAGTGTCTCCATGCATGTGTTGTGACTGTCATACAGCCACGACGGCGTCGAACAGCTGATTATCGGGAGCACCCTAGGTATCCGATGCAACTATTCGGTAAATGCTATAGCTATTCGGAAAATGAATTATCAGAAGCTATTCGCTCATCCCTAGTTATTATTCATAGAAAACGATAAAGCGACAAATAATTGAGGTCACTGTGCTGGCTTATGTAACCTTCCTTGAATCTATCTAGGGTGTTATAGGGATTGCAGACCAAATTTGGGCTTGAAGCCTACTGGGAGCTGAAAGGTTCCTCTAACCCATATTAGAAAAATCAGTCCTATTAGAGATGCGTGATAGCTGGGGGCCCCGTTTCAGATTAAGCCTGTGTGCCCATGAGCTTCAAGTTACATTGGTTTTATGGGGGTTTTAAAAAATGGAAGAATTAGGTCATCATCTTCCATTTTAAATACGTCTACCATTACCGGAGGAATTGAGAGATGTGCCTGGAATCACAATCTGACTGCACAAATGCAAGCCGGCATGCATTCTCTGAAAAGCTCCATTGTTTACAATAGAAAATACAGTTGGAGATCATAGTCAAATCTTTGATAGTGGTGAGCAAGCACTAAAATGCTCATTTGCTCTTTACGCGAGTCGAGCAAATCGTAATGCTCGAGTGCTCCCATCGAGTATAATGGAAATTAGTGGGAAACTCGAGCATTTTTCCAGTAGTCCTGCCCCAGAGGTCTGTAGGAGTGTAAAAATTGCTTAAATTGATGGAAACTGCACTGAAATGGCATGGAAACGGAATGGTTAAGACCACTGGAAACATCTCTAAAACCCAGGTCGCTGCTGGGAACAATGCTATCAAAGTATTATGCCACTTTTAGGGACTGACAAGAATATACAATACCGAAGATAAAATGGAATTTACTGGAAGAAATATTAAGAAAGATTATTTCCACGATAAGGACTTATATAATATTATATACTATATAAAAGCAAAATAAAAATAAAATAAAATGCTCCTCCACACCTTGGGCTATGTTCAGAGTTTTCGCATATTTGCATTGCTTTGAATGGTGACAAAAAATAAATATTCACCAGGAAATGTAATTTTAACATGTTACTACCTTATCTGGCCATGTGGTGTGTGAGACATGATCAGACACATTCGGTTTAAATTTATGAAGGAGGGACTCTGAAAGTTACAAACTTTTTTTTTCCAGGGCCATCAGGTGGCACTCACTAATTTTAGAAGGCCAGCAGCCAGTCCTCACTAAGCATTTTTTGGAGGGCCAGTAGCCGGCTATGCTTTGTATAGTGGTATATTACTACTGCAATATAAATTTATCCATCAGATGGGAAAATTTTCTTTTTCGTATTAATACGGTGAAGTTTGAAACTTTGATTGACAGCAGGGGGCACTCACTATTATTAGAGGGCCAGCAGGTGTCTTGTGAACAGATGAGAATGAGGCATACAAATAAAAGAACAGTAGTTAGTCAAATATTTTGGAGGTTCAAATATATTTTGGGGTGGTTTAGCTACCTCTGGCACTGGGTGCCTTGACTGTGTGCAAGGCATGTTGAAATGTGAAGATTCCCAAAGGATTTTGGGTTGCAATGTAGTGCCCACTATCAGAAAGCTGGGTTTGCATCCTAGGTCATGGGTCATCCAGCAGGACAATGACCCCAAACAAACTTCAAAAAGCACACAGAAATAAATGGAAACAAAGCACTGGAGAGTTCAGAAGTGGTCATTTTAGCTCCAGTAGCGCAAAGTCTCCTGCCACTACCTCTTACATACAGATACTTCAGAGAAACTGTGAATGGACACATCAAATCAACCATTTGTGCCTGCTTTGGTAAATTTATGAGTACAGATCACCGTAGAAACACAAATCTCTCAATGAGTATGGAAAGTAGCAATCAAGTTATGGACTGCATAAGATTTATTTGACCAGAGTAAAACACTCATTTCCAGCAGATGATACCCAACACCTATACCAAATGCAGCCAACAAGGGAATTCATAAGGAATAAAATAGATATTACCTAGATTTTTTTTTCAAGGTTGCAGCAGCAAGGATTATAGTTTATTGGGCAATAATTCATGACTAGATGTCTGTAATACGCTATCCCTACTGAAACAAATGGAAAGTTTGAGGACCGTATCCATGTAGCCAGATAATGAAGAAACATCAAATGCTGGAGATAATATATAAAAAAAATCTTCCTGAAGAAGTGGGTTACACTTTGAAACACGTAGGGAAAAAAAAACAAAAAAAAAAAAACACAAACACTTTTTTTATATTATCTCCGGCATTTGATGTTTCTTCATCACCTGGCAGTGACTATACAGACCACAAACTTTCCATTTGTTACATATTTCTCTGGTGAAATCACCCATGGATCTGCAGCATCCATACAACCTGGGATATGGTCAGCATCTATTGATACCATTTTTAGTACCGTAAGTACTATCTGATAAGACCCTATTTTGCACTATTTTTTTTTCTCCTTACCAGTAGTAGCTATCCCTATTGCAACAGCTCGCCCTACACGAATTGCAGATAAAAGCGGTATTATTAGAGAATAGAATCTATTTGAACTATCACTGAAAAAAAAAAAACTTAGTTTAACGTAGCAGCGTCAATGAATATTACTTCAATCAACCCTGCTGGGGAATATAGTGGAGTGTTTTGCATGTACTCAGCTTCATGTGGTGGAGACCAGGGTCTTCTGTACTTACTATACAAATTCTCTTATCCCGGCTAACAAATCTTGTATGCAGTGTGAGAACTCCCTATATGACCACCTGACAGTTCACAACAAGACACTGGATCATATACTAATAGAACCCACCGGCTTTTTTGGTTTTCAAAAAAAAAAAAAATGATGCCTTAACTAGATGGTGGAGCATCAGAAAAGCATTTTTCTCCATTACTAAGGAGTGGGTCTCTTAGAAGAAGGAGACTCTTTAATACCACTTTGAAGAGATGTAGTGGATGTCCTCAAAATATTTTTTTCCAATTTTTTTTTTAAGCTTGGGGCAAAAGAAGGTGATTTGAAATATATATATTTCAAATCACCGCCTTTTGCCCCAAGCTTAAAAAAAAAAAAAAAAAAAAAAAGTATATATATATATATATATATATATATATATATATATATATATATATATATATATATACACACACATACATATATACATTTATGAAATACACACATATTTGGTATTGCCGAGTTTTGAAACCCCCGATTTAATCAAAATATAGGAAGAATTAATACAAATCAGTAAACTGTGTAATGTGTTACATAATTCTGAATTTTTTTTCTCAACATTGCAATAAAAGGCAATAAAGATTGCATCCACCCCAAAATTGTATTGATAATGTCAGCTCAACGCACAAATAATAAGCCCTCACCAACCCCAGAAAAAGTGAGATCATTGGTCTCTGAAATTGGTGCCATTTTTTCTTTACCACTTAAATAAAAAAACCTATACATGTTTGGTATCCGCAGACTTGTTATGACCAGGATAATATCAGCAAGTCAGTTTTACTATTTAGTGGACAAGATTTTAAAAAGTTGTGGAAATGCTATTTTTTGCAATTTCAAAATACTTGGAATTTTTTTTTTCTTTTTTTCCCTCAAAAGTACAACTCGTACTGCAAAAAGCAAGCCCTCACACGGCCATATTGACAGAAAAAAAAAAAAAAAAAAAAAAAAGATGGTTCTGGAAAGAAGATCAAAAAATAAAAACACAAAAATGGACCAGGTGTGAAGGGTTTAACCCCTTAGATACAAAGCTAATTTGATACTTAATGACCAAGCCAATTTTTACAATTTTGACCAGTCAGTTTATGAGGTTATAGCTCTGGAACGCTTCAACTTATCCCACTGATTCTGAGATTGTTTTTTCGTGACATATTGTACTTCATGTTAGTGGTAAAGTTTCTTCGATATAAACTTGCGTTTATTCATGAAAAAAATGGAAATTTGGCAAAAATTTTGAAACTTAATTTTTGTACCCTAAAATCAGAGTGTGGTGTCACACAAAATAGTTAATAAATAACATTTCCCACATGCCAACTTTACATCAGCACAATTTTGGAAACAATTTTTTGTTAGGATGTTATAAGGGTTAAAAGTTGACCAGCAATTTCATTTTTCCAGCAAAATATACAGAACTATTTTTATTAGGGACCACCTCACATTTGAAGCGAGTTTGGGGGCTCAACATAACAGAACATACCTCAAAGTGACACCATTCTTAAAACTGCACCCCTCAAGGTGCGGAAAACCACATTCAAGAGGTTTATTAACCCTTCAGGTGCTGTGGAAGGAAAAAATGAATTTTACTTTTTTTTTCCCCACAAAAAAATTTTACTTTGGAACCATTTTTTTTTTATGCTCACAACGGTATCAGGAGAAAATAGTCCGCAAAATTTGTTGGGCAATTTCTCCTGAGTATGCCGATACCCCATGTGAGAGACAAGGGAGACTCCATTGTGGATATATTAATTCAGGCCCAATATATTGTCCAGAGATCTTCCTCCAGTCCTGAAGTGGCCCCCACCCTTGGGAGAAGTACACAAATGCCCAAAACAACTGAACTGCTGCCATTTGGACAGAGAATTATCGAGGTCACATGTTAATGAAAGCAAGGAGGAGCAGCGCTGGGACCCCCTGCTGTCTTTTGTGTAAGGCAGCCCACATCAAAGGGAAAGTGTAGAAGCTTAGGCACCAACACCTAGAGATGAATTATGAGAGTACCATGCATCTCAGGGTTAAGTCCAATATACCCCCAGAACCCTGTGAGCCCTCCATTCACATCCCTGTGTTTCATATTTCTCTAGCTGTCTCAGAAATCGAGCTATCGACACTGGCTCTCAGAACCACTTAGCCAACCTAAGTTTGGTCTCTCCGTATCGGTCTAACCCCAACGAACCCGTTGAGACGTCAGTCGTCCCGTTTGTACCCCCATTAGGAAGTTATGACCAATCCTAGATATTGGGAATTAAATCAGCTAGGAGGTCAAGGGAGGAGAATTCAGTCCAACCCAGTGGGGCTGTAGCAAATATGGGAGGGGTGGTGACCTAGGGGTTAAAAGCTAGCTACACACCTTCAGCCTTTGGCATTGTCCTGCCATGAAAGCCACGTCACATCGTGTGTGGAGATAGATCAGAAACTAAGAAGGTGCCTGTGGATACGAGAGCTTCTCTCCATCCACACGATAAGAAATGCTTAAGTGACCCATACAGCTTACTGCTACCCCCAAACTGTACCCTATTTTTATCTGTAATCTCTGTATATTACACTTGAAAAAGGTCCACTTTTTTGGACAGAAACATCGCCAGATGGGCTGTTAAACTCCACGTGAATTGATTCTAAAGTGGTGTGCTGTTTCCACTTTTGTCGATATATTTACTAGGATTAGTACGTACCTGGGAAGATGCACCCTATGTTTGTTTTCTGTTCTGCTTTTTCACTTTTTTCTTTTTGTATATTACTCTGTATATATTTGTAGTATCTAGTGCACCTTTCGGCAATTAAAATATCAATTAATTTTGGGCTGCTCTTTAATCTCAAAACCCGATTTCACATGTCCGTCAGTTCAGCTAGTACTTATACGCTACCTGGGGTTGATTTCTGACATGATATAAGCTTGTTAACAGATCGGGCTTATATCAAACGAGGAACTGGTGGCAGCATACTGTTCTGGTGTTATTGGGGGATCTGGCAGTGATGGATAGGAGAGCGCGACACAGACCAAAAGTTTGGACACACCTCATCTAAAGATTTTTTGTATTTTCATGACTATGAAAATTGTACATTCACACTGAAGGCATCAAAACTATGAATTAACATATGTGGAATTATATACTTAACAAAAAAGTGTGAAACAACTGAAATGATGTCTTATATTCTAGGTTCTTCAAAGTAGCCACCTTTTGCTTTGATGACCGCTTTACACACTCTTGGCATTCTCTTGATGAGCTTCAAGAGGTAGTCATCGGGAATGGTTCTCATTTCACAGGTGTGCCCTGTCAGGTTTAATAAGTGGGATTTCTTGCCTTATAAATGGGGTTGGGACCATCAGTTGTGTTGTGCAGAAGTCTGGTGGATACACAGCTGATAGTCCTACTGAATAGACTGTTAGAATTTGTATTATGGCAAGAAAAAAGCAGCCAAGTAAAGAAAAACGAGTGGCCATCATTACTTTAAGAAATGAACGTCAGTCAGTCACAAATCAACCACAGTATCATAGGTTTCACTGCACTGTTATAACTAGAGAAGAGCAAATATTTCAATGTCATAACTAGAGATGAGTGAATATTTCAATGTTCAATTCGGATTAAGTTTGCCAAATTTGCAATATTCGCAGATTAATTCATCTAATATACCGAACACCATTCACGTCAATGGGAGGCAAAAACAAACGCAAGCACAACACCTTAGAACAGCCCCAAATGCTGCCAAAACACATCAAATAAGGGGCAGAAACCAGGAAAGTGGTCTCAATTCACCCACAGTAATAATTGTAGCATGGCACTGCAGCAATCAGCCAGGCATGAGGTATTGGGGTCTGGGACAGCATTTAAAGCTTTCCAATGAACGTCACAGTAAGACGAGGTGGGTGAGGGATCAGTGTAGGACCCCTTTTTGTTGGGAGCTCTGACACCGCATACAACACCTCTACCTGTTTTCATGCGGAACCACACTCAGGTGGCACAAATATCAGTTTTCTAGACTACCATTGTCTGAAAAATTTACGGATAGTACACGGGCAGTTGAGTACAAGGAAGTGGAGGCCTGATGGTCTTGGAGGCCTACTGCTACATGCAACACGCATGAAGGAGACCTAACCAGGAGTGTTCGCATTTCCCAAAATTATTGACAGACACCAACAAAGTGGCATCAATTTCACCACAGTAGAAATAGTAGAATAGGGACCGACACGTCTTTCAATTCACCCAATCCAGCAGATAGACACCCAACTTGGAGTGCTAACATTTAAAAAAAAAAAAAATGAGCGCCTGACAACACAGAAGTGTAATAACGGTCATGAGAATAGAAATAGTATAATAATTGGGACCAACAAATTTGTGGTAGCAGCAGCAGCCACAGAAGCGACAGGTGAGCCCTGGCTGCGCAGTACAGAGGTGGTGGTGGTTCGCTATGCACTGTTGGAACGCGTGTCTCGTGAAGGCTGAGGTTGTAACTAGGGTTGAGCGAAACGGGTCGGCCATTTTCAGAAGTCGCCGACTTTTGGCAAGGTCGGGTTTCATGAAACCCGACCCGACCCTGTGTGGGGTCGGCCATGAGGTCGGCGATCTTCTGAATCTGGTATCGGAATTCCGATACCGAGTTCTGATATGTTTGCAATATTGGAAATCGGTATCGGAATCCATATTTAAGTGTAAAAGAAAGAATTAAAATAAAAAATATTGCTATACTCACCCTCTGACGCGCCCTGGTACTAACCGGCAGTCTTCCTTCCTTAAAATCAGCGCTTGAAAGACCTTTGGTGACGTCGCGGCTTGTGATTGGTCGCGCGACGGCCCATGTGACCGCTCACGCGACCAATCACAAGCCACGACGTCACCAAAGGTCCTTCAAGCGCTGATTCTTCGGAAGGAAGGCTGCCGGAAAGAAGCAGGGCGCGTCCGAGGGTGAGTATATACCTAATAAGGTCCTTCAAGCGCTGATTCTAAGGAAGGAAGACTGCCGGTTAGTACCAGGGCGCGTCAGAGGGTGAGTATAGCAATATTTTTTATTTTAATTCTTTTTACACTTAAATATGGATCCCAGGGCCTGAAGGAGAGTTTCCTCTCCTTCAGACCCTGGGAATCATAGTAACCCATTGCAATGCATTGGGTTTTGGGTTTCGGCCGACCCCGACTTTTTTATAGGATCGGCCATTTCACTCGACCTGACTTGAGAAAGTCGGGTTTTGTGAAACCCGACCCGATCCTATAAAAGTAAAGGTCGCTCAACCCTAGTTGTAACTTGTGGGTGCAGGTGGAGGCACTAGAGGGGACAGTGGAGGCAGAAGCAGTGGAGAAGTGTTAAATGTAGAGGTTTAGCCTGCAAGTCTTGGAGATTCCACACAGCCACCAGAGACACCCAGTGCCCAGTCAGTGAGATGTAATGCCCTTGGCCATGCTTACTCATCCAAGTGTCTGTGGTGAAATGCACCCTGGCAAACAGAGATTTTGTCAAGGAACGGGTGATGTCTGCTACATGCTGGTGTAGCGCAGGCTCAGTTTTCTTAGAAAAGTAATGGCGACTGGGTAATTGGTACTGGGGGACTGCAACAGCCATCAACTTTCGGAAATTGTCGGTATCCACCAGGTGGAAAGGCAGCCTTTCCATTGCCAACAAATTACAGATGGAAGAGTTCAACCTCTTCGATTTGTCATGCGTAGGAGGAAAATCTTTTCAGTGACCACAACTGAAGCTGTGGGCTGGCTACAGTGCTGTGAGAGGGCTGAGTACGTGAACCAGAGAAACTGTTGAATCGTGAGAGGTGCAGGCGGAGATGCTACTGTGGATTGAAAAACTTGTGGTGTGATCGCTCTCTAATGTCGGTCAAAAACAGCAGACATTTCCACTTCCATTAAAGCTGAAGGTGGCCTCAGAGTGACTCAATCGGGTAAAGAACCCGAGGCTCTGCAGTCAAAGACCTGCATCTCAATAGTTGGAATGGTAACAGAGGAGGAGGACGAAGCAGCAGAAATGATTGATGGGGCAAATGATGGTGGTTGTTGTCCGGTGGTCTGCATTTTTGTGCAGTAGGATTCCCATACTAAAGCATGTTGATTGCGCACGTGAAGGTTCATACATGTAGTAATCAAATTATTGCAGTTTTTACTTCGACTCAGTTTATTTTGCAAAGATGGCAGATTACGTGAGTTGGCTCATCTTTTGCCATGTCAAAAAAGGTCCAGGCTAGGCAACCCTTGCCACCATTGCGAACTGCAGACTGGCAGACGCTGCTGGTCAGAGGCACAGTTGTGGCTGCATCACTACATGTCTGTGACAGACGGTGCAACGTAATCTCCTCGCCTTCCTTCTCAGATGACCTACATAGCTGTGTGCCTCTATGTTCACACCAACTGGGATCTAACACATCATCATCCTCTGTGTTATCACATTCCTCGCCAATGGAGTTAACCTCTTCCTCTTATTTTCCTTGACAGCACAGTACAGTCCACGTGAGCCTCAGATATCCGAGTCACATCAGGATCACCTCCCCCCAGGGGTTAACGTCTGATGACAAGTGTCAGGTTGCTGTTCGGACCGTACTTCTTCCTGCCTCAGATACAAGCTTAAAAATATTTGGAGCATCAGTGCACATTTCCTCCTCTTGACTCCGGGAAGCTTTTGAGTACACTTCTGATGAACATGGCAGAGAATGTGTGAAAATCTCTTCAGGCTCACCCTTCTGTGGTTCTGTACAGTCAGTTGAACGTTTGGATAGTTGGGACATGGGGGAAGCAAGGGGAATTTGGGTGCACATCTGTGGACTGTACTGGGTGTGATGTTGAGGTGGAGGAAGAGGAAGAGAGGCCACTTAAAGCTGCACTTGCCATCCACTTGATTACATGCTCTCTGAGCATCATCGATAAGGCGCACTGCTGTGCATCTGCCAAAAAAAAAAAGGTAGTATTGCAGCCTGTCCAGTAACATAAGTTGTCAGTTGTCTTTGCATAGGACGTGGTGTTGGTTCACTAGTACTTTCACAAACATTACCACCTACCCCACTGATACATTGAACACCAAGAATAATTCCCTTTCAACTACAGCCTCGCTTTTTCCCAGTCATGTTGCTCAGTGCGGTAGAAGCACAGTATTAGCAACCAAAAATTTGATTTTAAACTAACTCTGCACTACTTCTGCAAACAGCTTTATTTCAGCGACAGTAAATTCAAAGTTGAAATATGGGTGTGCTGTATCGTGTTAGTCAAAGAAATTTTTTTAAAGTTAGAATGCTATACTCATGCATGGGTCACAATAGAAGCAGTGCACAACATGTACCCTGCTGGATTTGTTTGTGAACCTCAGTATGGCAAAAAAAAAAAAAAAAAGAAAAGTGCTGGAAGGCAAGTTTAACAGCCACACTGGACACTAGCTACCTACAGTATCTGACTGATATACAACCACCTATCTAACTAGCTAAAATGTGAGATCCGGCAGGCTTTTTCACATTTACCTACTGAAATAATAATATTTACAATGCTATACTCGTGCATGGAGCACTATAGAAGCAGTGCACAACACAATTGTAGGACATGTGCCCTGCCGACTTTGTATGAGAACCTCAGTAATGGCGATCATTTTCCGATCAAATTCACTCATCTCTAATCCTAAATCAAACCAGAGATGTCATTATTAAGATCTTTCAGAAATGTAATAAAATTAGTAACAAAAAGGAGTAATAAGTTCGACCCTTGAATTTCTGTTGTACACAAACCCTGGAGCCTCACTAGTAGACAGACAATTTTCAAAATAAAATGTGAGCTTGGAGGCCAAATTACCGGACTTCTGGAAAACATCACAGACATGATACATTAATAGGAATGCACCATCAAAAACTAACCTATTCTATACAATAAGGTCTTTATTTTAAATGTATATTAAAACAAAAATGTCTTAATTTTTCTCCTCCTCAATATTCAAAAATCAACATTTAAAAAAAAAAAAAAAAAAAAAAAAATCTAAAAATAAAAAAATAAATAAATGTCAAAAAAACAAAAGTCTTCCAATCGTTGCATTGGCCTGTAAGCCATATGTTGGACTCGCTGCTCTGTACAGAAGACTTTATAGCAATCTTGTCATCAGAGGCAGAATTCCAATGACCATAGCAGAGTATACAATACACAGGATCCACTGTAAGTTGTGGTCACAGCTCTCTTGCATTGATTCACTTTACTTATGCCAAAATGGGCAATAGGGTAACCCGTACCTTAACAGGAAGGAGCCTTAATTTTCATAACTATTTTTTTTTAAAAAAAGCCAATATCTAAACAATAAGTAATGACGCATTCCTTTAATGATTCTATATAGACAATATACAACTTTTATACAGGATCATCTGAAAGTAGTTTTGTTTTTTCTCGGATGCAGAGACTGTGCATTGGCTTGTAATTTATGCGCAGTCTATTCAGGAAAACGATCCTCAATTAAGAGAAAACATACATACCTCTGTAGAGCCAGTGAATGCAACTTTATCTATGCCAGGGTGAGAAGTTATTGCTGCGCCTGCAGTTGGACCATATCCTGGCAAAATATTAACAACTCCTGGTGGAAACCCAGCCTAATAAAATAAATGTGAAGGGGAAAAAAAATGGTGTGTGAAGATTGTCTGCATAAAGTTAATTTTAAGTTGTTAAATTTAAGTATCTGCAAAAAGCGTAATGTTACTAGTGCCTTATTTTACCTCCTTGATGAGGGCTCCCATGTAGAGTGCAGTGAGCGGCGTCTGTTCTGCAGGTTTAATTACCACCGTGTTCCCGCAGCACAGAGCTGGTGCAACCTTCCATGCAAACATCAAAAGAGGAAAGTTCCACTGCAGAAGACAACAGGTGGCAAAAATGAGCGTTTGTGGGTAAATTCATCAATCAAATACTATATTCACATATTAAAACTACTTATCTACTTCTGCTATATTTCCTTGTTGCTCACATTAAAATGTAAAAACAGAGCCAAATTCAATCTTGTGGAAAGCTTTTAAAAATGTTTAATTACTTGAACCGGACACCAAAATTGCCTAAATGCATAGATAGGCTAAATATTTAAAATTAATGCGCTGCTAAATGCTTGTCCTAAAAAAAAAAAAAAAAAAGAAAAATGCCAACTTTTCACCACTTTAAGTTTCTCATTGTTCATAAAGATATTAAAAACAATACAAAAAAAAATAATATTTAAATTGGATGTTGCCCATATTTTCTGGTAAAGGGCTGATGAGTGCCAATAAATAAATAAATGAAACATTAGGTACAGACCGAGAACTTTGTCAAACACTTCCGATTTAAATTTTCCACATTCTTTAACCTCTTCCCAACATAACAAATTTCCATTTTAGCTTTCCTGCTCTAACTCCCCCCTTCTTCCAAGAGCCATAAAAGCTATTTAAAAGCTTATTTTTTTGCGGAGCAAGTTGTATTTCTGATAGACCCCATTCATTTAAAAATCACAATGCACTGGAAAATGTGGGGGAAAAAAAATAAAAAATGATGCTCCTCAACAGTATGATTACAGGGATATCTAAATTTATATACTGTTGAGAAGAATCATCATGCACTAGGTAATTTTTACCACACAAAATTACACTCAAAAAACCCAATTTTCCCCTCTAAGAATATAAGAGGAATATTGGAACCAGAGAAAGCTGGCACGACAGCAGAGGTGGCAGGAGCCTGTGGTCTGAATCTTTCCCAGAACTACCAAGTCCCAAACTCAGGCTGCAGCCTTCACCGCTAGGGTTCTTGCAGAATGCTGATGGGGGAGCCAGGATACAGGAACTGGTGAGCAGACTTTGGAGCCCAGGCTGGTCAGAAGAGACACAGAGATGAGCCAGGACCAGGGCTGGAGAAGTGCTATTGGGCCCAGTAGCTGCAAGGTATCAGCAGTTGGCATCCTGGGGGTGCGTGAGGGGTTGGTCGTTATTTACAACCGGCAGCGGGCTAGGGGGTCCATTAAAGGAGTTTGGGACCAGTCATCACATTTCATTCAACTAGTGGGTAGTAGAAAGGCAACACTTGCCTTGATGGCTGCAAGAGCTGTCTGCTGGAACCAGGGTCATGTTTCTGAAAATGGAGGATCAACATCACTGATATGCGGTGGATTTGTTTCCAGAAGGAAGAGAGCAGGATGAACCCTTTTTGGAGGAATGAATAGGCCTAGGAGAGGCTCCTTGAGAGATGGGGCTACTACCAGCCCAAAGAGATCGTACTGCCCTTAGGGTTCCCCACCTCCTATGCAGGAGCAGGCGTTGGTGCAGGTGACACAGGGGGCTGTTGCCGATTTCTATATGTCAGGGGCTCCAGGAACTACCAGAGCCGGGTTATTTACAGCCTAGGCACCTGGGAATTGAGCTCCAGAAAGCAGTAGGAGGCAGCCTTCCCCCCCCCCCCCCAGCCTCCCAAGAAAGGAGAAGAAGCGGGCAACTGAAGTGGAATACTGTATTACCCTTGTTATAATTTCTTTACACTATCTGCAATGCGTTTAGCAGTGTAGGAGTACATGAAGTACACTTTCAAAATATTTTTTTATAAAATTTGTTCTGGATTCAATAAGTCAACCATACAGTTTAATACTTTGTGTAAAATTACAGTGTATTTACATTTTTAAAAACTGAAAGAGGTCGTGCTTAAAGCATGGTAAGGCCAAGAAACCATTCACAGCAGAGAATGTAAATAAAGATTTATTTATTGCATGGTATACATCAATTTATAAAAAAAAAATTAATATTAAAAACCACAAAAAATATAATTTTATATACATGTATGTAACAATCATATTAGTGCCCATACCTATTTGGCTGCCATAGTATATATTATATATGTATGTTCATGCCCGTAAGGACTTACTATGGTAAAAAATAATAGTGTAAAAAACAAGAGAATTTTGCAATAGTGTATATAGAACCTCTTTTTATAATAAAGTGCAACAATGTGCATGCCAAGAAAAGAGTAAATTAAGGTGCAATCAGTGAAGAAAGTGCAACTGCATAAGGTGCAAAACACTATATGGGTAAAGTGCTATAGGTTAGATTAGCATACAGTGCCTACAAGTAGTATTCAACCCCCTGCAGATTTAGCAGGTTTAATAAGATGCAAATAAGTTAGAGCCTTCAAACTTCAAACAAGAGAAGGATTTATTATCAGATGCATAAATCTTACAAACCAAAAAGTTTTGTTGCTCAGTTAAATTTTTATAAATTTTAAACATAAAAGTGTGGGTCAATTATTATTCAACCCCTAGGTTTAATATTTTGTGGAATAACCTTTGTTTGCAATTACAGCTAATAATCGTCTTTTATAAGACCTGATCAGGCCAGCACAGGTCTCTGGAGTTATCTTGGCCCACTCCTCCATGCAGATCTTCTCCAAGTTATCTAGGTTCTTTGGGGGTCTCACGTGGACTTTAATCTTGAGCTCCTTCCACAAGTTTTCAATTGGGTTAAGGTCAGGAGACGGACTAGACCACTGCAACACCTTGATTTTTTGCCTCTTGAACCAGGCCTTGATTTTCTTGGCTGTGTGCTTTGGGTCGTTGTCTTGTTGGAAGATGAAATGACGACCCATCTTAAGATCCTTGATGGAGGAGCGGAGGTTCTTGGCCAAAATCTCCAGGTAGGCCGTGCTATCCATCTTCCCATGGATGCGGACCAGATGGCCAGGAAGATCCTTGATGGAGGAGCGGAGGTTCTTGGCCAAAATCTCCAGGTAGGCCGTGCTATCCATCTTCCCATGGATGCGGACCAGATGGCCAGGCCCCTTGGCTGAGAAACAGCCCCACAGCATGATGCTGCCACCACCATGCTTGACTGTAGGGATGGTATTCTTGGGGTCGTATGCAGTGCCATCCAGTCTCCAAACGTCACGTGTGTGGTTAGCACCAAAGATCTCGATCTTGGTCTCATCAGACCAGAGAACCTTGAACCAGTCAGTCTCAGATTCCTCCAAGTGATCATGAGCAAACTGTAGACGAGCCTTGACATGACGCTTTGAAAGTAAAGGTACCTTACGGGCTCATCTGGAACGGAGACCATTGCGGTGGAGTACGTTGCTTATGGTATTGACTGAAACCAATGTCCCCACTGCCATGAGATCTTCCCGGAGCTCCTTCCTTGTTGTCCTTGGGTTAGCCTTGACTCTTCGGACAAGCCTGGCCTCGGCATGGAAGGAAACTTTCAAAGGCTGTCCAGGCCGTGGAAGGCCAACAGTAGTTCTATAAGCCTTCCACTTCCGGATGATGCTCCCAACAGTGGAGACAGGTAGGCCCAACTCATTGGAAAGGGTTTTGTACCCCTTGCCAGCCTTGTGACCCTCCACGATCTGGTCTCTGATGGCCTTGGAATGCTCCTTTGTCTTTCCCATGTTGACCATGTATGAGTGGTGTTCACAAGTTTGGGGAGGGTCTTAAATAGTCAGAAAAGGCTGGAAAAAGAGATAATTAATCCAAACATGTGAAGCTCATTGTTCTTTGTGCCTGAACTACATCTTAATACTTTAGGGGAACCGTTATGGACCTGGTGGTTAGGAGCACCCGGAACGACCTGATGGTTAAACTCACACAGGACAAGCTCTGGGAGGTGGGAGCTCTGCTGACCGCAACACCTAATCCTATCACACAACTAGAAATAGCCGTGGAGCGTACCTAACACGACCTAGACGCCTCTTCACAGCCTAAGAGCTAACTAGCCCTAAAGATAGAAAATAAAGCCTACCTTGCCTCAGAGAAATTCCCCAAAGGAAAAGGCAGCCCCCCACATATATTGACTGTGAGATAAGATGAAAGTCACAAACACAGAAATGAAACAGGTTTTAGCAAAGGGAGGCCAGACTTACTAAACAGACTGAGGATAGGAAAGGTATCTTTGCGGTCAGCACAAAACCCTACAAAAAGACCACGCAGAGTGTGCAAAAAGACCTCCGCACCGACTCACGGTGCGGAGGTGCCACTCTGCATCCCAGAGCTTCCAGCTAGCAGGGCAAGATCATGATAGCCAGCTGGACAAGGAAACAATGAACAAATAAATAACTAGCAGGGACTTAGCTTCTGCTGGAGTAGACAGGTCACCAGAAAGATCCAAGAGCGAACTGAACCAGTACAAGAACATTGACAGCTGGCATGGAGTAACGATCTGAGTGGAGTTAAATAGAACAGCCAGCCAAAGAATAAACTACGTCACCTGTGGAAGGAACCTCAGAAGCAGCAGCTCCACTCACAGCCACCAGAAGGAGTCCATGGACAGAACTCGCCGAAGTACCATTCATGACCACAGGAGGGAGTTCAATAACAGAATTCACAACAGGGAACCAAACAGAATTCTGGTGGGTTGAGGGGTTGAATAATAAATGACCCTCTGAAAAGACTTCACAATTAAAAAAAAAAAAAAAAAAAAATGAAACAACATTCTTTTTAGCTGCAGTGCATTTCACACTTCCAGGCTGATCTACAGTCCAAAGGTCACAATGCCAAGTTAATTCCAAATGTGTAAACCTGCTAAATCTGCAGGGGGTTGAATACTACTTGTAGGCACTGTATAAGGTCACTTACTTTAGGGTATATGGAATAAGTAGACAGATTGCCAAATAGTGTATGGGGCACCCCGACGCGTGTTTCAGACGCACAGCTCCTTCGTCCCCTGACGAAGTCATCTGGGTAATTTCGCAATGCATCTCTGGGAACGGAAGCTGGCGGCACCCTCGCATCTGTGGACGGCGGAGGGTGAGAATAGCACCATTTTTAATTTTTTTTATTATTATTTTTAACATTATATCTTTTTACTATTGATGCTACATAGGCAACATCAATAGTAAAAAGTTCATCACACAGTGTTAGTAGCAGCATTAACAGACTGCGTTACACCGCGTTATGCTGCAGTGTAATGCAGTCGGTTTAACGGACTGCTAAACGCTATGTGGGCGGCGGGCGCTGACTCGGAGGCAACTTGGGATTTCCGTGACAGACAGACGGAAGTGCCCCTTAGACGTGTGTATATACATACATATACATACACTAGATAGTTGCCCGATTCTAACGCATCGGGTATTCTAGAATATGCATATCCACGTAGTATATTGCACAGCCCACGTAGTATATTGCCCTGTCACGTAGTATATTGCCCAGCCATGTAGTATATTGCCCAGTCATGTAGTGTACTGCACAGCCGCGTAGTATACTGCCCAGTCACGTAGTATATTGCCCAGCCACGTATGTAACAGGTTAAAAAAGACTTAAAATAAGAAATAAACATATACTCACCTTCTAAAGGCCTCTTGTAGTCCTGGCGCTTTTGTGCGGTGCACGCGGCAGCTTCCGGTCCCAGGGTTGGTATGAACGCAGGACCTGTGATGATGTCGCGGTCACATGACCATGACATCATGGCAGGTCCTTCTCGCATAGCATCCTTAGCACCAGAACCTGTTGCTTGCACTGCCGAGGACAGCGCCACGTCGGAGGGTGAGAATAAGGTTTTTTTAATTATTATTATTATTTGTAACATTGGATCTTTTTACTATTGATGCTGCGTGCGCAGCATCAATAGTAAAAAGTTGGTCACACAGGGTTAATAGCTGCGTTAATGGAGTGCGTTACAGCTGTATGAGGGCTGACTGGAGGGGAGTAAGGAGCGGCCATTTTGCCGGCAGACTGCGCCCGTCGCTGATTGGTCGTGGCAATAGTCGTGGGCGTTTTGCCACGACCAATCAGCGACTTGGATTTCCATGACAGAGGCTGCGACCCATGAATATCCACAACAGAAAGAATGACAGACGGAAGTGACCCTTAGACAATTATATAGTAGATTAGCAATGGGGTGCATTAAGCTGCATGGAGGACTAAGTGGGGGCTGTTATATTTGAAGGCTTAGGCCGGCGTCACACTTGCGAGTTTTACGGACGTAAGAGCGCAGAAACTACGTCCGTAAAACCCGCCAAAAATACGGCACAATTATTCTCTATGCCCCTGCTCCTATCTGCCGTATTTTACTGATCAGTATTATATGGCTTTCTACGGCCGTACAAAATCGCAGCATGCTGCGTTTGTCACCGTACTGCGCAAGAAATACGCCAATGAAAGTCTATGGAAGCGTGAAAAATACGGATTACACACGGACAAGCAGTGTGACTTGCGAGAAATACGCAGCGCTGTTAGAGAGAAAAGCCGGCAATTCAGTGCGGTGTACAGTAAAATCACACTGACAGCTTACAGTCCAATAGGTAGAATAAATGTGTACACATAGAATAGGTGTATGTATATATATATATATATATATATATATATATATATATATCAGTGAGACACATATGTATATATATTAATATTTATTCCAGCGCTAGACAGCTTGAAAGCCGGTAATTCAATTACCGGCTTTTTCTTTCTCCTTCCTAAACCCGACATGATTTGAGACATGGTTTACATACAGTAAACCATGTCTTCTCTCCATTTTTTTTGCAGATTCCACACTACTAATGTCAGTAGTGTGTTTCTGCAAAATTCTATCTGCTAAATTAAAGGGTTAAATGGCGGAAAAAATTGGCGTGGGCTCCCGCACAATTTTCTCTGCCAGAGTAGTAAAGCCAGTGACTGAGGGCAGATATTAATAGCATGGAGAGGGTCCATGGTTATTGGCCCCCCCCTGGCTAAAAACATCTGCCCCCAGCCACCCCAGAAAAGGCACATCTGGAAGATGCGCCTATTCTGGCACTTGGCCACTCTCTTCCCATTCCCGTGTAGCGGTGGGATATGGGGTAATGAAGGGTTAATGCCACCTTGCTATTGTAAGGTGACATTAAGCCTAATTAATAATGGAGAGGCGTCAATTATGACACCTATCCATTATTAATCCAAATGAATGAAATGGTTAAAAAAAAAAAAAAAAAAACACACACACACACACACATATTATTAAAAATTATTTTAATGAAATAAGACCAAAGGTTGTTGTAATATTTTATTTAACGCCCAATCCAATCACTGAAGACCCTCGTTCTGTGAAAGAAAAAACATAATAAACCAACAATATACTTACCTTCCGCAGATCTGTAAAGTCCAACGATGTAAATCCTTCTGAAGGGGTTAAAACATTTTGCAGCAAGGAGTTCTGCTAATGCAGGCTGCTCCTTGCTGCAAAACCCCGGGGAATGAAGCTAAAAATAGGTCACTGATCTATATTTAGCTTCATTTGCGGTGAGGCGCCCTCTGCTGGCTGTTCATAGATCGTGGGAACTTACCTAGAAAGCTCCCAGGCTTCACAGAACGAGGGTCTTCAGTGATTGGATTGGGCGTTAAATAAAATATTACAACAACCTTTGGTTTTATTTCATTAAAATTATTAAAAATTATGTGTGTGTTTTTTTTTAACCATTTCATTCATTTGGATTAATAATGGATAGGTGTCATAATTGACGCCTCTCCATTATTAATTAGGCTTAATGTCACCTTACAATAGCAAGGTAGCATTAACCCTTCATTACCCCATATCCCACCGCTACACGGGAATGGGAAGAGAGTGGCCAAGTGTCAGAATAGGCGCATCTTCCAGATGTGCCTTTTCTGGGGTGGCTGGGGGCAGATGTTTTTAGCCAGGGGGGGGGCCAATAACCACGGACCCTCTCCAGGCTATTAGTATCTGCCCTCAGTCACTGGCTTTACTACTCTGGCGGAGAAAATTGCGCGGGAGCCCACGCCAATTTTTTCCGCCATTTAACCCTTTATTTTAAGAGCTAGAACGGCCAAATTTTGCAGAAACACACTACTGACATTAGTAGTGTGGAATCTGCAAAAAAAATGGAGAGAAGACATGGTTTACTGTATGTAAACCAGGTCTCAAATCATGTCGGGTTTTAGGAAGGAGAAAGCAAAAGCCGGTAATTGAATTACCGGCTTTTTGCTATATCGCGGCTGTATGAAGTAATAATATATATATATATATATGTGTTTTTATTTTTTTTTTTAAACACATGGATCCCTTGTATAGGCGCATGTCGGTTTGGCAAGCCCGCGATAAAAACACGCAGTACGGCTGCCATACGGATTACATACGGAGGATGCCATGCGCAAAAAACGGTGACACACCCTGCCTACGGAGGAGCTACGGACCACTATTTTCGGGACTTTTCAGCGTATTATGGCCGTAATATACGGACCGTATTTGCATACGCTGTGTGTGACGCCGGCCTCATGTGGAAGTCTTTAAACTGTATGCAAGCAATTCTATATAGTGTGAAGGTTTGTGTGGGGATCATACTGTGTTGGGATCACCACACTTTCCCAAGCAGTTGAAGGGTAAGGTACAGTAGGGTCATCATGTGGTGAGTGTGGAGGAATTCACTGTAGCGGTTGATTTGTGTTTGTGGAGCACTTCTATTGACATCATATTTTACAAGTAAAATGGAAAGGGAATCTAGGACTCTAGCAGTAGAAAAATTAGAGGGCCCACAGATGCAGCAATAGGGACACATATTGCAGTAGCGGCTCAGTATTTTGGTATCAGTAGGATGGGAAGGTTGTGCAGGTTGGGGATGGCTGGAGACTGTGCCTCAAATGTGAGAAGTCATGTGTGTCTTTGTTGTAATCTCCGCAGCAGAACACTTGCTGGAAGAAGTTGCCATTTCAGTCTGGGCTAGAGGAAAAAAAGTGAATGACTCCAACAGAAAGAACGTCACCATCAATAAATTGTACCGTAATCATTTATATGTTCTGCAGGACTGGTATTTACCACTATATGGTCACCATACGGCAGTAATCTGAGTGTCGATCTTTGTATAGGGATTTATTTGTATTAACAGCTCTGTCATCTGCTGAGGTTCTCCTACATCTACTATTGGGGTGCACCACACGATTTGCAATCAGAGTTAAATGGTTAAGGGCCCACTCAGAGGTTTCCCTCCCCTGAAACAAACAGTTATCTACGCCTCTGGATCTCAATATTCAATCTTCACATGAAAAAAAAAAAAAAAAAAAAAAAAAAAAAAACCCTTGTTCTACTGCCAAGCAGTGACAACAAGACAATGTTTTGTTGCAACCATCACTATCAAAAGGACTGTGGGGGACTATATATTGCTTAGGATCTTCAAATATCTAGTATAAGCTGGTACTTCTTGCTTTAGCCACATGCCCTTTGTAACACACAGGATCATTTTTATAGTGAACAATTACATAATGTAGCATGATGCACCAGCTGTAGAAATGAATGTGAGTGTTCCTAAAAAGCTATGCAAGATGCAAAAATAAGAACACTGAATGATCTACTGAAGTTAAGGAATTTATTTGACTACTGTTCTGTATCAAAATGCTATTAGTTACAGATGGATGAGAACTGAAGAAGGAAACTTGCAGAATGAAGTTTAGAAATGTTGATTCTGACCACCTCTGCAGATAAATAAGGAGTGCTCTCTCAACTCTATATACTGTGACATCAAAACAAAATTTGATGCATGGAAGATAGCATTTTACAGGAAATCACCACATTAAAGAAAGTTTCCCATAAAAGCCAGTGTGCAAATTCCCTTTGATATTACAGTCATACAGTATGCCTGCCACAAGAATTTTCCATGGGTGTGTTAAATGGGAGACTGTATTGGATTTAAATGTTCCACTAGTTATGTGCTATAGTAATTCACATACACTAGAACATGAAAGGTTCCTGATTACATTTGTTAAGATAATTACTTTGTCCAATCTCCAATCCTAAAAAGCAATGTAGTTATGTTGGTGATAAACACCCCTTTCCCCATCTGGAGCTCAGATATATACGGCTCTTACAACCAAAAAAAGAGAAAAGAAAAAAAAGAAAAAAAATATGTATGATATATAACACTAAAATACAACATCCTAGTGATCACTGAATTAAATATTCCGGTTGCAAATCTTTATTTCTTACATAGTGGAATGCATTGAGAACAACAAAACAAAAATGATCAATGTAAATCAAAATTAATATCCCATGGAGATCTGGATTTGAAATGATACTCAAAATCAAAGTGTAAAATCAAATTACAGGCTGGTCCAACTTACCGTATATACTCGAGTATAAGCCAAGATTTTCAGCCCAAATTTTTGGGCTGAAAGTGCCCCTCTCGGCTTATACTCGAGTCATGGTCGTCGGTGGGTGAGGGGGAGAGAGGACTATCGCATACTCACCTGCTCCTGCCGCTGTCCCTGCCTGTCCCATGGTCTTCGGGCGCCGCAACTCTTCCTCTGTTCAGCGGTCACGTGGTACCACTCATTAAAGTAATGACTATGGACTCCTCTCCCATAGGGGTGGAGCCACATATTCATTCCTGTAATGAGCGGTACCAGTGACCGCTGACAGAGGAAGAAGCTGCAGTGCCCCGAGACATCTGTCTGGGAGAAGGAGCCAGGGACCGCACCGGGAGCAGGCGAGTATTTCATATTTACCAGTCCACGTTCCACCCGCCGGGAGCCGCTCCGTCTTCCCGTCCTCTTGCTGTGACTGTTCAGGTCAGAGGGCGTGATGATGTATTAGTGTGTGCGCCGCCCTCTGCCTGAGCAGTCAGTGCGGAGAGACGGGGCGCTGAGGAGCAGGGATGAGAGGTGAGTATGTCATTTTTTTTTTATTGCAGCAGCAGCATTATATGTGGCACAGCTTTATATGGAGCATCTATGGGGCAATAATGAACTGTATGGAGCATTATACGGGGCCATAAAGAACTGCATGGAGCATTATATGGGGCATCTTATGGGGCCATAAAGAACTGTACGGAGCATTATATGGGGCATATTTTAATATGGAGCATCTTATGGGGCCATAACGAACTGCATGGAGCATTATATAGGGTCATAAAGAACTGCATAGAGCATTATATGGGGCATATTTTAATATGGCGCATCTTATGGGGCCATAATGAACTGTATGGAGCATTATATGGGGCTCCTGATTCAATATGGATATTCAAAAACACCTGACCTACTGATGTCTTAATTTTACTCTTATTGGTATCCATTTTTATTTTTGGCATTTACCGGTAGCTGCTGCATTTACCACCCTAGGCTTATACTTAAGTCAATAAGTTTTCCCAGTTTTTTGTTGCACAATTAAGGGGGTCGGCTTATACGGTAAGTGGAAATGCCTCAAGACAAGGAAATTATGCTCAGTAGTGTGTTCAGCCTTCACGTGCATGCATGACGTATATACAATGCCTGATCCTGATGAGGCAGCGGATGTTCTCCTCAGAGATCTTCTCCCAGATCTGGATTAAAGCATCAGTCAACTCCTGGACAGTCTGTGGTGCAATGTGGCATTGGTGGATGGAATGAGACATGATGTCCCAGATATGCTTAATTGGTTTCAGGCTGAAAATGGGCAGGCCAGTCCATAGCTTCAATGCCTTCATCATGCAGGAACTGCTGAAACACTTCAGCCCCATGAGGCCTAGTATTGTCATGCATCAGAAGGAACCCAGTGCACCTGCATATGGTCTCACAATGGGTCTGAGGATCTCATCCCGATACCTAATTGCAGTCAGGGAACCTCTGGCTAGCACATGAGCCGCCCTCCAAAGAAATGCCTCCCCACACCATTACTTTCCCACTCCCAAACCAGTCATGTGGGAGGATGTTGCAGGCAGCAGAAGTTCTCCAGACTGACACATGTGCTCAGTGTGAACCCTCATCTGTTAAGAACACAGGACACCAATGTTGAATCTGTCAATCATTGTGTTCTCTGGCAAATGCCAATCGCTCAGCACTGTGTTGGGCTGTAAGCTCAACGCCCACTTGTGGAACTCGGGCTCTCATACCACCCTCATGGAGTCAGTTTCTGACAGTTTGAGCAGACATAGATGTTAGTGGCCTGCTGGAGGTCATTTTGCAGGGCTCTGGCACTGCTCCTCCTTACACAAAGAAGTACATAGCGGTCCTGCTGCTAAGTTGTTGCCCTCCTACAGCCCCCTCGTCTCCTGGTATCTGATTCATGCTATGGACACAGCTACCTTTTCTTGCCACAGCTCATATTGCTGTGCCATCCTGGAAAAGCCACACTACCCAAGCAACTTCTGTGAGTTGTAGACACCGCCTCATGCTACTGTACAGTACCTCTAGGGGTGAGCAATCACAAAAATACAAAAGTGACCAAAAAGTATGAGAACAGAGAAATGGTCTGTGGTCACCTCCTGCAGAACCACTCCTTTATAAGGGTTGTCTTGCTAATTGCCCATCATTTCTACCTGTTGTCTCTTTCATTTGCACAACAGCAGGAGAAATGGATTCAGAATCGGTGCCGCTTTATAATTAGACAAGTTGATTACACAAAAGTGTGATTGACTTGGAGTTGGACAACACAATGTAGGTGTTTAATTTATTTTTTTGAGCAGGATATATACAATTTATTTTTTTAACATATATACTAAATAACTCTCACAGCCATTTATGCAGGGGTGCACAACTCCAATCCTCAAGGGCCACCAACCGTGCATGTTTTCAGGATTTCTTAATTTAATCACTTATCACTAAGGAAATCCTAAATACCTACACTGCTGTGGCCCTTGAGGACTGGAGTTGTTCATCTCTGCATTAATGTTTAAGTCAGTGGCAAGAAAAGGGAGTACATCCCTAAGTGAAAATGGCCAAAGTGTCAATATTTTGCATGTCCACCATTATTTTCAAGCACTTCTTTAACTCTCTTGGACATAGAGTTCACTAGAGCTCCACAGGTTGCCACTAGAATCATCTTCCACTCCTACATGATGACATCATTGAGCTGGTGGAGGTTAGAGACCTAGTACTCCTCCACCTTCTTTTTGAGGATACCAACAAAAGCACAAAAGGGTTTAGGTCTGGAGATATACTTGGCCAGTCTAGCAGCTTTACCCTCAGTTTCTTTTGCAAGGCAGTGGTTGTCTGGGGAGGTGTGTTTTGGGTAGTTGTTGGGATACTGCCCTCGAGCATAGTCTCCCAAGGGAGAGAGATTATGCTCCGTTTCTGTATGTGATAGTACACATTGGCATTCATGGTCCCCTCAATGAACTTCCCACATCTGGCATCACTTCACTCATGCAGCCCCACCACCATGCTTGACTGTAGTCAATTAACACACTTGTCTTTGTACTCCTCACCTGGTTGCAGCCACACACACCCAACACCATGCATACCAAATAAGTTAATCTTGGTCTCATCAGACCACAGGACATGGGTCCAGCAATCCAGGCATTTAGTCCAC
Source organism: Ranitomeya imitator (assembly GCF_032444005.1). Classification (NCBI taxonomy): domain Eukaryota; kingdom Metazoa; phylum Chordata; class Amphibia; order Anura; family Dendrobatidae; genus Ranitomeya; species Ranitomeya imitator. The sequence goes on along the minus strand of NC_091285.1, from coordinate 478,547,716 downwards.
TTGTCTTTAGCATGATCTTTAGAAGAGGCTTCCTTCTGGGACGACAGCCCCAGCAGACCATCTTGATGCAGTGTAAGGCATATGTTCTCAGCACTGACAGGTGAACTCCCCCCACCCCTTTAACCTCTGCAGCAGTGCTGACAGCACTCATACGTCTATTTTGAAAAGTCAGATATCACGCTGAGCACTTAACTTCTTTGGTCGACCATGGGGAGGCCAGTTCCGAGTGGAACCTGTCTTGTCCGTTGTATGGTCTTGCCCACCATGTTGCAGTTCAGTTTCAGGGAGTTAGCAATCTTCTTATAGCCTAGGCCATCTTTATGTAGAGCAACAATTTTTTTTCGGTTTCAGATCCTCAGAGTGCTTTGCCATTAGGTGCAATACTGAGCTTCCAGTGATTAGTATGAGGTAGCGTGAAAGCCATAACAATAAATTTAACTCACCAAATGTGAATGGTGTGCTCAAATTTGTGATGTACTAAATTATAATAAAAAAAAAAAAATCTATAACAGTATACATCATGATATTCTACCCCAAATTCACATGCTCATACGCACACGTCACTAAAGTTACCAATTTATCCTGAGAAATTAAATATTTTATTTGCCATTTCATTGCTATAGCAAATATTCTAGAAACCGTAGTGAAATTTCTATTCATCAAAAAAAACAACCCAAAAAAATAAAGCGGTGAGCGCTGGTGCCTAGTAGTGACGTCATCGCGCCCCCCCGTCAGTGTCGGTGTTGTCAGACGCTGTCAGGGGGAATGATAGGAGATGGAGCACGATGCTCCTTTTCTCATCAATGCAGTCAACTGTATTGGCATTCAGCTGATACAGTTACTTGCGATGACATGCGGGGGCCACTGCTGGCATCGGGCCCCCCTGCATGCTCAGGGACTCCATAGCGGCCGGGTGGCACAGCATGCCAATACAGTTACAATAGCCTAGCTCCAGGTGGGCAACCTCAGAGCCCGGGGCAACAGCCCCCCCCCCCCCTGCACCTATGCTACTGGCTGTGACTCATGTGGAGTATGACTTTACAGAGATTATTTCACTAAGTTTTTGACACCCCATCGGAGAGTAGCAGGAATTAAGGCAGTCACCCAGATTCCAGGGATGGGTCACTTACTGGGCTGCTTTAGTTCTACCTGCTGTCTGAATGTTAAGCTCTACATAACCTTGCCCACACCACAGATGATCAGCTTTCTGCCCATGCACAATATACACAGAAACATGACAGTAATTGGGGTGGGGTTATACCGAGCAGATTTACTAGTCCTCTAGTTAGAATCTCTTGCTGATAATATATCGATTTTATAAAAACGTCACTAAGCAGACCAGTAAATGACATCCCTGGAATCAGAGTCTCTTGTCTATACATTAAGATGCGCTCAGGTTAGGTGGCAAAAAACCTGGTGACAAATCATTTTAAAATTAAGCCACCTATTTCAATAAAACTTATCAATACTCACCGGGATGATCTGTCCACATACTCCAATTGGTTCATGTCTTGTAAATGTGAAGTAATCCCCATCTATAATACAGAGAAAAAAAAAATAAAAAATCTAAACCTAGTGCTAGGGTCCAAAAAACATTAGTAACCATCCTAAATGTAATCCTTTCAAGATATCTGCAGTACCAAGTCATTACTACTGTATTCAAATTTACTGCATGTCTACATGTACAATATAAACCAAGACCAGTAAGATTATGCAGAACCTACCTGCAGGTATGGTCATGCCATGTATTTTATCTGCCCAGCCAGCATAGTACCGGAATGTTTTAATCACACCTTGGAGATCCACATAAAAGGACTGTAGAAAGGGTTTGCCGCTATTTAGGGACTCCAATGTCTGAGAAGTGAATGGGAAGGTCAACACTTTAGTTTTTACTTTTATAATAAAAAGTAAAGCCAGCAATTATAAAGCTGAAATATATTGCCTTAACGCAGAAGTATAAAGTGAGTTAGAAAAACACTTACTGGAAACCGTTCTATAATAAAGGAGGTACGAAAATTAACGAGAAAATGTTTGGAGTCAAATGTTAAGAACCAACACCTTGTTTTTTATGAAGTTATTCCACAAGTGATGTTAGTTTGTGGTTACTTACCCCTCCAAAATTAATTTTGTTTGCAATAGAGTGTTACAGTAGCAAGTAGTGAAGCTGGAGAACACTACTTGGCACAAGTATATATGGTAAATGCCTCTTGCTGTAAAAATATAAAATGTTATCCTTGAGGTATTCTGGCAACACTTACATTACCAAGCAGCATAAGTGACAGGGTGTGCCTACCCAGTTGGTGTTCGAGACATCCCCTATGCCAGCTCTCATTTTTTTCCATTGTGTTGGCACCCTTAAAATTGTTCAAGAAAATTATTGCAACTACACATTTTTTTCATACATGTTTATTTCCTGCATATGTTGGAACACCACAAAAACAGAAAAAACAAAACAAAAATAAAAGCAAAAAAATTGACTCAATTTCACGTAAACCCCCCCTCCCCCCCCAAAAAAAAAATAATAGGACGGACAAAATTGTTGGCTACCTCCACTTAATATTTCGTTGCACACCCTTAGGAATAAATAATTGCAATTAATTGCTTCCTACATCAACAAGCCTCTTGCACCACTCTTGAAACCTGCTCCAGGTTTCTCATATTTGAAGGGTGCTTTCACCCACCAACAATTTTCAATGTTCAATGCGATTTAGATCCATACTCATTGCTGGCTACTTCAGAACTCTCTGGCACTTTGTTTCCATCCATTTATGGGTGCTTCTTGAAGTATGTTTGGAAGACCTACGATGCAAACCTAGCTTTCTGGAACGGACAACTACATTGCAACCTAAAATCCTTTGGTAATATTCCAATTTCATGAAATCTTGCACACAGTCAAGGCACCCAGTGCCAGAGACAACCTCAAAACATCTTTCAACATGTCTGACTGTAGGCACTGTGTTCTTTTGATATTCCATTATCAGTCAACAGTAGAATGATGTGCTTTAACAAAAAGCTTGATCTTTGTCTCATCTGTCCACAAGATGCTTTCCCAGAAGGATTTTGTCTTACTCATGTACATTTTGGCAAATTGCAGTCTAGCTTTTTTAGCTCTCTGTCAGCAGTGGATCATCCTGGTTCTCCTGCCATACTGTTTAATTTCATTTAAAATATTGACAGTTCACACTGAAACTGATGCACCCTGAGCCTGAAAGTCAGCTTGAATTTCTTTGGAACTTGATTGGGGATGCTTATTCAGCATCTGGACCATGCTGTGTTGCAACTGTTCACTTTTTCTCTGCAGTCTCTGTCCAGGGAGATTAGCTGCAGTGCCATGGGTTCCAATCTTCATGATTATGTTGCGCACCATGGACAAAGGAACATCAAAATCTGTGGAGATGGACTTGTAATCTTGAGATTGTTGATATTGTTCAACAATTTTGGTTCTCAAGACCTCAGACAGTTTTCTTCTCATCTTTCTGTTCTTCATGCCAAGTGTGACACACAAAGCAATGATTGAGATAAAAAGAGATGTTATCTCGTCTCATCTGTTTTCATATTGCCCATACCCATTACTTGCCACAGATGAGTTTGAATGAGCATCACAAGCTTGAAATAAAGTTGTTTCTCCATAATTTTGTAAAGGGGCCAACAGTTTGTCCCAATACATTTTGGGGTTTTGTGTAAAATTATGTTCAATTTGTCTTTTTTCGGCCATGACTAATCTATAGATGTTATTTTATCGGCTTTTTATTAGTTCTTAGTGATTACAAACACAACACACAGCAGTGGTGGGATGGGCAGGAGGAGAAGTAGATTCCCCCTGGGCCAGTCACCCAGTAACTATTGAGGATGACACAACCTCGGCCGCATTGTACCTTAAATAAAATCACTTACAGTCTCATCACAATCTGTAAGGTCCTACTGTGCTGCAACCGCATGTGATGTAATGCAAAGTACAGCGATGCTGAAGCACCAGTGGCCCCGAGCAGGCCCCAGTGATGCCGAGCAGGATGGGCTCATGCAGGAGAGCACTGAGGACACCCCCTCCTACCTGACAGAGGAGCATGAGATCAAGAGATGCAAAAAACTGCATGTGAAGGCTAAGCAGCATGTACTGAAGACTCCTACGAATACTATGGTATTCGAGTAATTAGGTAGTTACCTCGGTATATTCGAGTGACCAGCAAGTTTAACGCTTTATTTGCAGCCAATAAATATGCTGAGCTGGCTTGTCAATAACAATTAATGCTGGCGCCATCTTTGGTGTGGCATTACTGTGATTGGCTGGTCTTTTAGCGTCATAGGGAATATATAAAGGCTGCTGGCGGCATCTTGCTCACATTGCAGCCAGAAACAGAATAGAGAGAGCGCAGTTACAGCATATGGACATTGAAAGGAACGTAGGGAAAGTGATAGGAGGTTACAGTAAGCATTGTTTTATTCCAAAAAAGCTATTTTAAGAGCTGAAGATTGTCAAGTTTAGTTGTTTGTTAGATAGGGATTTAGTAGGGAGAGATTTAATAGAAGGGAGGGTGGGTGGGTGAAAGGCAGGCACCCGAGTTTTATCATTGCAAGTACATGCTGCAGCTCTCTGATATTTTCCACTTAAAATACCTAATAGTTCTCTAGCAGTTGTGAGACTGGCGCAATCTGGGTAGAGATAATCATATGTGACAATTTAGCAGGGGCAATAATCTTCATTACTCTGCATTTGGAGTGTCAGCAAGACTATCTCCCCCCCAAAAAAAAAAAATAGCCACCTATTGCTAGATACAGTAAATTTGTACATAAGACCGTTGTTAGGCTTCTTTTACACTTACTGTGTTTTTTATGGAATAGAAAACTAAAGCCAAAATGCCCAGTGTGAACGTATGCTAAAGGAGAAGTACAATTTTATGTTATTTTTTTTATTTTGCGTTATATACATATAATTATGAAGGCAGTAATGTTTCTTAGCCTTTCACTTTTAAAATTTTGGGGGGGGTTTGGTAAGTCTTTTTAAAAATACGTAAAACCGGTGCAATAGTCTGACAACATTATTCACAAATACCATATGTGAGTCAGAAAGGCATGAAGGCACCTTCTCCATGCTGTTCCCATTTAGCTTTAGCGCCTTCCAATCCATTTCAGCATTTTTCTCTTGCCCCCAGACCTGTTAGTTGGGTCCAGCAGAAAAATATTCTGCTTTCCCATTGACTTGCATTGGATTCGTTATTCGGTACAGATACACAGAAGCTATTCATGCCGATTTTCCCGAATCGGAATATTTCACTATGCGATCATCACTATATACTACACACAGGAGGCTATGTACAGTGGCAGAGGTGCCATGTCCTGCATATACTGTATTTAGCCTCCATAGGAGCTGTGGGGTAATGTGCTGCATATGGAGGCTGCATATAGGAGTCGTGGAGCAATGTACAGACTGACAGTAGATTAACATTTGGGCCGGTTGTCAGTCAGTGCCGGGGGCACGGTTATAGCAGACACTACACAAAGCGGTGACCAAACAAGTATTGGAGCTGCCACCATGACTGAAACCTGAACATCTAAATACCGGCGCGGGGCAGGCTTACAATGCCATTAACCAGCAGATTACCCAACTCACCCACTTTGCTGTGGTCCTCAAGAGGTCAACATCTGCTTTAATGTTGCTTAAAGTATGATGTAGCTTATCAAGTGGAGAATTAAAGTCTTGCATAAAACTCAAATGCATACCATTTAAAAATATAGAATGGGTGCAAACCCCCCCCCCCCCCCCACATAATTAAGTGTGCATGGTGTGTGTTTTTTTAATTATTAGATCTATTGAATAGCAGTCTACCATAGTGAACCAATGAAAAAATGCCCAATATATAGCATATAGAAATGTACTTTACTTACGGCAAGGATGGCCCTCTCCCTTTCAACCAAATCAGCAAGTTTATCCAAGAGTCTCCCCCTTTCTGATGCATCCATTCTTCTCCATACAGAACCCAAGGAAAATGCCAAGCGAGCAGCTCTCACTGCTTTATCTACATCAGTCTTTGAGGAGAAGAAAAGAACATTAACAGAAAAGAACACCATCCACCAAGACTACAATTACCAAATGCCCATTTCACCATAACAATCAAAATTTTTAGTTTCAGGTGTGTTGTGTTTTTTTTTTTTTTTTTTAATATAAGACACTTTTCTCAAAAGTGAGAAACTGGCCTTTTAAAGTGATTACCTTCTCGGCTTCTTGAACTTCACATATCTGCTCTCCAGTGGCTGGGTTGTAGACCGGAAACAACTTTCCACTCTCTGAACTTTGCCACTCATTATTGATAAAAATCTAAAAAAAAAAAAAAACAGTTTTAATGACAAGATTTAGAACATTTTATTAAAAAAAAAAAAAAAAGTGTGAAGATAGTTAGAGTGCCATCTTTCAAGGGCAAAATTCACATGAGTGAAAAAAAAATAAAAACCTAATACTTAAGTTATTTTATTTGGGACTGGCATCACCAATCCATAAGGTTATGAAAACCCTTAGGTCCCATGGGGCAGATTTTACTTCCGTTTAATTTCTTACCCTTATCTTTTATCAAGTCTTAAATCTCAGGTCCTGATGTATGGTAGGTCAAAAAACACGAAATAACCCATATACTACTACTGTGGGAGGATTTTGTTTGCCCAAGGCTATGGTCACAATATCATTATTTGGGCAGTATTTCACATCAGTATTTCAAAACTAAAATCAGGAGTGAGTTAAAAAAAAAAAAAATTATGCAGAAGTGGTGACGTGTTTCTATTATACTTTCTCTGTTCCACTCCTGGTTCTGGCTTACAACTACTGATAGTGTGCAACCTTAGCCTAAAGGCTGCGCAGCCGCATATTTTCTCATGCAAGAGAATTGGGCCTATTATGCTAATGATACTCGACTCAAACTTTCTGACTTTGAGCCAAGTGTCCTCTTACTGTGATCAGATTCTCTTGCATGAAATATCACAAGTGCGGAGACTATGGAGAACTTCATTTCTCCAACTTGTACATTGCCTGTGTCGCCATAAAACATAACATCTGAGTGCAGTCCGATTGTCATATGCACCCACAGACTTGTATGGGTGCATGTGGTCCAATTATCAGATGCATTCACAGAATGCTGTGATTTTTTACTCATGCTGAATCAGCATGGGCGTGAGTGGTGGAGGTGGGAGCGCTAGACGGCACTGCCCAATAGTATAACATTGTACAGAGTGCTATCCAATAAAACATCAGATAGTGTGTGCTTGTGTACGCAAGCACTTACATTCCTCTTGGCATGTATAATGTACTGATATACTGCATCTCTCTAGGTCATTAAATAAAAATTAATTATTTATATAGCGCCAACAAATTCTGCAGTACTTTACAATTAAGCGGGGACATGTACAGACAAATTCAATACCAGTTAAGACAATTTAAACAGTGACATTAGAAGTGAGGTCCCTGCTCGCAAGCTTAGAAACTACAAGGAAATGGGGGGACACAATAGGTGAAAAGTGATTGTCATTTCAGGTCTGGCAATTACAATAAATAGGGATTTTCATATAAAGCTGCATGATCCGGTCATCAGCCCGTGTGTTTAAGTGCAATAGTCAAGTATCAAGTGCAGTTATCGTGTGCATGGAGGGTGTGGACACAGATGAATAGTAGGGGGCAAATTCAGAGTAATATTTGGAAGGAGGGAACAGGGCAAAGTTAGTTTACTGAGTAGTTGATGTGGTAGGCTTGTTTGAAGAGATGGGTTTTTAAAGCGTGCTTGAATAGGTCGGGGTTAGGCATCAGTCTGATCGTCTGGGGAAGTGCATTCCAGAGAGCTGGCGCCACATGAGAGAAGTCTTGGAGACGGAGATGGAGGTTCGGATTACGGGGGATGTTAGTCTGAGGGTATGTGCACACGTCAGGATTTCTTGCAGAAATTTTCCTGACAAAAAACCGGACACTTCTGCCAGAAATCCACATGCGTTTTTACCGCGATTTTGACGCGTTTATGATGCGTTTTTTCCCAAATGCATAGAATTGCGGGAAAAACGCAGAAAATCCGCAAAAATAATGAACATGCTCATTTTTTTACTGAGATGTGGTTTTTTTTCGAGGAAAATAACGCATCCATGTGCACAAAACTAAATGATAGAATGCATAATGTATGCGTTTTTAATGAGTTTTTATAGCGTTTTTAGCGCAAAAAAACCTGAACGTGTGCACATGGCCTTAGGTCATTTGTAGAATGGAGAGCACGTGTAGGGCGATAGGCAGAGATGAGAGAGGAGATATAAGGCGGTGCAGAACTGTGGAGAGCTTTGTGGGTGAGAGAGATGAGTTTATACTGGACCCTGTAGGGAATGGGTAACCAGTGTAATGACTGGCACAAGATGGAGGCATCGGTGAAGCGGCTGGACAGAAATATGACCCTGGCTGCTGCATTCAAGATTGATTGGAGAGGAGAAAGTTTGGTAAGAGAGAAACCGATCAGAAGAGAGTTGCAGTAGTCCAGACAAGATTGAATAAGAGCGACAGGAAGAGTCTTGGCAGTTTCAAAGGTGAGAAAAGGTCAGATTTTGGAGATGTTTTTAAGATGCAGGTGACAAGAGCGAGTGAGTGATCAGATATAGGGGGTAAATGAAAGTTCAGTGTCAAATATATGACTCCAAGACAGTGGGCATGCTTCTTGGGAGTTATGGTTGAACCCTCCAGGGTAATTTCGATGTTAGGTAGAGTGAGGTTTGTAGAGGGGAGAAACACAAGAAGTTCAGTTTTGGAGAGATTTAGTTTCAGATAGAGGGAGGACATGATGTTAGAGACAGCAGACAGACAATCCTTGGTATTTTGAATTAGGGTAGGGGTGATGTCAGGGGAAGAAGTGTATAATTGGGTGTCGTCAGCATAGAGATGATACTAGAACCAAAATCTGCTGATTGTTTGTCCAATAGGGGCAGTGTATAAGAGAAGAGGAAGGGGCCTAGGACTGAGCCCTGCGGAACCCCGATGGTAAGGGGATGAGGAGAGGAAGAGGAGCCAGCAAAAGATACAGTGAAGGAGCGGTCAGAGAGGTAGGCGGAGAACCAGGAGAAGGCTGTGTCCTTGAGGCCTATAGAGCGGAGCATAGTGAGGAGAAACTGGTGATCCACAGTGTCAAATGCGGCAGAGAGATCCAGGAGAATCAGCAGGGAACAATGACCTTTGGATTTAGCTCTTATTAGATCATTAGAGATTTTAGTGAGAGCAGTTTCAGTGGAGTGTAAAGAGCGGAAACCAGATTGTAAGGGGGTCGAGAAGAGGGTTGTCCGAGAGATAGCGGATTAGACGGGAGTGGACCAAGCGTTCCAGGAGCTTAGAAATGAAGGAAAGGTTAAAGACAGGTCTGTAGTTAGCAGTGCAGTTCTGGTCCAGGGATGGCTTTTTAAGTAAAGGGTTTATGATGGCATGTTTAAATGAGGAGGGAAAGATACCTGAAGAAAATACGGTAGTTACTTACCGATAACGGTATTTCTCAGAGCCCATGACAGCACTACCAGAGAGAGGGAATCCGCCCTTCAGGACAGGAAACCTACAGGATAAAAAGGGCGGTACCTCTCTCCTGCGTCAGTTTGGTTTACATAGCATCAGAGGTCCTCCAGGTTAGTGACAACAGGAAAATATACAATTTTAGCAAAATACTTATCAAGATTACACCGTGTCTAAATTAAAACCACACATTTCATATAATAAGGTGCTCACCGCACACGTGATAGGGTGGGAATAAGCAGGTGCTGTCATGGGCTCTGAGAAATACCGTTATCGGTAAGTAACTTCCGTATTCTCAGTCGCCCATGACAGCACTACCAGAGAGAATTACAGAGATCATTGCTTTAGGGAGGGACCACAGCCTGCAAGACCCTTCTTCCGAAGGCCAAGTCAGATGAAGAGGCCAGGTCTAAGCGGTAGTGCCTAAAGAAGGTTGAAGGTGATGACCAGGTGCCCGCCTTGCAGATTTTGTCTATTGGTACCTCCGACCTTTCGGCCCAGGAGGTCGCCATGGCTCTTGTAGAATGCGCCTTGAGCCCTTCAGGAACTGCGTTTCCCGTGGACGAGTATGCCAAGGCTATCGCATCAGTTACCCAGCGAGCTATAGTGCTTTTGGAGGCTTTGAATCCTTTCCTAGGTCCCTGAAAACAGATAAAGAGAGACCCTCCCTTCCTATACTGTCGGGAGGATTCTAAGTAGTGTATTAAACATCTTCTCACATCTAAAGTGTGGAACTTTTCCTCTTTTTTATTTTTAGGGTTTGGACAAAAGGAGGGAAGGATTATTTCTTGGGACCTGTGGAAATTGGAAGCAACTTTGGGTAGATAAGCGGGATCTGTTTTTAGTATTACCCTATCATCCATGATTTGTGTGAATGGAGGGTTCGCAGATAGAGCCTGGAGGTCACTAATTCTACGGGCAGATGTCAAAGCTGTGAGAAGGGCCGTTTTGAAAGATAAGATTTTAAGTGGTAATGAATCTATGGGTTCGAATGGGGGTTCTGTCAGAGCTGTTAAATTTAGTCCTAAGTCCCAGGATGGAAGGCTTCTGATTTTTAAAGGTTTAGATCGTATCGCAGCTTTAAACAACCTTGTTACCCATGGGTTAGAGGCAATACTCTCACTATATAATGCACCTAAGGCCGCTATTTGCACTTTTAAGGTGCTCACCGAGAGGCCCATCTCTAAGCCTTTTTGCAGAAATTCTAATATTTTGACCACTTGGACCCCGTCTTGTAATTTCACCCCAGAGGTGGATAAAAACTTTTTCCAGATCTTACCGTAGATCTTAGTTGTTACTAATTTTCTACTTTTTAACAGTGTAGACACTAAATTATCTGAAAAGCCCCTTGCCCTTAGTAGTGACCTTTCAAGTTCCACGCTGTCAAGTGGAGGTTTGCTGACTGAGGGTGGAACACCGGTCCCTGGTATAAGAGATCCGGAAGATCCGGGAGAACCCAGGGATCGGAGACCGATAGAATTCTCAGCCATGAAAACCAGGCCCTTTTGGGCCAGAAGGGGGCTATTAGGATGATTCTCGCCCTGTCCTGCCTGATTTTCCGCAGAACAGCCGGAATAAGAATGTGAGGAGGAAATGCGTATGTTAGACCCTGAGTCCAAGGAATCGTAAATGCATCCAGAGCCCGAGGGCCCCCTTTGGGGTTCAGAGAACAAAAATCCCTTACTTTCCTGTTTTCTGCACTGGCAAAGAGATCTATTACAGGAACCCCCCAGATTTTGGTAATGCAATCGAAGATGCTTTGGTTTAGTGCCCATTCCCCCTGTTTTAACCGGGTACGGCTTAAGAAGTCTGCTTTTTGGTTCTCTACCCCCTTTATATGCAGCGCAGAGAGGGATAGGAAGTTGTCTTCTGCTAAGATGAAGATCTGGAAGGTAGCCTTCATTAGGGCTTGGGATCTGGTTCCCCCCTGATGGTTCAGGTAGGCTACCACTACCTGATTGTCCGAAAAAACCCGGACATGATGCCCCTGTAGGTTGGGAAGAAAATATGATAGAGCGTGACTCACTGCCCAAAGTTCTTTTTGATTCAAAGATACCTCGTATTCTTGATCTGTCCAGACCCACTGAGTGATACTGTCGTCCAGGTGAGCTCCCCACCCCGTGGGACTGGCATCCGTGGTAACTATCCGAGATGTGTCTATCACCCATGGAACCCCCTTTGATAGGTTTTTGGGATCTAACCACCAGGCTAGGGAACGAATAGTGTTTGAATTTAGAGACATTTTTCCTTCTAGGTGTCCCCCCAGTGTAACCTGATTCCTCAGAATATCCCACTGGAGATCCCTCGTGTGAATTTGTCCCCACTGTATTGCCGGGAGACAAGCAGAAAGGGACCCCAGCAGTGACATCGCCCCTCTCAGGGTCATATGAGGGTTTGAACGAGCTCTGGACACAAGATTTAATATTTTCTGTTTTTTCTGGTCTGGAAGACAACATTCCTGTGTTATCGAGTCCAAAGTGAGGCCCAAAAACTCTTGAACCCTGGTCGGTTCTAGTTTTGACTTTTGGAGATTTAGGAGCCAACCTAACTCTGTTAGGATTTTTATCACTCTGTCGCATTGTTGGCGACAATGTTGGGCTGAGTTGCTGACAATCAGGAAGTCGTCCAGATACGGTATTATTATAATGTCTTTTTCTCTTATGTGGGCCATCATTTCCGCTACCAATTTGGTAAATATACGAGGCGCTACCGAGATGCCAAATGGAAGGGCCTTGTACTGGTATTGTTTTATTTCTCCTCCCATAACTACCGCTAGTCTGAGGTATTTCTGGGCATTTTTGTGGATGGGGACATGATAGTGTTGGATCTCAGCGACGCGTACTATCATGAAGCAATTCGGAAACAGGTTTTTTATTGTTGATTTTATTGATTCCATTTTGAAGGATTGATTTTTTACATAACTGTTTAGTTTCCGTAAATTGATTATTGTGCGGAAAGAGCCATCCGGTTTTGGGACCAAAAATAGTGGGGAAAAGAACCCTTTGCCTCTCTCCAGTAGGGGAACTTCTTGGATCACATCTTTCATTATGAGCTTTGAAATTTCTTGTTCCAAGGCCTGTTGTTGCTGAGGTGAGGGTTTTAGTGGGGTGACCACATAGTTTTGTGGAGGAAGGGAGGTAAAGTTTATTTGAAGCCCCATCTTTATCAGATCTAAAATCCAAGTATTGGTTGAAATTTTTTCCCAGGCCGGAAGGTATTGAGACAATCTCCCTCCCACCCTGGGGGAGGTGTCACTTAGGGGTTTTTTTTATCTCTTGGGGAATTACCAAAGATGAAGCCCCTATCCTTCCTTCTCCCATCATCCCATCTGTTCCGTTCCCTTGGGGGACGTCTCCGAAAAAACTTCCTACTCCGAAAGGGCCGTCTAACAAATGGTGCGGCTAGGTTAGGGAACCCCTTCTTCTTATCCCCTGCTTTTTGTAAGATGTCATCTAGGGTTTCCCCAAATAAGAATTTCCCCTCACATGGAATTGAACAGAGTTTTTGTTTGGTCTGTAGGTCGCCCGGCCAGCTTTTTAACCACAGCGTCCTACGAGCTGCATTGGACAAGGCTGCCGATTTTGAAGCAAGTTTGATTGAATCGGCTGATGAATCTGCCAAAAAGGCTGCCGCCCCTCTAATCATGGGAATTGATTCAATCATTTTATGTCTAGATATGCCGTCTTTTAGTTGCTTTTCCAAGTTATCTATCCAAATCATTAAAGATCTGGAAGTACATGCGGCTGCTATTGCAGGCCTTAGACACCCCCCTGCCGATTCCCATGCCCCTTTAAGGAAAGTATCAGCTCTTTTAATCGAGGGGATCCTTCAGGGTTCCCATGTCCTCAAAGGGCAATGCGAATTTTTTTGACACTTTGGCTACTGCTACGTCGAGTTTTGGAGCCTTGTCCCATGACGTAGAAGCCTCTTCCTCGAAGGGATATTTTCTTTTAAGGGAGGGCACGGATGAATTTTTCCTTTCCGGTTTCTCCCACTCTTTCTTAATTAATGCTTGAATATTCTCATTAAGTGGAAAGACTCTGCGCCTTTTTTGCCCTAGGCGTCTAATGGGAAGCAGTGGCGGCCTCCGCTCTCAGAATCCGAGGAGGAGGAGGAACCCTGTCTGTCTGAAGCGTCCCCCTCAGAACTAGAAGAATCGGAGTGAGAATAGGGCACAGGTGTTTTTTCCTTGACCCCTTCCCCTTTAAGAGATTTAAATGCTGTTTCCACTTCTGATCTTATTACAGATCGCAATTCAGAGGCGAAACTAGGGGTTTCTTCACACAGGACTTGTCCTATACAGGAGCCACATAATTTCTTATCCCAGTTTTCACCCATCTTGCGCAGCCACAGGTACCGGTTCTGGAGGAGGTATAGGATCCTGTATCAGATCCGAAGTCTGTGGTGTCGACTGGTTAAGCATATTGGCTTTACTCCGCGGCGTGGAATGGCTACTGGAGCGAGTGCTGCAGGTGCCTGCAGAGGACCTTTTCTTTTGGTCATCTGGCTTGCGCTGGTGGTGACGCTGACGTTGCTGCTGCTGCTGTGGTGGCTGCTGCTGCTGCTGTAAGGCCTGCACCTGCTGGAGCTGCTGGTCGCTGACCTCCATTATTAGGACCGCATGCAGCAAAGAGTGATTCCACAGCGGTGCTTAAATACTATACGCCGATTCACCCCCTCCTCCAGGGCTGCGTCCCAGGAAAGCGCTGATTCCCCTTGGATTACTGAGCATGCGCGCTCTGTCCGGGACCCGGAAGTAGTGTTCTTTATATCCGATGCAGCGGCCATCTTGGTGCTCCTTCACACACCAGGCCACCGCTCCGAATCAGGAAGTGCCTCTGCCCGAGGCACACCAGGTCCCCAAAGCCCCTACCCCAATCCGGGGAGGCGGCCGCGCTTCCCTCCGCGCACTCTGCAGCCCCATCGGACCCAGCAGTGGCGGCGTCGGACACCGCGCCAGCCATGACAGGGGCCTCCCCGCCGTCATAGGTCGACTGGTCGGCTCCGGATCTCAGGTACCATCCTAGAGGGTTCCCTGTCAGGACAGGAAACAAAACTGACGCAGGAGAGAGGTACCGCCCTTTTTATCCTGTAGGTTTCCTGTCCTGAAGGGCGGATTCCCTCTCTCTGGTAGTGCTGTCATGGGCGACTGAGAAAGAGAGGTTAAATATTTTAGTCAGGTGAGTGATGACCACTGGTGAGAGAGACTGCAGGAGATGTGAAGGAATGGGGTCACTGTTGCAGGTTGTAGGCCGAGCAGAAGAGAGGAGTTTGAGCCCGTTTCAGAAGAAGAAGAAGTTTCCAAAGATGTCTAGTTAGCTTGAGGTGCGGCAGGGAAGGGGATCCAGGCACTGAGAAGATTGAACCGAGATATCCTGATGGATGTGGTGGATTTTTTCTAGGAAATAAGTGGCCAGACCCTCACCGCTGAGGCTGGTGATGGTGGCCTGTACTTTAGGTTTCAGGAGGGAGTTTAAGGTTTCAAAAAGTCATTTTGGGTTGTTGGATAGTGAGGTGATGAGGGTGGTAAAGTAGGATTGTTTGGCCAGATGAAGGGCAGAGTTATAAGTTTTGAACATGAACTTATAGTGGATGAAGTCTTCTGCTAAGAGTAATTTTCTGCTAATCAGTGTTCCTATTGCAGAATAGGTAAAGTTGCTAACATTAATAAAACAATAAATACTTTTTTTCTGATTAGTAAGGTTAAGTTCACAAATAAGATTTTGATAAGTATTTGATGCTGCATATATTTGCTTGGGATAAATCAATGCAGCATCTTGCAGTTCCAACAGAGTCAATTTGATTTATAAAAATATGTAACCCGTCGATCATTAGGTCTTCGAAGGAAATCAGAGTATACAGGGGAAGAACATACAAGCTCCTTGCAGATATTGTCCCTTGTGGGATTTGAACCTAGAACCCCCAACGCTGCAAAGCAACAGTGCTGACCACTGAGCCAACATGCCATGAAATAAAAGGGGCGGGAGACCAGTACTGATTTTATTGTAATAGCGCCTAGATAGATTAAAAATAAAAAAAATAAAAAATTAAAGTAGAACTGGTGCAGACTAATGATTATGGGTTTCGCTCTTCTGCATTTTTTAAAAAGTTAGGTCCAACCAGGCAAGACAGTTCAGACTTTACCGAGCGTGCATCAAACTTGGGTTTCAAATACATAAACCTGCCATCAAGCCAATTTGCAAAAAATATTTCACCACAAAGATAATAAAAAAATAAATAAATATTGCACCATGATATTACATTCAGGCAGTGTGTCACAAATCATGATGCAACTTCTTTTCTCTCAAATACGGCAAATTACATTATTTTATTATTACCAAAGGTTGATTACATTTAAATTGGCTGTAAAACTCCTACCATTTACTCCAGTGTGTGTAAAGTACCTTCAGCTAACATTCTGGAACAGATTCAAGTCTTGAAAAGCACCAGCTGTTGGATTTACAAGCACAAACCTTACACTTAAGACTTTGAAAAGTGAGTTATTTAAGTGTTCTGTGTCAGGTAGTACCAGCCTGTACATATCCATACCACCAAGCCCACATTCTTCCGCAATAAATTTGCATTCACTTGGGGCTTTTATACGCATATATAGAACTCTTCCAGCTATACAAAGTCTGATGCTTATCGATAAAATGTATATACCCTGTGCATTTAATCTGACTTTCATTATGGGCACTTCATAAAAATGCCATGCAGTGGACAAGTGATGACACATTGCAAGAAAACACAAGGAATCCCTGCAAAGCTTAAATTAGTTTCCCCACCACCACACTTTCTTATTTATAGAGTGTGGTCCAAGGGCAGTGTGTAAATCAGATAAACTATGACATGAAATCATCCTATCTGGAGACTATATATAGTCATCGCGGAGGACTGCGTGACAAAGAAATGAAAACCCTTAGTGAAGCAAGACTTGTTTCCATGTAAATCACTGTGCAGAACCCCGAGAGGCCATTGTTCAAATTCAATAGCAAAAGCCATCCACTATTGCCATTCCCCTGGATCCAGCGTTAATTAAGGACGACTTTTTACCATAAATCAGCCCTGGTGTTTTTACAGCTTAATTCAGCATTAAGTACACATATTTAAAGAAAAATAAAAGTAATTGATTAACTACGGCAGGCTTTCCGAGAGGTGTAGAGGGCATTTTCATCCATAGATAGCTTAGAAATAGCAAACTGGAAGAAAAGTTAAAAACAACCCATTAAAACTCCCCCATGCATCAGTAATAATTTAAATCAGTGAACACCTCACATAAAACTTTCAGTGTAGGCCACATACACCATTCATTTAAAACACATATCAACAGGTGGTGGCAATGTAAGATCCAATTTCCTTTTTTAAAAGCAGTTGTAAAATGATGTGCCATAGGAACAATGATGATTTGCAGTCTTCATTTGATATAGTTTCTATGATGCGATTATTTATAGCCAACCTCCCCCGGTGCACGTTACTGCCAATTTTCAGATTTTAAACTAAACTTTCAGCGATTTTCTAATTTCCTTAAACACATCTAAATTTTATTAAATTACATTTTGAGAATGGGCAACAGCGATGGCAGAAGGAGGGCTTCAATGAGTAATCGGTCTCCAGAACTAGCCTGGAACCTGTGGTTTTCCAGCGGTAGCAAAACTACAACACTGTAGGTATGTACACAGATTTTTTTTATCTTAAAAGGCGTACAAAAATAAATAAAAAAAAAGCCATGGAGCTTTTCAAAACAGAAAACACTTCAGGAACTCCTTTGGGAGTTTTTTTTTACCTGAAGTTTTTTTTTTTTGCAGCTTTTTGATTTGGAGTGGATATCATCAGAATACACAAGAAAGCAGTGACATGCACTCCACCTTAAAAAAAAGAGAAAAAAAAAACCCAAAACACCCTTATATGAACAGTAAAGTGGATTTCTCAGAAAAGAATTAGAAGCAGATTTGCCAACCGAACAAGAATTCTTGGACAGTAGGTATATGAAAACTTGGCACTCAAAAGGATGAAATGAAGCTAATATTTATTCATGCAATCCAATTTATCCAGAAAGCTTGACATTTGGGCCCCAAATCCAGACCTTTATCAAAAAGGTGTGGATTCCTGGGGTGGCTGTGAAAGAAAAAAAAAGTGAGAAGTGCTTTGGCGGGTGCATTTGAAACCCCACACAAGCACAAACTCATCAATACGGAGTGCTGTAAATCATCACCTACTAGAAATTCCTAGAGATTATATATACTGTATACTAGATGGAGGCCCGACGCGATGGCGGTAATGTCATGATGGGGGCAGGCTTTGCAGTGTGGAGAATCTCCCCCCCCCATGTGCTCACCCACCTATCCACTCTCTCTTTCCCCATGTGCTGACTTCTCTCTTCTGTGCCCTCTTCTTTGACCTGTCTACCCCATGTGTTATATTATCAACCAATGTATCAAAAAAGTAAGAGGCACTTCTACACACAATATCACAAAATTCCCATCTTGCATAATATTCATGGAAATATGAAGAGATCCCAAATGCAATAAGTATAAGAAAAATAACTTATTTAGTAATACATAAAACTAATTAAAAAGCAAAATTACTGTCAAGGGACACCGAACAGATTAAAACACCAAATAGTAAACTGAAGTTAATGATATGAGGGATATTCTACATTAACAATCATAATGCAGACAAAATAACACTGCTGTGCCTATGAGATGCAATTTATGAGGCACCACAGATATCTTAAGCAATTAGAACGGTGTTAACTGCCATCTGATTAACATATATACTCCCTATGGAGCGCCCCGCCTAGGCCGTGGGGTACTCGGCACCGGTCGCTCATAAGGGGGATGTCACGGTGGCTGCGACCCGGTCCGTGGCTTCCAATTAAAGGGGAATGGTCTTTTAAGGGGAATTGTGGTAAAGTCTGTCGTGACACCACCTGTGGCGTTCGATCAATAGGGGGACCGATGCTGCTTTAAAGGTTAAAGGGGTACTCTGGGGGAGGGATGTTGTCACAGAAATGATGGTAACGCTTCCCACAGGTGAAGCGGGGTCCCAGGTGTGTGGTGATGGTGTATGTCGACAAATAAGTGGAGGACACAAGTTGTAAAGTCTTTACCTGGTTTACTTGGAGGCAATTGGGGAATCCCTCTCCCAGTGAGGTCCGTAAGCCTTTCCAACTAGCGCTGTCCTATGGAGGTCTCTGCTGCTTGAAGCTGTTTAGCAAAGTCCTCTTTTCCCCCTGTCCCAAGACAGGTACCTGCACGATTGGCAGCTTGAGCCGTCTTACAGGGACTTTATCATGCCCCAGGCTCTTCAGGTGCTGCTGCGTCTCAGGTTTGGTGTGGGCCAGTCACAAAGTTCTTAGTCCTCCCAATCCTCAATGAAGATATTACCTGTAACAGGTGCTGTGTGTCCCTTCGGCGTCCCCTCATCTTGAGGCTCGTTTCGCCAACAGCTTCTTCCAGAGGCCCATGTGCTATATGCATTGTTTTTGTCCCAGCAATGCCATTTCTCTTCAAGAGTCTCATTTGCCTATTGTTGTGTTCGACGTTGTGCCTTTGCTGCTTTCTTTTCATTGTCATAATTTTTAGGATGAGCCATGTTGGCTTTGATATTTGCTTTTTAAAAGGGGTTTTCCCACGAACGAAAGATCATTTTAAAACCTGTCTGTGTCTGACCGTGTATAGAACATATCACAGCTCCTGGGCGGGGGGGGGGGGGGGGGGGGGAAGCAAGAGACAATACTGACATTACAGCAGGAGATCAGAGGATGCATTTTGTGAGGTAAAATATTGTTTAAAAACAGTCAGTGAAATATTTTACCTGACAAAATGAATCCTCTGTGATCCTCTGCTATAATGTCCGTAATATCTTTTGCTTCCTCCCTTGCCATGGAGATGTGGTATGCTCCATACACGGTCAGACACAGACAATTTTTAAAATGAACTTTCGTTCTTGGGAAAACCTCTTTAATGTGACCGGCTTCCTCTGCTTGTAGACACGTCGCGCATCTGCCGCCAGGATCAGCCGAATGAATCACTGTGCCTGTGTGAAATTCACGCAGGTGCAGCAAATCAGACCGCTGCCATCTTTGGGCAGACAGATACCGGTGGTCACATTAAAACTGCGCATGCGCTTCTCCTGTACAAAGATGGCAGCGGTCAGTGAATCATTCGGCGGATCCCGGCAGCGGCGTGTTCGCGACGGTGTTCCGCTGGTGGTACCGCGCAAGAGGCTGCTTATGGCAGAGAGTGTGAGTGTGTTATGCTGGTGGCACCATGCAAGAGCCTGGTATCACCAGCAGTTTCCATATAAAGACACCCATCACTTGGGTGTCCCAATATGGCGGTCGGTGAACTTCCGCCGCTTGGAATTCTGGGATCCGGACAGAACAGGACGTGAAGAAATTACAAGGTGAATATATATCAACTCTATTGATGAACTGCTGGTGCACGGTGTCAGTTGTTAGCATGTGGCGCCTTGAAGGCTATAAAAAGCTTCTTACAGTCTGATCAGAATGGTAAACCAAGAACCTCATGTTTAGTTTTGTAAATTTTTACCTAGTGGTATTAGGTCAACATATGATTTTTCAATGCGTAGTCCTTTTCTTTTTTTCTACAGCTCAGCAAGTCTAGATGAGTTTTCAACAAGAATACTTACCAAAAATTAAACACACACACACACACCTCTCCTCAAATAACACTGTCTGTCTGAATATAGCCTAGCATGCAGGGTCCGCCAATTTACTGTCCGCAATATAATGAGGGCATTTTGCTAAGGAATTTAACTACCGTATGTAGTTCATCCATTGGACCACCATAGACTATAAATGACCGGGTGATCTACCTTCTACTCTGCAGTGATGTTCTAAAAGTCACTGCATAGTAGAGCAGCTGCAGAACATCGGGCAAGAAACGGCTGTCCGACATAGCCAGAATCCCAATAGAGAAGGCGGAGAAATCCTTAACATTTTTGCCTTTACTATCCCTGTATACACAGTGCTGAACAAGCATGGTGTATACAAAATAGGAAGCACTGTTAGCATATCCACCACCGGATACAGTGATCACATGATTGCTGGATGTAGGGAACCCTGACAGCAACAACAAGGCAGAATGCTTTATTTCTGCAGCCGTGGCAGGCAAGCTGCTTATAAACAAAGACTGGGGGTACCATCAGAAGGTCTGTGCTGGACCGTTGAGGAAAAGAAGAATTTAGTATAAATTTGGCATTTTACAGCATTCGTTGCAGTTTTTTAAGGTTTTATTTGGTGTGAATGGGGGGGGGGGGGTCAAGCAGCTTTTAGGTTAATGGATTAATTTAAAAAAAAAAAAAAAAACAATCAATTCACGTTTAAAAGAACAAATGCAATACCTGGAGCTTGCAGACATGCATGTTCTTATGACCATCCAACCCCACTCAAATAGAACAGATTTGTGAATACACCACAACACCTTCGTTCTATGGAGCGCTCTTCAATCCTGTAGACCGCAGCACAATCTCGGGTGGATGGGAGAGATTTCCAGGACAAGTTCATCTTGAAAGCCTTTAATATCTAGTGTGCAACACGCAAAACCTGCACATCTACTTTTTTGTTTTAGTTTTTAAAAGACAGGAAAAAAAAAGTTATGATTTTGCCCATTTGCTATCTGGTAGGCCTTCCATGTGTATCCCACAAAACAAACCGCAAGTTTGTTTTTGGAGTACAGTCAGTTTAGAAATAAAGAACATCTGTTTGCCCTTTAGCAACATCAGATTTTGTTTTATGAAAGAAACTATATACAGTTTAAGAGGCATACAAAATCCATTGCTCTGCACCAAGATAGTAGGCACCTGTAATAAGTGTACCATGAGAGGAAGCATACGAACCTTTCTTTCAGAACACGCATGCTTCCTGTTAGTTAATATTCTAGGAATCCTAGGAAAATCATTACATTGTTCAGGAATGCAGATATAATTATCTATAGAGAGAAAAATCAGTAAAAGGAGCTTGTGGCTGGTATGGGGGAGGGGGATCAGGCTACATTTAAGATCTCTGTAATAAGGGGTTGTCTAATTCTTTGATTAAAAAAATAAAATTATGTTACATATACAGCATTGGGTATTGGATCAGCAGACAAAATAATAAATTTAAAAAAATAAATGGAAATCACAGACAAAAATAAGTCACCTTAACAGGCCGGGGTCACAATTGCGAGTGCAATGTGAGTCTCACGCATCAATACCTGGCACCAGAGCATTCAGCTGCATAAAAATACATGCAGCTGTACACGCCGGTTCCAAATGCCGGCGGCAGTGTTGGGTATTGATGCGAGTCTCTCGCATTGCACTCGGAAGTGTGACCCTGGCCATAAGGTGCAACCCATCCTTTAAATAATGATGCTACCAATAATATCTATAAATCTGCAATCCAAATGTTGTTGTCAAACAAATGCACTACTAAAAAAAACAAAAAAAAAAAAAAAAACAGTAATTATTCAGTAATGCTCAAGTTAAAATGCTGGCGAGTCGCGACATAAAAACAAAACATTCCATTCAAAATGATCAAGGGGGATCTCAGTCTAACTAGGATAAAAGTCCTCAGAAAAAAGCAGGAATATCTTGATAGATTAATCCAAGAATTCAGATGATGATTGAAAAGATTGATTTTATTCAAATAATAACCAGTCATACAAGATGCCAACGTTTCGGCCTAAAGGCCTTTTTCAAGGCTCATTATCTGTCGAGGTCGATTCAAACAGCGGCTGTATCCGTATTCCTTTACTTCTCACCGACCAGTTCCTTTGCTGCCATCATACAGATAATGAGCCTTGAAAAAGGCCTTTAGGCCAAAACGTTGGCATCTGGCATCTTGTATGACTGGTTATTATTTGAATAAAATCAATTTTTTGAATCATCTGAGTTCTCGGATTAATCTATCAAGATAAAAACAAAACAAGCATACAAAGTGAAAAGAAAGTATATGTGTAATCAGACAGACAACGGAACATCAACTAGTAAATGATGGCAGTAATTGTAGAGTGTGGGAGAAGGACAGTGTGGCATTTTCTCTCTATGCAGGTAGATATTGATGACCTATCCATCACTCAACTGAATAGCAGGGGGGAAAAAAAAAAAATAAAAAAATAAAGTGAGATCCACTAAGCAGGGTGCAGAGCAGCGCTGTTTCTCTGCTGAATGTAAACAGCTGATCTGTGGGGTGCTCGGTGTTGGAGCCTCAATCTGATATTGATGACCTATCCTCTGGAAAGCCAAATATCAAAAGTAGTGGAGAACACCATGAGGGTATGTTCACACGTATTCTGGAGGACTGCGGATTTTTCCGCAGCGGATTTGGAAAAACTGCAGTGCAAAACCACTGCGGTTTTTCCTGCGGATTTATCGCGGTTTCTACTGCGGATTCCGCTGCGGCTTTACACCTGCAGTTTTCTATTGGAGCAGGTGTAAAACCGCAGTGGAATCCGCACAAAGAATTGACATGCTGCGGAATGTAAACTGCTGCGTTTGTGCGCGTTTTTTCCCCGCAGCATTTGCACTGCGGATTTCATTTCCCATAGGTTAACATGGTACTGTAAACTCATGGGAAACCGCTGCGGATCCGCCAGAGCTTCGCTGGATCCCAGGGGTGAGTATATAACTATTTTTTACTTTAATTTTTTTAACAGGGATATGGTGCCCACACTGCTGTATACTATGTGGGCTGTGTTAGATACCACGTGGCTGCTGTATACTACATAGGCAGGGTTATATACTGCATGGGCTGTGCTATATATTACATGGCCAGTGTTATATACTGTGTGGCCTGTGTGACATACTGCGTGGCTGCGATATACTGCGTGGGCTGTTATATAGTACGTGGCTGTGTTATTTACTGCGTGGCCACTGTTATATATTGCGGGGCCTGTATTAACGCATTGGGTATTCTACAATATGTATGTATATAGCAGCCACATAGCATATAGCACAGGCCACAGAGTATTTGTCTGCTATATACTACATGGCTCCTATATACTACGTGGCCTGTGCTATATACTATGTGGCTGCTATATACATACATAAATGCATATTCTAGAATACCCGATGCGTTAGAATCGGGCCACCATCTAGTATGGTCTCTAAGAGACTTGTGCCTAAAGCTCAGCAATTATGCCACAAAGTAAAGTTTCAGCTACAAAGTTACAATAAAATACATCACATTTTGCATTGCAGATCCTGCTAGTCATATCAAATATGTTAGCCCTGATTATTTGCATGAATGGAGCAGACATGGTTCTCAAAAAAACAATTTGAAGACATTTGGTGCAATTTGTAGACACCATAACACAAGAAAGGGGGAGGTCAGTGCTGTTTGTTTTCTTAGCTACAGGGGGCAAACATTTGAATAACATGTATAACATACAAGTGTTTTAGCATGCTTGGCTTAGAATTTGATTGATTGTTTAATTAAACTTTTTACACAACTTTCATAGAAGAATGAAGTATAAGCAAAGGTTGCTGCTTGGCTCTGACTTGCAAACTCAGCGGTAGGACAAACTTTTGTGCAGTGGATTTGTGAATAGATGGATTTGCTCTATAAAATCCCAAAAATATAGTTATATTGTAATTTTGAGAATACTACTTTATTAATATACCACGTAGAAAAAGTTTATTTACACCAGTTATGTGGTAGGGAGTTAGATCAAGCATCTCTTAGGCAAAAAAGAACAGTGCTCTAATTACTGCTGGCCACATTTATTAGGCCTCATAAATATTGCATATCCAGGAATAATCTGATCTTTAAGGGAGCAGAGAACAAGAGTTGGCCATGTAGAATTCAGGGCTGTGGAGTCAGTGGCCATTTTGGTGGAGTCGGTATTAAATGGACAAACTCCTAAAATATATAATAAATTGGGTTCAGTAGTACAATGCAGGATGTGCTGTAAATGTCTTTATAAGATGCTGGGACAGTTATGAAATGCCCTATAAAAGTCTGTTCTGTTCCTGATCTAAGCTTTTAGCTGAGATGAATCTGTGCTGCACTTTATGCACATGCTCAGGAGTGACCAGTGCTGTCGGGTCGGAGTCAGGAAAATTGATGAGTCGGAGGTTTGGCTTACTGACTCCACAGCCCGGGTAGGATTCTAACATTCGTGAATTCATGTTTTCAAGAACATAACACGTGAAAGAAGGAGCAAGTAAGAGAGTGAAGATCAATCATGTATGCTTGGCCTTCTAAAGGTATTAACAGTGTAATTTATATAATGTGTGATACTATCAGTCAAGAAATCTGCACCAAAGTCCACACATGAATTAGGCTAGATTCACATTGCGTTAGTGCAGTCCGTTCAACGCATACGTTAAATGGACTGTGTTAACGCAAGTGCCGAAAAAGATCGCGTTTATGCGATCGCGCAAGCGCAGATGCTCTATCTGTGCTAGCGGTGACGGACCCGAAAACGCTGCAGACTGCGTCCAAGGTTCAGTCACAGAATGACGGCACATCGCTAATGCATGCCGATTATGACATGCGTTAGCGATGCGCTACATAATGGCAGTTAATGGGTGCACTAACGCATCCGTTACATAGCGTTAGTGCCGCTATGTAACGGATGCAGTCAGCGCATTGCCATTAACGCAATGTAAAGCCAGCCTTAGGCTATGTGCACACATTGCGGATTTTCTGTGGCTCCGCAGCGTTTTTTGCAGTGCAGAAACGCTCCAGATCCGCAATTGATTTATAGTACAATGTAAATCAATGAGAAAAAAAAAAAAAATGCTGTGCACACTTTGCGGAAAATCCGCTGTGGAAACGCTACGGTTTAAAAGAAGTAGCATGTCACTTATTTTTTTTGTGAATCTGCAGCGTTTTTGTACCCATTCCGTTATAGAAAACCGCAGGGGTAAAAAAACGCAGCAAATCCGCAAGAAAACCGCAGCAAAAACACAGAAAAAATGCTGCGGAACCGCACAAAAAAAATGCGACATATCCGCAGGTGCGTTTTCTGCCAGGAGAGGCAGAATCCGCAACGTGTGCACATAGCCTAAAGCTGCTTATTTACCCTGCTGCAATTAGTGCAACTCCAAAAAGGTATATGCAATGTACCTATGGCTTGTTGAGATTTATTTTCTCAACTTTAGTGGGGGGGTTAAAACAGATTGAAGTTAAAAAAAACAGGTTTAGGGTTTGTTGACACGTTGCCTTCTTGCATCATTTTTATGCAAGTTAAAAGCTGCTTTTTACCATACCAACAAAAGCTATGAGAGTTCATAAATTTCATACAAGATTGTTGTTTTTTTCCCCCCAGACTCCAGTGGAAAGCAATTCAGCTTTTTTTGTTTTACCTTTTTAACCATACAAAGCAATCAGCGTGCAAAAACTCAACCATGCGTTTTTAGTGAAGAAAAATAACTTAAACATGTAAAAATAGACAAATGACAATCTACACCAAATATGTCAGAAGGTTTTTTTTTTTCTTTTTTTTTTTTTTTTTAAACACATTGCCAAGTGAACAGGTTTTGGCTGTCGAAAATGAAAAAAAAAAATGCAACGTGTGAACATGGCCTCACTGTAAGCTTTAAGCCCGAAGACAAGTTGAGTGCTTAATTCCGGGGAGAGATTGGGTAGCTAGCCAAAGTAAAACAAAATGTGACCGTTTGTTCAGTAGCCAAAATGACTACTTTTAAAGAAAATTTGTGCACCTTCCCAGTGTTGTGGAGAGAATTTGCAGATCTGCTAGATAGCAAATGGGTAGAAGATCAACCTTCCACCAAAAGTGTGTATTGTCTTGTAGACACAGTGGTATATTGAGCCTTCAGACATGTTGTTGAAAGCCCTCCATCCACCCATTTGTGTACTGTGATATGGTCGGGGACCAGACAGCAGCATTTTTGCCAAACCCAATATTAAAATGGAGAAGATCTTCCTGCATTGCAATAGTGAATTCCACAGCGTACATATGCATATGAAATCCACATTGACAGTCAACTTATGCTGCAAATTTTCTCAAGTGTGTGGATAACATTTTGTACAATCTCTTGCTTGTAGTGTAATCCGCAGCTGGTTTTCTGTTCTGAATATTTGCAACCTGAAAGAACATACCCCAGGGATATATTCACACTCAGAGCAGATTTGCTGGGGGAAAAAAAAAAAAACCACCAAGATTGCACAATCAGTTCTATTTATCTGAATAGGGTTCTCAACATGCACAAGGATTCCTAAAAGCCCCATTTTAACAAATGGAGCAGTTGCAAAATGTCTGCAGCAAGTTTGCTGAAAATGAAAATACCCTTTTACAATAGGTAACATTACTTCTTGAAATACACAAATCATATAGGCTAGATTCACACATACAATTTTGATATGTGGGAAAAAAAAAAACTAATACATTCTAGGAGTGGACATTATCAGTCTGTTCTTCAGACTTTCTTCCCTTTGCATTCACTCCTGGTTTTAGCTTCAAAAACTTGATATGAATGCAGCCTTAGGGCTTGTTTTCACTTGCGAGGAATACGTCCGTGTCTCGCATGTGGAAACGAAGCTCTGGTGCCGGCACTCCGGAGCGGAGCGTGCAGCTCCATGTGTTGCTATGCGGCCGCACGCTCCGCTCTGGAGTGTCGGCACCAGAGCTTCGTTTCCACATGTTAGACACGGACGTGTTTCTCGCATGTGGAAACAAGCCCTAAGGCTGCGTGTCCACGTTCAGGATGGCCGGCGGTATCGTCGGAGCGGCTTAGCCGCTCTGCGGTAAGCCCCGCCCCCTTTCTGGGACGCGATGATGCCGGATGTGTTCACAGCACACATCCGGCATCATCGCTCCCCACCATAGGGCCCTGTGCTATATCTTGCGGCGACGGAGCGTCGCCGCAAGATATACGGACATGCTGCGATCTGAAAAGACGCGCAGCATGTCCGGAGTCGCAGGGCCGCCGCGTGCGTGTTACCACGCATAGTGGAGACGGGATTTCATTAAATCCCCTCCACTATGCTGTAACATCTGGACGCTGCGTGTTAGACGCTGCGGCTCTATGCAGCGTCAAACACGCAGCGTTTACTGCACGTGGACACATACTCTTAGGCTGCCGTCACACTATCAGTATTTGGTCAGTATTTTACCTCAGTATTTGTAGCCAAAACCAGGAGTGGGTGATAAATGCAGAAGTGGTGCATATGTTTCTATTATACATTTCCTCCATTTGTTCCACTCCTGGTTTTGGCTACAAATACTGATGTAAAATACTGACCAAATACTGCTAGTGTGACGGCAGCCTAAGGCTGTGTGCCGATGATGAGTTTTAGGTGCTCTATATTCTCCTTGCTACACAGGGAAGAGAAAGAGAAAGAAAAAAAACAGCATATTACAGTTCCAGCAAAATGGATGGGACTTCTAGAAATCTCATGCTTACTGTGTGTTATTTTTTACTCAGTGTAAGCTGACCTGCAGTGCATGCTTCAAATCCGCAACATGTAAAAAATTATTTCAAGTATGCCAAGTTTTATGTATGGCTTGCAGTAGCTGCAGAAAATCGGCATGTAAATATATATGTTTTCATTGTGGTTATGCTGCAAAAACACACACACAGAAAAAAAAAAAAAAAAAAAAAACAACAACATGTAATCCGCTCTCGATTCCATCAGTAAAGTTTTTTCAAAGGCAAGTATCAAAAACATAGCAGCTTTATTTAAAAAAAATGACATGGCAAGTAGAGACAAAAAATATGTGCAGAAACGAGCAAAGTAAAAAACAAAAAAGTTTAAAGTTCATCAAGGGAACTAAGCCCCAAACCTTCACTACCGGAATTCTGTTAAGGGCTCTTTGACAGACGTGATAATTGGTCCATCAGAGTCAAGACAGAAAAAAGTCAAAACCGCACCCTTTTTTTTCTTAAAGGGAACCTGTCACCTGAATTTGGCGGGACTGGTTTTGGGTCATATGGGCGGAGTTTTCGGGTGTTTGATTCACCCTTTCCTTACCCGCTGGCTGCAATATTGGATTGAAGTTCATTCTCTGTCCTCTATAGTACACGCCTGCACAAGGCAAGATTGCTTTGCGCAGGCGTGCACTATGGAGGACAGAGAATGAACTTCAATCCAATATTGCAGCCAGCATGCAGCCAGCGGGTAAGGAAAGGGTGAATCAAACACCCGAAAACTCCGCCCATATGACCCAAAACCAGTCCCGCCAAATTCAGGTGACAGAGTCCCTTTAAGGTCTCAGCGGACACAAGGGCGCATGTCCAGAGCCAGGGAGCCCATCCCGGACAACGTATCAAGACTTCAGAGAAAAGAAAAAAAAAAAAAAAAACGACAGCGCCACAATGGATGGTGAAAAAATAGAGACTCACATTTATGCTGCCTTCTGTAGCAACATTTCGGTCAACAGACCGAAACGTCGCTACAGAAGGCAGAATAAATGTGATAATTGGTCCAATCTTATATCGCAATGCAAGGACTGGACGCGCATCTCCCGAGTGCGACAGCTCCATATATTTCAAGGAGGCGGTTATACTCAGATCGGGATATGTGTGGCTATTCAATGCATCACGATTCAAAATAAGAACGTAGATCATGGATGTCTGAAAAAACCTTAACTGAGGTGTTGCGGTATGGCTGGGTTCACATCGGAATTAAGAATTCCCCTATTCTGCACTGTATTCAAAACAGGAAAAATGAATTACTTACGTCAGGAAAGGATCAGTGCACAAGACTGACACCAGTAGTGCCAGATGCATCCTGACTAACTTAAAATGGGGTTAGATTTCTGTAATGGAGGTTTTTTAATTTGTAAGAGAGGTGCTACATGCCTCTCCACTTGTTCCGGTAAGAATAATGGAATCTGCGACAGACCGTGCCAACACAGATGTGAACCTAGTCTAAAGCATATCAAGCGGCACTTTTATACCCTACTAAAAATGTAGCTGTACACAATTTTGGGCCATGGTCTAGTGAGGACTCAAGGTTCTTTTTGTTGGCTCGAGTTCCAGGACATCTACAGCATGTGCAGAAGACTTCGACAACTTTCTTGCACGTAAACCATTGTCAGGTCATATAGCAATACAAATAGAGGTGGGGCAACAATCTCGCTAACGCTTAATCATATAAAATATTGTTTTATAGGCTTGTTGTTCTTAGTAGAAGTATCTAAATTAAGCACAGATTAATTTACATTAAACTAAGCTGCAAAAACAACCAGCATAATTGAAAACATTCCTAGGCTCTGGCGTCCCACCAAGTTTACACGAGCTGACAAATGGAGGAGAATCTTTTTTTCGTCCAAATTAGACAATTATTTTCAGCACTTTATTGACAGTTCTATTCTCTATATCCATCTTAAAACGGACTCCTATAGGGCAAGTTTACATATGGCAGATTTGCTACGGAAAATTCTGCGATGGATCCAGTCACTGGAAAGTTCTAGTCACATGCTGCAGCAACTGTTCTCCAATATGGAACAGTCTTCAGCTATAGAAACTTCTGCAACAAAATGGCCATACTTTGTGAATTTAAGACTGCACACTGGCAATATATTATTATTATTATTATTATTATTATGGTCGTGAGATTATGACCAAGAAAAAAAAGAGAATTGAAGGATATAGCCAGGGCAAGTTTTGTAGGATGCGAGGAATTACAGATAGAACCCCCATATAAGATCCATGCAGGTCCTCCTGCTGTTTATGTGACAGAATTATGTTCAGTGTTGAAAACACGAAAACGCATAATTACTGAAGAGTTAAAACCACCATTGTAGTATTAATCAGGGACATTTTTCACCCAGATGGTAGAAATGCCTATCAGCATGTAAGGGGCATGAATGGTCGGATTAATTACAGCTACCCCTTGCAGCCTCACATTCTTTTTAAAGTGCACCAATAAATATCCATTTGAGGTTAATTTAATGCAATCCTGGGCAGTTATCATGTACTACATGTGTCGCCAATTCTAGTCATTATTCAAAGTGTAAATTCACACAGAAAAAAAAAAAAAAAAAAAGTCTGCAAAAGTCAAATGTCGCTATTCAGAATTCTTAGCCTCTCAGTCCCCAAAGGCTATTCCATGTTGTGGCAAGCAGGTTGGACTAATAATTTTTTTTTATTTTTTTGCTTGGAGCAAATGGCATTCAAACCAACTCCTTTAAAGTTCAAATAATATCAAGTGACATTAGAAAATTAGCATGAAAAAAAAAACCCTCATAACTATGGTAGTTGCTAGATTTTTGCCTTTTTCCACAACAGGGGAAAAAAAAAAAAAAAAAAAAATTGTGAAGAATTTAATTGGGCTCCAAATTACACCTTGAAAATGCTCAGTCAGTGCACGACAAGCCTTTCAGTAGAAACATTTTCAAAATGTGCCATATTTTAGACCATCATTTGATGACAGCTAAAAGTTAGATTTTGGCCTTCTATAATAGTCAGAATTGTACGCGCATTACAGGTCCTATTTTCTAATGGGTTGTTGGAGGAAGAAAAATATATATAAAAAATTAAAACTATATTAACAGCCATTTCCCCTTTTGAATAAATTAAATTGTGTCGGTATGATTTGGGGTACTTTCACATATTAGAATGCGGACACATACTTAGCCAAAACTAGCAATGGAAGTAACATGGGTTACATATGGGTTACATATAACACTTGCACCCCTTGTATAATTTGGACTCCTAATTTTGGCTTAAAAACAAAGAAATGTTAAAAATAACCTTAGTGCAATATCTCATGATAAAGACCCTTATCGTTTTCTTACTGTCAGATCAGTTATTGGGTTTTTTTTTTTTGTTGGTTTTGTTTTTAGTGCCAAGGTGCATAATACATAAACCATGGAAAATACAACAAAATTTGGTCATTTGAGCTAAAAAAAAGGGGAGTAAAAATAGATTGTAGCAGTGTAAAGCACAACATAATATAACGGTGCTTTATAATAATCAGGACACTTTATTAAGACGCATTCATCTATTGTAGAATGATTGGTTTTTCTCTGTACATTGTGAAAGCTCAGGAAACACATTAGGCAACGAGCGGGGTAAACATGGCATGCCACCTTACAAGGCAAGCGTTTAATACAAGTTATATCTGTAATAAGCACCTTAGGGTATTTAGAATAGAGTGGATTTTATTATAATAAAAATACCAATATATTGCTATTAACATAAAAAAAAAAAAAGTTCTTACAAAGATTAGTAATGTGGGAGGAGAAGGGGGTGGCCGCATTTTTTGTGTTTTTTGTCCCAGAGTTCATTATTTGCACCATTATCAATACACTGAACAATGTGATGTGATTGGTGCTTTCTTACTCCTATAAATAATTAAAATAAAATATAAAGGCCTAATTTTATTTTAACGGCTTTCTAGCTGCCTAGTATAGAGAAATGGATGAGGTTCAAGAACTTGAAGACTATTTTGATGAAAACCTATCTGTAAGTTAAAATTATATCCTATTGTCTGCATAGCTCAAATAAATATGATCTAACATATAATTTATAGTCCAGATAATCAGATTTTAAATAGACCTCTAATTTTGTTCTGCATTCAGTAATGGATTGACAATCGGGGTCAGGAGGGAAGGATCAGATTTTTGGGGCTTACGGTGATACATGCCCCATCTCCTTTATCATCTCCCATCCTGCGGTTGAACTGGATGGACATGTGTCTTTTTTCAACCAAGTATATAACAGTAACTGAAAAGTCTACCAATATAAAATAAAGCAGATGTGCTTCCATACTCTGGCCTCCTTAGTACAAGTTTGCATTTGATATAAAATGTTTACATTATTTTCTAATGAATCTCTAAAATTCCTAATGGCTGCATGTGATATCATAGCAATATTTGACTTTTAGCGGTTATGAAACTACAAGTTCCAGAATGCAGACAGTGTAAGGAGTCATTCTGGTACTTGTGGCTCTGCAGATTTAAAAAAAATAAATAAATAATAAAAAAAAAAAATTATTAAGTACCATAAATGATTGAGAATATATGAATTCCTACAGCATGCTGGGATTTGTAGTTTCACAACAGACATTACAAAAAAAGAAAAAACAAACTGTAAATGAAGATGAAAATACATAATGTTATTTTTTTTTTTAATCACTGAAGCTACATCCTACTTACACAAGATTCCTTCCTTCATGAGTGACATCTTCATACAATAGAGTAAAGCGGATAAGTAATATTACATAATAGCATCCCCCCCCCCCAGACTTTCCCCACTGCCTAACCCCAAAAACAATTTACTGCCCACTATTGGGATATCCGCACTTTGAAAATAAAAAACAAAAAAACACCCACTATAGATTTACATAAAAAATTGGTAATAAAAAATAATATAGAATGACCATACAAATACACATTTTATTCAGGATTTGGGAGCGTCTGTATTTATTTATTTTTTTTAAATCTGCAGATCTGTTGGCTTAGCACAACAAAAAGAAAACTAGTTTAAGAAACTGGACATATAGGACTGAATATATAAATGCATGTCCCTCTTTGCCTATGCATAACTGTAAATAAGAGATATATATATATATATATATATATATCTCTACAGCAAAAGTCACTGCAACAAAGTCCTATTAAACAGGTTGCTACACAATGATAAAACTATAGACAAAATGTAAGCAGAGCATGACAAACAATTAATGTGTGTGCCCTAAAATATAGATTGAGTGGCAGAAAATTCTGCAGCTTTCTGAAAAGTAGAGAATACCTTCAGAGTGCACACATAGCTGAAGAGCAGGGATCTCTGGAGGGACACATTACATAACATGATAAAAGTTGTTACTACACATATTGAAGGTCCCAGTGTTATTAGAAATAAATGCAGCTGAACCTCAGGTTCCTTTCTAGGATTGCCCAGTGAAGTTGTGGTGACCCAGCTGCAGTGAGTGAGGAGGGATGGCTGGTTCAGAGCCTATCTATAGTAATCGCAGCTGTGCTGGTGTGTAATGGAGGAGATCCAGACCCTTCTCACAAGTGTCCCAGCAGAAGGGCTCCTTACCTTGGTGTGCTTGACCTCCAGGTTTGTGGTGGGTGAAGGCAGAAGATGTAAAGAGGCCATCAGAGCTGCAGGGTCTGTCTTCACTTCTCCAGGCATCTCTATTTTACTGGAAGTCATAGCTGGATACTGGTAAATGAGGCTTTTGGTTAACCCCCCTCTTCCTCTCTGGATCTTTTCAACTGACCTAATATTTGTTTGTGGTGGAGGGAAGATGAGTGTTCTGGCTATTTTGCTCCTTTCCTCTGTATATAGGCAGGTGTCAAGCTGGGTCCTCTCTTATTGGACATAGGGGAAGGAGCAGGGGGGGCTGGTCCATCCTATGATGATATAATTACACACGTCTATTTACATAAGCCACTCAACACAAGCCTATTGAGTCACATCAGCAGTCAATGGGACTTCCCTTCTGTTAACACATTGAATGCTACACCTCCACACTCACTGGTGTCCAGGCATTGACTTACTCCATCAAGCAGTGGAAGTTTGGAGAATCCTTTTGCAGGGAGATTACCTTGC
This sequence comes from Ranitomeya imitator, assembly GCF_032444005.1. Classification (NCBI taxonomy): domain Eukaryota; kingdom Metazoa; phylum Chordata; class Amphibia; order Anura; family Dendrobatidae; genus Ranitomeya; species Ranitomeya imitator. The sequence continues at coordinate 478,513,734 of NC_091285.1, read as the reverse complement.
AGTAATTAAAAAATAATTAGCACCTCTGTGTTGTGTTCAATTCATCCATAAAAAACCCCAAAAGGGTTTAGACAAAGTGTCGCAGCCCATGAGCTCATTACCCAGACTAGCATCTCAGAATCTAATTAGATACAAACTGCTAAACAAGACCAAGGATGAAATGAGGCTCACTGACCAGCAGCCAGGACTGCAAGGTTCAGAGGATGTCAGCCCAGCAGGGATACAGAGCACTGAAGAGTTTGGACAAGGCTACTGCCTATCATGGGTGTCAACATGATTTCTAGGATCACTTTACTACCACCCCAGCAAATGCAAGCTCATATTATGTGAATTACATGTCAGAGAACTACACATCCCAGCATACAATTTCAACAAATCTGATGCTAACTAAACAAGGACATATAAGGTCCAGAAAAATGCAGAGTTGGACACTATAAAAAAAATTGAAGCAATAGCTTTATAGCAGGGGTCATCCTAATTAGTACTGCTTGTGACTAATGAATGAATTCCAAAACCAAATGATTAAAGGTCTCTAGTTATACAAGAGACAGATCTAACTCCATAACCCATAATAATTCTAAGTAATTCATGGTAATAAAGTCACATTAAATAGAAATACTTAAGGGTGGCGATTCGGCAGCAGGGTCCGTATGAGCAGACATGGCACAATTCTCAGGTAGAGATGCCTCCAGCTGGCTTCTTGGAAGCTGGGAGCTTCTGATTTCAGGTGTATTAAGTGTTATGTCATTGAATTACTCTTCTGTTCACACGTTCAGTATTTGGTCAGTATTTTACCTCAGTATTTATAAGCCAAAACCAGGAGTGGGTGATAGAAACATATGCACCACTTCTGCATTTATTATACATCTCCTCTGATCGTTCCACTCCTGGTTTTGGCTTATAAATACTGATGTAGAACACTGACCAAATACTGAATGTGTGAACATGACCTCGGGGGCTGTGTTCCAGTGATGAGATTTTTTTTTAGTGAGTTTCTGATATTGCAGATTTTCTGCATCTGTTAAGACACATTCAGTATTTTACAGCTATGTGCACACGTAGATGGAACCTCTGCAGATTTTTCCGCACCTGAATTCCACTGGTAAAAAGCACTACGTTTTACCTGCGGATTTATGCGGATTCCACCTGCGGTTTTACACCTGCGGATTCCTATTATGGAGCAGGTGTAAACCGCTGCGGAATCCGCACAAAGAATTGACATGCTGCGGAATAAACAATGCTACGTTTCCGCGCTTTTTTTTCCGCAGCATGTGCACTGCGGATTTTGTTTTCCATAGGTTTACATGGAACTGTAAACTCAAGGAAAACAGCTGCAGATCCGCAGCAAGATCCGCAACATGTGCACAAACCCTACGGGTATGTGCACACGTCAGGATTTTTAGCGTTTTTTTTGCGGAATTTCGCTATAAAAAGGCTATAATTCCGCATTAAAAACGCTAAAATTATGCATCCTATCATTTAGAATGCATTCCGGATTTTTTGTGCAGATGTAAGCATTTTTTTCCGCAAAAAAACCACTTACCGCTAAAAATCCGGACATGCTCTATCTTTTTCCGGATTTTTGGCGGATTTCTAAGCCAAAATGACATTCCGGAAAAAAAAAAAAATCCGCAAAAAACGCGCAATTTCCGCGAGAAATCCGCGCAAAAAAAACGCGGATTTCTGGCAGAAATCTCAGGATTTTGTCAGGAAAAAATCCTGACGTGTGCACATACCCTACCTCAGTATTTATAAGGCAAAACCAGGAGTGGGAGAATCAGAGGAAAAGTATAATAGAAACACGTCACCACTTCAACATTTTTTGCCCACTCATGATTTTGGCTTAGGCTACTTTCACACTAACGTCGGATTCGGCCCGTCGCATTGCGTTGGGCCGAGATTCCGACGCTAGCGTTTGATGCGCCGCACAACGGGTGCAGCGGATGCATTTCTCCGGCGCATCCGCTGCCCAATTGTGAGGTGCGGGGAGGTGGGGACGGAGTTCCGGCTGCACATGCGCGGTCGGAAAAAGCAGTCCGTCGGCAGCAAAAAACGTTACATTTAACGTTTTTTGCTCCCGGCGGTCCGCCACAACACGGCGCAATTGTCGCACGACGGTTGCGACGTGTGACAATACGTCGCAATGCGTCGGTAATGTTACTCTATGGGGCAAAAACGCATCCTGCAAACAACTTTGCAATATGCATTTTTTCCCCTAAACGACGCATTGCGACGTATTAAAAAAAACGCTAGTGTGAAAGTAGCCTTAGAGATACCGAGGGGGAAAAAAACATACGAAACACTGGACGTGTGAACGTGGCCTCAGATAAATTAGGTAACGTGTTTTTTTTTTTTTTTCCTTCTGCTTTCAAAGCATTTTTGAAGCTGTGGTTTTTGTCTCTTTTTGGTATTTCATGTTTTAAATAAACTGGATAAATGCGAAAACGCACACACTGGCGCTCACCACACTCGAGGACAAGAAATAGGTGACAGGGAGAATAGAAAGTGAAGTTGTACACCCCTAGCTGCTTGGGATCACAAAACAGGATCTGTGCCTATCCTGAAAACAATAAAAATATATCACAAGAAAAACAAAGAGATGCCGCGCTCAGGGGTGGATGCAGCGTGGTATGGCCACTAAAAAGGGGGGGGGGGTACTGGTGGGTGCCTGATAGTAGCCACAGATATACCCTCGTTGGGGAGCGGATGTGACCTATGCACGAACTGAAAACAAGTGCACTTATGTGTACACACCTGAATATTATGTAATGCAAAGGTGCTTACCCGATGTATAGATGCGCTTGTGGGTGCATAGATGGTCCCGCTATGGCTGTACTTGTGGAGGCGTGCGTACTCCCACTGCAGGAATCCGGAGGGTGTCCGGTCCGGCCGCCGCTGAAAGCTGGTGCGGCGAGTGGGGAAGATAAGGGAGTGGGGGGATGAATAGCAGCTACGCGATACCTGGGAGCCTCGGAGGAAGGCGTCCCTGGTAACCGCGAGGGGAAAAGATGGCTGCTAGCGCCGGCTCGCGCGTGCCTGTGCTGTGACGTCACTGAAGGTACGGAGCTGCTATTCATCCCCCCGCTCCCTTATCTTCCCCACTCGCCGCACCAGCTTTCAGCGGTGGCCGGACCGGACACCCTCCGGATTCTTGCAGTGGGAGTACGCACGCCTCCACAAGTACAGCCATAGCGGGACCATCTATGCACCCACAAGCGCATCTATACATCGGGTAAGCACCTTTGCATTACATAATATTCAGGTGTGTACACATAAGCGCATTTGTTTTCAGTTAGTGCATAGGTCACATCCGCTCCCCAACGAGGGTATATCTGTGGCTACTATCAGGCACCCAACAGTACCCCCCCTTTTTAGTGGCCATACCACGCTGCATCCACCCCTGAGCGCGGCATCACTTTGTTTTTCTTGTGATATATGTTTTAAATAAAACTGCTTTGTTTTTAATACTTCATGGTAGTTTGGTTTGACAAAACTTTATTGTCATAGTAATGTGCGGATTTCACGTGTTTTTGATGCACTTACGCTGAAAAAAACTGCACTAAAAACGTGCGCTTTTTACCTGTGGATTTTCCACATCTAATCCAAGTCTATGGAAAAATCAGCACATAAAAATTAGTATCCACAACAAAAATTGACATGCTGCAGTTTTGAAACACACCGTAGGTAAGTTTATGCTGAATAAAATAAAAGCACAGTGGGCATGAGATCTCTATAAATCCCACCCACTCTGCTGAAACTGTTAGGCTATGTGCACACTTTGCAGATTCCACTGCGGATTTTTCCGCAGTGGAATTGCAAAATCCGCAGTGAAAACCCATCGCGGTTTTTACTGCGGATTTATCGCGGTTTTTACTGCGGTTTCTTCTGCGGATTTTCAACTGCAGTTTCCTATTGGAGCAGGTGAAAATCCGCAGAAAAGAAGTGACATGCTGCGGAATGTAATCCGCAGCGTTTCCGCGCGGATTTTTCTGCAGCATGTGCACAGCGTTTTTTGTTTCCCATTGGTTTACATTGTAATGTAAACTCATGGGAAACTGCTGCGGATCCGCAGCGGTCAAATCCGCTGCGGATCCGCAGCAAAATCCGCAAAGTGTGAATATAGCCTTAGGGTATGTGTCCACGTTCAGGATTGCATCAGCATTTGGTAAGGATTTTACGCAGGTAAAATCTGCACCAAATCTGTACCTGAGGTCACTGGCAGGTCACCTGCGTTGTTCATGCGTTGTTTAAGCATTGTAAGGACATGCTGCATTCTGAAAAGACGTGCCACATGTCCGTTTACGCGGGTCTGCCACATGCGTCTTTTAATGCATAGTGGAGATGTTACAGCATAGTGGCGGGGATTTCATGAAATCCCGTCTCCACTATGCATTAAAAGACGCATGTGTCATACCCGCAAAAACGCACATGCGGCGCGTCTTTTAGGAACGCAGCATGTCCTTACATTGCAGAAACAACGCAAGGACAACGCAGATGACCTGCTAGTGACCTCAGATGCAGATTTGGTCAGGATTTTACCTGTATAAAATCCTGATCAAATCCTGATGCAATCGTGAACGTGGACACATACCCTAAGGGTATATGTCCACGTTCAGGAAACGCTGCGTTTTTGACGCTGCGTTGAGCCGCAGCGTCAAAAACGCAGCGTCCAGATGTTACAGCATAGTGGAGGGGATTTCATGAAATCCCGTCTCCACTATGCATTAAAAGACGCATGCGGCATACCTGCGAAAACGCACATGCGGCGCGTCTTTTAAGAACGCAGCATGTCCTTACATTGCAGAAAAAACGCAAGGACAGCGCAGGTGACCTGCCAGTGACCTCAGGTGCAGATTTGGTCAGGACTTTACCTGCATAAAATCCTGACCAAATCCTGAAGCAATCCTGAACGTGGACACATACCCTTAGGAATCAATCAGATGTCAGGGATTTTTCATTTTTGCAAGAAAAGAGTTTTATCAGTGTTTGGTCCATTTGTCACTGTTTACCATCAGTATGTTATTATCAGTGATTTTCACATATGAGGCCACGTTCACACGTTCAGTATTTGGTCAGTATTTTACTTCAGTATTTGTAAGCCAAAACCAGGAGTGGAACAATTAGAGGAAAAGTATAATAGAAACATATGCACCACTTCTGCATTTATCACCCATTTCTGGTTTTGACTTAGATACCAATGTAAAATACTGACCAAATTCTGAACATAGAAAATACAACGTTGGATTTCAGGTTCTATCACTTAAGGTACCTTCACACATAACGATATCGTTAACGATATCGTTGCTTTTAGTGACGTAGCAACGATATCGTTAAGGAAATCGTTCTGTGTGACAGCGACCAACGATCAGGCCCCTGCTGGGAGATCGTTGGTCGCTGAACAAAGTCCAGAACTTTATTTCGTCGCTGGATCTCCCGTGGACATCGCTGGATCGGCGTGTGTGACACCGATCCAGCGATGTCTTCACTGGTAACCAGGGTAAACATCGGGTTACTAAGCGCAGGGTCGCGCTTAGTAACCCGATGTTTACCCTGGTTACCAGCGTAAAAGTAAAAAAAAAAAAACACTACATACTTACCTACCGCTATCTGTCCCCAGCGCTGTGCTCTGCACTCCTCCTGTACTGGCTGTGAGCGTCGATCAGCCGGAAAGCAGAGCGGTGACGTCACCGCTCTGCTTTCCGGCCGCTGTGCTCACAGCCAGTACAGGAGGAGTGCAGAGAAGCAGAGCGCCGGGGACAGACAGCGGTAGGTAAGTATGTACTGTTTGGTTTTTTTTTACTTTTACGCTGGTAACCAGGGTAAACATCGGGTTACTAAGCGCGGCCCTGCGCTTAGTTACCCAATGTTTACCCTGGTTACCGGGGACCTCGGGATCGTTGGTCGCTGGAGAGCTGTCTGTGTGACAGCTCTCCAGCGACCAAACAGCGACGCTGCAGCGATCCGGATCGTTGTCGGTATCGCTGCAGCGTCGCTTAATGTGAAGGGGCCTTTAGTCTATTGGGTACAACAGTTCTGACACAGTTTTTAGATGTTGCATGTAGCCAATCTCAGAACGCTAACCCCACCCACACCACAGCTTCTTGACAGTGAGCTGCTTATCAGAGGAGGGGGCATGGTCGGACTAGAGCTAACAGGAGTTACAGTCTAGGCAGTGATAATCGTTGTGGTGATAACACATTCATTGTATTGAAACAACAGCACACAGCTTAATAAATGACCCATCCCTGAAATCTGTGTCTCAGCCCCTACCTCATGTTGTCCTCAGATTGCATAGCAAAAGCCTACTGATTGATTCCCTTTAACTGTAGCAACCCTGTGGTGTTGTGGTCTTTTTTACTGTTTCCTTGCACAATCACTTAATCTTGCAGGGAAACAGCTGTTTCATCTGCAAGACCGTGCTGTCAATCCTCATGTGGCCATATGGTCTTACAGGAGAATAAGCTGTTTCTGTGCAAAATTAAGTGATTCACAAGAAAACAACAAAAAGACCACTGCACTGCTGCTATTAAAAACTGCTGTGTGATTGCAGAGTGTGACCACAGTCTTATTGTAATTTTGTCACACACCCCCACTGTTTTAACCCTTTGCCAACATCGGGCATAATAGTACATCAGACTCCCTCCCTTTGATGTGGGCTCCGGCACTGAGCCCACCTCTTTTCTGCCACATGTCAACTGTTTTGAACAGCTGACATGTGCCTCTAACAACGGGTGAAATTGCGATCCACCCATGTCTGTTAACTAGTGAAATGCTGCTGTCGAACTCTGACAGTGGCATTTAACATGGGCTTCCGGCAAGCGTGCTAGAAATCCAGCCCAACCGCACTCGTGTCACATGACTGCGGGTCGCCGATGGGTTGGCATGACAACTGGAGGTCTCCAGCACACCCCTATGGATGTCACTGCCAGATTCTTATGAGCGCCACCGGGTGGCCAGCGCTCATAGCAAGTGAGCAATTCTGCTACATGCAGGCGATCTGATCATCGCCTGTATGTAGCAGAGCCGATTGGGTTATGACAGCTTCTCGTCTCCCATGGAGCCTATTGAGCCATTCCAAAAGTTAAAAAAAAAAAGGTTTTTAAAATATTAAATATATTTAATATTTTATATATATAATATTAAAATTCAAATCACCCCCCATTTTGCACCATTCAAAATAAAACAATAACAAAATTAAACATACACATATTTGGTATTGCCACATTCAGAATCGCCAGATCTATCAGTATAAAAAAAAAAAAGAATTATCCTGATCGCTAAATGGCGTAATTAGAAAAAAAGCAAAAATGCCAGAATTCCGTATTTTTGGGCACCAAAATGGTATCATTCAAAATTTCAGCTCGGCGCGCAAAAAATAAGCTGTCACCCAACCAGAGATCATTAAAACTGGAGACGCTATAGGTATCGAAAAATGGTGCAGTTTTTTAAAAGAAAAATGTTAAGAAATGTTGGAACTTTTTTTCACCACTTAGGCCATGTGCACACGTTGCAGATTAGGCTTAAGAATTTTTTCGTGTGAATTCTGCATCTCTTGGCAGAAAACGCAGGTGCGGATTTGACGCATTTTTTTGTGCGCGGATTTTTGTGGATTTGCTGCCGATTTACTGCGGATTGTTTTGCGGATTTACTGTGTTTTTTACCCCTGCGGATTTCTATTATGGAATAGGTACAAAAACACTGCCGATCCGCAAAAAAGAAGTGACATCCTACTTCTTTTAATCCGCAGCGTTTCCGCACGGAATTTTCCGCACCATTAGCACAGCGGTTTTTTTTTTTCTCATTGATTTATATTGTACTGTAAATCACTTGCGGATCTGCAGCGTTTCTGCACGGCAAAAAATGCTGTGGATCCGCAGGAAATCCTCAACGTGTGCACATACCCTTAGATAAAAAAGAACCTAGATATGTTTGGTGTCTATAAACTCCTAATGATCTGGAGAATCATAATGGCAGGTCAGTTTTAGCATTTTGTGAAAAAAAACAAAAAACAATTATGGAATATAACTTTTTTTGCAATTTCACCGCACTTGGAATTTTTTTCCCATTTTCCAGTAGATGATGTGCGTAAACCAATAGTGTCGTTCAAAAAACAACTCGTCCCACAAAAACAAGCCCTCACATGGCCATTTTGACCACAAAATAAAAAAGTGCTTCTGGGAAGAAGAGGAACAAAAAATGAAAATGCAGTACCAAAAATACCTCTGGTTGTTATAGGGTTTAATATTCAAAAAATAGCTTAAAATAAAAAAAACTAAAAAATTTTTTGTGCAAAATTTGTACATGCTAAAATTTACAGCTTTTTCTTGGCAGATAATTGTCTCAAGTCACTTAAAAGCGATTGTCCATTAGTTTCCTATTGATGACTTCTCCTTTTTGCAGGTCCATCACCACTTTTCGAAAGTGACATGAAAAGTGGGCAGTGTTTTTAGGTCAAAGCTGGGGCCACCGCAGCAATAGATATAAATTATCGCCAAATAATTTTTGCACTTTCTAATTAGCTTTATCTGGCGTACAGATACACAAAGATGCACCAAATGTATTTAGAAGTGAGCAACTGCGACTAAATTTGCTGCACCTGACTCTGACTCTGCAGGTCCTCACTTTACTCTTTGTGGATTCATCTGTACCTCACTCTGTCGTGCTACTGAACATGCAATGGAATATAGAAGTTAGAATGGGTTTGCTTATTTATTTTTTGGGACTCGGTTCACCTATAAAAAAAACAATAATCCCATTGAAAAATACAGTAAGAGTATGTACACACGGCGTCTTATAGACGATAAAGGACCTGCTGAGGTTTTCCTAGGTTAAAGCAGCTTGGGGAAAAAGCCGGAGGTCTTTTCTTTTTAAGCCGCTTCACTGGCGGTTTTGTCATAATTCTTGTGGTGGCTCTGCTGCCAACATCTTTCTAGTTCAACCTATAATTACTGATCCAAAAAAATATGTTTGAGTCCCCGTGGCTGCATGTCTCGTGACTGTTCGACAGCAGCTGCGGGAATCTAAGATATTTTTTGAGCACGCTGAAGACACTTGGCTAGCACAGGAGAATGTTTGGATAACACTTTATCCAAGCACGTTCGCTCATCACTAGTAGTCACACATGCTTCTTAGTAGTTAAACCTATAACAAACGTATACCAAACACTCATAAAGGGGATGTGTGGCCTTAGGGTACCGTCACACAGTGGCATTTAGATCGCTACGACGGCACGATTTGTGACGTTCCAGCGATATATCCGTGACGTTCCAGCGATCTCGCTGTGTCTGACACGCTCCTGCGATCAGGGACCCCGCTGAGAATCGTACGTCGTAGCAGATCGTTTGAAACTTTCTTTCGTCGTCTAGTGTCCCGCTGTGGCGGCATGATCGCATGGTGTAACAAAGGTGTGCACGATATTGTATACGATGTGCGCATAGTAACCAACGGCTTCTACATCGCACATACGTCATGAAATTATCGCTCCAGCGTCGTACATTGCAAAGTGTGACAGCAGTCTACGACGCTGGAGCGATATTGTTACGATGCTGGAGCGTCACGGATCGTGCCATCGTAGCAATTAAAATGCCACTGTGTGACGGTACCCTTAGGCTACAAGTTTGTACTCACTCTATGTGATGGCAGACTTGTGAATCCTCACATTGTGTGAACTTCACGCTGTGAGGATTCTCCGGTGCAGGGAGTGGGCGGTCATGTGACCACAAGTTTGTGATTTACAAACTTCTGGCCACATTCCAATTACACTTTGTTTGGCCTTGCTGAATACACTTACATTGAGCAAGACTATACCCATCTAGTCTGCATTTGAACACGTATATGCAAATCACATAATTGCAGTCAAGTGCCCACCGCTTCCTGCACCTGAGAATGCTCATAACATGCAATACACACAATTTGAGGATCAAAAAGTCTACAGTCAAATAGTGACTGCAGACTTGTACCTTAAAGGAACCTGTCACCTCAAATTGACGGGATATGTAAATGCCTTTTTCCGGTCCGATGGGCGGCGTTTCGTCTTCATTTCTCCACCCCATCCGTCCCTGTTGTCCACAATGAGTTCGTGAATTAGAGTACTTGTCATCCATAGTTCGTGCACATGCACGATGTCCCAGAACACAGCAAAATACTTCCAGGACATAGTGCGCGGCGCATGCGCAGTAATGCTTTTCAGCTTTGCCCGCAGTTGGGCAAAGCATACTGCGCATGCTCGAGCGAAGATTGCATTGCGCACGCACGAACTATGAAGGACAAGTACTCTAATTCTAACATATTGCGGACAACAGGGACGGACGGGGTGGAGGAATGAAGACGAAACACTGCCCATCGGACTGGAAAAAAAGCATTTACATATCCCGCCAATTTGTGGTGACAGGTTCCCTTTAAGGCCGGACAACACCTTTAAGTCATATATTTAGCTAATGATAGTCTGTATGCCAGTGTTCCCCAACTCTGGTCCTCAAGAGCCACCAACAGGTCATGTTTTGAGGATTTCCTTAGTATTGCACAGGTGATAATTGCATCAACTGGACAAGCAATCATTCAATGACCTGTGCAATACTAAGGAAATCCTCAAAACATGACCTGTTGGTGGCTGTTGAGGACCGGACTTGGGGAACACTGCTGTATGCACACAGCAACTTTTATGTGCTGGCTCAGCTGTGAAATTTTCCCAGGTGAAGCTGCTTCAAGTAAACGACTACGATTGCTTTTCTGAAGCAGCTTACGACTGCGCCGCAGCCATGTCTTTTAGGCTATTTTCACACTAGTGTTGTGTGAAGTACGTCGCAATTCGTTGTTTTGGAGAAAAAATGCATCCTGCAAAGTTGCCCGCAGGATGCGTTTTTTTTTTTCCATAGACTTGCATTAGCCGACGCATTATGACGTATGGCCACATGTCGCATCCGTCGTGCGACGGATGCGTCGTGTTTTGGCGGATCGTCGGCACAAAAAACCGTTGCATGTAACTTTTTTTGTGCGTCGTGTCCACCATTTCCGAACGCGCATGCGCGGGCGGAACTTCGCCCTCTCCTCCCCGGAACTTACAATAGGGCAGCGAATGCGATATAAAACTGCATCCGCTGCCCCCGTTGTTCATTTTTTTTCACAGTTTGCATCGGTACGTCGGACCGACGCAGGGCGACGGCCCCGTACCGACGCTAGTGTGAAATACTGTGAAGTATAGGGAGCAGGCAGCAAAATGTGCAAGTCACTTCTCTTAACTGCTTCAAGGTCTCCAAAACCTGAAGTGGTTAAAAGACATCACCTAAAACTGAACATATACATGGCAAAGTCGTATTCATCTCATGTTCATTTTTTGGAGCGCTTTTCGGGCATTTTTTTTCCTGTGGAATCCCCTTGATAAAGAAGCCATTTGTACACAGCCTTAGGCCGGCGTCACACTCGGTGTAAGACAATACGGTCCGTATATTACGGCCGTAATACGCAGAAAAGTCCCCAAAATAGTGGTCCGTAGCTCCTCTGTAGGCAGGGTGTGTCAGCGTATTTTGCGCATGGCATCCTCCGTATGTAATCCGTATGGCATCCGTACAGCGTGTTTTTCTCGCAGACTTGCAAAACCAACATACGGATATACAAGGGATCCATGTGTAAAAAAAAAACCATATATACTGTCTATATATATATATATATGTCAGTAGTCACATATATGTATATATATTAATATTTCATACAGCGCGAGATAGCAAAAGCCGTCAATTGAATTACCGGCTTTAAAGCTATCTCCTTCCTAAACCCGACATGATATGAGACATGGTTTACATACAGTAAACTATCTCATATCCCCATTTTTTTGGCATATTCCACACTATTAATGTGTTATGAACAGGTAATTCAGAACCACAATGGACATTGAAGTTCAGAGCACACAAAGTGACCTGACAATTACCAAAAACAAAGGACTAGCTCTGAGACATGGAAACTCTGCTGACCGCAATCCCTAATCCTAACACACCACACTAGAGGTAGCCGTGGATTGCGCCTAACGCTCCCTATGCAACTCGGCACAGCCTGAGAAACTAACTAGCCCTGAAGATAGAAAAATAGCCTACCTTGCCTCAGAGAAATTCCCCAAAGGAAAAGGCAGCCCCCCACATATAATGACTGTGAGTAAGATGAAAATACAAACACAGAGATGAAATAGATTTAGCAAAGTGAGGCCCGACTTACTGAATAGACCGAGGATAGGAAAGATAGCTTTGCGGTCAACACAAAAACCTACAAACAACCACGCAGAGGGGCAAAAAGACCCTCCGCACCGACTAACGGTACGGAGGTGCTCCCTCTGCGTCTCAGAGCTTCCAGCAAGCAAGAAAAACCAAAATAGCAAGCTGGACAGAAAAAATAGCAAACAAAAATAACACAAGCAAAACTTAGCTTATGCAGGATAGACAGGCCACAGGAACGATCTAGGAGGAAGCAAGACCAATACTAGAACATTGACTGGAGGCCAGGATCAAAGCACCAGGTGGAGTTAAATAGAGCAGCACCTAACGACTTAACCTCATCACCTGAGGAAGGAAACTCAGAAGCCGCAGTACCACTCTCATTCACCAAAGGAAGCTCATAGACAGAACCAGCCGAAGTACCACTCTCGACCACAGGAGGGAGCTTGGCCACAGAATTCACAACATAATGTTAGTAGTGTGTATATGCAAAATTTGGCCGTTCTAGCTATTAAATTAAAGGGTTAAATGGTGGAAAAAATTGGCGTGGGCTCCCGCGCAATTTTCTCCGCCAGAGTAGTAAAGCCAGTGACTGAGGGCAGGCTGAAAACCAGCAGAGGGCGCCTCACCGCAAATGAAGGTAAATATAGGTCATTGACCTACTTTACCTTCATTCCCCGGGGTTTTGCAGCCACGAGCACCGCTGCATTAGCAGAGCTCCTGGCTGTAAAATATTTTAACCCCTTCAGATGGATTTACATCGTGGGACGTTACAGATCCTCGGAAGGTATGTATATTGTTGGTTTATTATTTTTCTTTGTTACAGAGCGAGGGTCTTCAGATGGATTGAGCGTAGAATAAAATATTACAACAACCTTTGTGTTTATTTCATTAAAATACTTTTTAATAATGTGTTTGTTTGTTTTTTAACCCTTTACTACTATTGGATTAATAATGGATAGGTGTCATAATTGACGCCGCTCCATTATTAATTTGGCTTAATGTCACCTTACAATAGCAAGGTGACGTTAACCCTTCATTACCCCATATCCCACTGCTACACGGGAATGGGAAGAGAGTGGCCAAGTGCCAGAATAGGCGCATCTTCCAGATGTGCCTTTTCTGGGGTGGCTGGGGGCAGATGTTTTTAGCCAGGGGGGGGCAATAACCGTGGACCCTCTCTAGGCTATTAATATCTGCCCTCAGTCACTGGCTTTACTACTCTGGCGGAGAAAATTGCGCGGGAGCCCACGCCAATTTTTTCCGCCATTTAACCCTTTAATTTAATAGCTAGAGCGCACAAATTTTGCACATACACACTACTAACATTAGTAGTGTGGAATATGCAAAAAAAATGGGGATATGAGATGGTTTACTGTATGTAAACCATGTCTCATATCATGTCGGGTTTAGGAAGAAGATAGCAAAAGCCGGCAATTGAATTACCGGCTTTAAAGCTATCTAGCGCTGTATGAAATAATAATATATATATACATATATGTGTCTCACTGACATATATATATATATATATATATATATATATATATATATATATATATATACACCTATTCTATGTGTACACATTTATTCTACCTATTCTACTGTAAGCTATCAGTGTGATTTTACTGTACACCGCAATGAATTACCGGCTTTAAAGCGATCTAGCGCTGTATGAAATAATAATAATATATATATATATATATATATATATATATATATATATATATATATACATATATGTGTCTCACTGACATATATATATATACCTATTCTATGTGTACACATTTATTCTACCTATTCTACTGTAAGCTGTCAGTGTGATTTTACTGTACACCGCAATGAATTACCGGCTTTTCTCTCTAACACCGCTGCGTATTTCTCGCAAGTCACACTGCTGGTCCGTGTGTAATCCGTATTTTTTTGGCTTCCATAGACTTTCATTGGCGATTTTTTTTTTTTTTGCGCAATACGGTGACAAACGCAGCATGCTGCGATTTTCTACGGCCGTAGAAAGCCGTATAATACTGATCAGTAAAATACCGCAGATAGGAGCAGGGGCATAGAGAATAATTGGGCCGTGTGTAATGCATGTTTTACGGACTTATTTTATGCGCTCATACGTCCGTAAAACTCGCTAGTGTGACGCCGGCCTTAAAGAGGACATGTCACATGCCATAAACTTTATGCTTGAATCTGACAGATTTTTACTTTTTCTCTTTTTTTTTAACAATTTCTTTGCCTACGTTCTTGAGATACAGCTCTCACTTTTTTTGGGATGCAAATCTAGTCTTGTTAGCCAACAGGCGTGAACCTCATACAGTCACCCACAAAGAAGAGTTGAGGATCATCCCCCCTTGGCTAACAAGACTCCATTTTCATACAAGGAAGAGAGGGCCACATCTCAGGAAAAAGAAATAGCCTGGACATATTTAGGGAAACAACATTACTTAATAATAGTAATAATTAATAATAATATTGTTGTTCGCAGGTGTCAGGTCCTCTTTACATAATTCTTTTATGATCTACGTTTGACATGAAACTTTACTCATGGCTAAGTCCTTATCGCAGCCAGACAATACTCTGCCTGTATTCTTCATGCTACGTTCATGCTTATGTTCAGATAAAGTTTCTATATTTTTTGTGACAGTGATCCGATGTTACACGAATGTGAAATAAATTGCATTTGTAAATTTTCTAATATTTTCTTATTGAGAAAATACCATGTGTGAATATACCCTAAACTGGCATTATAGCTTATGTTCAAAAGCATGCCATACACAATTTTATAAAAAGTTTTTCTGATTTTTCAAATTCACGAATCCTACTTATTTTGGAACAGTTTAAAAAAAACGTTTCTTATGTATGTGTTCGATTGTAAACCTTGAATATAGAAGAAATTAAAAGTAACATCCATTGTATGTATTGCGGTACCTGCTCATTATTAGAGCGTTTACAGGAATGTGACATTACATACTTCTCCATGCATCAGTACAGTCTTACAGCGTTGTCCTCCAGCTTTACACTGCCCCCTTGTGGTCAGCAATGTGACTCTCACTAGTCCGTTCAATGCCTTTATATTAACATAAGGTTTTGACAAAGAAACCAAAACCAGCACCTCCTAACAGAATGAAGCATGTGTGAACAGGTGTCAGCTGATTTGTCGATAGTATACAAAAAAAAAAAACGATTTAATATACTTGGAAACACTGACAATGACTGCCATATAGAATATACTTAGAACATGAAGGTACTTTATGCACAAATTGGCCAATGCATTTGTGTCTACAAGCCACAACAACGTAACCTTTTTCTGATGGGACCCTAAAAATTTCTATATAACAAGTCTCCTGCACCAAAAGCCTACAAATATACAGTAGGAGGCCATGAGGATCAAATGTAATTAAAAACGGCATTAGGCTATACACACAGTGTCTTTTCTATGCCCGTGGTTGTTTTCGTGATGCATCTTCACCAGTGGTTTTGACATCATTCTTGCTGACTGCAACGTTCACTCTACAATTTCAATTATATCGTAAACCGCCGTAAGGCTACTTTCGCACATCAGGTTTTTGCCGTCAGGCACAATCCGTCGAATGTTGGAAAAAACGGATCAGATTGTGAAAAACTGATGCGACGGATCCATTTTTTCGACAGATTCAACTAGCATATCCAGATAATTGGATAAAAAAAATTTGGAGCATGCTCAGTTTAAAAAAATGTAATCCGGCGCAGAAATCCGTCATTTTCCGGATCTGGCACCTTCCAGCTACCATAGGCTTCCATTCTAGCAAACAGCTGGAAGCGCTGGAGACAAAAAATGTTGCTATGGACATTTTTTCCAGAAACTGGAAATAGCAGATTTGCCGGATCCAGCAAAAACCAGATGAAATGCATGGTCATCTGGCGCTAATGCAAATCTATGGGGAAAAAACGGATTCGCCGGATCCAGTTTTTCGAAAATGAGCTTGATTGAGCCTGACGGCGAAAACCTGATGTATGAAAGTAGCTTAAGAGTGGACTGGCCACTTATTTTAACTGCTTAAGGGTTTCCGAACCCTGAAGCTGTTGAAAAATGTGATATAAAAAAGAACATGAGCACATCAATGTTCTTTTTGACATTGCTGTGCAATTTTTTTTATTTTATTTGGTGCTTCTGCTGCAAGTTTTCAGGTGGATTCTGAGCAGAATTCACCTGAAAAAAAGGCCACGTGTACATAGCCTGAGTATTTGAAGCTGCATATTTTCACTGTGTAAAAAAATGCATTCCAGTACAGTGAATGTAATTTGCAGAAATCTCATGCTTGTTGTGTTTTTTTTCTTTTTGTGCAGCCTAAACTGACCTGCAGTGAATTTTTTATATCTGCAAAATGTTATTTTTTCTTGCTGTACGTGTGCATTTTATTTGTGAATTTTTCTCCATAGACTAGAATGAGATGAAGAGAAGCTGCAGATAAAGAACACAAATGTTTTTCAGTCTGTTTTTGCTGTGGAAATGCAGTAAAAAGTTGTTTTATTTAAAATGTGACATATCAAAAGATGACAAAAACTGCAGCAGAAAAAGTGTGATTAACCCCTTTACCCCCAAGGGTGGTTTGCACTTTAATGACCAGGACAAATTTTACAATTCTGACCACTGTCCCTTTATGAGGTTATAACTCTGGAACGCTTCAACGGGATTCCAGTAATTTTGACATTATTATCTCATGACATATTGTACTTCATGATAGTGGTAACATTTCTCTGATATTACCTGCATTTATTTGTGAAAAAACGAAAATTTGGTGAAAATGTTGCAATTTTCCAACTTTGATTTTTAATGCCCTTAAATCACAGAGTTATGTCACACAAAATATTTGATAAGTAACATTTCCCACATGTCTACTTTACATCAGCAGAATTTTGGAACCAAAATTTTTTTTTGTTAGGGAGTTATAAGGGTTAAAAGTTGACCAACAATTTCTCATTTTTACAACACCATTTTTTTTTAGGGACTACATCACATTTGAAGTCACTTTGAGGGGTTTATATGATAGAATATACCCAAGTATGACACCACTCTAAAAACTGCACCCCTCAAGATGCTCAAAATCACATTCAAGAAGTTTATTAACCCTTCAGGTGTTTCACAGGAATTTTTGGAATGTTTAAAAAAAATGGACATTTAACTTTTTTCACAAAAAATTTACTTTAACTCAATTTTGTTTTATTTTACCAAATGTAACAGGAGAAATTGGACCCCCAAGGTTGTTGTACAATTTGTTCTGAGTATGCTGATACCCCATATGTGGGGGTAAACCACTGTTTGGGTGCATGGCAGAGCTCAGAAGGGAAGGAGCACCATTTGACTTTTCAATGCAAAATTGACTGGAATTGAGATATGACGCCATGTCGCGTTTGGAGAGCCCCTGATGTGCCTAAACATTGAAACTCCCCACAAGTGACACCATTTTGGAATGTAGACCCCCTAAGGAATTTATCAAGATGTGTGGTGAGCACTTGGACCCACCAAGTGCTTCACAGAAGTTTATAATGTAGAGCTGTGAAAATAAAAAAATCATATTTTTTCACAAAAATGATCTTTTCGCCGCAAATTTTTTTATTTTCCCAAGGGTAACAGAAGAAATTAGACCCCAAAAGTTGTTGTGCAATTTGTTCTGAGTATTCTGATGCTGTATATGTGGGGGTAAACCACTGTTTGGGCTCATGGCAGAGCTCGGAAGGGAAGGAGCGCCATTTGACTTTCCAATGCAAAATTGACTGGAATTGAGATGGGACGCCATGTAGCGTTTGGAGAGCCCCTGATGTGCCTAAACATTGAAACCCCTCAAAAGTGACACCATTTTGGAAAGTAGTCCCCCTAAGGAACTTATCTAGATGTGTGGTGAGCACTTTGAACCCCCAAGTGTTTCTCTACAGTTTATAACGCAGAGCCATGAAAATAAAAATTATTATTTTTTTCTACAAAAATTATTTTTTAGCCCCCAGTTTTGTATTTTCCCCAGGGGTAACAGGAGAAATTGGACCCCAAAGGTTGTTGTCCAATTTGTCCCGAGTACGTTGATACCCCATATGTGGGGGGGGGACTACCGTTTGGGCGCATGGCAGATCTCGGAAGGTTAGGAGCTCTGTTTGGAATGCAGAATTAGATGGAATGGTCTGCATATGTTGGGGTAAACCCCTGTTTGGGGGCATGGGTGAGCTCGGAAGGGATGGAGTACTGTTTAACTTTGTCAACGCAGAATTGGCTGGAATTGAGATCCGACACCATGTCGCGTTTGGAGAGCCCCTGATGTGCCTAAACAGTGGAAAGCCCCCAATTCTAACTGAAGCCCTAACCCAAACACACCCCTAACTCTGATCCCAACCCTAATCCCAACCGTAAATGTAATCCAAACCCTAACTTTAGCCCCAACACTAACTTTAGCCCCAACCCTAACTGTGGCCCTAACCCTAACTTTAGCCCCAACTCTAACCCTAACTTTAGCCCCAATCCTAGCCCTAACTTTAGCCCCAACCCTAACCCTAATGGCAAAATGGAAGTAAATACATTTTTTAAAATTTTATTATGTTTTCCCTATCTAAGGGGGTGATGATGAGGGGTTTGATTTACTTTTATAGCGGATTTTTTAGCGGATTTTTATGATTGGCAGCCGTCACACACTAAAATACGCTTTTTATTGCAAAAAATAGTTTTTGTGTCTCCACATTTTGAGAGCTATAATTTTTCCATATTTTGGTCCACAGAGTCATGTGAGGTCTTGTTTTTGCAGGATGAGTTGACTTTTTTTGGTTCCATTTTCGGGTATGTGATATTTTTTGATCGCTTTTTATTCCGATTTTTGTGAGGTAGAATGAACAAAAACCAGCTATTCATGAATTTCTTTTGGGGGAGGCGTTTATACTGTTCCGCGTTTGGTAAAATGGATAAAGCAGTTTTATTCTTCGGGTCAGAACGATTACATCGATACCTCATTTATATTATTTTTTATGTTTTGGCGCTTTTATACGATAAAAACTATTTTATATAAAAAATAATTATTTTTGCATCGCTTTATTCTGAGGACCATATCTTTTTTATTTTTTTAGTGATGAAGCTGTATCATGTTTCATTTTTTGCGGGATAAGATGACGTTTTCAGCGGTACCATGGTTATTTATATCCGTCTTTTTGATCGCGTGTTATTCCACTTTTTGTTTCGCAGTATGATAATAAAGCGTAGTTTTTGCCTCATTTTTTTTTTTACGGTGTTCACTGAAGGGGTTAACTAGTGGGACAGTTTTATAGGTGGGGTCGTTACGGATGCGGCAATACTAAACGTGTACTTTTATTGTTTTTGTTATTTAGATAAAGAAATGTATTTATTGGAATAATATATTTTTTTTTTCTTTATTTAGGATTTTTTTATTTTTTTTACATTGCCCCAGGGGGAACATCACTATATATTATCAGATCACTGATCTGACACTTTGCAATGCACTGTGTCAGATCAGCGATCTGACAGGCACTGCAGGGAGGCTTCCCGGAGCCTGCTCTGAGCAAGCGCTTGAAAGCCACCTCCCTGCAGGACCTGGAAGGCCCCCCACGTCCATTTTGGATCCGGAGCCTGCAGGGAGGAGGAGGTAGGAGACTCTTGGAGCAACGCGATCACATCGTGTTGCTCCGAGGGTCTCAGGGAAGCACGCAGGGAGCCCCCTCCCTGCGCGATGCTTCCCTGTGCCGCCGGAAAGCTGCCCTCATCTTTGATCGCAGTGTGCCGGGGGAGTGCCAGTAGAGGTCTGTGACTGCTCCTGGCATATAGTGCCGGATGTCAGCCGCGATAGTCAGCTGATACCCCGCCGCGATCGGCCGCGCTCGGGGAGCGCAGCTGATCGCGCTGGACGTACTATTCCGTCCATGGGAAGTAGGGCCCACCCAACATGGACAAAATAGTATGTCCAATGGTAAAAAGGGGTTAAAAACAAACTCAAATAAAAAACATATATAAACCACTTTAATTCATTGGTATAGAAATGATGCAGAAATCTACATAAAAATGCACCAAAAACCCATTGTAGGAATTCAGCCACAGCGATTCATAGGTTTTTGGCGTGGGAGATACGTGTCTGTTAGAAATGGTTATAGACTAGTGATGAGCGAACGTGCTCGCCACTACTCGCTACTTGCCCAAGTATCACTATGCTCAGTATACTTGGCGAGCACCGAGCATTTCCGGGATAATTCGGTGGTAACTGGTGTCTCCACACAGCATTTTTGGCGGACTTTAGAGACCCAATCACAGTGCAGGGATTGTCTGCCAGGCCATGAAATGCCGCAGCCATCTTTGCTTTGGTCGTGCAGTGATTGGCTTCGCCGCACAGCATCATCACGAGACCTTTCGCATCACTCTGCTCTGGATTCAGCGAGAGTAGGGAGAGTTGCTGCTGAGATAGGGTCAGAATCATGGTTTTTATAGTTTAGTGTAGGTCTGCAACTCTTACATCCACAACTCCTGAGAAACCAACAGTCCTTTTTAGGGCTAATTCGTGGGTCCCATTATTGCAGCGCTAGGTAGGCAGGGCACAGCCTATCCACATCAGTGCAAGGCCTGTAGGCACTGTATGTGCGTTCATAGCTCACACTGCATCCCTCCCAAAGCTCCATAACTGTCTGCTGCTGCAGCTTCTTTACTATATACCTAGTTGCATTTTTTTTCCCAAAAATTCACCCCTCCCCCCAAAAAATATACAGTGTGTTCTGTCAGACTGAGGCCTGTTTAAAAGTCATAGTTTGTCAGGCATACATAGCATAGATGTGTGTGCTGGCCTTGTGCCACTTTTTTTTTTTTGGTGTTTTAAATTCACCAAAAAAGGCCTCATATATCTGCGTGCTCCAAGTTGCTACATTTTAGGTCGTTTTGCCACTGGTTTTGCTGTCTGTTACTCTAATTATATACAGCACTATTTGGCATTTAAAAAAAACAGGCCACATATTTGTCAGTGTGGTATTTCCGTGACAGCCCTCGTATATCTGCGTGCTCCAAGTATATACATGTAAGCCGGTGTACCAGTTTTTTTGCGGTCTGTTACTCTAATAATATGCAGCACTATTTAGCATAAAAAATATAAAAAGGCCACATATATGCAAGTGTGTTATTTCCGTGACAGCCCTCATATATCTGTGTGTTCCAAGTTTGGGCATTGTAGGCCGGTGTACCCCTTTTTTTTGCTGTCTGTTAGGGCCCCTTTCCACTTGTGTGAGAAAAAAACGGTCCGATTTACGGACCAAAAAAACTGATGTAACGTCTGCGAGTGCCATGCGAGTGTCATGCGATTTTTTTTTTTTTTTTTTATCGCAACATCCGTATGACATCCGTATTGCTGTCCGATTTTTACGCACGGGTCTCCTTTGAAAAGCCGGTAATTCAGCGCAGAGTACAGTAAAATCACAGTGACAGGTTAGATTAGAGTAGATATATACACATAGAATAGGTATATATACATATATATATATGTCAGGGAGACACCTATATATATATATTTATATTTAATGCAGCGCTAGATAGCTTTAAAGCTGGTAATTCAATTACCGGCTTTTGCTTTCTCCTTCACAAACCCGACATGATATGAGACCTGGTTTACATACAGTAAACCATCTCATATCACCATTTTTTTTGCATATTCCACACTACTAATGTTAGTAGTGTGTATATGCAAAATTTGGGCGTTCTAGCTATTATATTTAAGGGTTAAATGGCGGAAAAAATTGGCGTGGGCTCCCGCACAATTTTCTCCGCCAGAGTAGTAAAGCCAGTGACTGAGGGCAGATATTAATAGCCTGGAGAGGGTCCATGGTTATTGGCCCCCCCCTGGCTAAAAACACCTGCCCCCAGCCACCCCAGAAAAGGCACATCTGGAAGATGCGCCTATTCTGGCACTTGACCACTCTCTTCCCATTCCCGTGTAGCGGTGGGATATGGGATAATGAAGGGTTAATGCCACCTTGCAATTGTAAGGTGACATTAAGCCTAATTAATAATGGAGAGGCGTCAATTATGACACCTATCCATTATTAATCCAATTGAAAGAAAGGGTTAAAAAAATACACACACACATTATTAAAAATTATTTTAATGAAATAAAAACAAAGGTTGTTGTAATTTTTTATTTAACGCCCAATCCACTCAGTGAAGACCCTCGTTCTGTGACAAAAAAAATAAAAATAAACCAACAATATACTTACCTTCCACAGATCTGTAAAGTCCAACGATGTAAATCCTTCTGAAGGGGTTAAAACATTTTGCAGCCAGGAGCTTTGCTAATGCAATGCTACTCCTCGCTGTAAAACCCCGGGGAATGAGTCTAAATATAGATCAATGAGCTATATTTAGCTTCATTTGCGGTGAGGCGCCCTCTGCTGGCTGTTCATAGATCGCTACACGGGAATGGGAAGAGAGTGGCCAAGTGCCAGAATAGGCGCATCTTCCAGATGTGCCTTTTCTGGGGTGGCTGGGGGCAGGTGTTTTTAGCCAGGGGGGGCCAATAACCGTGGACCCTCTCCAGGCTATTAATATCTGCCCTCAGTCACTGGCTTTACTACTCTGGCGGAGAAAATTGTGCGGGAGCCCACGCCAATTTTTTCCGCCATTTAACCCTTAAATATAATAGCTAGAACGCCCAAATTTTGCATATACACACTACTAACATTAGTAGTGTGGAATATGCAAAAAAAATGGTGATATGAGATGGTTTACTGTATGTAAACCAGGTCTCATATCATGTCGGGTTTGTGAAGGAGAAAGCAAAAGCCGGTAATTGAATTACCAGCTTTAAAGCTATCTCGCGCTGCATTAAATATAAATATATATATATATAGGTGTCTCCCTGACATATATATATGTATATATACCTATTCTATGTGTATATATCTACTCTCATCTAACCTGTCAGTGTGATTTTACTGTACTCTGCGCTGAATTGCCGGCTTTTCTAAGGACACGGGTGCGTAAAAATCGGACAGCACTCGCATGGTGCGAGTGCTGTGCGTTTTTTTTCTCGCACCCATTGACTTGCATTGGCGAGTCTCGTCCGAGAATCTCAGCAATACGCAGCATGCTGCGATTTTTTTCTCAGCCGACACAGATTTTTCTCAGTCCGATTTCGGCTGGGAAAAAAATCGCAAATGGAGTGTCACATATTGATTAACATTGGTCCGAGTGCAATCCGATTTTTTATCGGATTGCACTCGTCCGTTTTCCTCACAAGTGGAAAGGGGCCCTTACTCTACTTACAGTAAACACAGCACTATTTTGCATAAATTAACTTCACAAAAAAGCCCTCAAAAATTGAATACAGTCTGTTATGTCAGGCTGAGGCCTGCCTGGTGTTTGGGTTTGAAAAATCTTAGATTTGCAGGCATATTGATCAGATATTATTTCGCTACTAATTAATATATCTGTGTTGAGCATTTGAAATAGTGCAGTAGTCCATTAATAATGGGCAAGACAAGGGACGGGGAAGTGGACGTGATGATGATGGTGCATGCAGATCACGATGCCGTGGCCAAGGTAAAATTAGGCAACAACAAAGACCCACATCTTCTTGCTCAACCTTCCTGTCCTAGGGGACCGCAGCACACCACTATTGAAGCCAGAGCAGTGTGATACGGTTGTTGATTGGATAGCGAATAATGCTTCCAGTCACTTAGCCACCACCATGTCTTCCACACGGTCAAGTCAGAGTAGCCGTGAGTGTGTCCCGGATATTTCTCACCCTGATCCTCCTTCCTTTCACCATGCCGAGTGCCCTGAGACAACTAATCTCAAACTTGGACACTCTGAAGAGCTGTTCAGTTTTCCATTTCAAGATTCAGAACTCTTGGCCGGTCAACTTGAAGTGGGGACAGATGAGATTGCATGTAGAGATGCCCAAAGCTTTGACCAGCCCCGGTCACACAAAGGTGATGGTGGGAAAGTGTCAGAAGAGGTGGACGATGATGAGACACAATTGCCAGAAAGTCAGGAGGAGGAGCAGGGTGCGGATGTGGAAGATGATGTGGTGGATGACTATGTGACTGACCCTACCTGGCAGGAGGACATGCAGAGCGAGGGCAACAGCACACATGGGGAAGGAGGCATATCACCCCAACAGGCAGGAACTAGCAGTGTGGTGGCCACAGACATCCATTCTCCGTAACACCAACATGAGTGAATTTGCCATTCCAACTGTTATAACTTTCCAAGTCTGGTTATTTTTAAAGACTCTGCCAATAACCCCAAACAGGCCATTTGCAGCACCTGCCATGCCCGCATCAGCAGGGGTAGTAAAATAACCAGCCTGACCACAACCAACATGATCAGGCACATGGCAACAAAGCACCCAACTTTGTGGGCTGAACCCCAGGCTCCAGGACCACTGTCTGCAGGTAACACCACGGCTTCTTACACTGTTTTGCGTAGAAGCCAATCCCCAGTACACCGTGCATGTGAAGATGCCTCTAGCCCTGCACCTGTTGTGGCCCACAGTCAAGCAGCACCATCATCAAGCCTGTCCACGTCGTTGTCCCAGCACAGCCTTCAGTTGTCTATAACCCAATCTTTGGAACGTAAGCGGAAATAGCCAGCCAATGCCCCATAGGCCACAGTCCTAAATTCTAATATTTCTTTTCTGCTTTCCCTAGAAATGCTGCCTTTTAGACTCGTTGATATGGCAGCTTTCCGCAACCTGATGGCGGCAGCTGTCCCAAGGTGCTCGTTCCCCAGTCGCCACTATTTCTCCCGCTGTGCCGTATCGGCATTACACCAGCATGTGTCCCACAACATTACCCATGCCCTCAACAATGCGGTTACAGGGAAGTCCACCTAACCATGGACACATGGACAAGTGTTTGTAGGCAGGGATGGTACATCTCACTAACGGCACACTGGGTTAACATAGTGGAAGCCAGGACCCAGTCGGACCTTGGGATGAAACACATCCTCCCCATGCAGAGGATTGCTTGTCCTATGACAATCCGGGTTGCCCCCACTGTCTACAACTCCTGCACCACCAACTCCTCCTCTTCATCTGTCAGAAGTTGGAAGCACTGCCTCAGCCAAGCTGCAACAGGTTGTGCTGAAGCTAATCTGCATAGGTGAAAAACCGCACAATGCAGAAGAGTTGTGGACAGCACTGAAAGAGCAGTCAGATGTTTGGATGACACCGCTCAACCTACAGCCAGGTGTGGTCGTGTGTGACAATGGCCGTAACCTGGTGGTGGCTCTGAAGCAAGGTGAGCTCACACACATACCTTGCTTGGCCAATGTGCTTAACCTTGTGGTTCAACGTTTTCTGAAAAGCTACTCAGCACTGCCAGATATGCTAGTGAAAGTACTTTGCCCATTTTAGAACGTCAGCTACACTTCAACCACCCTTGCCGTGCTTCAGCAACATTTGCAGCTTCCAGCTCACTGGCTGGTGTGTGATGTCCCCACACGCTGGAATTCTACGCTGCATATGTTGGAAAGGATTTGTGAGCAGAAGAGGGCCGTCGATATTCAGTTCAGACTCCACAAATAAGACCTCAGGAGTGGACATGGATGTCTGACATATGTACCATTCTCCAAAATTTTGAGGACTGCACCAAGATGGTGAGCGGCGATGACGCCTGTTGTGAATTCTGTGGCAGAGCTCCCTCCTGTGGTCTCAAGTGGTACTTCGGATGATTCTCTCTGTGAGCTTCCATTGGTGGAGGAAAGTGGTACTGCGGCTTCTGAGTTTCCTTTCTCAGGTGATGAGGTTAAGTCGTTAGGTGCTGCTCTATTTAACTCCACCTAGTGCTTTGATCCTGGCCTCCAGTCAATGTTCTAGTACTGGACCTGTTTCCTCCTGGATCGTTCCTGTGGCCTGCTGCTCTGCATAGCTAAGTTCCGCTTTGCTATTTTGTTTGCTGTTTTTTTCTATCCAGCTTGTCTATTTGTTTTTTCCTGCTTGCTGGAAGCTCTGGGACGCAGAGGGTGTACCTCCGTGCCGTTAGTTCGGTACGGAGGGTCTTTTTGCCCCCTTTGCGTGGTTTTTGTAGGGTTTGTGTTGACCGCAAAGTTACCTTTCCTATCCTCGCTCTGTTCAGAAAGTCGGGCCTCACTTTGCTAAATCTATTTCATCTCTACGTTTGTCTTTTCATCTTAACTCAGTCATTACATGTGGGGGCTGCCTTTTCCTTTGGGGTATTTCTCTGAGGCAAGGTAGGCTTATTTTCTATCTTCAGGCTAGCTAGTTTCTCAGGCTGTGCCGAGTTGCATGGGGAGCGTTAGGCGCAATCCACGCCTGCCTCTAGTGTGGTTGGAGAGGATTAGGGATTGCGGTCAGCAGAGTTCCCACGTCTCAGAGCTCGTTCTATGTCTTTGGGTTATTGTCAGGTCACTGTATGTGCTCTGACATCTATGTCCATTGTGGTACTGAATTACCTTATTATAACAGTACTGGAGGCCCAAAGTACTAATGATTCTCAATAGAGGGAAAAAAGAAGGTCTGAGACCATTTTTTTTTCTCTGCACTGTGTTTTGCCTTTTTTTTCCCCTAGACATTTGGGTGGTTCAGGACACAGGTGTAGCGATGGACATTAAAGGTCTGTCTTCATGTGTGGATCAGCTCACGGCAAGAGTACAAAATATTCAAGACTTTGTGGTTCAGAATTCTATGTTAGAACCGAGAATTCCTATTCCTGATTTGTTTTTTGGAGATAGATCTAAATTTCTGAGTTTCAAAAATAATTGTTAACTATTTCTGGCTTTGAAACCTCGCTCCTCTGGTGACCCAGTTCAACAAGTTAGGATCATTATTTCTTTTTTACGTGGCGACCCTCAGGACTGGGCATTTTCTCTTGCGTCATGAGATCCTGCATTAAGTAATATCGATGCGTTTTTCCTGGCGCTCGGATTGCTGTATGATGAACCTAATTCAGTGGATCAGGCAGAGAAAAATTAGCTGGTTCTGTGTCAGGGTCAGGATGGGATAGAGGTATATTGTCAGAAATTTAGAAAGTGGTCCGTACTCACTCAATGGAATGAAGGTGCGCTCGCAGCTATTTTCAGAAACGGTCTCTCTGAAGCCCTTAAGGATGTCATGGCGGGATTTCCTATGCCTGCTGGTCTGAATGAGTCTATGTCTTTGGCCATTCAGATCGATCGACGCTTAGACCTGAGCCTATGCAGTGCGATAGGACTTTGACCAGAGTTGAACGGCAAGAACACAGACGTCTGAATGGGCTGTGTTTCTACTGTGGTGATTCCACTCATGCTATCTCTGATTGTCCTAAGCGCACTAAGCGGTTCGCTAGGTCTGCCACCATTGGTACGGTACAGTCAAAATTTCTTCTGTCCGTTACCTTGATCTGCTCTTTGTCATCGTATTCTGTCATGGCATTTGTGGATTCAGGCGCTGCCCTGAATTTGATGGACTTGGAGTATGCTAGGCATTGTGGATTTTTCTTGGAGCCCTTGCAGTGTCCTATTCCATTGAGAGGAATTGATGCTACGCCTTTGGCCAAGAATAAGCCTCAGTACTGCACCCAGCTGACCATGTGCATGGCTCCTGCACATCAGGAGGTTATTCGCTTTCTGGTGTTGCATAATCTGCATGATGTGGTCGTGTTGGGGTTGCCATGGCTACAAGTCCATAATCCAGTATTAGATTGGAAATCTGTTGTGAATTCTGTGGCTGAGTTCACTTCTGTGGTCACAAGTGGTATTGCAGTCTCTGGGCTTCCTCCCTCAGGTGTTTTGGTGAGCTCGTTGGCTGCCTTGCTATTTAGCTCCACCTGAGTCTGTCTTCCTTGCTCCTTGTCAATGTTCCAGTGTTGGATCTGAGCTACTGCATCTTTCCTTGGGCCTGCTGCTCTGCTAGATAAGTGCTTCTAGTTTGTTTTCTGTTTTTTCTGTCCAGCTTGCTATTACCTTTGGTTGGAAGCTCTGAGAAGCAAAGGGGTGCACCGCCGTGCTGTTAGTTCGGCACGGTGGGTCTTTTTGCCCCTTTGCGTGGTTTTCGTTTTAGGGTTTTTGTAGACTGCATAGTTCTCTTTGCTATCCTCGCTCTGTCTAGAATATCGGGCCTCACTTTGCTGAATCTATTTCATTCCTACGTTTGTCTTTTCATCTTGCTAACAGTCATTATATGTGGGGGGCTGCCTATTCCTTTGGGGTATTTCTCTGAGGTAAGTCAGGCTTGTATTTCTATCTTCAGGCTAGTCAGCTCCTCAGGCAGTGCCGAGTTGCATAGGTAGTTGTTAGGCGCAATCCACTGCTGCTTATAGTTGTGTGAGGATAGATCAGGTACTGCAGTCTACAGAGATTCCACGTCTCAGAGCTCGTCCTATTGTTTTTGGTTATTGCCAGATCTCTGTATGTGCGCTGATTACTGCACGCTGTGTTGCCTGATTGCCAGCCATAACAGAAATCCATGTCTGTGTCCAGCTGCGGTTGTCAGGGGGGTACATGGTGATGTCCCATTTCTGACTATTTCGTCATCCACCCCTTCTGAGGTTCCAGAGTTCTTGTCTGATTACCGGGATGTATTTGATGAGCCCAAGTCCGATACCCTACCTCCGCATAGGGATTGTGATTGTGCTATCGATTTGATTCCTGGTAGTAAATTCCCAAAAGGTCGACTGTAGAGTTGAGCGACCTTGACCTTTTTAGAGTCGAGCCGGGTTTCGCGAAACCCGACTATCTCAAAAGTCGGGTCGAGTGAAATCGGCCGATTATGACGTAAAGTCGGGATCGACCGAAACACGAAACCCAATGCAAGTCAATGGGGCAGCATAGTCGGCAGTGAGTGGGGGCCAGGAAAACACCTAGAGTGCCCATTTTAATGTCAAAACCATCCATTCTTCTTAATGAAGCTTGTCAAGCGTAATTTACCTTATAATAATTGGAAGGCATTTGAAATTGGGGGTCATTTGGCTAAAGTTGTGGTGGGTAGGGCTGGTTCAAGTAATTAGTGGGCCCAGGAAATCTGGACCACGTCACGGCAGTGGAGCAGGGAGAGGTAAGTATTTCAACTTTGCAAGTGCTGTGAACCTGAGCAAGCAGGGGGGGCCCACTCATTGGCATTGGCACTGGCACTGGCACAGGGCCCCTCAAAGTACAGCGGTGTGTTTGCACGGCGGGGGCGCCTCCCACCGGCAGCAACACTTTTGCGTACTATGAGAGGCCCTGTGCCAGTGACGTCGCCAACTAGTATTCCTCCCCCCACCTGATGAAGGAACCTGCACTTTCATCTGCACCTTCCTCTTTGTCCCCGTGTAAGGTGGTATGGTATGCGGGAAGAGCAACCTGACTTTCAGCAGGGTCACAATGTTGTTGTGTAGCGTGCACAGGGAATGTTGCGTTATGGGTCAATGTACCAGCAGACTCATCTATCACTGGCTGGGCAATGGGCAGGATGAGGAGGAAACACAGATATAGGCCCAAAGAATAAAGTTGGCTAAATGCAGTTCAAAATTGGTAACACAGGAATAACCAGGGGGCATTGCAGTGGAGGACAACTGGAATGAGAGGCTGACACAGAGAGTAGGCCCAAATCAGTAAGTAGTCGAAATGCAGTTCAAAATTGGCAACCGTAGTAAACAGGCGGCACAGCTTTGTTCAGTGGAGGAGAACAGCAAGGAGTGGCAGACACCGATAGTAGGCCCCAACCCAACTAGTAGGCCAAATGCAGTCTAACATTAACAACTACTTAACGAGCGCCTGAAAACGGAATTTCAGGACAGGAAACCAGGAGAACAGCAAGGAGCTGCAGACACTGTTAGTAGGCCCCAAACCAACTAGTACGCCAAATGCAGTTGTTCCATTTAACCACAATTTAACGAGAGCCTGAAGATAGAAGCTCAGGAAAGGCAACCTGGAGAACACCTTGGAGTGGAACACACCATCTCTCTCCACCCCATACCCATTTTGTAGGCCTAATGCAGTGTAGTTTTCTACAACTACTAAACGAGAGTCGGAAGACCGAAGCAATGGCAAGGAAACCTGGGGAACACCTTGGAGTGTAACACACCATCTCTCTCCACCCGATACCCATTTTGTAGGCCTAATGCAGTGTAGTTTTCTACAACTACTAAACGAGAGTCGGAAGATCGAAGCAATGGCGAGGAAACCTGGAGAACACCTTGGAGTGTAACACACCATCTCTCTCCACCCCATAGCCAATTTGGAGGCCTAATGCAGCGTAGTTTCCAACAACTACTAAACGAGAGCATTAAGATCGAAGCTCTGGAAAGGCAACCTGGAGAACACCTTGGAGTGTAACACACCATCTCTCTCCACCCGATACCCATTTTGTAGGCTTAATGCAGTGTAGTTTTCTACAACTACTGAACGAGAGTCGGAAGACCGAAGCAATGGCAAGGAAACCTGGGGAACACCTTGGAGTGTAACACACCATCTCTCTCCACCCGATACCCATTTTGTAGGCCTAATGCAGTGTAGTTTTCTACAACTACTAAACGAGAGTCGGAAGACCGAAGCAGTGGCAAGGAAACCTGGGGAACACCTTGGAGTGTAACACACCATCTCTCTCCACCCGATACCCAATTTGTACGCCTAATGCAGTGTAGTTTTCTACAACTACTAAACGAGAGTCGGAAGACCGAAGCAATGGCAAGGAAACCTGGGGAACACCTTGGAGTGTAACACACCATCTCTCTCCACCCGATACCCAATTTGTAGGCCTAATGCAGTGTAGTTTTCTACAACTACTAAACGAGAGTCGGAAGACCGAAGCAATGGCAAGGAAACCTGGGGAACACCTTGGAGTGTAACACACCATCTCTCTCCACCCGATACCCATTTTGTAGGCCTAATGCAGTGTAGTTTTCTACAACTACTAAACGAGAGTCGGAAGACCGAAGCAATGGCAAGGAAACCTGGGGAACACCTTGGAGTGTAACACACCATCTCTCTCCACCCGATACCCAATTTGTAGGCCTAATGCAGTGTAGTTTTCTACAACTACTAAACGAGAGTCGGAAGACCGAAGCAATGGCAAGGAAACCTGGGGAACACCTTGGAGTGTAACACACCATCTCTCTCCACCCGATACCCATTTTGTAGGCCTAATGCAGTGTAGTTTTCTACAACTACTCAACGAGAGTCGGAAGACCGAAGCAATGGCAAGGAAACCTGGGGAACACCTTGGAGTGTAACACACCATCTCTCTCCACCCGATACCCAATTTGTAGGCCTAATGCAGTGTAGTTTTCTACAACTACTAAACGAGAGTCGGAAGACCGAAGCAATGGCAAGGAAACCTGGGGAACACCTTGGAGTGTAACACACCATCTCTCTCCACCCGATACCCATTTTGTAGGCCTAATGCAGTGTAGTTTTCTACAACTACTAAACGAGAGTCGGAAGACCGAAGCAATGGCAAGGAAACCTGGGGAACACCTTGGAGTGTAACACACCATCTCTCTCCACCCGATACCCAATTTGTAGGCCTAATGCAGTGTAGTTTTCTACAACTACTAAACGAGAGTCGGAAGACCGAAGCAATGGCAAGGAAACCTGGGGAACACCTTGGAGTGTAACACACCATCTCTCTCCACCCGATACCCATTTTGTAGGCCTAATGCAGTGTAGTTTTCTACAACTACTAAACGAGAGTCGGAAGACCGAAGCAATGGCAAGGAAACCTGGGGAACACCTTGGAGTATAACACACCATCTCTCTCCACCCGATACCCAATTTGTAGGCCTAATGCAGTGTAGTTTTCTACAACTACTAAACGAGAGCCGGAAGACCGAAGCAATGGCAAGGAAACCTGGGGAACACCTTGGAGTGTAACACACCATCTCTCTCCACCCGATACCCAATTTGTAGGCCTAATGCAGTGTAGTTTTCTACAACTACTAAACGAGAGTTGGAAGACCGAAGCAATGGCAAGGAAACCTGGGGAACACCTTGGAGTGTAACACACCATCTCTCTCCACCCGATACCCATTTTGTAGGCCTAATGCAGTGTAGTTTTCTACAACTACTCAACGAGAGTCGGAAGACCGAAGCAATGGCAAGGAAACCTGGGGAACACCTTGGAGTGTAACACACCATCTCTCTCCACCCGATACCCAATTTGTAGGCCTAATGCAGTGTAGTTTTCTACAACTACTAAACGAGAGTCGGAAGACCGAAGCAATGGCAAGGAAACCTGGGGAACACCTTGGAGTGTAACACACCATCTCTCTCCACCCGATACCCATTTTGTAGGCCTAATGCAGTGTAGTTTTCTACAACTACTAAACGAGAGTCGGAAGACCGAAGCAATGGCAAGGAAACCTGGGGAACACCTTGGAGTGTAACACACCATCTCTCTCCACCCGATACCCATTTTGTAGGCCTAATGCAGTGTAGTTTTCTACAACTACTAAACGAGAGTCGGAAGACCGAAGCAATGGCAAGGAAACCTGGGGAACACCTTAAAGTGTAACACACCATCTCTCTCCACCCGATACCCATTTTGTAGGCCTAATGCAGTGTAGTTTTCTACAACTACTCAACGAGAGTCGGAAGACCGAAGCAATGGCAAGGAAACCTGGGGAACACCTTGGAGTGTAACACACCATCTCTCTCCACCCGATACCCATTTTGTAGGCCTAATGCAGTGTAGTTTTCTACAACTACTAAACGAGAGTCGGAAGACCGAAGCAATGGCAAGGAAACCTGGGGAACACCTTGGAGTGTAACACACCATCTCTCTCCACCCGATACCCATTTTGTAGGCCTAATGCAGTGTAGTTTTCTACAACTACTCAACGAGAGTCGGAAGACCGAAGCAATGGCAAGGAAACCTGGGGAACACCTTGGAGTGTAACACACCATCTCTCTCCACCCGATACCCATTTTGTAGGCCTAATGCAGTGTAGTTTTCTACAACTACTAAACGAGAGTCGGAAGACCGAAGCAATGGCAAGGAAACCTGGGGAACACCTTGGAGTGTAACACACCATCTCTCTCCACCCGATACCCATTTTGTTGGCCTAATGCAGTGTAGTTTTCTACAACTACTAAACGAGAGTCGGAAGATCGAAGCAATGCCGAGGAAACCTGGAGAACACCTTGGAGTGTAACACACCATCTCTCTCCACCCCATAGCCAATTTGGAGGCCTAATGCAGCGTAGTTTCCAACAACTACTAAACGAGAGCATTAAGATCGAAGCTCTGGAAAGGCAACCTGGAGAACACCTTGGAGTGTAACACACCCTCTCTCTACACCACGGAAGGGCTGATTCTTAGGAAGGAAGGCTGTCGGAAAGAAGCAGGGCGCGTCCGAGGGTGATTATATTCTTATTAGGTATATACTCACCCTCGGACGCGCCCTGCTTCTTTATTTGTAATGAATGTTTATTTGCAATGTGGTTTTGACTTACTCTATTTTTTTTGGTAAATAATGATTTTATTATTTTCATTGTTTTGCATCTTCTTGGCAATAATATAAAGAAGACGCGACAGGACAACACTCGGTGGATGCCATATCTGTGTTTTAAATTGAAAAAAACTTTCAGTTAACTACTTGCAGGAGAAAGTTATTGTAGCTGGTGGCCATTTTTAGTACTGTACCAGATTTTTGTTGTATGTGTTTGTTTTTAATGTTAAAATGTCTGCATTTGATATCTCTCCAGTATTTTCTTTTTTATAAGCAAAATACTTATTTTTATATTTTCTGATGTTGGTTCAAGGGGTACACGGGCAGCAGTAGACAGGTCAGTGGAGGCCTAGTGGAAGGAGGGACCGCAGACAGGCTTTGAAGGCCTAACATAATAAATTGGGCTGGCTGTAGGCAATTTAAAATTGGTTCCAGGGGAACACGGGCAGCAGTGGCCTGGTCAGTGTAGTAGTATTGGAAAGAACGGGCCGCAGACAGGCTTCGAAGGCCTAACATAACAAAAATTGGGATGTAGGCAATTTACAATTGGTTCCAGGGGAACACGGACAGCAGTAGACAGGTCAGTGGAGGCCTAGTGGAAGGAGGGACCGCAGACAGGCTTCGAAGCCCTAACATAATAAATTGGGCTGGCTGTAGGCAATTTAAAATTGGTTCCAGGGGAACACGGGCAGCAGTAGACAGGTCAGTGGAGGCCTAGTGGAAGGAGTGACCGCAGACAGGATTCGAAGAAAAATGTCAATACAATGGTATTGACAGTGCCAGGCATTGAAGGATGTCAGCGCATAGACTAAACATTGGTGGAGCTGTGAGAGAAAATTTTGCAAGTGGTAGAGCACTGTTTGACCTGGGGGGGACTGTCTTGTTGCCGGCGGTACAGGCCCAGGGCCCCTCATATTACAACGGTGTCTGACGTTGGGTGCGCACCACCACCGCCAGACACTTTATTGTACTATGAGGGACCTAGTGGCAGTGCCGTCGACCAAAAGCGGGCACACCCACCTCTTCAGACAAACAGTACTCTCACGGGTGCTGGCACCAAGTGGCGATACCACGGCCCCGTGTGGGGACTTTGGCCATTTAGGGAGGTGTTAACATGTCGGATGCTGGACAATCAGCTGCTGCAAATTACGAGATTGGAAAAGTCGTTCAGAATAGTCCACAGGCAAGACCTTTACATAGGAAAGCTAGGTGTCAGCCGGGCAAGGTGGGGCAAAAGATTTCGAAATCCAGTTGTGGTTCATTTTAATGAAGGTTAGATCATCTACATTTTGGGTAGCCAGACGAGTCCTTTTTTCTGTTAGTATTGAACCTGCAGCACTGAATACTCTTTCTGATAGGACACTAGCTGCCGGGCAAGCAAGCTCCTGCAATGCATATTCTGCCAATTCTGGCCAGGTGTCTAATTTTGATGCCCAGTAATCAAATGGGAATGACGGTTGAGGGAGAACGTCGATAAGGGATGAAAAATAGTTAGTAACCATACTGGACAAATGTTGTCTCCTGTCACTTTGAATTGATGCTGCAGTACCTGTCCTGTCTGCGGTCATAGCAAAATCACTCCACAACCTGGTCAGAAAACCCCTCTGGCCAATGCCACTTCTGATTTCTGCCCCTCTAACACCTCTGGTCTGCTGGCCCCTGCAGCTCGTGTTAGAACGATCACGGGTGCTGTGTGCAGGGAATGCCAGAAGCAAACGGTCAATAAGAGTTGATTGTTTGGTTGCTAATATTAGTTCCAAGTTCTCATGTGGCATTATATTTTGCAATTTGCCTTTATAGCGAGGATCAAGGAGGCAGGCCAACCAGTAATCGTCATCGTTCATCATTTTTGTTATGCGTGTGTCCCTTTTGAGGATACGTAAGGCATAATCCGCCATGTGGCCCAAAGTTCCAGTTCTCAAATCTGTGGTTGTGCTTGGTTGAGGGGCAGTTTCAGGCAAATCCACGTCCCTCCAAAAACCAGAACCCGGCCTTGCCGCGCCAACAATTTCCACTGGCCCCGGAAAAGCTTCCTCATTAAAAATATAATCATCCCCATCATCCTCCTCGTCCTCCTCCTCCTGTTCGCCCGCTACCTCGTCCTGTACACTGCCCTGACCAGACAATGGCTGACTGTCATCAAGGCTTTCCTCTTCCTCAGCTGCAGACGCCTGATCCTTTATATGCGTCAAACTTTGCATCAGCAGACGCATTAGGGGGATGCTCATGCTTATTATGGCGTTGTCTGCACTAACCAGCCGTGTGCATTCCTCAAAACACTGAAGGACTTGACACATGTCTTGAATCTTCGACCACTGCACACCTGACAACTCCATGTCTGCCATCCTACTGCCTGCCCGTGTATGTGTATCCTCCCACAAAAACATAACAGCCCGCCTCTGTTCACACAGTCTCTGAAAGCATGTGCAGTGTTGAGTTCCACCTTGTTGCAACGTCTATGATTAGGCGATGCTGGGGAAGGTTCAAAGAACGCTGATAGGTCTGCATACGGCTGGAGTGTACGGGCGAACGGCGGATATGTGAGCAAAGTCCACGCACTTTGAGGAGCAGGTCGGATAACCCCGGATAACTTTTCAGGAAGCACTGCACCACCAGGTTTAAGGTGTGAGCCAGGCAAGGAATGTGTTTCAGTTGGGAAAGGGAGATGGCAGCCATGAAATTCCTTCCGTTATCACTCACTACCTTGCCTGCCTCAAGATCTACAGTGCCCAGCCACGACTGCGTTTCTTTCTGCAAGAACTCGGACAGAACTTCAGCGGTGTGTCTGTTGTCGCCCAAACACTTCATAGCCAATACAGCCTGCTGACGTTTGCCAGTAGCTGCCCCATAATGGGAGACCTGGTGTGCAACAGTGGCAGCTGTGGATGGAGTGGTTGTGCGACTGCGGTCTGTGGACGAGGTCTCGCTTCTGCAGGAGGATGAGGAGGAGGAGGAGGGGGTGCGAACGGCTACAGCCAACTGTTTCCTAGACCGTGGGCTAGGCAGAACTGTCCCAAACTTGCTGTCCCCTGTGGACCCTGCATCCACCACATTTACCCAGTGTGCCATGATGGACACGTAACGTCCCTGGCCATGCCTACTGGTCCATGCATCTGTTTTCAGGTGCACCTTTGTGCTCACAGATTGCCTGAGTGCATGGACGATGCGCTCTTTAACATGCTGGTGGAGGGCTGGGATGGCTTTTCTGGAAAAAAAGTGTCGACTGGGTAGCTCGTAGCGTGGTACAGCGTAGTCCATCAGGGCTTTGAATGCTTCGCTTTCAACTAACCGGTAGGGCATCATCTCTAACAAGATTAGTCTAGCTATGTGGGCATTCAAACCCTGTGTACGCGGATGCGAGGCTAAGTACTTCCTTTTTCTAACCATAGTCTCATGTAGGGTGAGCTGGACTGGAGAGCTGGAGATCGTGGAACTAGCGGGGGTGCCGGTGGACATGGCAGACTGAGAGACGGTGGGAGATGGTATTGTTGCCGCCGGTGCCCTAGATGCAGTGTTTCCTACTACGAAACTGGTGATACCCTGACCCTGACTGCTTTGGCCTGGCAAAGAAACCTGCACAGATACTGCAGGTGGTGCAGAAAATGGTGGCCCTACACTGCCGGAAGGGATGTTGCGTTGATGACTAGCTTTATTGGCCGAGGGTGCTACAACCTTAAGGGACATTTGGTAGTTAGTCCAAGCTTGCAAATGCATGGTGGTTAAATGTCTATGCATGCAACTTGTATTGAGACTTTTCAGATTCTGCCCTCTGCTTAAGGTAGTTGAACATTTTTGACAGATGACTTTGCGCTGATCAATTGGATGTTGTTTAAAAAAATGCCAGACTGCACTCTTTCTAGCATCGGATACCTTTTCAGGCATTGCAGACTGAGCTTTAACCGGATGGCCACGCTGTCCTCCAACAGGTTTTGACTTTGCCACGCGTTTTGGGCAAGATACGGGCCCGGCAGATGGAACCTGTTGCGATGTTGATGCCTACTGCGGCCCCTCCTCCTCCGCTTCAGAACTGCTGCCGCCTGCACCCTGTTCCCCCAATGGCTGCCAATCGGGGTCAAGAACTGGGTCATCTATTACCTCTTCTTGTAGCTCGTGTGCAACTTCGTCTGTGTCACCGTGTCGGTCGGTGGTATAGCGTTCGTGATGGGGCAACATAGTCTCATCAGGGTCTGATTCTTGATCAGCACCCTGCGAGGGCAATGTTGTGGTCTGAGTCAAAGGACCAGCATAGTAGTCTGGCTGTGGCTGTGCATCAGTGCACTCCATGTCAGATTCAACTTGTAATGGGCATGGACTGTTAACTGCTTCACTTTCTAAGCCAGGGACGGTATGTGTAAAGAGCTCCATGGAGTAACCCGTTGTGTCGCCTGCTGCATTCTTCTCTGTTGTTGTTTTTGCTGAAGAGGACAAGGAAGCGACTTGTCCCTGACCGTGAACATCCACTAACGACGCGCTGCTTTTACTTTTACCAGTTTCACGAGAGGAGGCAAAAGAGCTAGAGGCAGAGTCAGCAAGATAAGCCAAAACTTGCTCTTGCTGCTCCGGCTTTAAAAGCGGTTTTCCTACTCCCAGAAAAGGGAGCGTTCGAGGCTTTGTGTAGCCAGACGACGAACCTGGCTCCACAGCTCCAGACTTAGGTGCAATATTTTTTTTCCCACGACCACCTGATGCTCCACCACTACCACTACCCTCATTACCAGCTGACAATGAACGCCCCCGGCCACGACCTCTTCCACCAGACTTCCTCATTTTTTTAAAAACGTTACCAAACGAACGGTATTTGTTGCTGTCACACAACTTACACGGTGAGCTATAACTTCAGTATGATTTAGCTACCCCTTTACAGGTGGGTGAGACCACAACGAAAATCAGGCACAATGTTACACACTCTGTTGTTGGTGGCAACAAATGAGAGAGATGCCACACACGCAGGACTGTCACTGAAGCGCAAATGTAAATATTAATCTCCCACTGATTTGTTGTTTTTTTTTTTAACAGGGAGACTTTAGAAAAAAAAATACAAAAAAATGAATTTTTCAGGAAGAATTTAGAAACAAAATAAAATAAAATGATTGTTTCAGGGAGAATTTAGAAAACAAAAAAAAAAAAAATAGGCTTTGTAGGGCCCACTGAGTGAGAGAGGACGCACACAGGAGTCAGGAGTGGCACACAAGCCCAGAGGCCAATATTTATCTCCCACTGATTGATTTAGTGATTTTTTTCAGGTAGATTTTGGAACCCAAATCAAGCAAAAAAATTAATAGGCTTTCTATGGCCCACAATTGGAGAGAGAGAGATGGCACACCCAGGAGTCAAGACTGGCACACAAGCAGAAAGGGCAATATTAATCTCCCACTGATTTGATTTTTTTTTTTTTTCAGGGAGACTTTAGAAACAAAAAATACAAAAAAAATGATTTTTTCAGGAATAATTTAGAAACCAAATAAAATAAAATGATTTTTTCAGGGACAATTTAGAAAACAAATAAAACAAAAAATAGGCTTTCTAGGGCCCACTGAGTGAGAGATGACGCACACAGGAGTCAGGAGTGGCACACAAGCCCAGAGGCCAATATTTATCTCCCACTGATTGATTTAGTGATTTTTTTCAGGTAGATTTTGGAACCCAAATCAAGCAAAAAAATAAATAGGCTTTCTATGGCCCACAATTGGAGAGAGAGAGAGATGGCACACCCAGGAGTCAAGACTGGCACACAAGCAGAAAGGGCAATATTAATCTCCCACTGATTTGATTTTTTCTTTTTTTTTCAGGGAGACTTTAGAAAAAAAAAATACAAAAAAAATGATTTTTTCAGGAATAATTTAGAAACCAAATAAAATAAAATGATTTTTTCAGGGAGAATTTAGAAAACAAATAAAACAAAAAATAGGCTTTCTAGGGCCCACTGAGTGAGAGATGATGCACACAGGAGTCAGGAGTGGCACACAAGCCCAGAGGCCAATATTTATCTCCCACTGATTGATTTATTGATTTTTTCAGGTAGAATTTAGAACCCAAATCAACCCAAAAAATAAATAGGCTTTCTATGGCCCACTATCTGAGAGAGAGAGATGGCACGCTTAGGACTGGCACACAAGCCCAAAGGCCAATATTAATCTCCCACTGATTGATTTATTGATTTTTTCAGGTAGAATTTAGAACCCAAATCAACCCAAAAAATAAATAGGCTTTCTATGGCCCACTATTTGTGAGAGAGATGGCACGCTCAGGACTGGCACACAAGCCCAGAGGCCAATATTAATCTCCCACTTTTTTTTTTTTTTCCAGGGAAAATTTATAAACCCAATAAAAAAAATAATAAATAGGCTTTCTATGGCCCACTATCTGAGAGAGAGAGATGGCACGCTTAGGACTGGCACACAAGCCCAAAGGCCAATATTAATCTCCCACTGATTGATTTATTGATTTTTTCAGGTAGAATTTAGAACCCAAATCAAGCAAAAAAATTAATAGGCTTTCTATGGCCCACTGAGTGAGAGATGGCACACACAGGAGTCAAGACTGGCACACAAGCCCTGAGGCCAATATTTTTCTCCCACTGATTGATGTTGTGATTTTTTCAGGTAGATTTTGGAACCCAAATCAAGCAAAAAAATAAATAGGCTTTCTATGGCCCACTGAGTGAGAGATGGCACACACAGGAGTAAGGAGTGGCACACAAGCCCTGAGGCCAATATTTTTCTCCCACTGATTGATGTAGTGATTTTTTCAGGTAGATTTTAGAACCCAAATCAAGCAAAAAATAAATAGGCTTTCTATGGCCCACTGAGTGAGAGATGACACAGACAGGGATGGCACTCTAGCAGAAATGCCAATCTTAATCTCCCACAAAAAAAAAAAAAAAAAAGGAACTGTCCTTCAATTACTATCTCCCTGCAGTAATCTCAGCCAGGTATGGCAGGCAGCAATAAGGAGTGGACTGATGCACAAATTAAATAAAAAGTGTGGACAAACAAACAAGATAGCTGTGCAGAAAGGAAGGAACAAGAAGATTTGTGCTTTGAAAAAAGCAGTTGGTTTGCACAGCGGCGTACACACAGCAATGCAGCTATCAGGGAGCCTTCTAGGGCAGCCCAATGAGCTACAGCGCTGAGGAAAAAAAAAAAATGTAGCTTCCACTATCCCTGCACACCAAAGGAGGTGTTGGGCAGTGGAAATCGCTACAGCACAAGCGGTTTGGTGGTTAATGGACCCTGCCTAAAGCTATCCCTGCTTCTGACGAAGCGGCAGCAACCTCTCCCTAAGCTCAGATCAGCAGCAGTAACATGGCGGTCGGCGGGAATGCCCCTTTATAGCCCCTGTGACGCCGCGGGCAGCAAGCCAATCACTGCAATGCCCTTCTCTAAGATGGTGGGGACCAGGACCTATGTCATCACGCTGCCCACACTCTGCGTTTACCTTCATTGGCTGAGAAATGGCGCTTTTCGCGTCATTGAAACGCGACTTTGGCGCGAAAGTCCGGTACCGCATGGCCGACCCCGCACAGGGGTCGGATCGGGTTTCATGAATTTATCTGTGCCTGAGCACGCCGCTATGCGGAGTTATGTGAAGGAGTCCTTGGAGAAGGGGCATATTTGCCCGTCATCGCCATTAGGAGCAGGGTTCTTTTTTGTAGCCAAGAAGGATGGTTCGCTGAGACCTTGTATAGATTACCGCCTTCTAAATAAGATCACGGTTAAATTTCAGTACCCCTTGCCGTTGTTATCTGATTTGTTTGCTCGGATTAAGGGGGCTAGTTGGTTCACCAAGATAGATCTTCGTGGTGCGTATAATCTTGTGAGTATTAAGCGAGGCGATGAATGGAAAACTGCATTTAATACGCCCGAGGGCCATTTTGAGTATCTAGTAATGCCATTCGGACTTGCCAATGCTCCATCAGTGTTTCAGTCCTTTATGCATGACATCTTCCGAGAGTACCTGGATAAATTCCTGATTGTGTACTTGGATGACATTTTGATCTTCTCGGATGATTCGGAGTCTCATGTGAAGCAGGTCAGAACGGTGTTTCAGGTCCTGCGTGCTAATTCTTTGTTTGTGAAGGGATCAAAGTGTCTCTTTGGTGTTCAGAAGGTTTCATTTTTGGGGTTCATCTTTTCCCCTTCTACTATCGAGATGGACCCTGTTAAGGTCCAAGCCATCCATGATTGGACTCAGCCGACATCTCTGAAAAGTCTGCAAAAGTTCCTGGGCTTTGCTAATTTTTATCGTCGCTTCATCTGCAATTTTTCTAGTATTGCTAAACCATTGACCGATTTGACCAAGAAGGGTGCTGATGTGGTCAATTGGTCTTCTGCTGCTATGGAAGCTTTTCAAGAGTTGAAGCGTCGTTTTTCTTCTGCCCCTGTGTTGTGTCAACCAGATGTTTCGCTTCCATTCCAGGTCGAGGTTGATGCTTCTGAGATTGGAGCAGGGGCTGTTTTGTCGCAGAGAAGTTCTGATTGCTTGGTGATGAAACCATGCGCCTTCTTTTCCAGGAAGTTTTCGACTGCTGAGCGAAATTATGATGTGGGCAATCGAGAGTTGCTGGCCATGAAGTGGGCATTCGAGGAGTGGCGTCATTGGCTTGAAGGAGCTAAGCATCGCGTGG
Source organism: Ranitomeya imitator (assembly GCF_032444005.1). Taxonomy (NCBI): domain Eukaryota; kingdom Metazoa; phylum Chordata; class Amphibia; order Anura; family Dendrobatidae; genus Ranitomeya; species Ranitomeya imitator. The sequence continues at coordinate 478,471,536 of NC_091285.1, read as the reverse complement.
TGGTCTTGACTGATCATAAGAACTTGACTTATCTCGAGTCTGCCAAGCGGTTTAATCCTAGACAGGCTCGTTGGTCGCTGTTTTTTGCCCGTTTTGACTTTGTGATTTCGTACCTTCCGGGCTCTAAAAATGTGAAGGCGGATGCTCTGTCTAGGAGTTTTGTGCCCGACTCTCCGGGTTTATCTGAGCCGGCAGGTATCCTCAAAGAGGGAGTAATTGTGTCTGCCATCTCCCCTGATTTGTGGCGGGTGCTGCAAAAATTTCAGGCTAATAAACCTGATCGTTGCCCAGCGGAGAAACTGTTTGTCCCTGATAGGTGGACAAATAAAGTTATCTCTGAGGTTCATTGTTCGGTGTTGGCTGGTCATCCTGGAATCTTTGGCACCAGAGAGTTAGTGGCTAGATCCTTTTGGTGGCCATCTCTGTCGCGGGATGTGCGTTCTTTTGTGCAGTCCTGTGGGATTTGTGCTCGGGCTAAGCCCTGCTGTTCTCGTGCCAGTGGGTTGCTTTTGCCCTTGCCGGTCCCGAAGAGGCCTTGGACACATATCTCTATGGATTTTATTTCAGATCTTCCCGTCTCTCAAAAGATGTCAGTCATTTGGGTGGTCTGTGATCGCTTCTCTAAGATGGTCCATTTGGTACCCTTGTCTAAATTACCTTCCTCCTCTGATTTGGTGCCATTGTTCTTCCAGCATGTGGTTCGTTTGCATGGCATTCCAGAGAATATCGTTCCTGACAGAGGTTCCCAGTTTGTTTCGAGGTTTTGGCGAGCCTTTTGTGGTAGGATGGGCATTGACTTGTCTTTTTCCTCGGCTTTCCATCCTCAGACTAATGGCCAGACCGAATGAACCAATCAGACCTTGGAAACATATCTGAGATGCTTTGTTTCTGCTGATCAGGATGACTGGGTGTCCTTTTTGCCTTTGGCTGAGTTCGCCCTTAATAATCGGGCCAGCTCGGCTACCTTGGTTTCGCCGTTTTTCTGCAACTCTGGGTTCCATCCTCGTTTCTCTTCAGGGCAGGTTGAGTCTTCGGACTGTCCTGGTGTGGATACTGTGGTGGACAGGTTGCAGCAGATTTGGACTCATGTAGTGGACAATTTGACCTTGTCCCAGGAGAAGGCTCAACGTTTCGCTAATCGCAGACGCTGTGTGGGTCCCCGACTTCGTGTTGGGGATTTGGTTTGGTTATCTTCTCGTCATATTCCTATGAAGGTTTCCTCTCCTAAGTTTAAACCTCGTTTCATTGGTCCGTATAGGATTTCTGAGGTTCTTAATCCTGTGTCTTTTCGTCTGACCCTTCCAGATTCTTTTTCCATACATAACGTATTCCATAGGTCATTGTTGCGGAGATACGTGGCACCTATGGTTCCATCTGTTGATCCTCCTGCCCCGGTTTTGGTGGAGGGGGAGTTGGAGTATATTGTGGAGAAGATTTTGGATTCTCGTGTTTCGAGACGGAAACTCCAGTATCTGGTTAAGTGGAAGGGTTATGCTCAGGAAGATAATTCCTGGGTCTTTGCCTCTGATGTCCATGCTCCCGATCTTGTTCGTGCCTTTCATATGGCTCAGCCTGGTCGTCCTGGGGGCTCTGGTGAGGGTTCGGTGACCCCTCCTCAAGGGGGGGTACTGTTGTGAATTCTGTGGCAGAGCTCCCTCCTGTGGTCACAAGTGGTACTTCGGATGATTCTCTCTGTGAGCTTCCGTTGGTGGAGGAAAGTGGTACTGCGGCTTCTGAGTTTCCTTTCTCAGGTGATGTGGTGAAGTCGTTAGGTGCTGCTCTATTTAACTCCACCTAGTGCTTTGATCCTGGCCTCCAGTCAATGTTCTAGTATTGGACCTGTTTCCTCCTGGATCGTTCCTGTGGCCTGCTGCTCTGCATAGCTAAGTTCAGCTTTGCTATTTTGTTTGCTGTTTTTTTCTGTCCAGCTTGTCTATTTGTTTTTTCCTGCTTGCTGGAAGCTCTGGGACGCAGAGGGTGTACCTCCGTGCCGTTAGTTCGGTACGGAGGGTCTTTTTGCCCCCTTTGCGTGGTTTTTGTAGGGTTTTGTGTTGACCGCAAAGTTACCTTTCCTATCCTCGCTCTGTTCAGAAAGTCGGGCCTCACTTTGCTAAATCTATTTCATCTCTACGTTTGTCTTTTCATCTTAACTCACAGTCATTACATGTGGGGGCTGCCTTTTCCTTTGGGGTATTTCTCTGAGGCAAGGTAGGCTTATTTTCTATCTTCAGGCTAGCTAGTTTCTCAGGCTGTGCCGAGTTGCATGGGGAGCGTTAGGCGCAATCCACGCCTGCCTCTAGTGTGGTTGGAGAGGATTAGGGATTGCGGTCAGCAGAGTTCCCACGTCTCAGAGCTCGTTCTATGTCTTTGGGTTATTGTCAGGTCACTGTATGTGCTCTGACATCTATGTCCATTGTGGTACTGAATTACCTTATTATAACAGATGCCATAATTAGCGTCACCATCCCACTTCTCAGCATTCTGAAAACCTCTCTGCTCACAATTAAAAAGGATGCATTGCAGGCAGAGCACAAGGACATGGAGCAAGGAACCATACAGGGGGATTACACTCAGGCCAGCCTCATGTCTTCTCAACGTGGATTGGAAGGCAATGTGGAAGAGGAGGAAGAAGAACAGGAGCTATTTTCATGCGCTATAGATGGTACTACAAACACAGCTGTCATAACGTCTGTTCAGTGGGGATGGCCTGACGACAGGGAGGAGGAGGAGGATGATGAGGAGGATGACAGCATGGTCAGACCTCCTGTTGGTGAGGACACGGAAGTCTTGCCTGATAGCAGTCTGGCACACATGGCTGACTTTATGTTGCACTGCGTTTCACGTGACCCTCGCATTATAAAAATTTTGGGTGGCATTCATTACTGGTTGGTGACACTTCTAGACCCACGCTACAAGGAGAACTTTCAATCTCTTCTACCAGAGGCAGAGAGGTGTACTAAAGTGTTGCAGTCCCAGAGGGCCCTTGTAGCGGAATTGCTTAGAAAATTCTCATGTGAGAACGCTGGCAGCAGACGTCAGAGTTTGTTGTACAACCAAGGAGTCCAAGCAAGAGAGACAAAAGTACAATCCAGCTCAGGCAGGGGAACAATGGCCAAGTTCTGGGACAGTTTTCTCAGACCCTCCCATCGTGACGGCACAGAGGCAAGGGGTTCTGTCACAAGAAGTGCAATGTTTGAGAAGATGGTATTGGAGTACCTTGCAAATTGTACAAACGTCCTCCGTGATTCCTCTGTGCCTTTTTATTTATTGGGTATCCAAGCTGGACACTTGGCATGAACTGGCCCTTTACACATTGGAGGTCCTGGCCTGTCCTGCTGCTAGCGTTCTGTCAGAGCGGGTTTTATGTGCCACTGGTGGAATTATAACAGATGAGCGCATCTGTCTGTCAACTGAAAATGCTGACAGGCTGACTCTTATTAAAATGAACAAGGACTGGATTGGGAAAAACTTCTGTACACCACCAAGTGAAAACAGCAAAACATAACCTAAAATACATTCTCTGTTTTGGGGAGGTGTATTCTCATGCACCTCGTCACAACCACACATGGGTATATGCTTCCAGATTTGGTCTGTTTGTTGTTATCCTCCTCCTTATCCTCATCATCCAGAACCACTAGATGACCAGGGTGAACGTGCTCTGTACTGTTATAGGCCAGTGCATTTTGGGGAAGGGGGGCTTTGATGGCATTATTTTATTTAGTAAAAAAAAGGACCCCACATTGGGGAATTGGGCCTACTTCTTAACTCTGTTTCCTGCAATGTCTCTTCCTTATCTCTGACGACATGACCTGGGGAAACGTGTTCTTTCTTATAGGCCCCAGAATTTTGAGCAAGGGGGCTGTGATGACAATAGTATATTTTTAAAAATGGTACCCCCCATTGGTGAAACCACATCCTTGTTGGCAAATACATCTGGGTACCTTAAAGAGCTCACTTGAAAAGCTCCTTTTTGTGCTGCCTGGTTGCTCACATTGGACACAATACACTTCATATAAATTTGATAAAGCAATGCTGTTAGTTTGGCTCAGTAGTTCATTACAAATTTTTTTTGTCGACTGTAACGGGGTCTACCAAGCTGGGGTACCTCTTTCAGTACCACCCCGTGTTTCAGGAGGTCCACTCTGCTTTGGCTGGAGTCTGAATGAAGGACGCTGGCTGGAATTGCTTGGTTACATGGGCGCATATAAAAGATCCAGCTCCAGGAATAAAATGTAAAAACTTTATTAGTTCACATTAAAATGCTGCTGAGACATGACCGGCATAGTGGGTAAAGGAGAGCAACCAGCACCCGACTGGACGCGTTTCGAGCAACAAATGTGCCCTTAGTCCTCAGTATGCTGATAGAAACACAGGTTGCAATAAGTATGTTCACAGCAGGTGAGTACAATTAAAATGGACATGTGAGATAAATACAAATGTGATAAACTCAACATAGTGAACAAATTAAAACTACTTGACGAAAAGGTTGACAGAAAAATGTATAAATAAAGAACGTGCAATTACATAGAAAAAATGAAAATGATAAGAAGGAAAGAAAAAAAAAAACAAAAACCACAAGATTCGTTAGTAATGGAGCATAATCTCCTTTCTAAGATTTAACCCTGAAGGGGCTCTGGTATTGAGTCTGAAAATCCAGAAAGCCTCCCTATCACGCAGTTTTTTTTTCCCGATCACCACCGCGTATATCGTTATGTATTTGCTCAATGGCAAATGTCTTAAGATGCATAGTTTGCCTGTCATGATTATTAATAAAGTGGTTAGATACATTGGATACATGTCGAAGTGTAGGATGTACTATATCATAAAGATGTTCTCTGAATCTTTCTCTGACCTTCCTAATAGTAGATCCAACATAGAACAATTTACATTCAGTACATTCAACAATGTAAACCACATGATCAGAGTTGCAATTAAGAAATTTTTTTTATGGGAAAAGTGGTTAAATTTTGTGAGCAATTAAAAAATGCGTTTTTTTTCATGTAAGCACAAGTTTTACAGGAGTGCGAACCGCACTTGAAACAGCCTGTGATGGACAACCAATCTGCATGATTTTTAGTTTTTTTGGAATGTAAAAAACTAGGCGATAAAGCATTCCCCAATGTTGGGGCTCGTCTTGATACGATTCTGATGCCGTTTTTCAAGATAGAATCCATGATATGGTCATCTCTGAGTAAATTTAGATTACGTGTAACAATTTGGGAGACAGATTTGAAAAAAGTACTATAAGTAAGAACCAGCACAGGCTGTGCTGAATGCGCATTGCGAAGGGAATTTATGTTGGACACAGTATTTATTTGAGTGCGACTATCAATTACTGTAGGTTCAATGAGTTCTGACCTCTGTCTGGAATCAGCAATGTTAAAGGCTCTGTTCAAAGTCCAATTAGGATATTTTCTGTAGTGAAGCCGCTGTTTGATAGTTGTTTTTTCACGGCTAAATGAGGATTCAAGACTGCAATTTCTACGTGCTCTCAAGGCTTCATCTAAAGGAATCGACTGAATGGTATGTGGGGGATGGAAACTTTTAGCATGTAAAATGGTGTTACCTGCAGTTTCTTTTCGATATGTGTGACTTCTGATGGTTTCAGAAGGAATAGCCTCAAGGCAAAGGTCCAGAAAATTAATACGATTTTTATTCCATAAATAAGTGAATTTTAGATTAAACGGATTGTTATTGATATAAAAAATAAAATTAGATATGTATTCCTGATCACCTTCCCACACAAGCAATAAATCATCAATGTATCTAGAATACCATTTGATGTTGTCCAAAAAAGGATTATTGTGGGAATAAATATAATGTTCTTCCCACCATGACATTGTTAGATTGGCGTTTTCTTACCAGACCACAATCTGAACATCTTTTTGTTGATAACCCTATCATTCCTATATTGCATGCGCTACCAAAAACCCACAAAGGTGTCTTTCCACCTCCCATGCGACCTATCGTTTCGGGCATAGGCTCATACAGTGAACACCTTGGGGAATGGTTGGATACCATTTTACAACCATTGGCACAACGTGTCCCAGACTATCTTAAAGATTCTAGAGACGTTTTGAATATGTTTAAAGGGGTTTTGTGGAATCAGCAATGGTCTTGGCTAACTTCTGATGTTTCTTCTTTGTACACTTCCATTCCACACAAGGTTGCACTGACAGCGGTTCAAGTACAGTAATTTTTCTCATGATTTTCAGTTTTTTATTTTATCAGTATTATCTTTTTTGTTATCACATAATTATTTTCTATTTGATGGCAAATTTTTCATTTAAACCAGTGGCGTGTCAATGGGTGCTAAATTTTCCCCTTCAGTCGCCAATCTAACAATGTCATGGTGGGAAGAACATTATATTTATCCCCACAATAATCCTTTTTTGGACAACATCAAATGGTATTCTAGATACATTGATGATTTATTGCTTGTGTAGGAAGGTGATCAGGAATCCATATCTAATTTTATTTTTTATATCAATAACAATCCGTTTAATCTAAAATTCACTTATTTATGGAATAAAAATCATATTAATTTTCTGGACCTTTGCCTTGAGGGTATTCCTTCTGAAAACATCAGAAGTCACACATATCGAAAAGAAACTGCATCCAGTATGTGGGTTCCAAGTTGGCCTTGCTCCCAATGTGTAAAACAAAGGGGTACGGAGTACAAAATGAATATTGTAAAATGGATTTTCATGGGCCCATCCAGTATGTAGGTTCCAAGGCGTAATGGGGTGCCTATGATTGACTATGCAGCAGGGCTGGCCTTGCTGCCAATGTGTAAAAGGGGTACAGAGTGAAAATGCATATTGTGAAGTTGATTTTCATGGGTCCATCCAGTATGTAGGTTCCAAGGCGTAATGGGGTGCATATGACTGACTATGCAGGAGGGCTGGCCTTGCTGCCAATGTGTCCCCACCTGAGATTTCTGTTTTACAAAAGGGCCTTTTGTGCCTACTCACAAGGTTGATAAATTTAACCTAATTAAAGATCTGTATTTGTTTTGCAGAACACTTAGCTTCCAGGTTATTTACAAAAAAACTGATATCATTCAAAGCCTTCCCCCGGATGAACGCCAGGTGTTCCAAGATTTACTAGAACGTTTGGAAAAGAATCAAATTGCATCAACTAGGAGGGCATTTTCATTTAAGAATAAATCCACAAGGACGCCCTCTTTTTCCTTGATGCCAGCGATTAAGATCTTTTTCGAATTGGTTTAGCAGGACATTTCATCCATGTCACCTCAGGTAGGCATCGCACCCAACCTTTGCATACTAGAACGGGCCCTCTCTACTCTCAAAAATAACAGTGCCTTTATTATCAAAGAGGCCAATAACGGGGGCAATGTGGTCTTATGGCCAACCCTGATGTACCTAGAGGAAGCATATAAGCAGCTTAGTAACATTCGATTTTACAAAAAACTGCCATCGGATCCAACACCCACTTTTGTATCTAAATTTTGTGTGTTACTTGACAGGGCTAGTCATTATGGCATTATGAAAGATGGAACATAATCCACCTCACCCGTGATGCCTAAGCCAAATTTCGGGAGCACGGACCCGCTGTGTCCAGGCGTGTCCAGGCGTGTAGAATCCAAAGGAAGAAAATGTCCAGCTTCACCGAATCCATGAAAAAAAAGTTTTCTTTATTCACAAACTTAAACAAGGAGGATACAAACTTCAGCACAAAGCATATGGGTAAGAATCTCAACGCGTTTCTGGAGACTAAGCTCCAGAAAAACATGTCATGATTAAGGGAGCTTAGTCTCCAGAAAAATGTTGAGATTCTTACCCATATGGTTTGTGCTGAAGTTTGTATCCTCCATGCTTATTAAGTTTGTGAATAAAGAAAACTTTTTTTCACGGATTCAGTGAAGCTGGACATTTTCTTCTTTTGGATTATGGCATTATCTCCACCAGTGAACGGAAATACATGTGGGTGGAACATCCGATTATTTCTACATTTTATATGCTTCCGAAGGTCCACAAGGATGCTGCTAGACCTCCAGGCCGACCAATTGTTTCCAGCATTGGTAGTCTCTGTGATAAGGCCTGTGAGTATTTGGATTCTTTTCTTGCAGCCTTTGGTCTCCTCATTGCCCTCTTTTATCAGGGATTCTTCCCACTTCATTGAGATCTGCCGAAACCTCATCGTACCTTCTGAATGTTGATTATAATATGGAATCTCTTTACTCTAACATCAGTCACAAGGATGGAGTCGAGGCCGTCACATTTTTTTTCTTGATAAAATTGATCATACTGATACTTTCTCCTTGATCTCTTAAAGTTTATTCTGCATCACAACTACTTTCTCTTTGATAGAGCTTTTTTCTACAGATCTCAGGAGTGGTGATGGGGGCTCGATGTACACCCACTTATGCAAAAATCTTTCTAGGATGGTGGGAGGAGAAATTTGTGTATCCATCGGGGACTTTAAAAACCAGTTGTGCCACTGGTATCATTATATAGACCACATATTCTTTCGGTGGATGGGCACAGAAATGGAATGTTTGCAATTTTTGGATCGTCTAAACGATAATCCCCATAACATCTTCTTGACCCACTCTATCTCCGCCAGTTCTGCCATTTTTTTGGATCTGAGGGTTTTCGTGCAAGATGCACATGCACCACCGGCGGCCATGTTTGTGGAGAACAACTATGTTACTAGCTTGAGATTGCACAGTGCCAGGTAGATCACAGTGCGCACACGCTCCACAAGCGGCCATGTTTTCAAAGATCAGGCATATATATCCGGCATAGAACGCAACCCCAAGAAGTTAAATATTTCTCAATCGTCACCCGTTGGTAAGGTTTATATATATCCAATACAGACACCCTATTAAAATAGACCAATCAATCCTATGTGTAAATTACAAAGGAAAGAGAAGAGCAGAAAAAAGAAAAGGGGGGGACACAAGTAAAAGAAAAATCCAACACAAATACATGTAACAGTGAAAAATATTAAAGTGAGTGAATAAAAAATCAATATAAATATGGAGAGAAAGAAAAACAAAAATATAGGTACTGTAGTATAGTGACCTATGTTATAGGTAGGGGGCGCTGTATGGGCTTCCCAGAGTGCGTATGGAGGCTGGCAGGGCTAGTTCTGAGAGATGGGAGAGTCAAACTAGACACACACACTCCCATCTAGGGTAGTGGTTACAACCACATAATGTGACTGAGGTCTGGTCACAGGGGCTCTGAGTGTGGACCTGAATGGTCTGTGCTGGAAGGTCCTGGAGAGCCAGCCTCCATACGCACTCTGGGAAGCCCATACAGCGTCCCCTACCTATAACATAGGTCACTATACTACAGTATATACAATCGTACATGATATACAATACTGGATAGAACAATTGAGAACATTATAATCCTCAGAATTGTATTATATTAAAGTGAGAAAACACATATAGTGTTATGAGTGAATACAGTGCAACAATATAAAATGGTAATAAAGTGCATACTTTGAAAGGCATATAATATTCAATGAAGTGAACAGACCACTAGACGTTCCCCCCTCCCTCCTTTTCCATATTCAGTTCTGATGTACAAGAGTCCACATCTTGATAGAAGGGTGTCATGATCCTCCAACATCATACACGGCCATGGCGGCTGGGTTCCAAAAATAGGCAGTATGGATTCATCAGCAAGTTGCATATAGCACACTAATATTGAATATAAAAGACAAACATAATTAAAATACAAGAAGAACAAGGAATCCATAGTATAACCAATGTTTACTATACATAGTCAAAATGCACAAAAGAAGCTGTGGGGACATGGCACCCACACCCAAGAGGGGAAAACAGTTTATATCAATAAATTATAAATAAGAGGGTCACAGGAAGGGTACAAAAGTTAATTTCTCTATCCCCATGATGGCACCACGGAGAGAGGGGTCCGCCCCCAGGGACAGGAAACCTACAGATGAAAAAGGGCGTACCTCTCTCCCACATCAGTTGGTTTCCTGTCCCTGACGGGGAACCTACAGCACGTACCTGAAGGATTCTTCGTGGGATTCCAGGGAGCTGGCCGGTCGGTTCCTGACAGGGGGCGCCCTGTCACGTCTGGTTACAGCGGGTTTTCTCCCCCCTTTTATTCCGACCCTGAAGCACCACCGCTGGGGTCGGCGGGCCCTGTGGGTGAGTGTGCCAGGGGGAGGCAGTGAAGAGGTTCCAGCCTGCCTTCCCCGTGGAAAAAAAAAAAAAAAAAAAAAGGGGGAGGAAGGAGGCAGGTGACGGCGGTCACCGATTCAGCCTCTGTACCGCTAGTCGGTACATGGAGGTAGCGGTGGCTACCTTTCCATGGCGGGCGCAGGAGCGCTAGAGTAGAAAGCGCCCCACAGCATCACCGATCACCGCCGCCCAAACCGGAAGTGCGGGGGCAGGCGGAACGAGAGAACGCGCGCACAGGCGTCCCCAATAATATCTTCCCTATAGGACGCCTGTGCCGCGAACCGGAAGTGACGCGCGCGCCTGCGCAGATGGTCGCTTCTGCCGGCGGCAGATTCAAAAACAGCGTTCCCTAAGGAGTAAGCATGGAAATCCCCTCTTTGCTAAAAAATTGCAGAGTGGAGCCACTATGAGTGGTAGAGAGGAGCAAGGAGTGTGCACAACTGTCACCTGAGCAATTACAGGTGCAGTGGCACCCGCGCTCACAGCATCAGCGGAAGGGAAATGCTTCGTCCCATCAGCGCAGCAGCAGTGGTCGCTCAGGGTCACAACGCAGCCAAGTCTCTGGGAAATCTACACGACCGGCGACGAATCCAGTGGATGTAGTCCCGAGGCCAGAGACGGTATCTCTCATTCACAAGGGGTGAGTGATCTACGTGAAAGTAATAATGTAATACGAGATTACTTTTTTCTTCTAGGGAAGGAAGTGTACAACTAAATCAAAGCACAAAGTTTTTGCGATATGTTCGGAAGAACTACCTTCCTCCTGGGAAAAAAAGCTATGCGGGTCTTGCATAGAAAAAACCATTCAGGAGGAGTCCCAGGCGTTCGCTTCAGACCTGAAAACATTAATAAAAAATCAGGTGGAGAGTGCCCTCAAAGGCATTAAAATTCCGAAGGAAAAACGTAGATCAGGTCATAAGTCTCCTGAACCCAGCATAAACGAATCAGAAAGTGAAACATCTGACTCTAACGATTCATCAACATCCGAGACCTCTTCACTATCGTCAGAAGGGGGACGCAGTTGCTTCCCCATCGAAGAGACAGACACACTGGTAAAGGCCATTAGAACAACCATGGGTCTGGTAGATGAACGTCCTAAAAGAACAGCACAGGACATAATGTTCAGCGGATTAGAACAGAAGAAAAGAAGGGTATTCCCGATAAATGAGAAGATTCATTCTTTAATCAAGAAAGAATGGAAAAAAACGGATAAAAAAGTTCTCTTGACTCCCAAGAGAAAATACCTGTTCGACGACCCAGCCTGCTCATCCTGGAGCAAGGCACCCAAACTGGATGTGGCCATAGCAAAGGCCTCCAAAAAATTTGCCCTGCCCTTCGAGGACATGGGCACTCTAAAAGAGCCGATGGACAAAAAAGCAGACACTTTCTTAAAACACTCATGGGAAGCAGCAGGAGGTGGTCTAAAACCAGCCATCGCAGCCACTTGCACGGCCCGTGCTCTAATGGTATGGCTTGAACACTTGGATTCCCAGCTAAAGGGAAAAGTCTCAAGAGACACAATACAAAAGTCAGTGTCCATGATGAAAGGGGCAGCAGCTTTTCTGGCGGACGCTTCGGTGGACTCAGTGAGATTAGCAGCCAGGTCGGCCTCTTTTTCCAACGCAGCAAGATGTGCCCTGTGGCTAAAGTGCTGGCCGGGGGACTTGCAAACGAAGACCAAGTTATGCTCAATACCTTGCGAAGGGGAATTCCTGTTTGGATCAACATTAGATGACATCCTCGACAAAGCGGGGGATAAAAAGAAATCTTTCCCCGGGTTCCCTAACCAGTCATATAGACGTTCCTTTCGGAACAGAAAGTTTATGCGGAGAAGACCCCCAAAAGGAAATAAGGATGGATGGGAAGACAGAAGAAATAAAAATAGGGGCTTCTTGTTCAACAAACCCCCCCCCTCCTGATAATAAAAAATCCCAATGAAGGTATTCCCCAGGTCGGAGGGAGACCAGCCGAGTTTCTTCCAGCCTGGGAAAGAATTTCAAACAGCCCCTGGATCTTAGGCATTATACGAGAAGGCCTCAAATTCAAATTTCGTGTCCCTCCCGGCCACTTCTTCATGATAACGCCTCAAAAACAATCACACGAACAGTCAGCTCTCCAGAAGGAAATTCTGAACCTAGTCCAGAAAGGGGTATTGCAAGAAGTCCCATACCAGGAAAGAGGCACAGGTTTCTATTCTCCCCTCTTCCTCCGCAAGAAGCCGGACGGATCATACAGAACGATCATCAATCTAAAAAAATTAAACAGTTTCCTAGAGATACAACATTTCAAAATGGAGACAATAAAATCTTGCGTAAGAATACTCTTTCCCTTGTGTTTCATGACTGTTCTAGATTTACGAGACGCGTATTACCATGTGCCCATCCACAGAGATTATCAAAAATATCTCAGACTGGCAGTGAATATCCAGGGGGAAGTAAAACACTTCCAATTCCGGGCTCTCCCCTTCGGGATAGCTATTGCTCCTCGGGTATTCACGAAAATAATGTCAGACGTAATGGCCCACATACGGGAGCAGAACATCCTAATAGTTCCCTATCTGGACGACCTCCTTGTAGTAGGGAACTCATTCCAACATTGCGAACAACAGTTGAATCAGGTCATGACTTCACTGTCGAGTCTAGGGTGGCTGCTAAACATAGCGAAGTCCAAGATGGTACCATCCCAGGTACAGGAGTACTTAGGGATAGTCCTAGACTCGATCACCCAGAAATGCTATCTTCCTCAGGAGAAGATTCAGAAAATGACACAGGCAGTGTTACAGCTGACGGTATCCCCAGTCACTACCCTGAGGAAAGCAATGTCCCTGTTGGGCTCCATGACTGCCTGTATCCCGGCCGTACAGTGGGCACAATGTCATTCCCGGGATCTACAATGGGAGACTTTAGATTCAGGCATATCTCTGCACGGGAATTTAGACGAGCAGTTAAGTATATCACCAAACACGATACACTCCCTAGCATGGTGGGCGGACCCAGGGAAGCTAACCAAAGGGGTTCCTTGGGCTCTACCGACAGAAAAAATTCTAACGATAGATGCAAGCCCCTGGGGTTGGGGAGCACACATAGACGATCAAGTGGCACAGGGGAATTGGAACAGGAGTCAAGAGCTAGACTCTTCCAACATGAAAGAACTGTTAGCGGTAAAGCTGGCCCTAACACATTTTCTATATCTCCTTCACAGGCATCATGTAAAAGTCTTCTCGGACAACCAAGTAGTGGTCGCATATCTAAACCACCAAGGGGGCACCAGGTGTCGAGCACTGATGGAGGTAACCCAATCCATCTTCCACATAGCGGAACACAGTCTAAAGTCCTTGACAGCTCTCCACTTAAAGGGCTCAGAAAACCAGACTGCAGACTTCCTGAGCAGAACATGCTTAAAGCAGGGAGAGTGGGAGCTAAATCAGTTGGTCTTCGATCAAATCGTGAATCTCTGGGGTCTACCAGAAATAGACCTATTCGCGAACAGCCAAAACCACCCTGTAGCTCTAGACGCGCTAACAATTCCTTGGAACTATCATCTTGCCTATGCGTTCCCTCCAATGTCGCTCATTCCCTTAGTGTTAAGGAAAATTCGGGAGGAGAGAGCTACAGTGATAGTAATAGCGCCATTTTGGCCCCGCAGAATATGGTTTTCTTGGCTAAGAAACATGTCCATATCGAGTCCTTGGGTTCTACCAGACTCTCCAAAACTTCTGTCCCAGGGTCCAGTATTTCACCCCAATGTAAAAAATTTACACATGACAGCATGGCTTTTGAAAGGAGGTTGCTGAGGGATAAAGGGTTCTCTCCCAACTTGGTGTCCACTCTATTACAGAATAGAAAACCCGTAACCACTAGAATATATGGGAAAGTGTGGAAAAAGTTTGTCGGTATCAGGGGCAGACCCGTCCGGGGAGATCCCAATAGGAAAAATACTTGAGTTCTTACAGAAAGGTCTGGAAAGAGGTTTAGCTACAAGCACTCTAAAGGTCCAGGTGGCAGCCTTAGGAGCACTGTATAATTACGACTTGGCCAAAAATCGATGGGTCATGCGTTTCATTAAAGCCTCATCTAGATCCAGACCCATTCCCCTCCACAACTCTCCTCCATGGGATCTAAACCTTGTATTAAACGCTCTAACCAAACCTCCCTTTGAGCCCCTGACAGAAGTTCCTTTAAAGATCTTATCCCTAAAAACCACACTCCTAGTAGCCCTAACTTCGGCTCGTCGTGTCAGCGATATACAAGCGTTATCCTCATGTCCACCCTTTATTCAGATACTTGATGACAAAGTCATTCTTAAAACTGACCCGGCTTACCTCCCTAAAATATCGTCACAGTTTCATAGAACGCAAGAAATCTCTCTGCCCTCCTTTTGTCCCAACCCTAAAAATGAGGGGGAAAAAACACTGCATACCCTAGACGTAAAACGATGTCTGATCCAATATCTGTCAGCCACTAGGGAGTGCAGGAAGGATAGGGCTTTGTTTGTCTGCTTCCAGGGTCCACGGAAGGGACAAAAAGCATCGAAAGCCACGTTAGCAAGGTGGATAAGAGACGCCATCGCCCTATCCTACTCATCCTGCGGGACAGCCATCCTGGAGAATATAAAGGCTCATTCGACCAGAGCAGTGGCATCATCCTGGGCGGAGAGAGCTGGCGCTTCGATACAACAAATATGTAGAGCGGCCACTTGGTCCTCCCAGTCTACATTTTTCAAGCATTACCGCTTAGACTTGACCTCCTCTGATACTACCTTTGGGCGAAGGGTTCTAGAGGCAGTGGTCCCTCCCTAAGAGCTATCTATTCAAATCTCTCTGTGGTGCCATCATGGGGATAGAGAAAATGGTAGTTACCTGCCGATAACGGTATTTCTCAGATCCCATGATGGCACCCGTATATACCCTCCCTTTTCACACACAGGTGTGCACTTGGTAATGTGCCAGTAATTAGTTTTAGTCACGGTGCCTCTGTTAAGTTAAATTGGTTAAGTTTAATTTGTACAAATATTGAGTTGCAGCTGAAGTTCTGTATAAGGCTCTGTAATCCAACTGATGTGGGAGAGAGGTACGCCCTTTTTCATCTGTAGGTTTCCTGTCCCTGGGGGCGGACCCCTCTCTCCGTGGTGCCATCATGGGATCAGAGAAATACCGTTATCGGCAGGTAACTACCATTTTTTTCATTCAAACCCTTGGGGGACATGGTGTCAAAGGTGACAATCCACCTGCACTCCCGTTGGGCAAGGATCTCACTATAGGAATATAGCAGCTTTCATCCGGCCCACACCAAGGTGGGCGTGCCAACTGGTGAATTTCTTCGAGTCAGACGAAATTGTACATATGACCGAGACTTTCCTTCTCAGGCTCGTGATCTTACTGATCGTTTTAAACAACGTGGATATCCGAGGAGGACAACTTCGGGTGCATTCCAACAGGCACGTTCACATGATCAAGCATCATTATTACTACCCCGGAGACTTGAGAAGAACACACAGCCCAGAGTCATCACGGATTACAATAATAGTTGGCATCAGGTGAGGAACATTTTGAATAGACATTGGCCTGTTTTGAGAATGGACACTCAAGCAGTGACCAGTACTGGTCCTCTTCTTATGGCTAGGAGAGCTCCCAACCTTCGGGACAATCTAACTAGGAGCCATTTCAGTAGGCCTACTGTCCGGCTCAATAGAGGTATTGTACTAAAAGGGTCTTTTCCATGTGGGGACTGTAACATCTGTCCCTTTAATGGTCCCAATTAAGGACGTCTTTTTTCATCCCCTGAACAATCAAAATCATCCCTTGAAGGCCTATATTAACTGCTAGACGAGAGATGTTATATATGCATTGATTTGTCCATGCAACAAAGTTTATGTGGGACAAACTTCCCAAGAGCTGAGAAAAAGGGCCCAAAAGCATGTCTCCACTATCCACTTAGCAGCTGCTGCTCGAAAGAAGAGTAAGGTTCTTACCCCAGTCGCCACCCTCTTTTTGTCCGCACATGGTGGATCGTCACTAAGGATTAGATTTGCAAAAAATCACACATAGTGGTAGAGGCGGCAACAATCAAAAACGCCTTCTACAGGCTGAATCGAGATGGATCTTTGAGCTCCAATCCGTGGCACCAACGGGGCTCAATGAAGAGCTCCTTTATACTGGGTTTCTGGGCTAACTTGATCAAGATATACATATATCAACATGGTATGCATATTCTTATGCTTGTTGTTTCTTTTCTGATTAGGACATCTGGAACATCATAAGATATAGCGGACTGGCTCTATCATGTGACATATCTGTTTTGGGCATCATTTGGCCTTTTATGGCTCTTCATCTTTGTGTATCATCCGAGGGGGCTTCCTTACTTCTGTACATTGAAGAAACAATAACCGTTGGTCACCTAATTAGACCACCTGCCATGGAGGACCATTCAACATCGTATGGGATTGGAAACCTGGCTTCTCATTGATGTCTGGTCTGGAGGGACCCATATGACTGACAAAGCCTCTTCACTGTTTGGCTTGTGGATATGGCGTTTTGGACTATCGGACTTTCTAGGAACCTTGGTCCTAATACTCTGGACCAGGCTTTATATGCGCTGCATATGTTATTTTGGTAGTTTAGTTTATGCAATCTAACTCCATTATTGCGGTTTCTATTCTTATAAATTATTTTTATAATTATTATTATTATTTTTTCTTATTTTTTCATTTTTTTGTATTTATTCTACAGTTGGACCCTGTGTATTTTTGTACATGGGCTCTAGGTACTATTTAGGTATGTCTATTGACAAGCACATACAGTGGGGCAAAAAAGTATTTAGTCAGTCAGCAATAGTGCAAGTTCCACCACTTAAAAAGATGAGAGGCGTCTGTAATTTACATCATAGGTAGACCTCAACTATGGGAGACAAACTGAGAAAAAAAAATCCAGAAAATCACATTGTCTGTTTTTTTATCATTTTTTTTGCATATTATGGTGGAAAATAAGTATTTGGTCAGAAACAAACAATCAAGATTTCTGTCTCTCACAGACCTGTAACTTCTTCTTTAAGAGTCTCCTCTTTCCTCCACTCATTACCTGTAGTAATGGCACCTGTTTAAACTTGTTATCAGTATAAAAAGACACCTGTGCACACCCTCAAACAGTCTGACTCCAAACTCCACTATGGTGAAGACCAAAGAGCTGTCAAAGGACACCAGAAACAAAATTGTAGCCCTGCACCAGGCTGGGAAGACTGAATCTGCAATAGCCAACCAGCTTGGAGTGAAGAAATCAACAGTGGGAGCAATAATTAGAAAATGGAAGACATACAAGACCACTGATAATCTCCCTCGATCTGGGGCTCCACGCAAAATCCCACCCCGTGGGGTCAGAATGATCACAAGAACGGTGAGCAAAAATCCCAGAACCACGCGGCGGAACCTAGTGAATGAACTGCAGAGAGCTGGGACCAATGTAACAAGGCCTACCATAAGTAACACACTACGCCACCATGGACTCAGATCCTGCAGTGCCAGACGTGTCCCACTGCTTAAGCCAGTACATGTCCGGGCCCGTCTGAAGTTTGCTAGAGAGCATTTGGATGATCCAGAGGAGTTTTGGGAGAATGTCCTATGGTCTGATGAAACCAAACTGGAACTGTTTGGTAGAAACACAACTTGTCGTGTTTGGAGGAAAAAGAATACTGAGTTGCATCCATCAAACACCATACCTACTGTAAAGCATGGTGGTGGAAACATCATGCTTTGGGGCTGTTTCTCTGCAAAGGGGCCAGGACGACTGATCCGGGTACATGAAAGAGTGAATGGGGCCATGTATCGTGAGATTTTGAGTGCAAACCTCCTTCCATCAGCAAGGGCATTGAAGATGAAACTTGGCTGGGTCTTTCAACATGACAATGATCCAAAGCACACCGCCAGGGCAACGAAGGAGTGGCTTCGTAAGAAGCATTTCAAGGTCCTGGAGTGGCCTAGCCAGTCTCCAGATCTCAACCCTATAGAAAACCTTTGGAGGGAGTTGAAAGTCCGTGTTGCCAAGCGAAAAGCCAAAAACATCACTGCTCTAGAGGAGATCTGCATGGAGGAATGGGCCAACATACCAACAACAGTGTGTGGCAACCTTGTGAAGACTTACAGAAAACGTTTGACCTCTGTCATTGCCAACAAAGGATATATTACAAAGTATTGAGATGAAATTTTGTTTCTGACCAAATACTTATTTTCCACCATAATATGCAAATAAAATGTTAAAAAAACAGACAATGTGATTTTCTGGATTTTTTTTTCTCAGTTTGTCTCCCATAGTTGAGGTCTACCTATGATGTAAATTACAGACGCCTCTCATCTTTTTAAGTGGTGGAACTTGCACTTTTGCTGACTGACTAAATACTTTTTTGCCCCACTGTATGTGTCCGACTTGACTCTATATCTTGGGCACACTTTGGTTCCTTAAGAATAAGTTCTTACATTCTATGTTCATGACTCTATTGCTTTAAATCATGAGATCCCAAACTACCACATGCGCACGGCATATTTGCCATTTTTTTTCTTTCATTATTGCTTTTTGCTATGCTGTTGCCAGCACATGCGCTCGAGACATTTGGGGAGATGATGCGTTTTCCCAGCTTGGCGCAGGCGCGTCTTGCACCTCTGTTTTGGTATATTTACCCAATTCTCGGCATTTGGGCGGTGCTGCGCTGCGATTCCATGGACTATTCTGCTCTCGTCAGCCTATCCTTCCTTGAACTCGCTGAACCGGAACTCCACACTGGTAAAGAATTTCCACATAATTAGTCATTATATAAGGTTTTGTTTGAGCATTCCACTTCCACACTTCCCCTGACGAAGCTGCACAAGGCTCAATTGATCCATGCTGCAGCGGTTTGACCCTTACATTCTTTTTCTGACTTTAGGGTACTTTTTGATGCTATTATGCACTCGTTTCTGCTGCTCAAAGACAGGCAGTATATTTCTCTTAGTTACATCGACACCCTGTGCAGGTTAATATACACGCTACCGCATAACATATACTTTGCCTTAACATTTCCACTGCGCTTGGGTCCTTTCTCTGTGCTCACATGGGCTACTTTATTTGAATCAAATACCAACCTAAGATTGAAGGATCATTGTTACATCTGGTATATATGCATGTGAATTGGTGGGGTGTGTGTGTATATATGTGTGTGTGTGTGTATATATATATATATATATATTCTATATCTATCTAATATATAAAGCTGAATGTGTGTGTGTGTATGTATGTCCGGGATTGGCATCTGCACCATCGCAGCTACAGCCACAAAATTTTGCACAGTCACATGTCTGGACCCTGAGAGCGTCATAGGCTATGTTGTGAGGTGAAATTTTAACCCCGTGCTTTCCAATTCACCAAACAATTTTGCCCCTATCTACATAATGGGGAAAAAGTGAAAGGAAAAGTGTTGGAGGCGTCGCAGCTACAGCCACAAAATTTTGCACAGTCACACGTCTGGACCCCGAGAGCATCATAGGCTATGTTGTGAGGTGAAATTTTAACCCCGCGCTTTCCAATTCACCAAACAATTTTGCCCCTATCTACATAATGGGAAAAAATGAAAGGAAAAGTGTAGGAGGCAAATTGACAGCTGCCAGATGTGAACAAGGGGGACTTAAAGAATGAGAGCAATGGTGCCAAAGAGTATATACCGTACAGTTGCTAAAGTGGGGTCCCGACATGGGATACTCACCAAACACGGGGATATGAACACACACAAAAAATGCGACACACACTACGACGTGCTTGAACACAAATTACCCTCAGCACACATTTCACCACAAATACACCAACCTCGCCACATAAAAGTCGAAACACAAAAGTAGCCGCTCAAAACTCGCCACGTGCAGAACTCGCCACATGCAAAAACTAGGCTCTTACAAAACTCGCCACAAGTGCAAAACTCACCTCATGGAAAACTCGCCGCACGCAAAACTTGCGCACGCGGAAAAATTGCCACATGCACAAAAGTTGCAACACATGCAAAAGTTGCCTCACACAAAACTTGCACATACTCGAAAGGCACCACACATAAAACTCGCCACGCGCAAAACTCGCCATGCGCAAAACTTGCTGCACACAACTTGCTACACTAACCTGTCACATGCAACTCGACACACAAAAAGTTGCTACACGCATGTTGCCACACGCAACTCAACACACACAACTTGACAAACGAAACTCGCCCTAAAACACACACAAGTCTGGTATTATCCTTAAAAAATAAAAATCTGATTAATAAGCAGACAAACTACAACAAATGTACCATATAGGAAATATGGCAGCTGTCAGTCACATGACCTGTCTATTATGTGTATGTGTGAGCTAATATATACTGCCAGGGGGAGGGCTTCCTGTTGGCTGGGGATTCATCAGGCTGCCAATTTAGCTTACAAATACTGAGGTAAAAATACTGAGCAAATAACGTGTGAACGAGGTCTAATACAGGAGGAGATGACACACAGGTATATACTATATACAGGGGAGATGACACACAGATATATACTATATACAGGAGAGATGACACACAGGTATATACTATATAGAGGAGGAGATAACATACAGGTACATATATATACAGGAGGAGATGACATACAGGTATATACTATATACAGGAGGAGATGACACACAGGTATATACTATATACAGGAGCAGATGACATACAGGTATATGCTATATATAGAAGATGACATGCAGGTATATACTATATACAGGAGGAGATGACACACAGATATATACTATATACAGGGGAGATGACACACAGGTATATACACTATATACAGGAGGAAATGACATACAGGTATATACTATATATAGAAGGAGATGACATTCAGGTATATACTATATATAGGGGAGATGACACACAGCAGATATATACTATATACAGGGGAGATTACATACAGGTATATACTATATACAGGAGATGACATACAGATGTATACTATATATAAGGGAGATGACAAATATGTATATACTGAGGTGATGAGGTGAAAATGAGAGGTGTGAGGTGAAAATGAAAAGGTGTGAGTGCAAAATGAGAGAAGTGAGGAAAAATAGTGGAGTGATCAGAAAATGACAGATGTGAGGTTGAAATGACAAGTGTTAGGCTAGGGTCACATTGCGTTAGTGCAATCTGTTTAGCGCTAGCGGATTGCGCTAACGCAATGTTTTTAATAGGGCCGCGGTTCGGGGTCGCGTTAACGTCCCCGCTCTCGCAGATCCCCGATCTGCGAGAGCAGGGAACGGACCGCGGGCATGCCTCGGACGCTGCAAGCAGCGTCCGCGGCGCGCCAGAAAACACCGGCGCGTCGCTAGCGTGTGCCGAACATGGCACGCGCTACTGAAGCACGTTCCCATTGCCGTGAATTGGCGCGCTAACGGACGTGCTGCACGGCATTAATTTCGCCGTGCAACGCTGTCCGTTAGCGCGTTCCCATTAACGCAATGGGAACCTAGCCTTAGGGGGGAATGAGAGGAGTGAGGGAGAAAATGAGAGGTGTGAGGGAGAAAATGAGAGATGTGAGGGGGAAAATGAAAGATGTGATTGGGAAAATGAGAGGCGTGATGGGAAAATAAGAGAAGTGAGGTGCTATGACTAACCACAGATATTTACTATGCCCAGGCAACGCCGGGCTCTTCAGCTAGTTATATATATGTATGTATATATATATATATATATGTATGTATAAAAATATATATAAAAATATATATATATATATATATATATATATATAAAAATATATATAAAAATATATATATATATATATATATATATATATATATATATATATATAAAAAAAAATATATATATATATATATATATATATATATATATATATATATACATACATAGTAACATAGTAACATAGTTAGTAAGGCCGAAAAAAGACATTTGTCCATCCAGTTCAGCCTATATTCCATCATAATAAATACCCAGATCTACGTCCTTCTACAGAACCTAATAATTGTATGATACAATATTGTTCTGCTCCAGGAAGACATCCAGGCCTCTCTTGAACCCCTCGACTGAGTTCGCCATCACCACCTCCTCAGGCAAGCAATTCCAGATTCTCACTGCCCTAACAGTAAAGAATCCTCTTCTATGTTGGTGGAAAAACCTTCTCTCCTCCAGACGCAAAGAATGCCCCCTTGTGCCCGTCACCTTCCTTGGTATAAACAGATCCTCAGCGAGATATTTGTATTGTCCCCTTATATACTTATACATGGTTATTAGATCGCCCCTCAGTCGTCTTTTTTCTAGACTAAATAATCCTATAATCCTATATATATATATACATACACATTCCACAAATTCAGTTTTTGGTTTCTCATGGGACTACATGTGTTCCATTTTTGAACATAGTATCATACAGTTCTTACTGTATATGGGCTATGCTTAGTGGGTGTTATATTACTATTATGGATTTATGCAACTGTTTTTAAATGTTTTTAATTTTTGTATTGTGTTTTTGGTATTCTAATAAAACTTTTCCTATATTTTGACAATTTGTCAGGTGTTCACACCATTATTTGTGTGGTCTTTTCTTTTCTTTACATGGTTCTAGTTACTGTTATGACCTGGTGGTCAGGACAATAATGGACCTGGTGGTTAAGAGCACACGGAATGACCTGATAGTTACTGATAATAAAGGACGAGCTCTGGGACGTGGGAACTCTGCTGACCGCAATCCCTAATCCTATCAAACACACTAGAAATAGCCGTGGATTGCGCCTAACGCTCCCTATGCAACTCGGCACAGCCTAAGGAACTAGCTAGCCCTGAAGATAGAAAAATAAAGCCTACCTTGCCTCAGAGAAATTCCCCAAAGGAAAAGGCAGCCCCCCACATATAATGACTGTGTATTTTCATCTTTACTCAAACACAGAGATGAAATAGATTTAGCAAAGTGAGGCCCGACTTACTGAACAGACCGAGGATAGGAAAGGTTACTTTGCGGTCAGCACAAAAACCTACAAAAGGACCACGCAGAGGGCGCAAAAAAGACCCTCCGCACCGACTCACGGTGCGGAGGCGCTCCCTCTGCGTCCCAGAGCTTCCAGCAAGCAAGACAACAATAAAAATAGCAAGCTGGACAGAAAATAGCAAACCAAAGAAATACAAGCTGGAACTTAGCTTCTGCTGGGAAGACAGGTCACAAGAATGATCCAGGAGTGAACTAGACCAATACTGGAACATTGACAGGTGGCATGGAGCAAAGATCTAAGTGGAGTTAAATAGAGCAGCCCGCTAACAAATTAACCTCGTCACCTGTAGAAGGAAACTCAGAAACACCCACCAGAGGAAGTCCATGGACAGAACCAGCCGAAGTACCATTCATGACCACAGGAGGGAGCCCGACAACAGAATTCACAACAAGTTACCCAAGCAAGGTGTTACACCCTATTAACATTTTTATAGCTTTTGCTACATGTATTCTTGAAATATCAAGGTGAAGGTGCGCCCTATTTTTTTCTAGTTATTATGTGTTTTTCCACCCTGTGTTCCCGGGTGTCCTTTCCATAGGGCTGCACATGCCTATTTAGGTGGATATTCTATCAACAATTTATTCAGTGGATGTTTGATTAAGATTATGGATTGGTATGAAAGGGAGGCGGCCTGCGAGCGCAGCCTTCTAACATCTTCCAGTCAGTTGATGCAGTTGGCTAATTCGGAATTTTCATTGCTTTGTTTTGATTTGATAAATGCACATAAGACAGGAGTCAGACTTTGGTAGGACATCAGGAGTTTGGAGGAATATCGCAAGGTGGGTTATACACCGCGAGGACTGCGTGTCTCTATTTTCCCGGCATGGGAACCCTCCAACTCTTTTCAGCAGACATGGGAGCAGGGTCTGACATGTTGCACCCACATACTCATTAATGTACTTTTAGAACATGATAAAAATCTCTTTTCTACTACTAAAGTTGATATCAAGGATCTGGAATCCAAATTGAGAAAATTTAAGGAATCGCGGGTCATTGGCTTCAAAGCCAGACTTAAAGAGACATTAGACAAATATGAAGCAGAGGTGACTCTGCGAAAACAAAAGAAGTTGCAGAGGGATAAATCTGACTTTGTGCAGCAGACATTGTTTATGTGGAAACATAGAGGCAATTCTCATCACAACAGATCTAACAGAACAAATCCTCCCTTGGATACGGTTCAGCCTCTACTAAGAGAAGCTAGCTCGAGTGACTTTTTGTCATCAACCGGAAGTGAGCTAGGCCTTGGACCAGACGGGATAGAGGGCGTAAGAAGAACCGTAAAAAAACGAGTCCCACATTACAAGGGTCGAGGATCTCCCTTCCGGCGCAACTATCCAACCAGATGCAAGTGAATAACAATAATGGTTTGGTACAGGAACACTCTGAGGTAACACAGAACGTCCTGCAGATTATTAATCTCTCAGATTATGCTCTGTCCCCGCCTGAGATTTCTGTTTTACAAAAGGGCATTACTTTTGTGCCTACTCACAAGGTTGATAAATTTAACCTAATTAAAGATCTGTATTTATTTTGCAGAACACTTACCTTCCAGGTTATTTACAAAAGATATCATTCAAAGCCTTCCCTCTAATGAACGCCAGGTGTTCCAAGATTTACTAGAACTTTTGGAAGAGAATCAAATTACATCAACAAGGAGGGCATTTCCATTCAAGAATAAATCCACAAGGACGCCCTCTTTTTCCTTGGTACCGGCGATTAAGATCTTTTTCAAATTGGTTAAGCGGGACATTTCATCCATGTCACCTAAGGTAGGCATCGCACCCAACCTTTCCATAGTAGAACAACGGGCCCTCTACTCTCAAAAATAACAGTGCATTTATTATCAAAGAAGCCAATAAAGGGGGCAACGTGGTCTTATGGCCAACCCAGATGTACCTAGAGGAAGCATATAGGCAGCTTAGTAACATTTGATTTTACAAAAAACTGCCATCAGATCCATCACCCACTTTTGTATCTAAATTTCGTGTGTTACTTGACAGGGCTAGTCATTATGGCATTATCACTACCAGTGAATGGAAATACATGTGGGTGGAACATCTGATTATTTCTACATTTTATATGCTTCCGAAGGTCCACAAGGATGCTGCTAGACTTCCAGGCCGACCAATTGTTTCCAGCATCGGTAGTCTCTGTGAGAAGGCCTGTGAGTATTTGGATTTTTTCTTGCAGCCTTTGTCTCCTCATTGCCCTCTTTTATCAGGGATTCTTCCCACTTCATTGAGATCTGCAGAAACCTCATCGTACCTTCTGAATGTTTTATTGTGATGTGTGATGTGGAATCTCTTACTATAACATCAGTCACAAGGATGGAGTCTAGGCTGTCGCATTTTTTCTCGATAAAATTGATCATACTGATCGTTTGCACGACTTCTTTCTCCTTGATCTCTTTAAGTTTATTCTGCATCACAACTACTATTCTTTGATAGAGCTTTCTTTTTTTTCTACAGATCTCTGGAGTGGCGATGGGGGCTCGATGTGCACCCGCTTATGCAAACATCTTTCTAGGATGGTGGGAGGAGAAATTTGTGTATCCATCAGGGGACCAGAAGTGCCACTGGTATCATTATATAGACGACATATTCTTTCTGTGGATGGGCACAGAAATGGAATGTTTGCAATTTTTGGATCGTCAAAACGATAATCCCCTTAACCTCTTCTTGACCCACTCTATCTCCGCCAGTTCTGCCAATTTTTTGGATCTCGGGGTTTTTGTACCAGCGCATGCACTCGGATATATGGGGAGATGATGCGTTCTCCGAGCTTGGCGCAGGCGCGTCTTGCACCTCTGTGTTGGTATATTTACCTGATTCTCAGCATTGGGGCGGTGCTGCGCTGCAATTCCACGGACTATGCTGCCCTCGTCAGCCAAGCCTTCCGTGCACTCGCTGAACCTGAACTCCACACCAGTAAAGAATTTCCGCATAATTAGTCATTATATAAGGTTTAGTTTGAGCATTCCACTTCCACACTTCCCTGACGAAGCTGCACAAGGCAGTGATACGCGTGGGGTTTCTCCTCACACCCTCTTTCCCTTGAGACCAGCCTCCATGTGAGCCTTTCACCATTGGCTCAATTGAGCCATGCTGCAGTGATTTGACCCTTACATGCTTTTTCTGACTTTAGGGTAATTTTTTATGCTATTATGCACTCTGTTATGAACAGGTAATTCAGAACCACAATGGACCTTGAAGTTCAGAGCACACCAAGTGACCTGACATTTACCAAAAACATCAGACGAGCTCTGAGACGTGGGAACTCTGCTGACCGCAATCCCTAATCCTATCACACCACACTAAAGGTAGCCGTGGATTGCGCCTAACGCTCCCTATGCAACTCGGCACAGCCTGAGAAACTAACTAGCCCTGAAGATAGAAAAATAAGCCTACCTTGCCTCAGAGAAATTCCCCAAAGGAAAAGGCAGCCCCCCACATATAATGACTGTGAGTAAAGATGAAAATACAAACACAGAGATGAAATAGATTTAGCAAAGTGAGGCCCGACTTACTGAATAGACCTACAAACAACCACGCAGAGGGGCAAAAAAACCCTCCGCACCGACTAACGGTACGGAGGTGCTCCCTCTGCGTCTCAGAACTTCCAGCAAGCAAGAAAAACCAATATAGCAAGCTGGACAGAAAATATAGCAAACAAAAGTAACACAAGCAGAACTTAGCTTATGCAGGATAGACAGGCCACAGGAACGATCCAGGAGGAAGCAAGACCAATACTAGAACATTGACTGGAGGCCAGGATCAAAGCACCAGGTGGAGTTAAATAGAGCAGCACCTAACGACTTAACCTCATCACCTGAGGAAGGAAACTCAGAAGCCGCAGTACCACTCTCATCCACCAATGGAAGCTCATAGACAGAACCAGCCGAAGTACCACTCACGACCACAGGAGGGAGCTTGGCCACAGAATTCGCAACAGTACCCCCCCCCATGAGGAGGGGTCACCGAACCCTCACCAGAGCCCCCAGGCCGACCAGGATGAGCCACATGAAAGGCACGAACCTGATCGGCAGCATGGACATCAGAGGCAAAGACCCAGGAATTATCTTCCTGACCATAACCTTTCCACTTAACCAGATACTGGAGTTTCCGTCTCGAAACACGAGAATCCAAAATCTTCTCCACTATATACTCCAATTCCCCCTCAACCAAAACCGGAGCAGGAGGATCAATAGATGGAACCACAGGTGCCGCGTATCTCCGCAACAATGACCTATGGAACACGTTATGGATGGAAAAAGAAGCTGGAAGAGTCAAATGAAAAGACACAGGATTAAGAACCTCAGAAATCCTATATGGACCAATAAAACGAGGCTTAAAATTAGGAGAGGAAACCTTAATAGGAATATAACGAGATGACAACCAAACCAAATCCCCAACACGAAGTCGGGGACCCACACAGCGCCTGCGGTTAGCGAAACGTTGAGCCTTCTCCTGGGACAAAGTCAGATTGTCCACTACATGAGTCCAAATCTGCTGCAACCTATCCACCACAGTATCCACACCAGGACAGTCCGAAGACTCAACCTGCCCTGAAGAGAAACGAGGGTGGAACCCAGAATTGCAGAAAAACGGCGAAACCAAAGTAGCCGAGCTGGCCCGATTATTAAGGGCGAACTCAGCCAAAGGCAAAAAGGACACCCAATCATCCTGATCAGCAGAAACAAAACATCTCAGATATGTTTCCAAGGTCTGATTGGTTCGTTCAGTCTGGCCATTTGTCTGAGGATGGAAAGCCGAGGAAAAAGACAAATCAATGCCCATCCTAGCACAAAAGGCTCGCCAAAACCTCGAAACAAACTGGGAACCTCTGTCAGAAACGATGTTCTTTGGAATGCCATGCAAACGAACCACATGCTGGAAAGACAATGGCACCAAATCAGAGGAGGAAGGCAATTTAGACAAGGGCACCAAATGGACCATCTTAGAGAAGCGATCACAGACCACCCAAATGACCGACATTCTTTGAGAGACGGGGAGATCCGAAATAAAATCCATAGAGATATGTGTCCAAGGCCTCTTCGGGACCGGCAAGGGCAAAAGCAACCCACTGGCACGAGAACAGCAGGGCTTAGCCCGAGCATAAATCCCACAGGACTGCACAAAAGAACGCACATCCCGCGACAGAGATGGCCACCAAAAGGATCTAGCCACTAACTCTCTGGTACCAAAGATTCCAGGATGACCAGCCAACACCGAACAATGAACCTCAGAGATAACTTTATTCGTCCACCTATCAGGGACAAACAGTTTCTCCGCTGGGCAACGGTCAGGTCTATTAGCCTGAAATTTTTGCAGCACCCGCCGCAAATCAGGGGAGATGGCAGACAAAATTACCCCCTCTTTGAGAATACCTGCCGGCTCAGGCAAACCCGGAGAATCGGGCACAAAACTCCTAGACAGGGCATCCGCCTTCACATTTTTAGAGCCCGGAAGGTACGAAACCACAAAGTCAAAACGGGAGAAAAACAGCAACCAACGAGCCTGTCTAGGATTCAACCGTTTGGCAGACTCGAGATAAGTCAAGTTTTTGTGATCAGTCAAGACCACCACGCGATGCTTAGCTCCTTCAAGCCAATGACGCCACTCCTCGAATGCCCACTTCATGGCTAGCAACTCTCGATTGCCAACATCATAATTTCGCTCAGCAGGCGAAAATTTCCTGGAAAAGAAGGCGCATGGTTTCATCACCGAGCAATCAGAACTTCTCTGCGACAAAACAGCCCCTGCTCCAATCTCAGAAGCATCAACAAATGCCATGACAGAATAGGATGACAAAGAGCAGATCAAAGTAATGGACAAAAGAAATTTCGACTGTACCGTACCAATGGTGGCAGACCTAGCGAACCGCTTAGTGCGCTTAGGACAATCGGAGATAGCATGAGTGGAATCACCACAGTAAAAACACAGCCCATTCCGACGTCTGTGGACCATCTTAGAAAAGCGATCACAAACTACCCAAATGACCGACATCTTTTGAGAGACGGGGAGATCCGAAATAAAATCCATAGAAATATGCATCCAGGGCCTCTTCGGGACCGGCAAGGGCAAAAGCAACCCACTGGCACGAGAACAGCAGGGCTTAACCCGAGCACAAGTCCCACAGGACTGCACAAAAGAACGCACATCCCGTGACAAAGACGGCCACCAAAAGGATCTAGCCACCAAATCTCTGGTACCAAAGATTCCAGGATGCCCAGCCAACACTGAACAATGAATCTGAGATAACTCTACTAGTCCATCTATCAGGGACAAACAGTTTCTCTGCTGGGCAACGGTCAGGTCTATCAGCCTGAAATTTTTGCAGCACCCGCCACAAATCAGGGGAGATGGCAGACAAAATTACCCCCTCTTTGAGAATACCCGCCGGCTCAGGAACACCCGGAGAGTCAGGCACAAAACTCCTTGACATGGCATCAGCCTTCACATTCTTAGAGCCCGGAAGGTACAAAACCACAAAATCAAAACGGGAGAAAAATAACGACCATCGAGCCTGTCTTGGATTCAACCGTTTGGCAGACTCAAGATAAGTCAAATTCTTGTGATCTGTCAAGACCACCACGCGATGCTTGGCTCCTTCAAGCCAATGACACCACTCCTCGAATGCCCACTTCATGGCCAACAACTCTCGATCACCAACATCATAATTGCACTCAGCAGGCGAAAACTTTCTAGAAAAGAAAGCACATGGCTTCATCACCGAGCCATCAGAACTTCTTTGCGACAAAACAGCCCCAGCTCCAATCTCAGAAGCATCAACCTCAACCTGAAACTGGAGCGAAACATCTGGCTGGCACAACACAGGGGCAGAAGAAAAACGACGCTTCAACTCCTGAAAAGCCTCTACAGCTGCAGAAGACCAATTGACCACATCAGCACCCTTCTTGGTCAAATCAGTCAACGGTTTAGCAACACTAGAAAAATTAGCGATGAAGCGCCAATAAAAATTAGCAAAGCCCAGGAACTTTTGCAGGCTCTTCACAGATGTCGGCTGAGTCCAATCGTAAATGGCTTGGACTTTAACAGGGTCCATCTCGATAGTAGAAGGGGAAAAAATGAACCCCAAAAATGAAACCTTCTGAACTCCAAAGAGACACTTTGACCCCTTCACAAACAAGGAATTCGCACGAAGGACCTGGAACACCATTCTGACCTGCTTCACATGAGACTCCCAATCATCCGAAAAGACCAAAATATCATCCAAATACACAATCAGGAATTTATCCAGGTACTCTCGGAAGATGTCATGCATAAAGGACTGAAATACTGATGGAGCATTGGAAAGCCCGAATGGCATAACCAGGTACTCAAAATGGCCCTCGGGCGTATTAAATGCTGTTTTCCATTCATCGCCTTGTTTAATACGCACAAGATTATACGCCCCTCGAAGATCTATCTTGGTGAACCAACTAGCCCCTTTAATACGAGCAAACAAATCAGACAGCAACGGCAAAGGATACTGAAATTTGACTGTAATTTTATTGAGAAGGCGGTAATCAATACAAGGTCTCAAAGAACCATCCTTCTTGGCCACAAAAAAGAACCCTGCTCCTAACGGTGATGACGACGGGCGAAAATGGCCTTTCTCCAAGGATTCCTTTATATAACTCCGCATAGCGGCGTGTTCTGGCACAGATAAATTGAACAATCGGCCCTTAGGAAACTTACTACCAGGAATCAAATTAATTGCACAATCGCAATCCATATGAGGAGGTAGGGCACTGGCTTTGGGCTCATCAAATACATCCCGATAATCCGACAAAAACTCTGGAACTTCAGAAGGACTGGAAGACGAAATAGACAAAAATGGAACATCACCATGTACCCCCTGGCAACCCCAGCTGGACACAGACATAGATTTCCAGTCCAATACTGGATTATGAACCTGTAGCCATGGCAACCCCAAAACGACCACATCATGCAGATTATGCAACACCAGAAAGCGGATATCCTCCTGATGTGCAGGAGCCATGCACATGGTCAATTGGGTCCAGTACTGAGGCTTATTCTTGGCCAAAGGCGTAGCATCAATTCCTCTCAATGGAATAGAATACTGCAAGGGCTCCAAGAAAAAACCACAGCGCCTAGCATACTCCAAGTCCATCAAATTCAGGGCAGCGCCTGAATCCACAAATGCCATAACAGAATAGGATGACAGAGAACAAATCAGAGTAACGGACAATAGAAATTTAGACTGTACCGTACCAATGGTGTCAGACCTAGCGAACCACTTAGTGCGCTTAGGACAATCGGAGATAGCATGAGTGGAATCACCACAGTAAAAACATAGCCCATTCCGACGTCTGTGTTCTTGCCGTTCAGCTCTGGTCAAAGTCCTATCACATTGCATAGGCTCAGGCCCATGCTCAGATAGTACCGCCAAATGGTGCACAGTTTTACGCTCACGCAAGCGTCGATCGATCTGAATGGCCAAAGACATAGACTCATTCAGACCAGAAGGCATGGGAAATCCCACCATGACATCCTTAAGGGCTTCAGAGAGACCCTTTCTGAAGATTGCTGCCAGGGCACATTCATTCCACTGAGTGAGCACAGACCACTTTCTAAACTTCTGACAATATATCTCCGCTTCATCCTGACCCTGACACAGAGCCAGCAAGATTTTCTCTGCCTGATCCACTGAATTAGGTTCGTCATAAAGCAATCCAAGCGCCAGGAAAAACGCATCAACATCACGCAATGCTGGATCTCCTGGCGCAAGGGAAAATGCCCAGTCTTGAGGGTCACCACGTAACAAAGAAATAATGATCTTTACTTGTTGAACAGGGTCACCTGAGGAGCGAGGCAAGAAACAATTTACAATTATTTTTGAAATTCAAGAACTTAGATCTATCACCAAAAAACAAATCAGGAATTGGAATCCCAGGCTCTGACATCGGATTCTGAACCACAAAATCTTGAATGTTTTGTACACTTATAGTGAGATTATCCATCAAAGAGGACAGACCTTGAATGTCCATGTCTACACCTGTGTTCTGAACCACCCAGATGTAAAGGGGAAAAGAGAGACAAAACACACTGCAAAGAAAAAAAAATGGTCTCAGAACTTCTCTTATCCCTCTAATGAGATGCATTAGTACTTTGGGCCACCTGTACTGTGGTGACCTGGTGGTCAGGACAACAATGGACCTGGTGGTTAAGAGCACATGGAATGACCTGATAGTTACTGATAATATAGGACGAGCTCTGGGACGTGGGAACTCTGCTGACCGCAATCCCTAATCCTATCACACACACTAGAAATAGCCGTGGATTGCTCCTAACGCTCCCTATGCAACTCGGCACAGCCTAAGGAACTAGCTAGCCCTAAAGATAGAAAAATAAAGCCTACCTTGCCTCAGAGAAATTCCCCAAAGGAAAAGGCAGCCCCCCACATATAATGACTGTGAGTAAAGATGAAAATACAAACACAGAGATGAAATAGATTAAGCAAAGTGAGGCCCGACTTACTGAACAGACTGAGGATAGGAAAGGTAGCTTTGCGGTCAGCACAAAAAACCTACAAAAAGACCACGCAGAGGGCGCAAAAAGACCCTCCGCACCGACTCACGGTGCGGAGGCGCTCCCTCTGCGTCCCAGAGCTTCCAGCAAGCAAGACAACAATCAAATAGCAAGCTGGACAGAAAAATAGCAAACCAGAGAGAAACAAGCAGTCACTTAGCTTCTGCTGGGAAGACAGGTCACAAGAACGATCCAGGAGTGAACTAGACCAATACTGGAACATTGACAGGTGGCATGGAGCAAAGATCTAAGTGGAGTTAAATAGAGCAGCCAGCTAACGAATTAACCTCGTCACCTGTGGAAGGAAACTCAGAAACACCCACAGCCACCAGAGAAAGTCCATGGACAGAACCAGCCGAAGTACCATTCATGACCACAGGAGGGAGCCCGACAACAGAATTCACAACAGGAACACCGCATCATATGTGACCTATCTACCAGGTGGAATTCCACGTTACATATGTTGGAGCGGTTGTGTGAGCAGCAGCAAGCAGTAATGGAGTACCAGCTGCATCAGGCGCAAAAAAGTCGCAGTCCGCGCCGATCAGACTTCACAACCACAGAGTGGGCCACTATGAAGGACGTCTGCCAGGTTTTGCATCCTTTCGATTAGTCCACGCGGATGGCAAGTGCAGATGATGCACTAGTCAGCATGACTGTCCCCCTTATCTGCCTGCTTCAACAAACTTTGCAAGCCTTAAGGGATGATGTTGTGGAAGAGGTGGAGGATGAGGAGTCACCTTTTCCATCAGCTTCTGGAGAGTCAGCGCCACGTGGTTCCTCACAAAGTGGTACACAGGGGCCACTTTGTGAGGAGGATGAGGAGGAGTCAATGGAGGAGGAAGAGCTCCGTCTAGAGGAGGGAGTTACACAACTGTCCAGTGGTCAGTGTGTACAGCGAGGGTGGGGTGATGAAGAGCGGGCAGAGATCATGTCTCAAGCAGGGGACAGCGTTTCTGGGGCAGTTGGCAGTCTGCAGCACATGGTTGATTTCATGCTGCAGTGCCTGAGAAACGACCGCCGCATCGACCACATTCTCAACATGCCTGATTATTGGGTGTTCACCCTCCTCGATCCTCGCTACCGGGACAATGTCCAAAACCTCATCCCAGCGTTGACCCGGGAGCGTAAAATGCGGGAGTACCACGACACACTGGTGAATTCCATCATCTTCTCCAGTCCAACTGAGAGGAGTGCTGCTAGTGCTTTACAAAGCAGCTCAGTGCGTCGAGGCAGTGGAGGAGGCTCTGCACAAAGAGGGAACAGAAGCAGTGCCTCTACCCAAGGCAAGACCAGTATGGCACAACTGTGGCAAACTTTTGTGTGCCCGCCCCAAATGTCTACACCATCACCGGCGGCTCCAGTCAGCAGGAGGCAACGGTTCCGTCAGATGGTGACAGACTACATGTCTTGCCCTCTTACTGTACTCTCAGACGGCTCTTCCCCTTTCAAGTTTTGGGTCTCTAAGCTGGATACATGGCCAGAGCTAAGCCAGTATGCATTGGAGGTGCTGGCTTGCCCTGCGGCTAGTGTCTTATCGGAACGTGTCTTTAGTGCCGCAGGTGGTGTTCTAACAGACCGTCGCATGCGACTATCCTCTGATAACGTTGACCGGCTTACTTTTCTGAAAATGAACCAGGCCTGGATCTCGCAGGAATTTGCCACTCCTCTGCCTGATTAAGTAATTGGGTGTCATCCAGGTCTCCTGATGTGTTCATCTTTCTACCATCTGAACTGCTATTCCTGGGCTCCAACACCGCCAGTTGCGGCTCAGAAGTGCAGGCTGCACAGTCAAAACATATGACCCAGTGTTATTGGGTTTCAGTAACGTCAGCTGATCCCCAGCTGTGTAACCGGCAATGTGTCCTGCGACCGCCACGCTGGCACAACAACCTAAATGTAAGGGAACCTGCCCCCCCGGCGTTTGTTACTGAAAGAGCCACCTTGTGCAGCAGTAATGCTGCACAAGGAAAAGGTAGCTCGTTTAGTTTAGCTCCTTGCACACGCAGAACTTAACACTTATAAAATGTGTTCACTGATACCGTTATACCGTCCCGAAGCTGGGACTTTCCTTCGTAATGTGACGCAGCACAGCCGTCATTCCTACCCCCTTGGGACCGTGCGCTGCCTCCTCAGCGTTGTTTTAAGCTGTCACGGACCCTGCGCTGTTCTGTTATCCCTTGGCCATGCCCAATTTGCGCTGCCTGTCTTCTGACATAATTTGGTGTCAGGCTGGCTGCGCCTGTGCGGCCGCGCTGCCCGAGATCCCGCCTGATTGAATCACACTGCGAGCCTGGGATCCATGGGCATGCGCAGTGCATATCTTCCCCTCGGGCTCTCGCTCATCTCCCTCCGCCTTCTTTAGACTATGCGCCGTCAGCTGATCCCTAATAGCCTGCCACGGCCGTGATGCCGCACAGTCTGAAGAAGAGGGAAGGAGGGGAGTGAGAGTCGAGGATATGCACTGTGCATGCCCATGGATCCAAGGCCCGCAGTGGGATTACATTAGACGACACTGCGAGGTGGGATCTGGGGCAGCGTGGACGCACAGGCACTGACAGTCTGACACCAAATTATGTCAGAAGACAAGCAGCGCAAATTGGGCATGGCCAAGGGATAACAGAACAGCGCAGGGTCCGTGACAGCTTTAAACAACGCTGAGGAGGCAGCGCACGTCACCAAGGGGATAGGAATGACAGCTGTGCTGCGTCCCATTACGAAGGAAATTCGCACCTCCGGGACGGTTTTACTGTATAAGGGGACACATTTTTAGTGTTTACTTCTGTGTTTGCAAGAAGCATAATTAAAAGAGCAACCTTTTCCTTTTGCATCCTTACTGCTGCACAAGATGGCTCTTTCAGCTACAAACGTCTGGGGGGGGGTTTAAAGGTTCCTTTTCAACTTGCTCCAATCAGGCTTCGGCCTACACTCTGTTCCTCTGCTACTCGTGCTGTCCCTGGGTTCTAACACCGCCAGTTGGTGCCTGGAAGTGCTGTCCGCACAGTCAACAGTCGCTCCTCTGTTATTGGGGTTCAGTAACGTCAGCTGATCCCCAGCTGTGTGTGCGGCAATACCTCCAATCTGCTCCTCCTGCTGTCCCTGGGCTCTAACACTGCCAGTTGGTGCCTGGAAGTGCTGTCTGCACAGTCAACAGTCGCTCCTCTGTTATTGGGGTTCAGTAACGTCAGCTGATCCCTAGCTGTGTGTGCGGCAATACCTTCAATCTGCTCCTCCCGCTGTTCCTGGGCTCTAACACCGCCAGTTGGTGCCTGGAAGTGCTGTCCGCACAGTCAACAGTCGCTCCTCTGTTATTGGGGTTCAGTAATGTCAGCTGATCCCCAGCTGTGTGTGCGGCAATACCTCCAATCTGCTCCTCCTGCTGTCCCTGGGCTCTAACACCGCCAGTTGGTGCCTGGAAGTGCTGTCTGCACAGTCAACAGTCGCTCCTCTGTTATTGGGGTTCAGTAACGTCAGCTGATCCCCAGCTGTGTATCCGGCAACGTGTCATGCGACCGCCACGCTGGCACAACTAAAATGTAAGGGGACCTGTCCCCCCCACCCCCCCAGGCGTTTGTTTCTGAAAGAGCCACCTTGTGCAGCACTAATACTGCACAAGGAAAAGGTCGCTCTTTAAATTATGCTCCTTGGAAACGCTGAACTACACACTCATGTAATGTGTCCCCTCACACTGTCAAACCGTCCCGGAGGTGGGACTTTTCTTTGTAATGTGACGCAGCACAGCCGTCATTCCTACCCCCTTGGCTCCGTGCGCTGCCTCCTTAGCGTTGTTTGATTCTGTCACGGACCCTGCGCTGTTATGTTATCCCTTGGCCATGCACAGTTTGCGTTGCTCGTCCTCTGACATCATATGTTGTCATCCTGGCTGCGCCTGTGCGTCCACGCTGCCCGAAATCCCACCTCGCAGTGTCGTCTAATGTGATCCCACAGTGGGCCTGGTATCCATGGCCATGTGCAGTGCATATACTAGCCTCTCACTCCCCTTCTTCACGCTTCTTCAGACTAGGCGGCATCAGCTGATCCCTAATAGCATGCCACGGCCGTGACGTCGCACAGTCTGAAGAAGCAGGAAGGAGGGGAGTGAGAGGCGATGATATGCACTGCGCATGCCCATGGATCCCAGGCCCGCAGTGGGATTACATTAGATGACACTGCGAGGTTGGATCTCGGGCAGCTTGGACGCACAGGCACTGCCAGCATGACCCCTAAATGATGTCAGAAGATGGTCACCGCTAACTGTGCATGGCCAAGGGATATCATTACAGCGCGGGCTCCATGACAGAATCAAACAACGTTGAGGAGGTGGCGCACGGCAACAAGGGGGTTGGAATTACGGCTGTGCTGTGTCACATTACAAAGGAAAGTCCCACCTCCGGGACGGTTTAACGGTGTGAGGGGACACATTATATGAGTATGTACTTCAGTGTTTGCAAGGAGCATAATTTTAAGAGCCACCATTTTCCATGTGCAGTAATACTGCTGTACAAGATGGCTCTTTCAGCAACAAATGCCAGGGGGGAGGGTTAAAGGTTCCCTTTCAACTTGCTCCACTGCAGGCTTCGGCTTACACTCTGCTCCTACTGCAGACCCTGGGCTCTAACACCGCCAGTTGTTGCCCGGAAGTGCTAGCTGCACAGAGAAAAACACCCGCCAATGTGTCAGTGGGGTTCAGCAACGCCAGCTGTTCCTCTGCTGTGTAGCCGGCAACGTGTCCAGCACAAGCCACGCTGGCAAAGAAACAGACATTTTCCTGCCTCCAGTGCAGGCTTCGGCCTACGCTTTGCTCCGCTTTGATTCCCTGGGTTTCAACACTGTCAGTTGTCACCTGGAAGTGTTGTCTACACAGAAAAAACACTCGCTGATGTGTCAGTAGGGTTCCGCAATGCCAGCTGTTCCCCTGCTGTGTAGCCGGCAACGTGTCCTGCAAACGCCACGCAGACACAACAGACCTAAAGCTGCCACCAGTGCAGGCTTCGGCCTACACTCTGCTCCTCTCCTCCTCCTGCTGACCCTGGGCTCTAACACCGCCAGTTGTTGCCCGGAAGTGCTAGCTGCACAGAGAAAAACACCAACCAATGTGTCAGTGGGGTTCAGCAACGCCAGCTGTTCCCCTGCTGTGTAGCCGGCAACGTGTCCTGCAAATTCCATGCAGGCACTTAAACTGAAATAAAGGGAACCTGCCCCCCCCAGGTGTTTCTATGTATAACAGCCACCTTGTAGAGCAGTAATGCTGCATTTGTACAAGGTGGCTGACTTTTTTTCCTTGCCCACGTGGAATTTAACACTTACAAAATGTGTCTCATTACAGACCATTACATTGTCCCTGAGGTGTGACTTTCCTTTTTAATGACACGCAGCACCCCCCTTGGTAGCGCTGCCCGTCTTCTGACATCATTGGTTGGCTGGCTGTTCCTGTGCGTCCGCCCTGCCCGACACAACGCCCCTCGTTGTCTGATCTATTTTGACTGCGAGGGTGTGATTGATGGGCATCTGCAGTGCATATGTTCGCCTGTCTTCACTCATCTCCTTCCGCCTTCTTCAGACTGTGCGGCCTCATGGCCGCGGCATGCGATAAGGGATCAGCTAAGGCCGCCCAGTCTGAAGCAGGTGTAAAGACATGAGTGAGCGGCAAACATATTTACTGCGCAAGGCCATGAATCCCAGCCCTGCAGTGTGACTTTATGAAAAGACACTGCGGGTCTGGGATTCCTGGCCATCGATAACTGCACCGGCCAACATGAAATGAGGTGAGAAGACAGGCAGCGCTCACAGCGCATGGCCAAGGGATAACAAGAGCGCAGACTCCTGTACAGCAAATAACAACGCTCAGGAGGCTGCGCCCAGCACCAAGGCGTTATTTTGGACACCTGTGCTGCGTCTCCTTAAAAAGGCAAGTCAATCACGCCTCCAATACAGTTTGACTGTATAATGGGCAAAATTGTGTACGTGTTTCATTCAGCGTGTGCAAGTAGAAAAATTCATAGAGCAACCTCTGACTTGTGCAGCATTAATGCTGCACAAGGTGTGGCTCTTGTACTTTGCAACACCTGAGGGGGGGGTTAAAGGTTACCTTTGAAATTGGTTCATCTAGGCTTAGGCCTACACTCTGCTCCTCCTGCAGACCCTGGGCTCTAACTACGCCAGTTGGGGCCCGGAAGTGCTGGCTGCACAGAGAAAAACACCCGCCATTGTGTCAGTGGGGTTCAGCAACGCCAGCTGTTCCCCTGCTGTGTAGCCGGCAACGTGTCCAGCACAAGCCATGCTGGCACAACAGAACAAAAGCTGCCACCAGTGCAGGCTTCGGCCTACACTCTGCTCCTCTCCTCCTCCTGCTAACCCTGGGCTCTAACACCGCCAGTTTTTGCCCGGACGTGCTAGCTGCACAGAGAAAAACACCAGCCAATGTGTTAGTGGGGTTCAGCACCGCCAGCTGTTCCCCTGTTGTGTAGTCAGCAACATGTCCAGCACAAGCCACGCTGGCACAACAGAACAAAAGCTGCCACCAGTGCAGGCTTCGGCCTACACACTGCTCCTCTCCTCCTCCTGCTGTCCGTGGGCTCTAACACCGCCAGTTTTTGCCCGGACGTGCTAGCTGCACAGAGAAAAACACCAGCCAATGTGTTAGTGGGGTAAAGCACCGCCAGCTGTTCCCCTGCTGTGTAGTCGGCAACGTGTCCAGCACAAGCCACGCTGGCACAACAGAACAAAAGCTGCCACCAGTGCAGGCTTCGGCCTACACTCTGCTCCTCTCCTCCTCCTGCTGTCCCTGGGCTCTAACACCGCCAGTTTTTGCCCGGACGTGCTAGCTGCACAGAGAAAAACACCAGCCAATGTGTTAGTGGGGTAAAGCACCGCCAGCTGTTCCCCTGCTGTGTAGTCGGCAACGTGTCCAGCACAAGCCAAGTTGGCACAACAGAACAAAAGCTGCCACCAGTGCAGGCTTCGGCCTACACTCTGCTCCTCTCCTCCTCCTGCTGTCCCTGGGCTCTAACACTGCCAGTTTTTGCCCGGACGTGCTAGCTGCACAGAGAAAAACACCAGCCAATGTGTTATTGGGGTTCAGCACCGCCAGCTGTTCCCCTGCTGTGTAGCTGGCAACGTGTCCTGCAAACGCCACGCAGGCACCTGAACTGAAATTAAAGGGACCCTGCCCCCCCAGGTGTTTATATGTATAACAGCGACCTTGTAGAGCAGTAATGCTGCATTTGTACAAGGTGGCTGACTTTTTCTCCTTGCCCACGTGGAATTTAACACTTACAAAATGTGTCTCATTACAGACCATTATAATGTCCCTGAGGTGTGACTTTCCTTTTTAATGACACGCAGCACACCCATTGGTAACGCTGGCCGTCTTCTGACATCGTTGGCTGGCTGCTTGTGCCTGTGCGTCCGCCCTGCCCGACACAACGCCCCTCATTGTCTTACTTATTTTGACTGCGAGGGTGTGATTGATGGGCAAGAGCAGTGCATATCTTCGCCTGTCTTCACTCCCCTCCTTCCGCCTTCTTCAGACTGTGCGGCCTCATGGCCGCGGCATGCGATAAGGGATCAGCTGAGGCCGCCCAGTCTGAAGCAGGTGTAAGGACATGAGTGAGCGGCAAACATATTTACTGCGCAAGGCCATGCCATGAATCCCAGCCCTGCAGTTTGACTTTATGAAAAGACACTGCGGGTCTGGGATTCCGGGCCATTGATAACCGCACCGGCCAACATGAAATGAGGTCATAAGACGGGCAGCGCTAACAGGGCATGGGCAAGGGCTAACAAGAGCGCAGACTCCTGTACAGCAAATAACAACGCTCAGGAGGCTGCGCCCAGCACCAA
The DNA here is from genome assembly GCF_032444005.1 of Ranitomeya imitator. Taxonomy (NCBI): domain Eukaryota; kingdom Metazoa; phylum Chordata; class Amphibia; order Anura; family Dendrobatidae; genus Ranitomeya; species Ranitomeya imitator. Next base: position 478,430,939 of record NC_091285.1, on the reverse strand, counting down.
GGCGTTATTTTTGGACACCTGTGCTGCGTGTCCTTAAAAAGACAAGTCACACCTCCAATACAGTCTTACTGTATAATGGGCAAAATTGTGTACGTGTTTCATTCAGCGTGTGCAATGAGCAAAATTTAAAGAGCAACCTTTCACTTGTGGAGCATTACTGCTGCACAAGGTGTGGCTCTTCTAAATTGTAACACCTGAGGGTGGGTTAAAGGTTACCTTTGAAATTGGTTCAATTAGGCTTCAGCCTACACTCTGCTCCTCCTGCAGACCCTGGGCTCTAACTACGCCAGTTTTTGCCCGGAAGTGCTAGCTGCACAGAGAAAAACACCAGCCAATGTGTCAGTGGGGTTCAGCAACGCCAGCTGTTCCCCCGCTGTGTAGCCGGCAACGTGTCCTGCAAACGCAACGCAGACACAAAGCTGCCTCCAGTGCAGGCTTCGACCTACACTCTGCTCCCCCTGCTTACCCTTTGCTCCAACACCGCTAGTTGGGGCTCTAGGAAGACAATCTTGAATAGGCAACGCATCCGGGTTCCAGCACCGTCAGCTGGTTCTCGGCAGTGTCTTTGTCACGGGTACTCCCTCCTGCCCAGCCTGGTTCCAGCACCATCAGCTGGTTCCGGGTAGTGTTAAAGTCACTTACACGCCTATACGTTGCCCCGTTGTGTTGCGGTCGGGTTAGCCAACTCCATGGTGCCTCCAGTTTAGGAGCTTCCTATGTGGGCTGTGGGAATTGGCAATCAAGGCTGGTTCTGTAGTGCCAGTAGGCCAAGCTCCCCCTGTAGCACTGTTGGTGTTCGGTAACTGCGGCTGCCTCGCGGCCTAGCTGTTCTCTCCTCTCCTGTGGACCTTCTGGTCCACATCCTGGTTCCAGCACAGTCAGCTGGTTCCGGGCAGAGCCTTTGGCTTAGGTGCCTCCTTCTGGGTATCCGAGTTCCGCCAACGCCAGGCGGTCCTTGGTAGTGCTTTAAAACGCGGGTACCTACAGCTTAGTAACCGGGTTCCAGCACCGTCAGCTGGTCCTCGGTGCCATTGGCTCTTGCACACTTGGGCAACGCATCCGTGTTCCAGCACCGCCAGCTGGTTCTCGGCAGTGTTTTTGTCACGGGTACTCCCTCGTGCCCAGCCTGGTTCCAGCACCGTCAGCTGGTTCCGGGTAGTGTCAAGCTCACTGAGACGCCTATGCGTTGCCCCGTTGTGTTGCGGTCGGGTTAGCCAACTCCATGGTGCCTCCAGTTTAGGAGCTTCCTATGTGGGCTGCGGGAATTGGCAATCAAGGCTGGTTCTGTAGTGCCAGTAGGCCAAGCTCCCCCTGTAGGACTGTTGGTGTTCGGTAACTGCGGCTGCCTCGCGGCCTAGCTGTTCTCTCCTCTCCTGTGGACCTTCTGGTCCACATCCTGGTTCCAGCACCATCAGCTGGTTCTCGGCAGTGTCTTTTGCTCTTGTACCTTCTGCTCCCCATCCTGGTTCCAGTACCATCAGCTGGTTCCGGGCAGAGTCTTTGGCTCAGGTGCCTCCTTCTGGGTATCCGAGTTCCACCAACGTCAGGTGGTCCTTGGTAGTGCTTTCAGGCACGGGTACCTCCTACTTAGTAACCGGGTTCCAGTAACGTCAGCTGATCCTCGGTAGTTCCATTGGCTCTTGGACCTTCGGCTACCCAACCGGGTTCCAGTACTGTCAGCTGGTTCTCGGCAGTGTCTTTTGCTCTTGTACCTTCTGCTCCCCATCCTGGTTCCAGTAACGTCAGCTGGTTCCGGGCAGAGCCTTTGGCTTAGGTGCCTCCTTCTGGGTATCCGAGTTCCGCCAACGTCAGGCGGTCCTTGGTAGTGCTTTTTAGCACGGGTACCTCCTGCTTAGTAACCGGGTTCCAGTAACGTCAGATGGTCCTCGGTAGTTCCATTGGCTCTTGAACCTTCGGGTAGCCATCCGAGTTCCAGTTCCATCAGCTGGTTCTCGGCATTTTCTCAGCCTTCTTGTACCTTCTGCTACATTTCCAAGTTGAAGACCCTAAAGATGACGACCCGGAAGACCACCCCTAAGATGACGACGACACCAGAGACGACAACCACTGAGATGACGACGACCCTGGAGATGACGACCCTGAAGACCAACTTGATGACGATGGCGTAGACGACGACGGCGGCGGAGACGACGACCCTGGAGACGACGACCCTGGAGACGACGACATGGAAGACCGAGAAGCAGAAGAACAAGAGGCTGCAGAACAAAGAGCAGAAGAACATTAAGCATAACACTTAATATCAGAGCAAAAGATATTATCTAAATTATATGCAGAAGAAGACTAAGCAGTGTATGGGGGTGAGTCCGTTCCTCCTCGTGGTGCCCCTGGATAAAGCCTGATGCTGCAGGCCAAACTGAACGCGGACAAATGTAACTTTTGTGACAGGCAGAACGGAAGGTGTAATCTTTATACTTTTATAGATAACAACTACGGGAATGCCTGTCACAAATGAGAATATGATGAAGAAGTAGAATAGGAAGAATAATAATAGTTGAATAAAATGAATATGAAGAATGTAATAAAAAAAAATAGGTAGAAGATGAAGAAGAAGATGAATAAGGTGAAGAAGAAGTTGATGTCAAAGATGCTGATGATGATGAAGATGAAAGTGTGGGAAAAGTAAAAAAAAAGAAGGGGAAGGGCGTGGAATAGTGAAACATCAATATCTGACAAAATAAAAAAAAAATTTACATAGTCAATATCTTTGTCACTCCAAACGTCTTTAAAAAAAAAAATCATGCTATTCTATTTGATTGGGCTAAACCTCTATGCCTTTAATGTCTCCGCCACCTCCCCAAATACATCCTGCATTATTCTTAGTTGTTATCCTTCATGTAGAATGAACCTACAAGGAAAGAAAGGGTTTATTTTAATTCCGATATTTTGGTCCCATTGACTTGTATTGGGATCGGATATAGGTATCGGCGATATCCGATATTTTTTGAATATCGGCCGATCCAATCCAATACCGATACTTTCCGATATCGGAAGGTATCGCTCAACACTACTCATTTGGCAAGGCCCTGATGTGCCCCCATTTTGTAAACTAGACCCCCCTATGGAACTTATCTAGATGTGTGTGGAGAACTTTGAACCCCTAAGTGTTTCACTAAAGTTTATAATGCCCAGGCATGAAAATAATAAATCATATTTTTTCCACAAACATGATGGTTTAGTCCCCAATTTTTTATTTTCCCAAAGTTAACAGGAGAAATTGGACTACAAAAGTTGTTTTCCAATTTGTTCTGAGTATGCTGATACCCCATATGTGGGGGGAACCACTGCTTGGCCACATGGCACGGCTTGGAAGGGAAGGAGCGCCATTTGACTTTTTGAAACCAAAATTGGCTGGAATTGAGATCGGACGCCATGTTGCGTTTGGCGAGCCCCTAATGTGCCTAAACGGTGGAAACCCCACACAAGTGACCCCATTTTGGAAACTAGACCCCCTATGGAACTTACCTAGATATGTAGTGAGAACTTTGAACCCTCAAGTGTTTCACTAAAGTTTATAATGCCAGGAGATGAAAATAAAAAATCCTATTTTTTCCCCACAAAAATGATCTTTTAGTTCCCATTATTTTTATTTTCCCAAGGGTAACAGGAGAAATTGGACCCCAAATGTTGTTGTCCAATTTGTCCTGAGTACGCTGGTGCCCCATATGTGGGGAAAAATCTGTTTGGGCACATGTCGTGGCTTGAAAGGAAAGTAGTGATGTTTTGGAATGCAGACTTTGATGAAATGGTCTGCGGGCGTCATGTTCCATTTGCAGAGCCTCTGATGTGCCTAAACAGTAAAAAAAACACACAATTTACATCAATTTGGAAACTAGACCCCCAAGGAACTTATCTAGATGTGCCCCTCTTCGGAACTAATCTACTGTTTCCTATAAATCTAAGTAAAATAGTAGTGCATTGAGGTGTGGTACAATTTGAAGCAATCCTTCATACATAGGCCAGGTTTGTCGGTGTAGGTGTCGCATTGATAAATGGTGTCCTTGCATATTCCCTTTTGTAAAACACTTGGCACCATTTTTGCGTCTTACCTTTTCTTCCAGTTGGCGGGACCACCCCAGGGAAATGCTGACCTGGTACGATACGAGCACCTTCAGTTCCGGTAGTACTGGGGCCCGCTCCTTCCCAAGTGCAAATATTAGGGTCTTAACCACTATCTCCTGGAACTGAAGGTAAGATGTATCGGTGTGGTGTGCACATCATGACAGCAGGAAAACGTTGAGCATTGCCATTTGTATGATGTACAATGACGGCTTTTTGTACCACTCCTTGGCCTTTCTCAAAGCACTGTACATTTGGAGGAGTTGATCAGAGAGATCAACGCACCCCCATGTATTTGTTGTGCCCCAGTATACAGTCTGGTTTGCTGACCTGTGTAGAGGTACCTCGTACAGTGCTGAGGACGCTGTCATCACCGTATATGGTGGTCAAGAGAAAGACATCCCTCTTGTACTTGACCACCAGCAGGGGGGCACTACATTGGGCTCTACTGTCACCTCACCCCTTCTGAGTATCTGCCCAAGTAGCATTTTCGGGAGGCCTCTCTGATTTTTGCAGACAGTACCATAGACTGCAGTATGCTGGAATAAAAGTTATCGGCGTAGAGGTGATAAATAGGGTTGAGCTAAACGGATCGAACAAATTTAAAAATCGCCGACTTTTGGCAATGTCAGGTTTCATGAAACCCGACCCGATCCTAGTGCGGGATCGGCCATGAGGTCGCCGATCTGCACGCAAAAGTCGTGTTTCATATGACGCTTTCAGCGCCATTTTTCAGCCAATGAAGGAGGACGCAGAGTGTGGGCAGCGTGATGACATGGGTCTCGGTCCCCACCATCTTAGAGAAGGGCATGAAAGTGGCGTCACAGGGGCTATGAAGGGGCGTGCACGCCGACCGCCATCTTACTTCTGCCGATCTTAGCATAGGGAGAGGTTGCTGCAGCTTCATCAGAAGAAGGGATATAGTTAGGGAGGGAAGATTAATCCCCAAACTGCTTGTGCTGTAGCGACTTCCACTGTCCAACACCACCATTTTTTTGCAGGGACAGTGGAGGCTATATTTTTGTGCATCAGCTCTGTAGCTTATTAGGCTGCCTTTATAAGGCTCCCTGATAGCTGCATTGCTGTTTGCATACTGCTGTGCAAACCAAGTGCTTTTTTAAAAGCAAAAATCCTGTTGCTCCTTTCTGCACAGTTATTTTGTTTATTTGTCCACACTATTGTGTGCAGCCGTCCTTTTTATTGCTGCCATACTTGTCCTGAGATCATTGTAGGGAGATTGAAATTGTACTACAGTCCTTGTATTTTTTCATATATCTTCCAGCCACTTTCTGCCACTTACATTGTGTTGTTTTATACACTGGGCCTGAGTTTTGGTTCAGTCTCCCCCCAAAAAAGTGAGACTCAAATTCTCACAAAGTGGATATACTTCAGTCCTGTTAGTTTGTCGAATATCAGCCAGCCACTTACTGCCACTTACATTGTGTTTTTTTTTATGCACATGACCTGAGTTTTGGTTCAGTCTCCCAACAAAAAAGGGAGATTTAAATTCTCAACAAGTTTATATACACCTTCTACCTTGTTTTACAGTACCATATAACGGTTGTTATTTTGGTTAGATTTTCCAAAAATGAGGAAGTCTGGTGGAAGAGCCCGTGGGCGGTGGTTGCCAGCTGGTACTGATGGTGGTGGTGGTGCATCTGGTGGTAGTGGCAAAAGCACAATAGCACCTAAGGCTGGAGGTGTTGAGCCAGCATCATCATCTGGCTACACAAGGCCTCGAAGGCTCCCTTATCTGGGAGTAGGAAAACAGCTTTTAAAGCTGGAGCAGCAGGTAAAAGTTTTGGCTTTCTTTGCTGACTCAGCCTCTAGCTCTTTCGCCTCCTCTTCAGAAAGTTCCAAATATAAAAGCAGCGAGTCGTCAGTGGATGCTCCCAGTCAGGAACAAGACATTTCCTTGTGTCCTTCACCCAAACGAAAAGTGAAGGATGCGTCAGGCGACACTACAGGTTACTCCATGGAGCTCTTTACAGATACCGTGCCTGGGTTAAAAAGGGAAATTGTTAACTGCCCATTACAAGATGAATCAGACATGGAGTGCACTGATGCACAGCCACAGCTAGATTATTATGCTGTTCCATTGACTCAGATCACTACATTGCCCTCGCAGTTTACTGAGCCAGAATCTGACCCTGATGAGACTATGGTGCCCCGTCCCGAACGCTATAGCACCTTACACGGTGACACAGAGGAAGGTGCACATGACATTAAAGAGGAGGTGATAGATGACCCAGTTGTAGATTGGCAGCCATTGGGGGAAGAGGGTGCCACAGCCAGTAGCTCAGAAGCGGAGGAGGATGATCCGCATCAGCCATCTACATCGCAACAGCTGTCATCTGGCAGGCCCATATCAGGCCAAAAACGATTGTCAAAAACAAAGACAGTTTTAGGACAGCGTGGCCATCCGGTGAAAGTAGCACAGCGTGCAATGCCTAAAAAGGTATTCCAGAGTAGGAAGAGTGTAGTGTGGCAATTTTTTAACAAAGATCCGAATGATCAGTCAAAAGTTATCTGTAAGAAATGCTCAAAGACCTTTAGCAGAGGGAAGAATCTTCAAAATTTAAATACAATGTGCATGCTTAGACATTTAACCAGCATGCACTTGCAAGCCTGGATTAACTACCAAACGTCCTTTGGTGCATCTGCTCAGAATGAAGGTAGTCAGCAACGCTACATTGCTTCCCTCACTGTAAGCCCACCGGTTAGGACACCACCAGCAGCAAATGTGGAGGTATAGTCGCAAGGCCAAAGCAGTCAGGGAATAACAAGGTTATTGGTAGGAAACACTGTATGTAGGCCAACATCAAGAATACCATCACCAACCCTCTCTCAATCTGCCATGTCCACCACCACCACTGCTAGTTTCACCATATGCAGCTCTCCAGTCCAGCTCACCCTACAAGAGACTCTCATTAGGAAAAGAAAGTACTCATCCTCTCATCCGCGTACACAGAGTTTGAACACCCACATTGCTATACTAATCTCGTTGGAGATGATGCCCTACCGGTTGGTTGAAAGCGAAGCTTTCAAAACCCTGATGGCATATGCTGTACCACGCTATGACATACCCAGTCGGCACTTCTTTGCAAAAAAAGCCATCCCAGCCCTCCACCAGCATGTCAAAGACCGCATTGTCCATGCACTGAGGCAATCAGTCAGTGGAAAGTTGCACCTCACAACAGATGCATGGACCAGTAGACATGGCCAGGGACGTTACATGTCCATCACGGTGCACTGGGTTAATGTGGTGGATGCAAGGTCCACAGGGGACAGCCATAGTGGGACAGTTCTGCCAAGCCCACGGTCTAGAAAACAGTTGGCTGTAGGCGTTTGCCACCCCTCCTCCTCCTGAAGCGAAAGCTCATCCACAGAGTGCAGTCACGCGACCACTCCATCCGCAGCTGCCAGTGTTGCACATGAGGTGTCCCATTATCAAACAGCTAGTGGTAAGCGTCAGCAGACTGTGTTAGAGATGTAGTGTTTGGGCGACAACAGACACACCGCAGAAGTACTGGCCGAGTACTTGCAGCAACAAACTCAGTCATGGCTGCGCAGTGTACATCTTGAAGCAGGTAAGGTAGTCAGTGATAACGAAAGGAATTTTATGGCTGCCATAGCCCTTTCAGAACTGAAACACATACCTTGCTTGGCTCACAGCTTGAACCTGGTGGTGCAGTGCTTCCTCAAAAATTTTCCGGAGTTACCAGCCCTGCTCCTGAAGGAGTGACATCCGCCGGTCGCCCGTACATTTCAGCCGTATGCTGAACCATCAGCGATCGCTGAATCTTCCCCAGCACTACCTAATAAGCGACGTTGCAACAAGGTGGAACTCCACACTGCACATGGTTCAGAGGCTGTGCGAACAGAGGCATGCTGTAATTAATTTGTGGGAGGATACACATACACGGGCAGGCACTTGGATGGCAGACATGGAGTTGTCAGGTGTGCAGTGGTCGAAGGTACAAGACATGTGTCAAGTCCTTCAGTGTTTTGAGGAATGCATATGGCTGGTAAGTGCAGACGATGCCATCATAAGCATGAGCATCCCACTAATGCGTCTGCTGATGCAAAGTTTGACGCACATTAAGGAGCTGGCGTCTGCAGCCGAGGAGGAGGGAAGCCTTGATGACAGTCAGCCATTGTCTGCTCAGGGAACTCTCCTGGATGAGGTGGCGGAAGAGGAGGAGGAGGATGATGGGGATGAATATTTCTGGGAGGAGGATGCTTTTCAGGGGGCAATAAAAACTGGTGGCTTTGCATGTCAAGTACATGGTTTTTGCGGGACTCAAGTGATGTTGATTTGCAAGAAAGTGCTCCTCAACCCAGCACAAGCAGTGAATTGACACCTGGAACATTGGCCCACATGGCTGAGTATGCCTTGCGTATCCTAAAAAGGATCCCTGCATTATCAAAATGATGACGATTACTTGTTGGCCTGCCTCCTGGATCCACGATATGAAGGAGAATTACAAAATATCATGCCACATGAGAACCTTGAGGAAATATTGGCTACCAAACAAGCAACTCTTGTTGACCGTTTGGTTCAGACATTCCCAGCACACAGCGGCGGTGATGGTTCTCACACGAGCCGTAGGGGGCAACATGGCAGAGGTGTTTGAGGTGCACAAATCCGAAGTGGCGTTGGACAGATGGGTTTTATGGCCAGGTTGTGGAGTGATTTCGCAATGACCGCTGACACGACAGGTACTGCTGCATCGATTCAAAGTGACAGGAGACAGCATTTGTCCAGTATGGTTATGAACTACTTTTCCTCCCTTATCGATGTTCTCCCTCACAGGTCATTCCCCTTTGATTACTGGGCATCTAAAATAAATACCTGGCCTGAATTGGCAGAATATGCATTACAGGAGCTCGCTTGCCCTGCTGCTAGTGTGCTAACAGAAAGAGTCTTCAGTGCTGCTGGTTCAATACTGACCGAAAAAAGGACACGTCTGGCTACCCAGAATGTTGATGATCTAACCTTCACTAAAATGAACCAATTATGGATTTCAAATTATTTTGCCCCACCTTCCCCTGCTGACACGTAGCTTGTCTGAAAAATGTCTTGCTTTTGGCCTCCTCTTACTGACTTCTCCAAATCCTCCATTTGCAGCTGCTGAATGTCCACCATAGGAAATTTTTATACCTCCCTAAATGGGCTGACTCCCCCCCACAGGGCCGTGGTCACCACCTGGCGCAAGCACCCGTGCGAGTTCCGTTTGCCTGGACAAGTGGGTGGCCCACTCTTGGGCGACGGCACTGGCACAGGGTCCCTCATAGTACAATGAAGTGTCTCTGACGGTGGTGGTGCACAACCAACGTCAGACACACCATCGTAATATGAGGGACCCTGTTCCAGTACCACCACCCATTAGAGAGTGTTCCCCCCCCAGCTCTAAAACTTGCAATATTTACCTCTCCCTGCTCCACCACTGTGTAGTCTGTGCTGTTAAATCCTTCAATGGCACTGCCAATACAAATTTGTTGAAATGATAGATGATAGTTAAAATATACAAGGGCCCTTGCCTCCATTTAGACCAGTTAATACTTTGCGCCTACTACTAGCACTGTCTGCTACTCAGCAGAGGAGCCCACCCCTGTACCTAGCTATGCCACCTGTTTATTTATGAACAATTTTTTGGCAGACATTTAGCCCACTTTATTATTTGGGCCTACTAACTGTGTCTGCCACTCATTACAGTTTTCCTCCACTGAACAAAGCAATGCCGCCTGTTTAGTCCTGTTACCAATTTTGAACTGCATTTAGCCCACTTTATTATTTGGGCCTATATCTGTGTTTCCTCCGCATCCTGCCCATTGCCCAGCCACTACTAGATGAGTCTGCTGGTACATTGACCCAGACCACTATATTCCCCTTGCACTCTACACAGCCAGAATCTGACCCTGCTGAAAGTCAGGTTCCCCTTCCCACATACTATACCACCTTACATGGGGACAAAGAGGAAGGTGCAGATGAAAGTACAGGTTCCTTCATCAGGTGGGGGGGCATACTCGTTGGCGACGTCACTGGCACAGGGCCCCTCATAGTATGCAAATGTGTCTCTGCCAGTGGGAGGTGCCACCCGCCATCAAACACACCGCCGTACTATGAGGGGCCCTGTGCCAGTGCCAACGAGTGGGCCCCCCTGCTTGCTCAGGATCACAGCACTTGCAGAGTTGAAATACTTACCTCTCCCTGCTCCACTGCCATGACGTATTCCGCGTTTCCTGGGCCCACTAAAATCTTGAGCCAGCACTACCCCCCCACAACTTTAGCCAAATGAGCCCCTGCTTTCAATGCCTAACTATTATTATAAAGTAAATTAAGATTGACAAGCTTAAGTAATAAGAATTGATGTTGTTGGCATTAAAATGGGCACTGTAGGTGTTTTTCCTGTCCTCCACTCACTGCCGACATTGATTCCCCATTGACTTGCATTGGGCGTCATGTTTCAGTCGGCCCCGAACTTTTCGCAATGATCGGCCGATTTCACCTGACCCGACTTTTGACAAAGTCGGGTTTCGCAAAACCCGACTCGATCCGAAAAAGTAAAAGTCACTCAACTCTAATGATAAACTTTATCCAGCAGTGGGTGCACCAAATCCCACACAATTTTCCCACTTACTCCCAGAACAGGGGGACACTCAGGGGGTTCAGTCCTGGTGTCCTTTCCTTCATATACTCTAAAGTTGCAGATGTACCCTGAGGTACTCTCACACAGCTTATAGAGTTTGATTCCATACCTGGCCCTCTTGCTGGGCAGGTGCTGACAGAATCTGAGCCTTCCCTTAAAATGAACCAAGGACTCATCCACCCTGATGTCCCTGTGGGGCACGTACACTTCAGCAAACTTTTTGCTCAAGTGTTCGATGACCGGCCGAACTTTGAATAGACAGTCAAAGTTGGGGTCATCTTGTGAGGGACGCTGTGCATTATCGGTATAATGCAGGAATTTGTGGATGGCCTCAAAACGCTTCCGGGCCACAACCATTCGGAACACTGGAGTGATGTATAAAATATCAACACTCCAATATTGCCGAATTTCTGGCTTCTTCAGGATCCTCATGTGACCAGTTAGAAAATGATGAACCTGGTTTTGTGCCAAAAGTTGCAGAGTGTACAAATTAGTTTGCTCCACCATGAGTATAATAAAATTCTGAATGAAATGTTTGAAAAAGAAAAGCTAAAAGAAAAAAAGCAAATAGGGAGAAAAAAATACCTGTGAAAAAAAAGTCTAAAACAGCAGGCCCTAGCTCTGTTAAGTGAACTTTGTCTGTTAAGGACTGGCGGAACGCACCAAGTACAAGATGAAATGGAACTAGGTGCGTTCGCAGTCCGAGGTCCACCGTGCAGGTAAAAACCCTGCTGCTAGTAAAGATGGACTATATGGCAGTACCATAAGAATACACACATGGGTTAACTTCACCCTGTGTGAAGGAAGCGACCCTGTTGCGTCACAGGACCGCGGTACTGCACATAGAGCGCAAGCAAGGAGTCACTAATCTCAAACCCGAGACTGAGGATTTGAGTTCAGAAGACCCCATGCGCTCGACACCGCAACTGGGGTGTCAGAGGAAACTAAATAATAATATACAGGCACAAGAGTGCGTGCGGTGCCGCACTGACGGACGCCACTAACCACCCAGGCTTGGGTCAGGAAAGCGCAGAGCAAGCGCACGGCGCCGTACAGGCGGACACAGCAACTGGTAGCTGTAATGTGTGTTACGTGCTGTTGGATAAGTCGGGCGCTAGATAGCAAACATGCACCTTTCGCGAACAGTCATTCAATAGGGAGGGTTATTTAAAGAGCGACTTTCACTCACAACACACACACATATTTACAAGACAATACTAGCGCATGGCCGTGCGGTCATGCGCAGCTTATATAGTTGCAGCACAGGAAGCTGCTACCGAAGTTTTGCCCTTTCAGGACCTTCCAGGAGGACCAATGGGATGTGCTGCAATACCTGAGCATGTGACCCTCGATCTCCAACGGGAGATCCTGCCCTGGGCATGCTCAGACAGAGAAAAGCCGGACTTAGATCCAGAAACGTCCACTCGCCGCTGCCCAGCACTGGCTTCAATGGCAGAAGCAGGAAAAGCAGCAGTAACTCTTCGCACAGAGTCAGACTGAGCGAGACGCTGGGATCGACGTCCCTGCTGAGCAGACTCCACTGCGGCTGGAGAAGAATGGGAGACCGCAGCGGAGACGGATCGAGATTCCCCCTGTGCAGCAGACTAAACTCGACTCCTAACAGTGTCATTTACCAAAATTCGGTGGCTGCTGAATGTGCGCACGGGGGTGGCACAAGGGTAGGTGAAAAAAAAGAAGGAAAACGGCAGGCACAAGAGCTCTGATAAGTGAACTGTGTCACTTAGCAAAGTTCAGTGGCTGCTAGTTATGCGCACGGTAGTGGCGCAAGGGGGGTGAAAAAAAGAAGCAAAATTGCAAGCACGAGTTTGGCACGGCAGCTGGATGTGCACATGGGGGTGTTAGAAATAAAAAGAAAAAGGAAAACGGCAGGCACGAGTTCGGTGCGGCTGCTGATTGTGCACACGGATGTGTGAAATAAAAGGAAGATGACAGGTACGAGTTCGGCGCGGCTGCGGAAGTGCACATGGGGGGAAAGGAATACTGCAGGTACTAGTTCACCGCGGCTGCTGGATGTGCTCACAGGTGTGTGGGAAAAAAAAGCAGGCACGAGCTCTGATAAGTGAACTGCGTGTGCATGGAGGGGGTGAAAAAGAAAAGTGAGCACGAGTGTTGATCGGTGAACTGCGCTACCAATCAACGCTCAGCTGTGCAAAGGGGGGTGAAAAAGAAAAGCGACCATGAGTGTTGATCGATGAACTGCGTCACCAATCAACGCTGGGCGGCTTCTAAATGTGCTAACAGAGGCGCCGCAAAGGGGTTAGATGAAGAGAGATCGATCAGGGATTGAAGATCAACACTAATGGTAGTAGTCTCTCTTCTCTCTTCTTTCTTCACCAGGAATTGTGGTGTCACAGGCTTCTGTGGCACCACAAGGCCCAGCACAGGAGGAGATCTTGCAGTGTGACCGCTCTGCAGGAATCCTCAGCTGGTGTGATGATTCCTGCAGAGTGGTCACAGACAGGTCGCAGAGCGGTCACACCAGAGGTTTCCCTGGTGACGCTGGTGTTGCTAGGCACCGGCCAAGGATCGGAGCTCACAGCTCCGATCCTAGGCAGGTCATCAGCAGGTTACTGGCAGGGCACAGCGTGGTCACACCATTGCTGTGTCCTCTGATTGGCACAATCGACGATTACAGCAATCATGCAAATCAGCAGCTGTAGGCCTTGCTAGGTCTGTCCTAGGCACATGCCTAGCATCGGTGCCATTGCAGCACCGATCCAGGTAGGTATCGGCAGGGCACAGTACAGTAACACCTCTGCTGTGCCCTGCGATTGGCATGATCGATGTGATTGTCAATCGCGCCAGTCTGAGCAGTTTTGGCCAATGCCTGGCGTTGCCTGGGACCTCACTGTTTCAGGCAATGAGAAAGGCTGCGATTGGCTGCTCAGAATTGAATAGCTACTCACAGCGATCGGGAGGCCGGATGCGCGGAGACAGGCCCTGGGATGCCGACACCATCTTCCTCCAGGTAAGATGGCATCAGAATTTTAATGTCATCACCGCATCAGTCACAGGGTCGCATTAAGGGCATGACGTACTATCCTATCCATGGTCATACGAGCCCGGGTCACATGGACGGGATAGTACGTTGGATGTCAGACAGGGGTTACAAAAATGTTACGTTTTTTTTTCCATATTATAGTTTTTAATTAAAAATAAAATTAACAACATTGCAAACTTTGCACTGACCACTGAGGCTACTTTAGACTTGTAATTCTTATCTGTTCATGATGATATTTCAGCAGGCTCAATCCTTATTAGCAGAGGTATGATTATGAAAAGTAACACCTCTATATGCAGCTGATAACACAGGATCCATAAACCATCAATCACAATAGTTGGTATTAATTGACAATGCGAATAATATGAAGAAAATAAAAGCATTGTCAACAATTTTTTACAAAATACATTTCAAACAAAATGAAATAAAAAGGGTAGCTTTAGATTAGTGATTTGGGGAAAAAAAAGGATTGTCAACAATTTTTTACAAAATACATTTGAATGAATGAACTTTTGAATAAAAAAAAGTTCATTTTAATCCATAGGTTTTGGAATAATAACTTCCACAATTGGATGTGTTTAAATAAAATGTTCCTGTGCTGAGATAATCTTATAAATGTGCCCCTGCTGTCAGTGGCGCTGCTACCATGAGGCGATTTGAGCTCTTTGGCTCAGGAGGCGGAAGAGAGGGGGCGGCAGATTCTGTAGTATTATACTTACCTACTCCCGGCGCGGTCCCTGGACGTCCCTGCTTCTTCCAGCGCTGCAGATTCTTCCTGCACTGAGCGGTCACATGGTACAGCTCATTACAGAAATGAATATGCGGCTCCACCTCTATGGTCGCCGCATATTCATTTCTGTAATGAGCGGTAACTGTGACCGCTCAATACAGGAAGAAGATGCAGCGCTGGAAGAAGCAAGGACGCAGCGCCAGCAGTAGGTGAGTATACGGGGAGGGGGAGCGCAGTGCTACGCGATATTTATCTCTCCACGTTCCAGTGCGGCTCCGTCTTCAGCGTCCTCTGGCAGTGACGCTCAGGTCAGAGGACGGGGTGACGTAGTCAGTGCGCGCCCTCTGCTGAAAGTCAGTGCCGAAGACTGAGCCACACGAGGAGCAGGTAAATATTGAAAGTGCTAGGGTCCTGAGCAAAGGGAGGTGAATATGTGATTTTTTTTTTTATTGCAGCAAAAGAATATGGGGCAAGTGGCTGTATGGAGCATCTGTATGGGGCCATAACACTTGTGCAGCACTATAAGGGGCAAGTGACTATACGGAGCATCTTATGGGGCCATAACGCTTGTGGAGCACTACAAGGGGCAAGTGACTATATGGAGCATCTTATGGGGCCATAACACTTGTGCAGCACTATATGGGGCAAGTGACTGTACGGAGCATCTTATGGGGCCATAACTCTTGTGCAGCACTATATGGGGCAAGTGACTATACGGAGCATCTTATGGGGCCATAACGTTTGTGCAGCACTATAAGGGGCAAGTGTATAAGGGGCAAGCCGCTACACTAACCTCAAGGGGTTGTGCACCCCTGCAACCCTTGCAAAACCCCGGTAGGAGCAAGGAGGAGAGTTGGACTGATCTCCGTGCTGAACGGCTCTTCCTGCAGTCGTCATGGGTCCGAACACGTGACTGTGGGGAGGCGTTATTGGAGTCACATGACCGCAGGTCCTTTGGCCAAGGAGAGGAATTTACTGAGCCTGAAGCTGCTCCTGCCACGTACCCCCGAGAGGGATATGAGTAGGAAAACAGGAGAAGGTGTGGTCTTTAGGAGCGCTGGGGCAAAAGGAAAAAATATAAATATAAATGGCTGAAGGCACAAACCTTTATTAGACTTCTTTGCACTCCACTTTGCTAATAAAGGTTTGTGCCTTTAACCATTCATATTTATATTCTTTCATTTTGCCCCAGCACTCCTAAAGACCTCACTTTCTCCTGTTTTCCTATTATTTAAATACAGGCAGTGGAAGGTTTTGCCTCACAAATATAATCAGTAGGGTTAAGCGAGAGGTAAGTATTTCAACTTTGCAAGTGCTGTGATCCTGAGCAAGCGGGGGGCCCACTCGTTCGCATTGGCACAGGCACAGGGCCCCTCAAAGTACGGCGGTGTGTTTGCACGGCGGGGGCGCCTCCCACTGGCAGCGACACTTTTGCATACTATGAGGGGCCCTGTGCCAGTGACATCGCCAAGGAGTATGCCCCCCCACCTGATGAAGGAACCTGCACTTTCATCTGCACCTTCCTCTTTGTCCCCGTGTAAGGTGGTATAGTATGCGGGAAGGGGAACCTGACTTTCAGCAGGGTCAGATTCTGGCTGTGTAGCGTGCAAGGGGAATGTAGTGGTGTGGGTCAATGTACCAGCAGACTCATCTAGCACTTGCTGGGCAATGGGCAGGATGCGGAGGAAACACAGATATAGGCCCAAATAATAAAGTCGGCTAAATGCAGTTCAAAATTGGTAACAGGACTAACCAGGCGGCATTGCTTTGTTCAGTGGAGGACAACTGTAATGAGAGGCTGACACAGTGAGTAGGCCCAAATCAGTAAGTAGGCTAAATCCAACCAAACTTGTAGCCCCAATGCAGTTTTCATATTCCGATAGGCTGAAAACCTGACAATTGCAGCTCAGTTTTTTTAAGAGGAGGACAGCTGTATTGAGTGGCGCAAACAGACACTGGTAGTAGGCCTTAAACACAAAAGTTGGCTCAATGCAGTTTAAAAAATATTACAGGGGTACACAGGCAGCATTGGTGTGGTCAGCGGAGGACGATTGCAAGGAGGGACCGCAGACAAACTTACTAGGCTTAAAATAAAAAAAGGAGGCTCTATGCAGTTTTAAATAAGTTCCAGGGGTACACAGGCAGCATTGATGTGGTCAGCGGAGGACAATTGGAAGGAGGGACCGCAGACAGACTTACTAGGCCTAAACTAAAAAAAGGATGCTCTATGCAGTTTTAAATAGGTTCCAGGGGTACATAGGCAGCATTGGTGTGGTCAGCGGAGGACAATTGGAAGGAGGGACCACAGACAGACTTACTAGGCCTAAACTAAAAAAGGATGCTCTACGCAGTTTTAAATAGGTTCCAGGGGTACACAGGCAGCATTGGTGTGGTCAGTGGAGGACAATTGGAAGGAGGGACCGCAGACAGACTTACTAGGCCTAAAATGAAAAAGTTGGCTCGATGCAGTTTAAATAGGTTCCAGGGGTACACATGCAACATTGGTGTAGTCAGCGGAGGACAATTTGAAGGAGGGACCGCAGACAGACTTACTAGGCCTAAAATAAAAAAAGGAGGCTCTATACAGTTTTAAATAGGTTCCAGGGGTACACAGGCAGCATTGGTGTGGTCAGTGGAGGACAATTGGAAGGAGGGACCGCAGACAGACTTACTAGGCCTACAATAAAAAAGGAGGCTCTATACAGTTTTAAGTAGGTTCCAGGGGTACACAGGCAGCATTGGTGTGGTCAGCGGAGGACAATTGGAAGGAGGGACCGCAGACAGACTTGCCAGGCCTAAACTAAAAAAAAGGATGCTCTATGCAGTTTCAAATAGGTTCCAGGGGTACACAGGCAGCATTGGTGTGGTCAGCGGAGGACAACTGGAAAGAGGGACCGCAGACAGACTTGCTAGGCCTAAACTAAAAAAAGGATGCTATATGCAGTTTTAAATAGGTTCCAGGGGTACACAGGCAGCATTGGTGTGGTCAGCGGAGGACAATTGGAAGGAGTGTCTGACACAGTTAGTAGTCCAAAATAATAAATTGATGTTAATGTCTGGCCAAAAAAAAAAGTTAACAAATAAACAGGTGGCATACCTAGGTACAGGGGTGGAAGGAGGGACCGCAGACAGACTTACTAGGCCTAAAATGAAAAAGTTGGCTCGATGCAGGTTTAAATAGGTTCCAGGGGTACACAGGCAGCCTTGGTGTAGTCAGTGGAGGACAATTTGAAGGAGGGACCGCAGACAGACTTACTAGGCCTAAAATAAAAAAGGAGGCTCTATACAGTTTTAAATAGGTTCCAGGGGTACACAGGCAGCATTGGTGTGGTCAGTAGGACAATTGGAAAGAGGGACCGCAGACAGACTTACTAGGCCTAAAATGAAAAAGTTAGCTCGATGCAGGTTTAAATAGGTTCCAGGGGTACACAGGCAGCATTGGTGTAGTCAGCGAAGGACAATTTGAAGGAGGGGCCGCAGACAGACTTACTAGGCCTATAATGAAAAAGTTGGCTCGATGCAGGTTTAAATAGGTTCCAGGGGTACACAGGCAGCATTGGTGTGGTCAGTGGAGGACAAGTGGAAGGAGGGACCGCAGACAGACTTTCTAGGCCTAAAATAAAAAAGGAGGCTCTATACAGTTTCAAATAGGTTCCAGGGGTACACAGGCAGCATTGGTGTGGTCAATGGAGGACAATTGGAAGGAGGAACCGCAGACAGACTTACTAGGCCCAAAATAAATAAAGGAGGCTCTATGCAGTTTTAAATAGGTTCCAGGGGTACACAGGCAGCATTGGTGTGGTCAGTGGAGGACAATTGGAAGGAGGGACCGCAGACAGACTTACTAGGCATAAAATGAAAAAGTTGGCTCGATGCAGGTTTAAATAGGTTCCAGGGGTACACAGGCAGCATTGGTGTGGTCAGTGGAGGACAATTGGAAGGAGGGACCGCAGACAGACTTACTAGGCATAAAATGAAAAAGTTGGCTCGATGCAGGTTTAAATAGGTTCCAGGGGTACACAGGCAGCATTGGTGTGGTCAGTGGAGGACAATTGGAAGGAAGGACCGCAGACAGACTTACTAGGCATAAAATGAAAAAGTTGGCTCGATGCAGGTTTAAATAGGTTCCAGGGGTACACAGGCAGCATTGGTGTAGTCAGCGGAGGACAATTTGAAGGAGGGACCGCAAGTTGTATTTAGATTTTTCACATTCTGACCTCTGCTAAAGGTCATTGAGCATTTCTTACAGATGACTTTGCACTGATCATTCAGATGTTGGTTAAAAAATTGCCAGACTGCACTCTTCCTACTATCGAATACCTTTTCAGGCATTGCACACTGAGCTACTTTAACCGGGTGGCCACGCTGTCCTACAACTGTTTTTGGTTTTGACACACATTTTTGGCCAGATACGGGCCTGCCAGATGAAAGCTGTTGCGATGTTGATGCCTGCTGCGGCTCCTCCTCCTCTGCTTCAGAGCTAATGCCGGCGGCACCCTGTTCCCCCAATGGCTGCCAATCGGGGTCAACAACTGGGTCATCGATCACCTCCTCTTCTATGTCCTGTGCACCTTCCTCTGTGTCACCGTGTAAGTCGGTGCTATAGCGTTTGGGACGGGGCACCATAGTCTCATCAGGGTCATATTCTGTTACACTGCAAGGCTAATGTTGTTATCTGAGCCAATGGAACAGCATAATAATCTAGCTGTGGCTGTGCATCTGTGCACTCCATGTCCGATTCATCTTGTAATGGGCATGGCCTGTTAACTAGTGTTGAGCATTCCGATACCGCAAGTATCGGGTATCGGCCGATACTTGCGGTATCGGAATTCCGATACCGAGATCCGATACTTTTGTGGTATCGGGTATCGGTATCGGATACATAGAGATGTGTAAAATAAAGAATTAAAATAAAAAATATTGATATATTTACCTCTCCGGCGGCCCCTGAACTCAGCGCGGGTAACCGGCAGGCTTCTTTGTTCAAAATCAGCGCTTTTAGGACCTGAGAATCACGCCCCGGCTTCTGATTGGTCGCGGGCCGCCCATGTGACCGGCACGCGACCAATCACAAGCCGCGACGTCACCGCAAGCTATTAGCGCGCTCTTTTTTGAAAAATGCGCGCGTTAATGACTTTCAAAGACGTAGCGGCTTGTGATTGGTCGCGGCTAAAAATGAGCGCGTTAATAGCTTGCGGTGGCGTCGCGGCTTGTGATTGGTCGCGGCTACGCGACCAATCACAAGCCGCTACGTCTTTGAAAGCCATTAACGCGCTCATTTTTAAAAATGAGCGCGTTAATAGCTTGCGGTGACGTCGCGGCTTGTGATTGGTCGCGTGGCCGCGACCAATCACAAGCCGCTACGTCTTTGAAAGTCATTAACGCGCTCATTTTTCAAAAAAGAGCGCGCTAATAGCTTGCGGTGACGTCGCGGCTTGTGATTGGTCGCGTGCCGGTCACATGGGCGGCCCGCGACCAATCAGAAGCCGGGACGTGTTTCTCAGGTCCTAAAAGCGCTGATTTTGAACAAAGAAGCCTGCCGGTTACCCGCGCTGAGTTCAGGGGCCGCCGGAGAGGTAAATATATCAATATTTTTTATTTTAATTCTTTATTTTACACATCCCTATGGATCCCAGGGCCTGAAGGAGAGTTTCCTCTCCTTCAGACCCTGGGAACCATGAGAATACCTTCCGATACTTGATGTCCCATTGACTTGTATTGGTATCGGGTATCGGTATCGGCGATATCCGATATTTTTCGGGTATCGGCCGATACTATCCGATACCGATACTTTCAAGTATCGGACGGTATCGCTCAACACTACTGTTAACAATTTCCCTTTCTAACCCAGGCACAGTATGTGTAAAGAGCTCCATGGAGTAACCCGTTGTGTCGCCTGACGCATCCTTCTCTGTTATTCTGGGTGAAGGACACAAGGAAGCGACTTGTTCTTGACTGGGAGCATCCACTGACGACACGCTGCTTTAAAATTTTGCACTTTCCGAAGAGGAGGCGAAAGAGCTAGAGGCAGAGTCAGCAAGGAAAGCCAAAACTTGTTCCTGCTGCTCTGGCTTTAAAAGCGGTTTTCCTACACTCAGAAAAGGGAGCGTTCAAGGCCTTGTGTAGCCAGACAATGACGCTGGCTCAACAACTCGAGACTTAGGTGCTATATTGCTTTTCCCACGACCACCTGATGCTCCACCACAACTACCATCATTACCAGCTGGCAATGACCGCCCACGGCCACGACCTCTTCCACCAGACTTCCTCATTCTTGGAAAAATGTAACCAGTTAGAAGGTGTACATAAACTTGTTGTGAGTTTAAATCTCCCTTTATAGGTGTGTGAGACTGCTGGGAAAATCAGACCCACTGTATTACACTACACAGTTTGAGTGGCAGAAAGTGGATGACAGATATGCCACAAACAGGACTGACGCAGATGCACTCAGTGGCAATATAAATCTCCCTTTTTTAGGTGTGGGAGAATGCAGGAAAAAATCAGGCCCACTGTATTACACTACACAGTTTGAGTGGCAGACAGTGGATGACAGATATGCCACAAACAGGACTGACGCAGATGCACTCAGTGGCAATATAAATCTCCCTTTTTTAGGTGTGGGAGAATGCAGGAAAAAATCAGGCCAACTGAATTACACTACAGAGTTTGAGCGGCAGAAAGTGGATGACAGATATGCCACAAACCGGACTGACGCAGATGCACTCAGTGGCAATATACATCTCCCCTTTTTAGGTGTGGGAGAATGCAGGAAAAAGTCAGGCCCACTGTATTACACTACACAGTTTGAGTGGCAGACAGTGGATGACAGATATGCCACAAACAGGACTGACGCAGATGCACTCAGTGGTAATATAAATCTCCCTTTTTTAGGTGTGGGAGAATGCAGTAAAAAATCAGGCCCACTGTATTACACTACAGAGTTTGAGTGGCAGAAAGTGGATTACAGATATGCCACAAACAGGACTGACGCAGATGCACTCAGTGGCAATATAAATCTCCCTTTTTTATGTGTGGGAGAATGCAGGAAAAAATCAGGCCCACTGTATTACACTACACAGTTTGAGTGGCAGAAAGTGGTTGGCAGCTATATCAAAAAATACAAGGGCTGTTGTAGAACTTCAATCTCCCTACAATGATTAAAGGACAAGTATGGCAGCAATAAAAAGGACTGCTGCACACAAGAGTGTTAACAAAGAAACAAGAGAACTGTGCAGAAAAGAGGGAGCAACAGGATTTTGGCTTTGAAAAAAGCAGTTGGTTTGCACAGCGGCGTACAAACAGCAATGCAGCTATCAGGGAACCTTATAAGCTACAGAGCTGATGCACAGAAATCTAGCCTCCACTGTCCCTGCAAAGAAAAGGTGGTGTTGGACAGTGGAAATCGCTACAGCACAAGCGGTTTGGGGGTAAATCTTCCCTTCCTAACAATATCTGTGCTTCAGACGAAGCTACAGCAACCTCTCGCTATGCTCAGATCGGCAGAAGTAAGATGGCGGTCAGCGTGCATGCCCCTTTATAGCCCCTGTGACGCCGCAGAAAGCAAGCCAATCACTGTCATGCCCTTCTCTAAGATGGTAGGGACTGAGACCTATGTCATCACGCTGCCCACACTCTGCGTCCACCTTCATTGGCTGAGATATGGCGCTGAACGCGTCATATGAAACGCGACTTTGGCGCGAAGATCGCGTACCGCATGGCCGATCCCACACTGGGATCGGGTCGGGTTTCATGAAACCCGACTTTGCCGAAAGTCGGCGACTTATGAAATTGGCCGATCCGTTTCGCTCAACCCTAATAATCAGCTGTGTTCCCATGCTATCCTGTCTGTATACTCTTTTGCTTCCTCCCATGCCCAGGAGATGTGGTATGGTGAGACCATGCTCCTGCATGGTCAGACACAGCCGTTACAGAGTACACAGCAGGAGCACATTTATAGGATTGTCTCACCACAGGAACATTTTATTTAAATACATCCAATTGTGGATGTATTATTATTCCAAAATCTATTGATTAAAATGAACTATTGTTCATGGGAAAACCCCTGTAAAACAAGTGATAGGTACTCGTTTAGTAGTGAAAAAAACAGAAACTTAAAAAAGTTAAATTTGGTTTGTGTCGCCATTTTCACTTTTACGTCAATGGAGATGTGTGAGAGCCTTTTTTGGCATGGTGAGCTGATGTTTTTATTGATGCCATTCTGGTGTAGATAGAATGTTTTGATTGTTTCTTGTTGTATTTTTAGGTGGAGTTGAGTAGACCAGAAAACCGCACATTTGGCGGTCGATTTTTTTTTTCTCTTCATGACTTTTACTGTAAGGGTTAATTCATTTTATATTTTGCTAGCTAGGACTTTTATGGACTCAGTGATATCAACTATATTTATATTTTCCTATACATAGGTGATAACTTGTTATTTATTGGACAACCCCTTTAATTGTTCCACTAGCCCAGTGTCTACGCTGGTGGAGCAAAGCCACAGCAGGACATTGTGCTTCAGAAAGTTATGTATACTGGATAATGACATAAACAGAATAATTCTATACAATATAACTTTTGATGTCTCCAGAGTCATTGGTCTTTCTACCCTATGAAACCTACAGTATGTATTTCTAGCCATAGACACATAGATATTATGAATACACTGTTGAGTTATTGTGCTTATAATTTGTGTATCTAAATATGGTTATATACTAAGTTGTAATAACTCATAGAAATCTAGTCAGTAAATGTGTTTCACATTTCAGAAAATATTCTTTGCTTCATGTAAAAGTAAAAATTTGATATAGGGAGCACTACAGGCATTTAGTAAGATATGGATGTAGATTCATTAAAAAATACAAATTGGGCTTGAATCAAGAATGACTGTCAATTGAATATCTTGGACTTACAGTATATGACAAAAAGGAATACTTGCCTTCATGCATGCATTTACAAAGTGACATCTATTGTTGCTTCATGGTCTCCACTGAGTCTTTAATTGCCATCTCTGTAGCTGTTGTATTATTTTTAGAGTAGTAAATCTTAATAAAGTCTCACTGTATTTTGAAGTACTGTACTTTACTATTGCATGCATTGGTAACAGAGACTTACAGTTCAGGAATATGTAAAAATGGCCTGCGTTTCTAAGCACTTGTTGATAGATACTCCAAAAATTTTATGAACTGGTAACAGTGATGACTTAAAGAGAAAGTATAATCAGATAATGATCTACAATTTAAATCAGGTTTTATGTTTAAACTAGCTGTTTCCAGCCAGCTAACGCTCGGCACGCTCATTGCTATCTAATTAATGCTGCTGGTGATTAAACTAAAGTAAATAATGACAACATTCAATAGCGCTTACGCAGGTGGTAAATTAACTTAAAATGAAGCTAATAACAATAATAATCATTACAAATCTGAATAATACAAATAATACATTTTATTCACAGTGTAAAGTCAAAAACAAACTGGATTCAGTAAGATGTGCATTTTTATTCACTCCAGCATCTAAACAAAATTCATAACGAAACATAAATTAAGTTAAAATTTCTCTGTAAACACAATTAAATGTATAGTCATTTTTGTCATTTTCAAAGATCTTTCCTTGACTTCTACCAGGTGCAATTTGAACTGAAAGACCTTTACAACTTGTTACTTTAGAGAATGCAGTGTATAATTGACCATGTGGGGACAGAGCCTCGTGTGGTAATATGTGGGGACGGAGTGATTATGTGTGGTGATGTGTTGGGAGAGCGGGATTATGTGTGGTGATGTGGTGAGGGGCGGGATTGTGTTTTGTGGTAATGTGTGGGGACAGAGCCTCGTGTGGTAATGTAGTGGGGTTGTGGGATTATGTATGGTAATGTGGTGGGGGGCGGGATTATGTATGGTGATGTGGTGGGGGGTGGGATTATGTGTGGTGATGTGGTGGCGGGTGGGATTATGTGTGGTAATGGGGTGGGGGGCGGGATTGTGTGGTGATGTGTTTTAGGGGTGGGACTATGTTGTGGTGGGTGGGCAGGATTATGTGTGATGATGTGGTGGGCGGGCGGGATTATGTGTGGTGATGTGGTGGGGGAGTGTTTTTATGTGTGGTGATGTGGTGGGGGGTGGTATTATGTGTGGTGATGTGGCGGGATTATGTGTGGCAATGGGGTGGGGGGCGGGATTATGTGTGGTGATGTGTTGGGGGTGGTATTATGTGTGGTGATGTGGTGAGGGGGCGGGACTATGTGTGGTGATGTGGTGGGGGAGCGGTTTTATGTGTGGTGATGTGGTGGGGGGGTGAAATTATGTGTGGTGATGTGGTGGGGGGGCAGGATTATGTGTGGCAATGGGGTGGGGGTGGAATTATGTGTGGTGATGTGTTGGCGGCGGGATTATGTGGTGATGTGGTGGGGGGCGGGATTATGTGTGGTGATGTGGTGGGGGAGCGGTTTTATGTGTGTTGATGTGGTGGGGGGTGGTATTATGTGTGGTGATGTGGTGTGTTAGGAGTCGAGTTTCCTCTGCTGCACAGGGGGAATCTCGATCCGTGTCTGCTGCGGTCTCCCATTCTGCATCGGCCACAGTGGAGCCTGCTCAGCGGAGTCATCGGTCCCAGCGTCTCACTGAGACTGATACTGTGCAAAGGGTTACTACTGCCTCTCCAGGCTCTACTACTGTACTCTGCACTGATCTGCGGCAAGCAGGCTTTTCTGGGACTAAGTTCTGCTTTGCACACACTGAGCATTCCCAGGGCAAGATCTCTCAGTGGAGATCTAGGGTCACATGCTCAGGTACTGCAGCAACTTCCATTGGTCCTTCTTGGAAGGTCCTGTAGGTGCTAGGACTAAATCCTGCTTGCACACCCTGAGCATGCCCAGGGCAAGATCTCTCAGTGGAGATCTAGGGTCACATGCTCAGGTACTGCAGAAACTCCATTGGTCCTTCTTTGTAAGGTCCTATACGTGCTGCAACTATTTCAAGGCTCTAGTATCTTCTTATGTTATGTGTTTTGCGCCAGTGTGGTCATGTGTTGTATGTGTTCAGGGACCCGGCTGAAACAAGCCCCTAGAATGCTGGCACCTCCGGCGAGGAGATTGTGTTTATGTGTGTTCAGGGACCCGGCTGAAATATGCCCCTAGAATGCTGGCACCTCCAGCGAGGAGTTTTGTGTGCATGCATGACCACTGACTGCACTCATTTGGGTAGTTGGCCTGTGCCTCTGTGAAAGTCTAACAGGGCACAGAGCCTTGCCTTCTTGGCTGCTCTCTCTGAAGCTAACAGAGCTGGTTCATACCGCCATATAGTGCCGCCATTTACTTAGCAGCAGGTTCTTTCCTGCACGGTGGATCCCGGGTTGCGAATGCACCAATTCCACCTATTAAATATATTCGGTGCGTTCCGCCAACCCTAACATGGTGAGGGGGCAGGATTATGTGTGGCAATGGGGTGGGGGGCGGGATTATGTGTGGTGATGTGTTTGGGGCGGGATTATGTGTGGCGATGTGGTGGGGGCGGAGCTACTGTGCAGAGGGCAGGATTAGCGAGTAATCACGATGCCTCTTATATATATAGATGTGCTTTCTAAAAATTGTCAATGTTGGCAATGTTGTGTTAAAAATAAAAATCTTGCAGTTTTCACACTGGACACTGGGGCTTTTTTAGACTTAAACCTCTTATTGTTTTGGGAAGCAACACATGTACATAACCACAGTGGATTCTATCTTTTGTCTTGGAGTGTCTAATGAGCCTGTGCAGAGTTCATTGGTTCATTGTTAAAAGAGGGGAATCAGGGTCAGGTGTGAAGTCATCAATTGTGATTGAAGGATTCTGTGTTATCAGCTGTGTATAGATGTCTTGCCTCTAATATGGAGCCATGCTATAAACTCTTCCTAAAAGGACAGAAAGTGTGAGTTTCAAAAGCCCCAGTGGCCTTTGAGAAAGTTTTCATGCAGTGGTGATGTGAGTGAGGTAACTGGGGTTCAGCTGTAATCTCCCATGAACTTTCTCACAGAAGATCAGCGCCATATGACTATGGTGTTAGTAATGGATAGGGGTCTTATAGAAGCTTTTGCATTACTAACTCATGTCACCTGACAATACAAAGGTGACATCAACCCACCAACCCTATTGCTACAATTGCCACTGCCACAGGGCAAGTGAGAAGCGTGAGGTTAAGCATCAGATTTGGCACATCTTATTGAATCATTTTTGGGGTGGCTGAGGGCTAATGTTCTTAGCCTGGGTGGGTGGTCAATTTTATTGGCCCTTCCCTGGCTCTTTATACTGTATCAACCCACATCTTTCTGTTTTGCACTTGCTGTTTTAAAATTATGAGAGGGACCCTACATAATTTTTTTTTTCTGGGGTCTTCCCATAAAATAACCAGAAAAGGCTAACCAACAGCTGCAAACTGATATTAACCCCTTCAAGACCCAGCCTATTTTGACCTTAAAGACCTTGCCGTTTTTTGCAATTCTGACCAGTGTCCCTTTATGAGGTAATAACTCAGGAACGCTTCAACGGATCCTAGCGGTTCTGAGATTGTTTTTTCGTGACATATTGGGCTTCATGTTAGTGGTAAATTTAGGTCAATAAATTCTGCATTTATTTGTGATAAACACGGAAATTTGGCGAAAATTTTGAAAATTTCGCAATTTTCACATTTTGAATTTTTATTCTGTTAAACCAGAGAGATATGTGACACAAAATAGTTAATAAATAACATTTCCCACATGTTTACTTTACATCAGCACAATTTTGGAAACAAAATTTTTTTTTGTTAGGAAGTTATAAGGGTTAAAATTCGACCAGCGATTTGTCATTTTTACAACGAAATTTACAAAACCATTTTTTTTAGGGACCACCTCACATTTGAAGTCAGTTTGAGGGGTCTATATGGCTGAAAATACCCAAAAGTGACACCATTCTAAAAACTGCACCCCTCAAGGTACTCAAAACCACATTCAAGAAGTTTATTAACCCTTCAGGTGCTTCACAGCAGCAGAAGCAACATGGAAGGAAAAAATGAACATTTAACTTTTTAGTCACAAAAATTATATTTTAGCAACAATTTTTTTATTTTCCCAATGGTAAAAGGAGAAACTGAACCACGAATGTTGTTGTCCAATTTGTCCTGAGTACGCTGATACCTCATATGTGGGGGTAAACCACTGTTTTGGCGCACGGCAGGGCTTGGAAGGGAAGGAGCGCCATTTGACTTTTTGAATCAAAAATTGGCTCCACTCTTTAGCGGACACCATGTCACGTTTGGAGAGCCCCCGTGTGCCTAAAAATTGGAGCTCCCCCACAAGTGACCCCATTTTGGAAACTAGACGCCCCAAGGAACTTATCTAGATGCATAGTGAGCACTTTGAACCCCCAGGTGCTTCACAAATTGATCCGTAAAAATGAAAAAGTACTTTTTTTTCACAAAAAAATTCTTTTAGCCTCAATTTTTTCATTTTCACATGGGCAACAGGATAAAATGGATCCTAAAATGTGTTGGGCAATTTCTCCTGAGTACACCAATACCTCACATGTGGAGGTAAACCACTGTTTGGGCACATGGTAAGGCTCGGAAGGGAAGGAGCGCCATTTGACTTTTTGAATGAAAAATTATTTCCATCGTTAGCGGACACCATGTCGCGTTTGGATAGCTCCTGTGTGCCTAAACATTGGCGCTCCCCCACAAGTGACCCCATTTTGGAAACTAGACCCCCCAAGGAACTAATTTAGATGCCTAGTGAGCACTTTAAACCCTCAGGTGCTTCACAAATTGATCTGTAAAAATGAAAAAGTAATTTTTTTTCACAAAAAAATTCTTTTCGCCTCAATTTTTTCATTTTCACATGGGCAGTAGGATAAAATGGATCATAAAATTTGTTGGGCAATTTCTCCCGAGTACGCCGATACCTCATATGTGGGGGTAAACCACTGTTTGGGCACTCGGCAGGGCTCGGAAGAGAAGGCGCGCCATTTGACTTTTTGAATGGAAAATTAGCTCCAATTGTTAGCGGACACCATGTCGCGTTTGGAGAGCCCCTGTGTGCCTAAACATTGGAGCTCCCGCACAAGTGACCCCATTTTGGAAACTAGACCCCCCAAGGAACTTATCTAGATGCATATTGAGCACTTTAAACCCCCAGGTGCTTCACAGAAGTTTATAACGCAGAGCCATGAAAATAAAAAATAATTTTTCTTTCCTCAAAAATGATTTTTTAGCCTGGAATTTCCTATTTTGCCAAGGATAATAGGAGAAATTGGACCCCAAATATTGTTGTCCAGTTTGTCCTGAGTACGCTGATACCCCATATGTGGGGGTAAACCACTGTTTGGGCGCACGGCAGGGCTCGGAAGGGATGGCACGCCATTTGGCTTTTTAAATGGAAAATTAGCTCCAATCATTAGCGGACACCATGTCACGTTTGGAGAGCCCCTGTGTGCCTAAACATTGGAGATCCCCCAGAAATGACACCATTTTAGAAACTAGACCCCCAAAGGAACTAATCTAGATGTGTGGTGAGGACTTTGAACCCCCAAGTGCTTCACAGAAGTTTATAACGCAGAGCCATGAAAATAAAAAAAAAAATTATTTTCTCAAAAATGATCTTTTAGCCTGCAATTTTTTATTTTCCCAAGGGTAACAGGAGAAATTTGACCCCAAAAGTTGTTGTCCAGTTTCTCCTGAGTACGGTGATACCCCATATGTGGGGGTAAATCACTGTTTGGGCACATGCCGGGGCTCGGAAGTGAAGTAGTGACGTTTTGAAATGCAGACTTTGATGGAATGCTCTGTGGGCGTCACGTTGCGTTTGCAGAGCCCCTGATGTGGCTTAACAGTAGAAACCCCCCACAAGTGACCCCATTTTGGAAACTAGACCCCCAAAGGAACTTATCTAGATGTGTGGTGAGCACTTTGAACCCCCAAGTGCTTCATAGAAGTTTATAATGCAGAGCCGTGAAAATAATAAATACGTTTTCTTTCCTCAAAAATAATTATTTAGCCCAGAATTTTTTAATTTTCCCAAGGGTAACAGGAGAAATTTGACCCCAATATTTGTTGTCCAGTTTCTCCTGAGTACGGTGATACCCCATATGTGGGGGTAAACTACTGTTTGGGCACATGCCGGGGCTTGGAATTGAAGTAGTGACGTTTTGAAATGCAGACTTTGATGGAATGCTCTGCGGGCGTCACGTTGCGTTTGCAGAGCCCCTGATGTGCCTAAACAGTAGAAACCCCCCACAAGTGACCCCATTTTGGAAACTAGACCCTGAAAGGAACTTATCTAGATGTGTGGTGAGCACTTTGAACCCCCAAGTGCTTCATAGAAGTTTATAATGCAGAGCCGTGAAAATAATAAATACGTTTTCTTTCCTCAAAAATAATTATTTAGCCCAGAATTTTTTATTTTCCCAAGGGTTACAGGAGAAATTGGACCCCAAAAGTTGTTGTCCAGTTTCTCCTGAGTACGCTGATACCCCATATGTGGGGGTAAACCACTGTTTGGGCACACGTTGGGGCTCAGAAGGGAAGTAGTGACTTTTGAAATGCAGACTTTGATGGAATGGTCTGCGGGTGTCACGTTGCGTTTGCAGAGCCCCTGGTGTGCCTAAACAGTAGAAACCCCCCACAAGTGACCCCATTTTAGAAACTAGACCCCCCAAGGAACTTATCTAGATATGTGGTGAGCACTTTGAACCCCCAAGTGCTTCACAGACGTTTACAACGCAGAGCCGTGAAAATAAAAAATCATTTTTCTTTCCTCAAAAATTATGTTTTAGCAAGCATTTTTTTAGATTCACAAGGGTAACAGGAGAAATTGGACCCCAGTAATTGTTGCGCAGTTTGTCCTGAGTATGCTGGTACCCCATATGTGGGGGTAAACCACTGTTTGGGCACACGTCAGGGCTCGGAAGTGAGGGAGCACCATTTGACTTTTTGAATACGAGATTGGCTGGAATCAATGGTGGCGCCATGTTGCGTTTGGAGACCCCTGATGTGCCTAAACAGTGGTAACCCCTCAATTCTAACTCCAACACTAACCCCAACACACCCCTAACCCTAATCCCAACTGTAGCCATAATCCTAATCACAACCCTAACCCCAACACACCCCTAACCACAACACTAACCCCAACACACCCCTAACCCTAACCACAACCCTAATTCTAATGTGCCCACGTTGCGGATTCGTGTGAGATATTTCCGCACCATTTTTGAAAAATCTGCGGGTAAAAGGCACTGTGTTTTACCTGCGGATTTTCCGCGGATTTCCAGTGTTTTTTGTGCGGATTTCACCTGCGGATTCCTATTGAGGAACAGGTGTAAAACGCTGCGGAATCCGCACAAAGAATTGACATGCTGCGGAAAATACAACGCAGCGTTCCCGCGCGGTATTTTCCGCACCATGGGCACAGCGGATTTGGTTTTTCATATGTTTACATGGTACTGTAAACCTGATGGAACACTGCTGCGAATCCGCAGCCAAATCCGCACCGTGTGCACATAGCCTAATTCTAAAGGTATGTGCACACGCTGCGGAAAACGCTGCGGATCCGCAGCAGTTTCCCATGAGTGTACAGTTCAATGTAAACCTATGGGAAACAAAAATCGCTGTACACATGCTGCGGAAAAACTGCACGGAAACGCAGCGGTTTACATTCCGCAGCATGTCACTTCTTTGTGCGGATTCCGCAGCGGTTTTACAACTGCTCCAATAGAAAATCGCAATTGTAAAACCGCAGTGAAATGCGCAGAAAAAAACGCGGTAAATCCGCCATAAATCCGCAGCGGTTTAGCACTGCGGATTTATCAAATCCGCAGCGGAAAAATCCGCAGAGGACCAGAATACGTGTGCACATTCCTAACCCTAACCCTACCCCTAACCCTAACCCTACCCCTAACCCTACCCCTAGCCCTACCCCTAACCCTACCCCTAACCCTACCCCTAACCCTAACCCTAACCCTATTCTAACATTAGTGGAAAAAAAAAAATTTCTTTATTTTTTTATTGTCCCTACCTATGGGGGTGACAAAGGGGGGGGGGTCATTTATTATTTTTTTTATTTTGATCACTGAGATAGATTATATCTCAGTGATCAAAATGCACTTTGGAACGAATCTGCCGGCCGGCAGATTCGGCGGGCGCACTGCGCATGCGCCCGCCATTTTGGAAGATGGCGGCGCCCGGGAGAAGACGGACGGGACCACGGCTGGATCGGTAAGTATGATAGGGTGGGGGGGGACCACGGGGGGGGGATCGGAGCACGGGGGGGGGAATCGGAGCGCGGGAGGGGTGGAACGGAGCGCGGGGGGCGTGGAACGGAGCACGGGGGGGCTGGAATGGAGCACGGGGGGGTGGAACAGAGCACGGGGGGGGTGGATCGGAGTGCAGGGGGGGTGATTGGAGCACGGGGGGGTGATTGGAGCACGGGGGGAGCGGACACGAGCACGGGGGGAGCGGAGCACAGGGCGGAGGGGAGCCGGAGCAGTGTACCGGCCAGATCGGGGGGGTGGGGGGGCGATCGGAGGGGTGGGGTGGGGGCACACTAGTATTTCTAGCCATGGCCGATGATATTTCAGCATCGGCCATGGCTGGATTGTAATATTTCACCCGTTATAATGGGTGAAATATTACAAATCGCTCTGATTGGCAGTTTCACTTTCAACAGCCAATCAGAGCGATCGTAGCCACGAGGGGGTGAAGCCACCCCCCCTGGGCTAAACTACCACTCCCCCTGTCCCTGCAGATCGGGTGAAATGGGAGTTAACCCTTTCACCCGATCTGCAGGGACGCGATCTTTCCATGACGCCGCATAGGCGTCATGGGTCGGAATGGCACCGACTTTCATGACGCCTACGTGGCGTCATGGGTCGGGAAGGGGTTAATAGCCAGGTAACCTTTAGGGTTATTGCCTTCATTCCCAGAATATTAACATCAACCATCAGCTTTCCCTCTGCTTATGAAAATTACAGCTGAATCCATTACGTTTGTCAATTTTAATTTATTTATTAACAAGTACAATAAAACACAAACCCTCGGTAATCTTAGTTCATAGCTTCCAAGTGTTCCAGCAGCTGGAAACTCTAGTAACATTTAAAACGTGCCTCAAAGTTTCCCATGAGATTTCCGGGCCTTGCAGCTGCTGGGAGTCGCGATGGCTGTCAAGTCTGGCAACCAAAAGTTATCAGAGTTCAAACCATCGGGGCTCATGATGGCTCCAGTGCCGAACTGTTGAATGCTGGAGTGCCAAGTGCTGAACCCATTGGCGTTCATCAGTCTGGCACTGGAGCTTGCAAAGCAAGAGAAACAGTTGCTATGATGTGACATTACCGTTCTTGTTAATACATTTAAAAAAAATAAAAAATACACGTGGGTGTCCCACATAATTTTCATAAGCAGCAGAAGAAAAGTCGATGTCTGAGGGTTGATGTTAATATTCTGGGAAGTAGGGCAGTATTCCTAAAATTTCCCAGGCTATTAATATCAATTCACAGCTGTTTGGTTAGCCCCCTATAAATTCTAACCAGCAAAGGCTAAACAGACATCTGCGAGTTGATATTAATAGCCTGGGAAGGGGACATGGATACTGGACCCCCTCCCAGCCTACCAACATCAGCCCCCAGCTGCCCCAGAAAAGGCGCATCCATAAGATGCACCAAGTCTGGCCCTTAGCCTTGTTCTTTCTACTTGCTCTATGGTGATGGCAAGTGGAGTATTAGGCTATGTGCACACGTTCAGGAATTCATGCAGAAAATTCCTGTGAAAATCCGGACATTTCTGGGAGATTTCCGCATGAAATCCGCATGCGGTTTTTTGCGCGGTTTTGACGCGTTTTTTGCGCGTTTTTTCCGGACATTTCCCAATGCATTAGACAGTGGGAAAACCGCGAAAAAAACGCAAAATTAATGAGCAGGTTCATTATTTTTCCGCAATGCGTTTTTCATGCGGAAAAACGCACATCATGTGCACAGAAATTGCGGATTTCATTGAAAATGATAGGATGCTTAATGTATGCAGATTATTTGCGGTATTATAACATTTTTATAGCGCAAAAATGCTAGAAAACCGCAAATAATCTGCAACGTGTGCACATAGCCTTAGTGCTGGGGGGGTTGATATGCCACAGCCCAATTGACAAAAGCCAATCCGAAAACAATCAAATAATCAATGTTCAGATGAATAAGTTAAAACGTAACTTTTACTTTGTCCAAATAAAATAAAATATACTGTGTGAAACCAAAGACTTAAAAACCATTACGTTTTTACATTTCCCCCTTATAGCACCTTTATCACCGACTACTAGGGTTGAGCGAAACGGGTCGAACATTTTCAAAAGTCGCCGACTTTTGGCGAAGTCGAGTTTCATGAAACCCGATCCGACCCCTGTGTGTGGTCGGCCATGCGGTACGCGACTTTCGCGCCAAAGTCGCGTTTCAATGACGCGAAAAGCGCCATTTCTCAGCCAATGAAGGTAAACGCAGAGTGTGGGCAGCGTGATGACATAGGTCCTGGTCCCCACCATCTTAGAGAAGGGCATTGCAGTGATTGGCTTGCTGTCTGCGGCGTCACAGGGGCTATAAAGGGGAGTTCCCGCCGACCGCCATGTTACTGCTGCTGATCTGAGCTTAGGGAGAGGTTGCTGCCGCTTCGTCAGAAGCAGGGATAGCGTTAGGCAGGGTCCATTAACCACAAAACCGCTTGTGCTGTAGCGATTTCCACTGCCCAACACCACCTTCGGTGTGCAGGGACAGTGGAAGCTCCTTTTTTTTTTTTTTTCCTCAGCGCTGTAGCTCATTGGGCTGCCCTAGAAGGCTCCCTGATAGCTGCATTGCTGTGTGTACGCCGCTGTGCAAACCAACTGCTTTTTTCAAAGCACAAATCCTCTTGTTCCTTCCTTTCTGCACAGCTATCTTGTTTGTTTGTCCACACTTTTTATTTAATTTGTGCATCAGTCCACTCCTTATTGCTGCCTGCCATACCTGGCTGAGATTACTGCAGGGAGATAGTAATTGAAGGACAGTTCCTTTTTTTTTTTTTTTTTTTGTGGGAGATTAAGATTGACATTTCTGCTAGAGTGCCATCCCTGTCTGTGTCATCTCTCACTCAGTGGGCCATAGAAAGCCTATTTATTTTTTTGCTTGATTTGGGTTCCAAAATCTACCAGAAAAAATCACAACATCAATCAGTGGGAGAAAAATATTGGCCTCAGGGCTTGTGTGCCACTCCTTACTCCTGTGTGTGCCATCTCTCACTCAGTGGGCCATAGAAAGCCTATTAATTTTTTTGCTTGATTTGGGTTCTAAATTCTACCTGAAAAAATCAATAAATCAATCAGTGGGAGATTAATATTGGCCTTTGGGCTTGTGTGCCAGTCCTAAGCGTGCCATCTCTCTCTCTCTCAGATAGTGGGCCATAGAAAGCCTATTTTTTTATTATTTTATTGGGTTTATAAATTTTCCCTGGAAAAAAAAAAAAGTGGGAGATTAATATTGGCCTCTGGGCTTGTGTGCCAGTCCTGAGCGTGCCATCTCTCTCTCTCAGATAGTGGGCCATAGAAAGCCTATTTATTATTATTTTTTTTATTGGGTTTATAAATTTTCCCTGGAAAAAAAAAAAAATGGGAGATTAATATTGGCCTCTGGGCTTGTGTGCCAGTCCTGAGCGTGCCATCTCTCTCACAAATAGTGGGCCATAGAAAGCCTATTAATTTTTTTGCTTGATTTGGGTTCCAAAATCTACCAAAAAAAATCACTAAATCAATCAGTGGGAGATTAATATTGGCCTCTGGGCTTGTGTGCCACTCCTGACTCCTGTGTGCGTCATCTGTCACTCAGTGGGCCCTAGAAAGCCTATTTTTTGTTTTATTTGTTTTCTAAATTCTCCCTGAAACAATCATTTTATTTTCTTTGGTTTCTAAATTATTCCTGAAAAAAATCATTTTTTTTGTATTTTTTTTTTCTCTCAAGTCTCCCTGAAAAAAAAAAAAAAAAAAAAATCTGTGGGAGATTCATATTGCCCCTTCTGCTTGTGTGCCAGTCTTGACTCCTGGGTGTGCCATCTCTCTCTCTCCCCAATTGTGGGCCATAGAAAGCCTATTAATTTTTTTGCTTGATTTGGGTTCCAAAATCTACCAAAAAAAATCACTAAATCAATCAGTGGGAGATTAATATTGGCCTCTGGGCTTGTGTGCCACTCCTGACTCCTGTGTGCGTCATCTGTCACTCAGTGGGCCCTAGAAAGCCTATTTTTTGTTTTATTTGTTTTCTAAATTCTCCCTGAAACAATCATTTTATTTTCTTTGGTTTCTAAATTATTCCTGAAAAAAATCATTTTTTTTGTATTTTTTTTTCTCTCAAGTCTCCCTGAAAAAAAAAAAAAAAAAAAAATCTGTGGGAGATTCATATTGCCCCTTCTGCTTGTGTGCCAGTCTTGACTCCTGGGTGTGCCATCTCTCTCTCCCCAATTGTGGGCCATAGAAAGCCTATTAATTTTTTTGCTTGATTTGGGTTCCAAAATCTACCAAAAAAAATCACTAAATCAATCAGTGGGAGATTAATATTGGCCTCTGGGCTTGTGTGCCACTCCTGACTCCTGTGTGCGTCCTCTCTCACTCAGTGGGCCCTACAAAGCCTTTTTTTTTTTTTTTCCTAACTTCTCCCTGAAACAATCATTTCATTTTATTTGTTTTGTAAATTCTTCTGTAAAAAATAATTATTTTTTAATTTTTTTTTTTTCTGAAGTCTCCCTTTTAAAAAAAACAAACACAAATCAGTGGGAGATAAATATTTACATTTGCGCTTCAGTGACAGTCCTGCGTGTGTGCCATCTCATTTGTTGCCAACAACAACAGAGTGTGTAACATTGTGGCTGATTTTCGTTGTGGTCTCACCCACCTGTAAAGGGGTAGCTAAATCATACTGAAGTTATAGCTCACCGTGTAAGTTGTGTGACAGCAACAAATACCGTTCGTTTGGTAACGTTTTTAAAACAATGAGGAAGTCTGGTGGAAGAGGTCGTGGCCGGGGGCGTTCATTGTCAGCTGGTAATGAGGGTAGTTGTTATGGCTGGCAATCAGGCAACACAGCGTGCAGTAATCAGCGCACATACAGAGATCTGGCAATAACCAAAAACAATAGGACGAGCTCTGAGACGTGGAATCTCTGTAGACTGCAGTACCTGATCTATCCTCACACAACTATAAGCAGCAGTGGATTGCGCCTAACAACTACCTATGCAACTCGGCACTGCCTGAGGAGCTGACTAGCCTGAAGATAGAAATACAAGCCTGACTTACCTCAGAGAAATACCCCAAAGGAATAGGCAGCCC
This sequence comes from Ranitomeya imitator, assembly GCF_032444005.1. NCBI lineage: Eukaryota > Metazoa > Chordata > Amphibia > Anura > Dendrobatidae > Ranitomeya > Ranitomeya imitator. Next base: position 478,394,139 of record NC_091285.1, on the reverse strand, counting down.
CCCACATATAATGACTGTTAGCAAGATGAAAAGACAAACGTAGGAATGAAATAGATTCAGCAAAGTGAGGCCCGATATTCTAGACAGAGCGAGGATAGCAAAGAGAACTATGCAGTCTACAAAAAACCCTAAAACGAAAACCACGCAAAGGGGCAAAAAGACCCACCGTGCCGAACTAACAGCACGGCGGTGCACCCCTCTGCTTCTCAGAGCTTCCAGCAAAAGACAATAGCAAGCTGGACAGAAAAAAACAGAAAACAAACTAGAAGCACTTATCTAGCAGAGCAGCAGGCCCAAGGAAAGATGCAGTAGCTCAGATCCAACACTGGAACATTGACAAGGAGCAAGGAAGACAGACTCAGGTGGAGCTAAATAGCAAGGCAGCCAACGAGCTCACCAAAACACCTGAGGGAGAAAGCCAAGAGACTGCAATACCACTTGTGACCACAGAAGTGAACTCAGCCACAGAATTCACAACAGTACCCCCCCCTTGAGGAGGGGTCACCGAACCCTCACCAGAACCCCCAGGCCGACCAGGATGAGCCACATGAAAGGCACGAACAAGATCTGGGGCATGGACATCAGAGGCAAAAACCCAGGAATTATCTTCCTGAGCATAACCCTTCCATTTGACCAGATACTGGAGTTTCCGTCTAGAGACACGAGAATCCAAAATCTTCTCCACAATATACTCCAATTCCCCCTCCACCAAAACAGGGGCAGGAGGCTCCACAGATGGAACCATAGGTGCCACGTATCTCCTCAACAACGACCTATGGAATACATTATGTATGGAAAAGGAGTCTGGGAGGGTCAGACGAAAAGACACCGGATTGAGAATCTCAGAAATCCTATACGGACCAATAAAACGAGGTTTAAATTTAGGAGAGGAAACCTTCATAGGAATATGACGAGAAGATAACCAAACCAAATCCCCAACACGAAGTCGGGGTCCCACACGGCGTCTGCGATTAGCGAAAAGCTGAGCCTTCTCCTGGGACAAGGTCAAATTGTCCACTACCTGAGTCCAGATCTGCTGCAACCTGTCCACCACAGAATCCACACCAGGACAGTCCGAAGACTCAACCTGTCCTGAAGAGAAACGAGGATGGAACCCAGAATTGCAGAAAAATGGAGAGACCAAGGTAGCCGAGCTGGCCCGATTATTAAGGGCGAACTCAGCCAACGGCAAAAATGACACCCAAACATCCTGGTCAGCGGAAACAAAACATCTCAGATATGTTTCCAAGGTCTGATTGGTTCGTTCGGTCTGGCCATTAGTCTGAGGATGGAAGGCCGAGGAGAAAGATAGGTCAATGCCCATCCTACCACAAAAGGCTCGCCAGAACCTCGTGACAAACTGGGAACCTCTGTCAGAAACAATATTCTCAGGAATGCCATGTAAACGAACCACATGCTGGAAGAACAAAGGCACCAAATCAGAGGAGGAAGGCAATTTAACCAAGGGCACCAGATGGACCATTTTAGAAAAGCGATCACAGACCACCCAAATGACCGACATTTTTTGAGAAACGGGAAGGTCAGAAATGAAATCCATCGAAATATGTGTCCAAGGCCTCTTCGGGACCGGCAAGGGCAAAAGCAACCCACTGGCACGTGAACAGCAGGGCTTAGCCCTAGCACAAATTCCACAGGACTGCACAAAAGCACGCACATCCCGTGACAGAGATGGCCACCAGAAGGATCTAGCAACCAACTCCCTGGTACCAAAGATTCCTGGATGACCGGCCAGCACCGAACAATGAAGTTCAGAGATAACTTTACTAGTCCACCTATCAGGGACGAACAGTTTCTCGGCCGGACAACGATCAGGTTTATTAGCCTGAAATTTCTGCAACACTCTCCGCAAATCAGGGGAGATGGCAGACACAATGACTCCTTCCTTGAGGATACTCGCCGGCTCAGATAACCCCGGAGAGTCGGGCACAAAACTCCTAGACAGAGCATCCGCCTTCACATTTTTAGAGCCCGGAAGGTATGAAATCACAAAATCAAAACGAGCAAAAAATAACGACCAACGGGCCTGTCTAGGATTCAAGCGCTTGGCAGACTCGAGATAAGTCAAGTTCTTATGATCAGTCAATACCACCACGCGATGCTTAGCACCCTCAAGCCAATGACGCCACTCCTCGAATGCCCACTTCATGGCCAGCAACTCTCGGTTGCCCACATCATAATTACGCTCAGCAGCAGAAAATTTCCTGGAAAAGAAAGCACATGGTTTGAACACTGAGCAACCAAAACCTCTCTGTGACAAAACCGCCCCTGCACCAATCTCAGAAGCATCAACCTCGACCTGGAACGGAAGAGAAACATCAGGTTGACACAACACAGGGGCACAGCAAAAACGACGCTTCAACTCCTGAAAAGCTTCCACGGCAGCAGAAGACCAATTAACCAAATCAGCACCCTTCTTGGTCAAATCGGTCAATGGTCTGGCAATGCTAGAAAAATTACAGATGAAGCGACGATAAAAATTAGCAAAGCCCAGGAATTTCTGCAGACTTTTTAGAGATGTCGGCTGAGTCCAATCCTGGATGGCCTGAACCTTAACCGGATCCATCTCGATAGTAGAAGGGGAAAAGATGAACCCCAAAAATGAAACTTTCTGCACACCAAAGAGACACTTTGATCCCTTCACGAACAAGGAATTAGCACGCAGTACCTGGAAAACCATTCTGACTTGCTTCACATGAGACTCCCAATCATCTGAGAAGATCAAAATGTCATCCAAGTAAACAATCAAGAATTTATCCAGATACTCACGGAAAATGTCATGCATAAAAGACTGAAAAACAGATGGAGCATTGGCAAGTCCGAACGGCATCACCAGATACTCAAAATGACCCTCGGGCGTATTAAATGCCGTTTTCCATTCATCTCCCTGCCTGATTCTCACCAGATTATACGCACCACGAAGATCAATCTTAGTAAACCAACTAGCCCCCTTAATCCGAGCAAACAAGTCAGAAATCAATGGCAAGGGATACTGAAACTTAACAGTGATCTTATTAAGAAGGCGGTAATCAATACACGGTCTTAGCGAACCATCCTTCTTGGCTACAAAAAAGAACCCTGCTCCCAATGGTGACGACGATGGGCGAATATGTCCCTTCTCCAGGGACTCCTTCACATAACTGCGCATAGCGGTGTGTTCAGGTACGGACAAATTAAATAAACGACCCTTAGGGAATTTACTACCAGGAATCAAATCGATAGCACAATCACAATTCCTATGCGGAGGTAGGGCATCAGACTTGGACTCTTCAAATACATCCTGAAAGTCCGACAAGAACTCTGGGATGTCAGAAGGAATGGATGACGAAATAGACAAAAATGGAACATCACCATGTACTCCCTGACAACCCCAGCTGGTTACCGACATAGAGTTCCAATCCAATACTGGATTATGGGTTTGTAGCCATGGCAACCCCAACACGACCACATCATGCAAATTATGCAGTACCAGAAAGCGAATAACTTCCTGATGTGCAGGAGCCATGCACATGGTCAGCTGGGCCCAGTACTGAGGCTTATTCTTGGCCAAAGGTGTAGCATCAATTCCTCTCAATGGAATAGGACACCGCAAAGGCTCCAAGAAAAATCCACAACGTTTAGCATAATCCAAATCCATCAGATTCAGGGCAGCGCCTGAATCCACAAACGCCATGACAGAATACGATGACAAAGAGCACATTAAGGTAATGGACAAAAGGAATTTGGACTGTACAGTACCAATAACGGCAGAGCTATCGAACCGCCTAGTGCGTTTAGGACAATTAGAAATAGCATGAGTAGAATCACCACAATAGAAACACAGTCTGTTCAGACGTCTGTGTTCTTGCCGTTCTACTTTAGTCATAGTCCTGTCGCACTGCATAGGCTCAGGTTTACTCTCAGGCAGTATCGCCAGATGGTGCACAGATTTACGCTCGCGCAAGCGACGACCGATCTGAATGGCCAAGGACATAGACTCATTCAAACCAGCAGGCATAGGAAATCCCACCATTACATCCTTAAGAGCTTCAGAGAGACCCTTTCTGAACAAAGCCGCTAGTGCAGATTCATTCCACAGAGTGAGTACTGACCATTTCCTAAATTTCTGACAATATACTTCTACATCATCCTGACCCTGGCATAAAGCCAGCAGATTTTTCTCAGCCTGATCCACTGAATTAGGCTCATCGTAAAGCAATCCGAGCGCCAGGAAAAATGCATCAACATTACTCAATGCAGAATCTCCTGGTGCAAGAGAAAACGCCCAGTCCTGTGGGTCGCCGCGCAAAAAAGAAATAATAATCAAAACCTGTTGAATAGGATTACCAGAAGAATGAGGTTTCAAGGCCAAAAATAGCTTACAATTATTTCTGAAGCTCAGGAACTTAGTTCTGTCACCAAAAAACAAATCAGGAATCGGAATTCTTGGTTCTAGCATCGATTTCTGATCAATAGTATCTTGAATCTTTTGTACATTTACAACGAGATTATCCATTGAGGAGCACAGAGCCTGAATATCCATGTCCACAGCTGTGTCCTGAAGCACTCTAATGTCTAGGGGAAAAAAAAGACTGAAGACAGAGCTAAGAAAAAAAAATGATGTCAGGATTTCTTTTTTCCCTCTATTGGGAATCATTGGTGTGGCTCCTTGTACTGTTATGGCTGGCAATCAGGCAACACAGCGTGCAGTAATCAGCGCACATACAGAGATCTGGCAATAACCAAAAACAATAGGACGAGCTCTGAGACGTGGAATCTCTGTAGACTGCAGTACCTGATCTATCCTCACACAACTATAAGCAGCAGTGGATTGCGCCTAACAACTACCTATGCAACTCGGCACTGCCTGAGGAGCTGACTAGCCTGAAGATAGAAATACAAGCCTGACTTACCTCAGAGAAATACCCCAAAGGAATAGGCAGCCCCCCACATATAATGACTGTTAGCAAGATGAAAAGACAAACGTAGGAATGAAATAGATTCAGCAAAGTGAGGCCCGATATTCTAGACAGAGCGAGGATAGCAAAGAGAACTATGCAGTCTACAAAAAACCCTAAAACGAAAACCACGCAAAGGGGCAAAAAGACCCACCGTGCCGAACTAACAGCACGGCGGTGCACCCCTCTGCTTCTCAGAGCTTCCAGCAAAAGACAATAGCAAGCTGGACAGAAAAAAACAGAAAACAAACTAGAAGCACTTATCTAGCAGAGCAGCAGGCCCAAGGAAAGATGCAGTAGCTCAGATCCAACACTGGAACATTGACAAGGAGCAAGGAAGACAGACTCAGGTGGAGCTAAATAGCAAGGCAGCCAACGAGCTCACCAAAACACCTGAGGGAGGAAGCCCAGAGACTGCAATACCACTTGTGACCACAGAAGTGAACTCAGCCACAGAATTCACAACAGGTAGTGATAGTGGTGGAGCATCAGCTGGTCGTGGGAAAAAAAATATTGCACCTAAGTCTGGAGCTGTGGAGCCAGGTTCGTCGTCTGGCTACACAAGGCCTCGAACGCTCCCTTTTCTGGGAGTAGGAAAACCGCTTTTAAAGCCGGAGCAGCAAGAGCAAGTTTTGGCTTATCTTGCTGACTCAGCCTCTAGCTCTTTTGCCTCCTCTCGTGAAACTGGTAAAAGTAAAAGCAGCGCGTCGTTAGTGGATGTTCACGGTCAGGGACAAGTCGCTTCCTTGTCCTCTTCAGCAAAAACAACAACAGAGAAGAATGCAGCAGGCGACACAACGGGTTACTCCATGGAGCTCTTTACACATACCGTCCCTGGCTTAGAAAGTGAAGCAGTTAACAGTCCATGCCCATTACAAGTTGAATCTGACATGGAGTGCACTGATGCACAGCCACAGCCAGACTACTATGCTGGTCCTTTGACTCAGACCACAACATTGCCCTCGCAGGGTGCTGATCAAGAATCAGACCCTGATGAGACTATGTTGCCCCATCACGAACGCTATACCACCGACCGACACGGTGACACAGACGAAGTTGCACACGAGCTACAAGAAGAGGTAATAGATGACCCAGTTCTTGACCCCGATTGGCAGCCATTGGGGGAACAGGGTGCAGGCGGCAGCAGTTCTGAAGCGGAGGAGGAGGGGCCGCAGCAGGCATCAACATCGCCACAGGTTCCATCTGCCGGGCCCGTATCTTGCCCAAAACGCGTGGCAAAGCTAACACCTGTTGGAGGACAGCGTGGCCATCCGGTTAAAGCTCAGTCTGCAATGCCTGAAAAGGTATCCGATGCTAGAAAGAGTGCAGTCTGGCATTTTTTTAAACAACATCCAATTGATCAGCGCAAAGTCATCTGTCAAAAATGTTCAACTACCTTAAGCAGAGGACAGAATCTGAAAAGTCTCAATACAAGTTGCATGCATAGACATTTAACCACCATGCATTTGCAAGCCTGGACTAACTACCAAACGTCCCTTAAGGTTGTAGCACCCTCGGCCAATGAAGCTAGTCAGCAACGCAACATCCCTTCCGGCAGTGTAGGGCCACCATTTTCCGCACCACCTGCAGTATCTGTGCAGGTTTCTTTGCCAGGCCAAAGCCGTCAGGGTCAGGGAATCACCAGTTTCGTAGTAGGAAACACTGCATCTAGGGCACCGGTGGCAACAATACCATCTCCCACCGTCTCTGTCTGCCATGTCCACCGGCACCCCCGCTAGTTCCACGATCTCCAGCTCTCCAGTCCAGCTCACCCTACATGAGACTATGGTTAGAAAAAGGAAGTACTTAGCCTCGCATCCGCGTACACAGGGTTTGAACGCACACATAGCTAGACTAATCTCGTTAGAGATGATGCCCTACCGGTTAGTTGAAAGCAAAGCTTTCAAAGCCCTGATGGACTACGCTGTACCACGCTACGAGCTACCCAGTCGACACTTTTTTTCCAGAAAAGCCATCCCAGCCCTCCACCAGCATGTTAAAGAGCGCATCGTCCATGCACTCAGGCAATCTGTGAGCACAAAGGTGCACCTGACAACAGATGCATGGACCAGTAGGCATGGCCAGGGACGTTACGTGTCCATCACGGCACACTGGGTAAATGTGGTGGATGCAGGGTCCACAGGGGACAGCAAGTTTGGGACAGTTCTGCCTAGCCCACGGTCTAGGAAACAATTGGCTGTAGCCGTTCGCACCCCCTCCTCCTCCTCTTCGTCCTCCTGCAGAAGCGAGAGCTCGTCCACAGACCGCAGTCGCACAACCACTCCATCCGCAGCTGCCACTGTTGCACACCAGGTCTCCCATTATGGGGCAGCTACTGGCAAACGTCAGCAGGCTGTATTGGCTATGAAGTGTTTGGGCGACAACAGACACACCGCGGAAGTTCTGTCCGAGTTCTTGCAGAAAGAAACGCAGTCGTGGCTGGGCACTGTAGATCTTGAGGCAGGCAATGTAGTGAGTGATAACGGAAGGAATTTCATGGCTGCCATCTCCCTTTCCCAACTGAAACACATTCCTTGCCTGGCTCACACCTTAAACCTGGTGGTGCAGTGCTTCCTGAAAAGTTATCCGGGGTTATCCGACCTGCTCCTCAAAGTGCGTGGACTTTGCTCACATATCCGCCGTTCGCCCGTACACTCCAGCCGTATGCAGACCTATCAGCGTTCTTTGAACCTTCCCCAGCATCGCCTAATCATAGACGTTGCAACAAGGTGGAACTCAACACTGCACATGCTTCAGAGACTGTGTGAACAGAGGCGGGCTGTTATGTTTTTGTGGGAGGATACACATACACGGGCAGGCAGTAGGATGGCAGACATGGAGTTGTCAGGTGTGCAGTGGTCGAAGATTCAAGACATGTGTCAAGTCCTTCAGTGTTTTGAGGAATGCACACGGCTGGTTAGTGCAGACAACGCCATAATAAGCATGAGCATCCCCCTAATGCGTCTGCTGATGCAAAGTTTGACGCACATAAAGGATCAGGCGTCTGCAGCTGAGGAAGAGGAAAGCCTTGATGACAGTCAGCCATTGTCTGGCCAGGGCAGTGTACAGGACGAGGTAGCGGGCGAAGAGGAGGAGGAGGACGAGGAGGATGATGGGGATGATTATATTTTTAATGAGGAAGCTTTTCCGGGGCCAGTGGAAATTGTTGGCGCGGCAAGGCCGGGTTCTGGTTTTTTGAGGGACACAAGTGACGTTGATTTGCCTGAAACTGCCCCTCAACCAAGCACAACCGCAGATTTGAGAACTGGAACTTTGGCCCACATGGCGGATTATGCCTTACGTATCCTCAAAAGGGACACACGCATAACTAAAATGATGAATGATGACGATTACTGGTTGGCCTGCCTCCTTGATCCTCGCTATAAAGGCAAATTGCAAAATATAATGCCACATGAGAACTTGGAACTAATATTAGCAACCAAACAATCAACTCTTGTTGACCGTTTGCTTCTGGCATTCCCTGCACACAGCGCCCGTGATCGTTCTCACACGAGCTGCAGGGGCCAGCAGACCAGAGGAGTTAGAGGGGCAGAAATCAGAAGTGGCGTTGGCCAGAGGGGTTTTCTGACCAGGTTGTGGAGTGATTTTGCTATGACCGCAGACAGGACAGGTACTGCAGCATCAATTCAAAGTGACAGGAGACAACATTTGTCCAGTATGGTTACAAACTATTTTTCATCCCTTATCGATGTTCTCCCTCAACCGTCATTCCCATTTGATTACTGGGCATCAAAATTAGACACCTGGCCAGAATTGGCAGAATATGCATTGCAGGAGCTTGCTTGCCCGGCAGCTAGTGTCCTATCAGAAAGAGTATTCAGTGCTGCAGGTTCAATACTAACAGAAAAAAGGACTCGTCTGGCTACCCAAAATGTAGATGATCTAACCTTCATTAAAATGAACCACAACTGGATTTCGAAATCTTTTGCCCCACCTTGCCCGGCTGACACCTAGCTTTCCTATGAAAAGGTCTTGCCTGTGGACTATTCTGAATGCCTTTTCCAATCTCGTAATTTTCAGCACCTGATTGTCCAGCATACGACATGTTTACACCTCACTAAATGGCCAAACTCCCCACACGGGGCCGTGGTATCGACACTTGGCGACAGCACCCGTGAGTGCAGTTTGTCTGAAGAGGTGGGTGAGCCCGCTTTTGGTCGATGGCACTGCCACTGGGTCCCTCCTAGTACAATAAAGTGTCTCTGGCGGTGGTGGTGCGCACCCAACGTCAGACACACCGTTGTAATATGAGGGGCCCTGGGCCTGTACCGCCGGCCACAAGACAGTTTCCCCCCACCCCAGCTCAAACAGTGCTCTACCACTTGCAAAATTATCTCACAGCTCCACCAATGTTTAGTCTATGCGCTGACATCCTTCAATGCCTGCCACTGACAATACCATTGTATTGACATTTTTGTTATGTTAGGCCTTCGATGCCTGTCTGTGGTCACTCCTTCCACTAGGCCTCCACTGACCACACCACTGCTGCCCATGTACCCCTGGAACCAATTTAAAATTGCCTACAGCCATGTGTTATTATTTTAGGCCTTCGATGCCTGTCTGCGGTCACTCCTTCCACTAGGCCTCCACTGACCACACCACTGCTGCCCGTGTACCCCTGGAACCAATTTAAAATTGCCTACAGCCAGCCCAATTTTTTTATTTTAGGCCTTCGATGCCTGTCTGCGGTCCATTCTTTCAACTACTACTACACTGACCAGGGCACTGCTGCCCGTGTACCCCTGGAACCAATTTAAAATTGCCTACAGCCATGTGTTATTATTTTAGGCCTTCGATGCCTGTCTGCGGTCACTCCTTCCACTAGGCCTCCACTGACCACACCACTGCTGCCGGTGTACCCCTGGAACCAATTTAAAATTGCCTACAGCCAGCCCAATTTTTTTATTTTAGGCCTTCGATGCCTGTCTGCGGTCCATTCTTTCAACTACTACTACACTGACCAGGGCACTGCTGCCCGTGTACCCCTGGAACCAATTTAAAATTGCCTACAGCCATGTGTTATTATTTTAGGCCTTCGATGCCTGTCTGTGGTCACTCCTTCCACTAGGCCTCCACTGACCACACCACTGCTGCCCGTGTACCCCTGGAACCAATTTAAAATTGCCTACAGCCAGCCCAATTTTTTTATTTTAGGCCTTCGATGCCTGTCTGCGGTCCATTCTTTCAACTACTACTACACTGACCAGGGCACTGCTGCCCGTGTACCCCTGGAACCAATTTAAAATTGCCTACAGCCATGTGTTATTATTTTAGGCCTTCGATGCCTGTCTGTGGTCACTCCTTCCACTAGGCCTCCACTGACCACACCACTGCTGCCCGTGTACCCCTGGAACCAATTTAAAATTGCCTACAGCCATGTGTTATTATTTTAGGCCTTCGATGCCTGTCTGTGGTCACTCCTTCCACTAGGCCTCCACTGACCACACCACTGCTGCCCGTGTACCCCTGGAACCAACATCAGAAAATATAAAAATAAGTATTTTGCTTATAAAAAAGAAAATACTGGAGAGATATCAAATGCAGACATTTTAACATTAAAAACAAACACACAACTAAAATCTGGTACAGTACTAAAAATGGCCACCAGCTACAATTACTTTCTCCTGCAAGTAGTTAACTGAAAGGTTTTTTAAATTGAAAACACAGATATGGCATCCACCGAGTGTTGTCCTGTCGCGTCTTCTTTATATTATTGCCGAGAAGATGCAAAACAATGAAAATAATAAAATCATTAATTACCAAAATAATAGAGAAAGTCAACACCACATTGCAAATAAACATTCATTCCAAATAAAGAAGCAGGGCGCGTACGAGGGTGAGTATATACCTAATAAGAATATAATCACCCTCGGACGCGCAATGCTTATTTCCAACAGCCTTCCTTCCTAAGAATCAGCCCTTCCGTGGTGTAGAGAGACGTTGTGTTACACTCCAAGGTGTTCCCCAGGTTGCCTTTCCTGAGCTTCGATCTTCCGGCTCTCGTTTAGTAGTTGTTGGAAACTACGCTGCATTAGGCCTTCAAATTGGGTATGGGGTGTAGAGAGATGGTGTGTTCCACTCCAAGGTGTTCCCCAGGTTGCCTTTCCTGAGCTTCGATCTTCATGCTCTCGTTTAGTAGTTGTCGGAAACTACGCTGCATTAGGCCTACAAATTGGGTATGGGGTGTAGAGAGAGGGTTTGTTATACTCCAAGGTGTTCCCCAGGTTGCCTTTCCTGAGCTTCGATCTTCCGGCTCTCGTTTAGTAGTTGTTGGAAACTACGCTGCATTAGGCCTTCAAATTGGGTATGGGGTGTAGAGAGATGGTGTGTTCCACTCCAAGGTGTTCCCCAGGTTGCCTTTCCTGAGCTTCGATCTTCCGGCTCTCGTTTAGTAGTTCTTGGAAACTACACTGCATTAGGCCTTCAAATTGGGTATGGGGTGTAGAGAGAGGGTGTGTTACACTCCAAGGTGTTCCCCAGGTTGCCTTTCCTGAGCTTCGATCTTCCGGCTCTCGTTTAGTAGTTCTTGAAAACTACACTGCATTAGGCCTTCAAATTGGGTATGGGGTGTAGAGAGAGGGTGTGTTACACTCCAAGGTGTTCCCCAGGTTGCCTTTCCTGAGCTTCGATATTCCGGCTCTCGTTTAGTAGTTGTTGGAAACTACACTTCATTAGGCCTACAAATTTGGTATGGGGGAAACATTGGCGCATCTGCGGTCCCTCCTTCCTCTAGGCCTCCACTGACCTGTCTACTGCTGCCCGTGTTCCCCTGGAACCAATTTTAAATTGCCTACAGGCAGCCCAATTTATTATGTTAGGGCTTCGAAGCCTGTCTGCGGTCCCTCCTTCCACTAGGCCTCCACTGACCTGTCTACTGCTGCCCGTGTACCCCTTGAACCAACATCATAAAATAAAAAAAAAAGTATTTTGCTTATAAAAAAGAAAATACTGGTGAGATATCAAATGCAGACATTTTAACATTAAAAACAAACACACAACTAAAATCTGGTACAGTACTAAAAATGGCCACCAGCTACAATTACTTTCTCCTGCAAGTAGTTAACTGAAAGGTTTTTTAAATTGAAAACACAGATATGGCATCCACCGAGTGTTGTCCTGTCGCGTCTTCTTTATATTATTGCCGAGAAGATGCAAAACAATGAAAATAATAAAATCATTAATTACCAAAATAATAGAGAAAGTCAACACCACATTGCAAATAAACATTCATTCCAAATAAAGAAGCAGGGCGCGTCCGAGGGTGAGTATATACCTAATAAGAATATAATCACCCTCGGACGCGCAATGCTTATTTCCAACAGCCTTCCTTCCTAAGAATCAGCCCTTCCGTGGTGTAGAGAGAGGGTGTGTTACACTCCAAGGTGTTCCCCAGGTTGCCTTTCCTGAGCTTCGATCTTCATGCTCTCGTTTAGTAGTTGTCGGAAAGTAGGCTGCATTAGGCCTACAAATTGGGTATGGGGTGGAGAGAGATGGTGTGTTACACTCCAAGGTGTTCCCCAGGTTTCCTTGCCATTGCTTCAGTCTTCCGACTCTCGTTTAGTAGTTGTAGAAAACTACACTGCATTAGGCCTACAAAATGGGTATCGGGTGGAGAGAGATGGTGTGTTACACTCCAAGGTGTTCCCCAGGTTTCCTTGCCATTGCTTCGGTCTTCCGACTCTCGTTTAGTAGTTGTAGAAAACTACACTGCATTAGGCCTACAAAATGGGTATCGGGTGGAGAGAGATGGTGTGTTACACTCCAAGGTGTTCCCCAGGTTTCCTTGCCATTGCTTCGGTCTTCCGACTCTCGTTTAGTAGTTGTAGAAAACTACACTGCATTAGGCCTACAAAATGGGTATCGGGTGGAGAGAGATTGTGTGTTACACTCCAAGGTGTTCCCCAGGTTTCCTTGCCATTACTTCGGTCTTCCGACTCTCGTTTAGTAGTTGTAGAAAACTACACTGCATTAGGCCTACAAAATGGGTATGGGGTGGAGAGAGATGGTGTGTTCCACTCCAAGGTGTTCTCCAGGTTGCCTTTCCTGAGCTTCTATCTTCAGGCTCTCGTTAAATTGTGGTTAAATGGAACAACTGCATTTGGCGTACTAGTTGGTTTGGGGACTACTAACAGTTTCTGCCGCTCCTTGCTGTTCTCCTGGTTTCCTGTCCTGAAATTCCGTTTTCAGGCGCTCGTTAAGTAGTTGTTAATGTTAGACTGCATTTGGCCTACTAGTTGGGTTGGGGCCTACTATCGGTGTCTGCCTCTCATTCCAGTTGTCCTCCACTGCAATGCCCCCTGGTTATTCCTGTGTTACCAATTTTGAACTGCATTTAGCCAACTTTATTCTTTGGGCCTATATCTGTGTTTCCTCCTCATCCTGCCCATTGCCCAGCCAGTGATAGATGAGTCTGCTGGTACATTGACCCATAACGCAACATTCCCCGTGCACGCTACACAACAACATTGTGACCCTGCTGAAAGTCAGGTTGCTCTTCCCGCATACCATACCACCTTACACGGGGACAAAGAGGAAGGTGCAGATGAAAGTGCAGGTTCCTTCATCAGGTGGGGGGGAGGAATACTAGTTGGCGACGTCACTGGCACAGGGCCTCTCATAGTACGCAAAAGTGTTGCTGCCGGTGGGAGGCGCCCCCGCCGTGCAAACACACCGCTGTACTTTGAGGGGCCCTGTGCCAGTGCCAATGCCAACGAGTGGGCCCCCCCTGCTTGCTCAGGTTCACAGCACTTGCAAAGTTGAAATACTTACCTCTCCCTGCTCCACTGCCGTGACGTGGTCCAGATTTCCTGGGTCCACTAATTACTTGAACCAGCCCTACCCACCACAACTTTAGCCAAATGACCCCCAATTTCAAATGCCTTCCAATTATTATAAGGTAAATTACGCTTGACAAGCTTCATTAAGAAGAATGGATGGTTTTGACATTAAAATGGGCACTCTAGGTGTTTTCCTGGCCCCCACTCACTGCCGACTATGCTGCCCCATTGACTTGCATTGGGTTTCGTGTTTCGGTCGATCCCGACTTTACGTCATAATCGACCGATTTCACTCGACCCGACTTTTGAGATAGTCGGGTTTCGCGAAACCCGGCTTGACTCTAAAAAGGTCAAGGTCGCTCAACTCTACCTGTCACTTCCAGTTGCCGCTCTTCACTTCCGGCGTTTGGAACGCATCGGACACCAGTGGCACGCATACACATATCTGGATCCCCATCAGCTGTCTCAAGGTTCCGGTACGTGGAACGCAGCGGCCGTGATGAAAACAAAAGTCACCTCCGCTCCCTGCGCTCTTCTGCACAGACACAGCAAGATCTATTTTACATTAGATACCTTTCTATGATCTTCCTATGTCATTATGCCTCTCTTGGTATATTCATCCTTTCTCATTAGATGGGCCTATAAGAAGTCTGATCAGGTAAGAGCTCATCAGCTCTAAAATTTTTCTATATATGTAGCTCAATGGAGAGAAAAAAATCTATCTCCCCCACATACAGTTCTGTCAAAAATTAAGAGACCACTGCAAAATGTTCAGTTTGATTTTTCCCTTTATAGGTATATTTTTGAGTAAAATGAAAATTGTTCTTTTAGCCTATAAATTTCTGACAACATGTCTCCGAATTTCCAAGCAATAAAATTTGTATTTTTTTTTCTGAAAAAGAAAAATGGTCAAAATAAAAAAAGCAAACAAAAACAGTGCTTTCAGACCTCAATGCAAAGAAATGTTTTAGCTCAGGAAGAGTTCAGAAATCAACATTTTGTTTAATAACCATGATTTTTAATCACAGCTTTCATGCGTCTTGGCATGCTTTTCACAAGTCTTTCACACTGCTTCTGGCGCAAAAATTTAAGCAGTTCTTCTTTGATTGATGGCTTGTTGTGACTATCCATCATCCTCTTGATTACGTTCCAGAGGTTTTCAATGGGGTTCAGGTCTGGAGATTGGGCTGCCCATGACAGGGTTTTGATGTGGTGGTCTCTTAATTTTTGCCAGAGCTGTATATAGAACCCCATGGGAGTCAGCAGCAAAATCTACTCAATGTTCACAATTCTAGACCAAACTGGACAACTATTGTTTAGGATACAAAAAAGACCCTGTTCGTACATATCAAAGTACACTATTCAGCTGCTAGAAAAATGTAAGTACCTAAGAATTAAAATGAAAATGAGTGTTTTTACACACAAGGCTTGAAGCATCTTTTATAAAGGAGGAATTTATAATTAGTCAGTACAGAAGGGGCAACTACTGGAGATAGAGAATGGAGAGCAGGATACCCAAAGAATCCAGCGGAGATGGATATTCATTTATATCAGTATGTCTTATCCCTAAAAAAAACTAAACTAGTCTTTTCGCTGCCTGACAGTGGAGGTTGGCACCCTAGGGATCCAAGCCATGGTGCCCCCACTCCTCGGCGGCTCACCCTGCTACACTTTCCCTAGTTGTTCCCTAGAATCAGAGATAACTCTGATAAGGTAATTTTTCATTTAGACCGTGTGGGGCAGTGGTGTGTAGCTGGTACATTCAGGCTATGTGCACACGTTCAGGATTTCCTGAGAATTCCGGACATTTTCTGCAAGAAATCCGCAAGAAAACCACATGCGTTTTTGCCGCGTTTTTGCGGCGGTTTTCACGCGTTTTTGCCGCGTTTTTTTCCGGACACTTCCCAATGCATTTTGGAGTGGGAAATCCGCAAAAAAAACGGAAAATTAATGAACATGCTGCGGTTTTTACCGCAATGCGTTTTTTTCGCGGAAAAAAACGCATCATGTGCACAAAACATGCAGAATTCATTCTAAATGATGGGATGCTTATTGTATGCATTTTTTTTGCTGTTTTATAGCGTTTTTATCAGGAAAAACCGTTAAATGCAACGTGTGCACACAGCCTCAGTGTTTCTCCCTCTGTAATATCTTACGGTCCTAATTATCTCCCCACTTTGGAGCAGTTATTTAGTCTATACCTATAAATTTTAATATTTGAATATTACCTTGGTGCTGGTTATTTATATGCCTCGCTATTGGAGTGTCGCTGCGTTTTTTGATATCTCGTAGATGTTCTTCTATCCTACTCCTGAATTCTCTCTTGGTCTTACCTACATATTCTGTCCCACAGGCGCATGTTTGTACTGACAGGCGACATCAATCCCAGGGGTTAGTAATGGAGAGGCATCTATAAGACACCCCTGTCACCAGCCCTATAGTAAACGTTGGGAAATAAACGCACAACAAGAATAAAATCCTTTCTTTGAAATAAATATTCACACCATTTTACTCATTTATTTAAAAATAAAAAACATACTTATACTCACCTTAATGCCTAATTCCTGATGCCCATACTGTTCCACACCGCAATCCATCTCTGCCACATGTGCTCTTCAGCATGAATGGTGGCAATATTTAAACGTTCATGCTGAGAAGCAGGGGAGAATGAGCTGCAGCAAGCAGGCCCCTGAACTGCTGTGACTTCAATGAGATCAATGCTAGCACAGTGAGAAAAAGTCTCATGTTGCAGCGCTGAGCTCAGTGATTTCACTGCAGTTCACCATGAGAACAGTGAACTGTGGTGAACTCAGTGAGCTTAGGCTCTACACCGTGAGACTTTTTCTCACAGTGCTAGGGGTGATCTTACTGAGGTAGCTGCATTTCATCTGAGGTAGCTACTGAGGTAGCTGTGCTCTTCAGCATGAATGGTGGCATTATTTAAGCGTTCATGCTGAGAAGCAGGGGAGAATGAGCTGCAGCAAGCAGGCCCCTGAACTGCTGTGACTTCAATGAGATCACTGCTAGCACAGTGAGAAAAAGTCTCATGTTGCAGCGCTGAGCTCAGTGAGTTCACTGCAGTTCACCGTGAGAACAGTGAACTGTGGTGAACTCAGTGAGCTTAGGCTCTACACCTCGAGACTTTTTCTCACAGTGCTAGGTGGCTGCATTTCATCGGCCTGGCTCACAGTAAAGTGAGCTGGGAAAGCAGCCTCAGTGACCTGCAGTAACCTCGATGATGTCACCCCTAGTAACAGCTCATTCTTTCCTTGTTTTCAGCCTGGATGGTCGCATCTAGCTCAGGTTGAAAACCACTTACCGCAGACATGGATTAAGGCATGGGACAGTATGTTGGACAGGTGAGGTATATGGTAGCTTTTTATTTTCTATTTTTTTTACAGGGGACCAGTGCGTCAGTGGAATGGGCATAAGGCGAATATAACTTTATTTTTAAAAAAAATTTGGTAAAACGGTGTGCATTTTTATTTCAAATAAAGGACTTTTGTCAGTGTGTTTTTTATTTACAATGTGACTATAAACTTAGCAATGGGTAGGCGTCTTATAAATGCCTCTCCATTACTAACCCCTGGGCTTGATGTCACCTGAGAATACAAAAGTGACATCAACCTCATAAATATTACCCCACTTACCACCTTCACAGAGGAAGTGGGAAGAGACGGGCAAAGTGCCAGAAATTGCGCATGTCATAGATGTGCCTTTTCTGGGGCGGCTGCAGACTGCTATTTTTAAGCTAGGGGAGGGAAATATGCTTGGCTCGTTAATAGCCTGAGAATACCAGTTGCCAGCTGTCTACTTTAGCTTGGCTGGTTATCAAAAATGTTATTTAAAGTTATTTAAATTAAGAAAACATCATGGTAGCCCCTTTAATCTTGATAAAGCTGACAGTTGAGGGTTGCAGCCCGCAGCTGTCAGTTTTGCCATGTTGGGTATCATAGATGGAAAACAGACGCTACGTCATTTTTTTTATATATATATTTATAGCACTGGCCTCAGCTGATGAATACTCCCAACAGCGGCACCTGCTATCACTGTTATCAGCGACAGCAGGCGTAGACTGATAGGAGTAGTACTCCCGGCCGATGCCTCTGTGACTGGCGGTAAATTTTTTTTACCACAGTTCAGAGACACCAGTGTTTCTCATGCTGTCATGCAGATGACAGCATGGGAAACAATGTTCAAATTTGGACAATAACACGGACTTCCTGGAGAAGTCAGTGTTCACGGTTCATGCCCAAACAGTAGGTGTTCAGAATGGACCCCGAACTTTACTGTTCAGGTTTGCCCATCACTATTCACTTGTTCTATGTTCATTATGCTCAACTTCCTAGTAGCTGATGTCAATCTACAGATCTAGCAAATGTTTCTTTATTCAGATAATACTGGGACATCACAGTGACAGGACAAAAATGTGTTATTTGACACCAAAACTGGACTTTGGCCATTTACTTTTGCTATATTACGTTATCTTAATATTCTTACATTACTTTCTGTGACAACTTATCAAGATTTTGCATTGTCAGTCATGATAACCTTCACTACATCTGCGATGCTTCTATGGTAGGAGCTTGTAGCACTGACATCTTTTTCCTTGTGATCTGCTACATCAGATCTCTTGTGCTGGTGTCAATCGCAGCAGCTCTCCATCTAATGTTTTCATCTGCAAAATAACTGTAAAACCTTCTTGTCCTGGTCCGTATCACAAAAAAAACAGCTGCCCCCTTTCATTTATGGTCTTCCTGCTGTGCAGTTTAGTCTTGGCTGGCTTTTTACAGATACACTGACCAGTAGGGTTGAGCGACCTTTACTTTTATAGGATCGGGTCGGGTTTCACGAAACCCGACTTTTTCAAAAGTCGGGTCGAGTGAAATCGGCTGATCCTATAAAAAAGTCGGGGTCGGCCGAAACTCGAAACCCAATGCAGTGCATTGGGTTTCCAATGGTTCCCAGGGTCTGAAGGAGCGGAAACTCTCCTTCAGGCCCTGGGATCCATATTTAAGTGTAAAATAAAGAATTAAAATAAAAAATATCGCTATACTTACCCTCTGACGCGCCCTGGTACTAACCGGGAACCTTCCTTCCTTCGAATCAGCGCTTCCAGGACCTTGCGGTGACGTCGCGGTGACGTCACGGCTTGTGATTGGTCGCGCGGCCGCCCATGTGACCGCTCGCGCGACCAATCCATATTTAATGTAAAATAAAGAATTAATTCCAATGGTTCCCAGGGTCTGAAGGAGCGGAAACTCTCCTTCAGGCCCTGGGATCCATATTTAAGTGTAAAATAAAGAATTAAAATAAAAAATATCGCTATACTTACCCTCTGACGCGCCCTGGTACTAACCGGGAACCTTCCTTCCTTCAAATCAGCGCTTCTAGGACCTTGCGGTGACGTCGCGGTGACGTCACGGCTTGTGATTGGTCGCGCGGCCGCCCATGTGACCGCTCGCACGACCAATCCATATTTAATGTAAAATAAAGAATTAAAATAAAAAATATCGCTATACTTACCCTCTGACGCGCCCTGGTACTAACCGGGAACCTTCCTTCCTTCGAATCAGCGCTTCCAGGACCTTGCGGTGACGTCGCGGTGACGTCGCGGCTTGTGATTGGTCGCGCGGCCGCCCATGTGACCGCTCGCGCGACCAATCACAAGCCGCGACATCACCGCGACGTCACGCAAGGTCCTGCAAGCGCTGATTCTTAGGAAGGAAGGCTGCCGGAAAGAAGCAGGGCGCGTCCGAGGGTGAGTATATACCTAATAGGAATATACCAATCACAAGCCGCGACGTCACCGCGACGTCACGCAAGGTCCTGCAAGCGCTGATTCTTAGGAAGGAAGGCTGCCGGAAAGAAGCAGGGCGCGTGCGAGGGTGAGTATATACCTAATAGGAATATACTCACCCTCGGACGCGCCCTGCTTCTTTCCGGCAGCCTTCCTTCCTAAGAATCAGCGCTTGCAGGACCTTACGTGACGTCGCGGTGACGTCGCGGCTTGTGATTGGTCGCGCGAGCGGTCACATGGGCGGCCGTGCGACCAATCACAAGCCGCGACATCACCGCAAGGTCCTGGAAGCGCTGATTCGAAGGAAGGAAGGTTCCTGGTTAGTACCAGGGCGCGTCAGAGGGTAAGTATAGCGATATTTTTTATTTTAATTCTTTATTTTACATTAAATATGGATTCCGATACCGATTTCCGATATTGCAAACATATCGGAAATCGGGATCGAAATTCTGATACCACATTCAGAAGATCGCCGACTTCATGGCCGACCCCACACAGGGGTCGGGTCGGGTTTCATGAAACCCGACTTTGCCAAAAGTCAGCGACTTCTGAAAGTGGCCGACCCGTTTCGCTCAACCCTACTGACCAGCACTGTCAGCTATTTCACTCAAAGAGAACCTGTCACTTGTACAAAAAAGTTACGTGAAATACCATGTAAAAATCCCTGAGCTCCCCTGATTCTGGTGTGGTTTTCCGTTTTGTCACTATATTGCAGATATACTCACATTTGTTGCTTTTAGAATGCTTTATTTAAAATCATGTAATTCAACTACAAATTGCCTCTTCAGAGAGGAGGAGGACTCGCACGCTATAGCTCCACCTGTTGGAAGCAGCCATCCTACAAGTAACTATTGCCCTTTTAAGGAGCCTTAAAATGTGATTTGGAACAAAAGCCAAATCAGAATCTCAATTTGCAGACACAGTGTTTCAGGGTATTGCCCCTTATCAGTGCAAAGTATGAGAACTGATTTGGTTAGGGGAGAGGCTCTGTTTCTTCACAGTCTTCTCTGGAGTCAAGTGCTTTCACCCCTTCTTCCCAGGAGACACTGTGGGAAATGCCCAGTTGGGCTACAAGCAGAGATTTCACGTAGTAAACTTCAAAAGAGACAAATCTGAATATTACTGCAATGGAGTGACACAGTGCAAAAAAGAAAAGTGTGTTAGAATCAGGGGAGCTCGGGAATTTTTACAATGTATTTGACTAAATTTTTCGAGCAAGTGACAAGTTTTCTTTTACTCCAATCCACACGTAGCAAGCACTACAAATTAACTCCATTCAACTGTGCTACTCTTGGTTGTAGAACGTAAAATCACTGCACTCGTACGATGAAGATATTCAATTCATGTGGATAATTTTATTAGATAAATGTTCAGGTGAAGCGATAAGTTATACTTATCGCTTCACCTGAACATTTATCTAATACAATTATCCACATGAATTGAATATCTTCATCGTACGAGTGCAGTGATTTTACGTTCTATGATTGAGAGGACCACAGGTTCCGTTCATTTGCACCGTCACCTCCAGAATTGTCGAGTGCTAGCCTTCTATACTCTCTATACTCTTGGTTGTAGATTTCCAACTAGAATACTGGTTCATTGTGTATGTAAGCTGCACTACATGAATGAGTTCTACTCTTCTAATCAAAACCCAGATAAAGGCATTAGCGCACCTGATGATCAGGGGTGAAATCTCTCCATCAAGAGCTCAATAACGCAAGCCTTCGCCAACCCTCCTAAACATTGTACGCCTAAATGGATATTACAAATAAATATGTAACCTAAAATAAGCTATATTAGAAAGAGATTTTAGTTTTTACAAATTCGCTATACAGTTTATGCATGCACACTTGCTAGACATGCAGTGTCAACGGTGAGAAGAAAAGGAAGCCACTGCCAGACTATTGTATGGCCTCCATACACTGGTTCAGAATATTGGGAGAAAATAACTAATTTTATTTGTAACTAAAGAAAGCTATAAAATGTAAGTATATTTCCTTAAAAATATTAATCCGATGTGACTAAAAAGTGCTTTTTTTCTCTTTTGAAAATGCTTAAAATACTGTATCACATGTAGGTAATAATTAGAGTAGAGAATATAGTGAATACTTTGCAGATTTAATTTATCAGCTAGCTTGTGCTTACAGTTGTTCATGTATTTGCTGCCATCTGGTGGAAAATAAAGTTAGAATTAGAATTTCACTAGCACTTTAAAATTATTCAGCTTTCTTGGGTAAATTTTGCAAATTGTCTCTTCAGAGAGGAAGAGGACTTGAACTCTAGTGCCACCTATTGGAAGTAGCAATCCTAAAAGTCAATGTCGACCCTTTAACGAGCCTTGTCACATGACTTAGGATAAAAACCAAACCAGAATCTCAATTTGCAGACACTGTGTTTCGGGACACTGCCCCTCGTAAAATTTCTCCTTGTGGAGAGTGATATGTTAAGCATGTCAAGATGAGGAGACTTAAAGCCGCGATTGAATAAACTTTGTAACTTTTTAGCGTACATATATATTTCTTATATAATGTTTATTTTAGTTTCTTCAATTCTTAATTTGCATTCAGCTGAATGGGAAAAGAAGAGAAAACAGATTGTAAATTTTGTTACATTGAATATGGGAGAATGGAGCTTTTCCCTCTAAAAGATTAATTGAAAAATGTTTGAACCTTCTAAATAAAAATATCATATATACTCGAGTATAAGCTGAGATCCCTAATTTTGCCCCAAAACTGTGAAAACTTACTGACTCGAGTATAAGCCTAGGGACTATCCACCACCCTCGGATCCTTCAGACGGAACCTGAAAACCCATCTCTTCAAGAAAGCCTACAGCCTGCAATAACCATTCTGCCACCTCTCCATCGCCAGAGCTGCTGCCTCTCCATCACCAGAGCCACCGCCTCTCCATCGCCAGAGCCGCCGCCTCGCCCCTACCTTCTGCCTCTTCCCCACTATCCCATACAATGTAAGTCAGCAAGGACAGGGTCCTCTCCCCTCTGTACCAGTCTGTCACTGTAAACTTGTTTACTGTAAATGATATCTATAACTCTGTATGTAAACCCTTTCTCATGTACAGCACCATGGAATCAATGGTGCTATATAAATAATAATAATAATAATAATAATAGGGTGGGAAATGCAGCTACTGGTAAATTTCAAAAATAAAAATAGATAGCAATAAAAGTAAAATTGAGTAGGTTGTGTTTTTGAATATCCATATTGATTCAGGAGCCCCATATAATGCTCCATACAGTTCATGATAGGCCCCATAGGATGCTCCATACAAAATACGCCCCATATAATGCTCCATAAAGTTCATGATGGGCCCCATAAGATGCTCCATATTAAAATATGTCCCATATAATGCTGCATAAAAGGTTAATGATGGTCCCATAAGATGCTCCATAGAATATTATGCCTCATATATTGCTGCACAAAGGTTGATGGCCCAATAAGATGCTCCACAGATTATGCTCCATATAATGCTGCACAAAGGTTGATGGCCCCATAAGATGCACCACAAATTATGCCCCATATAATTCTGCACAAAGGTTGATGGCCCCGTAAGATAGCATATTATGCCCCATATGCTGCTGCTGCTGCGATAAAAAAAAGACATACTCACCTCTCGTCGCTCAGGCCCATGGCACTTGCGATATTCACCTGTCCCACCCTGCGCCACTGTGTCTTCCGGGTCTCTGCTGTGACGTTCAGGCAGAGAGCATGCACTGAACACGTCAGCGCACCCTCTGATCTGAACATCACAGCCAGAGGACACGGAAGACGGAGCCCGGCGGTGGAACGGGGACAGGTGAATATCGCAATGCTCACCCTCCCCCATCATACTCGCCCCCTCCTGACGCGGTCCCTGCTTCTCCGATGCAATGATCTCTGGTGCCAGCAGCTTGTTCCTGTGTTCAGCGGTCACATGGTACCGCTCATTAAAGTAATGAGTATGCGCTCCACCCCTGTGGGAGTGTAGTTGCGTCCATATTCAATACTTTAATGAGCGGTACCACGTGGCCGCTGTACAAAGGAACAAGCTGCCAGCATCACAGACAATCTGAGAAGCAGGGACCATGTCGGGAGCAGGTGAGTATGATGTCACAGCCGTTGCTCCCCCTCTCCGCTGACCCCTTGGCACAATGACATGAGTATAAGCCGAGAGGGGCACTTTCAGCCTAAAAAAATGGGCTGAAAATCTCGGCTTATACTCGAGTATATAAGTTAAATAAAAATTTATAGACACTTAAATGTTGCTACAAAAAATATGTTTATGAAACAGAAGTGGGGGCATCTCAGGTTAAGTGATTTCATATGAGATAAAAACTAAAAAAAAAACCTCTTAAAATGAACTTTATTTTAATATGTATTAAATACCATATAAAATCAGCACTCCAGGAAAAACTACACATGTAGAACACATATATTAAAGAGGGTACATATGCTCAAAAAGGACCATTTATGTTAGGGCTGTCGATATACAGTAGCGAACAAAAGCTTTGCATTTTTTTTTAAAGTGTGATTACTTCTCTGGTTGTCATGATGCCATTTTACTGGTGATGAATTGAAAGTGCTTGATGTTGTCATCATGCAAGACCTTAATTTTCACCAAACTGCTTTAGAATATAGGTATGGTAGTTTAATTAAAGAAAACTGACTGTCAAAAGTTCTGCATATACTATGTATTGCTCACAACATAGAGAGCAATTAATTGTTTACAATACCATAACTTATTATCTTGCTTTAATTACTGCACCACACCGACGGGGCATTGAAGGTATCATAAATAGTCAAGATGTTGTGAGGCATCTTCTCCATTGCATTTGAAAATCTGCAAACAATTCATCTTTATTACTATGGGTACAGGCCCCAACTCATCGCCCTAACTCATCCCAGAGGTGCTCTATAGCAGGGGTCCCCAACTCCAGTCCTCAAGGCCCACCAACATGTCATGTTTTCAGGATTTCCTTAGTCTTGCCCAGGTAATAATTGCATCACCTGTGCAATGCAAAGGAAATCCTGAAAACATGACCTGTTGGTGGGCCTTGAGGACTGGAGTTGGGGACCCCTGCTCTATAGGATTTAAATCAGGTGATTAGTTTGTCGATTTCAATAGGTGAACATTTTTCTTTGCTAAACAATTTTTGAGTAAATTGGATGTGTGACGTCACCGCTCTGCTTTCCGGCTCACAGCCAGTACAGGAGGAGTGCAGAGCGCAGCGCTGGAGGACAGACAGCGGTAGGTAAGTATCTAGTGTTTGTTTTTTTTTACTTTTAGCATGGTAACCAGGGTAAACATCGGGTTACTAAGCGCGGCCCTGCGCTTAGTTACCCGATGTTTACCCTGGTTACCAGTGAAGACATCGCTGGATCGGTGTCACACACGCCGATCCAGCGATGTCTCCAGGGAGTCCAGCGACGAAATAAAGTTCTGGACTTTATTCAGCGACCAACGATCTCCCAGTAGGGGCCTGATCGTTGGTCGCTGTCACACATAACGATTTCATTAACGATATCGTTGCTACATCACAAATAGCAACGATATCGTTAACAATATCGTTATGTGTGAAGGTACCTTTACCAAAGGGTATTCCTGCTCCAGGCAATAATTCAATTGGACAATTGTATGGACGATGAGTGGGAAGCTGTTCAGCATTCCTCTTGTCACATACATCCGCATACTCCTGGTATATTAACATTTACATTACATTTATTTACATTACAAGATTCAGAAGCCAACTTTAGAGTCTGCTGTGGACCGTGTATCCATTTATTCCTTCTGTGATGACAGTTGTTGTGACTTCTCACAACCATTTCAGGTGAGGGCATTCCCTTCTTTTCAGCCACGTGTGTTACCACAGGTGAACTGAACACTATTGTGCGCCCTTGTTTCTCTTCCAGCATTTCTGCCTTAGAGGATCTGGGAAGATATTTAATTTATACCTTCTGTGATGACAGTGGTTGTGACTTCTCACAACCATTTCAGGTGAGCACATTCCCTTCTAGTCAGGTGTGTTACCACGGGTAAACACTATTGTGCACCTTTTTTCTTTTCTAGCACTTCTGCCTTAGAGCAGGGGTGTCAAACTGCATTCCTCGAGGGCTGCAAACAGGTCATGTTTTTCAGGATTTCCTTGCATTGCACAGGTGATAATTTAATCACCTGCAGAGAATGATTCCGACACCTTGTGCAATGCTAAGGAAATCTTGAAAACACGCATGGTTTGAGGCCCTCAAGGAATGCAGTTTGACACCCCTGCCTTAGAGGATCTGGGAAGATAGAGGCTCGCGTAAAGGACTTGTGTGGAATTACCGATACAATCCTTGCGGATATACAGGATTTAAAGACCAGCTTTGCAAGTCTACAGGATCTTAACAATCACAATCTGGAAGTTTCCGGACTCAGGATTTACGAGCCAGGATTGAGGCTCTGGAGGAACGACTGCAGGCACCATCCCTACCTCCGGGTTCTGGGTTTCCCAAGTTACCCCCTTTTCGTTTTGATGGTGAACGTGAAAAATTCAGGGGGTTTATTAACCAATGCAAACTTTTTTTTTCTGCACATGCTTCGCAATTTACCTCAGAATGATCCAAAGAGCTTACTATAATCATGCTGCCCTCCAACAAAGCTCTGATGTGGGCAAACCCCTTGATTGAGACAGAGTATGAATGTTTGAATAATCTGGATGCTTTCGTTTTATCCATGGGGCAGGTGTTTGATGACCCTAACCGTGTGTGACAGCTGAAGCAGCCATGTTGACTTTGCACCAAGGTAAGCACTCAGTATCCGAATATGCCTTAGATTTCAAGAGATGGGCCCTCGATACCACTTGAGACAGTTCAGCCAAAAAATCTATCTTCCGGAAAGGGTTGTCTCCCATGATTAAGGATGAACTTGCGCGTGCTGACTCTCCCAATGCGTTAGGTGACTTTAGTAACTACTGCATCCGTATTGATGCCCGTCTTACTGAACACAGACAGGAGAGATGATCTGAAAGTAATCACATTGACCATTTCCTACATTCCTCCCCAGCTAGAGAACCTCTGAGCAGGATCACACGGGAACCAGAACTTGAACCCATGCAGGGGGACTCTTTACAGAAACGGGTTAGTGATGCACACAAAGAACATCATCTAAAAGAAAATCTATATTTCTATTGCAGTAAGTCAGGGCACTTAATTATAAACTGCCCCAGCCGTTCTCGTAAGACTACTGCAGCAGTCATTCACTGTGAGTGTTGCGAAAGGAAATCAGTCATGTCCGAACCTCAGGCTCCAGAAAGGTCTGCAGCTATAGACGTTGATTTCTGAGAGTTAAACTCCATTATTTCAGATTCTGATGACTGTGTGAATGCCGCAGTTTTTCACGTTTCCTAAGCAGTGTCCCTGCTGAGCTGTAAGAAGAACAAGTCTCATTGCTTTCTTTCCATCAAGCTCTCGGTTGACTCGGTC
This sequence comes from Ranitomeya imitator, assembly GCF_032444005.1. Classification (NCBI taxonomy): domain Eukaryota; kingdom Metazoa; phylum Chordata; class Amphibia; order Anura; family Dendrobatidae; genus Ranitomeya; species Ranitomeya imitator. The sequence continues at coordinate 478,367,129 of NC_091285.1, read as the reverse complement.
TGGGTGTCTAGCTCTGCTATGATTGACTCAGGGGCAAGCGGTAATTTTATGGACATCTCCTTTGCCCAGAAACATGGGATATATTCAGTGAAGAAGGCTACTCCTTTACAGATGGAGACTGTAGATGGTTCCCTGCTAACCTCTGGACCAGTGGATCAGGAAACAGAGCCTTTGAAGGTCCCTATGGGTAAGGATCATCAGGAGAGGCTGTCTTTTATGCTTATCTCTTCCCACTTTCCCATTATTCTAGGGCTCCCATGGCTGCAGGCTCAGAACCCTACAATTAATTGGGAGACCAAGGAGCTGCATTTTCCAGAGAAACAGATCGGTCCAGAAGTTTCAGCTTGTTTGGTTCCTAAGAGACCCACGTCAGTCTCTGAACTACCAGCTATATACCAGGAGTATGCGGATGTATGTGACAAGAGGAACGCTGAACAGCTTCCCCCTCATCGTCCATACAATTGTCCAATAGAATTATTGCCCAGAGCAGGAATACCCTTTGGTAAGATCTACCCTCTGGCAGGGCCCGAACTAACGGCGTTGAAGGACTATATTGACGAAAATCTAGCCAAGGGCTTCATACGCAACTCTTCATCTCCTGCAGGTGCACCCATCTTCTTTGTGAAGAAAAAAGATGGATCTCTTAGACCCTGCATAGATAATCAGGAACTTAATAAGGTTACTATTAGAAACCGTTAACCATTGCCATTAATCCCAGAGTTATTGGAGCGAGTACGGCATGCCAAGATTTTTTCTAAACTGGATCTCCATGGGGCCTATAATTTGGTCCGTATTAGACCTGGGGATGAATGGAAGACTGCATTCAGGTCACGCTATGGACACTTTGAATATCTAGTTATGCCTTTCAGTCTGTGTAACGCCCCAGCCACTTTCCAACACTTAGTGAATGACATTTTCAGGGATATTTTGGATACATTCATGGTGATTTATCTGGATGATAATTTGATTTTTTTCTAACTCCACAGAGGAACATCATGGACACGTGAGAATGGTCTTAGAACACCTAAGACAGAACCATCTTTACATTAAACTTGAGAAGTGTGAATTCCATCGGACCGAAATTCAATTTCTGGGGTATGTAATGTCTACATAAGGAATCAGAATGGATGGAAGCAAGACCCAAGCCATCAAGAATTGGCCAGTTACTAAGATTGTGAAGGAAGTGCAGCGCTTCATCGGGTTTGCCAATTTCTACAGACGTTTTATTAGGAATTTTTCTGAGGTAGTGTCACGTATCACACAACTTACCCGGAAAGAGTCTAGCTTCACTTGGACCCCTCAAGCTCAAGAAGCATTTTCCAGTCTGAAGGATAAATTTACTACAGCTCCTATCCTAGTGCATCCCAACCCTGAACTTGCCTTTATGATAGAAGTGGATGCCTCAGACTGTGCCATCGGAGCTATACTCTCCCAGAGAACAGGTAAGAAGAATGTCTTGCATCCCTGTGCTTTCTTTTCTCAGCGGTTATCTGCGGCTGAGAGGAACTATGATGTAGGCAATAGAGAATTGCTAGCTATTAGTGCTGCATTCAAAGAATGGAGACACCTTCTTTGGGGGTGCTGCACAGCAAATAGTCGTCCTAACTGACCACCGCAACCTTGAACTTATAAGGTCAGCTAAGTGCCTGACTCCTCGCCAGGCTCGTTGGAATCTTTTCTTAAATCAACTTAATTTCGTAATCTCTTACAGGCCTGGATTGCGCAATGGAAAGACTCATGCGCTCTCTAGGATCCATTCAACAGAGACCCATCCCTCTACTCCTCCTAAGACTATTCTTCCTGATTCTAGATTCCTGGGAGTGATTCATAATCAAGACCTACTTAAAGACATCACAGAAGCATACCATTCAGATTCTGTGCTGGCACAACCTGCTAGAGACGTAAGTCTTGTTTATAAGAGTGGTGTGTGGTTTCAGGCGCAATGCCTCTATATACATGAAACGGTCAGATTAAGAGTAATGCAACTCATGCACGATTCTAAGATAAGTAGGCATAGAGAAGTTCTAAAGACACAAGAATTTCTTTCACGTTTCTTCTGGTGCCCCACTTGCAGAAAGGACATTTTAAACTATGTCACTTCATGTGAAGTTTGTGCGAGATGCAAGACACCACATTCCTCGCCAATGGGTCTATTGCAACCCCTACCCACCCCTTCCCGTCCATGGAGATCCATTTCCATGGATTTCATTGTGGAGTTGCCAACCTCGCAAGGGAAAAATACCATTCTAGTGGTGGTGGATCGGTTAACAAAGGCGGCTCATTTTATTCCCTGAGTCGGCTTACCCACTGCTAAACAAACATCAGATTTAATGATTCAAAATGTGTTTCGCTTGCATGGAGTACCGGATGAGGTCATTTCTGATAAAGGAGTGCAATTCACTTCAAGGTTTTGGCAGAATTTTTGTGCCGCATTGGACTTTAAAGTAAACCTTTCTTTTGCTTTTCATCCCCAGTCTAATGGACAAACAGAACAGACTAATCAGACCCTGGAGCAGTATCTCCGCTGCTTCATCTGCCACCTACAGGATGATTGGGTGAATTTACTTCCACTGGCCGAGTTCTCCTATAATAACTCTCAGGGTGCTTCCACTAAGCAGTCTCCTTTTTACGCCAATCTAGGTTACTTATCATCCTAACATTCCTCCTCAATTTCCCATAGATACGCCCTTGCCAGTTGCGGCTGAAAGAATCACGTCTTTACAACGCAATATTGATCTTCTAAAGGAAAATCTGGAATTGGCTCAGGAAAGGTATAAAAGAGCAGCAGATAAGTTTCGTAAACCTGCACCAGCAATGTAAATCAATGGCAAAAAAGTGCCGTGCTAATTGTGTGGAAAAATCTGCATGGATAAGGCTGGTTTCACATTTGTGTTTTTTATTTTTTTGCGTTTTTGCGGTAAAAAACGCGAAAAAACACATGCGTTTTTTTCCCTATACTTAACATTAAAAACGCATGCGTTTTTTGCATGCGTTTTGATGCGTTTTTGCAACGCATGCGTTTTTTCTCTGCATGCGTTTTGTTGCAGAAATGCAACATGTAGTAATTCTAGCGTTTTTTTTTGCCGCAAAAAACGCATGCGCTTTTTTCGCGGTAAAAAAACGTATTGATGTCTATGTAAACGCATGCGTATGTAAGCACATGCGTTTTTAAACGCATGCGTTTTTATAGAAAAACACAAGAATGCACACTTATAAGCCATCCCCCAACCCTAACCCTAATCCTAAAACACAAACTCTAACACAAACTCTAACACAAACTCTAACCCTAACCCTAGGGATCCTAACCCTAACCCTAAAACAAACCCTAACCCTAACCCTAGGGAGCCTAACCCTAACACAAACCCTAACCCTAACCCTAACCCTAGGGATCCTAACCCTAACCCTAAAACAAACCCTAACCCTAACCCTAGGGATCCTAACCCTAACCCTAAAACAAACCCTAACCCTAACCCTAAAACACAAACTCTAACACAAACTCTAACACAAACTCTAACACAAACTCTAACACAAACTAACCCTAACCCTAACCCTAGGGATCCTAACCCTAAGGGTACCGTCACACAGTGCAATTTTCATCGCTACGACGGTACGATCCGTGACGCTCCAGCGTCGTAACAATATCGCTCCAGCGTCGTAGACTGCTGTCACACTTTGCAATCTACGACGCTGGAGCGATAATTTCATGACGTATGTGCGATGTAGAAGCCGTTGGTTACTATGCGCACATCGTATACGATATATGTTACACCATGCAATCATGCCGCCACAGCGGGACACTAGACGACGAAAGAAAGTTTCAAACGATCTGCTACGACGTACGATTCTCAGCAGGGTCCCTGATCGCAGGAGCGTGTCAGACATTGCGATATCGCTCGAGCGTCACAGATATATCGCTCGAACGTCACGAATCGTGCCGTCGTAGCGATCAAAATTTCACTGTGTGACGGTACCCTTACGCTAACCCTAAAACAAACCCTAACCCTAACCCTAGAGATCCTAACCCTAACCCTAACACAAACCCTAACCCTAGGGATCCTAACACTAATCCTAACCCTAACACAAACCCTAACCCTAAAACACAAACTCTAACACAAACTGTAACACAAACTCTAACACAAACTGTAACACAAACTCTAACCCTAACCCTAGGGATCCTAACCCTAACCCTAACACAAACCCTAACACTAACCCTAAAACACAAACTGTAACACAAACTGTAACACAAACTCTAACCCTAACCCTAGGGATCTTAACCCTAACCCTAACACAAACCCTAACCCTAACCCTAAAACACAAACTCTAACACAAACTCTAACACAAACTCTAACCCTAACCCTAGGGATCCTAACCCTAACACAAACCCTAACCCTAAAACACAAACTGTAACACAAACTGTAACACAAACTGTAACACAAACTGTAACACAAACTGTAACACAAACTCTAACACAAACTCTAACACAAACTCTAACACAAACTGTAACCCTAACCCTAACGCTAGGGATCCTAACCCTAACCCTAGGGATCCTAACCCTAACCCTTAGGGTTAGGGTTAGGGTTAGGATCCCTTAGGGTTAGGGTTAGAGTTTGTGTTAGTGTTAGGATCCTCAGGGTTAGAGTTTGTGTTTTAGGGTTAGGGTTAGGGTTAGAGTTTGTGTTAGGGTTAGGATCCCTAGGGTTAGGGTTAGTGTTAGGGTTTGTGCTAGGGTTAGGGTTTGTGTTAGGGTTAGGGTTAGGATCCCTTAGGGTTAGGGTTAGAGTTTGTGTTAGGGTTAGGGTTAGGATCCCTAGGGTTAGGGTTAGTGTTAGGGTTTGTGCTAGGGTTAGGGTTAGGGTTTGTGTTAGGGTTAGGATCCCTTAGGGTTAGGGTTTGTGTTAGGGTTAGGATTCCTAGGGTTAGGGTTAGGGTTTGTGTTAGGGTTAGGGTTAGGATCCCCTAGGGTTAGGGTTAGGGTTTGTGTTAGGGTTAGGGTTTGTGTTAGGGTTAGGGTTAGGGTTAGGATCCCTTAGGGTTAGGGTTAGGGTTAGGATCCCTTAGGGTTAGGGTTAGGGTTTGTGTTAGGGTTAGGATCCCTAGGGTTAGGGTTAGAGTTTGTGTTTTAGGGTTAGGGTTAGGGTTAGGGTTAGAGTTTGTGTTAGGGTTAGGGTTAGGATCCCTAGGGTTAGGGTTTGTGTTAGGGTTAGGTTTAGGATCCCTTAGGGTTAGGGTTTGTGTTAGGGTTAGGGTTAGGATCCCTAGGGTTAGGGTTAGGGTTAGGGTTAGGGTTAGGGTTTGTGTTAGGGTTAGGGTTAGGATCCATAGGGTTAGGGTTATGGTTAGGGTTTGGGTTAGGGTTAGGATCCCTAGGGTTAGGGTTAGGGTTATGGTTAGGGTTTGTGTTATTGTTAGGGTTAGGATCCCTAGGGTTACTAGGGATCCTAACCCTAACCCTAGATATTTATGTTTATAGTGGGTTTTCTAGTTGATTTTGATGATTGGCAGCTGTCACACACTTCTCATCATGCGTTTCAAAAACGCAAACGCAGCAAAAACGCGTTTAAACGCGTCAAAACGTGTTTAAACGCAAAAATGCATGCGCCTAAAAAACGCTGCGTTTTAAAACGCAAGTGTGAAACCAGCCTAATGCAGCAGATTCTAAAAAGGACCATGTCAATCCTTTTTGCAGATCTGCTGCGTTTCTGCACCCATTCCAGAAATCTGCAGGGGTTAAAAAAAGGAAGAAATCCACACACAATCTGCAACGTGTGCACATACCCAAAAAAGGCGCAGATTCTGACCTGCGTTTTCTGCCAAGAAAAGCAGAATCTGCACAGAAAATTCCACAGTCAAATCTGCAATCTGTGCATATAGCCTTAAAACAAATAGTTATGTACAGATCAGAACGCACAGAAGCGGCATGAGCAGGACATGCAAGGACATATTATATCCCCGTACAGAGGGCCAATGGCATATGCAGAAAAGTAGCCCCAAACCATGGCATTGCCACTACCATGTTTCGCTATAGGTGTTTGGTATGTTACATCCTTACGTTTTCCAATTGGGCAGTATATATAGTGCTTTCCATCGCCACTAAACAGATTGAACTAGGATTCATTGGAGCACAACACCTTAGACCAATCTGACTTTTTCTATTAGCTGCTTTTTTTTTTTTGCAAGCTCAAATTGGACCTTCCGGTTCTTTGCAGAGAAGAAAGGCTTCTTGACCGGAAGTCGTGCATTCGCACAACAGTTTGGCGACTCACTTTGCCCCCATATTCTTCCTTCATTTCATGAGAAATCAGTACAGCACTTTTATGGACATCAGATACTTTTTCTTAATAATGTGATCACCTTTGGAAGTTTTCCCTGGTCGTCCACTTCTAGATTTGTCAGCTGTTCCATAACCTTCTTTTTCTTTTTTTCTATTATGCATGACACTTGGCTCTGAGAGCTGTTGAATTCCACTTTTTGGCTTTTGCCTGACTTCACACTCAGAATAATAAGCTTTCAGACATCTGGTGATAAATTTGGCTTTGTCTTTGCCATTCTTTAACCTCAAAACACACAAACAAAAATAATAAAAATTGTAGCTAAAAGTTCTGAAAATTAACACATAAAGGGATAAAACAATGTCAAACACAATTTTCATCCTTCATAGCTGACAACCATTTGCTTCCGGTTTACAAAAAGCACCTGGAAAGCGGCATCACAACAGCCAGACAGAAGTAATCACACTTTAAAAAAAAAAGCAAAACTTTTGGTCACTACTGTGTGTGGAAGGAATCTGTCCCCCCAAAAACCCTAAGTTGTCCTTTGTGGAGGTTGGCACCTTATAGGAATGAGCTGTTGCCCTCACTCAACATCGAGTGGCCCTAAAAACCCATTCGTATACTCTCTATAATCTAAGAAATTAATATCCATACAGTGCTAAGATGGCATTGGTGAAAATTTTAGAAATGCAACATACCAAAAGAAAGGGGAGGGGGAAATCAGTGTCATAAATATGTCAAAAGATCAATGCAGTCAATACCACTTTAAAAATACATATGTAAAAATGAATGAATAAATGTGAATATCATTCCAATGAAAACATTAACCCCATAATCCCATATGAAGTACTATCCTGTCAAGGTGACCTGGGACTTAATTCTCAGGGACGGGATAGTACATCATAGCGACCGGGGGGAGCGCGGCCGATCGTGGCAGGGTGTCAGCTGACTATGCGGTCACGGACTGCCCCCAGCACATTAACCCCCGGCACACTGCGATCAAAGATGATCGCAGTGTTCCGCCGGCATAGGGAAGCATCGCGCAGGGAGGGGGCTCTCTGCGGGCTTCCCTGAGACCCTCGGTACAAGGCGATGTGCTCACCTTGTACCGAGCATCTCCTCCCTGCAGGCCCTGGATCCAAAATGGCCACGGGGCTGCATCCGGGTCCTGCAGGGATGTGGCTTACATGGCCTGCTCAGAGCTGGCGCCTGTAAGCCTGGAGCCCTGCATGTCAGATCACTGATCTGACACAGTGCTCTGCAAAGTGTCAGATCAGCGATCTGACCCTATAGTGTGATGTCCCCCCTGGGGCAATGTAAAAAAGTTAAAAAAAATATATATTCACATGTGTAAAAAAAAATAATTCCTAAATAAAGAAAATATATATATACAGGGTGGAGCGCGGTAATTTGCTTTTTTGCACTGCATGCTGTGGCGGCACTGTCGGTCGAAGAGAGGGGAGAGTGGGTGTGGCTTACAGTGGCTGATGGGAGATTTGTATTCCTCTGCCTTTCAGTTGCCATCATGCAGTGGACACGTGAGGAGAGGTCATTTTGTGTTGAAGCGTATTTTTCAAATGCCCACTCGATCATTGCAGTGCAGCGTGCTTTTCGTTTACAATTCCTCCACGCGGACGTGTTCCTGGACGGCAATCAATTGTAAATTGGGTGAATGCATTCAGAACAGCAGGGAATGTGTCATGTGTACGAAGGGGACCTGAGAGAAGGATTACAACACCACAAAACATCGAGAGAGTTAGAGCAGCAGTACTGCAATCTCCGAAACGCTCTGCTCGGAAGCAATCATTTGCTCTTGGCATTTCAAGACGTTCTCTCCACCGGATTCTTCATGATGAACTGAATTTATGGTCGTGCCATAACTGTGAACTCCGAACGGTACTTGTCTATGATACAGGATTATTTTCAGCCGGCTCTTGAGGCAATGGAACTAGAGGATACATGGTTCCAACAGGATGGTGCCACTGCACACACAGCGAGGGTTACCATGAATTGTTTGAGGCAAATGTTTCCTGGACGGCTTATCTCTTTGAGGGGAGATGTGAACTGGCCAGCACGCTCACCAGATTTAGCCCCATGCGATTTTTTCCTTTGGGGTTACCTGAAGTCTAAGGTGTATATCAACCGTCCCAACACCTTGGAAGACCTAAGGAACAATATTGAAGCCGAAATTGGCAGAATACCAGTGGACATGCTTGTTAGAGTTCATGAAAACTTCAGTAAACGTATGCAGCAGTGTGTGGATAGCGAAGGTCGACATTTGCCAGATACACTATTTAAAACCATGTAATTTATAAATTCCATTACTGTTCAGTATAATTAAAATATAAAATAAATTTTTCTAATGATCATAATTTTTTTATTTCATTCCCAAATCAGCAAATTACCGCGCTCCACCCTGTATATATTGTTCCCATAATTACATTCCTTTATCTAAAGAAAAAAAGAAAAAAAAAACAATAAAAGTACACATATTTAGTATTGACCCATCCGTAACGACCCAACCTATAAAACTATCCCACTAGTTAACCCCTTCAGTGAACACCGTAAAAAAAAATTAAAAAACGAGGCAAAAAACAACCCATTATTATCATACCGCCAAACAAAAAGTGGAATAGCACGCGATCAAAAAGACAGACATAAATAACCATTGTACCGCTGAAAACGTCATCTTGTCCCGCAAAAAACGAGCAATCATAAAGCGTCATCAGTGAAAAAATAAAAAGTTATAGTCCTTAGAATAAAGCGATGCAAAATTAATTCTTTTTTCTATAAAATAGTTTTTATCGTATAAAAGCGCCAAAACATAAAAAAATAATCTAAATGAGGTATTGATGTAATTGTACTGACCCGAAGAATAAAACTGCTTTATCCATTTTACCAAACACGGAACGGTATAAACGCTCCCCCCCAAAAAGAAATTCATGAACAGCAGGTCAAACTGCCTCACAAACATCGGAATAAAAAGCGATCAAAAAATGTCACGTGCCCGAAAATGACCTCACATGGCTCTGTGGACCAACATATGGGAAAATTATAGCTCTCAAAATGTATTAACGCAAAAAAATATTTTTTGCAATAAAAAGTGTCTTTTAGTGTGTGACAGCTGCCAATCATAAAAATCCGCTAAAAAACCCGCTATAAAAGTAAATCAAACCCCCCTTCATCACCCCCTGAGTTAGGGAAAAATAAAATTAAAACAATGTATTTATTTCCATTTTCCCATTAGGGTTAGGGTTGGGGTTAGGGTTAGGGTGGGGCTAGGGTTAGGGCTAGGGTTAGGGTTAGGGTTTGGATTACATTTACCATTGGGATTAGGGTTAGGGGTGTGGTTAGGATTATGGTTGGGATTAGGGTTAGGGGTGTGTTGGAGTTAGGGTTGTGGTTAGGGTTGGGGTTAGGGGTGTGGTTGGGATTAGGGGTGTGTTTGGGTTAGGGTTTCAGTTGGAATTGGGGGTTTCCACTGTTTTGGCACATCAGGGCTCTCCAAATGTGCATGGCGTTCGATCTCAATTCCAGCCAATTCTGCGCTGAAAAAGTAAAACAGTGCTCCTTCACTTCCGAGCTCTCCGGTGTGCCCAAACAGGGGTTTACCCTAACATATGGGGTATCAGCATACTCAGGCCAAATTGTACAACAACTTCTTGGGTCCAATTTCTCTTGTTACCCTTGGGAAAATAAAAATTTGGGGGGGCTAAACAAACTTTTTTGTGGGACAAAAATGATTTTTTATTTTCACGGCACTGCGTTATAAACTGTAGTGAAATACTTGGGGGTTCAAAGTTCTCACAATACATCTAGATAACTTCCTTTGGGGGTCTAGGTTCCAATATGGGGTCACTTGTGGGGGGTTTCTACTGTTTAGGTACATCAGGGGCTCTACAAATGCAACGTAACGTCTGCAGACCAATCCATCTAAGTCTGCATTCCAAATGGCGCTCCTATCCTTCCGAGTTCTGCCATGTGCCCAAACGGTGGTTCCCCCCACATATGGGGTATCAGCGTACTCAGGACAAATTGGACAACAACTTTTCTGTCCAATTTCTCCTGCTACCCTTGGGAAAATACAAAACTGGGGGATAAAAAATAATTTTTGTGGAAAAAAAAGAATTTTTATTTTCATGGCTCTGCGTTATAAACTGTAGTGAAACACTTGGGGGTTCAAAGCTCTCACAACACATCTAGATAAGATCCATAGGGGGTTTACTTTCCAAAATGGTGTCACTTGTGGGGATTTCAATGTTTAGGAACATCAGGGGCTCTCCAAACGCAACATGGTGTCCCATCTCAATTCCAGCCAATTTTGCATTGAAAAGTCAAATGGCGCTCCTTCCCTTCCGAGCTCTGCCATGCGCCCAAACAGTGGTATACCCCCACATATTTGGTATCCAGGTACATAGGACAAATTCTACAACAACGTTTGGGGTCCATTTCCTCCTCTTACCCTTGGTAAAATAAAACAAATTGGGGCTGAAGTAAATTTTTGTGAAAAAAAAATTAAATGTTCATTTTTTTTTAAACATTCCAAAAATTCCTGTAAAACACTTGAAGGGTTAATAAACTTCTTGAATGTGGTTTTGAGCACCTTGAGGGGTGCAGTTTTTAGAATGGAGTCACACTTGGCTATGTTCTATCATATAGACCCCTCAAAATGACTTCAGTTGTGATGTGGTCCCTAAAAAAAAGGTGTTGTAAAACTGAGAAATTGCTGGTCAACTTTTAACCCTTATAACTCCCTAAAAAAAAAATCGTATCCAAAATTGTGATGATGTAAAGTAGACATGGGGAAAATGTTACTTATTAAGTATTTTGTGTGACATGTCTCTGTGATTTAAGGGCATAAAAATTCAAAGTTGGAAAATTGAGAAATTTTCAAAATTTTTGCCAAATTTCCATTTTTTTTCACAAATAACAGGTAATATCAAAGAAATTTTACCACCATAATGAAGTACAATATGTCTCGAGAAAATATTGTCAGAATCACCAGGATCCATTGAAGCATTCCAGAGTTATAACCTCATAAAAGGACAGTGGTCAGAATTGTAAAAATTGGCCCCGTCATTAACGTGCAAACCACCCTCGGGGCTTAAGGGGTTAAGGTGCTTAAATACTCTGTCAATAGCGAGATAAAGGAGGAGCAAATGCTTAGCTACATGGAGTTCTCAGTGTCCATAATTCATAATCCCAATGCATTCCCATCACAATATGTCTGATAGTTTGAAAAAAGGAGAAGTGCCGCTAGTCTGCAATTCCGACTCCTATGGCCATAAGAAAGAACGCTATGCTGTGTGGTTGCAGGGCCAGAATGGCAGTCGTGGGCCGCTCGCCAGCACCGACTCCCCCCTGCCACCGTTGACTCGCCCCCCCACCAGCGCCGCCGCACTCAACTATACCGGCATCTATGACGCCGGTATAGTTGAATGCAATGATGGAGGAGAGAGCGTCTGCTGACGCTTTCTCTCCCACCATTCCCTGCTCTGCCTGGCGCTGACGCTGCGGGTGCGCGATGACATCATATCATCGCGCACGCACCTGCTGTGTGACCGGGCAGACTGCAGCTGCTGAGGCCGGAGCCAGGAGCAGCGCTGGGCACGAGTAGAGGTGAGTGTTTTTAAAAAAAAAATATATCACTGAGTGATAACTGGATTGTGGGGCTATTGGGGGGCTGCATTACATTCTATGGGGGCTGTGCTGTATTACATTCAATGGGGGCAGGCTGCATTACATTTTATGGGGGCTGGCTGTATTACATTTTATGGGGGTTGTGCTTTATTACATTCTATGGGGGCTGTGCTGCATTACATTCTATGGGGGCTGTGCTGTATTACATTCTATGGGGGCTGGCTTCATTACATTCTATGGGTGGCTGGCTGCATTACATTCTATGGGGGGCTGGTTGCATTACATTCTATGGGGGCTGTGCTGTATTACATTCTATGAGGGCTGTGCTGTATTACATTCTATGGGGGCTGTGCTGTATTACATTCCATGGGGGCTGTGTTGTATTACATTCTATGGGGGCTGTGCTGTATTACATTCTATGGGGACTGTGCTGCATTACATTCTATGGGGACTGTGCTGCATTACATTCTATGGGGGTTGTGCTGCATTACATTCTCTGTGGGCTGTGCTGTATTACATTCTATGGGGGCTGTGCTATATTACATTCTGTGGGGGCTGTGGTGTGTTTCATTCTATGGGGGCTGGCTGTATTACATTCTATGGAGGCTGTGCTGCATTACATTCTATGGGGGCTGGCTGCATTACATTCTATGGGTGGCTGGCTGCATTACACTCTATGGGGGCCTGGCTACATTACATTCTATGGAGGCTGGCTGTGTTACATTCTATGGCAGAGGGCTGTATTACATTTTATGGGGTGCTGCATTATATTCTATGGAGGGGCTACATAATATTTTATGGGGGGCTGCATTATGCTCTATGAGTGGGCTACCATATATTATATATGCAGGGGCTGCATTATAATATATGGGGGGGCTGCATTATATTCTCTGGGGGGTTACATTATACTCAGGGGGCTACAATATATTCTGTGGGGTGGCTGCATTATACTCTGGGGTGGCATCATTATACTATATGTGGGCTGCATTATACTGTATCGAGGACTATGGGGAATACATTATACTATATGAAGAACTATGGGGTGCATTATACTATGGGAAGTGAATTGTACTACATGGATGACAATGGCGGGGCATTATACTATGAGCACTATGAGGAATGTGTTATACTATTTGGAGGACTGAGGAATGTATTATACTATTTGAAGGACTGAGGAGTGTATTATACTATATGGAGGAATTGCAGTGTATTTTAATATATGGAGGTCTATGAGGAGTGTATTATACTATATGGAGGAATATGTGGAGTGTATAATACTATATGCAGGACTGAGGAGTGTATTATACTATATGGAGGACTGAGGAGTGTATTATATTATATGCAAGACTGAGGTGCACATTATAATATATGGAGGACTATGGGGTGTATTATACTAAACAAGTAAAATTCTGCCTATTCATCAAGTGATTGGATTGTTTATGTGGGAACAGAAATCCTTGTTCTCAGCAGCACAGCGCCGATGTAAACTGTAGTTGTACTGCTGATAACATGATATTGTATGGGGACAGATTGATCTAATTGTGATTGTTCTGTTCCCAAACAAGCGAACGACTTCACTATTGTCGATCACACTCGTTTATTGGCCTGAGATCAGCCCATGTAAATACAGCAGAAATGCTTCGCAGGGAGATGAGGAAAGGATGATGACAGTTGTAGTTAGCGCCTGGGAATAGCGCTAACTCTACTGCTTTTCCCAGCCGCCAAAGCATTTAATTCTGGTATGTGTAATGATTTTTAGGGTTGATGTCAGCTGCATAATGTCAGCTGCTATCAATCCCTGGTGTAAGTAATGGAGAGCTGCCTATCAGACACCCCCACTACTAGCCCAGACCTGGCGAGACCCAACGACTCTGAAGAGCAGTGACGGTAGTAAAAATACCGCTCTTCACAGTCGCCGAGCTCAGCGCAAGACCCGGAATATCTGAAGAGCGGTGACGTTACTGATGTCACCGCTCTTCAGAGTCACCGTGTCTCGTGCTGCGCAGTGGAAACAAAAGTGGCTGTAGGCAACGTTTATGGAGCATCAGAATGAGGTTCCATGGCCTTTGGTCTTCTCAATCCCTTCATTATCTACGAGATCCAGTTATGTAGGTAAAGTAGCGGCTTTTGTTGGTACTATGTCTAAAAGCAATAAATATGACTGAGCTGTAATGCTGGATACAGCTGTGATTATATGTTATATAGTCGTGTTACATTCCCCTAACCTACAAGTGTACAAAGATATTATACAGTCACCATGCGACAAGTGGGCCTGTGTACCTTCAAATGCCAGGGCTGAATTTTAGTCCCAGTCCGGCCCTGTGTGGCTGTATATCCTTTCAGGATAGTATAGCATGTAGTGGCCCATGATGGAAGAGTAGTTCACGTTTCAGGAATGATGGATTTATCACGGAGACAGAAATTCATTTAATTTGTATATATAAATAACTGCAAGTCACTTATTAGGACTGCTGAGAGCAAACACCGTGTGCACTGCTAAATACTGGTGCAGAGACTAGGTTCCCAAACCGTATAGTAAAATATGGAAAAGTCTCGCACTCAACTTAAGTATTTATATTCGTAGATTTTATTTGGTACTAGAGGTAGCACTGGAAACATTTCAGTCCAACCGGACTTTCATCAGTCACGTGCTGTGCCAACTAGTGTGTGGCAACAGGTCCTATATTCAGATGCAGATAATGCGTGGTGCAGGTAGAAACCGCCTGATATAGGAACAGCGTAATAGATGAGAGGAGTATGCATGAACTCATAGAAGTGTATGTAAGGCTCGAGGTAGTGACCTCTGACTGCCAATGGTGGGACAGGGGCTGGAGAAAGGCCGCTGTGCTGTATGGGAGGTCCTCTCAGACACGGAGTCCACGGAGTTGAGACTAGCGAAGGAGCAGCATGATCTGGGCTGTAAGTGTGATTTTTTTTTTTTTTTTACTATGTACAACAAGAACATTTAAGTGGGATTGTCCAGTAGTGAATAACCCCTTTTAAATGAGTAATACAAAAGTTATACTGAATTTTTTCTCAATCTTCTCACTGACTTCTGCCCTATAACATCATGTCTGCAGATTGGACTGCGTTATCAATTTGACCAGTTTTATTTTATGAGCTTGGCACCAAAACAGGCACAAAACTGCAGCCTTCAACTCTGTAATTATGAAAGCTTGATGCTCGCAAATGCTGACTAGTGGAATAAAAATTACCATCTCTTCTTTTTCCAAGTATTGATAAGTACTTCTCCCAAAAGTATCAATAACATACATTGTCTTAACTTCATTTTACCATACAATAGAGATCAGGTTTAATGTCTATGACTTTTGTCCACATACTGTAAACATGACTTGTACTTGTAGTTTCTGTTATTTTTTAATAGGAATGTTTTAATTTCTTTGTTATACTGTTATAGAAAACAAGAATGGTGAAACTTCTTTCTCTTTCCTGTAACTCTCTAGACAATAGGAGGCTTAATAAGTACTGAGCTGTGATTAGAGAACTGAGAAGCTGTAATTTGTAAATCAGTATTTTACCAGGTCTCAATCTTGGCACATTATCGTCATTGTCTTTATTCTCAGCAGGCTTGATTTCCAAAAAATGACTTGATTGCTTTGTAACACCTCACATCAAAGGAGCTAAACTAAATATGTGACAATGATTAATGCAGTCAAAACACCGCAATAACTTATTTTTTGTAACCCCTGCACAGGTCAGGGACAGATGGCAATTTGAAAGTGTGAAACTGTGTTGTCCTCTTCTGGTCACTGGGATTCCAGAATGTCAGACAATGGTTATATACAATAGATGAATATTGGTCGAACTTGCCAATTTCAGTTTCCCTTGTTTTCAATAATGTTTTTAGGTGTCTCAACTATCCCTCAGAGGCAGATAAGCAGCCACTAGAGGTGTCTGGAAAAAGCATAATGGGGTCGCAATGACAGCCAGGGCCTAATAAATCTATCTTTTTTTTTCATCAATAAACTTTTATTGGAGATCAAATAACATGGTTTACAGCAGAACATTTATTTTACATGTCGTCATACAGTGCATATAAAGAAATAGTATCTATATAAACCAATGGTTCATTCAATGACATTCAAATAACAAATAACTACCATATAGTACTCACCTACCCAACCTAGAACCAACATCCAAGCCCCTCACCTCTCCCACAGTGTGCATTACAAGCAAACCATACCCATACTGACATATGTTGTTACTGTTAAACAATTAGTCAAGTACATCATGCTACTACCCAGACAGTGGGTAATCATAATTTATTGGATCAGCAAATTAAATAAGACATCTGTAGACAGCTACGCACCTAATCCAGGCTCCCCATAATTTGCGAAATTTACAATTTCAATGGAAAAAAAGGTTTATATCAAGATAGGGGCGGTTGGTAGAGTTGAAAGCTTGGACCGCTTCTTCTACACAGGGAGGTCTGGTTGCCAGCTAGTGTGTGGCTATGGATTTTCTAGTCTGGTAGAGTATTTTAGCAATAGCTAATTGTACCTGGGGAGATCCTCCCACCTACCTCATTAATCCTAACACACAGGTTTTCGCACTAAGCGTGGTTTGAATATTAAACACTACTGATATTAATCTACCAACTCACCCAAAGCCCTACTGTAATGACCAGACCAATTGTTCCCTGCTATCCAACCCCACATGGTGTCCGCAGGCGAAGGAATTATGACACACACCGGTCTCGGGGATAACAGTTGCTTTTACTCCAGCAGGAAAGGGAATTATAACTTGGAACAAATAAGGAACAGTCTCTCATGGATAGTCCACGGCAATTACAATTCACACTTAGATGCTGAGATGTGCTTGGGGTCTGGAGTTTTAAGAGCACTGGACAGTGTCTTTTGTTAGCTTACAGAAGGAGGTGGACGCAGCAATTAGAGATTACAGACCTGTACTCAGGGTTAACTCCACAGTGTGTCACCGGACGTGCACAAGTACTTATAGGTGAATGTAAAACTGAGGTGATTCCAGTCAGAAGGACTTTAGGATGATTTCTGTACAGGCTAGAGAGGGAATCCAGGCTCTTAGGCCTGCAGGAGATCTTGTAGTGAAAGCAGCCTCCATGTGTGTTCTGCTCTCCCTGAGGGCATCCCTCAGACTAAAGAACATTCTAGAATTGCCTGGAAAACAGTTCCTCCTATTGACCATGTGACTAGGAGCTGGCCAATAGGACACCGGATTCACATCTCAGATCCTTCAAAACAGTAATTATGAGTCAGTGTACACTTTCACCAATAGATGATGCCAGAACACAGCAAATGAGAAATGCATTGCATCTAAAATGGAGGTGACTAGAAATGGAGAATTGGAGCTCACAAATGCAGGTAATAATGTAGAGGGGCAGTTAGAGAGTGGACTGTAGTGTACAAAAGCTACTCACAATCCATGATTACTTAACCCCTTTCTGACATATGACGTACTATCCCGTCGAGGTGGGGTTGGCCCGTTTGACCACCGACGGGATAGTACGTCATACGCGATCGCCACGCTCACGGGGGGAGCGCAGCCGATCGCAGCCGGGTGTCAGCTGCCTATCGCAGCTGACATCTGGCACTATGCGCCAGGAGCGGTCTCGGACCGCCCCCGGCACATTAACCCCCAGCAAACATGATCGCGGTGTGCCGGCGGCATAGGGAAAGGGGCTCCCTGCGGGCTTCCCTGAGACCTACGCAGCGACACGATGTGATTGCGTTGCTCCGAGAGTCTCCTACCTCCTTCCTCGCTGCAGGCCCCGGATCCAAGATGGCTGCGGCATCCGGGTCCTGCAGGGAGGGAGGTGGCATACCAAGTGCCTGCTCAGAGGAGGCGCTTGGTAAGCCTGCAGTGCTCTAAGTCAGATCGCTGATCTGACAGAGTGCTGTGCAAACTGTCAGATCAACGATCTGTGATGTCCCCCCCTGGGACAAAGTAAAAAAGTAAAAATAAATTCTTCCAAATTTGTAAATAAAAAAAAAATTCCTAAATAATGAAAAAAAAATATTATTCCCATAAATACATTTCTTTATCTAAATAAAAAAAAAACAATAAAAGTACACATATTTAGTATCGCCGCGTCCGTAACTACCCAACCTATAAAACTGTCCCACTAGTTAACCCCTTCAGTAAACACCGTAAGGAAAAAAAAAAAAAACGAGGCAAAAAACATCGCTTTATTATCATACCGCCAAACAAAAAGTGGAATAACACGCGATCAAAAAGACAGATATAAATAACCATGGTACCTCTGAAAACGTCATCTTGTCCCGCAAAAAAGAGCCGCTAT
Source organism: Ranitomeya imitator (assembly GCF_032444005.1). NCBI lineage: Eukaryota > Metazoa > Chordata > Amphibia > Anura > Dendrobatidae > Ranitomeya > Ranitomeya imitator. The sequence continues at coordinate 478,348,922 of NC_091285.1, read as the reverse complement.
ACAGCATCATCAGCAAAAAAATAAAAAAGGTATAGTCCTCAGAATAAAGTGATGTAAAAATAATAATTTTTTCTATAAAATAGTTTTTATCGTATAAAAGCGCCAAAACATAAAAAAATGATATACATGAGGTATCGCTGTAATCATACTGACCCAAAGAATAAAACTGCTTTATCAATTTTACCAAACGCGGAACGGTATAAACGCCTCCCCCAAAAGAAATTCATGAATAGCTGGTTTTTGGTCATTCTGCCTCACAAAAATCGGAATAAAAAGCGATCAAAAAATGTCACATGCTCGAAAATGTTACCAATAAAAACGTCAACTCGTCCCGCAAAAAACTAGACCTCACATGACTCTGTGGACTCAAATATGGAAAAATTATAGCTCTCAAAATGTGGTAATGCAAAAAATATTTTTTGCAATAAAAAGCGTCTTTCAGTGTGTGACGGTTGCCAATCATAAAATTCCGCTAAAAAACCCACTATAAAAGTAAATCAAACCCCCCTTCTTCACCCCCTTAGTTAAGGAAAATTTTAAAAAATGTATTTGCAGCGCCCCAGAGTCCTGGTCGTTGCAGTAATGTCGTTCTTCCACCAGGGGGAGCGATGTCATGTCTGATGGCACCAAAGGAGTTCACCCTGCCAGGTATCACAGCCACACACACACTTCACACGCCTGCCACCAGGGGGAGCAAAAGGTTCTATCTATTAGGCCACTCCTCACACTTGGGTAAAACTGGGGGTTGGTTAGGAAATGAAGGGAGAAGCTGACTGGAGGGAGAAGGAGATAGTCAGGAGGAGAGGAGCAGACTGGGTTCGGCCCAGGAAAGGGAAAGAAGGACATGGAGCTGCGCCTGCAACCCATGCGGCAGCCTCCTAAGGAAGGAAAAGAAAGGAAGTGTGCCGTAGTGGTGAGCACCGAAGTCGTAGCAACAGGAGTGAAACACCAGTGGGAGACCAGCTAGAAGCAGGCTGCCTCCCACTGAGCGCAGATCCAGTGGCCAGAACACCGAGGGAGTAATAGACTCTACGCTTTACTTCAGAGACCGGCAGGGCAGTCGATTCCAAGTTGGCTGCCCGACCTAAGAACCTAAGCAGAAAAGGTGGCAACGTGGAGGAGGGGCGATGCTAGGGTCCCTAAAAAATAGCCTCAGGCCACCACCATCATACGGGTTTGTCCTATCCATCTGGGGGACAGAGAGAGAAGAGTAACAAGAGTGAGGACCTTATGGTAGCTAATGCCAGTAAGGACCTACTACGTTACTGTGCACAAGGGGAAGGCTACTGATTTCCACCTGGATAAGGGGACTCTGGAATTGCCATCAGACCAGCCAGACTCTGCCTACCCTGTCATCTGGCACCCTGGACTGTGGATGCTGAAGCCTTCAGTAAAGGTAAAGAGACTGCACCCATTGTGTCCTCGTTATTCACCGTGCCTTGCACTATCCACCATCAACATCTACACTTCTGGGAAGCCCTGGGGATATACTTCACCTGTGGGAAGGTATACCATCTAGCTGCCATACCATCACCCCAGCGGACCTCTAAGCAGCGTCGGTCACTCTGACCGAACACCACAGGTGGCGTCACGAACACTACCGTTATCTATAAACTATTCCCCTTTTATCTGGGCACCCCTCATAGGGCCACGGTCCGGGACGGGCCACCATGACATCCCAGCTGAGGGAACTGAGGGACCCGGTACCAAGTACCCCATTGCCCTTACGTGGGGGCACAGCAAAAATCTTGGCATCACGAACAGGATCTACTTAAGCCTGAGAATTCGGGTCATGTGTGCCTTAGAACTGTGCCAGAATTGTGTTTGAACTGTTTCTGCTGAAAGAACTGTGTATTGCCATTTACCGCCAAAAATTCCCGCCCAAACCGCCGCCATTGCAGCTCCATGTAGCGTGCTGTAGGAGTGGGGCGTGTCATCGTGGGCGTAGCATGGAACAACAGCGCAAAAGTCAAGCCGACCCCTCACAGATACTACTATGTCTGGGAAATATGCCCGTCAACGAAGAAGATCCGCCTCCTAGTCTGGGATGGTGGAGTACGAGGAAGGAACCGCCCTCCGGAGGAGGAGGAACAAGAACCGCTGGACGCCATTCGGCAGAACCAGGCTGGCATCATGGCGAGCGGAGGTAGTCTGGAAGTGGGGAAGAACACCCGTCACTGCTCCAGCCAATGGGAGCTGAGTGGAACCCGGCCAGGACGCACAAGCCGGGAGGTTCTGGGGGCGGAAGTCGACGAACTGTGTCGACAACTCCGGAACTTGTACCAGCGTGCAACCGCCGGCCCTGAGAGGCAACCATGCAGCCAACTGCCCGAGCCCCAGCCTACGGCAGAGGAGATCGGCACCGGAGACGCAACGGAGGCAGGTAATGACACCGACCCTGCCCCGGTAGCCGGGGGATCCCTGCTAGTGGACATAGATTCTCCCCCGCCACCACCACCCGGCCGGGTGTGTAGTCGCTTTGAGTGGGAGAGGCCATGAGAAACTATGAAAACCTTGGACGTTCCGCTGCAGCCCCTCAGGCAGAAAGTGGACATCCAGGGAGAGGTGATGACCTTTAAGTGGACCCGCGCCACCACCAACCTGATCGGGTTCCCTGGGGGGGACCAGTCAGAGGAGAAGAGTCTGCCAGAGATCGCCCATGAGGAATACCGCCAGCGGCTGCGTCAGCAGGAGGAGGAGTGGGCCAGAAAGGAGCTCCGACGTCAAGCTGACCTCATTGCCCTTACGTGGGGGCGCAGCATATTTGTTTCCATTTTCCCATTAGGGTTAGGGTTGGGGCTAGGGTTAGGGCTAGGGTCAGGGCTAAGGTTAGGGATAGGCTTAGGGTGAGGGCTAGGGTTAGGGTTGGGGCTAGGGATAGGGCTAGGGTTAGGGTTAGGGTTAAGGCTACAGTTAGGGTTGGGGCTAAAGTTAGGGTTGGGGCTAAAGTTACGGTTAGGGTTTAGATTATATTTAGGGTTGGGATTAGGGTTAGGGGTGTGTCAGGGTTAGAGGTGTGGTTAGGGTTACCGTTGGGATTAGGGTTAGGGGTGTGTTTGGATTAGGGTTTCAGTTATAATTGGGGGGTTTCCACTGTTTAGGCACATCAGGGGCTCTCCAAACGCGACATGGCATCCGATCTCAATTCCAGCCAATTCTGCGTTGAAAAAGTAAAACAGTGCTCCTTCCCTTCCGAGCTCTCCCGTGTGCCCAAACAGGGGTTTACCCCAACATATGGGGTATCAGCGTACTCAGGACAAATAGGACAACAACTTTTGGGGTCCAATTTCTCCTGTTACCCTTGGGAAAATACAAAACTACGGGATAAAAAATAATTTTTGAGGGAAAAAAAGATTTTTTATTTTCACATCTCTGCATTATAAACTGTAGTGAAACACTTGGGGGCTCAAAGTTCTCACAACACATCTAGATAAGTTCCTTAGTGGGTCTAGTTTCCAATATGGGGTCACTTATGGGGGGTTTCTACCGTTTAGATACATTAGGGGCTCTGCAAACGCAATGTGATGCCTGCAGACCATTCCATCCAAGTCTGCATTCCAAATGGCACTCCTTCCCTTCCGAGCCCTCCCATGTGCCCAAACGGTGGTTCCCCCCCCACATATATGGTATCAGCGTACTCAGGATAAATTAGACAACAACTTTTGGGTCAAATTTCTCCTCTTCCCCTCGGGAAAATACAAAACTGAGGGCTAAAAAATAATTTTTTGGGGAAAGTTTTTCTCTTTATTTTCACAGCTCTGCGTTATAAACTGTATTGAAACACTTGGGGGTTCAAAGTTCTCGCAACACATCTAGATAAGTTCCTTTGGGGGTCTAGTTTCCAATATGGGGTCACTTGTCGAGGGGTTTCTACTGTTTAGGTACATTAGGGGCTCTGCAAACGCAATGTGACGCCTGCAGACCAATCCATCTAAGTCTGCATTCCAAATGATGCTCCTTCCATTCTGAGCTCTGCTATGCGCTCAAACGGTGGTTCCCCACCCTTATATGGGGTATCAGCATACTCAGGACGAATTAGACAACAATATTTAGGGTCCAATTTCTCCTGTTACCCTTGGAAAATACAAAACTGGGGGCTAAAAAATAATTTTTGTGGAAAAAAAATATTTTTTATTTGCACGGCTCTGCATTATAAACTGTAGTGAAAGACTTGGGGGTTCAAAGCTCTCACAACACATCTAGATGAGTTCCTTAGGGGGTCTACTTTCCAAAATGGTGTCACTTGTGGGGGGTTTCAATGTTTAGGCACATCAGTGGCTCTCCAAATGCAACATGGCGTCCCATCTCAATTCCTGTCAATTTTGCATTGAAAAGTCAAACGGCGCTCCTTCCCTTCCGAGCTCTCCCATGTACCCAAACAGTGGTTTACCCCCACATATGGGGTATCAGCATACTCAGGACAAATTGTACAACAACTTTTGGGGTCCAATTTCTTCTCTTATCCTTGGGAACATAAAAAATTGGGGGCGAAAAAATAATTTTTGTGAAAAAATATGATTTTTTATTTTTACGGTTCTGCATTATAAACTTCTGTGAAGCACTTGGTGGGTCAAAGTGCTCACCACACCTCTAGATAAGTTCCTTAGGGGGTCTACTTTCCAAAATGGTGTCACTTGTGGGGGGTTTCAATGTTTAGGCACATCAGTGGCTCTCCAAACACAACATGGCGTCCCATCTCAATTCCTGTCAATTTTGCTTGAAAAGTCAAATGGTGCTCCTTCCCTTCCGAGCTCTCCCATGCGCCCAAAAAGTGGTTTACCCCCACATATGGGGTATCAGCGTACTCAGAACAAATTGTACAACAACGTTTGGGGTCAAATTTCTTCTCTTACCCTTGGGAAAAAAATTGGGGGCAAAAATATAATTTTTGTGAAAAAATATGATTTTTTATTTTTACGGTTCTGCATTATAAACTTCTGTGAAGCACTTGATGGGTCAAAGTGCTCACCACACCTCTAGATAAGTTTGTTAGGGGGTCTACTTTCCAAAATGGTGTCACTTGTGGGGGGTTTCAATGTTTAGGCACATCAGTGGCTCTCCAAACACAACATGGCGTCCCATCTCAATTCCTGTCAATTTTGCTTGAAAAGTCAAACGGCGCTCCTTCCCTTCCGAGCTCTCCCATGCGCCCAAACAGTGGTTTACCCCCACATATGGGGTATCAGCATACTCAGGACAAATTGTACAACAACTTTTGGGGTCCATTTTCTCCTGTTACCCTTGGTAAAATAAAACAAATTGGAGCTGACATAAATTTTTGTGAAAAAAAGTTAAATGTTTATTTTTATTTAAACATTCCAAAAATTCCTGTGAAACACCTGAAGGGTTAATAATCTTCCTGAATGTGGTTTTGAGCACCTTGAGGGGTGCAGTTTTTAGAATGGTGTCACACTTGGGTATTTTCTATCATATAGACCCCTCAAAATGACTTCAAATGAGATGTGGTCGCTAAACAAAATGGTGTTATAAAAATGAGAAATTGCTGGTCAACTTTTAACCCTTATAGCTCCCTAACAAAAAAAAATTTTGGTTCCAAAAATGTGCTGATGTAAAGTAGACATGTGGGAAATGTTACTTATTAAGTATTTTGTGTGACATATCTCTGTGATTTAATTGCATAAAAATTCAAAGTTGGAAAATTGTGAAATTTTCAAAATTTTTGCCAAATTTCCATTTTTTTTCACAAATAAACACAGGTAATATCAAAGAAATTTTACCAATATCATGAAGTACAGTATGTCACGAGAAAATATTGTCAGAATCATTGGGATCCATTGAAGCGTTCCAGAGTTATAACCTCATAAAGGGACAGTGGTCAGAATTGTAAAAATTGGCCCGGTCATTATCGTGCAAACCACCCTTGGGTTTAAAGGGGTTAAAGGGAAGGACACACTTTTCACTGGGTCACTACATACTTCCCCTCTGAAGATAAGCTGTCCTCGGCGACTGCGCGAGTGGAGGACCACTAAAGAAGGAAATATACAGGTAATGTAAAGAAACACCAAGGCAAGCATGATCAGATATTCAGGAGAACGATATGCAATAAATAACTGCAAAACATGAAGGTGGAAGTGCCTGTGTGGAATAGAGTCTCTTTCTGCAATATACTATCGTCCATATGTAAGTCTCTGGAAGGGCAGTTTAGTGGCAACAAACAGTCCATAATAAGTCCATGGCTGCATGTGAAAATAATGCAAATAATAAGCAAAGTGCATAGTATTACCCAGGAGCAGAGGTGGAAATGTTACTAAACTGATTAGCTAACTAAATATACACATCAAAAAGGATATACTGTATATACTCGAGTATAAGCTGACCCGAGTATAAGCCGACCCCCCTAATTTTGCCACAAAACACTGGGAAAACTTTTTGACTCGAGTATAAGCCTAGGGTGGAAAATGCAGCAGCTACCGGTAAATTTCAAAAGTAAAAATAGATTCCATTAAAAGTAAAATTAATTGAGACATCAGTAGGTTAAGTGTTTTTGAATATCCATATTGAATCAGGAGCCCCATATAATGCTCCATAAAGTTTGATGGGCCTCATTAGATGCTCCATATTAAAATATGCCCCATATAATCCTGCATAAAGGGTAATAAGGGCCCCATAAGATGCTCCATACAGACACTTGCCCCATATAATGCTGCACAAATGTTATGGCCCCATAAGATCATCCATACAGTCACTTGCCTCATATAGTGCTGCACAAGCGTTATGGCCCCATAAGATGCTCCATACAGTCACTTGCCCCATATAATGCTGCACAAGCGTTATGGCCCCGTAAGATGCTCCATACAGTCACTTGTCCCATATAATGCTGCACAAGCGTTATGGCCCCATAAGATGCTCCATACAGTCACTTGCCCCATATAATGCTGCACAAGCGTTATGGCCCCATAAGATGCTCCATACAGTCACTTGCCCCATTATAGTGCTGCACAAGTGTTATGGCCCCATAAGATGCTCCGTACAGTCACTTGCCCCATTATAATGCTGCACAAGTGTTATGGCCCCATAAGATGCTCCATACAGTGACTTGCCCCTTATAGTGCTGCACAAGTGTTATGGCCCCATAAGATGCTCCGTACAGTCACTTGCCCCATATGCTTTTGCTGCGATAAAAAAAAAATCACATACTCACCTCTCTTCGCTCAGGACCCCCGGCACTTTCAATATTTACCTCATGCGGCTCCGTCTTCAGCACTGACGTTCAGCAGAGGGCACGCACTGACTACGTCACCACGCCCTCTGACCTGAGCGTCACAGCCAGAGGACGATGAAGACGGAGCCACACCGGAACGAGGAGCGGTAAATATCACGCAGCGCTCCCCTCCCTGTATACTCACCTACTGCTGGCACTGTGCAGTCCCTGCTTCTTCCAGCGCTGCATCTTCTTCCTGTATTGAAAGGTCACAGTTACCGCTCATTACAGTAATGATTATGCGGCTCCACCTCCCACAGAGGTGGAGCCGCATATTCATTACTGTAATGAGCGGTACCATGTGACCGCTCAGTACAGGAAGAATCTGCAGCGCTGGAAAAAGCAGGGACCGTGCCAGCAGTAGGTGAGTATTATTAGACAGCCCCCGCCCCTCACCCAAAAAATGGGCTGAAAACCTCGGCTTATACTCGAGTATATACGGTATATTTTTTTAGTCTCTGTATTGGGCTGGAAGTGTTATTTTACACTTTCACCATTAGATGACTCCAGAACACAGTAAATGAGAAATGCATTGCGTCTAAAATGTAGGTGATTAGAAATGGAGAATTACAGCTCATAAATGCAGGCAATAATGTAGAGGGGCAGTTAGAGAGTGAGCTGTAGTGTACAGAAGCTACTCACAATCCAGGATTACTTAAAGGGACTACCAGTCTCGGGCATGTCCAAAACGTGCATCAGGTTCGCATTTTTATCCCTGCAATGTGGACAACAGTTATCTGTCTTTATGCCCATTCTATGCCTTGGAGGCCCTATAAACTGTATGAACTAGAAACAGCTGAGGCCTTCTTTGCATCGTGTTTATTGAAAAGCAATTCTTGAGATGTGACATCGGGGAAACCTGCATGCTGTGGGTCCCACCAAGTGCTTTAAGCTGTTTGAAATACTTCCCTCTCTTCATTACCTGCTGGGTGCAGCTCTAGTCTCTTCTGCGCCTTATTACTCTGTGATGTCTCAGGCCAGAGGGCACGATAATGTCACTACAGCGCATCCTTTGCTGAAGAGACATGACCTGCGGCCAGGAGAGATAAGTGTTTCCTTATTTATTCATGTATGGAGCATTATATGGGGCTCATTCTATATGGAGTATTATATGGGGTCCATTATTCTGTATAGATCAATATGTGGTGCTCATTCTGTATGGAGCATTATATGGGGCTCATTTTCTATGAAGCATTATATAAGGTCTATTCTGTACGGAGCATTATATGGGGCTCATTCTCTATGGAGCATGTATCATTTTATGGGGCTCATTCTCTATGGAGCATTATATGAGCCCCATTTTGTATGGAGCATTATATGGGGCTCGTTCTCTATGTGAGGAGGCAGTTTAAGTCACTTAACATTGGTAAAGCAGCAGGACCAGATGGACTCAGCTCACGTGTCCTTAAAGTTTGTGCAGACCAGCTGTGTACTGTCTTTACACGCCTATTTAATGGAAGTCTACAAACACAGAGGGTACCAGTGTTATGAAAAACTTCCTGTCTGGTGCCGGTACCCAAGACTTCTTCTCCTGCAACCCTAAATGACTATCGTCCTGTAGCTTTAACATCTCATGCTATGAAGGCCTTGGAAAGATTAGTGCTTGCTCACTTAAGACCAAGGGTCAATGCTTTTATCGATCCCCTTCAGTTTGCCTACCGACATAGATTGGGGGTGGATGATGCTATTCTTTCTCTGTTACATAGGGTACATTCATTTCTGGAGATTGACGGAACCACGGTGCGAGCGATGTTCTTCGATTTCTCGAGTGCATTTAACTCCCTGCAGCCACTTTTACTACACAAAAAGATGACTGATATGAAGGTGGAGGTGAGGATGAGAAATTGGATAACTGACTACCTATCAGATTGGCCACAGTTTGTACAGATGGGAGCAGTTGTGTCAAGCAGATTATTGAGCAGTGTTGGTGCCCCCCAGGTAACGGTGCTTGCGCCCTTTCTTTTCACTCTGTATACTTCAGACTTTCAGTATAAATCTGAACCTTGCCACCTTCAAAAATTTTCGGATGACTCCGTGGTTGTGGGATGCATTAGGGGAGATCAGGGGGATGAGGAATACAGAAGGGTGGTGTCGAATTTCGTGGATTGGTGCAATGGTAACTATCTACAACTAAATGTTAAGAAAACTAAGGAGTTGGTGGCCAACTATAGCAGGATTAAGTTGGAATGCTTACCGATCACTATTGCTGGTCAGGAGGTAGAGCAGGTGGAGAGTTACAAATATTTGGGGGTCCATTTGGATAGCAAACTGGACTGGAGATGCCACTCAGAGTTTGTCTACAAGAAGGGGATGAGCAGATTGTATTTCCTAAGGAAACTGAGGTCTTTTAATGTGTGTAGCAAAATGTTAGAAATGTTCTGCCAATCTGTAGTGGCAAGTGCCATCTTTTTTGCAATCACGTGCTGGGGTCGTAGTGTGCGGGCCTCTGATGCTAATAAGCTGAATAAGATTATTAAGAAGGCAAGTTCTGCTGTGGGCTGCAATCTGGACTCTTTTGGGGAGGTAGTGGAGAGAAGAACTCTGAAAAAGTGTATGGCAATTATGAACAATAATGCACATCCATTATATGAGCTATTCATGAGACAGAAGAGCACCTTCAGTAACCGGCTAATACTTCTGAGGTGTAAGAAGGAAAAATATAGGAAATCGTTTGTGCCAACTGCCATGGGAATGTACAACAATAACATTAGGGTTAAACCACCAAGGTGAATGTCTACTTATTTCTCTACATTTCAGTTCACTTGTTGTGCATGTCCTATTCTAATGTATAATGTATAATGTTCTTCTGTCAACTCCACTGTCATGTCAAATATGTAATTCTTTTATGATTTTTATGATTGAAGTTGTGCTGCTGTGATACCATAATTTCCCACGGGATCAATAAAGTGTATCGTATCGTATCGTATCGTAGCATTATATGGGGTTCATTCTCTATGGAACTGTCACTATCTCCATTCTGTTCCTGTCTGCTATGTTACTTTGTGTAAAGGCTGACTGTTTTGGCTGTTCTGGGTCTGTGCTGCAATCATCTGTGTTCACTTTCCTTGATTAGTCCTCTACTTAAGCATGGTAGCTCCTCCATCCAGTGTCAATCGTACACTTGCTGCAGCCTATGTAAAACTGATGCTGTGCTCTGTGCCTGACCCAGCCTGAATTTATTCCCTCCCTGGACTTAGACTTTTTGCTTGTGACCCGACTTCTCTTATGCCTGCTCCCTGTAAACTGTCTTGTCTTTCTGGTTTTCCTGCCTTGGCTAGTAAATTGGATTTAGTCTCTGACTTCCCCTTGTTGTACTGCGCCATTTTCAGGACCTGACTTCAGATTGTTTGACCTCCCTTTATATTCAGTACATTGTGTATATTTTTACTTTCTGTTATTGTAGTCTTTCTCTCCACTTCTGGGGCTAACATTTACTATAGTGACTCATGTCACAGGAGAATTATATGAGGCTCATTCTCTATGGAGCATTATATGGTGCCCATTCGGGTATAGAGCATCTTATGATGCCCATTCTTTATGGAGCTTAACCCTTCATGACCTTGGGATTTTTCATTTTTCCGTGTTCGTTTTTCACTCCCCTCCTTCCCAGAGCCATAACTTTTTTATTTTTCCGTCAATTTGGCCATGTGAGGGCTTATTTTTTGCGGGACGAGTTGTAGTTTTGAACGACATCATTGGTTTTAGCATGTCATGTACTAGAAAACGGGAAAAAAATTCCAAGTGCGGTGAAATTGCAAAAAAAGTGCAATCCCACACTTGTTTTTTGTTTGGCTTTTTTGCTAGGTTCACTAAATGCTAAAACTGACCTGCCATTATGATTCTCCAGGTCAGTAAGAGTTCATAGACACCTAACATGACTAGGTTATTTGTTATCTAAGTGGTGAAAAAAAATTCCAAACTTTGCTAAAAAAAAAAAAAAATTGCGCCATTTTCCGATACTCGTAGCGTCTCCATTTTTCGTGATCTGGGGTCGGTTGAGGGCTTATTTTTTTGCGTGCCGAGATGACGTTTTTAATTATAGCATTTTGGTGCAGATACGTTCTTTTGATCGCCCGTTATTGCATTTTAATGCAATGTCGGGGCGACCTAAAAAACGTAATTCTGGCGTTTCGAATTTTTTTCTCGCTACGCCGTTTAGCGATCAGGTTAATGCTTTTTTTTAATTGATAGATTGGGCGATTCTGAGTGCGGTGATACCAAATATGTGTAGATTTGATTTTTTTTTTATTGATTTATTTTGATTGGGGCCAAAGGGGGGTGATTTAAACTTTTATATATTTTTTATTTTTTTCACATTTTTTTAACTTATTTTTTTTACTTTTGCCATGCTTCAATATCCTCCATGGGAGGCTAGAAGCAGGCACAACTCGATCGCCTCTGCTACATAGCAGCGATCTGCTGATCGCTGCTATGTAGCAGAAATGGAGGTGTGCTGTGAGCGCCGACCACAGGGTGGCGCTCACAGCCACCGGTGATCAGTAACCATAGAGGTCTCTAGGACCTCTATGGTTACTATCCTGAGGCATCGCCGACCCCCGATCATGTGACGGGGGTCAGCGATGACGTCATTTCCGGCCGCCCGGCCGGAAGCGGTAGTTAAATGCCGCTGTCTGCGTTTGACAGCGGCATTTAACTAGTTAATAGGTGCGGGCAGATCGCGATTCTGCCCGCGCCTATTACGGGCACATGTCAGCTGTTCAAAACATCTGACATGTCCCGGCTTTGATGCGGGCTCACCGCGGAGCCCTGCATCAAAGCGGGGCTTCTGACCTCGGACGTACTATCCCGTCCGAGGTCAGAAAGGGGTTAATATGGGACCCATTATTCTGTATGGAGAATTGTATGGGACCCATTATTCTGTCTGGAGCATTATATGGGACTCATTCTGTATGGAAGATTATATGGGGCCCATTCTGTATGGAGCATTATATGGGGCTCATTCTGTATGGAGCATTATATGGGGCTCATTCTGTATGTTGCTTAAATGGGTCTCATTCTCTATGGAGCATTATATGGAGTCCAAGCTGAAGAGACCGGACCTGTGGCCAGCGTGGAACAAGGCGTAGTAAGTATTTTATTATTTATTCATGTATGGAGTCCATTCTGTATGGATCATTATATGGGGCTCATTCTGCTTGGAGCATTATATGGGGCTCATTCTGTAACGTTGATTAAATGGGGCTCATTATTCTGTATGGAGCATTTAATGGGGACCATTCTGTATTGTGCATTGTATGGGGCTCATTCTTTATGGAACATTATATGGGGCTCATTCTGTATAGAACCTTATATGGGGTACATTCCGTATGGAGAATTATATGAGGCCCATTGTTCTGTATGGAGCATTATATGGAGCCCATTATGCTGCATGGAGCATTATATGGGGTCCATTATTCTGTATGGAGCATTATATGGGGCTCATTCTCAATGGAGCATTGTATGATGCTCCATAGAGAATGACGCTCACCCTTCCCCATCATTCCCCTCTGCCTCTGATGCAGCTAGTACATGATGATGTCACTTCATCGTGCAGCATGCTGTGTTGGGCAGTGGCACTGCTGAGGTGCTCTGCAGAGACGAGAGCAGTGGGGGGACATGAATGAGAGGTGAGCACTGTATATGTTTTTTTCATATCAGTGAGTATGTGGTGGCCATGAAACTGCAGGACTGTGGGATTTCATTATACTCTATAAGGTGGCTGTTTTATATTCTATTGGGTGGCTGCATTATACTCTATGAGGGGGTTGCATTATACTCTATGGTGTGGCCGCATTTTTACTGTATGAAGGGGCTGCATTATACTTTATGGGGTGGCTACATTATACTATATGAGAGGGCTGCATTATACTCTATGGGTTGGCGGCATTATACCCTATAAGGGGGCTGCATTATACTCTATGGGGTGCCTACACTATACTCTGAGGGGGGCTGCATTACACTCTGAGGGAGAACTGCATTATACTCTATGGTGTGGCTGCATTATACTCTGGGGTGGCTGCATTATACTATATGAGGGGGCTGCATTAACTATATGAAGGGGCTGCATTATACTCCATGGGGTGGCTACATTATACTCTGAGGGGGGCTGCATTATACTATATTGGTGGCTGCATACTGTAACAACCCTGCCGGCATCACTGCATGGCCTTCCATTCCCCACCTGCCTGTTACATCAACTCACTCACTCACAAGAAGCAGGGACCTGGATGCTACAGAATCCGGAGTTGCTGGCGCCGCCCCTATGCACACAGCCAGGAAGTGTACACAGAGTAAGCGGCCATGGAGCACATGGCATGTGCCATGCTGTGAGATCTTTCTGCTGCCGGCTCTATGCCATGTGCTCCATGGCCACTTACTCTGTGTACACTTCCTGGCTGTGTGCATAGGGGTGGCGCCAGCAACTCCGGATTCAGTAGCATCCAAGTCCCTGCTTCTTGTCTACCCGGAGGAAATGGTCCAGTCCATTGTGGAAGCCAACCCAATTGGGTACAAAGAGTCTTTGCTTTCTGAGTTTCCTGGTGAAGCTAACCCTGTTGAGCACAAAGAGACTTTGTTTTCTGAGATTCCTGGTGACCCGTTTGCCTTATCCTTCTTTGAAGATGTTATGATGACTTGGACTGTATGTGGTCTATTTCTTCTTCTAGAGATCATTCTGGTGGGTTTAAAGAAGAGGGGGCATAAAGGAGGGGCTACCAAAGGAGGGTGTACTGTAACAACCCTGCCGGCATCAATGCATTTTAATGTCAAGGAACATGGACCTCTTGCGCTGTACTTCCCCTGAAAAATCCTGAAAAAATGAGAACTTTTGGCCCCCAAGAATAATATCTGGCAGATCACATGCGTTCCTCAGGATTGTGTCCCTATCCTTGGAGAATTTTAATCAGAATAGGTCTAGGAGGCCTTCCCACTGGTCCAGGTCTTTCTAGGACTCTGTGAGCTTTCTCCACTGCAAACAATGGGGAGAGAGACTCTTTTCTGACAATGAAATATGAAATTGGAATTGCATTACTGCTCTAGAAAATATGAAAAATTGAGAACGCTTAGCCAATTCATGTGTGCCCAGCAACCACGATAAGTCGAATCCTCTCTTAGGCTAAAGTCTACATTTTTATGAGAAGGAGGGGTGGAGTGCTCAGTCAGAAAGCCTATGTATACAAATATCAAAAGACTGGCTGTCACTTCCAAACATAAATCTGGTGTGAACAGGTTCTTACTAGGAGTAGCCATCTCCATATACAACTAACAAACAAAGTAGCACTCTGTAGTGCTATAACATGCAAACATCTTTTGTTTCATGGAGATGGCTACGAGGGTGGGTATATTCCTATTAGGTATATACTCACCCTCGGACGCGCCCTGCTTCTTTCCGGCAGCCTTCCTTCCTAAGAATCAGCGCTTGAATGACCTTCGGTGACGTCGCGGCTTGTGATTGGTCGCGTGAGCGGTCACATGGGCGGTCGCGCGACCAATCACAAGCCGCGACGTCATCTAAGGTCCTTCACGCGCTGATTCTAAGGAAGGAAGGCTGCCGGTTAGTACCAGGGCGCATCAGAGGGTAAGTATAGCAATATTTTTTATTTTAATTCTTTATTTTACACTTAAATATGGATTCCGATACCGATTTCCGATATTGCAAACATATCGGAACTCGGTATCGGAATTCCGATACCAGATTCAGAAGATCGCCGACCTCATGGCCGACCCCACACAGGGGTCGGGTCGGGTTTCATGAAACCCGACTTTTCCAAAAGTCGGCGACTTTTGAAAATGGCCGACCCGTTTCGCTCAACCCTACTGTTCACATGTTTTTTCTGTTTGGAAGTGATGGCAAGTCTCTTGATATTCTTTTATGACAATGTCCAACAGACACTTTTCTATACTCATCAGGATCCCTTCCCTCCACTTTCTCTGGGATACCGACCAGCTTAACATATCGCCTTTGGCGTTTGTCCAGGTCATCCACCTTGGCTAGGAGAGCAGCCACCTCCTGGGAATGATTTTGAATGTCGCCATGGATGGGGGGGAGCATCCTCAAGCAGCCCCACTCTCCCCTTGACTGCCGTAGCACGTTCCTCCAGTTTTTGGACAATGCCAGAAAATGACAATAATTTCCTGAATGTGGCCTACCTGCCCCGTCAATGAGACCAGATTGGTATCATTTTTTTTACTACATTAAATATGTCCAGTAGGGAGAGGGATTTTCCTAGGGATGTTTCACCAGAATTAGACTTCTTTTCCTTGGAAGATTTAACCACATTTGAAGATGTTGAAATAGATCGTATCAGCTTCAGGGTATTATCATGCTCTCCTTCTTCCACCACTAGGGCTGTATAGTGGGATCCTGTTGGCATTATATTCTGCCACCCTGTAAATGCGACCCTCAGCTTCAGGGTATTATCATGCTCTCCTTCTTCCACCACTAGGGCTGTATAGTGGGATCCTGTTGGCATTATATTCTGCCACCCTGTAAATGCGACCCTGACTGCTGTGAATCAGGTGTACCAGCTGACCCTCCATGTGCAAATTTCCCTAATCTTGCTGTAATGTCTCCCCACTCATCTTTTTGCCTCATTCCACTAGACACATGGGCGCTATCTTGAGAGCAGGTATGCTGTCCCCCATCTTCTTGACCCATCTTTTTACTATCTGTCATAGCAGCCTTATAGTCATTGCCTCAGACACACCTTTGCATGAGGAACACTTACCTTCTCCATGGCTTCCTCACAGAGTCTCCCACAGATTGCAGCAATAGAACAGAAAGAGCTTTAGGACTCAGGGGCACACACTGTGCAGCTTTCCTGTTGACAGCTTGTTTACCTTCACTGCTCACCAACCACACTTTCCCCAGGCAATGGGACTTACAGTATCTTCTCTGCTGATGTGAGTATGAAGATATGTGTCCTCCTCTGTGTCTCTCCTGCAGTGTCACTCTGAACGCTTTATTGAATTTTGATAGGAAGTTTTATTGTCCTGAAAATATGCATATATTACTCTGGTTCACCTATCTCTCTCTATGAGTTAAATCTGTATTAAGGCAGGTTCACATTTGCGGTTGAGTCCGCAGCATCTCATCCGCAGCCGCATGGAAAAACGCATGCAAACTCATGATAACGCTGTTTTTTATCCGCATCAACTTACGCATGATGGATGAAAAATGCAATATTTGCATGCGTTTGCGTTTTTTATGTGCATGTGTTTGATAGGAAAAACATTTTTCAGGAGAATTTCCTTGACACAAGCCACGCCAAATGGGCATGGCTCATGGGATTTCTGTATATAAACCCTTGTACAGATGAAGTCCTCACATTTTGCTCCTGTATCCTGCATCAAGATGGATCTTCACATTGAGAGTTTCTATCGTAATCTGGATTTGTATGGATTTGTATGTCAACTTTTTTATTTCCTTTGCTTGTGAGCAAGAGCGGAAAAGAGAAAAACAGAGAAGACGTTGCCGGCGCTTTAGGCAGCACTCGATTCTTGAACTCCGACAGAGCCGTGGAGCCTACCACTCCTTGTTCAGTGAGCTCCGTGAAAACCCAGAGAAATATTTTGAGTACACGAGGATGTGTAAAGACAGCTTCATGGACTTGCTAGACAGTGTACAAAGAGCCATCAGCAGGCAGGACACCCAGCTCCGTAGAGCGATTCCTGCAAACATTAATGTCTGTCATCAATCATTCTTCTTGATCTGCAACGTACTTATTATTTTTCCCTTTTTTGTTTTGCTAAAATACTGTCCTAAATATTATTGTTATAAAAGCCATGTTTTTTTCCTTTTTTTTCTTTCTCTGTTTTGCAAAACCCCAGTCATAAATATTACTGTTCTGAATTTTTTTTCTTTCTCTGTTCTGCAGATTCCTGGCTACCGGAGAGAGCCTATGATCCCTCCATTTCCAGTTCCGGATAGCAATTTCCACACTCTTTGAGATTATCACAGACACCTTCCGGGCTTTGTGGGATGTTCTCCGTGAGTACTTTATCCCCCTACCCACCATGGAAATCTGACAGTAAAATGTCGAGAAATACTGGCAAATTTGTAATTTCCCCAACTGTTTGGGAGCAGTGGATGGAAAATATTACCAAACCGAGTGGAACTGGATCTGAGTACTTTAATTCTAAAAATATTTTTCCATAGTGCTCATGGCAATTGCAGCTGCGGACTGTAGTTTTGTTGCCGAGGACATTGGATCATTTGGATGTGGTAATGATTCCCAGACATTTAAAAACTCAGACATGGGCCAACGGTTGTATGGCAATCATGTCAATTTCCCCCTGCCACAACCTTTTCCCCAATACTCAAGGCCCACTGATGCCATTTGCTGTGGTTGGGGATGAGGCCTTTCAGATGTGTTGAAACCATACTCCAATCGGGACTTAACACACAAAAAAGGATTTTTAATTGCAGACTGACCAGGGCATGAAGAATAGTTGAGTGTGCCTTTGGTATCCTGGTCTCAAAATGGCGTATTTAAAGAAAGCCATCAATCTCAAAATTCAGACAGTGGATGAGGTTGTCAAGGTGTGTGTTATTCTGCACAAATACATAATGGCTAAAGAACAACCCAACTTTGAACTTGATGAACCTGTTTCTAACCCATTGCCAGATTACAATCATCACACTCTCAGAACAACAGTTGAAGTTGCCCAAATGAGGAATACATTTGAGTTCTACTTTGTTTCTGAGAGTGGAAGTCTGTCATGGCAAGATGAAATGGTTTAGTGTTCTTGTAATGTTGTGTTGTCATGGTGCCCGGGTATCTATGCTGCAGGGGAAGCTGCACACAGCAGCTGAGCAAAATGCCAAGTTACTAACCTGAACCCACGGGACCTTTGACAAGAAACAGAGTGTACAGGTAATGAACAGGACCTAGACCATGTGACAGAGTGGGAGGAGGAAAAGGGGGCGGAGCCAGATGCCAGGGAAACAGAGAAGGGACAAGCACTAAAGAATTATCAAACAAGCAGAAGTCGTAGGCAGGAGATTAAGAGGTACCCAAACGGAGAGACAGGGGATCGTCAGAAGCAAAGCCAGAGTTCAGTAGCCAGGTACACAAACAGGGTAAAGCACGGAAAGCAAGACAACACTATGCAAGCCGGGCACACACTCCAGGAGTCACGCATACTGACAGAAACAGAATCTATAGCTGACGGAGAAACCAGGCTAGGAGCGAGTATAAATACCCCTCCCATTATAGAAAAGAGGCTAGCAAAAATTAACCCTGACAGGACATTAACCATGTCCTGACCATGACATGTGTAATGTTATGTACCTATAATTATTAAAATGTACTTTAATGTTTGCTGACAATAAAACACCTGTAGTTAAACACTTATTCCAAGTGCCCTCTATATTAGAATTTGTTTTTTAAAAGTTTAATAAGGTGATCACCGATTCGCAACTACAGTTTTTAAAATATCCACTCGCTGTATCATGCAGATTGCATGAGACAGGGATTGGATTATAACCAAATTGGGTTATGTAACCCATGCTTTATACTACATCTCTTCTCTTTGAGGTCAGTGCTATGGTAGATGACGTTGGATTAGCTCCATCATCTCTTCAGTCTGCATTTCTATATATTAATGCAGACTATAGAGATGATGGAGCTAATCCACCTCATATCTTTACTCACCTGCCCATATGTCAGAACTAGTGCACTCAGGATGCAGAAAACACAGCATCCTGAGTGCACTAGTGCTGACACCTGGGCAGGTGAGCATTATGGACACCTGACCTTTTTTGCTAAATTAAAATATATTTTTGGAGGATTTTCGGTCTTCTTTGTATTTTTGCCACATCCTAGGTCCATGACAGACACAAGAAGCAAAGCTACAGTGTAAAGCAAATAAAGAAGAGGGGCAGTAGATTGTGTGTCATGGAGCTATGAGGTGGCTAAAACACAGTGTGTGTACAAGGCAGCGTGTGTTGATGGCGCACGGTGTGTGTTGCCGGTGACGAAAGAGACAAAGAACAAGCAGTGATTGGGGAAAAACAACAAATTTATTTAATTTTTTTTTTTACTTTTACGAATTAATGAGGGGGAAATGTTATGGACCTGGGGGGTGTGGAGCTGGGAGGCTTGCCTAAGGGAGGACGATGAAGGGGTTCCAGGGGAAGGGCTAACTAAACATGTGGGGTCTGGGAGGTAAAACATGGAAGTAGAAACATTAGGAGTGGAAGCATAGGATGGAAGAGACACATTGGAAGGGAGAGAAAAACTGGACAACACAGACACATTGGGAGGTGAGGGTGGAGGTAGTACGACACTTCTGCTGTCATGAGTCCTTTTGACTTTCTGTTCCGTTTTATGCAGCACCTTCCTTTTTTTGTGTCTCCTTGGGAGGGTGGGAGTGGTGGGGTCAGCAGGCCATTCTCAATGTGGACCCAACCTCGTGGTGGCGGTGGACAGCCATGTAGGATCTTCAGGTGGCCTAGTGGTGGTGGCGGTGGACAACCATGTAGGATCTTCAGGTGGCCTAGTGGTGGCAGTGGACAGCCATGCAGGATCCTCAGGCGGCCTAGTGCTGGTGGCGGAGGTCAGCAGTGCAGGAGCAGGACTCGGAATGGTGGTGGTGGTGGAGTGGCTGTCAGCAGCAACCGGCTTGGTGGTGGCCGTACAGTGGTATGCAGCAGAACTCGTTATTGAGGTTAAGTGTGTAATTTGAGGCACAGGTGGAAATACCACCTGTGGCTGGTGGAGGTACCGAGTCAGCTCATAGCCTGAACGTAAGCAGCATTGCAGGCATGCATCACATTGAGCTAGAGTTCAGGCGTAAGGTGTTCCGGCATGCCCTGCTCTATCTTATTAAAAAATGGTGTGTTGGTCTCTGGAGGTCAGCATCCAGATGGATAAGGCGTTGGTTGACATCCTGGAAAAGTGTGTTAATATGGGTCAGACTACTTTCCAGTCTATCTCCCAGCGCCTTCAAGACATTCTGGAAGACCGAGCTCAAGTGAATAAACTCGGGCATGAGTGACCTGTCCAAGGCCTTCTGCCGCTGGCGGAAAGAGCCCCAAAAAAAGAGGCAGAGGACTGGGACAGGGGAACACTTGAAGGAACAGCTGCCTGTTCTCCAGCCTGTGACACCATACACTTGCTGCTTTGCTGGTGGATGGCTGGGACTGGTCCATGGCTGTTTGATGAGGGACCGCTTCAGAGGACGATCCAGGTTCGAGGGTGCTGCTCCAGGTTCTGTGAAAAGAAAAGTAAAACATTACTCCAATTGTAAAAGCGCCAACTCCTGTGGAATAGAAACATTTAGATTAGGGAATCCAACACAATGGAATACAACACAAAAATACTTACATTCTCTTGGCAAGGACAGGCCTCAGGAAATCCAGCACCCTGTGGTATTTGTATTTCTCGATCCTTGCTGCAGCACCACTGCTAACTTTGATCTCCTGTCTCAGGTCCTTGCTGAAGCAATCCATCATGGAAAGCCAATGGGTTTTGACTTTGTTCACTGTGAATAGGGAAAGAAAAATAATTGTTAAACAATGCACTTTAAGTCGGGATCACACAACCATGTGTGAAGCGAGAAACTCGCAGGAGTTGTGTGATCCCGTCCTTCAGGTTCACTGCCGTATCAGACCACATTGTAATACTTACAAAAAGCCTTTTTGACTCATGATGTGGCATTGTCCCAGTCATCCATCAGCGCTTGGGCCACCTCATTCCCCAGCCGCCGAATCACCACAGCGCCCGAGTGCTGCTGCTCCGGGGTGTCTCACAATGAAACTCGCTCCTGCACCGAGGTGATGAGGAGGTTGTTGTCTATGAAATCCTCCTCCCATTGTGGAACCTAGAAATGAAACAGAGACATTAATGTTTGATAGTTAAAACACTTAAAACAAAAACAGTCAAAAAGAAAAAAAACAGTCAAAAGTACCCAAACCCAAAAAAGAATAAATAAAAATAGTCAAGAATATTACACGCCGTCTTGCCACTGGAACTTGGGCCTGAGCCTGCTGCTCCTGCTCATCTGCACTGGAATGGTGCTGTAAAAAAGAAAAAAAATATTTTGCCACATGTGTAATAGTGACAGTGAATACTTACCAATCAGTAACAAATGTACTCACTTCAGTCTCCTGTCCACTCTGTAAGGTCTGATCTTCACTGGAGGACATGATGAGGAATGCTGCAAGAGAGACAGAAATTATTACAGACTGCAGGGAGAAAAACAGACAGGCAGACATATAGCTTGCATACTTACAGTATAGTCAGAGTCTTTCAATGCTTCCAAAAAAGATGCTGCAATCCTAGTAGAGTCTTGAGAATAATGGATTTCCACTGCCCACACCTTCTTTTATAAGCTTTGTTTGGGGGAAGGTTTAAAACAAGTTCCTAGACATGTTTACTCATAAGAACGCATGCGTATGAAAACGCTATCGTTCACATGTCCTTGCGCACACATGCGTTCCCATAGACTGTAATGTATTTATTTGACGAACTCCTTCCGAAAGTGTCCGCATACGTATGGCGGCAGAAATCTGCCCCCACAAAAATTCCAACATTGTGCGCTAGCATTCATTTGATATGAATTCTGTTTTACTACACAGATGTCCAATTACACATGATCTAGGATATGCAATACGCACAATGAAGTACAACAAAAAAGGAACAGAGCAAAGAGGCTGTTATGGAAATTTGGTTTGGATAAATCTATCCCTGTGTGTGCTGCGGCCGATTCCAATAAGACTGAGTATTTTGAGCGTTCATCAGAAATGGACTGTACAGCATTGTGACAGAAAAACATTCCATCAATACTGATGATTTATTGTACATACATGGATTTATAATTGCATATAGAAAGGAGGTGGTTAGTTAATTACCATATTGTCTAGCTACTCTGTTATTGGTTATCTAAATATATATGGAATATTGTGATCAATGCACATATGAATGCTGATGAAGCAACTAAAATGTAGCTTTCACATTTATCCTGCTATTCAGCAGGATTCTTAGACACTAGTTCAAGACATCTGGCCTAAGTTCCGGTTTTTGAGTGTCTGGAAAGTACCGAGGAACCATCTGGCCTAGCTCATGTGGTCAAGTTGAGCAATTGATTATAAACTAGCTGAGTATATAGATATGTTATTATTATTATTATTATTATTTATTACTATAGCGCCATTTATTCCATGGCGCTTTACATGTGAGCAGGGGAATACATAATAAAAACGCTTGAAGAGAGGAAGCCTCGCCACGTCCGGAATGGCTTGTTATGCTAAATAAAGGACATCAAGTTATTTGAAGAATTCGGGTGAGTGTTGCATTTTTTTTCCTCTCTTCAAGCGTTTGGATCATAGACTGTGTATGCAAAGCACCGCCCTAGCTTCTGTGGAAACGAAGTCCATCTAGCTTTTTGTGGATCACACGTGCAGTTGGTTTGATCAGTGACAGCTTGTTCAGTGCCGGTCATTTTTGCATTTTTTCTTTTGGATGTGGATTTGTCAGTATACATAATAAAATCAGGTAAATTAATCTTGAACAATACAAGTCACAACTGGTACTGGAGGAGAGAGGACCCTGCCCACGAGGGCTCACAATCTACAAGGGATGGGTGAGGATACAGTAGGTGAGGATAGAGCTGGTCGTGCAGTGGTTTGGTCGATCAGATATATTTGCTTTTATATGAGTATAGTGTATATGATTATAAAGGAGTATACATGCAAGTGAGATCTACATGATATATATATATATATATATATATATACTTCCATCACAATCCCCCCTTAGATGTCACTTGCCCTAATCCTAGCCTTCTGTCCAGGCAATGCAGAATGGGTGCGGTGGTGCGGTGGAGAAGAACTGTTTGAGAGTGGAAGGCCTCTTCAGCCTCGGAGGACTAGTTCTTTGGATCAGCTCCCTTTCGGGTCATAGCACAGATGGGAGCAGTCAGAGTGGAGAAGTGATTAATAAATTGCCGATAATAATTAGCAAAGCCAAGGAATCTTTGGATTGCTTTGACGCCAACGGGCAGCAGCCATTTTAGGATGGAAGAGACTTTCTCTGGATCCATCCTGAGTCCAGTATCTAAGACAATGTAACCCAAGAAGGGAAGAGAGGACTGTTCAAAAATGCATTTTTCATACTTGGTATAGAGTCGATTCTCCCTAAGATGCTGAAGAACTTGCCGAACAGCTCTTCTGTGGGAGGCCAAATCCGGGGGAAATACCAGAATATTGTACAGGTACACCACAATGCAGGAATAAAGCAAGTCCCAGAAGATATCATTGATGAACTCTTGGAAAATGGCTGGTGCATTACAGAGACCTAAGGGCATCACGCGGTACTCATAATGTCCATCCCTGGTGTTGAAAGCCGTCTTCCATTCGTCTCCCCAGCGAATGTGGATCAGATTGTATGCACCCCTCAGATCTAATTTGGTGAAGATCCTGGCAGCACCTCTTAAGCGGTCAAACAGCTCAGGAATTAATGGGATAGGGTATCTATTCTTCATTGTGATCTGGTTGAGGCCCTGATTTTCTATACAGGGTCAGAGTGATCCGTCCTTGTTAACAAAAAAAAAACCAGCATCAGCAGGAGAGGAGGACTTCTGAATGAACCCCCGGGCCAAATTCTCCCGAATATAGTCTGACATGCCTTTAGCCTTGGCTGGGTAAATTCAACCTCTAGCAGATGTAGATCCAGGAATTAAGTCAATAGGAAAGTCATATGGCCTGTGGGGCAGCAAAGACTCTTCTTCGTTCTTGTCAAAATCATCCGCAAAGGACCAATATGAAGACAACAAACCGGGCAGCGATGCTGGAGAAAATAAGACCTTAGCCGGACGTACTGGAACCAGACTTCTCATGACAGCAATTTCCCCAGCAGAGCACCTCTCCAGTTGTCCAGTCCAACACAGGTTTGCGTTGTCGTAGCCGTGGTAAACCTAAGAGAAAGGAGTGAGTCTTGTGAGGAAGAACATAGAAAACTATCTAATCTGTGTGAAGCATCTCAATACGGACCACAAGTGGCTCAGTAACCAGATGAACTGCCTCACGAAGAGTTCTTATCAATAAAAGTTATGTCCAGAGGGTTTTAAAGTGGACAGACTGGAATTTGGAAGTGATCCACTACTGTCTGGAGGACAAAGTTTCCCGCTGCCCCAGAATCCACATACGCTATCTAAACAAACTGGGATTCACTGATTGTCAGGGCCACAGTAAGAGTCAGGGGTTGAGAGGAGTCTTTTCCATTTAGGAAGGTCTCTCCTACAGATCCTAGATGCTGAAATTTTCCAGTCTTACCGGACAGGCGCGGATGAAGTGACCTGTGTCACCACAATACAGTCACTGGCCTTCAGCACTGCGATCCTTCTGTTGCTGACTGGCAAGAGCAAAGTGGTCGATCTGCATGGGTTCTGATGAGGTCTCGACATGGGATTGTGGAGGAACAAGAGGTCTCTGAAAGGACGGAGCCAGACGCCATGATCTTCATTTTTGAAAAAAAAAGATTTTTTATTTTCACAGCTCTGCGTTATAAACTTCTGTGAAGCACTTGGGATCAAAAAGTGCTCACCACACTTCTAGATAAGTTCCTTGGGGGTCTAGTTTCCATAATGGGTTCACTTGTGGGGGTGCGCTCAATGTTTAGGCACACAGGGGCTCTCCAAACGTGACATTGTGTCCGCTAACGATTGGAGCTTATTTTCCATTCAAAAGGTCAAATGGTGCTCCTTCCCTTCCGAGCCTTGCCGTGTGCTCAAACAGTGGTTTACCCCCACATGCGAGGTATCGGTGTACTCAGGAGAAATTGCCTAACAAATTTTAGGGTCCACTTAATGCTGTTGCCAATGTGAAAATGAAAAAATTGAGGCTAAAAGAAAATTTTTGTGAAAAATAAAGTACTTTTTCATTTTTACAGATCAATTTGTGATGCACCTGGGGATTCAAAGTGCTCACTATCCACCTAGATAAGTTCCTTTGGGGGTCAAGTTTGAAAAATGGGGTCACTTGTGGAAGAGCTCCAATGTTTAGGCACAAAGGGACTTTCTGAACACGACATGGTGTCTGCTAGCAATTGGAGATCATTTTCCATTCAAAAAATCAAATGGCGCTCCTTCCCTTTTGAGCCTTGCCATGTGCCCAAATAGTGTTTTACCCCCACATATGAGGCATCGGTGTACTCAGTAGAAATTGCCCAATAATCTTCAGGATCCATTTTATCAAATTGACCATGTGAAAATGAAAAATTGAGGCTAAAAGAAAATTTTTGTGATAAAAAAGTACTTTTTCATTTTTACGGATCAATTTGTGAAGCACCTGGGGGTTCGAAGTGCTCACTATGCATTTAGATAAGTTCCCTGGGGGGTCTAGATTCCAAAATGGGGTCACTTGTGGGGGTGCTCCCAATGTTTAGGCACACAGAGGCTCTCCAAATGCGACATGGTGTCTGCTAACGATTGGAGCTAATTATTCATTCAAAAAGTCAAATGGCGCTCCTTCCCTTCCGAGCCCCGCCATGTGCCCTAACAGTGGTTCCCCCCATATATGGGGTTTCAGCGTACTCAGGATAAATAGGACAACAACTTTTGGGGTCCACTTTCTTCTCTTACCCTTGGGAAAATAAAAAAATTGTTGCTAAAAATCATTTTTGTGACTAAAAAGTTAAATGTTCATTTCTTTCTTCCATGTTGCTTCTGCCGCTGGGAAACACCTGAAGGGTTAATAAACTTCTTGAATGCGGTTTTGAGCACCTTTCGTGGTGCAATTTTTAGAATGGTGTCACTTTTAGGTATTTTTAGCCATATAGACCCCTAAAAAAATGGTTTTGTAAATTTTGTTGTAAAAATGAGAAATCGCTGGTCAGCTTTCAACCCTTAAAAGTAGACATGTTTTAAATGTTATTTATTAACTATTTAGTGTCACATAACTCTCTGGTTTAACAGAATAAAAATTAAAAATTTGAAAATTTCTCCAAATTTCCAATTTTTTCACAACAAACCCAATAATTATCGACCTAAATTTACCTCTAATATGAAGCCCAATATGTTACGAAAAACAGTTTCAGAATTGCTAGGATCCGTTGAAGCGTTCCTGAGTTATTACCTCATAAAGGGACACTGGTCAGAATTGCAAAAAATGGCCAGGTCATTAAGGTTAAAATGGGATGGGTCATGAAGGGGTTAATGTTGATCCTGATTTTTGACTATTAGGCCTGAGTCACACTACAGCGAGATACGGCCGAGTCTCGCAGGTTAAAAACAAGCTCTGGCACCGGCACTCCGGAGCGGAGCATGCGGCTCCATGTATTGATGTGCAGCCGCATGCCCCGCTCTGGAGTGCCGGTGCCAGAGCTTGGTTTTAACCAGTGAGATCTGGCCGTATCTCGCTGTGTGTGATCCCGGCCTTAGACAGGGAAGAATATATTAAGGATTTAGGCTCTGTTTCAGTAAAAGGAAAGGGATAAATTCACGGCATGCAATGCTATCAATACTATTTTCTCCTATCAGAATGCTGGAATCTGAGATTCCTCTTT
Organism: Ranitomeya imitator; assembly: GCF_032444005.1. Taxonomy (NCBI): domain Eukaryota; kingdom Metazoa; phylum Chordata; class Amphibia; order Anura; family Dendrobatidae; genus Ranitomeya; species Ranitomeya imitator. The sequence goes on along the minus strand of NC_091285.1, from coordinate 478,322,195 downwards.
ATAACTCAGTGGGGTTGATTAGATGCTGGTGGAATTTGTAGTACAAATAATCTGCATTGCTTTCCAGGAACTCATACCTTGTTACCAGTGTGAACGTGCTATACTTGGCTATACAGTCATGGACAAGTTTGTTGGCACCCTTGAAATTGTTCCAGAAAATAAAGTATTTCTTCCAGAAAATTACTGCAATTGCACATTTTGTTATACAAGTTTCTTGTGTGTGTATTGGAACAAAAAACACTCAAAAAAATCTCATACATAAGAAATGGAGCAGAGACACATGTCGAACTTGGAAAAATGTCATCCTATTATGTAGAGATTTTAAAATAGTATGATTTCAACACTATATAACATTTGGACAGTATTTGGGGGTGTTATATGGCAGTGTTATTTTAACACTGTGACAATATGGTTAAAATTAGAAGAAAGGATATCTAAAGTATACTGTAATAGAGCAAAATGCTTTTTAATTATATATAAAATTTTCATTTCTATAATATTTATATTTTAAATAAATCAGCGTTACATCTACAGTATATAAATTTAATTTAAATACTTTAGTAGCAAATATTTGAAAATTTATAGAATATGTTACACCTTTAATATTTTCAATGGACGTGTCATGTTGATCTACTGTCATTTTTCTTTATGAAGTTTTCCCAGTTGCATGCTTTATGACCTTTTAACCATGTGCTAAAGAAGCAGTCATTATTAGAAAAGATTTTTTTCCGTGCGGCTAGAGTCCCATCCATCACATCTGCATTCTATCAACTGGTCTTCCACTTTACATATTGCATCATTGCCCTTTGCAACAAAGGAAATACATCTTTTATCTAATTGACCCAATCTGAACCTCCCATTATCCCTTTCATTATTTGCTAATGGATATGTAACAAATGTGATGATTTTTTTATACTATATAAAAACTAAGGATAGGGTTGCACATTGACTTTTTGTAAGTAGATTTTCACCTTTTAACTATTAAGTGATAGCTGCAGTCCACCAAAGTTCAATAAAATCCAAAAATCAATGTGTTCATTTGGACAGGAGCTGAGCTTAAAAGTAAGAACTCCTGTTAATATTTTTTAAATTTTCTAAACTTGTGTAAGTGTTAAGGTAGTGTAGTGTCAGTGTGTTAACCCCTTTCCCACCTGAGATGTATCCATGTGACCTGAGCCTTATTGACCTGGGATGTATGGATACATTCCAGCGATTTTGCGCCCACAAAGGCTGTGCGCGCGCTATCGCCTCCGGGTGTAAAATCATGATCAGCAAGTTTGTCACTGCAGCACTGACAGTTTGCATTGCATAGGGATGCTCCTGCATCTTTATGCTATACAAGCGACCAGCCTGCAAAAAATGAAAGTCCCATAGTGGAAAGGATAAAAAAGTTTTAAAAAAGTTTTGTAAAAATTTTAAAATTATTTAAAAAAATGAAAAAAAATAATAAAAAGATTAAAATTACTGTACCCATAAATAAATATTTTTATGAAAAAAAAAAACAATAAAGGTACACATATTTGGTATCGCCGCTCCTGACAACTGTCTCACTAGTTAACCCCTTTAGTGAACACCATAAAAAAATAAAAAACAGGGTGAAAAACAATGCTTTATCATCATACAGCTGGACACACAGTAGAATAAAACACGATAAAAAAATACGAATATAAATAAACATGGTACCACTGAAAATATCATCTTGTCCAGAAAAAACAAACTATCATATAGTGCCATCAGGGGAAAAAAAAAAAAAGTTAAAGCTCTCAGAATAAAGCAATGCAAAAATAATTATATTTTCTATAAAATAGTTTTTATTGTGTAAAAGAACCAAAAAGTAGATAAACTATATAAATGGGGTATCGCTGTAAATAGAAAGCGATCAAAAAATGTGTCCCTGAAAATTGTATCAATGAAAACGTCAAATCGTCCCGCAAAAAAGGAACTGTCACATGAGTCTGTTAGGTGGAAATATGGAAAAATTATAGCAATCTAAATTTGGTGATGTAAAAACTAGTTTTTGCAATAAAAAGCATCTTTTAGTGTGTGACACCAGCCAAACATAAAAACCCAATATAAATCTGTATCGCTGTAATCGCACCCACCAGAAGAATAAAGTCATCTAATCACTTATACCCCACGCAGAACGGCGTAAAAAATAAATAAATAAATTCTTCACCTGCTGTTTTGTTCAAATTTGCTTCCCAAAGATCGCAGTAAGGCTCGGTGCACATTTATCCTGCGCTGTGCAATGAACGCTTACATCGGTGGTTTACATGTAAATCATGGGAATACATGATTCAGACCGTACCCCAGTTGGAAGATTCCCTATAATGAGGCAGATGACGGCACTGTGGATGCCATAGGACAAGTATTCTGGTGGTGTCTGTCTTTTTAGAATTGCATAAAAGTGCAGTCAGCACTTCTGAAAAGAAGGACAATGCTCAACAGATTTTAATTAGCAGGATACTGCAAAGAAAGGGGTCTAGCCCATTTTTGCTCTCACTGAAGAGCAGGAGGAAGGTGAGTTTCAGTGCTCCTTTCATTTCGTGTGGGTGCTGTGTGGCGGCTATTGTTGCTGTGGTTTTGTCCTGGTGGGGTGGCACGGTCTGGAGTCATGGGGACTCAGTCCTGCAGCATAGGTACTGTGGGGCACCAGGCCGTCTGCTCTCCCGGTGCATTGCCGCCGTGGTGGTGGTAGGCACGCGGCTCCGCTCCGTTGGGACTATGGGGACTTCTTTCTCTTGGTGTTGGTGCTGTGTGGTGGCCATAGTTGCTGTGGTTTTGTCCTGGTGGGGTGGCATGGTCTGGAGTCATGGGGACTCAGTCCTGCAGCATAGGCACTGTGGGGCACCAGGCCGTCTGCTCTCCCGGTGCATTGCCGCCATGGTGGTGGTAGGCGTGCGGCTCCGCTCCGTTGGGACTATGGGGACTCCTTTCTCTTGGTGATTGTGCTGTGTGGCGGCCATTGTTGCTGTGGTTTTGTGCTGGTTGGGTGGCACGGTCTGGGGACCCCGGGTTGTCTGCCCTGCTGGTGCATTGCCGCTGTGGTGGTGGTCTGCGCACGGCTACGCTCCATTAGGGCAGTAGGACCCACTGCGAGGTTTGCAGTGACGTGGCAGTGGGCTTCATACACTCTGATCAGAATGTTAAACTAGGAACCTCATGTTCAGTTATATACATTTTTAAATTTTTGCCTAGCGACTGCAGATCAACTTATGATTTTTGGAGGTGTGGTTCATGCTTTTTTTGGTGCGAAGAATAAAGGCGCCTAATCACTTATACCCCATGAGGAACGGCGTAAAAATAAATAAATAAAATTCTTCACCTGCTGTTTTGTTCACTTTGCCTCCCAAAGATCGCAGTAAGGCTCGGTGCACTTTTATTCTGTGCTGTGCAATGAACGCTTACATCGGTTGTTTACATGTAAATCATGGGAATGCGTGATTTAGACCATACCCGATTTGGAAGATTCCCTATAATGAGCCAGATGGCGGCACTGTGGATGCAATAGGACCTGTGATCTTGCGGTGTCTGTCTTTTTAGAATTGCATAAAAGTGCAGTTGGCCACAGTTTTCTGCACTTCTGAAAAGAAGGACAATGCTCAACAGAGGTCAGACATAGTCCAGAGTGACTCTACTGCTTTATTATAGTGAATGGATCCCTCGGGGGTTTCATCTGAATCATGTCACTCAGAGATTTAGATGGAAGCCCCAAAGTAAGTGCTCAGTGTACAACACTGGATTAATGTGATCCCAAACTTTGTATAAAATGATTCCAAAAAAAGCTTCAACTCAATCCACATAAAAAGCAAACCCCCACTCGGGTCTGCCACCTGGTAACGGAAATATAGGGGACTTTCATGTTACTGGTTGTACAAAGGCTCTGGCAAAGTGAAATGGCTCTTCACCCCTGAAAAAAAATGCAGCAAATTCTGCGCTCCCTAATCCAAATGACCTCCTACTTTCTGCGCCCCACAGTGTACCTAAATCACATATAGCATCCACATGTTTGGCATTTCTGAAGCAATGAGAGCCCGCCTAACTTAAGGGTGCATGTCTCCAGAGGCATGAGCTGGGCATAACGCACTGGTGACTACAACGTACTGGTCACTACAGCATACTGGTCACTACATGGCAGTTTGCAATTATCACTTGGCAACATTCATTGCTGCATGTTTCTGGAAAACACTCATGGAATCAAAATTGTCATTCCACCTGTAGATAAAGAAAAAGGTCGGGGAAGAAACCTCCAGCATTGAAATCAAGAAGGAAATTTATCTTTTTCGTAAAAAAAACATGAAAAAACTTTTAGATGGTATGTGGTATCATGGCATATATACCATGATTAAGGCTTTTAGCTGAAACATGTTGGTTGTTTATCCCAGTTTGTGGTGACCAGCTTCCATGTCTTTTTTAATGTACTACTGTACTGAATAAAAGTTTTTTTCATTTTTTTTACAAAAAAGATAATTTTCCTTCTTGATTTCATTGCTGGAGGTTTCTTCCACCACCTTTTTCTATTTTGCCGATGTCCAGGACTGAGACAGCTCCGGGCAATGTTACTTCATCCGGCAAGGTGCTGCAACAGATGGTAAGCTGATGTTTTTCCCCATTATTCTTCCTCTAATGTTTTACCTGTAGATAAATTCCAAAAGGAGTATAATTTAGGAAATGGGATCACTTGAGGGGGAATTCTGCTCTTTTATCAATTAGTAGCTCTGTATATGGAGTTCGCAAACTATTCTAGGAAAATCTGTGCTCCATGAAGCAAATAACACTCCGTCCCTCCTAAGTCTCTCTGTATGGCAGTACTGTAAAGCCACATATAAGGTATTACTACATTCAGTAGAAATTGTGGCACAAATTATGTTGCTATTTTACCCACTTTTTGAGTGAAAATGTTAAATCTTGGGCTACAACAAAATTTTGGTGGTAAAAATGTAGCTTGTTTTTTTTCTCTGCCCAATGGTATAAAATTCTGTGACACACCCATGGTGTCAATATGATCACTGCACCTTTAGGCCAGTCTCACACGTCCAGATAATTCCGGTATCGGAGAAATCGGTACCGGAGTTATCTGTGTCAGTGTGCTCACATATGCCATCCGTGTGTCATCCGTGTGCTGTCCATGTGTCATCCATGTGCTGTCCGTGTGTCTGTGTTTATCATCCGTGTGCTGTCCGTGTGCGAACGTATCACACACAAAGGTTTAGAGATCCATATGAGGAGTTAAGGCATTAATTAAAGGCTTTGAAGTTGCAAAGGTGTGATCCATTAGTGTTGATGTTTTAAAACAGTTCCTAAAAAGTTTTGGACAATGACATATCATCTTAGGGGTGTGTTAGGACTCCTTAGCTGTCACAAATATGTCTACTGACAATGAGGTGTTGTTGTGGTTGGCATGGCTTGTATCACGTCGTTTTGGGGTTTGCAACCATATGGTTAATGGGGAACCACAGCTGCAAAAGAGGCTATGGGCTTACCCTCTACTGTTGCTACGTGGGGCATATGGTCATTTTTCAAAATTGTATAGTGAACTTCGCAGATACCCGGTGAAGTTTGTGGCTTTCTGTCATCTTTCCATTCCCGGCTTTGAAAACCTACTTCATGTTTTGCGGCCTTACCTTCTCAGACAAGACACCTGCATGCGACTCCGTATTTCTCTGGAGGAGCGTTTTCTCGTCGTAATCTTGAGGTTAGATTTTTTGCACAAAAATGATATTGTGACCAATAACATGCAAACAATAACATGCAAACCATCGTAGTGGGTTAAGTGTTTCAATCTCTAGTGAGTAATGTTCCATTTCACTAAGTTATACAGTGACCATAATCATAACTGCAAAACATGTCTTAATTAACCAGTGACATAGAAATCAAGCCAAACACACAGTTTGGATATGTATTCTTACTAGCAAACAAATAGTAGGGCCCACAACCAAACTCATAACATGGACACTTTGTGAAATGTTAATTCCAAGTGACATCTGTGTGGTGCATTAATGGGTGTGGGTTATATTTGAGCAAACATTCTTTTTCTGTTTATCTGTGCTGTATTACCTTCACTGTGTTAACCTTTTTTTATTTTGCAGCATAATCAACAATTCATGGCGATTGTTTTACATCCAAACTATGGTTTTTTTAACAGATTCATGGCTACTGGCCACTCATATTCTTCACTTCATTTTGAGTTCCTCCTTGGCACGTCAACCATATCGGGGATTGTGTGCTCAACCTGTGATGTGATTTGGGACAAGCTAAAGAGCCACCTCATGCCTCAGCCTAACACACAAGACTGTCTGCGGATTGCCCAGGGTTTCATGGAAGCCTCTGAGTTCCCAAACTGCATTGGTGCCCTGGATGGTAAACACATTCGTGTCAAGAAGCCGCCAAACTCTGGTTCTCGTTATTTTAATTACAAAAATATTTTTCCATTGTACTCCTGGCTGTAGCTGACAGCAACTACTGTTTTGTCGTTGCTGACATTGGGGCATATGGGAGTGCCTCTGATGCTCGCATCTTTAGAGCTTCCAGATTAGCTCGGCGATTTGCTGACACTAATTTAAATCTGCCACAATCATGTGTGCTTCCTGGTGCGTCAGGCCCACCTGCACCATTTATCATGGTTGCTGATGAGGGTTTGGCGCTCTCAAGGCATGTTCTGAGACCCTTTCCACTTCAGGTTTGGACAACCGGAGAAGAATTTTTAGTTGAGTCGATTGGTTAAGTGTGCTTTTGGAATCTTGACTTCAAGATGGCGTATTTTTGAAACACAAATCCAAATGCATCCCCAAAATGTCCAGGCAGTTATAAAGGCTACCGTTCTTTTGCATAATTTCTGCCTACAACAAGAACCATCCTTGGATAATGTTGATGATGGGAGAGTGGTTAATGTGGCATTACCAGAGGATAGAGAGCATGCTCCCCGAGTAGCTCACTCTGCCTTTATAGTGAGGAATATTTTTGCAGATTTTTTTCTAACACCAGAGGGTAGTGTGCAATGGCAAATGGAGGAGCACAACTAATGCCTCTATAATATAGTAATGCCGGGTGCAAGTGCCCTAGAAAACAGTGCCCACATTTTGCCCCCTAGAAAGTAATAATGCCCTGTGTGCCCCTTTGACAGTCACAGTAACCTGTGATCCCCTTTAACAATAAGTGTCCACTATACATTTAATAATGTCACGAGTCTCCCTCTGTACAGCTCCTCTATACACAGCATGATGCTCTCAGCTTACCTGTACACAGCATGATGCTCTCAGCTCCCTATACACAGCATGATGCTCTCATATACACAGTATAATGCCCCCTAAATGTAATGCACACCCACACAGTATACTGATCCCTTAGTAGCCCCCAAACTGTTTGATGGCTCCAGCACTGTAAGATGACCCCCTCATTGTAATTCCCTCACTGTATGATGGCCTCCTAGATAGCCTCCATATAGTATAATGCACCAGATAGTCCCCAATATAGTGTAATGCACTCCCCATAGGACTCCATATATTATAATGCACTCCCCATAGGCCTACTCTGTATTGTATAATGCACCCCCATAGGCAGACTCTATAGCATAAGGTAGCTCCCATAGGCAGACTCTATAGCATAAGGAAGCCACCATAGGCAGACTGTAGTATAAGGCAGCACCCCATAGGCAGACTCTGTAGTATAAGGCAGCACCCCCTTCTCCAGGCAGACTCTGTAGTATAAGGCAGCACCCCATCACACAGGCAGACTCTGTAGTATAAGGCAGCCCTTTCCCCACAGGCAGACTAGGTAGTATAAGGCAGCCCCCCACAGACAGACTCTGTGGTATAAGGCAGCACCCCCACCCCCCAGGCAGACTCTGTAGCAGAAGGCAGCACCCCCCTTCCCCAGTCAGACTCTGTAGTATAAGGCAGCACCCCAACCACCCCAGGCATACTCTGTAGTATAAGGCAGCACCCTCCCTTCCCCAGGCAGACTCTGTAGTCTAAGGCAGTTGGTAGTATAAGTTGGAGGAAATCCAGCCCTTGTTCAATTTTAGAAGAGTCATCCTGTCTGAATTTTCCATTATGATTGCACTGTCCAAACTAAAAACCCGCTTAGACAACACATTGACGGCAGGGCATGGCAGAACTTTCCTAAGGTGTACAAGGAGACATCAGGCCAAGTGTCCAGCTTGAACAACCAATAGTAAAAGGGCACTGAAGATTCAGGAAGGACTTTGGTATGGTCACTTAATTAGTCCTTCACCATCTTGGTCAAATTCTCCCTCCTTGACATAGTTACACCCAGAGATAGCTCTTGCTGGTGTAACGGTTTCATGAAAATGGCCCAGTTGGTGGACATCCCCCCCTGAGTTGCACCTGGTGTACATGTACCTCCCATGTAGGTCTTGTGGGTCAAAAGAGCTGGTGCCTCTGTCAGCAGCACTGTCTGAGGTTAATCTTTTCAGCAAGTCTTCCACAACGGCCCTCTGGCATGCGTGCACTGAAAAGGGCACATATACCTCTAACATGAGAGTAAGAAATTTCTCCATGTACCCTGGGTTAATAAAGGTACACAGCCAGTATTTCAAGGTGGACAAAATATATTTCACACCAGCTTCTGGGGAAAGGCATCTGGACATGAACTGTGCCATGTGTGGTAGACTGCAAAGAGTAAAACATTCAATTTTTTTATATTGCCTTTATGACACATGCCAGCAGCAGACTGCGTATCTCAGCAGGCTTTGAATCAGTCGCACAACTGCTAGATAAAGATACGCTATTTATTAAACCAATAGAAAATTACTATTTCTTTTATATTGTCTTTTTTTGCACACGCCAACAGCAGAATAAGAAAAATTATTGTCACTAGTAAAATTGTGATGTTCGCATATCTCTGCAGGCTTTGTGCCAGTTGCACAACTGCTAGATAAAGATATGCTATCTAATTTATCAGCATTTTTTTTATTTTTTTATATATCACCTTTATGACACATGCCAACAGCAGACTCAGGGAAATTACTGGTAAATAGTGACGTTTGCGTAGCTCAGCATGGTTTGCACTAGTCACACAACTGCTAGATAAATATTAGCTATATCTGTAATATGCGAGGAATATTATTTAGCAATTCGCTTTTAAAAAAGATGATTACTTTATGCTGGCACTGACAAATATTATTTAGCTGTAAAAAAATAATGTATATGCTGGAACGCAGGAATATTATGTAGATCCAAAAAAGGTGAATTTGTTGGTACTAAGTAATATTAATAGGATTTACAGTGGGTATGGAAAGTATTCAGACCCCTTTAAACGTTTCACTCTTTGTTTCATTTCAGCCATTTGGTAAATTTAAAAAAGTTCATTTTTTCTCATTAATGTATACTCTGCACCCCATATTGACTGAAAAAAAACAGAAATGTGGTAATTTTTGCAAACTTAATAAAAACGAAAAACTGAAATATCACATGTTCATAAGTATTCAGACCCTATGCTCAATATTGAGTAAAAGCACCCTTTTGAGCTAGTATAGCCATGAGTCTTCTTGGGAATGATGCAATAAGTTTTTCACACCTGCATTTGGAAATCCTCTGCCACTCTTCCTTGCAGATCTTCTCCAGTTCTGTCAGGTTGGATGGTGGACGTTGGTGGACAGTCATTTAAAAGTCTCTCCAGAGATGCTCAACTGGGTTTAGGTCAGGGTTCTGGCTGGGCCAATCAAGAATGGTCACTGAGTTGTTCTGTAGCCACTCCTTTGTTATTTTAGCTGTGTGCTTAGGGTCATTGTCTTGCTGGAAGGTGAACCTTTGGCCAAGTCTGAGGTTCAGAGCAATTTATTCAACAATTTCTCCTCAGTACATAGATACCCATATGTGGAGGAAAAGCACTGTTTGGGGGTACAGCAGGGCTTGGTAGGGATGGAGCACTGTTTTACTTTTTGAACGCAAAATTGTGCTTTCCAGGTCATCCCCCGGTTCCCTTACTCACATTTCCTTCCTTTGAAGTCAGACTCTTTAAGCCCTTCTCCTTGTGAATGGCGGTTGTTTATCACCCTCCGGGCTCCTCCCGCCAGTTTCTAGACCACTTTGCCACCTGGCTTACTCACTTTCTATCCTGTGACATCCCAGCCCTCATCATGGGAGACTTTAACATCCCCATCAATGATCCCCTCTCCCAATCTGCCTTTCATCTTCCTTCTCTAACTTCTTCATTCGGTCTCTCACAATTTTCTAATTCTCCTACACATGAGGACGGGAATAATCTGGACCTGGTTTTCTCCTGTCCCGGCTCGCTGCATAACTTTACTAACTCCCCTCTCCTGCTCTCGGACCACAACCTTCTTTCCCTCTCTGTCAAGAATTGTCTCCTCACCCGGGACACCCCCACTTACCACACATATCGGAATACACGTACAATTAATATCCAGGAGCTTGTGGACAATCTCCACACACCTCTAGCCCCCATATCCTCCCTCTCCTGTCCAGACTTAGCATTGTCACACTTCAAAAATACTCTGAAGAATGCCCTCGATGAAGCAGCACCTTCTACACGCAGAAAGACCCGACACAGACAACGGCAGCCCTGGCACACTATGCAAACACGCTTTCTTCAGCGTTGCTCTAGGTGTGCAGAGCAGTAGTGGAGAAAATCTCTTTTAGCAGAAGACGTCATCCACTATAAGTTCATGCTCAAAACCTATAACTCTGCCCTTTATCTGGCCAAACAATCCTACTTCCCCACCCTCATCACCTCATTATCCAACAACCCAAAACAACTTTTTGAAACCTTAAACTCCCTCCTGAAACCTAAAGTACAGTCCCCCATCACCAACCTCAGCGGTGAAGATCTGGCCACTTATTTCTTAGAAAAAATCAACCACATCCATCAGAATATCTCAGCTCAATCTCCTCAGTGCCTGGATCCCCTTCCCTGCCGCACCTCAAGCTCACTAGACATCTTTGAGCCTGTTTCAGAAGAAGAAGAAGTTTCCAAACTCCTCGCTTCTGCTTGGCCTACAACCTGCAACAGTGACCCCATTCCTTCACAACTCCTGCAGTCTCTCTCACCAGTGGTCACCACTCACCTGACTAAAATATTTAACCTCTCTCTTTCTTCAGGTATCTTTCCCTCCTCATTTAAACAAGCCATCTTAACCCCTTTACTTAAAAAGCCATCCCTGGACCAGAACTGCACTGCTAACTACAGACCTGTCTCTAACCTTTCCTTCATCTCTAAACTCCTGGAACGCTTGGTCCACTCCCGTCTAATCTGCTATCTCTCGGATAACTCTCTTCTTGACCCCTTACAATCTGGTTTCTGCTCTTTACACTCCACTGAAACTGCCCTCACTAAAGTCTCTAATGATCTAATAACCGCTAAATCCAAAGGTCTTTGCTCTCTGCTGATTCTCCTGGATCTCTCTGCCACTCTCAGCTCTCTGATTCTGTGGATCACCAGCTCCTCCTCACTATGCTCCGCTCTATAGGCCTCAAGGACACAGCCCTCTCCTGGTTCTCCTCCTACCTCTCTGACTGCTCATTCACTGTATCTTTTGCCCACTCCTCTTCCTCTCCTCGTCCCCTTACTATCGGGGTTCCGCAAGGCTCAGTCCTAGGCCCCCTCCTCTTCTCTCTTTGCACGGCCCCTATTGGACAAACAATCAGCAGATTTGGGTTCCTGTATCATCTCTATGCTGATGACACCCAATTATACACTTCTTCCCCCAACATCACCCCTACCCTAATTCAAAATATCAAGGATTGTCTGTCTGCTGTCTCTAACATCATGTCCTCCCTCTACCTGAAACTAAATCTCTCCAAAACGGAACTTCTTGTGTTTCTCCCTTCTACTAACCTCACTCTACGCAACATCGAATTTACCCTGGAGGGTTCAACCATAACTCCCAAGCAGCATGCCCGCTGTCTTGGGGTCATATTCAACTTTCCTTTGCTCCCTATATCCGATCACTCACTTGCTCTTGTCACCTGCATCTTAAAACATCTCCAGAATCTGACATTTTCTCACCGTTGAAACTGCTAAGACTCTTACTGTCGCTCTCATTCATTCCCGTCTGGACTACTGCAACTCTCTTCTGATCGGTCTCCCTCTTACCAAACTTTCTCCTCTCCAATCCATCTTGAATGCTGCAGCCAGAGTCATATTTCTGTCCGCTTCACCGATGCCTCCATTTTGTGCCAGTCATTACACTGGCTATCCATTCGCTACAGGGTCCAGTATAAACACATCTCTCTCACCCACAAAGCTCTCCATAGTTCTGCACCGCCTTATATCTCCTCTCTCATCTCTGTCTATCACCATACATGTGCTCTCTGTTCTACAAATGGCCTAAGACTAACATCCCCTGTAATCCGAACCTCACACCTCCGTCTCCAAGACTTCTCTTGTGCTGCGCCAGCTCTCTGGAATGCACTTCCCCAGACAATCAGACTGATACCTAGCTCCGACCTATTCAAGCGCGCTTTGAAAACCCATATCTTCAAACAAGCCTACCATATCATCTACTCAGTAAACTAACTTTGCCCTGTTCCCTCCTTCCAAATATTACTCTGAATCTGCACCCTACTATTCATCTGTCTCCACACCCTCCATACACATGATAACTGCACTTGATACTTGAATATTGCACTTAAACACACGGGCTGATGACCGTATCATGCAGCTTTGTATGAAAATCCCTATTTATTATAATTGCCAGACCTGAAATAACAATCACTTTTCACCTATTGTGTCCCCCCATTTCCTTGTAGATTGTAAGCTTGCGAGCAAGGACCTCACTCCTAATGTCACTGTATAAATTGTCTTAACTCATACCGAATTTATTGTTTGTACATTATTATTATTATTATTATTATTAATTGAGAGTGTGCCTGGTTTGGCGAGCCCCTGGTGTGCCTAAACAGTGGAAGCCCCTACAAGTGACCCTATTTTAGAAAATTGACCTCTCAATGAACTTATCTAGACAGGTGGTGAGCACCTTGAACCCCCCCAGGTGCTTCATAGAAAAATACAACAAAAGTAAAATGTCCTCTTTTTTCCACAAAAATGATCTTTTGGTCCCAAATATTTTATTTTCAGAAGGGTTACAAGAGCAAATGGACTCCAAAAGTTATTCTGAAATATCTCCTGAGCATGCCAATACCCCATATGTGGGGGAAAACTACTGTTTGGTTGAATGGCAGAGCTCAGAAGGGAATAAGCTGCCCTTTGACTTTTGGAAAGCAAAATATGGCTGGAATCAAGAGTTGACGCCGTGTCGCATTTGGAGACCCCCTGGTGTGCCTAAACAGTAGAAACTCCCACAAATTACCACATTTTGAAAACTAGACACCTTGAGGCAGAGCTGGCATCAGCACCTGGTGCACCTGGGATACAGCCAACTCACCGTTGAGGACACTGGCATGCTATGAGGACGCTGTGTCTATGCCGGTGCCCGCGAGAGGGCCCTTTACCACTTGACTGCGGCCCCACCACTTGCGATTCTTATACCTTCCATGTCTCCTGATTGTTACAGGTCAGAGGACACGATGACATCACGTCTGTGCACCCTCTGCCTGAACAGTCACAGTACAGAGAGCCGGAAGATGCCGACGATGAGAAGTCCGGAGAAGAGCAACAGACAGTGAGGAGAAGTATTTCACATTTTTTATGTTTGGAGCAATATATGGGGACCATCATATGGGGCCCATTATATATCAAACATTATATGGGGCCAATTATATATGGAGCATTATGTGAGGCTCATCATACACTGGAGAATTATATATGGGGATCATTATATATGGAACATTATATGCGGCCCATCATACACTGGATCATCATATATGGGGCCCTTTATATATGGAGCATTATGTAGCATTATTTGGGGCCCATTATACACTGGAGCATCATATATGGAGCCCATCATATTCTAGATCATATAGGGCCTATTATATGTGGAGCATCATATGGGGCCCATTATATATGGAGCATCTTATGGGTCCATTACATAAAGCATGGTATGGGGCCCATTCTATTTGGAGGGATATATGGGGACCATCATATACTGGAGCATTATGTGGGGCCCATTCAATGTGGAGAATTATATGAGGCCCATCATATACTGTATGGAACATTATATAGGGTCCATTATGTATGGAGCATTATATGGGGCCCATCATATACTGTATGCAGCAATTTATGGGGCTCATTATTCTGTATGAAGCACTTTGTGGTATCTATTATACTGTATTGAGGACTATAGGACTATACTGTCTGGTTTCTGAGCTATTGTAGAATTTAAAATAGACATCACTCATGCAATGTAAGGAGTAAGTGAAATCTTTAGCATTGTACTATACCTTTATTTCTCTGCCGTATCTGTGCGTCATGAATCATGGTATGTGTTAAAGTGGCCCCCACCAAAACCTGGAGCCAGCCTTGCATTGAGGAACTTATCTAGATGTGTGATGAGCACCTTGAACCCCCAGGTGCTTCATAGAATATTATAACGTAGATCCGTGAAAATAAAAAAAAATTTAACAAAAATTATTTTTTAGCCCCAAATTTTTTATTTTTACAAGGGTAACAGAAAAATGTGGACCCCAAAATTGTTGTTCAATTTCTTCTGAGTGCGCCGATACCCCATATGTGGAGGAACCACTGATTGGGTGCATGATAGGGCTCAGAAGAGAAGGGCACCATTTGACTTTTTGAACGCAAAATTGGCTGGAATCGAGAGCAGACACCATGTCATGTTTGGAGAGCCTCTAATGCATGTAAATAGTAGAACCCCCCACAAGTGACACCATTTATAACGTACAGCCATGAAAATAAAAAATCTAATTATTCCACAAAAACAATATTTTAGCACCAATTTTTTTATTTTCACAAGGGTAAGAGGAGAAAATGGACCTCAAAAACTATTTTGAAATTTCTCCTGAGTATGCCAATATTCCATGTCGGGGGGAAACCATTGTTTGGGCACACAGCAGGGCTTGGAAAGGAAGGAGCACCATTTGACTTTTTAAACACAAAATTGGCTGAAAAGAAGAGCGAACACCTGGTGTACCTAAACAGTGAAAAACCCCAAAAGTTACCCCATTTTGAAAACTAGACACCTTGAGGCAGGAGAGGCGTCAGCACCCGGACAAGTGCCAGGGTTATGAGCAGGCAGGGGGCTAATTTACCCATTTTGGAAAGTAGACCCCACAAGGAACTTATCTAGATGTGTGGAGAGCACCTTGAGCCCCAAAGTGCTTCACAGAAAATTATAATGTTGAGTAGAGAAAATAAAAAAATCACATTTAAAATTTTTTTTCAATTTTCAGCCCAATTTTTTTTTATTTTCACAAGGGCAACCGGAGAAAATGGACCCCAAAATCTGTTGTGCAATTTCTCTTGTGTACACTTATACTCCAAATGTGAAGGAAAACTACTGTTTGGGTACACAGTAGGGCTTTGAAAGGGTTGAGCGCCATTTGACTTTTTGAATGCAAAATTTGCTTGAGCAGATTCCATGTCTCATTTGAAGAGCCCCTCATGTGCCTAAAAAGTGAAAATCAATGTGCAAATTGCAGGGCTCAGAAGAGGAGTGATGTTTTGGACTGCAGACTGTGATGGAATGGTCCTAGCGTTTTGACGCGTTTGGAGAGCCCCTGATGTGCCTAAACAGTGAAAATCCCCCACAAGTGACCCCTTTTCTAAAACTAGACCCCTCCCCGTGAGTTTTTATTGGTACAATTTTCTAGAAAATAACATTTTTTCAAGAAGAAAAGTTGAAATGGTTCCAGTTTCATTAAAAACAGTCATTTTTTGACAAGTAATTGCACATTACAGGGAAAGAACAATGCGTTTCGAACGCCAGAGTGTGTTCTAAACATGTTCCTTTTTCCCTGCAATATGGAATCTATTTTTATTACTTATCATTAAAGGATTGTTTTTAATTAAGTTGGAACCATTTTTACTTTTCTACTTGGATATTTATGTGCAGTCAACACGCAAGTTCCCTGCTGTTGCAAGCCATAGTGAGCTGGTTTCTCCCTTTTTTGCCATGTATTCTTACAAAATGTTTTTTGATTGCTTTCTATTTTGACTTTTGGGTGGCAGAATGAAGAAAAAACAGCAATTCAGGATTTTTTTTATGCCGTTCAATGTGTGATAACATTTTTTTTTAATGTTTTTGTCACACTGCAGTAAAGAGGATTAATGCAGAGTAACGCAAACTCCGCTAGATGGCAACAGAGTGGAGAGTGAGCCGAATATCCTTCTATGAAGCAGACCCACAGTAATACAATGGGGCTGCCACTAGGTGGCAGCGGAGTAGTCAGAGAGCTGAGTCAATACCAGAACATAATGCAATATCAAAGGGAAAACAAAGGAGCAGAGTCAGACGGAAGCAAAAGGTCAGTGCCGGTCAGTAGCAGAGACACCAAAAGGGGGAGACAGAATCTGGTCAGAGCCAAGCTAAAGTCAGCACTGAGGAATCCAAACATACAGGGTTTGAAGGAGCACAGATGGTAGGTGGAAGGTCAACAGCCATGGGTCGGGTCAGATAAACGCAGCAGAACAGATCAGGAACTCACCAAAGCCAGGTAGCATGCCGGAGGCAAGCAATATAACAGGCACTGCACACAGGTAGCAGTACCAAGATATAGCAGCCTGGACATGGGAACGTGGCAGGGAAAATTAACCCCTGACATGATCAGACCGGGAAAGGAAAGACAAAACCAAAACACGGCCTGGATCATGACCGTTTTGGCGCTATTACAAAATAAAAACTATTTTATAGATAAAAGAATTGATTTTGCATAGCTTTATTCTGAGAGCTATTACCTTTTTATTTCTCCACTAACAGAGTTGAATAGCAGTTCTTTTTTGCATGTCAAAATTTTTATTTAGATCTTACTTTTTCATTGCATTTTATTCAATGATGAGGCAATGGCAAATATGTGTTTTTTTATATAATTCTATTTATTGGTATATTTTTTTTTATTTTGAGATTTGTTAAAACAAATATTTTTACAATTTTTTTATCCTTTGTTTTATTTTTTACTTGGTCCAGCTATGGGACTTTAACTTCTAATACACTTATCGCTGATATAATGCATTGCAATGCATTATAGCCTTCAGTCTTACACTGACAGAAGCCTTTTAGACCAAACTACTGCCATGGTCTAAACAGGCTACTATAGCTGGCAGACCCAGACTACCTCGGGTTGCCATATCAATGATCATCAGCTCGCGATGAAGTTGCAGGGGTGCCAATCTGAAGGGAGAGGAAGACCTCCTGCATCTCCCAGCATTTTAAATGCTGCAATCACTATTGATCATGGCATTTAGGTGGTTAAGCCTTCTGACTCTGATCGCCATGGCTCGCCTTCATGTTCTTAGATGTATCCATATGTCCAGGTCACCTGGTACTTATCGACCTTGGATGTCAGGATAAGTCCAGGCACTTTTGTGCAGACAGGGGCTGTGAGTGCACAATCAATGCTGGGTGTCAGCTGATTCAGACAGCTGACACCTGGAACTCAGTGTCAGGAATGGTGCACGGACCGCTCCTGGCACTTTAACCCCCTAGAGTAGACAGTGGGAAGAAATGCCTTCTGCCCTGGGATTGGCGCCCCCATGATGTCATCGTGAGGGCCTGATCATTTTCATGCTGACCACTACCATGACAACATTTGGGTC
This sequence comes from Ranitomeya imitator, assembly GCF_032444005.1. Lineage (NCBI taxonomy): Eukaryota > Metazoa > Chordata > Amphibia > Anura > Dendrobatidae > Ranitomeya > Ranitomeya imitator. The sequence continues at coordinate 478,304,543 of NC_091285.1, read as the reverse complement.
ACAAGGCACTAGCAAGATAGTATTTCATATCCTGTGCATGATCTAACTAACCCGTGACTGCAGGGTTGACAGGTCATAAAGCATTTGCAAAGCTCCTGCAATATGACGCTTCTTCCCTTTTGAACTGAGCACTGTGCCTCAAAAGTATTTTTTGACAAAATATAGGGAACCAGGGTTCTCAGAAAAAATTGTGCAACAAATGTTGGGGTCCATCTTCTCCTGCTTTCCTTGTGAAAAAGAAACATATAGGGGCTGAAACAACATTTTTGGGTGAAAAATATTTTTTTCTTCATTTCCACAGATCAACGTTGCAAAATTCTGTGAAGCTCATTTGGGCTCAAGGTGCTCACAAGTCACAACACATCTAGATAGATTTCTTGAGGGGTCTAGTTTCCAAAATTGGGTCACTTGTGGGAGTTTTCTACTGTTTAGACACATCAGGGACTCTCCAAACTTGACATGACACCTGCAAACCATTCCATCAAAATCTGCATTCCAAAACATCACTCTTTCCTGCAGTGCTCCCGAACAGTAGTTTTTCACCACATATGGGGTATCTGCTTACTCAGGAGAAATTGATCAACAAAATTTGGGGTCCATTTTCTCCTGTTACCTTGAGAAAATAAAAAAATTGGGACTAAAAGCAAATTTTTAAGAGAAAACTGATTTTTTTTTTCATTTTCCTTGCTCAATGTTATAAGCATCTGAGAAGCACCACACATCTAGATAAGTTCCATGAGGGACCTAGTTTCCACTTCTGGGGTGTTTCCACTGTTTAGGCACATCACTGGCACTCCAAACGTAACATGGCATCCGCTAATTATTCCAGAAAATTTTGCATTCAAAAAGTCAAATCCTACTCCCTCCCGAGCCGTTGTTTTCTCCCACATATGAGGTATCGCATCCTCAGGAGAAATTGCATTACAGAATTTATGGATCCACTTTTTCCTGTTACCCTTGTGAAAAAAAAATGGTTCTAAAGTAAAATTTTTGCGACCAAAAAAGCTGAATGTTCATTTTTTCCTTCCACAATCCAAAAATTCATGTAAAGCACCTGAATAGTTAATAAAGTTCTTGAATGTGGTTTTGAGCACCTTCTGGGTGCAGTTTTTAGAATGATGTAACTTTTGGCTGTTTTCTGTCATATAGACCCCACAAACTCACTTCAAATGTGAGGTGGTCCCTAAAAAAAATGGGTATGTAAATTTTGTTGAAAACATGAGAAATCGCTGGTCAATTTTTAACCTTTATAACTTCATAACATAAAAAATACGTTTCAAAAACTGTGCTGATGCAAAGTAGTATAACAACTAAAAGTTAAAAAATTTAAAAATGTTCCAAATTTTTGCCAAATTTCCATTTTTTTAAATAAATTAATGCAAGCCATATTGAAGAAATTTTCCAACTATTATGATGCACAATATGCCACGAAAAAAAAACCGTCTCAGAATTAGTGGGATCCGTTGAAGCATTCCAGTGCTATTACCATGTAAAATTTGGCCTGGTCATAAAGGTATAAACAATCTTGGGGGTGTGAAGGATTTAAGTTAAGCTCCCGGTGGTGATCATGCCAGCACTGCTGCGGTGTCCACATGGTCTCAAAAGCGTAAATTTACATAATCTTGTGGGAACTCCTTCCTGACCATGGCTTAAACTTACATCAAATTTCATGAAGGGGTTAACTTTAAAATTGTGAACTATGCTTCTAGTCATATGTCTAGAAACATTCAATGCATTTTCTTGTACCATTCTTTTTCTTTTTCAGTTCAAGGTAATAGTCTCTTCTCCTTTTTGGACCACTCTCTTGACAGTCCAAGAATGAACTGGAGGCGATTGTATGAGGAATGGGCTTGGATTCCTCAGGGACATGACCAGAAGCTGGTGTCTGGCTATGTATATTCTAATGGAGTTACAACTGTGATTACTACCATATTAAATATATTAGATCTAAGGTAATACTTTTCTATAAAATTGTGTTACACCCCACATTGCAGTGGCATTGCTTTCCTCACGCGGAGAGTAATGACATGCTTGGAAGCGAGGAAAGATCTCTTTTGGCAGGTAATCACAAGCATGCAACATGTTCATACTCCAGGCCAGAAGGAGGAGCTCTGATCCAGCTTGTGGGTAGCTCCTATATATATATATATATATTCTGATCTGGAGAGAAAGAGTCAGTGTGTGGAGTTCACTTAATGAGTGCCAGACAGCAGACTGGAGCAGAGAGAGACAAAGAGAAGGGCCATGCAGCTACGAGAGGTGCTGCAGCTCCTGGAAGGAGAGAAGAGAAAGCAGAACAGATTGTAGAGAGCGTGTAGGGGAAGTGAAGTGCAGGAGAGTGAAGACCTGGGGGATAGCTGCGACTGAGTTATCTCCCTACTGAGTGCAGACATCGGTAGCTGGAAGACCAGGGTTTTGAAGGACTCCATGTCTCACAGCATAAACCGGCAGGACAGCTGGATTACAAGTCACCTGTCCGCCCTTACGCCTGAAGACACAGTGGCAGAGAAAGCCCGGGTCATGATAGAGATCCTGTAATAGACTCGAGCCACCTGTCATACGGGTTAGTGTCCTACCTGCAAGGAGGACCGAGTGAAACCATGAGGACCTTGTGAGAGGCTTAAGGCAGCAAGGGACTACACCCACTGCGCTAGAGGGAAAGCTTCTAACCCCACCTGGTAAGGGAGACTCCCAACTTGCTTCCAAGCAGGCTGGACCACACCTGCATGCGTGATCTGTTACCCTGGACTGTGACTGCCTGAATTCGACAGTAAAAAGGTAAAGAGACTACAAACCTGTGTCCTCCGTTTCTTGCTATACCACCCACCATCTTTATCTATACACTGGGAGCCCTGGGGACCCAGCTTCACCTGTGGGAAGCCATACCATCCCTGCTGCCACAATATCACCCCAGAGGACCCCTTTAAGCAGCATCAGTCACCCTTGACCGAGTACCACAGGTGACGTCACGAACACAAACTTTACTCAAACCCCTTTAAGGACCTTTCCCTTTCACTTTGATGCCCAGGGCCACGGACCTGGTCGCTGCCGCCGTGACACATGCCTTTACATACCGGACCTGGTACCGAGTACCATACGCCCCTGGCAGGCACTCCAATTGCAGCTAAGAAAGCATGACAAATTTTATTTTTATTTTGAATTCATACAAAATATGACAGAAAAATCAATCTCTGTGAACATTTATATGTCAGTGATGCCATATAGATTTTAGTGGGCCCTATTGATTTTAGTGGGCCATGTATTAAGGCTCTGTACTGCTTGGAGGTTTCATCATGTATACAAGGTATATATTTAAATGGAACTTGTCACCAGAAGTCATGCTGTGTTCCTGCAGATATGCAGTTAGTCTGCAAGTTAACAGCATTATTAAAGAGAATCTGTCACTACAAAATTGGCCTATAAATTAAAGGTACTGTCACATTAAACGACGCTGCAGCGATATAGACAACGATGCAAATTGCTGCAGCGTCGCTGTTTAGTCGTTGTGTGGTCGCTGGAGAGCTGTCACACAGACAGCTCTCTAGCGACCAACAATGCCTAAGTCCCCGGGTAACCAGGGTAAACATCGGGTTACTAAGCGCAGGGCCGCGCTTAGTAACCCGATGTTTACCCTGGTTACCATTGTAAATGTAAAAAAAAAAAAAAACACTACACACTTACATTCCGGTGTCTGTTGCGTCCCCCGGCGTCAGCTTCCCTGCACTGTGTAAGCGCCGGCCGTAAAGCAGAGCGGTGACGTCACTGCTGTGCTCTGCTTTACGGCCAGCCGGTGCTGACACAGTGCAGGGAAGCTGACACCGGGGGACGCGACAGACACCGGAATGTAAGTATGTAGTGTTTTTTTTTTTACATTTACAATGGTAACCAGGGTAAATATCGGTTTACTAAGCGCGGCCCTGTGCTTAGTAACCCAATGTTTACCCTGGTTACAAGTGAAGACATCGCTGGATCGGCGTCACATACGCCGATTCAGCGATGTCAGCGGGTGATCCAGCGACAAAATAAAGTTCTGGCCTTCTAGCTCCGACCAGCGATGTCACAGCAGGATCCTGATCGCTGCTGCGTGTCAAACACAACGATATCGCTATCCAGGACACTGCAACGTCACGGATCGCTATCGTTATCGTTCTAAAGTTGCTCAGTGTGAAGGTGCCTTAAGGCCACCGGCATCAGGGGCTTATCTACAGCATTCTGTAATGCTGTAGATAAGCCCCCAATGTCACCTGAAAGATAAGAAAAGCAGGTTATATTATACTCATCCAGGGTTGGTCCCTCTGCGGTCCGGTCCGATGGGCATCGCGGTCGGGGTCTGGCGCCTCCCATCTTCATACGATGACGTCCACTTTTTGTCTTCCTGCTCCTATGCAGGCGTACTTTGTCTGCCCTGTTGATTGCAGAGTAAAGTACTGCAGTGCGCAGGCGCTGGCGTCTCTGACCTTTCCCTGCACCTGCGCACTGCAGTACTTTTCTCTGCCCTCAACAGGGCAGACAAAGTACAGTTGCGCAGGAGCCGAGACAGGAGGAAAAGAAGACAATGAGATCATATGAAGATGGGAGGTGCCGGACCCGGACCGCGACGCCCATCAAATCCGAACCACACTGGGACCACCCCTAGGTGAGTATAATATAACCTGTTTTTCTTATCTTTCAGGTGACATCTGAGGCTAATCTACAGCATTACAGAATGCTGTAGATAAGCTCCTGATGCCGGTGGCCTTAGTTTATAGGCCAATTTTGGGGTGACAGATTCCCTTTAACCTACACGGCACCTGCACACAGCTGAATGCAGCGGGGAGAAGATGATTTTATTTTCCCTGCCAGCATTCGGTATTCAGTCATGGGGGTGGGGCGACGCCCATTTAGTCACCGCTCTGAGTATACAAAACAGCAGCTGTAATTGCACCCCAGGGGCGCAGTTACAATGGCCGCTCTATATACGGTACTCAGAGAGGTGACTGAATCGGCGCTGTCCCCAACCCCATGACTGAACTAAGAATGCTGACGGGGAGAATAAGATCATTTTCTCCCTGCTGCATTCGGCTGCGTGCAGGTGCTGGCCAGGTTAATAACGCTATTAGCCTGTAGATTAAAGGGAACTTGTCACCTAAAATTGACGGAATATGTAAATGCCTTTTTTCCGGTCCGATGGGCAGCGTTTCATTTTCATTTCTCCACCCCAGCCGTCCCTGTTGTCCGCAATATGTTTGAGGATTAGAGTACTTGAACTCCATAGTTTGTGCGTGCGCAATGCAATCTTCGCTTGTGCACATGCAGTATGCTTTGCCCAACTGCGGGCAAAGCCGAAAAGCATTACTGCACATGCGCCCACGGACTATGTCCCGGAAGTATTTTGCTTTGTTCTGGGACATAGTGCGCAGGCGCATGCGCAGTAATGCTTTTCGGCTTTGCCCGCAATTGGGCAAAGCATACTGCGCATGCGCGAGCAAAGATTGAATTGCGCCCCCGCGAACTATGGAGGACAAGTACTCTAATTCTCAAACATATTGCGGACAACAGGGACGGATGGGGTGGAGAAATGAAGACGAAATGCCACCCCTCGGACCGGTAAAAAGGCATTTACATATCACGCCAATTTGAGGTGACAGGTTTCCTTTTAACCTCATATCTGCAGATTAACAGCGTTGTTTCTGGTGAAAGTTTCCTTTTAACTAAGTGTTCAATTAAAACTTTCCAATATATAATACAGATGGAAGAATTGCTTTCTATGCGTGAATAAAAGCAAAGGTATAATAGCTATAATGACATCTTCCAGCATGTGTTCAAATTATACCTTTCAATCAAAACTTTCTTCTTAATATCACATATCAAATTTTCTAAATGTTAATGAAAAAAATATATATGGAAAGATTTTAAATTGAGCTGTACATTTTTTTTTAAAATCTATGTACTTTAACCCAGCCAATGGCTGTACAGGAAATCAATTTTCCTGGCAATATATGAATCAGACCATTCAGTGGAGTTCATGCAAGAAGTGCACACATTCCCACGTGGGTTAATAGTTAAATGGGAACCCAAAATCTGTAGAAGAGGATGTCTGAAGCTGACTCCACCAAGGGCAACAGGAGGAGCAGCACATACAGCACTTTAGACATGAAGGAAAACAGGAGCTGTTTAGAAAAAATTGCTCTGAGCAACAGCCTAGCAAAGGAAACCCTCTCTGAATTTTTCGGAACATGTCTGCTAGTAGTAAGTGTCAGCTGTTTTCCTGTTTCTTTATGTACTGTATAATTCTGCTGATGTGTGCATTTCTCTGAGTTTAAGGCTTTTTTTCTGCTTGCTATATAAAAAATAGTGCAATACTAGTTCTCTGGTCGAATATTGCAACTTATTATATGTATTTATAACTGTTTTTACAGCAGTAACTCCCCAGGACCTTATAAACCGGAACTTACTATACAGTGGTGATACTGCATAAATAAGAATAATGACGGATAGAATATATTTGTCATATCTGTAATTAACCTAGCTAATCATGTAATGTCATCTTATGGAAACACAACACAATTACGTCAGTATAGTTGGATGCTAGTACTGCATAAAGTTACTTTTGTTAAATCTGAGTAATATAAATATACATATAGAGAGACTTATTCAATACTTTGGAAAAGCTTTAGTCTAGTATAGAAAAAAATACTGCAAAGTAAGAATACTTTATAAAGTAACTCTGTTAATAGCTTAAAGGGAACCTGTCAGCAGGTTTTGCCACTATAAGATGCCACTACCTTTCAGGGCTTATCTACAGTATTCCATAATCCTGTAGATAAGCCCCCGGTCTGACCTGCAAGTGTCGAAAAATAAGTTATATTATACTCACCTGGGGGAGCAGTCCTGTGCGGTCCGGTCCAATGGGTGTCGCAGGTCTGGGTTTCGCTCTTTCCATCTTCTTGCGAAGCTGCCCTCCTGCTTCTTCATTGCTTCCCAGCATCGGCGCTCCTGCGCAGGCGCACTTCTCTGCACTGTGGAGGGCAAAGTATTGCAGTGCACAGGTGCTGGATCACTCTGACCTTTCCCGGCGCCTGCCCACTGCAGTAGTTTCCTTTGCCCTCAAAAGGGCAGAGAAGTGCGCCTGCGCAGGAGCGCCAATGCTGGGGCGTGATGAAGAAGCAGGAGGGCAGCGTCACAAGAAGATGGGAGGTGACACCGCACAGCACAGGACCGCCCTCCCGGGTGAGTAGAATATAAATTATTTTTCTTCACTTGCAGGTCGGACCGGTGGCTTATCTACAGCATTATAGAATTCTGTAGATAAGCCCTGAAAGGCGGTGGCCGCATCTTATAGTGGCAAGATCTGCTGACAGGTTCCATTTAATAGTTTATTTTTAATAAGTAACAAAATACAAAATAAGTGAACAAAAGGCAAAACTAAATCAAATCAATATTTGTTGTGACCGCCCTTTTGTCATTAGAAGTGCATTAAAGCATCAATTCTTCTAGGTACATGTGCACAGAGTGTTTGAAAGAAAGCTGCAGATAGGTTTTTCCAAACATCATTAAGGCTAGGGTCACATTGCGTTAGTGCAATCCGTTTAGCGCTAGCGCTAGCGGATTGCGCTAACGCAATGTTTTTAAAGGGTCGCGTTTCGGGGTCGCGTTAACGTCCCCGCTCTCGCAGATCCCCGATCTGCGAGAGCGGGGAACGGACCTCGGGCGCGCCGCGGACGCTGCAAGCAGCGTCCGAGGCGCGCTACAAAAGACCGGCGCGTCGCTAGCGCGTGCCGAAAATGACATGCGCTAGCAATGCGCTGGTACATTGCGGGCAATGGGAGCGCTAACGGACGCGTTGCATGGCGTTAATTTCGCCGTGCAACGCTGTCCGTTAGCGCTCTGACCAAAACGCAATGTGACCCCAGCCTAAGAACTAACCACAGATTTGTAGATGTACTGTCTCTGCATGTAGTTCCAGACAAACTAGATGAAGTTCAAATCAGGACTCTATCTGTTCTAGTGCTCCTTGTTAAAGATAGTTCTTAATGACATTGGTTGTATGTTTGGGGTCATTGTCCTGCTGAATAATAAATTTGGAGCCAATCAGAAACCTTCTTGATGGTATTGAGTGATAGATAAGTATCTGCCTGTATTTCTCATCATTGAGGACACAATTAGTCTTAACCAAATTCCCAACTTCATTGGCTGAAACACAGCCTCATTTTGGCACGGGACTTCCCCCATGCTTCCCTGCAATTACTCATTGTACTATTCTCCAAGCATTCGACATACAAACTGTCTTCTGTCACAGCCAAATATTCCATTGTCATCAGTCCAAAGCTTCTGCTGCCATGAAGCGATGAATGTGCCCTCCCCTTGCTTATAGATGCGCAGTAGCTCATATGGATGAGTTGCTACGCCTATGTAACTTTTTCATTCTGCAGATCATCCAGCCACACGTTGAACCCAGATTGTTCAAATATTGATGGCCTATCAATACAAAGGCCCCTTTATTCTGCTGATCAGCTGCCTTGCCGCCCATTGAATTCACATAGTTCAATCGCTGATGACCTATTTTACAGACAGACAAAAAAATAAAGTTTTCAAGTGTTTTGCAGTGTGTAAAATCGTTAAAGCAGATTTTTGTTTACATATGGGGAAAAATTTGGGATTGGGCTGCCCTTGAGTGCTGAAAATTAAGTATATAAATATTTGGAAATTCCTTGTTAGCAATGACGATATGAATACGAACTATTTAGTTGCTATATATTTAAAAAAAATTGAACTTTTAAATGTGTCCTCTATCCAAATATATTTGTATATAAGGGGACGTTACCTTAATGATTAACAAGTATGGATTTCTGCTCTGTCCTAGGAGGACCATTATTTGCCTTGAATCCTTGTTATCAACACTATGTATTTGTTGACTTGAACACTGCATATTTCTGCTGCAGACTTTTTTTTCAGTCATGTGAAAATTCTGTTTTGTAACTTCCTTTTTGTACAGTTTTATTTTGGCCAGATCAGCGTGTACATAAAGACATAACACAGCTCACGGGGTTGGATGCAGCAATCTGCATGTGACCGTAACCTATATAGATGTAAACCTCATAGTACAGCTTTTTATATTTGTTTGATGAAGAATTATGTGATTGAAAATATTTCAAATAAAAATATATAAATGTGTATAATTATAGGGACTTATGCAATGTTGACTCAAAAGAAATCCTTGCGCAGAAACATGTTGAAATGTGCCCTAAATACCCATCCTCATGAAGAAAATCAAACAAGTTGTGACAAAGTTCATTTACTCTTTTACTTCTCAGAGGTATGCAGAATGAAGCAGACCAATAACTTTAATCCATAAAACATAGGTCCTATCCCTGAACTTTTGGCAGTTTTGTCCTGGGTTTGTTGTTTACAGATTAGTAGCCACAGGTCACCCACCTTTGAATCATGGTGCACTGAACTCGGTGCAATACCAACAAGTTATGTTACAGTGCCTTGCAAGGTTTGGACCAATTGTCTATTATGAGTATTGCTTGAACTTGTCAAAGAGTTTCAAGGACCATGATTGTAAAGGTACAGTCACACTTAGCGACGCTGCAGCGATACCGACAACGATCCGGATCGCTGCAGCGTCGCTGTTTGGTCGCTGGAGAGCTGTCACACAGACCGCTCTCCAGCGACCAACAATGCCGGTAACCAGGGTAAACATCGGGTAACTAAGCGCAGGGCCGCGCTTAGTAACCCGATGTTTACCCTGGTTACCATCCTAAAAGTAAAAAAAAACAAACACTACATACTTACCTACAGCCGTCTGTCCTCCAGCGCTGTGCTCTGCACTCTTCCTGTACTGTCTGTGTGAGCACAGCGGCCGGAAAGCAGAGCGGTGACGTCACCGCTCTGCTTTCCGGCTGACCGACGCTCACAGCCAGTACAGGAGGAGAGCAGAGCACAGCGCTGGAGGACAGACGGCTGTAGGTAAGTATGTAGTGGTTGTTTTTTTTACTTTAACGATGGTAACCAGGGTAAACATCGGGTTACTAAGCGCGGCCCTGCGCTTAGTTACCCGATGTTTACCCTGGTTACCAGTGAAGACATCGCTGAATCGGTGTCACACACGCCGATTCAGCGATGTCTGCGGGGAGTCCAGCGACGAAATAAAGTTCTGGACTTTCTTCCCCGACCAGCGACAGCACAGCAGGGGCCTGATCGCTGCTGCCTGTCACACTGGACGATATCGCTAGCGAGGACGCTGCAACGTCACGGATCGCTAGCGATATCGTCTAGTGTGACGGTACCTTAATTCTGAAGTGGTGCTATACAGCAAATTGTGAGAGTACAAATGGAGTAATTGGTCATAACAGGGGTATTTTGATTTTATAAACTGTTTAGCTATCAGTGGGACATGCAATCAGTTTATGAACACTTGGGTTCAAAACGCTGACACTTCTACTAATCCTTGAATGAAGGGGCTTCAATGCCAGGCATGTACGCTGTCCACTTTTATCTCCTTCACGACCAGAGGTATTTTCATTTTTGAGTTTTTGTTTTTTGTTCCCCTTCTTTCCAGAGCCATAACTTTTTTATATTTCAAAATGGCCATGTGAGGGCTTCTTTTTTGCGGAACAAGTTGTACTTTTGAACGACAGCATTGGTTTTAACATATAACACGTCGTGTACTGGAAACCAGGAAAAAAGTTCCAAGTGCGGTGAAATTGCAAAAAAAAGTGCAATTCCAGACCACAATTGTTTTTTTTTTGTCATGTTCACTAAATGCTAAAACTAACTTGCCATTATGATTCTCCAGGTCACTACGAGTTCCAAACATGTCTAAGTTCTTTTTTATTTAAGTGGTGAAAAAAAATCCAAAGTTTGGGTAAAAAAAAAATGGCGCCATTTTCTGAGACCTGTAGCATCTCCTTTTGCGTAATCTCTGGCTGGGTAAGGGCTTATTTTTTGCTTGTCAAGCTACCATTTTTATTCATACCATTTTCATGTAGATACGATCTTTTCATCACCCATTACTGCATTTTTTTGCAATGAAGCGGTGACCAAAAAATGTAATTCTGACGTTTTGAATGTTTTCTTGTTACTCCGTTTAGCAATCGGATTAATTCTTTATTTATATTGATAGATTGGGTGATTCTGAACACAGCTATGCCAAATATGTGCATATTTGTTTGTTTATTTTGTTTTTTTTTGAATGGAGCAAAAGGGGGTGATTTGATCTTTTTATATTTATTTTTTAATATTTTTAAAAACATTTTTTTACTTTTGCATGCTTCAATAGCCTACATGGGAGACTAGAAACTGCAATACTTTGATCTCCTCTGCTACACACAGGCGATGATCAGATCGCCTGTGTGCAGCAGAAATCCTCACTTGCTATGAGCGCCGACCACTGTGGTTATAGGCCCCCATGCTATTAGATAGCTGTCAGTCAAAACAATTTTCCATCTCCCCAGTAGTGTACCACCAATAGCCAGAACATCAAGAGAACAAGAAAGGCAGAGTATTTTTTTTTTAGATCAATTGAGTAATACATTGTGAGACCCATTATACTATATGGAAGGGTATGTGCGGACCATTATACTATTTTGAAGGTTGAGTGGGGACCATTATACTATCTGGAGGATTTTGTGGTGGTCATTATACTATTTGGAGGGCTATGTGGAGGCCATTATACTTGCAGGATTATGTTAGGCCATTATACTGTTTAGAGAGCTATTTGGCAGGCCATTATTCTGTTTGCAGGTCTATATGGGGGCCATTTTTATGTTTGTAGTGATATGTGTGGGCCATTATACTGTTTAGAGGGCTATATGGGGCATGGTCATATTGATTGGAGGGCTATGTGGCGATCACTGTACTGTTTTGAGTGCTTGTGGGGTCCATTTTACTCCATGCAAACAATTATATAGTGTGGAGGTTTAATACTCCTTAATACTTTGCCAAGATGGAGAGGGCGGTACAGTAGGGTCATCATACTGTGCGTGCAGAGGGTAGTGTGGAGGAATTCACTGTGGTGGCATCATACTGTGCTTTGGGACTCTTATTGGGATTGACATGTATGGGGCTATAGGAAATAATTTCTTTCTGGGGAAATAATTTGGGAATTTATGTGCCCTTCTTTTCTTTTGGGACACCCTTTACAAGATTTTTTTTCCTGGTTGTAGGACCTCTTTTATGAGGTTCTATTATTTCTGTGTATGCCCCTGCATCTCACACATACACAAGAATATTAGGCTTGGCTGACTGTTTAAAGTGTATGGCATTTTTACTGCGTAACCAAGTGGTTAGAGGCTCTTTATTTCCTTAAATGGGTCAAGGCTGCTGCTGGGCAAAGAAAACAAGCGGATGCAGCATGAAATCGCTCTAAGGATTGGGGTCCAAGAGGACCTCACCAATAATAAAGTGTTGGTGTATCTTACTGACAGGCAGTCACTTTAAAAGATGGTAATATTCTTTTAATATAGAGAACCAGTCATCTGTTTCTTGGTACTAGTTTCCATTATTTCAATGGACAGTTGTTTGCAGAGTGATGTTACATTGCATAGTGATAAGGCTACATTCACATTTGCGTTGTGCGCCGCTGCGTCAGCGACGCAACGCACAACGCAAATAAAAACGCACCAAAACGCACGCAAAAACGCTGCGTTTTGCGACGCATGCATCGTTTTTTGCCGAAATTAGGACGCAAGAAAAATGCAACTTGTTGCATTTTCTTTGCCCGACGCTTGCAACAAAAAAAAAGCGTGCGTCGCACAATGCAGCACAACGCATGTCCATGCGTCCCCCATGTTAAATATAGGGGCGCATGACGCATGCGTCGCCGCTGCGTCGCCCGACGCAAACACGCAAAACGCTAATGTGAACGTAGCCTAATTTATTTTCCCTGACTGCACACCACTTCTTATCTATAAAAACTATTCTAATCTGATACAGTTCAGGTTTTCATTGTACGCTGAGTCCTATATAATCAGAATATGTATAAAGGTACCTTCACACTCAGCGACGCTGCAGCGATACTGACAACGATGTCAATCGCTGCAGCATCGCTGTTTGGTCGCTGGAGAGCTGTCACACAGACAGCTCTCCAGCGACCAACGATGCCGGTAACCAGGGTAAACATCGGGTTACTAAGCGCAGTTCCGTGTTTAGTAACCCGATGTTTGCCCTGGTTACCATCGTAAAAGTAAAAAAAACAAACATTACATACTTACCTTCCGCTGTCTGTCCCCGACGCTGTGCTTATCTGTACTGGCTGTGAGCACAGTGGCCGGAAAGCAGAGCGGAGATGTCACCGCTGTGCTTTCCGGCTGGCCAGCGCTCACAGCCAGTGCAGAGAAGCACAGCGCCGAGGACAGACAGCGGAAGGTAAGTATGTAGTGTTTGTTTTTTTTACTTTTACGATGGTAACCAGGGTAAACATCGGGTTACTAAGCGCGGCCCTGCGCTTAGTAACCCGATGTTTACCCTGGTTACCAATGAAGACATCGCTGAATCGGCGTCACACACACCGATTCAGCGATGTCTGCAGGGAGTCCAGCGACGAAATAAAGTGCTGGACTTTCTGCAGCGACCAACGACATCACAGCAGGATCCTGATCGCTGCTGCGTGTCAAACTGAACGATATCGCTAGCCAGGGCGCTGCAACGTCTTGGATCGCTAGCGATATCGTTCAGTGTGAAGGTACCTTTAGTCTTACTGCTTTTAAACAAGCAACTTTTCTAATAGCTAAATTGTCAGAGCAATCCTAGTTCGGCGTCCATTATACCTTGAGATGAGTAGATCAGGGGTCCCCAACTCCAGTCCTCAAGGCCCACCAACATGTCATGTTTTCAGGATTTCCTTAGTCTTGCCAGGTAATAATTGCATCACCTGTGCAATGCAAAGGAAATCCTGAAAACATGACCTGTTGGTGGGCCTTGAGGACTGGAGTTGGGGACCCCTGGAGTAGATCATTGAAAATTCTGCTGATGAGACGCACAATGATCAGTTGCTCTCTGATGGGAAGAGGCCACTAAACATTACCTTCTTGTAGGGGTAATGAGAATTTACACAGCAGCATCCATTGCACTGAATGTATTATGCACTAATGAGCCAGTTCAGAGGGAGACAGGAGTAGAAGACCCCTTAATTATTTCCAAACATTTTAATAACTCTCCAGGCAGCTCTCATGACAAAAACCTTATTTATTCAACAGCAGACTTTACTTAGGAATAGACAATAGTCTAGATCAATCCTACAGGTGGCCAAGCTATCTTGATAATGAGACCACATTAGGAAATCTCTATTTGCAAAATCTTATACAGGGATTTACTCATAACAACCATTTATCATCTATCCACAGATTATGGCCACAACAAGGAGGGGCTTGAATCATGTTGTGGTCGAGCATGTGCTTTCTCATTACAGTTGACATGTATGGGGCTATAGGAACTGTGCACTGCACTCGACTGTTAGCCCCATTGACTTTGAATTGAACGGCACCTCTCATGCTACACCACTCTAATTAGAGTTCTCCTCACTGCAGTTTTACAGTGAGAAAGAAAGGGAGGGTTTGAGATTCGTATTGAATTAATTTATCGTATTCCAGCAATGAATCATTTGTTTTCTATCCATGGGAAAAACCCACTTACCTAAGATTTTGCAAACAGACATTTCCTATTGCAGTCTAATTATCAGAATGACTTGGCAGCCTATTGTAAAATATCTTGATTGAAGGGGACCCTAATGTAAAGATTCCACAAGAATACAGACCGACATGTTCGTGGTAGAAAATTAATATTTAAAAACTTTTTGAGCTGACCACTTTTTATACAACATAAAAGGTAAACATTAGGGATAAGCGAGCACTAAAGTACTCAAATGCTTGTTACTCGTTTCAAGTAACGAGTATAATGGGAGTCAATTGTAAATCAGAGCATTTTTCTGGCAGACTGAGGAGGTCCGTGGGTCAATGAAAATGTTGAAATGGATGGAAAAAGTGATGAATGGAAGGAGAACAGCCTAGGGAAGAGACCCTAGAAGCATCTCTGACTAAGATCGCTGATGAGAACAATGGTGTCACACTTTTACTCTGCTTTAACCCCTTAATCTCACTGGACATATTATCCCGTCAAGGTGACCTGGGACTTAATTTCCAGTGACTGGATAGTATGTCCAGCGCGATAAGCTGCGCTTATGGGGGAGCGCAGCCAATCACGGCCGGGTGTCAGCTGACTATCGCAGCTGACATCCGGCACTATGTGCCAGGAGTGGTCACTGACCACCCCTGGCACATTAACCCCTGGCACACTGCGATCAAACATGATCACAGCATTTCGGGAGCATATGGAAGCATCGCGCAGGGAGGGGGATCCCTGCGGGCTTCAGTGAGACCCTTGGTACAAGGCGATGTGCTCACCTTGTACCGAGCATCTCCTCCCTGAGTGTGGTGGCGCCAGTCCTTTTATAACCTCTGATGAGGTAATACGGCCAGCCAATGACAGTAATGCCACTGCCAAGGTGGTTACAGCATTGCAGTGACAAACAGGCAATCCCCACATATTTGTTGGCTGTGTAAGGCGGGGATTCAAACATTTTATCTGAGCATATCCGAGCACCCATATACCCGAGTGATATCCGGGTATAACCGAGAACATGCGTTGATCACTTGTAAACAAATTTGGGATTTTTATAGTAGACATTGGTGCAAAATATTTTAGCTGTTGGGATCCCACCTTTATTGTTCTGTTCATATGTCATTCTTATTTTATAATGATATAAAGATTTATTTTGATTTGTAATTCTTCTGTTTTATTTAGACCTTCACGTGTTGCAGTGTTGCTACAACTGTTCTCAACTATGGATCGTCTGCAGGCACTTTGGGTACCACTATTGGCTGTTCATTGGCAGTCACTATGGCAGTTTACGCAACTGGGGGAGTGTCAGGTAACTAGATGCATTATTTTGACAATTTTTTACAAATGTAAAAAAACAAAACAAAACAAAAAAAAAATCCAAGAATGTATCTATTATTTCATGAGAAATTGTCAGGAGAAATTGTACAACAAATTTTGGGATCCATTTTTTCCTGTTACTCTTGTCAAAATGAAAAAAAAAATTGGATCTGGAGTAAATTTTTTGTGAAAAAGTTAAATGTTTTTTTTTTTAAATAAAATACCTGTGAAGCACCGAAAGGGTTAATAAACTTCTTGAATGTGGTTTTGAGCACCTTGAGGGGTGCAGTTTTTAGAATGGTGTCACTTTTGGGTATCTTCTATCATACTGACCCTTCAAAGTTACTTCAAATTTGATGGGGTTCCTAAAATATATGGTTTTGTAAATTTTGCTTGAAAAATGAAAAATCGCTGGTCAACTTTTGACCCTTATAACTTCCTAACAAAAAAAAAATTTGTTCCAAAATTGTGCTGATGTAAAGTACACATGTGAAACATGTTATTTATTAACTATTTTGTGTGACATATCGCCTTGATTTAAGGGCATGCAAATTTTAAAAATTGTAAAATGTTACAATTTTTTGTCAAATTTCCATTATTTTCACAAATAAATGCAAGTCATACCGATGAAATTTTACCGCTATAACGATTTACAATATGTCACGAAAAAACATCAGAATCACCGGGATCCGTAAAAGCGTTCCACAGTTATTACCTCATAATTTGACAGTGGTCAGAATTGTAAAAATTGACCCAGTCAAACCACCCTTGGGGGTAAAGGGGTTAATGGAAAGCCAAGATCAGAAAATGATCTATTCTATAAACCATATTTTCGTGTTACATGGCTATACTTCATTTTTATTTTCTTTTTATATTATTATTATCATTATTATTATTATTATTATTTATTGTTATAGCGCCATTTATTCCATGGTGCTTTACATGTGAGGAGGGGTATACATAATAAAAAACAAGTACAATAATCTTAAACAATACAAGTCATAACTGGTACAGGAGGAGAGAGGACCCTGCCCGCGAAGGCTCACAATCTACAAGGGATGGGTGAGAATACAGTAGGTGAGGATAGAGCTGGTCATGCAGCGGTTTGGTCGATCGGTGGTTACTGCAGGTTGTAGGCTTGTCGGAAGAGGTGGGTCTTCAGGTTCTTTTTGAAGGTTTCGATGGTAGGCGAGAGTCTGATGTGTTGTGGTAGAGTGTTCCAGAGTAGGGGGAATACGCGAGAGAAATCTTGTATACAATTGTGGGAAGAGGAGATATGAGGGGAGTAGAGAAGGAGATCTTGTGAGGATCGGAGGTTGCGTAATATTAAGAATAATGTTCACCAAACACGAAAATGATCGAGTGCTCGGTGCTCGAATCGACTCGTCATGGACATGGTCTACTCGAGCAGCGAGCATAATGGAATTGAATGGCAAACTTGTATAATTATCTGCTTGATTTAGTATCAAAGTGTGCCAAGCACACTCACCCATCATTAATTAAGATATCTATTTTTTTTAAATAGAAATCTTGCAATTTTCACACTTTTTAAACTCATACTTATTGTCTTTTCTAAAAAATATTTACAGCAAAGATATTTGACATATCAGAGGCAGGATTACAACAAAAGGAATTTAGAGTAAAAAACTGCCTCAGTGGCCAGTGTGACAATTACAAGGTTTCATTTTTTTATTTGTAATACAGATTATGATATATAAAAAACACATTGCCAAAAAACCCCACACAGTCTCCCCAAATATTATGATGGTCCCACAACTCCACTGTCACGGCGGTGACCTTCCCAGTGGCGTCTATCTAGCCTTCAGGGGAATGGCTAGCGTCTGCAGGAATTATAGGTTCTTCAGAGAGATCTTCTGCAGAGATCATCTTTGCCAGCCTTTTCCATGCTAGCAGAGTCTATATCAGGCAGCTCCACCTACCACTCCCTTCCCAAACTTGTTACCTTTCCTGTTAGTTCAGATAGAGTCCTGTTTGTGCATTGTCTGTTTCTTTCTCCTATTATTGACCCAGTTTGTCTACCTGTCCTGTCTGACCTCTCCTCTCCTGTTAGCCCCCCCGCGTGAACCCAGAAGAAATACAGCGGGGGTCTCATGGCCTCATAGACCCTATAGTTTTTAATATGAAAATATAGATTCAAAAAGCAGAAATAGCCAATCTTAGCCAGAAGCATTCTGTACTTGCTTCTCTATAATAAACAACCTATTACCGATTAGTGGACAAGTCCATATAGCTACAACAATATGAGTACTAAGTACCCACAGACCACTATATCACACTGTTATAAAATCAATAAAGTTTATTGAAAACAAGTTAAAAATAGTACATCCTACCATATGAAATTTGTCAAAGAGAATTAGTCAAAAAATTCCATGAGCAGCAGAAAAAATCGCATCCAGCCATGTCATGTCAAGCATTGAAATACAAAATCTATTACAATCACTAATCACACATGTAGATACAGAGTTCCTAACACATCCTTTAAGGATAAATACAACATCTATTGTTTCCGGATGATGAGAATTCAATGTGCAATGTGAAAATCAGCTAGTAAATGAATCATGCTTACCCATGGTTTGTGCTCTGCTGCCCCTGGGCGTTCCTGGGCAGCAGAGCACAAACCATGGGTAAGCATGATTCATTTACAGTGGGGCAAAAAAGTATTTAGTCAGTCAGCAATAGTGCAAGTTCCACCACTTAAAAAGATGAGAGGCGTCTGTAATTTACATCATAGGTAGACCTCAACTATGGGAGACAAACTGAGAAAAAAAATCCAGAAAATCACATTGTCTGTTTTTTTAACATTTTATTTGCATAAATATGGTGTAAAATAAGTATTTGGTCAGAAACAAAATTTCATCTCAATACTTTGTAATATATCCTTTGTTGGCAATGACAGAGGTCAAACGTTTTCTGTAAGTCTTCACAAGGTTGCCACACACTGTTGTTGGTATGTTGGCCCATTCCTCCATGCAGATCTCCTCTAGAGCAGTGATGTTTTTGGCTTTTCGCTTGGCAACACGGACTTTCAACTCCCTCCAAAGGTTTTCTATAGGGTTGAGATCTGGAGACTGGCTAGGCCACTCCAGGACCTTGAAATGCTTCTTACGAAGCCACTCCTTCGTTGCCCTGGCGGTGTGCTTTGGATCATTGTCATGTTGAAAGACCCAGCCACGTTTCATCTTCAATGCCCTTGCTGATGGAAGGAGGTTTGCACACAAAATCTCACGATACATGGCCCCATTCATTCTTTCATGTACCCGGATCAGTCGTCCTGGCCCCTTTGCAGAGAAACAGCCCCAAAGCATGATGTTTCCACCACCATGCTTTACAGTAGGTATGGTGTTTGATGGATGCAACTCAGTATTCTTTTTCCTCCAAACACGACAAGTTGTGTTTCTACCAAACAGTTCCAGTTTGGTTTCATCAGACCATAGGACATTCTCCCAAAACTCCTCTGGATCATCCAAATGCTCTCTAGCAAACTTCAGATGGGCCCGGACATGTACTGGCTTAAGCAGTGGGACACGTCTGGCACTGCAGGATCTGAGTCCATGGTGGCGTAGTGTGTTACTTATGGTAGGCCTTGTTACATTGGTCCCAGCTCTCTGCAGTTCATTCACTAGGTCCCCCCGCGTGGTTCTGGGATTTTTGCTCACCATTCTTGTGATCATTCTGACCCCACGGGGTGGGATTTTGCGTGGAGCCCCAGATCGAGGGAGATTATCAGTGGTCTTGTATGTCTTCCATTTTCTAATTATTGCTCCCACTGTTGAATTCTTCACTCCAAGCTGGTTGGCTATTGCAGATTCTGTCTTCCCAGCCTGGTGCAGGGCTACAATTTTGTTTCTGGTGTCCTTTGACAGCTCTTTGGTCTTCACCATAGTGGAGTTTGGAGTCAGACTGTTTGAGGGTGTGCACAGGTGTCTTTTTATACTGATAACAAGTTTAAACAGGTGCCATTACTACAGGTAATGAGTGGAGGAAAGAGGAGACTCTTAAAGAAGAAGTTACAGGTCTGTGAGAGCCAGAAATCTTGATTGTTTGTTTCTGACCAAATACTTATTTTCCACCATAATATGCAAAAAAAATGTTAAAAAAACAGACAATGTGATTTTCTGGATTTTTTTTTCTCAGTTTGTCTCCCATAGTTGAGGTCTACCTATGATGTAAATTACAGACGCCTCTCATCTTTTTAAGTGGTGGAACTTGCACTATTGCTGACTGACTAAATACTTTTTTGCCCCACTGTACTAGCTGATTTTCACATTGCACATTGAATTCTCATCATCCGGGAACAATAGATGTTGTATTTATCCTTAAAGGATGTGTTGGGAACTCTGTATCTACATGTGTGATTAGTGATTGTAATAGATTTTGTATTTCAATGCTTGACATGACATGGCTGGATGCGATTTTTTCTGCTGCTCATGGAATTTTTTGACTAATTCTCTTTGACAAATTTCATATGGTAGGATGTACTATTTTTAACTTGTTTTCAATAAACTTTATTGATTTTATAACAGTGTGATATAGTGGTCTGTGGGTACTTAGTACTCATATTGTTGTAGTTTTTAATATGACTATTTTTCTATGGGTCATTTAGAGGTCAGGTCAGTCAGATGAGGTGAGGAGAAACTGGTTTTATCCAGTTCCTTCTGGTCTGCCTGGCGACCAATTTTAACTGTTTTGATTGGTTATTGAATTGCTGGGCGCCCAGATATTTGTGTATGTTCTGCCTAGCGCCCAATTTTAACTGTTTTGATTGGTTATTGAAGTGCTGGGCGCCCAAATATTTGTGTATAAAAACCCTGGTTTCAGGGGATTTAGTCATTCTGCTGGTGAAGAAGAAAAGAAGAAGAAGCACCTGGGGATGGAGGATCTCCTGCAGCAACTCCTGACCAGAGCCGGCGCTGAGGGTGGAGCGGAATGGCTTCAGCGCTGCTTGGCTATAGAACCTTCCTCTGCGGCAGCTGAGGCGTTCCCTCCCCCTCCAGAAGTTTCCTTCCAGCCGGCGTGTCAAGCCTCTCCAGCCCCGCCGACATCTCCGGTTTCTGTGCGCCTCAGAAGACAGAGGATTCCCTATTCTCCTTCGGCGTCGCCTCCTGCTTCCGGCCGGTCAAGACAGGAAGTGAGGGGGAAGTCGCGACGCCAACTGTCACAGAAGTCTCGCAGCCCTGCGCGAGACCTCCGCAGCCAGCACCGGAACGGGGCCCCGTCCGCATCAGTTGTTCCAGACGGGAGGTCTGCACCTCACCGCGGCCGTAAAAGCGCTGCGGTGTCAGCGGCTCCCGCAGCAGCGTCTGTATCTACGTCGGTGATCCGCGATGCTATCCGGGACGCCCCAGCGTCGCAGTCAGAAGATGAAGAAGAGGAGTCGCCTTCTGCAGCAGCGGATCGCATGGGCTCGCCCAACATGGAGGGCTTGAGCTCCAGCTCCGGCAGAGATCCTAAGACTGGACAACATTCATCGAGGGGTGAGACTGTTATTTTACCTACGTCTGTCCCTCACTCACAGCTCACAAATCTCATTAGGAAAGTGTTGGTGGATACATTGAAGGAAGTTATTCCTTCTACTGCACGCACATCATGTACATATAGTGCTGCAGTCTCTGACACGTTACCCGCTAACATTATTCCTGTTAATACTTTTAAGGAAGCACTGACTTGTGAATTATCTCCTTTGGGATTCCACTTGAGCTCTGCTGTTAAAGAGCTTACTTGGAATAATCAATATGTAGATATTTTTTTCTTTATTACCCAAGAAGGATCAGCTTTTTAAACCTGATAAAAAGGAGGATAAAGCTGATTCTGATGAAATTAAACGCACTAGCTATAAATCTTTTAACAATTGGGTTCAGGCTTTTACCATTTTTGCCGCAGTGTTGGGTGAAAAATCTCCCCATCTCTGTAGCAAATTATTCCAACACTTAGATATTATACTGGGAGCTTATCGGAATTTTGGCGGGTTCGCTTGGCTGAACTATGATGAAGCTTTCAGGCACAAATTGTCGGTTCACCCCGAGCTACATTGGGGAGTGAAGGATATTGGTTTGTGGATTAATCTTATGCTTCCACAAAGAAATAGCAATATGAAACAGCCCCCCGCTAGCACTTTGAAGCGGGGTGTTTGTTTCGCTTATAATGATTCCTTTTGCAAATGGAACAATAATTGTAGATTCCGTCACAAATGCTCTTTCTGTGGAAACTCGCACCCAATGGTTAAATGCTTCAAGAAGCAAGCCGCTCAGCAGTCTTCTGTTAAAGAGCACATTACTAAAAGCGCAGACTCCAGTGAGCCTGGCAAACATGTCCCCTTGACTAAGCAAATTTCCAGATCGAGTGATCAGTGAATTGTTGTTTTCTGGGTTTTTAGAAGGATTTTTCGTACCTCAATTTAAAGGGGAGGGTTGTTTAGTCGTTCCTAATTTGCCGTCCTTAAAGGCCAATCAAGATGTTGCTAGGGATAAAATTATCAGTGAAATTCAACTTGGCCGAGTTTCTGGGCCTTTTGAATCACCTCCTTTTGTTAATTTTCGTATATCTCCTTTGGGCTTAGTACCTAAAAAAGATGAGGGCTCTTTTCGTTTGATTCATCACTTATCCCACCCACCAGGTTCTTCTTTGAATGATGAGGTGGATAAGTCCTTAGTTTCAGTAGCTTACTCTTCTTTTGATTCTGTATTAGAGATCCTTAAAAAATTCGGCTGCAATGCTTTGATGTCCAAATCGGACATTAAGTCTGCATTTAGACTCCTCCCCGTTCATCCGTCCGGTTTTAACTCTTTAGGTTTTTATTTTGATGACTGTTTCTTTTTCGATAAGTGCCTACCCATGGGTTTTTCTTTGTCCTGTTTTTATTTTGAAAGTTTTTCCTCTTTTCTTCATTGGGTTATAGAAGAGAATTGCAAGGAAGTGGGTATTCTCCACTATTTAGACGATTTTTTGTTTATTGGTCCTTTCGGCTCCCCCGCATGTGAAAATGCCCTTAACAAATTTATTCAGATGTGCGATTTCTTCGGGGTTCCGATTGCTCACGAAAAGACAGTTGGTCCTTCCAGAATAATTGAATTTTTGGGAATCACTTTGGATTCCCAAAAAATGGAGTCGCGTCTTCCTATTGAAAAAGTTTTGAAACTTCGCGTTGCTTTGTCTGAATTTTTGTCAAAAGAGAAGGTGACGCTTAAAGAGCTTCAGTCATTGCTTGGATTATTGAATTTTGCAGTTCGAGTTATCCCCATTGGTCGGGTTTTTTGCAGAAGTTTATATGATGCCACCAAAGGCGTATCTTCACCTCATTGTCATATCAGGATTCGTTCTGATCTCAAAGAGGATGCTAGATTATGGCTCTCCTTTCTGTCGGAATTTAATGGCAGATCTTTGTGGCAGTCATCCTTTGTAACAGCTGATTCTTTTCCGTTGGTTCTTTCTTTTGACAAACGGCTCGGCGGTAGCATTTTTTGTATTTCTCATTGGACCTCTTTCCAATGGCCTTCATGTTGGGTATCTGAGCGTTTGGTTTGCAATTCAGCTCTCCTTGAGATTTTTTCCATTTTTGCTGGAATTTACATTTGGGGGTCGCTAATGCAGAACTCTAGAATTTTATTTTTTTCCTCTAACCAAGGGGTAGTTTTTGCCATTAATACGTTGTCTTCAAAAAATACTGTTGTAGCTAAGATCTTGAGACAATTGGTGTTCGTATGTCTTAAATGTAATATATGGCTGAAGGCTACTCTAGGTCAGAGTAAATTTTTAGGCTTGACGGACTCTTTGCTTAATCGTCAGTGGTCACATTTTTTTCTGCAGGTTCCCAGGGCAGACCCAGAAGCAACCTTCTTATCTCCTGCAATATGGGACGTGATTACAATTTAATACCACATTTTATTAAAAATTCGTTATCTGTGAGATCATGGGCTGACTATTCAGCCGCATGGCGTAAATGGAATAATTTTTGCAATTTGAATTGTTATGACCCATTGGTTCCTAACTCATCAGCAGCATTGAAATTTGCTGCTGACATGGCTCAAATGGGTCTGTCTTATTCAGCTATAGCTAAATGCCTTGCTGGGGTTTCTTTTTTCCTCAAACTTTCTGGCAACATTCCATTAACAAGTTTCTTTGCAGTGAAACAGTTTTTGAAGGGCCTCAAAAAGTCCAATTTTATACCTGATGCTAGAAGGCCTATATCTTTGGCTCTTCTCAGGGATTTATGCTCTAGCCTCACTTACATTTGTGTAAATTCTAATGAGGCCCTTTTATTCAGCGCGATTTTTTTCTCTGTCCTTTTTTGGTGCGCTTCGCATTGGTGAGGTAGTTTCTGCTAAAAAGACTGAACCCTCAGGGCTCATGTTATTAGATGTTCAAATTCACGAAGCTTTTTTAACTCTTTTTATTAGAAAATCTAAGACGGATCAGTTAGGTAGAGGTGCTAGGTTGAAAATCCACTCTGCCTCTGATCCGTCCATTTGCCCTGTCAATTTGATGTCTAATTGGATTAAAACTAGACCTTTAATTGAGGGCCCATTATTTATTCATAGAGATCTATCACCGGTTACAGTATTTCAATTTAATTCTGTTTTAAAAAAATGTCTGAATTTTTTGAATCTGAAGCATCTTAAAATTACTTCCCATTCTTTTAGAATTGGAGCGGCCACTGAGGCCGCTAGGGCCGGAATTTCTGAGTCTGGAATAAAGGAGATGGGTAGATGGAATTCCAAGAGGTTCAAACTGTATATTAGACATGATCTCTATGATTACTAATTTTGGTTTTCTTTTAGGTCCGTTAGTAATCTGGATAGTGGGACATTCCTTTGTCTTCTGGGCCCAGAAGAAGGCTAGTCAGCGAGTTTACACAGAGAACTTATCTTTTAATCCTTCCAATATTCAGGTTTGGTAGTTTGGAGTTCGAGGTTTGAAATGGTTTGCAGTGGTAGAGCAAGTTAAGAGATGGTTGATTAAGTATCCTTCTCCTGATTTGATCATTTTTCATGTGTCTGGGAATGTACTCGGTAAAATCAGGACTCTTGACTTGCTAGCATCCATGAGATCGGATTTTATTAGTATTAGGCAAATTTTGCCCCTTTGTTCTTTTGTTTTTTCCGAGATCATCCCCAGACTATTATGGCATAACAATCATCTTTCTTTTCTTGATAAAATTCGAAGGAGAGTCAACAAATCTATGGAGAAATTCTTTCCTTTAATTTCAGGTTTCTCTTTTAGGCATAGGGATTTGGAAGGTTTTTTACCAGGCCTTTATAGGCCTGATTTAGTTCATTTATCGGAGATTAGGTTGGATATTTTTAACCTTGACTTACAGTCAATAATAGAAAAATGGCTGTGTGGTTTTGGGGGGGCCTTGGCTCGCTGAGCCTTGGCCTGGTGGGAAAATCACCCATGTATGGGTGGATTGGTTTATTGGAGTAATATGGAAATTGAGTTTTAATTGAAGTATTTATTTATTGGTATTTATTTATTTAAATTATGTAACCCTGAATAAACTACATGGCCATTTTTATCCAAAAAGAACTAAGTGTTTGTGTTTTCTTTGTATGAATGGGTTTTGTGAGGCCATGTTAGCCCCCCCGCATGAACCCAGAAGAAATACAGCGGGGGTCTCATGGCCTCATAGACCCTATAGTTTTTAATATGACTATTTTTCTATGGGTCATTTAGAAGTCAGGTCAGTCAGATGAGGTGAGGAGAAACTGGTTTTATCCAGTTCCTTCTGGTCTGCCTGGTGACCAATTTTAACTGTTTTGATTGGTTATTGAATTGCTGGGCGCCCAGATATTTGTGTATGTTCTGCCTAGCGCCCAATTTTAACTGTTTTGATTGGTTATTGAAGTGCTGGGCGCCCAAATATTTGTGAAGAAGAAGCCCGCACTCCCTCCCCCTTTTTTAATGTTTGTAATGCACTGTCGTGTAGTTTAATTGTGGGAAAATCACCCATGTATGGGTGGATTGGTTTATTGGAGTAATATGGAAATTGAGTTTTAATTGAAGTATTTATTTATTGGTATTTATTTATTTAACTTATGTAACCCTGAATAAACTACACGACCATTTTTATCCAAAAATAACTTAGTGTTTGTGTTTTCTTTGTATGAATGGGTTTTGTGAGGCCATGACCTTGGCTATTCATATTGATCTTGTGCTGCATGCCCTAGGCTCAAACTGTCTGGCTTCCGAGTGTCTGGCTTTGTCTTGGCCCTCCTGTATCACGCCTCTGACCCTTCAATCACCTGCTTTAGATCCCTGTAGTGATACCTGGCAACTACTTGCAGCCAAGCTTATCCTCACCACCACAGGCACTAGTGAACACCAGGTAGTTCCTAGGTCATGTCCCTCCAGGGTAAGCCCAGCTTGTGACACAGTGGGTCCACATCCACCAGCGTTAAGCCCCCCTCACACATAGCGAGATCGCTAGCGAGATCGCTGCTGAGTCACAAGTTTTGTGACGCAACAGCGACCTCAGTAGCGATCTCGCTATGTGTGACACGTAGCAGCGACCAGGCCCCTGCTGTGAGATCCCTCGTCGTGTCGGAATGGCCTGGACCGTTTTTTGATCATTGAGGTCCCGCTGGGTAGCACACATCGCTGTGTTTGACACCTTACCAACGACCTCGTTGACAGGACGTCCCATTGAATCGTCATGAAATAGCATCGTTGTACAGGTCGCTACAGGTCGCCGCATCGCTGCTGCGTCGTTGGGGAGATCGCACTGTGTGACATCTCACCAGCGACCACATAGCGACGCAGCAACTATCCCTGACAGGTCGTATCATTGTCGGGATCGCTTAAGCGTCGCTATGTGTGACGGGGCCTTTACATTCGTCCATGATCATAACATCGGCACATACTATGATACCCCTGCAACGCCTCACACAGTATGATTCCGCAACAGCCTCCCACTGCACATCCCTCACACAGTATGGTAGCCTCGATAGCCACTATGTCAGGCAAGTGTTAGGACTTTGGGCGCTTACCAGGTCCCTAGAACTAAAGGTGCCCTGGTCAATCCTTGTCCCCCGAATTACTCCTGAAGATGGAGATGCCAGGTTCTCATGCCTTGCTGTGCTTCTATATCTTCCCTGATGTTTCCCCTCCCCCACCCAAGGTAGAGGGAAGCTGAATTGTATAGGAACGCACTAACCAAACAAACAAGGGAATACAGACAGGGATGAATTAAAATAGAGTGGGACACAGGGAAGATAAAGGAAGGAGAAACCAAATAGTAGAGGATGAGGAAGTGCACACATGCAAAACTCCAAGCAACAATCTCTTGAACAATCTCCAACCCCCCAGCCCCCGCAACAGCTTAATCTCCGCACCGTATGATTCCCACAGCTCTCCGCATAGTATGAACTTGTAACAACCCCCCACACAGTGTAATACCTATACAGCCATCACACAGTATTATGGCCCCAACAGACCCCCACAGTATGATGGCAACCACAGCTCCTCTCCCATTGAATGATGGACTGAACAGTAACCTCCCCACCACTCACCGACATTATGACAGATCCAAAAAGTACTGACAGACAAAATAAATAAAAGTACTTGCCTAGCTACGTTCCCCCATTGTGTTGTTCTGGTCTCAGTTTGTGAGTGGACTGAGGATTCGGAAAAACATATTCAATCTAGTGATGTAATTGTGCCTGCTGCAATGAGACTCAGGCACACAGGTGCAATGGTGGAACTGTGAGCAGGTAGTGGGATGCAGTAACGGACAGGATGCAAAGCAAGGGTTAACTTTAATTTTTACTTGAAGCGGGGAATACTCCAAGCAGGGAAAGTAAAGGAGAGACAGGGTATGGCAGATGAAATGAGCACAATAGGTGTGCTGAGGGAGGTAACAAGGGCAATAAGTATAGCAACTGTTCATTAAAGGTTAACTTATCAGTCAAACGGCTTCCTGACTGCAGAGTACAAGGTTCAAATGGTGGTGCCAATGCTGTTAGCACGTGAAGAATCCGGTATCATCCTGCAGGCGATGATGATCCAGTTCCTGGCGGTGACTATGTGTCCTCGACGTCTTGTGCGGGGTTCAGGATTCAGGTTGTAGAGTGAAGTGCAGTCTCCAACACTGCCGGAGCAGGACGAAGCGGGTGAGAGAAAGAACAGTTCTCAACGAGTCTCCCGGTCTTTTTTAGGTGACAAGCGCGTGGTATTTACTGACTCGTAGCATTGGGTACCTTCAGCAGCGGGAGCCAATGGGCAAAAGGCAGTTCTCCGGTCACAGCTTCTGTAAGCGGAAGCAGGGATACTATAGCGCAGGCCTGTGATGTCACGGTGCTCAGAGGACGGAGAACCGAACTTCCTCTGCTGCGCACTGCATACCCCGCCAAGTCTGTCTGCTTTTTCGCATGCTCTGCCCTTTTTAGCCTACTATCCCCCCCAGTGTCGAGTGGAAAGGTCAGTGTGGGTTTTTAAGCTTTCGCCCAGACAACAAAGGTGACAGCCCCGACAGTTCCGGACCCGGCGCAAGAGAGGTACTCCCGGTCCGGTCCTTCTTCTTACAGAACTATTGTATACTGAATCCAGAGGATGCAGATACCCTTGAATTTACTTTATAGTGTAAGAGTGCAACATGATCTCGTTCCACCAACATTTCTTGTACTTAACAAGAAATCTACAGATTTAATTCCTTAAAATTACATATAAGATAATAGCATCATAAGCTTGTCTACCCTTCACTTTTACTGGACATAGAAGACAAGATGGCAGACAAACTGATTTCTAAGGCTTTAAATATGATTTTACTGCTTTAAATATTTAGATTTGTCATAAGTGCACTAGTTGAGGTAAAATTCCGTTGGTGACTTTAACACACTCTCAGAGGCCCTTGCCTTCAAATTATTATCTAACATTAGCATTTTTATGAGAAGACAGTTGGGACGCATGTAAGGTGCATCAGATATTGGTATGCCATCTATGTAACACTGAATCAGCTAGGTCGTAAATTAGGTAAAACAACAACAACAAGGAAATCAACAACACTGGAGAACAGTTCAAAAATGTTAGTATTCTTCTGGGACAAGCTCATGATTTTTACAAAGAGCTATATATACACAAGTTCAGTAAGAATGTTCAACTGTTCTATTTTCACTACTCTTCTCAGGTACTTTTGTAGAGGCATCGCTCTTCCAACTCAGTACCTCATAGGCCGATATCTGAATGGCCTCTTTTCCTTTACATCTGCTCCTTTGGTTGGGTCTTGCTCATGCACTCTTCGCTAGGGTTGAGCGACTTTTACTATTTTAGGATCGAGTCGGGTTTCACGAAACCCTACTTTGTCAAAAGTCGGGTCGGGTGAAATCGGCCAATTATTGCGAAAAGTCAACCCAATGCAAGTCAATGGGGAATCAAAGTCGGCAGTGAGTGGAGGACAGAAAAACACCTACAGTGCCCATTTTAATGTCAAAAACATCAATTCTTATTTCTTAAGCTTGTCAATTTTAATTTACTTTATAATAATAGTTAGGCATTGAAAACAGGGGCTCATTTGGCTAAAGTTATGGGGGGTAGAGCTGGCTCAAGATTTCAGTGGGCCCTGGAAATGCGGAATACGTCACGGCGGTGGAGCAGGGAGAGGTAAGTATTTCAACTTTGCAAGTGCTGTGATCCTGAGCAAGCAGGGGGGGGGGCACTAGTTGGCACTGGCATGGGGCCCCTCATAGTATGGCAGTGTGTTTGATGGCGGGTGGCACCTCCCACTGCCAGAGACACTTTTGCGTACTATGAGGGGCCATGTGCCAGTGCCAACGAGTATGCCCCCCACCTGATGAAGGCACCTGCACTTTCATCTGCACCTTCCTCTTTGTCCCCGTGTAAGGTGGTATAGTATGTGGGAAGGGGAACCTGACTTCAGCAGGGTCAGATTCTGGCTGTGTAGAGTGCAAGGGGAATGTAGTGGTCTGGGTCAATGTACCAGCAGACTCATCTAGCAGTGGCTGGGCAATGGGCAGGATGAGGAGGAAACACAGATATAGGCCCAAAATAAAAAAAAGGCTAAATGCAGTTCTAAATTGGTAACAGGACTAAACAGGCGGCATAGCTTTGTTCTGTGGAGGACAATTGTAATGAGTGGCGCAGACACAGGTAGTAGGCCCGAAATAAAAAATTAGGCTAAATTCAGTTCAAGATTGGTAAAAGGACTAAACAGGCTGCATAGCTTTGTTAAGTGGAGGACAATTGTAATGAGTGGCGCAGACAGTTAGTAGGCCCAAAATAAAAAAGTAGGCTAAATGCAGTTCAAAAATGGTAACTGGACTAAACAGGCAGCATAGCTTTGTTCTGTGGAGGACAATTGTAATGAGTGGCGCAGACACAGTTAGTAGGCCCAAAATAAAAAAGTAGGCTAAATGCAGTTCAAAAATGGTTAACAGGACTAAACAGGCAGCATAGCTTTGTTCAGTGGAGGACAATTGTAATGAGTGGCACAGACGCAGTTAGTAGGCCCAAAATAAAAAAGTAGGCTAAATGCAGTTCAAAAATGGTAATAGGACTAAACAGGCGGCATAGCTTTGTTCAGTGGAGGACAATTGTAATGAGTGGCGCAGACACAGGTAGTAGGCCCAAAATACAAAAGTAGGCTAAAAGCATTTCAAAATTGGTAACAGGACTAAACAGGTGGCATAGCTAGGTACTGGGGTGGGCTCCTCTGCTGAGTAGCAGACAGTGGTAGTAGGCGCAAAGTTTTAACTGATCTAAATGGAGGCCAGGGCCCATGTATATTTTAACTATCATCTATCATTTCAACAAATTTGTATTGGCAGTGCCATTGAAGGATTTAACAGCACAGACTACACAGTGGTGGAGCAGGGAGAGGTAAGTATTGCAAGTGGTAGAGCACTGTTTGAGCTGGGGGGGAACACTCTCTTGTGGGCGGCGGTACTGGCACAGGGCCCCTCATATTACGACGGTGTGTCTGGCGTTGGTTGTGCACCACCACCATCAGAGACACTTCATTGTACTATGAGGGACCCTGTGCCAGTGCCGTCGCCCAAGAGTGGGCGCACCCACCTGTCCAGGCAAACGGCACTCGCACGGGTGCTTGCGCCAGGTGGTGACCACAGCCCTGTGGGGGGAGTCAGCCCATTTAGGGACGTACAAAAATGGCCTACGGTGAACATTCAGCAGCTGCAAATGGCGGAATTGGAGAAGTCAGTAAGAGGAGGCCAAAAGCAAGATATTTTTCATGCAAGCTACGTGTCAGCAGGAGAAGGTGGGGCAAAATAATTTGAAATCCATGATTGGTTCATTTTAATGAATGTTAAATCATTAACATTCTGGGTAGCCAGAAGTGTCCTTTTTTCGGTCAGTATTGAACCAGCAGCACTGAAGACTCTTTCTGATAGCACACTAGAAGCAGGGCAAGCGAGCTCCTGCAATGCATATTCTGCCAATTCAGGCCAGGTGTCTATTTTAGATGCCAAGTAATCAAAGGGGAATGACCTGTGAGGGAGAAAACCAATAAGGGAGGAAAAGTAGTTGGTAACCATACTGGACAAATGCTGTCTCCTGTCACTTTGAATCGATGCAGCAGTACCTGTCGTGTCAGCGGTCATTGCGAAATCACTCCACAACCTGGTCATAAAACCCCTCTTCCCAACGCCACTTCGGATTTGTGCTCCTCTAACACCTCTGCCATGTTGCCCCCTACGGCTCGTGTGAGAACCATCACCGCCGCTGTCTGCTGGGAATGCCTGAACCAAACGGTCTACAAGAGTTGCTTTTTTGGTAGCCAATATTTGCTCAAGGTTTTCATGTGGCATGATATTTTGTAACTTTCCTTTATATCGTGGATCCAGGAGGCAGGCCAACCAGTAATCGTCATCGGTCATCATTTTGATAATGCAGGGGTCCCTTTTTAGGATACGCAAGGCATACTCAGCCATGTGGGCCAATGTTCCAGGTGTCAATTCACTGCTTGTACTGGGTTGAGGAGCACTTTCTTGCAAATCAACATCACTTGTGTCCTGCAAAAACCCTGTACCTGACCTCGCAACGCCACCAGTTTCTATTGCCCCCTGAGAAGCATCCTCCTTCCATAAATATTCATCCACATCATTCTCCTTCTCCTCCTCTTCGTCCACCGCCTTGTCCATCAAGGCTTCCCTCCTCCTCGGCTGCAGACGCCTACTCCTTAATGTGCATCAAACTTTGCATCAGCAGATGCATTAGTGGGATTCTCATGCTTATGAAGGCGTCATCTGCACTTACCAGCCATGTGCATTCCTCAAAACACTGAAAGACTTGACAGAGGTCTTGGAGCTTTGACCACTGCACACCAGACACCTCCATGTCTGCCATCCAACTGCTTGTCCGTGTATGTGTATCCTCCCATAAATTAATCACAGCACGCCTCTGTTTGCACAGCCTCTGAACCATGTGCAGTGTGGAGTTCCACCTTGTTGCAACGTCGATTATTAGGCGGTGCTGGGGAAAATTCAGCGATGGTTGAGCATACGGCTGGAGTGTACGGGCGACTGGCGGATGTGTGAGCAAAGTCTTTGCACCTTCAGGAGCAGGGCTGGTAATTCCAGATAATTTTTGAGGAAGCACTGCAAAGGGCTATGGCAGCCATAAAATTCCTTCCGTTATCACTGACTACCTTGCCTGCCTCAAGATGTACACTGCCCAGCCATGACAGAGTTTGTGCTGCAAGTACTCGGTCAGTACTTCCGCGGTGTGTATGTTGTCGCCCAAACACTTAATTTCTAACACAGCCTGCTGACACTTACCACTAGCTGTTCAATAATGGGACACCTTGTGTGCAACACTGGCAGCTGCGGATGGAGTAGTCGTGCGACTGCGCTCTGTGGACGATCTTTCACTTCGGGAGGAGGAGGAGGGGTGGCGAACGCCTCCAGCCAACTGTTTCGTAGACCGTGGGCTAGACAGAACTCTCCCACAATGGCTGTCCCCTGTGGACTCTGCATCCACCACATTTACCCAGTGTGCCGTGATGGACACGTAATGTCCCTTGCCATGGCTACTGGTCCATGTACCTGTTGTGAGGTGCACCTTTCTACTGACTGACTGCCTCATGAGTGCATGGACAATGCAGTCTTTGACATGCTGGTGGAGGGCTGGGATGGATTTTCTCGCAAAGAAGTGTCGACTGGGTAGGTCATAGCATGGTACTGCATAGACCATCAAGGCTTTGAAAGCTTTGCTTTCAACCAACCGGTAGGGGATCATCTCTAACAAGATTAGTCTAGCAATGTGGGTGTTCAAACCCTGTGTACGCGGATGAGAGGATGAGTACTTTCTTTTCCTAACGAGAGTCTCTTGTAGGGTGAGCTGGACTGGAGAGGTGCATAAGTTGGAACTAGCGGTGGTGGTGGTAGACATGGCGGATTGAGAGATTGTTGGTGATGGTATTCTCGATGTTGGCCTACATACAGTGTTTCCTAGATACCTCCACATTTGCTGCTGGTGGTGTCCTAACCGGGTGGGCTTACAGTGAGGGAAGCAATGTAGCGTTGCCGACTACCTTCATTCTGAGCAGGTGCACCAACGGTACGGTATGATTGGTAGTTAGTCCAGGCTTGCAAGTGCATGCTGGTTAAATGTCTAAGCATGCATATTTTATTTAAATTTTGAAGATTCTTCCCTCTGCTAAAGGTCTTTGAGCATTTCTTACAGATAACTTTTGACTGATCATTCGGATATTGGTTAAAAAATTCCCACACTGCACTCTTCCTACTATGGAATACCTTTTCAGTAATTGCACGCTGTGCTACTTTCACTGGATGGCCACGCTGTTCTAAAACTGTTTTTGTTTTTGACAAACGTTTTTGGCCTGATACGGGCCTCCTCTTCAATGTCATGTGCACCTTCCTCTCTGTCACCGTGTAAGGTGCTATAGCGTTCGAAACGGGGCACCATAGTCTCATCAGGGTCAGATTCTGGCTCAGTACACTGCAAGGGCAATGTAGTGATCTGAGTCAATGGAACAGCATTGTAATCTAGCTGTGGCTGTGCATCAGTGCACTCCATGTCCGATTCATCTTGTAATGGGCAGTTAGCAATTTCCCTTTCTAACCCAGGCACAGTATGGGTAAAGAGCTCCATGGAGTAACCTGTAGTGTTGCCTGACCCATCCTTCTCTTTTGGTTTGGGTGAAGGACACAAGAAAACATCTTGTTTCTGACCGGAAGTATCCACTGACGACTCGCTGCTTTTATATTTGGAACTTTCTGAAGAGGAGGCGAAAGAGCTAGAGGCTGAGTCAGCAAGGAAAGCCAAAACTTTTTCCTGCTGCTCCGGCTTTAAAAGCCATTTCCCTACTCCCAGATAAGGGAGCCTTCGAGGCCTTGTGTAGCCAGATGATGACGCTGGCTCAACACCTCCAGCCTTAGGTGCTATTGTGCTTTTGCCACTACCACTAGATGCACCACCACCACCATCAGTACCAGCTGGCAACCACCGTCCACGGCCTCTTCCACCTGACTTCCTCATTTTTTGGAAAATCTAACCAAAATAACAACTGTTATATGGTACTGTAAAACAAGGTAGAAGGTGTATATAAACGTGTTGAGATTTTAAATCTCCCTTTTTTTGGGGGAGACTGAACCACTACTTAGACCCAGTGTATATAACAACGCTATCTAAGTGGCAGAAAGTGGCTGACTGATATACGACAAACTAACAGGACAGAAGTATATCCACTTTGTGAGAATTTGAATCTCCCTTTTTTGGGGGGGGAGACTGAACCACTACTTAGGCCCAGTGTATATTACAACGCTATCTAAGTGGCAGAAAGTGGCTGACTGATATACGACAAACTAACAGGACAGAAGTATATCCACTTTGTGATAATTTGAATCTCCCTTTTTTTGAGGGGAGACAGAACAAAAAATCAGGCCCTGTGCAGAAAACAACACAATCTAAGTGGCAGAAAGTGGCTGGCTGATATACGACAAACTAACAGGACAGAAGTATATCCACTTTTTGAGAATTTGAATCTCCCTCTTTTTATTGGGAGACTGAACCACAACTTAGGCCCAGTGTATATAACAAAGCTATCTAAGTGGCAGAAAGTGGCTGGCTGATATACGACAAACTAACAGGACAGAAGTATATTATCCACTTTGCGAGAATTTGAATCTCCCTTTTTTTTGGGGGGAGACTGAACCACAACTTAGTCCCAGTGTATATAGCAACGCTATCTAAGTGGCAGAAAGTGGCTGGCTGATATACGACAAACTAACAGGACAGAAGTATATCCACTTTGTGAGAATTTGAATCTCCCTTTTTTGGGGGGGAGACTGAACCACAACTTAGTCCCAGTGTATATAGCAACGCTATCTAAGTGGCAGAAAGTGGCTGGCTGATATACGACAAACTAACAGGACTGCAGTAGATCCACTTTGTGAGAATTTGAAACTCCCTTTTTTGGGGGGAGACTGACCCAAAACTCAGGCCCAGTGTACATAACAACGCAATCTAAGTGGCAGAAAGTGGCTGGAAGATATATGAAATATACAAGGACTGTAGTACAATTTCAATCTCCCTACCATGATCTCAGGAAAAGTATGGCAGCAATAAAAAGGACTGCTGCACACAAAAGTGTGGACAAATAAAGAAGATATCAGAGAGCCTTATAAAGCAGCCTAATAAGCTATAGAGCTGATGCACAAAAATATAGCCTCCACTGTCCCTGCAAACAAATGGTGGTGTTGGACAGTGGAAATCGCTACAGCACAAGCAGTTTCAGGGCTTAATCTTCCCTCCCTAACTATATCACTTCTTCATCAAGAGAATGCCAAGAGTGTGCAAAGCAGTCATCAAAGCAAAAGATGGCTACTTTGAAGAACCTAGAATATAAGACATAATTTCAGTTGTTTCACACTTTTTTGTTAAATATATAATTCCACATGTGTTAATTCATAGTTTTGATGCCTTCAGTGTGAATGTACAATTTTCATAATCATGAAAATACAGAAAAATCTTTAAAGGAGATGGTGTATCCAAACTTTTGGTCTGTACTGTATATATATATATATATATATATATATATATATATATATATATATATATAGAATTGTCTTTCCCCTACACATCACAGGCTCTACCAGACAGCATAGCTCCTATCCACTTTACTTGCCCTCAGTTCTCATTATTTTTGACTGTTGTTTTGGTCACTTTTGCATTTTGTCATTGCTCTCACCCTCACCTCTAGAGGTACTGTACAGCAGCATGAGGCGGTGTCTACAACCCACAGATGTTGCTCAGGTAGTGCAGCTCATCCCGGATGGCACATGAATGCGAGCTGTGGCAACAAGGGTAGTTGTGTCTGTCAGCACAGTGTCCAAAGCATGGAGCAGATACCAGGAAACAGGTCAGTACACCAGAAGACTTGAAGGGGCCGAAGAAGGGCAACAACCCAGCAGCAGGACAGCTACCTCCTCCTTTGTGCAAGGAGGAACAGGAGGAGCAGTGCCAGAGCCCTGCAAAATGACCTCCAACAGGCCACAGGCCACTAGCATCCATGTGTCTTGCTCAAACTGTCAGAAACAGACTCCATGAGGGTGGTATGAGGGTCTGACATCCACAGCCCAACATTGTGCAGGGTGATTAGCATTTGCAGAGAACATCAAAATTGGCAGATTCGACATTGGCGCCCTATGCTCTTCACGGATAAGAGGAGGTTCACACTGAGCACATGTGACAGACTTGACAGAGTCTGGAGACACCGTGGAGAACATTCTGCTGCCTGCAACATCCTCCAGAATGACCGGTTTGGCAGTGGGTCAGTATTGATGTGGGAAGGTATTTCTTTGGAGGGCCACACAGTCCTCCATATGCTAGCCAGAGTTACCCTGACTTCCATTAGGTACAACATTTAAGTACCACAGGATGTTAATTGGAGTGGAAGGCCCTATTTTTAAGGAGCGAAGGATGGGACACCTCCTGACACCAACTTGTGTCTGTCCCTAAGCTGCCGTAATGCTCTATGCATTCCTTTCCCCTGCCGATGTCATGTGCTGTCACCTCTAATAACCCTGGCTAGTGCACTGGCCAGCAAGAGAGCTAGCCTTACACTGCAGATGATATAACAACAGGGAAAGAGACAAACGAGGGACTTACAGAAAGGATACCAGTCAGCTCAGAATCTGCTGCTAAGATCTAAAGCAGCAGAGAAAATGGCACAAGGTAAACAGGACTGCAATACCACAGTTACATGAGAGCTTCACACACCTAGCTGGTCTGCATAGAAGTAACTCTATCACCAACGATCAGCTGATAGGTCATGTGACTATTTAAAGGGAAGAGAAAGTGGTTACCAACCAACATCAGCTGACCAGCCTAAAAGAAGCTGCCAGCAAGAGACTGATATTAACTCTTGCTGGAGCAAACAAAAAGCCTACATTTAAATTACAGCAGATCCAAAGCTGTCACGAATCCATTAATGATTTGCAACTGGAATATTTCATTCAGTGATATCTAGGATGTGGTATTTTAGTGTTCCCCTTATCTTCTTGGAGTAGTGTGTGTATATGTAGCTCTGGAAAAAATTAAGAGACCACTGCAAAATTTTCAGTTTGTCTGATTTTTCTCTTTATAGGTATCTTTTGAGTGAAATGTAAATTGTTCTTTTATTCTATAATTTACTGACAACTAGTATTGAGCATTCCAGTACTGCAAATATCGGGTATCGGCCAATATTTTTGGTATCGGAATTCCGATACCGAGTTCCAATACTTTTGCAATATCGGATACCGGAATCGGAAGTTCCCATAATGCAAAGAGCCAGTTTCATTTAATTCAGCCAATAAGGAATCAGGAGAAGTGTTGGCACATCCTGTTCTGCATGTTAGGCATGTAACTACTGGCATGGCTGTGATTGGCTGCTGAAATGATGTCATGATGCACTATAAAAGTCGCCACCGCCATTTTGGGTTCACTCTGCTGTGAATAGGACAGGACGCTGTGTTCTGACTGAGGGCCAGTTTTGAGATAGCGATTTGCTTCACTGTGCTTTACCCAGGCTAATTTAGCAACCGCGGTGTGAAAACCTTGTTTTTGCCTTGCAGCGCTGTTCACGGCAGTCTGCAAGGTGTCTGTGTGAGTGCATCTCACTCTGTAGTCTGGTCTGCAGCCACAGCTGGTTGTAGTCAGCTCAAGGTGCGCCACTGCCTCATACTGTTCCATTGTCCTTTTTTCACTTAGTGCTGCCTGCTGCACATTTTTAAAAATTTATACTATTAGTGGGTTTCCATCCGTATCCTGCTAGATTGTGGAAAAACACTATATAGGAGTATATAGAGGAGCTTTTTTTGGCCTTGCAGCGCCGTTCACGGCTGTCTGCACGGTCTCAGTGTGAGTGCAGCTCACTCTGTAGTCTGTTCTGCGAAAAAAAAAAGTTAATAAAGTTCACCAAACACTCCACTTTACAGTTGTGTAGGACACATTAGCTCACATTAAAGTCTAGTCCACACTTTATAAAATTAGTGTTTCTTATACCTGTTAGCAGCTGTTTAGGAATAAGCACACTAAGCCCTTAGTACTTTTCTGCCTATCTTTATCAGTCTATCAAGATGAAGAAGGCAGGGAGTAAGGCACGTGGTTGTGGGCGTGGAGATGGAGCAGGGAGAGGACGTGGGGATTCTGTGCCTGCTGCGGGCACCGGTGACTCATCATCCCCCAGTTTTAGCAGGGAACAGTGTTGTGAATTCTGTGGCCAAACTCCCTCCTGTGGATGAGAGTGGTACTGCGGCTTCTGAGTTTCCTTCCTCAGGTGATGAGGTTAAGTCGTTAGGTGCTGCTCTATTTAACTCCACCTGGTGCTTTGATCCTGGCCTCCAGTCAATGTTCTAGTATTGGTCTTGCTTCCTCGTGGATCGTTCCTGTGGCCTGTCTATCCTGCATAAGCTAAGTTCTGCTTGTGTTATTTTTTGTTTGCTATTTTTTCTGTCCAGCTTGCTATATTGGTTTTTCTTGCTTGCTGGAAGCTCTGAGACGCAGAGGGAGCACCTCCGTACCGTTAGTCGGTGCGGAGGGTCTTTTTGCCCCTCTGCGTGGTTGTTTGTAGGTTTTTGTGTTGACCGCAAAGCTATCTTTCCTATCCTCGGTCTATTCAGTAAGTCGGGCCTCACTTTGCTAAATCTATTTCATCTCTGTGTTTGTATTTTCATCTTACTCACAGTCATTATATGTGGGGGGCTACCTTTTCCTTTGGGGAATTTCTCTGAGGCAAGGTAGGCTTATTTTTCTATCTTCAGGGCTAGTTAGTTTCTCAGGCTGTGCCGAGTTGCATAGGGAGCGTTAGGCGCAATCCACAGCTACCTCTAGTGTGGTGTGTTAGGATTAGGGATTGCGGTCAGCAGAGTTCCCACGTCTCAGAGCTCGTCCTTTGTTTTTGGTATTTGTCAGGTCACTTTGTGTGCTCTGAACTTCAATGTCCATTGTGGTTCTGAATTACCTGTTCATAACAGCTTTGTAGGAGCTCGCCGTACCCCGCTGCTGCGGGATGAACAAATTGAAGCCATTGTTGGATGGATGGCAGCTAATGCATCGACTTCAATTAGTGCCACATCCTCTCAGGCACACAGCACTGAAGAGCACCCATCTGTCTCTTCCCCACCTGCCAAATTGCCCAGGCAGTAAGAGAGCCCAGGAAAGGAGCCATCTCTACTTCTGTTCTCTGAATCTCTTGGCTTGTAAAGAAGGGGCCAGCCAAGCAGCATTCGAGAAATGGAAGAAGAGGCAGTATGTAGTGATGCGCAACAGCTTTGTCTCTCTGAATCTGATGAGGCGGGTGGGCCAGTTCCTCCAGTCAGCACACTTCAGTACGTATCTGATGAGACTCAGGTGCCACTTTCTGGTGCATACTGTGCTGCCGAGACTACCCAGGAGAAGCAGTTGTTGTAAGAGGGTAGTGTAGATGATGAGGTCCTTGACCCATCATGGCGTGAGGTATAGGAAGGTGGTGGGAGCAGCTCTGAGGAAGAGATTCCCCGAACAGCCCAAAGAGGGAGGGGGAAGACTGTGTTGCCTGTAGCCTCCTCCTCGGCACCCATTAGGAGCATGCCTCTTCCAAAAGCCAAAACGTGCGCTCCCAAGACTTGCAGTACCTGGTCCTTTTTTGACACAGTTGCAGATGACATTTGCTTTGTCAAATGCAAGCTGTGTCATCAGAAAATCAAAAGAGGGAAACGTGTCAGCAACCTCAATACCACAAATATCTGGAAACATGTGCAGACCAAGTACGTGGTGGAGTTACAAAAACACACTGAAGACCTAGGCCAACCTACAGCACCACCTACCACCTCTTCAGCTCGTGTTGTAGCCTCTTCCTCCAGCTCATACACAGCTGGTTCGGCTTCCTCACAGGATCGCCATGGAAGAACCTCTGGCACTGTTGTCCAGAGACCCAGCGTAATTCCACCCAGAGAACCACGTTCTCAGTCATCCTCACACTCCAAGCCCAGTCTACAGCCATTGGTGGCACAGGCATGGGAGAAAAGGTGGCCATTCTCGGCAATCCACCCCCAAGCACAGGCTCTGAGTTCTGGCATTGCATAACTACTGTCCCTTGAAATGCTGTAATTCAGGCTGGTGGAGACTGACACCTTCTGTAAATTGATGGCATTGGCAGTCCCACAATACAACGTGCCCAGCCGCTTTTATTTCAGCAGGCAAGCCGTCCCTGCCCTGCAAAAGCATGTGGAGGGAAACATTAAACATGTGCTACTAAACGCCATCAGTAGCAAGGTTCACCTCACCACTGATGCGTGGACCAGTCACCATGGACAGGGACAATACCTTTCCCTCACTGCCCATTGGGTAAATGTTGTGGAGCCAGGCACAGATCCTCAGAGTGGCACTGTACGTGTTCTGCCAACTCCAAGGATTGCAGGAATCCAGTCTGTACACATTGACTCCTCCTCATACTCCAGTTCCTCTGAATCAGTGCTGCAGGAGCCGTCACAGTCCACATGGACCCGTGAACGCTTACCTGTTATGACCGATATGAGCACAGCCATAGCCAAACATCAACAGGCCGTATTGAAATTAGTTTCTTTGAGGAATCGAAGCCACACAGCGCAGGAGCTCTGGAATGCAATCAAGAAGGAGAGCGACGTGTGGTTTGAGCCAGCAAATCTCCAGCCAGGCATGGTAGTGTGTGACAATGGCCGAAATCTGGGCTTAGGCAACCTCACTCACATCCCATGTCTGGCACATGTGCTCAACTTGGTCGTGCAGTTTTTTGAGGGACTATCCGGATCTTGATGCACTGCTGCACAAGGTCCACCTAAAGTGTACTCACTTGCAGCATTCCAGCATGGCAAGATCGTGCATTGCAGCTCTGCAGCGCTGATTCCGCCTTCCAGAACATCGCATCATATGTGACCTACCCACCAGGTGGAATTCAACGTTACATATTGCCGAGATCCCGCCCCACAGTGTCTTCTGTTTCATTCACACTGCGGGGCTGGGAGTCATAGGCATGCGCAGTGCATATCTTCGCCTCAGGCTCTCACTCATCTCCCTCCGCCTTCTTCAGACTGTGCGCCATCAGCTGATCCCTAATCGCCGTGGCATGCTCTTAGAGATCAGCTGACGCTGCACAGTCTGCAGAAGGCAGAAGGAGATGAGTGAGAGGCGAAGATATGCACTGTGCATGCCTATGAATCCCAGCTCCGTAGTGTGAATAAATCAGAATTTACTGCAGGGCGGGATGTCAGGCAGCGCGACCGCACAGGCACAGTCAGCCTGACATCAAATGATGTCAGAAGACGGGCAGCACTAACTGCGCATAGCCAAGGGATAGCATAACAGCGCAGGCTTCTGGACAGATGCAAAGAATGCTGAGGAGGCGGCGCCCGGCACCAAGGGGGTTTGACTGACGGCTGTGTTGCGTCTCATTACAAAGGAAAGTCCCACCTTCGGGATGGTTTCACGGTATGAGGGGACACATTTTATAAGTGTTAACTTCAGCGTGTGCAAGAAGCATAAGTAAAAGAGCCACCTTTTCCTTGTGCAACATTAGTGCTGCACAAGTTGGCTCTTTTAGTTACAAATGCCTGGGGGGGTTAAAGGTTCACTTTCAACAAGCTCCAATTAGGCCTCTACCTACACTCTGCTTCTAGCATTGATCCTGGGCTCCAACACCGCCAGTTGCTGCCCGGAAGTGCGGTCTGCACAGTCAACAGTTGCTCCTCTGTTATTGGGGTTCAGTAACTCCAGCTGTTCCCCTGCTGTGTGTGCGGCAAGTTCTCCACTCAGTTTCTTGCATTGACCCTGGGCTCCAACACTGCCAGTTGCTGCTCGGAAGTGCTGTCTGCACAGTCAACAGTTGCTCCTCTGTTATTGGGGTTCAGTAACGCCAGCTGCTCTCCTGCTGTGTGTGCAGCAAGTTCTCCATTTAGTTTCTTGCATTGACCCTAGGCTCCAACACCGCCAGTTGCAGCCCAGAAGTGCTGTCTGCACAGTCAACAGTTGCTCCTCTGTTATTGGGGTTCAGTAACTCCAGCTGCTCCCCTGCTGTGTGTGCGGCAAGTTCTCCACTCAGTTTCTTGCATTGACCCTGGGCTCCAACACTGCCAGTTGCTGCTCGGAAGTGCTGTCTGCACAGTCAACAGTTGCTCCTCTGTTATTGGGGTTCAGTAACGCCAGCTGCTCCCCTGCTGTGTGTGCGGCAAGTTCTCCTCTCAGTTTCTTGCATTGACCCTGGGCTCCAACACCGCCAATTGCTGCTCGGAAATGCTGTATGCACAGTCAACAGTTGCTCCTCTGTTATTGGGGTTCAGTAATGCCTGCTGCTCCCTTGCTGTGTGTGCAGCAAGTTGTCCACTCAGTTTCTTGCATTGACCCTGGGCTCCAACACCGCCAGTTGCAGCCCGGAAGTGCTGTCTGCACAATCAACAGTTGCTCCTCTGTTATTGGGGTTCAGTAATGCCAGCTGCTCCCCTGCTGTGTGTGCGGCAAGTTCTCCACTCAGTTTCTTGCATTGACCCTGGGCTCCAACACCGCCAATTGCTGCTCGGAAATGCTGTATGCACAGTCAACAGTTGCTCCTCTGTTATTGGGGTTCAGTAATGCCTGCTGCTCCCCACTGTGTGTGTGGCAATTTCTCCTGCTCCCTCCACACTAAGACTACAACCAATATTAAACTAGCTCCAATTAGGCCTCTGCCTACACTCTGCTTCTAGCATTGACCCTGGGCTCCAACACCGCCCGTTGTTGCCCGGAAGTGCCATCTGCACAGTCAACACTTGCTGCCGTGTTATTGGGGATCAGTAACGTCAGCTGATCCCCAGCTGTGTATCTGGCAATTTCTCCTGCTCCATCCACCCTTACACTACTACAGAAATTAAAGGGAACCTGTCCCCCCAGGCGTTTGTAACTGAAAGAGCCATCTTGCGCAGCTAATGCTGCGTTTGGACAAGGTGGCTCTTTTAGTTATTCTCCTTACACACGCTGAACTAAACACTTATAAAATGTGCCCCCTCATACCATTAAAGTCCCGGAGGCAGGACTTTCCTTCCAAATCAGACGCGGCACAGCCATCATTATTACCCCCTTGCCGCTGTGCGCCGCCTCCTGAGCGTTGTTTGAATCTGTCCGGGAGCCTGCGCTGTTATGTTATCCCTTGGCCAGGCACAGATAGCGCTGCCTGTCTTCTGACATCATTTCGTGTCAGGGTGACTGCGCCTGTGCGGTCGCGTTGCCCGAGATCCCACCCCGTAGTGTCTTTTGATTTATTCACACTGCGGGGCTGGGAGTCATGGGCATGCGCAGTGCATATCTTCGTCTCTCACTCATCTCCTTCCGCCTTCTGCAGACTGTGTGCAATCAGCTAATCCCTAATCGCCATGCCATGCACTTAGGTATCACCTGACGAGTTCGGGTATCCGAGTTCCACTAACATCTGGTGGTCCTTGGTAGTGCTTTCTGGCACGGGTACCTCCTGCTTAGTAACCGGGTTCCAGTACCGTCAGCTGGTCCTCGGTGGTTCTAATGGCTCTTGTACCTTTTACTCCCCATCCTGGTTCCAGTACTGTCAGCTGGTTCCAGGCAGAGCCTTTGGCTTAGGTGCCTCCTTCTAGATATCCAAGTTCCACCAACATCTGGTGGTCCTTGGTAGTGCTTTCTGGCATGGGTACCTCCTGCTTAGTAACCGGGTTCCAGTACCATCAGCTGGTCCTCACGAGTTCCATTGGCTCTTGTACCTTCGGCTACCCATCCGGGTTCCAGTACCGTCAGCTGGTTCCAGGCAGAGCCTTTGGCTTAGGTGCCTCCTTCTGGGTATCTGAGTTCCACCAACATCTGGTGGTCCTTGGTAGTGCTTTCTGGCATGGGTACCTCCTGCTTAGTAACCGGGTTCCAGTACCATCAGCTGGTCCTCGGTAGTTCCATTGGCTCTTGTACCTTCGGGTAGCCATCCGGGTTCCAGTACTGTCAGCTGGTTCTCGGCAGTTCCTCAGCCTTCTTGTACCTTCTGCTACATTTCCAAGTTCAAGACCCTAAAGACGACGACCCGGAAGACCACCCCGAAGACTACGACGACCCCGGAGATGACCCCTGAGATGACGACCCTGGAGACGACGACCCTGAAGACGACCCCGAAGAAGACGACGACCCCGGAGACGACGACCCTGGAGACGATGACCCTGGAGACGACACCCTGAAGACCGAGAAGCAGAAGAACTAGAAGCTGCAGAACAAAAAGCAGAAGAACATTAAGCATAAGACTAAAAATCAGATCAAAAGATATTATCTAAATTATA
The DNA here is from genome assembly GCF_032444005.1 of Ranitomeya imitator. NCBI lineage: Eukaryota > Metazoa > Chordata > Amphibia > Anura > Dendrobatidae > Ranitomeya > Ranitomeya imitator. Next base: position 478,259,862 of record NC_091285.1, on the reverse strand, counting down.
AGGAGAAGAAGACTAAGCAGTGTATGGGGGTAAGTCCATTCCTCCTCATGGTGCCCCTGGAAAAAACCTGCTGCTGCAGGCCAAACTGAACGCGGATAAATCCTGTTGTAAATCTTTTGTGACAGGCAGAACGGAAGGTGTAATCTTCAAACTTTTATAGATAACAACTACAGGAATGCCTGTCACAAATAAGAAAATGATGAAGAAGAAGAATATGAAGAAGATGAAGAAGTAGAATATGAAGAAGAATAATAGTTGAATAAAAAAATATGAAGAATGTAAAAAAAAAAAATAGGAAGAAGATGAAGAAGAAGATGAATAAGGTGAAAGAGAAGTTGATGAAAAAAATGCTGCTGCTGAGGATGATGAAGAAGAAAGTGTGGGAGAAGTAAAAAAGAAGGTGAAGAGCATGGAAGTAGTGAAACATAAATATCTGACAAAATATAAAAAATCTTAACAAAGTCAATACCTTTGTAACTCTGAATGTCTTAAAAAAAATTAATTCCTACTATTCCATTTGATTGGGCTAAACCTCTATGCCTTTAATGTCTCCTCCACCTCCCCCAATACATCCTACATTATTCTTAGTTGTTTTCCTTCATCTTGAATTAACCTACAGGGAAAGAAAGGGTTTATTTTAATTCTGATATTTTTGTCCCATTGACTTGCATTGGTATCAGGTATCGGTATCGGCGATATCTGATATTTTTTGAATATTGATCGATCCAATTCGATACCGATACTTCTGGATATCGGAAGGTATCACTCAACACTTTTGACATGTCTCCAAAGTTCCAAGCAATACATTTAGTATTTATTTTCTGGAACTGAGAAATGATCAAAATAACAGGAAAAAACCAATGCATTGCTTGCAGACCTCAAATAATGAAAAAAAAAAACAAGTTCATAATCATTTAGAAACAACAATACTAATGTTTTAACTCAGGAAGAGTTCAGAAATCAATATTTTGTGGAATGACCATGATTTTTAATAACAGCTTTCATTCCTCTTGGCATGCTTTCCACCCATCTTTCACACTGCTTTTGGGTGACCTTATGCCACTCCTGGTACCAGAAATTAAGCAGTTCTTTGTTTCATGGCGTGTGACTATCTATATTCCTCATTATTATATTCCAGAGGTTTTAAATGGGGTTCAGGTCTAGAGAATGGGCTGGCCATGACAGAAATTTGAAGTGGTGGTCCTTTATCCACAACTTGATTGACCTTGCTGTGTGGCATGGTGCATTACCTTGCTCCTCAGAGTTGGGGAACATTTCCTGAGCAGAAGAAATCAACTGTTTTTACAGGATAATCTTGTATGCGGCTTGATTCATATGTCCTTCGCAAAGATTAACCTGCCCAATTCCAGCCTAGCTCAAGCATCCCCAGATCAACACCTGGTCGTCTAATGGTTAGATGGAGACCTGGAGAGATGTATAAGCCACAGTATCTAGCAACCACGGTGAAATTTGGCTGAAATCTCAATTGAGATTCTGGTTTGGCTATTATCCTAAGTCATGTGACAAGGCTCGTTAAAAGGTCGACATTTGCTACCTTCCAAAAGGTGGCACTAGAGTTCTAGTTCTCTTTCTCTCTGAAGAGACACTTTGCATAATTAGCATATTTCCCAGAGGAGCATTGTGGCTTTAAGTCTCCTCATCTCAACAGCTTAGTATGTCAATATCCGTAAGGAGAAACTATACTTCTTGAGTGCCATATGATGATTCAACTGAACCAGGAGATTTAAATTCATTGAAATTATCTAAGTGTTCTCTCACCATCTCTCTGTGGATGGATAGAGTGGATTCTTTTATTCCTTCAATGGCACCATGAAGATTAGTTGATGTTACATTTGCTTTCTTAGAGAATATAGATGCAAAATAGAATTTTTAAAATTTGGCCTTCTCAACATCATATTTGACCACTTAACCCTTTTCATCCGGTAAAAATCCTATAGCATTTTAGACTTTTCTGTTGCTTTTGACATACCTCCAAAATCCTTTTTTTCTGCTTTTGCTCTCCCTTGCAAGCCTTACTTCATTACAGACTTTAGCTCTTCTAAAGGTACCGTCACACTGAACGATATCGCTAGCAATCCGTGACGTTGCAGCGTCCTGGCTAGCGATATCGTTCAGTTTGACACGCAGCAGCGATCAGGATCCTGCTGTGATGTCGTTGGTCGCTGCAGAAAGTCCAGCACTTTATTTCATCGCTGGACCTCCTGCAGACATCGCTGAATCGGCGTGTGTGACGCCGATTCAGCCATGTCTTCACTGGTAACCAGGGTAAACATCGGGTTACTAAGCGCAGGGCCGCGCGTAGTAACCCGATATTTACCCTGGTTACCATCGTAAAAGTAAAAAAAAACAAACACTACATACTTACCTTCCGCTGTCTGTCCCCGGCTTCTCTGCACTGGCTGTGAGCGCCGGCCAGCCGGAAAGCACAGCGGTGACGTCACCGCTCTGCTTTCTGGCCGCTGTGCTCACAGTCAGTGCAGGAAAGCACAGCGCCGGGGACAGACAGCGAAAGGTAAGTATGTAGTGTTTTTTTTTTTTTTTACTTTTACGATGGTAACCAGAGTAAACATCAGGTTACTAAGCGCGTCCCTGCGCTTAGTAACCCGATGTTTACCCTGTTTACCTGCATCGTTGGTCGCTGGAGAGCTGTCTGTGTGACAGCTCTCCAGCGACCAAACAGCGACGCTGCAGCGATCGACATCATTGTCGGTATCGCTGCAGCGTCGCTTAGTGTGACGGTACCTTAACTCTTGCCCAGCATTCCCTGCAAACAGAATTATATTCTTCTTTAGCTATGCACGCCTCTTTCCATTTGATATATATATATTTACTTAGGTCCAAGATTGCAGATCTTTTTGTTCTCTCTTCTACCTTTGGTAAGATAACGTTGTCAACAAGAGAAGATGAGAAGATAAGAAGATAAGAATCTGTCAATAGGATCAATCATCTTAAGCCATCTATTTGTTCATGTAGATCATAGGAAGCCGAATAAAATGATACTTTGATATCTGTGATCCGATGTCATATTCCACAGATATTAATTTTTTTCTTGCAGGTAAATAATCGGTTCCAGGCTGTGTTCTGGACACTTAACTGCATGAGAATCTGCCTCCAGAGATTATTATGAATGAAAGGAGTGTTAACAGTGTGACGTGTAATGGCCGCTTTCTGTTCTTCTGATCTCACTGAAGAGCTGTATGTGATTATAACTGGCACACCTGTAGGTTCCTCTCAATGCTACTTCTCCCATAACATGACAGCCAGTGTTACAATACAGTAGAGCCGTGAGAGCTGCAGCAATTGTGTTTGTCATAAGTCAAAGTTCAGTTCTACTGTTCTGTGTTAGTTAAATGTCTCACACTGGTTACGCTTCCTTTTGTTAAAAGGCTCCTTTTATCTTTCCTTAATGCATAGCCAGATTTGTGAGATTCAATTTTTAAGGAATGTTAAAATCATATTTAAAATGGGTTTTCTGATTGCATAAAGATTCATAAGCAATATCCAAAGCTTAGTTTTTGCCAGTTTACAGTTGTATGGATTAATGGTAAAGACATTTCTTGTGAAGTTGAACTGAACATATAAGACAATAATACAATTGTTTTTGCTTCCCAGGCCCTGTTTTTGTATTGTCCCACATGGATAACTTCCATGCAAATGCTCCTAAGTCATTCTTACTTTAAATCTAAAGATATATTTCTACTACTCAAGCTACAGGAAAGATGATTAAAATCAGACAAGATCAATTCTCTTTAAAAAGGAAAGGATTTTTCATCTGAATTGTAAACTTTTCAGCTTGTTTTTTTTTTTTTGCTTGTTGATAATAACATGATTTTTACAGTATGTCACAAAAACCATAGGCAGTCAGTCATTTCAGCACTGCTGGAACAGATCTTTAAAACACTGTGACTACAATGTCATAACAGTAAAGGAAGCAACTGATTAATCTTGGTGACATTTATTATAGTTCAATGGCTCATCTACCAGAATGTAAATTTTCATGTACAGATATTTCACGTATCATATAGGAGACGGAGTAATGCAAGTCAAGTATACTCTAACCTCAGCAGCTGGTGTTCAATAATAAAGATCAGAGATCAATAGCGGTCAGAAAATCTAATTGTATTTGTGAATGGAGATGGTCTCATTTTAAAGCCTCTGTATCACTAAGATGCATATAAATTGGATTTGCAATAATGTGAAAGCACTTGGTTATACAACAGGCAGTTAAGCAGCAGTAATTCACACGTTGAAAGAAAATCTTACCATAAATTTATGGCAATAAAATGGAAAATACTACTCGAAAGGCTGGTCTCTTCAATGATTGCTTAATGCTGTTAATGTGTGGATACAAACATAGACATGTTATTAATGCCTGTGCCCTAGGCATAAAGAAAAGAAAATACATTTATGTGTGTTTTGTCAACGTTTTATACTAAAACTTAGCGTATGTTCATGCTGGCAGTATGACTTCTCTATTGCCTCTGTATTCTGTATATTGGAAGGGATAAATATGTGCTGGAAAATTATTTAGGTGTGGGATAAGAACTGTAAAGAATTTTCATAGTAAATTTCATATGTTCCATGTAATTTGCAAAGACTTGTACATGTGCCGATGTCTACCTCCTATTTACACTTTACAAACTTTGTAATTAAGATATTTGTTTTTCTATTTTATTGATACATTCTATTACCATATGCACAAAATGTTCCTGCTGGTCCTCCCATTTGACCTATTTTCATTGGAAAATATTTTTAAAAAATCCACTCTGAATTTTTGATCATCAAATATTCTACAGAATAGCAAGTGCCACCTATGGTTTCCACAAAAACAGCAGCAATGCTAGTAGAGTTGTCCTGACAATAGCCTGGATATATTTTGATCACTGCTTTCAAAATAGCATTTAGAAAATACTGACAAGTGGACAGTTCAAATTCACCCTATTGAATAATTATAATGTAACTTCTGCTTCTGTAGCTTTTCATTAAACCAACCATCAAAAAATCTAAGCATAACATTGTGTGCATTATATATTCTCTTAAGGTACCGTCACACTAAGCGATGCTGCAGCGATACCGACAATGATGTCGATCGCTGCAGCGTCGCTGTTTGGTCACTGGAGAGCTGTCACACAGACAGCTCTCCAGCGACCAACGATCCTGAAGTCCCCAGGTAATCAGGGTAAACATCGGGTTACTAAGCGCAGGGCCGCGCTTAGTAACCCGATGTTTACCCTGGTTAACGTTGTAAATGTAAAAAAAAAAAAACACTACATACTTACATTCCCGGTGTCTGGTCATGTCCCTCGCCGTCAGCTTCCCGCACTGACTGAGCGCCGGCCGTAAAGTACAGCGGTGACGTCACCACTGTGCTGTACTTTACGGCTGGCCGGCGCTCACCAGTCAGTGCGGGAAGCTGAAGGCGAGGGACATGACCAGACACCGGGAATGTAAGTATGCAGTGTTTTTTTTTTTACATTTACAACGGTAACCAGGGTAAACATCGGGTTACTAAGCGCGGCCCTGCGCTTAGTAACCCGATATTTACCCTGGTTACCAGTGAAGACATCGCTGAATCGGTGTCACACACGCTGATTCAGCGATGTCAGCGGGAGATCCAGCGACAAAATAAAGTGCTGGACTTTCCCCAGCGACCAACGATCTCCCAGCAGGTGCCTGATCGTTGGTCGCTGTCACACATAACGATTTCGTTAACAATATCGTTGCTATGTCACAAAAAGCAACGATATCGTTAACGATATCGTTATGTGTGACGGTACCTTTAGCATTTGACGTTTCTAATCTTCTGTATTTGCCTAAATTTAAGTGTTAAAATTACATTTGTGCATAGTTCCTAAATCAGCATAAAATATTATAATAATAAAAGGACAAAGACCTTCAACATGATGCATATTATCTCCAGTATGTTTACGTGTTCAATGGAATTGTGACCTTTAAAGCAAACAGAAACGTCAAGGATCAAGGCCGTCATTACCAGCTCAAAGGCTACAGCTGTAGCTGGAATTCAGTATCTTACTGGTGTTAAGTACTCTGTAATGTCTGGATGATAAGAAATATAACTGGAATCAGCAGTTATACTGCACATAAAACTTTCAATTAATATCAACATATCAACCTCTTACTGACCAAGCTAATTTTGACCTTAACGACCAGGTCAAATTATACAATTCTGACCAGCGTCACTTTATGTTAGGGCTGACGGAACACACCAAATTATAAGAGAAATGGTATAGGTGCGTTCGCAGCCCGGGGTCCACCGTGCAGAGATGGAATCTGCTGCTGCGTAATGACGGACTATATGGCGGTACAATGTGGATACCCACATGGGTTAACTTCACCCAGTGTGAAGGAAGCAAACCCTGTTGCGTCACAGGGCTTTGGTACCGCACCAAGAGCACAAGCAAGGAGTCCCAGGACTCTATCCCAAGACACAGGATTAGAGTACGTTTAGACCACTTGCGCTCGACACCGCAACTGGGGTATCATAGTAATTGAAAATATAACGTAAATGCAGAACAGTGCGTGCTGTGCCGCTCTGGCGGATGCCACTAACCACCCAGACTTGGGATAGGAAAGCGCTCTAATAGCGCACGGCATCACACTGGCGGTCACAGGAATTAGACGCTGTTTCGTGTGTTTAATGCTGATTGCTCAGCCGGGCTCTAGATAGCAGACATCCACCTTACGCGATCAGTCATACACAAGGAAGGGGATGTTTAAAGAATGACTTGCACTCATCAACACACACATGTTTTCATATGTACACTAGCTTATGGCCGAGCAACTATGCAAACCTTTTATAGCGGAAGTGGTACAAGACCTTCCAAATGAACCAATAGGAGCTGCAGCAGGACCTGAGCACGTGACCCCCAACCTCCAATGGGAGGTCGTCCCGTGGGCATGCTCAGTATGGGAAAAGCAGGACTTAGTCACAGAGAGACCTGCTTGCTGTTGAACATTGCTGGCTACAAGGACAGAGCCTGGAAGGGCAGTAGTAACCAGTCGTCCAGTATCATCCTGAGGTAGACGCTGGGATCGACGTCTCTGCTGAGCAGACTCCACTACGGCTGGAGAAGAATGGGAGACCGCAGCGGAGATGGTTTGAGATTCCCCCTGTGCAGAGGTGGGAACTCGACACCTAACACTTTATGAAGTAAAAACTCCCGAATGCTTCAAAGGATATCACTGATTCTAACTTGCATTTACTTGTGAAAATATCAGAATTTTGTACAAATTTTGAAAAATAGCGCAATTTTCAAACTTTCAATCTTTATATCCTTAGATCAGTCGTGTTATGATGTACAAAATAATTAATAAATAACATTTCCCATATGTGTACTTTACATCTATATCATTTTTGAAACATAATTTTTTTGTTACGATATTAGAGGGCTTAAAAGTTTAGCAGCAATTTCTCATTTTTTCAATGATCTCACAATTTGCACTGGTGGGGGACCATCCTGAAACACAGTGTCTGCAAATTCAGATTTTGTTTCTGGTTTTCATCTTAAGTCATGTGGCAAGGTTCCTTAGGGGGACAATAATGACTTGTAGGATTGATACTTCCAATAGGTGGCACTAGAGATCTAGTCCTCTTACTCTCTGAGGAGACAATTTGCATATTTCGCAGAGGAGCATTGTACGGCTTAAAAGTCTCCTCACCTCGGTATGTCAGGCTTGACATGTCAGTCTCCACAAGGGAAAACGTTACCCCTTGGATCCTGGTCAGACGCCTCTCATCTAGCCATACCAGATCTCACACTTTGCAGTGACAAGGGGCAGTACCTTAAACACAGTGTCTGCAAATTGAGATTATCATTTTGGCTTTATCCTAAGTCATGTGGCAAGGCTTGTTAGAGGGTCAATATTGACTTTAAGAATTAATACTTCCAGTAGGTGGCACTAGTGTTTTAGTCCTCTTCCTTTCTGAAGAGACAATTTACATATTTCCAAAAGGAGCATTCCAAGGCTTAAAAGTCTCTTCACCTTGGCATGTCAGGCTTGATATATCAATCTCTGCAAGGAGAAACATTACCCCTTGAATCCTAATTTTTCAACAAATTTACAAAACCTGTTTCTTTAGGGTCTTATTCAGATTTCTATGGACTTTGAGGGTCCTATATATTGAAAACTCCCCAAAAGTATTACTATTTTAAAACTGCACCTCTCAAATACTTCAAAACTGTTATCAGGATTTTTTTAACTCTTCGGGTCCTTCACAGGAATTAATGCAAAATGCAATGAAAAAAAAAGAAAATTAAAATTTTACTTCTAAAGTGTTACTTAAGCCCCAATTTTTCACTTTTCACTTTTAAAGGAGGGAACACAAAAAAGGGGAACACACGGTATGTTACCCACTTTCTTATGAGTGCAGCGATACCCCACATGTAGTTAAAAATTTCTGTTTGAACAAACATCAGATCTTGGAAAGGAGGGAACAATATTTTAATTTTGGAACACAAATTTGGCTGAAAGAGATGGCAGGCACCATGTCACAAATTGCAGGGCCCCTGAAGTGGCTAAACAGCAGAAACCCTGCATAAGTGACCCTGTTTTGGAAACTACACCAATCAAAGATTTTATGCAGGGGTGTAGTGGACATTTTGAACACACAGATACTACACAGAATTTGGTAGCATTAGGTAGTTATATTGAATATGTCATCATATCATCATCATTTTTTTGTTTCAAAAAACCCTAACCATTAGGCCGGCCTCACACTAGCGTGTTTTATGGACATAAGAGAGGTTCTAAAAATACGGATTGCATACGGTACAATGCTTCTCTATGGCCCTGTTCCTATCAGCCGTATTTTACTGATCCGTATTATACGGTGTTCTACGGACGTAGAAAAACGCAGCATCCTGTGTTTGTCACCGTATTGCGCCAAAAAAATACGCCAATTAAAGTCTATGGGGGCCAGAAAAATACGGATTACACATGGACCAACAGTGTGACTTGCGAGAAATACGCAGCGGTGTTCTAGCGAAAAGCCGGCAATTCAGTGCGGTGTACAGTAAAATCACACTGACAGGTTAGAATAGAATAGCTAAAATAAATGTCTACACATAGTATAGGGGTATATATATATATATATATATATATCAGTGAGACACATATATGTATATATATTAATATTTCATACAGCGCTAGATAGCTTAAAAGCCGATAATTCAATTACCAGCTTTTGCTATCTCCTTCACAAACCCGACATGATATGAGACATGGTTTACATACAGTAAATCATCTAATATCCTTTTTTTTGCATATACCACACTACTAATGTTAGTAGTGTGTATGTGCAATATTTGGGTGCTCTAGCTATTAAATTAAAGGGTTAAATCGCGGAAAAAATTGGCGTGGGCTCCCGTGCAATTTTCTCCGCCAGAGTGGTAAAGCCAGTCACTGAGGGCAGATATTAATAGCCTGGAGAGGGTCCATGGTTATTGCCCCCCCCCCCCGGCTAAAAACATCTGCCCCCAGCGACCCCAGAAAAGGCACATCTGGAAGAGGCGCCTATTCTGGCACTTGGCCACTCTCTTCCCATTCCCGTGTAGTGGTGGGATATTATGGGGTAATGAAGGGTTAATGTCACCTTGCTATTGTAAGGTGACATTAAGCCAGATTAATAATGGAGAGGCGTCAATTATGACACCTATCCATTATTAATCCAATAGTATGAAATGGTTAAAAAACACACACACATTATTACAAAGTATTTTAATGAAATAAATACACAGGTAATTTTGTAATATTTTATTATACTGGTAATCCACCTGAAGACCCTCGTTCTGTAAACAAGGTAAAATAAAAAAACAACAATATCCCATACCTTCCGTCGTTCTGTCACGTCCAACGATGTAAATCCATCTGAAAGGGTTAACTAATTTTACAAGCAGAAGCTCTGCTAATGCAGCTGTGCTCCTGCCTGTAAAACCCCGGGGATGAATGGTATGTACGTCAATGACCTGTAGTTACCTCGAGTTGCGGTGATGCGCCCTCTGCTGGATGTCCTCATATGAACTCGAGCGTGGGAAAATATTCTGAAAAGTTTGCAAGCCTTTTTTTTAAATATTTATTTAAATAATCGCCAATCTGAACTGAACCTTGAAAGGATCGCTCATCTCTACTTGTGAATACTCCCAGCGCACGCCTGTGCGCTGCGAGGATTCACCGGTGTCTATGGCGGGAACGATGGTCATGTATGCAATATGCATTTTCTAGTCCAGAACCCATTTATGGGGCATGGCCTCTCTCGATACAGAGTGACCGGAAATTTGTAATTTTAGACAGGGCAACCCATGTAAGCTATGTGCTCTTGTTTCCAGACAATGAATATTTAATCACCAGGAGGTTTTCACTACCCAAACTAGCTCCCTCGTGTCAAGCGGTCCAAACACAATGCCTATTTTGATAACTAGCTTAATGTGAGTAGATGGTGTACAGTGAAAGCTGTGTTGTGTGCAAGTTTAGCTTTCTTAGCTCTGCTTCATGCTACATTTAAAAACTCTGATTGTGTCACAACTGCTGCACCCGGTAAACTAACTGATATGTAGTTGGAATAAGGGTCTCTTTTCTTATATCATGCTGCACTCAGATGAGGTAGAAAAAGCCTGGTTTAAGATTCCACTGAATGGTATGCAAAGCCAGAGTAAGGAGTCTGTTAGGTCATACAATGCTCCTCTGAAAATTTAAATACACTAATACTATTTTCAGATATATGTTCCTTGTGAATAATATTGCACAAGGAGAAACATTATCCATTATCATGCCTCCTGCTTTCCACTGATGAGGGGAAAACACCTTGAAATACTTCCTCTCTGAAGAGGAAATTTGCTTAATGATATGCACATAATTAAAAATTTGAAGCAAGATTTTAACACATCTTGATTTATGCAGCATTGAGTATGAACGCCACGTGCACAAATACATGCTCTTACACGCCTTGGTTACTTGTTATGTTAACCAATTCAGTAACACAATGGACATAGCGGTCAGAACACATACAGTGATCTGACAAACACCCAAAATTAAAGAACGAGCTCTGAGACGTGGGAACTCTGCAGACCGCAATCCCTGATCCTATCAAACCACACTAAAGGCAGCCGTGGAGCGCTCCTGACCAGAACCTAGGCGCCTCGTCACAGCCTGAGAAACTAGCTATTCCTGAAGATAGAAAAATAAGCCTACCTTGCCTCAGAGAAATTCCCCAAAGGAAAAGGCAGCCCCCCACATATAATGACTGTGAGTAAGATGAAAACACAAACATAGAGATGAAACAGATTTAGCAAAGTGAGGCCCGACTAGCTGAATAGAACGAGGATAGGGAAGATAACTTTGCGGTCAGCACAAAAACCTATAAATAACCACGCAGAGGGGACAAAAAAACCCTCCGCACCGACTAACGGTACAGAGGTCGTCCCTCTGTGTCTCAGAGCTTCCAGCAGGCGAGAAAAAAACAATAAAGTAAGCTGGACTGAAAAATAGCAACAAAATAACAAAAGCAAAACTTAGCTTTGCAGAGCAGCAGGCCACAGGAATGATCCAGGGAAAAAACCAGTCCAACACTGGAACATTGACAGGAAGCATGGATCAAAGCATCAGGTGGAGTTAAGTAGAGAAGATGCTAACGAGCTCACCAGATCACCTGAGGGAGAAAACTCAGAAGCTGCAGTACCACTTGTGACCACAGGAGTGAACTCTGCCACAGAATTCACAACAGTACCCCCCCCTTGAGGAGGGGTCACCGAACCCTCACCAGAGCCCCCAGGCCGACTAGGATGAGCCACATGAAAGGCACGAACAAGATCGGGAGCATGGACATCAGAGGCAAAAACCCAGGAATTATCTTCCTGAGCATAACCCTTCCATTTAACCAGATACTGGAGTTTCCGTCTTGAAACACGAGAATCCAAAATCTTCTCCACAATATACTCCAATTTCCCCTCCACCAAAACCGGGGCAGGAGGCTCAACAGATGGAACCATAGGTGCCACGTATCTCCGCAACAATGACCTATGGAATACGTTATGTATGGAAAAAGAATCTGGAAGGGTCAGATGAAAAGACACAGGATTAAGAACCTCAGAAATCCTATACGGACCAATAAAACGAGGTTTAAACTTAGGAGAGGAAACCTTCATAGGAATATGACGAGAAGATAACCAAACCAGATCCCCAACACGAAGTCGGGGACCCACACGGCGTCTGCGATTAGCGAAACGTTGAGCCTTCTCCTGGGACAAGGTCAAATTGTCCACTACCTGAGTCCAAATCTGCTGCAACCTGTCCACCACAGTATCCACACCAGGACAGTCCGAAGACTCAACCTGTCCAGAAGAGAAACGAGGATGGAACCCAGAATTGCAGAAAAATGGTGAAACCAAGGTAGCCGAGCTGGCCCGATTATTAAGGGCGAACTCAGCCAAAGGCAAAAAGGACACTGCAAGGGCTCCAAGAAAAACCCACAACGCTTAGCATACTCTAAGTCCATCAAATTCAGGGCAGCGCCTGAATCCACAAATGCCATGACAGAATACGATGACAAAGAGCAGATCAAGGTAACGGACAGAAGAAATTTTGACTGTACCGTACCAATGGTGGCAGACCTAGCGAACCGCTTAGAGCGATTAGGACAATCAGAGATGGCATGAGTGGAATCACCACAGTAGAAACACAGACCATTCAGACGTCTGTGTTCATGCCGTTCAACTCTGGACAAAGTCCTATCGCACTGCATAGGCTCAGGTTTAAGCTCAGGTAATACCGCCAAATGGTGCACAGATTTACGTTCACGCAAGCGTCGACCGATCTGAATGGCCAAAGACATAGATTCATTCAGACCATCAGGCATAGGAAATCCCACCATGACATCTTTAAGGGCTTCAGAGAGACCCTTTCTGAAAATCGCTGCGAGCGCAGCTTCATTCCATTGAGTGAGTACAGACCACTTTCTAAATTTTTGACAGTATACCTCTATCTCATCCTGACCCTGACACAAAGCCAGCAAATTTTTCTCTGCCTGATCCACTGAATTAGGCTCATCGTACAGCAATCCGAGCGCCAGGAAAAACGCATCAATATTACTTAATGCAGGATCTCCCGGCGCAAGAGAAAATGCCCAATCCTGAGGGTCGCCACGCAAAAAAGAAATAATAATTCTCACTTGTTGAGCTGGGTCACCAGAGGAGTGAGGTTTCAAGGCCAAAAACAGTTTGCAATTGTTTTTGAAATTCACAAACTTGACTCTATCACCATAAAACAAATCAGGAATAGGAATTCTTGGTTCTAACATAGGCTTCTGAACCAACAAATCTTGAATCTTTTGCACATTTATAACGAGATTATCCATTGAAGAGCACAGACCCTGAATCTCCATGTCCACACCTGTGTCCTGAACCACCCAAATGTCTAGGGGAAAAAAAAGACAAAACACAGTGCAAAGAAAAAAAAAATGGTCTCAGAACTTCTTTTTTCCCTCTATTGAGAATCATTAGCACTTATGGCTTCCTGTACTGTTATGTTAACCAATTCAGTAACACAATGGACATAGCGGTCAGAACACATACAGTGATCTGACAAACACCCAAAATTAAAGAACGAGCTCTGAGACGTGGGAACTCTGCAGACCGCAATCCCTGATCCTATCAAACCACACTAAAGGCAGCCGTGGAGCGCTCCTGACCAGAACCTAGGCGCCTCGTCACAGCCTGAGAAACTAGCTATTCCTGAAGATAGAAAAATAAGCCTACCTTGCCTCAGAGAAATTCCCCAAAGGAAAAGGCAGCCCCCCACATATAATGACTGTGAGTAAGATGAAAACACAAACATAGAGATGAAACAGATTTAGCAAAGTGAGGCCCGACTAGCTGAATAGAACGAGGATAGGGAAGATAACTTTGCGGTCAGCACAAAAACCTATAAATAACCACGCAGAGGGGACAAAAAGACCCTCCGCACCGACTAACGGTACAGAGGTCGTCCCTCTGTGTCTCAGAGCTTCCAGCAGGCGAGAAAAAAACAATAAAGTAAGCTGGACTGAAAAATAGCAACAAAATAACAAAAGCAAAACTTAGCTTTGCAGAGCAGCAGGCCACAGGAATGATCCAGGGAAAATACCAGTCCAACACTGGAACATTGACAGGAAGCATGGATCAAAGCATCAGGTGGAGTTAAGTATAGAAGAAGCTAACGAGCTCACCAGATCACCTGAGGGAGAAAACTCAGAAGCTGCAGTACCACTTGTGACCACAGGAGTGAACTCTGCCACAGAATTCACAACAGTTACTATCTATGGGGTTATTACGGTAATTCTCCCTTTGCATTTTCAAACCAATGACATCCGAGATGTGCTTGATGCGAGTCAAGTCGACATATGCTGCAGGTCATGATAGTATGTGGAGGCCACACAGGTTCTCAAAGTATCATGATCAATATACGGTTTGGTCTTGTTGGGTTAACAATGTCTCTCGGGACACTTTGGAAAAATGGTCATACCCCAGGATCCACTACCAAATCGAAGTAATGCTGAGCAATTACCATACCTGCAATGAACACTAGATTATTTACATTATCCTGACGCACACCATCACCAGTGTGATATTACCGCATGAAGATGAAGATCTCTATAGAGTTGCACATGTGGTTTCATCAGATTTAATGAATGGTGTGTAGTGATCCATTCTGCACTGCAAATGACATTATATGTCCAATACCAAGCCTTATGCATCAAAAAGAGTCTACATAAACCATCAGAAGGCTTTTGTACAACATTGACCTACAAGCCATACATCCAGCTACAAGTATTGCACTGACCTCGTCCCACCACTCTTAAAAATTGGAGTGGATGATTTGCATATCCAAATGCATCCACTGTGGCAGAACAGTGCTCAGACAACCATTGATAACCTCATTGAAAGCATGCCAAGGTGTCTAAATGCATGTATTAATGCATTGTGGGATTGCTATTCATTTGGGTGTGTCGTGAGGCAACACAGGAAGTGTTTCAGTTTTAGTGCCCATGTTGGTTTATTGGTACTTCATAAATCAGCCACAAACAAAGGAAAAATAAACAGTCTTTCAGAGCCGGGAAAACAAAGTAAGCAATTCTTGACAAAGTCTCTTTAGAGCCAATCCAGGTCACACAGACTGGATAGCATCCACTATACTGGCTCAGTCTGGATATAACACTCAGGAGGCTTTCTCCTTCCACACACAGACCATGTGTCAAACAATAGACTCTATTTTAATATTGGAACCACTCCCAGAGATGGGGTATGTGGGCAGCCAGAACCGCCCATCTCTCAGGCTGCTCGTAAAACCTTGCCAGGAAGCGCCAAACAAAACTCTTATTACTACGTGCACTAAAGTAATACTCCAGGTTTACATCACAGATGAAATCAAACAAAGTCCAGCTCACCATGATCGACATCCTTGGAAACTCAGAGCACGGAACCACTGTGTCAAGGCGTGGAGAAGTCAGGGAAGAAATATGATCATGACTAAGGGTGTTTGATCATCAGAAATGTGTTGATATCACATTTTATTCTTTGTAATGGCAGATGTTTTTATCCTCCACTGAACACATTTTTCAAGTGAATAAAGAAAAGAGTTTTTTCACTATCTCGTTGAGCTGGAGTCCTCATTTCTTCTCTTACATCACAGATGACAACCACCTCCATGAAACATACTTCTCATTTACTATGTGTCCTGTAGCCACTTTACATTCCTCCCCCTCTGCCTAAAGCTGTGGGGGTTGTCACCTTCTACTACTAAACACAGGATTCTTTAGGGGGCATCGGCATTACCATGTAGCTTCCTGGCTTTATGTTCCACATGGAAGCTGAATTCCTGTAGGGCTGGAAACCAAAGGGTACCTCATGTATATTTCTCCTTTTTCTCCCTTATCCACCTGAGCGGAGTCTCGTCTGATACTAATTTAAATTTTTGCCCTAACAGAGAGTATCGCAATGTGTCCACTGCCCACTTTATGGCCAAGCATTCCTTTACTACAGTGAAATAAGTCTTCTCACATGCCAACAGATTCCTACTCAAGAAGAGCATGGTGTTCTCC
This sequence comes from Ranitomeya imitator, assembly GCF_032444005.1. Lineage (NCBI taxonomy): Eukaryota > Metazoa > Chordata > Amphibia > Anura > Dendrobatidae > Ranitomeya > Ranitomeya imitator. Next base: position 478,243,751 of record NC_091285.1, on the reverse strand, counting down.
TCTCAGTGTTTTTCCTGAGAAAGGAATGCTCCTAAATAGTGTTGAGCGATACCTTCCGATATCGGAAAGTATCGGTATCGGATAGGATCGGCCGATATTCAAAAAATATCGGATATCGCCGATACCGATACCCGATCCCAATGCAAGTCAATGGGACCAAAATATCGGAATTAAAATAAACCCTTTCTTGCCTTGTAGGTTCATTCTACATGAAGGAAAACAACTAAGAATAATGTAGGATGTATTGTGGGAGGTGGCGGAGACATTAAAGGCAATGAGGTTTAGCCCAATCAAATAGAATAGCATGTTTTTTTTTTTTTTAAGACGTTCGGAGTGAAAAAGATATTGAGTATGTAAATTTTTTTTTATTTTGTCAGATATTGATGTTTCACTATTCCACGCCCTTCCCCTTCTTTTTTTTTCTTTTTTTTTTTACTTTTCCCACACTTTCATCTTCATCATCATCAGCATCTTTGACATCAACTTCTTCTTCACCTTATTCATCTTCTTCTTCATCTTCTACCTATTTTTTTTTTTTATTACATTCTTCATATTCATTTTATTCAACTATTATTATTCTTCCTATTCTACATATTCTTTTTATTCCACTGTTATTATTCTTCCTATTCTACTTCTTCATCATATTCTCATTTGTGACAGGCATTCCCGTAGTTGTTATCTATAAAAGTTGGAAGATTACACCTTCCGTTCTGCCAGTCACAAAAGTTACATTTGTCCGCGTTCAGTTTGGCCTGCAGCATCAGGCTTTATCCAGGGGCACCACGAGGAGGAACGGACTCACCCCCATACACTGCTTAGTCTTCTTCTGCATATAATTTAGATAATATATTTTGCTCTGATATTAAGTCTTATGCTTAATGTTCTTCTGCTCTTTGTTCTGCAGCCTCTTGTTCTTCTGCTTCTCGGTCTTCCATGTCGTCGTCTCCAGGTTTGTCGTCTCCAGTGTCGTCATCTCCGCCGCCGTCGTCTCAGCCGTCGTCGTCTCCGCCGTCGTCGTCGTCGTCATCGGGGTGGTCTTCCGGGTCGTCGTCGTCGTCGTCATCGGGGTGGTCTTCCGGGTCGTCGACTTTAGGGTCTTCAACTTGGAAATGTAGCAGAAGGTACAAGAAGGCTGAGAAAATGCCAAGAACCAGCTGATGGAACTGGAACTCGGATGGCTACCCGAAGGTTCAAGAGCCTATGGAACTACCGAGGACCAGCTGACGTTACTGGAACCCGGTTACTAAGCAGGAGGTACCCGTGCTAAAAAGCACTACCAAGGACCGCCTGATGTTGGCGGAACTCGGATACCCAGAAGGAGGCACCTAAGCCAAAGGCTCTGCCCGGAACCAGCTGACGGTACTGGAACCAGGATGGGGAGCAGAAGGTACAAGAGAAAAAGACACTGCCGAGAACCAGCTGACGGCACTGGAACCCGGATGGGTAGCCGAAGGTCCAAGAGCCAATGGAACTACCGAGGACCAGCTGACGTTACTGGAACCCGGTTACTAAGCAGGAGGTACCCGTGCCCGAAAGCACTACCAAGGACCACCTGACGTTGGTGGAACTTGGATACCCAGAAGGAGGCACCTAAGCCAAAGGCTCTGCCCGGAACCAGTTGACGATACTGGAACCAGGATGGGGAGCAGAAGGTACAAGAGCAAAAGACACTGCCGAGAACCAGCTGATGGTGCTGGAACCAGGTGGTGGACCTGAAGGTCCACAGGAGAGGAGAGAACAGCTAGGCCGCGAGGCAGCCGCAGTTACCGAACCCCAACAGTCCTACAGGGGGAGCTGGGCCTACTGGCACTACAGAACCAGCCTTGACTACCAGTTCACGCAGCCCACATAGGAAGCTCCTAAACTGGAGGCACCCTGGAGTTGGCTAACCCGACCGCACCACGACGGGGCAAGCATAGGCGTCTCAGTGAGCTTGACACAACCCGGAAACAGCTGGCGGTGCTGAAACCAGGCTTGGCACGAGGGAGTACCTGTGTCAAGAACACTGCCGAGAACCAGCTGGCGGTGCTGGAACCCAGATGCGTTGCCCCAGTGTGCAAGAGCCAATGGCACGACCGAGGACCAGCTGACGGTGCTGGAACACGGTTACTAAGCTGTAGGTGCCCGCGCTTAAAAGCACTACCAAGGACCGCCTGACGTTGGCGGAACTCGGATACCCAGGAGGAGGCACCTAAGCCAAAGGCTCGGCCCGGAACCAGCTGACGGTGCTGGAACCAGGTGGTGGACCCCAAGGCCCACAGGAGAGGAGAGAACAGCTAGGCCGCGAGGCAGCCGCAGTTACCGAACCCCAACAGTCCTACAGGGGGAGCTGGGCCTACTGGCACTACAGAACCAGCCTTGACTACCAGTTCACGCAGCCCACATAGGAAGCTCCTAAACTGGAGGCACCCTGGAGTTGGCTAACCCGACTGCAACACGACGGGCAAACATAGGCGTCTCAGCGAGTTTGACACACCCCGGAAACAGCTGACGGTGCTGAAACCAGGTTTGGCACGAGGGAGTAGCTGTGACAAAAACACTGCCGAGAACCAGCTGGCGGTGCTGGAACCCAGATGCGTTGCCCCAGTGTGCAAGAGCCAATGGCACGACCGAGGACCAGCTGACGGTGCTGGAACCCGGTTACTAAGCTGTAGGTGCCCGTGCTTAAAAGCACTACCAAGGACCGCCTGACGTTGGCGGAACTCGGATACCCAGGAGGAGGCACCTAAGCCAAAGGCTCGGCCCGGAACCAGCTGACTGTGCTGGAACCAGGTGGTGGACCCCAAGGCCCACAGGAGAGGAGAGAACAGCTAGGCCGCGAGGCAGCCGCAGTTACCGAACCCCAACAGTCCTACAGGCGGAGCTGGGCCTACTGGCACTACAGAACCAGCCTTGACTACCAGTTCACGCAGCCCACATAGGAAGCTCCTAAACTGGAGGCACCCTGGAGTTGGCTAACCCGACTGCAACACGACGGGGCAAACATAGGCGTCTCAGCGAGTTTGACACACCCCGGAAACAGCTGACGGTGCTGAAACCAGGTTTGGCACGAGGGAGTACCTGTGACAAAAACACTGCCGAGAACCAGCTGGCGGTGCTGGAACCCAGATGCGTTGCCCCAGTGTGCAAGAGCCAATGGCACGACCGAGGACCAGCTGGCGGTGCTGGAACACAGTTACTAAGCTGTAGGTGCCCGCGCTTAAAAGCACTACCAAGGACCGCCTGACGTTGGCGGAACTCGGATACCCAGGAGGAGGCACCTAAGCCAAAGGCTCGGCCCGGAACCAGCTGACGGTGCTGGAACCAGGTGGTGGACCCCAAGGCCCACAGGAGAGGAGAGAACAGCTAGGCCGCGAGGCAGCCGCAGTTACCGAACCCCAACAGTCCTACAGGGGGAGCTGGGCCTACTGGCACTACAGAACCAGCCTTGACTACCAGTTCACGCAGCCCACATAGGAAGCTCCTAAACTGGAGGCACCCTGGAGTTGGCTAACCCGACCGCACCACGACGGGGCAAGCATAGGCGTCTCAGCGAGCTTGACACAACCCGGAAACAGCTGACGGTGCTGAAACCAGGCTTGGCACGAGGGAGTACCTGTGACAAGAACACTGCCGAGAACCAGCTGGCGGTGCTGGAACCCAGATGCGTTGCCTATTAAAGATTGTCTTCCTAGAGCCCCAACTAGCGGTGTTGGAGCTAAGGGTAAGCAGGGGGAGCAGAGTGTAGGCCGAAGCCTGCACTGGAGGCAGCTTTGTGTCTGCGTTGCGTTTGCAGGACACTTTGCCGGCTACACAGTGGGGGAACAGCTGGCGTTGCTGAACCCCACTAACACAATGGCGTGTGTTTTTCTCTGTGCAGCTAGCACTTGCGGTCAAAAACTAGCGATGTTAGAGCCCGTGTTGAAGCAGGAGGAGGAGTAGAGGAGCAGAGTGTAGGCCGAAGCCTATTTGAACCAATTTCAAAGGAAACCTTTAACCCCCCCTCAGGTGTTACAAAGTACAAGAGACACACCTTGTGCAGTATTAATGCTGCACAAGTGAAAGGTTGCTCTATTAATTTGTCTACTTGCACACGCTGAATGAAAGACGTACACAATTTAGCCCATTCTACAGTCAAACTGTAGTGGATGCGTGACTTGGCTTTTTAAGGAGACGCAGCACAGGTGTCCCAAATAACGCCTTGGTGCTTGGCGCAGCTTCCTGAGCGTTGTTATTTGCTGTACAGGAGTCTGCGCTCTTGTGTTATCCCTTGGCAATGCCCTGTTAGATCTGCCCGTCTTATGACCTCATTTCATGTTGGCCGGTGCGGTTAACGATGGCCATAAATCCCAGACCCACAGTGCCTTTTCATAAAGTCACACTGCGGTGCTGTGATTCGTGGCCTTGAGCAGTAAATATTTTGGCCGCTCACACACGTCCTTACACCTGCTTCAGACTGGGCGGCCTCTGCTGATCCCTTCTCGCATGCCGCGGCCATGAGGCTGCACAGTCTGAAGAAGGCGGAAGGAGATGAGTTAAGACAGGTGAAGATATGCACTGCTCGTGCCCATCAATCACACCCTCGCAGTCAAAATAAGACAACGAGGAGCATTGTTTCAGGCAGGGCGGACGCACAGGCGCAACAAGCCAACCAATGATGTCAGAAGACGGGAAGCGCTACCAAGGGGGGTGCTGCGTATCATTAGAAAGGAAAGTCACACCTCAGGGACAGTGGAATGGTCTCAATGAGACACATTTTGTACGTTTTGAGTTCCACGTGGGCAAGGACAAAAAGTCAGCCACCTTGTACAAATGCAGCAGTACTGCTGTACAAGGTGGCTGTTATACATAGAAACACCTGGGGGGGTGGGGGGCAGGCTCCCTTCAATTTCAGTTCATGTGCCTGCGTGGCGTTTGCAGGACACGTTGCCAGCTACACAGCAGGGGAACAGCTGGCGGTGCTGAACCCCACTAACACATTGGCTGGTGTTTTTCTCTGTGCAGCTAGCATGTCCGGGCAGAAACTGGCGTTGTTTGAGCCCAGGGTCAGCAGGAGGAGGAGAGGAGCAAAGTGTAGGCCGAAGCCTGCACTGGTGGCAGCTTTTGGTCAGTTGTGCCAGCGTGGCTTGTGCTGGACACGATGCCGACTACACAGCAGGGGAACAGCTGGCGGTGCTGAACCCCACTAACACATTGGCTGGTGTTTCTCTCTGTGCAGCTAGCATGTCCGGGCAGAAACTGGCGGTGTTTGAGCCCGGGGTCAGAAGGAGGAGGAGAGGAGCAGAGTGTAGGCCGAAGCCTGCACTGGTGGCAGCTTTTGGTCGGTTGTGCCAGCGTGGCTTGTGCTGGACACGATGCCAACTAAACAGTAGGGGAACAGCTGGCGGTGCTGAACCCCACGAACACATTGACTGGTGTTTTTCTCTGTGCAGCTAGCAGTTCCGGGCAGAAACTAGCGGTGTTTGAGCCCAGGGTCAGCAGGAGGAGTAGAGGAGCAGAGTGTAGGCCGAAGCCTAGTTGAACCAATTTCAAAGGTTACCTTTAACCCCCCCCTCAGGTGTTGCAAGGTACAAGAGCCACACCTTGAACAGCGTTAATGATGCACAAGTCAAAGGTTGCTCTATTTAATTTTGCTCCTTGCACACGCTGAATAAAACACGTACACTATTTAGCCCATTATACTGTCAAACAGTAGTGGAGGCGTGACTACTAGTCTTTTTAAGGAGATGCAGCACAGGTGTCAAAATTTACACCTAGCTGCTGTGCGCAGATTCCTGAGCGTTGTTATTTGCTGTACAGGAGTCTGCGCTATTGGGATCCCTTGGCCATGCGCTGTGAGCGCTTCCTGTCTTCTGACCTCATTTAATGTCGGCCGTTACGGTTAGCGATGGACATGGATCCCAGACCCACAGTGTGTTTTCAAAAAATCACACTGCGTGGCTGGGATTCGTGGCCTTGTTCAGTAAATATGTTTGACGCTCACACATGTCCTTACACCTGCTTCAGACTGGGCGGCCTCATCTGATCCCTTATCGCCTGCCGCGGCCATGAGGACACCCAGTCTGAAGAAGGCGGAAGGAGATGAGTGAACACAGGCAAACATATGCACTGCACATGCCCATCAATCACACCCTCGCTGTTCAAAAAAATAAGACACCGAGGGGCGTTGTTTCGAGCAGGGCAGACGCACATGCGCAGCCAGCTAACCAATGATGTCAAAAGACGGGCAGCGCTAACAAGGGTGGTGCTGCGTATCATTAGAAAGGAAAGTCACACCTCAGGGACAGTGGAATGGTCTCAATGAGACACATTTTGTACGTGTTGAGTTCCACGTGGGCAAGGAGAAAAAGTCAGCCACCTTGTACAAATGCAGCAGTACTGCTGTACAAGGTGGCTGTTTTACATAGAAACACCTGGGGGTGGGGGGCAGGCTCCCTTCAATTTCAGTTCATGTGCCTGCGTGGCGTTTGCAGGTCACGTTGCAAGCTACACAGCAGGGGAACAGCTGGCGGTGCTGAACCCCACTGACACATTGACTGGTGTTTTTCTCTGTGCAGCTCGCATGTCCGGGCAAAAACTGGCGGTGTTAGAGCCCAGGGTCAGCAGGAGGAGGAGAGGAGCAATGTGTAGGCCGAAGCCTGCACTGGTGGCAGCTTTTGGTCAGTTGTGCCAGCGTGGCTTGTGCTGGACACGATGCCGGCTACACAGCGGGGGAACAGCTGGCGGTGCTGAACCCCACTAACACATTGGCTGGTGTTTTTCTCTGTGCAGCTAGCACTTCCGGGCAGAAACTGGCGGTGTTTGAGCCCAGGGTCAGCAGGAGGAGGAGAGGAGCAGAGTGTAGGCCGAAGCCTGCACTGGTGGTAGCTTTTGGTCAGTTGTGCCAGCGTGGCTTGTGCTGGACACGATGCCGACTACACAGCAGGGGAACAGCTGGCGGTGCTGAACCTCACTAACACATTGACTGGTATTTTTCTCTGTGCAGCTAGCAGTTCCGGGCAAAAACTAGCGGTGTTTGAGCCCAGGGTCAGCAGGAGAGGAGCAGAGTGTAGGCCGAAGCCTAGTTGAACCAATTTCAAAGGTTACCTTTAACCCCCCTCAGGTGTTGCAAGGTACAAGAGCCACACCTTGTGCAGCATTAATGCTGCACAAGTAAAAGGTTGCTCTATTTGTTTTGCTCCTTGCACACGCTGACTAAAACACGTACACTATTTAGCCCATTATACTGTCAAACAGTTGTGGAGGCGTGACTTGTCTTTTTAAGGAGACGCAGCACAGGTGTCAAAATTTGCACCTAGGTACTGGGCGCAGATTCCTGAGCGTTGTTATTTGCTGTACAGGAGTCTGCGCTATTGTGATCCCTTGGCCATGCGCTGTGAGCGCTTCCTGTCTTCTGACCTCATTTCATGTCGGCCGTTGCCGTTAGCGATGGACATGAATCCCAGACCCACAGTGTGTTTTCAAAAAATCACACTGCGTGGCTGGGATTCGTGGCCTTGTGCAGTAAATAGGTTTGCCGCTTACACATGTCCTTACACCTGCTCCAGACTGGGCGGCCTCAGCTGATCCCTTATCGCCTACCACGGCCAGGAGGCCGCACAGTCTGAAGAAGGCGGAAGGAGATGAGTTAAGACAGGCGAACATATGCACTGCTCGTGCCCATAAACCACACCCTCGCTGACAAAATAAATATGACAACGAGGGGCGTTGTTTCTAGCAGGGCGGATGCACAGGCGCAGCCAGCTAACCATGATAACAAAAGACGGGAAACGCTACCAAGGGGGGTGCTGCGTATCATTAGAAAGGAAAGTCACACCTCAGGGACAGTGGAATGGTCTCAATGAGACACATTTTGTACGTGTTGAGTTCCACGTGGGCAAGGAGAAAAAGTCAGCCACCTTGTACAAATGCAGCAGTACTGCTGTACTAGGTGGCTGTTATACATAGAAACACCTGGGGGGGGTGGGGCCAGGTTCCCTTTAATTTCAGTTCATGTGCCTGCGTGGCGTTTGCAGGTCACGTTGCCGGCTACACAGCAGGGGAACAGCTGGCGTTGCTGAACCCCACTAACACATTGGCTGGTGTTTTTCTCTGTGCAGCTAGCACTTCCGGGCAAAAACTAGCGGTGTTTGAGCCCAGGGTCAGCAGGAGGAGGAGAGGAGCAGAGTGTAGGCCGAAGCCTGCACTGGTGGCAGCTTTTGTTCTGTTGTGCCAGCGTGGCTTGTGCTGGACACGTTGCCGACTACACAGCAGGGGAACAGCTGGCGGTGCTGAACCCCACTGACACATCACCTAGTGTTTTTTCTGTGTAGACAACACTTCCAGGTCGCAACTGACAGTGTTGAAACCCAGGGAATCAAAGAGGAGCAGAGTGTAGGCCGAAGCCTGCAGTGGAGCAAGTTGAAAGGGAACCTTTAACCCCCCCCCCCCAGGCATTTGTTTCTGAAAGAGCCATCTTGTACAGCAGTAATACTGCACATGGAAAATGGTGGCTCCGAAAATTATGCTCCTTGCAAACGCTGAAGTACACACTCATATAATGTGTCCCCTCACACCGTCAAACCATCCCGGAAGTGGGACTTTCCTTTGTAATGTGACACAGCACAGCCGTCATTCCAACTCCCTTGGTGCCGGGCGCCACCTCCTCAACGTTGTTTGGTTCTGTCACGGAGCCCGCGCTGTAATGTTATCCCTTGGCCATGCACAGTTAGCGGTGCCCGTCTTCTGACATCATGTAGGTGTCAGGCTGGCAGTGCCTGTGCGTCCAAGCTGCCCGAGATCCAACCTTGCAGTGTCATCTAATGTAGTCCCACTGCGGGCCAGGGATCCATGGGCATGCGCAGTGCATATCACCGCCTCTCACTCACCTCCTTCCTGCTTCTTCAGACTGTGCGGCGTCACGGCCGTGGCATGCTATTAGGGATCAGCTGACGCCGCCTAGTCTGAAGAAGCGTGAAGAAGGGGAGTGAGAGGCTAGTATATGCACTGCGCATGGCCATGGATACCAGGCCCACTGTGGGATCACATTAGACGACACTGCGAGGTGTGATTTCGGGCAGCGTGGACACACAGGCGCAGCCAGGACGACAACAAATGATGTCAGAGGACGGGCAGCGCAAACTGTGCATGGCCAAGGGATAACATAACAGCGCAGGGTCCATGACGGAATCAAACAACGCTAAGGAGGCAGCGCACGGTGCCAAGGGGGTAGCAATGACGGCTGTGCTGCGTCACATTACAAAGGAAAGTCCCACCTCCGGGACGGTTGGACGGTGTGAGGGGACACATTACATGAGTGTGTAGTTCAGCGTTTGCAAGGAGCATAATTTCAAGAGCGACCTTTCCCTTGTGCAGTATTAGTGCTGCACATGGTGGCTCTTTCAGTAACAAACGCCTAGGGGGGGGGGGGGGGGACAGGTCCCCTTACATTTTAGTTGTGCCAGCGTGGCGGTCGCATGACACGTTGCCGGATACACAGCTGGGGATCAGCTGACGTTACTGAACCCCAATAACAGAGGAGCGACTGTTGACTGTGCACACAGCACTTCCAGGCACCAACTGGCGGTGTTAGAGCCCAGGGACAGCAGGAGGAGCAGATTGGAGGTATTGCCGCACACACAGCTGGGGATCAGCTGACGTTACTGAACCCCAATAACAGAGGAGCGACTGTTGACTGTGCACACAGCACTTCCAGGCACCAACTGGCGGTGTTAGAGCCCAGGGACAGCAGGAGGAGCAGATTGGAGGTATTGCCGCACACACAGCTGGGGATCAGCTGACGTTACTGAACCCCAATAACAGAGGAGCGACTGTTGACTGTGCACACAGCAATTCCAGGCACCAACTGGCGGTGTTAGAGCCCAGGGACAGCAGGAGGAGCAGATTGGAGGTATTGCCGCACACACAGCTGGGGATCAGCTGACGTTACTGAACCCCAATAACAGAGGAGCGACTGTTGACTGTGCACACAGCACTTCCAGGCACCAACTGGCGGTGTTAGAGCCCAGGGACAGCAGGAGGAGCAGAGGAACAGAGTGTAGGCCGAAGCCTGATTGGAGCAAGTTGAAAGGAAACCTTTAACCCCCCCCAAGACGTTTGTAGCTGAAAGAGCCATCTTGTGCAGCACTAAGGATGCAAAAGGAAAAGGTTGCTCTTTTAATTATGCTCCTTGCAAACACCGAAGTAAACACTAAAAATGTGTCCCTTTATACCGTTAAACCGTTCCGGAGGTGCGAATTTCCTTCGTAATGGGACACAGCACAGCTGTCATTCCTATCCCCTTGATGCCGTGCGCTGCCTCCTCAGCGTTGTTTTAAGCTGTCACGGAGCCTGCGCTGTTCTGTTAGCCCTTGGCCATGCCCAATTAGCGCTGCCTGTCTTCTGACATAATTTGGTGTCAAGCTGTCAGTGCCTGTGCGTCCACGCTGCTCCAGATCCCACCTCGCAGTCTCATCTAACGTAATCCCACTGCGGGCCTTGGAACCATGGGCATGCACAGTGCATAACCTCGACTCTCACTCCCCTCCTTCCCTCTTCTTCAGACTGTGCGGTGTCACGGCCGTGGCATGCTAGGGATCAGCTGACGGCGCACAGTCTAAAGAAGGCGGAGGGAAATGAGCGAGAGCCCGAGGGGAAGATATGCACTGCGCATGCCCATGGATCCCAGGCCCGCAGTGTGACTCAATCAGAAGACACTGCGAGGCGGGATCTCGGGCAGCGCGGCCGCACAGGCGCAGCCAGCCTGACACCAAATTATGTCAGAAGACAGGCAGCGCAAATAGGGCATGCCCAAGGGATAACAGAACAGCGCAGGCTCCGTGACAGCTTAAAACAACGCTGAGGAGGCAGCGCATGGCACCAAGGGGGTAGGAATGACGGCTGTGCTGCGTCACATTACGAAGGAAAGTCCCAGCTCCGGGACGGTATAACGGTATCAGTGAACACATTTTATAAGTGTTAAGTTCTGCGTGTGCAAAGAGATAAAAAAAAAGAGCTACCTTTTCCTTGTGCAGCATTACTGCTGCACAAGATGGCTCTTTCAGTAACAAACGACGGGGGGGGGGGACAGGTTCCCTTACATTTAGGTTGTTGTGCCAGCGTGGCGGTCGCAGGACACATTGCCGGCTACACAGCTGGGGATCAGCTGACGTTACTGAAACCCAATAACACTGGGTCGTATGTTTTTACTGTGCAGCCTGCACTTCTGAGCCGCAACTGGCGGTGTTGGAGCCCAGGAATAGCAGTTCAGGTGGTAGAAAGATGAACACAGCAGGAGACCTGGATGACACCCAATTACTTAATCAGGCAGAGGAGTGGCAAATTCCTGCGAGATCCAGGCCTGGTTCATTTTCAGGAAAGTAAGCCGGTCAACGTTATCGGAGGATAGTCGCATGCGACGGTCTGTTAGTACACCACCTGCGGCACTAAAGACACGTTCCGATAAGACACTAGCCGCAGGGCAAGCCAGCACCTCCAATGCATACTGGCTTAGCTCTGGCCATGTATCCAGCTTAGAGACCCAAAACTTGAACGGGGAAGAGCCGTCTGGGAGTACAGTAAGAGGGCAAGCCATGTAGTCTGTCACCATCTGACGGAACCGTTGCCTCCTGCTGACTGGAGCCGCCGGTGATGGTGTAGACATTTGGGGCGGGCACACAAAAGTGTGCCAGAGTTGTGCCATACTGGGCTTGCCTTGGGCAGAGGCACTGCTTCTGCTCCCTCTTTGGGCAGAGCCTCCCCCACTGCCTCGACGCACTGAGCTGCTTTGTAAAGCACTAGCAGCACTCCTCTCAGTTGGACAGGAGAAGATGATGGAATTCACCAGTGTGTCGTGGTACTCCCGCAATTTACGCTCCCGGGTCAACGCAGGGATGAGGTTTTGGACGTTGCCCCGGTAGCGAGGATCGAGGAGGGTGAACACCCAATAATCAGGCATGTTGAGAATGTGGTCGATGCGGCGGTCGTTTCTCAGGCACTGCAGCATGAAATCCACCATGTGCTGCAGAGTGCCAACTGGCCCAGAAACGCTGTCCCCTGCTTGAGACATGATCTCTGCCCGCTCGTCATCACCCCACCCTCGCTGTACACACTGACCACTGGACAATTGTGTCGCTCCCTCCTCTGGACGGAGCTCTTCCTCCTCCATTGACTCCTCCTCATCCTCCTCACAAATTGGCCCCTGCGTACCCCTTTGTGAGGAACCACGTGGCGCTGACTCTCCAGAAGTTGATGGAAAAGGTGACTCCTCATCCTCCACCTCTTCCACCACATCATCCCTTAACCCTTGCAAAGTTTGCTGAAGCAGGCAGATAAGGGGGACAGTCATGCTGACTAGTGCATCATCTGCACTTGCCATCCACGTGGAATAATCAAAAGGACGCAAAACCTGGCAGACGTCCTTCATAGTGGCCCACTCTGTGGTTGTGAAGTCTGATCGGCGCTGACTGCGACTTCTTTGCGCCTGATGCAGCTGGTACTCCATAACTGCTTGCTGCTGCTCACACAACCGCTCCAACATATGTAACGTGGAATTCCACCGGGTAGGTAGGTCACATATGATGCGGTGTTCCGGAAGGCGGAATCGGCGCTGCAGAGCAGCAATGCGGGATCTGGCCAAGCTGGAACGCCGCAAGTGAGCACACTCTAGGCGGACCTTGTGCAGCAGGGCATCAAGATCCGGATAGTCCCTCAGAAAACTCTGCACAACCAAATTGAGCACATGTGCCAGACATGGGATGTGAGTGAGGTTGCCAAGGGCCAAAGCTGCCACCAGATTTCGGCCATTGTCACACACTACCATGCCTGGCTGGAGATTCGCTGGCAGTAACCACACATCGCTCTCCTGCTTGATGGCATTCCAGAGCTCCTGCGCTGTGTGGCTTTGATGCCCCAATGAAACTAGTTTCAAGACAGCCTGCTGACGTTTGGCCACGGCTGTGCTCATGTCGGTCATAGGTAAACGTTCACGGGTCCATGTGGAGGTGGACTGTGACGGATCCTGCAGAGAGGAATCAGAGGAACTGGTGTAAGAGGAGGAGTCGATGCGTACAGACTGGATTCCTGCAATCCTTGGAGTGGGCAGGACACGTCCTGCGCCACTCGCACGATCTGTACCTGGCTCAACAACATTAACCCAATGGGCAGTGAGGGAAACATATCGCCCCTGTCCATGCTGACTGGTCCACGCATCGGTGGTGAGGTGGACCTTGCTACTGATGGCATTCAGTAGCGCATGTTTTATGTTTGCCTCAACATGCCTGTGGAGGGCAGGGACAGCCTGCCTGCTGAAGTAAAAGCGGCTGGGCACCTTGTACTGTGGGACTGCCAATGCCATCAAGTCACGGAAGCTGTCAGTCTCCACCAGCCTGAACGAGAGCATTTCCAGGGACAACAGTTTGGCAATGCCTGCATTCAGAGCCTGTGCTCGGGGGTGGTTGGCCGAGAATGCCCGCCTTTTCTCCCATGCCTGGACTACCGATGGCTGTAGAGTTGACTGGGAGTGTGAGGATGACTGGGAAGGTGGTGCTGTGGGTGGAATTACACTAGGTCTCTGGACAACAGTGGAGGAAGAGGCAACACGAGATGAAGAGGTGGTAGCTGCCGCTGTTGGTTGGCCTACGTCTTCACTGTGTTTCTGTAACTCCACCGCGTGCCTGTTCCGCACATGTTTCCACATATTTGTAGTATTGAGGTTGCTGACACTTTTACCTCTTTTTACTTTCTGATGACACAGCTTGCATTTGACAAAACAAATGTCATCTGCAACTGTGTCAAAAAAGGACCAGGCACTGCAAGTCTTGGGAGCGCCCTTTTTGGCTTTGGAAAGAGACAGGCTCCTAACGGGTGCCAAAGTGGAGGCTACAGGCTCCGCAGTCTTCCCCCTCCCTCTCCCTCTTTGGCCCGTAAGGGGAAGCTCTTCCTCAGAGCTGCTCCCACCACCTTCCTGTTCCTCACGCCAGGATGGGTCAAGGACCTCATCATCTCCACTACCCTCTGCCACCAACTGCTCCTCCTGGGTAGTCTCGGCAGCACAGTACGCATCAGAAAGCGGCACCTGAGTTTCATCATCAGATGCGTACTGCGCTGTGGTCACCGGAGGCACTGGCCCACCTGCCTCTTCAGAGTCAGAGAGATAAAGCTTTTGGGCATCACTGCACACTGCCTCTTCTTCCATTTCTCCAATGCTGCTTGGCTGGCCCCCTGTTTCCAAGCCAAGAGATTCAGAGAACAGAAGTAGAGACGGCTCCTGTCCTGGGCTCTCTGACTGCCTGGCCAATTTGGCAGGTGGTGAAGAGACAGATGGCTGCTCTCCAGTGCTCTGTGCCTGAGAGGATGTGGCACTAACTGAAGTCGATGCCGAGGCGTTAGCTGCCATCCACCCGACAACGGCTTCAATTTGGTCTTCACGTAGCAGCGGTGCACGGCGCTCTCCGACAAAGCTGCGCATGAAGGACTGTTCCCTGCTGAAACTGAGTGACGACGAGTCACCGGCGCCCGCAGCAGGCACAGAATCACCACGTCCTCTCCCTGCTCCTCTCCCTGCTCCGCGCCCACGCCCACGTGCCTTACTCCCTGCCCTCTTCATCTTGGTTGACAGATAAAGATAAGCAGAAAAGTACTAAGGCCTTAGTGTGCTTATTCCTGAAATGCTCCTCCTAACAGGTGTAAGAAACACTAATGTTGTAAATTGTGGACTAAACTTTATTATTTTTCAAATGTGGCCTACACAAGTGTTAAGTTGTGTTTGGTGAACTTAACTTTTTTTTGGTGCAGATCGGGCTACAGAGCTAGTTTAAATCACACGGAGACCGTGCAGACAGCCGTAAACGGCGCTGCAAGGCCAAAAAATCCTCCTCTCGGTTATCCTATATAGTGTTTTTCCACTATTTAGCTGGATACGAGTGGAAAGACACTAATAGGAATTTTTTTTTTCAAATTTTAAACTGGCTGCACTATTTGAAAAAAAGGAAATTGTTTTTCAAGGTATGAGGCAGTAACGCACCCTGAGCTGAATCCAACCGGCTATGGCTGCACACAGACTACAGGGCGAGCTGCGCTCACACAGAGACCGTGCAGACAGCCGTAAACGGCGCTGCAAGGCCAACAAACCCTCCTCTAGGTTATCCTATATAGTGTTTTTCCACAATTTAGCTGGATACGAGTGGAAAGACACTAATAGGATTTTTTTTTTTCAAATTTTAAACAGGCTGCACTATTTGAAAAAAAGTAAAATTTTTCTCAAGGTATGAGGCAGTAACGAACCCTGAGCTGAATCCAACCGGCTATGGCTGCACACAGACTACAGGGCGAGCTGGGCTCACACGGAGACCGTGCAGACAGCCGTAAACGGCGCTGCAAGGCCAAAAAAACCTCCTCTAGGTTATCCTATATAGTGTTTTTCCACTATTTAGCTGGATACGAGTGGAAAGACACTAATAGGAATTTTTTTTTTCAAATTTTAAACTGGCTGCACTATTTGAAAAAAAGGAAATTGTTTTTAAAGGTATGAGGCAGTAACGCACCCTGAGCTGAATCCAACCGGCTATGGCTGCACACAGACTACAGGGCGAGCTGGGCTCACACGGAGACCGTGCAGACAGCCGTAAACGGCGCTGCAAGGCCCAAAAACCCCCCTCTAGGTTATCCTATGTAGTGTTTTTCCACAATTTAGCTGGAGACGGGTGGAAAAACACTAATAGGAAATTTGAGAAAAAATGTGCAGCAGGCTGCACTATGAGCAAAAAAGGACAACTGTGTGAGGCAGTGTGAACCCCCCCTGAGCTGAATA
Organism: Ranitomeya imitator; assembly: GCF_032444005.1. Taxonomy (NCBI): domain Eukaryota; kingdom Metazoa; phylum Chordata; class Amphibia; order Anura; family Dendrobatidae; genus Ranitomeya; species Ranitomeya imitator. Next base: position 478,227,985 of record NC_091285.1, on the reverse strand, counting down.
CAACTGGGTATATGGCTGCACACAGACTACAGAGTGAGCTGCACACACACACACACAGAGACCTTGCAGAACGCTGTTAAAACAGCGCTGCAAGGCAAGAGCAAGGTGAACAGTGAAGAACACACAGCGTTTTGCTAAATTAGCCTATGGAAAGGAAAATAAAGCAATTAGCTAGCTCGACTGGCCCTCAGTTAGAACACAGCGTCCTGTCCCTAACTGAAATCACAGCAGAGTGAGCGCAAAATGGCGGCAGCGTTTTTTATAGTGCAGAGTGACATCATTTCAGCAGCCAATCCAAGCCTTGCCAGTACTTACATGCCCACCATGCTAAACAGGATGTGCCCACACTTCCAATCATTCCTCATTGGCTGCTGCGTTCAGTTTGAATTCTGGGAACTTCCGATTCCGGTATCCGATACGCGGGAAGTATCGGAATTCGGTATCGGAATTCCGATACCGCAAATATCGGCAGATACCCGATACTTGCGGTATCGGAATGCTCAACACTACTCCTAAACCAACTTCTGAGACATTTGTGAGGAGGACAAACTCTTTCTTGGGGCAACCAGGACAGGCTGTTTATACAGAAGAGCCCCTTTCAGTTCCTGAAATGCCATCTTCGCCTAAGCACATTTGGCCACAGCTGATTTTTGTCCATCAACACCTTAATGACAGAGCCAATTTTTACAATTCTGACCACTGTCACTTTATAAGTTATAGCTCTGGAATGCTTCAACGTATCCAACTGATTCTGAAATAGTTTTTTCATGACATATTGTACTTCATGTTAGTGACAAAATTTCTTCAATATATCTTGCATTTGTTAATAAAAAAACAGAAATCTGGCAAAAATTTAGAAAATTTAGCAATTTTCAAACTTTTAATTTTTGTACCCTTAAATCAGAGAGTGGTGTCACACAAAATAGTTAATAAATAACATTTCCCACAAGTCTACTTTACATCAGCACACTCTTGGAAACATAATTTTTTTTTTGTTAGGATGTTATAAAGATTAAATTTGACCAGCGATTTCTCATTTTGCTAACAAAATTTACAAAACCATTATTTTTGGGACCACCTCACATTTGAAGTGAGTTTGGGACGTCAATATAACATAAAATACCAAAAAGTTACACCATTCTAAAAACTGCACCCTCAAGGTGTGCAAAACCACATTCAAGAAGTTTATTAACCCTTCGAGTGCTAAACGAGAACTAAAGCAATGTGGAAGGAAGTTAACATTTTACTTTTTTTCACAAAAAAATTACTTTGGAACCAAATTTTTTTATTTTCACAAGGGTATCATAAGAAAATGAACCACAAAATTTGTTGTGTAATTTCTCCTGAGGTCACCAATACCTCGCATGTGGGTGAAAGCCATTGTTTGGGCACATGGCAGGGCTTACCGTGACGCTCCAGCATCGTAACAATATCGCTCCAGCGTCGTAGACTGCTGTCACACATTGCAATGTACGACGCTGGAGCGATAATTTCATGACGTATGTGCGATGTAGAAGCCGTTGGTTACTATGCGCACATCGTATACAATATCGTGCACACCTTTGTTACACCATGCGATCATGCCGCCACAGCGGGACACTAGATGATGAAAGAAAGTTTCAAACGATCTGCTACGACGTACGATTCTCAGCTGGGTCCCTGATCGCAGGAGCGTGTCAGACACAGCGAGATCGCTGGAACGTCACGGATATATCGCTGGAACGTCACAAATCGTGCCGTCGTAGCGATCAAAATGCCACTGTGTGACGGTACCCTTAGAAGGGAGGGAGCACCGTTTGACTTTTTGAATGCAAACCCCCTGATGTACCTAAACTGTAGAAATCCCCCAATTCTAACTCCAACCCTAACCCCAACACACATCTAGCCCTTATCCCAACCCTAATCGTAACTCTAACCACAATCCTAATCCCAACACACCCCTAACTCTAATCCCAACCCTTATTATAACCCTAACCACAACCCCAACTATAACCCTAGCCCAATCCTAATCCTAACCCTAGCCCCAACCCTCACCCTAGCTCAACCCTAACCCTAGCCCCAACCCTAATTTTAGTCCAACCCTAACCAAAGCTTTAGCCCCAACCCTAACCCTAGACCCAACCCTAGCACTAATGGAAAAATTAAAATAAATACTTTTTTTAATTACTTTTAGCTAACTAAGGGGGTGATAAAGGAGGATTGAGTTACAATTTTTTTTATTTTGAGCACTGTGATAGGTTCTATCACAGTGATCAAAATGAAACAATAGGAAAAATTTCCTATTGTTGCTGGGTGCTGGCTGGCAGATCTCGGCAGGCGCACTGCGCATGTGCCTACCATTTTCTTCCCAGATGAAGATGCCGCTGGTTGGGGGACATCATGAGGGGATGCAGGAGGGTCTACGGACACCAAAGGTATTGGGGGTGGATCGGGGAACCCCATTTCTCTATCCTCTGATGTGCTATCACATCAAAGGAGAGAGAAATAAGTGGGAATTCACTGGGTTTTTTTTAGGTCGCCGTTAGTCTTTGAATAACGGTGATAGCAACTCTGGGGTCGTTAAAAACAAATCCAAATCATGTTTTCCATGGTCTAAGCTACCCCGAGTAGCCGAGACCCTGGAGAATTTCCGACGCTTGGGGGTACTATCCACTTATTATTCAGCACCGCTTTTTATCGGTGCTGAAATATAAGTACCCTTAACTGCCGCTGTTAAAAGGCATATCAGCGGTCGTTAAGGGGTTCAAGAGGTCAGGCAGGGGTGCTGCCATTATTGCAAAGTTTGAGATGACTCTCCTGCAGTATCCCTCGATTCCCAGAAATGCTCTCACTTGCTTCTTTGAAATTAATCTCAGGGTGTTTTGGATTGTGTTCACTTGACTAATCTGGGGTTTCATCTCGCTTCTACCTACTACATGTCCTAGGTATTTAGCCTCTTCTTTCCTTATGGCACTTTATTTGGATTTATCAAAAACCCTGCCTTCCAAAGAGCATCAAACACTACCTGGACCATTTGGAGATGACTTCCCTCATCAGGGATGAATATTACAATATTGTCCAAGTATACCATGGTATAATACTTATGGGGTGCAAGGATCCAGTCCATGGCTCTCTGGAATGTGGACGAGGCTCCCTGCAGTCCAAACAGCATCCAGACGTATTGTAAGCATCCATCAGGCATAGTAAAGGCTTTCTTCTCTTTAGTATATTGTGACATGGGGATTTGCCAATATCCCTTCTTTAAATCAAAGTTGGCTGTGTACCTTGCCGGACCAAGTAGAACTTGTAGACTTCATTCAGGTTCCTATAATCATTAGATAATCACTATTTATCATTGGGTTTTGGAACCAGGACAATCTGGCTAGACCATCTGCTCTTGAATTCCTCAATCACTCCAAGATTCAACATATGACTTACTTTATTGGAGATCAACTCTCTTCGGGTCTCGGGAATTCAAAAGGTTTTCAAGTTCACCCGCACATGGGGTTCCATCAGAACCTCACATTCTATGACCTTTGTACACTCCAGAAAATCTGAAAACAGGTCCCTGTTCTGCTGCAGCAAATCCCAACACTGTTGTTTTTTGCCTTCCACAGCTTCTCCGCTCTAGCGACTCCTTCATCATCTGCCTCTGGCTTCACCAGCAAACATGGAGTTTAAACATGGTCTCTGTCTTGCCACGGCTTGATTAGATTGACATGGTAGACCTGGTAAGGCTTATAGCAAAAGGAGGACAAAGGAGTATATAGGTTTAAAAATCAATATAATTTATTTAAGTTACAAAATATCAGTAAATAGTGCATATACAGTTATATGAAAAAGTTTGGGCACCCCTATTGATCTTAAGCTTAATGTTTTATAAAAATTGTTTTTTCTGCAACAATTATTTCAGTTTCATATATCTAATAACTGTTGGACACAGTAATGTTTCTGCCTTGAAAAGAGGTTTATTGTACTAACAGAAAATGTGCAATCTGCATTCAAACAAAATTTGACAGGTGCATAAGTATGGGCACCCTTATCATTTTCTTGTTTTAATACTCCTACCTACTTTTTACTGACTTACAAAAGCACTTTTTTTGGTTTTGTAGCCTCATTGAGCTTTGAACTTCAAAGCCAGGTATATGCAATCACGAGAAAAGCTACTTAAAGTGGCCACTTGCAAGTTGTTCTCCTGTTTGAATCTCCTCTGAAGAGTGGCATCATGGGCTCCTCAAAACAACTGTCTAATGATCTGAAAACAATTCAACATAGTTGTTCATGGGAAGGATACAAAAAGCTGTCTCAGAGATTTAACCTGTCAATTTCCACTGTGAGGAACATAGTAAGGAAATGGAAGAACACAGGTACAGTTCTTGTTAAGGCCAGAAGTGGCAGGCCAAGATAAACATCAGAAAGGCAGAGAAGAAGAATGGTGAGATCAGTCAAGGACAGTCTTCAGACCACCTCCAGAGAGCTGCAGCATCAACTTGCTGCAGACGGTGTCACTGTGCATCGGTCAACTATACAACGCACTTTGTACAAGGAGAAGCTGTATGGGAGAGTGATGCAAAAGAAGCCGTTTCTGCAAGCACGCCACAAACAGAGTCGGCTGAGGTATGCAAAAGCACATTTGGAGAAGCCAATTTCTTTTTGTAAGAACGTCCTGTGGACTGATGAAACCAAGATTGAGTTGTTTGGTCATACAAAAAGGCATTATGCATGGCGGACAAAAAACACAGCATTCCAAGAAAAACACTTGCTACCCACAGTAAAATTTGGTGGAGGTTCCCTCATGCTTTGGGGCTGTGTGGCCAATGCCGGCACAAGGAATCTTGTTAAAGTTGAGGGACGCATGGATTCCTCTCAGTATCAGCAGATTCTTGACAATAATGTTCATGAATCAGTGACAAAGTTGAAGTTACGCAGGGGATGGATCTTTCAGCAAGACAATGATCCAAAACACCGCTCCAAATCTACTCAGGCATTCATGCAGAGGAACAATTACACTGTTCTGGTATGGCCATCCCAGTCCCCAGACCTGAATATCATTGAACATCTGTGGGATCATTTGAACAGGGCTGTCCATGCTCGGTGACCATCAAACTTAACTGAACTGAAATTGTTTGTAAAGAGGAATGGTTAAAAATACCTTCATCCAGGATCCAGGAACTCATTAAAAGCTACAGGAAGCAACTAGAGGCTGTTATTTTTGCAAAAGGAGGATCTACTAAATATCAATGTCACTTTTCTGGTGGGGTGCCCATACTTATGCACCTGTCAAATTTTGTTTGACTGCAGATTGCACATTTTCTGTTAGTGCAATATACCTCATTTCAAGGCAGAAACATTACTGTGTCCAACAGTTATTAGATATATGAAACTGAAATAGCTGTTGCAAAAAAAAAAAATTTTTATAAAACATTAAGCTTAAGATTAATAGGGGTGCCCAAACTTTTTCATATAACTGTAAATACATACAAAAGGTTAAGGTGCATGAGGATAGTTGAAAAGTAAGGCTTATGTCTACCCGGTTGATGAACCTTGTACAGTAGTTCACTTCACCTTAGTGAAGCTTTTCCACCACCTCACAAAGCCCTTGCCTGCTGGCCAAGAACTTACTCTTCACAGTGGGAATTATAACGAGGGCTCGGTCTCTAGGGCAGAACTTCCTTACCCTGCCTGACCATTTGTGGACCCTAGATTGAACTTCTTGTACCTGGAGCAGATGTCCTTTTATGATGGCTATCACCTTTGCAATCCTCGCCTGCATCTGAGCAACGTATTCGATGATGCTCCAGTAGGGGGTGGCTTCGGCTTCCCAAGTTTCCTTTGATATATCAAGTAAACCCCACAGATGTTGGCCATACAGAAGTTTGAATATTGAATAAAGAGAGAGCAGTAATGTCCCATGGAACCTCCCAGATAGAGAACAATCCCAGTCTCGACCATTTTCTTCTATGACCTTCCTAAGCATGTTCTTCAACCTTTTATTGAAGCTTTTCACAAGGCAGTCCATCTGAGGATGGCACACTGATGTTTTCAGTTGTGTAACTTGCAGGACCATACACAGTTCTCTCATTATGTTAAGCTGGTTTCACACTTGCGTTTTTGTCTGCTGCGTTTTTTTTCAAAAAAACGCATGCATTTTTTTCCCCTATATTTAACATTGAAAACGCATGCGTTTTTTTGTGTATGCGTTTGGTCGCGTTTTGCAACGCATGCGTTTTTTTACTGCATGCGTTTTTTTTCTAAAATGCTACTTGTAGTATTTTTAGAAGCGTTTTTTGGACCAAAAAAAACGCATGCGTTTTCATGCGTTTTTTTTGTGTCAAAAAATGCATTGGAGTCAATGGGGACGCATGCGTTTTTTGGTGCATGCGTTTTTTGCGTTAAAAAACGCATGCGTTTTTTTATTAAAAACACTGAAAACACACTAATATGCCACCACCCAACGTAAAGGTGATAAAGGGATCCTAACCCTACCCCTAACCCTAACCCTAGCCCTACCCCTAACCCTAACCCTAAGGGATCCTAACCCTACCCCTAACCCTAACCCTAACCCTACCCCTACCCCTAACCCTAAGGGATCCTAACCCTACCCCTAACCCTACCCCTAACCCTAACCCTAACCCCTTTATGGTTAGGGGTAGGGTTAGGGTTAGGGTTAGGGGTAGGGTTAGGATCCCTTAGGGTTAGGGGTAGGGTTAGGGTTAGGGTTAGGGGTAGGGTTAGGGTTAGGGGTAGGGTTAGGGGTAGGGTTAGGATCCCTTAGGGTTAGGGTTAGGGGTAGGGTTAGGGTTAGGGTTAGGGGTAGGGTTAGGGTTAGGATCTCTTTAGGGTTAGGGTTATGATCCCTACCCCTAACCCTACCCCTACCCCTAACCCTAACTATTTCTGTTTATAGTGGGTTTTTTACTTTTTTTTAATGATTGGCAGCTGTCACACATTTCTCAGCATGCGTTTAAAAAACGCAAACGCATGAAAAAACGCATGTAAACGCGGTAAAACGCCGCGTTTTTTACACCACATGCAAAAACGCATGCATCAAAAAAACGCAGCGTTTGCATGCGTTTACATGCGTTTTTTCACCATGCTTTTTTTGCGTTTTTTACCGCAAAAACGCACCCAAAAAAACGCAAATGTGAAACCAGCCTTACTCATAAAGGGTGTTCCTTGGTCGGTCAGGATCTCCCTCGGTAACCCGGTCTCAGAAAACCGCGGACAAACTCATGGGGTATACTCTTCGTAAAAGAGTTTCTCAGGGTACCGCAAAGCATAGTCAAGGATGACCAATATATAATGATGTCTACTAGTGTTGAGCGACCTTGACCTTTTTAGAGTCGAGTCGTGTTTCGCGAAACCCGACTATCTTAGAAGTCGAGTCGAGTGGAATCGGCCGATTATGGCGAAAAGTCGGGTATCGCCCGAAACACGAAACCCAATGCAAGTCAATGGGGGAGCATAGTCGGCAGTGAGTGGAGGCCAGGAAAACACCTACACTGCCCATTTTAATGGCAAAAACATCCATTCTTGTTAAAGAAGCTTGTCAATCGTAATTTAGCTTATAATAATTGGAAGGCATTTTAAATTGGGGGTCATTTGGCTAAAGTTGTGGGGGGTAGGGCTGGTTCAAGTAATTAGTGGACCCAGTAAATCTGGACCACGTCACGGCAGTGGAGCAGGGAGAGGTAAGTATTTCAACTTTGCAAGTGCTGTGATCCTGAGCAAGCAGGGGGGGCCCACTCGTTGGCATTGGCACTGGCACAGGGCCCCTCAAAGTACAGCGGTGTGTTTGCACGGCGGGGGCGCCTCCCACCGGCAGCAACACTTTTGCGTACTATGAGAGGCCCTGTGCCAGTGACGTCGCCAACTAGTATTCCTCCCCCCACCTGATGAAGGAACCTGCACTTTCATCTGCACCTTCCTCTTTGTCCCCGTGTAAGGTGGTATGGTATGCGGGAAGAGAAACCTGACTTTCAGCAGGGTCACAATCTTGCTGTATAGCGTGCACGGGGAATTTTGCATTATGGGTCAATGTACCAGCAGACTCATCTATCACTGGCTGGGCAATGGGCAGGATGAGGAGGAAACACAGATATAGGCCCAAAGAATAAAGTTGGCTAAATGCTGTTCAAAATTGGTAACACAGGACTAACCAGGGGGCATTGCAGTGGAGGACAACTGGAATGAGAGGCTGACACAGAGAGTAGGCCCAAATCAGTAAGTAGTCGAAATGCAGTTCAAAATTGGCAACCGTAGTAAACAGGCGGCACAGCTTTGTTCAGTGGAGGAGAACAGCAAGGAGTGGCAGACACCGATAGTAGGCCCCAACCCAACTAGTAGGCCAAATGCAGTCTAACATTAACAACTACTTAACGAGAGCCTGAAAATGGAATTTCAGGACAGGAAACCAGGAGAACAGCAAGGAGTGGCAGACACCGATAGTAGGCCCCAAACCAACTAGTACGCCAAATGCAGTTGTTCCATTTAACCACAATTTAATGAGAGCCTGAAGATAGAAGTTCAGGAAAGGCAACCTGGAGAACACCTTGGAGTGTAACACACCATCTCTCTACACCCCATACCCAATTTGTAGGCCTAATGCAGTGTAGTTTTCAACAACTACTAAACGAGAGTTGGAAGATCGAAGCAATGTGGACGAAACCTGGTGAACACCTTGGAGTGTAACACACCGTCTCTCTACACCCCATACCCAATTTGTAGGCCTAATGCAGTGTAGTTTTCTACAACTACTAAACGAGAGTAGGAAGACCGAAGCAATGTGGACGAAACCTGGGGAACACCTTGGAGTGGAACACACCATCTCTCTACACCCCATACCCAATTTGTAGGCCTAATGCAGTGTAGTTTCCAACAACTACTAAACGAGAGCCAGAAGATCGAAGCTCAGGAAAGGCAACCTGGAGAACACCTTGGAGTGGAACACACCATCTCTCTACACCCCATACCCAATTTGTAGGCCTAATACAGCGTAGTTTCCAACAACTACTAAACGAGAGCCAGAAGATCGAAGCTCAGGAAAGGCAACCTGGAGAACACCTTGGAGTGGAACACACCATCTCTCTACACCCCATACCCAATTTGTAGGCCTAATGCAGCGTAGTTTCCAGCAACTACTAAACGAGAGCATGAAGATCGAAGCAATGGAGAGGAAACCTGGGGAACACCTTGGAGTGGAACACACCATCTCTCTACACCCCATACCCAATTTGTAGGCCTAATGCAGTGTAGTTTCCAACAACTACTAAACGAGAGCCGGAAGATCGAAGCTCAGGAAAGGCAACCTGGAGAACACCTTGGAGTGGAACACACAATCTCTCTACACCCCATACCCAATTTGTAGGCCTAATGCAGTGTAGTTTCCAACAACTACTAAACGAGAGCATGAAGATCGAAGCAATGGAGAGGAAACCTGGGGAACACCTTGGAGTGGAACACACCATCACTCTACACCCCATACCCAATTTGTAGGCCTAATGCAGCGTAGTTTCCAACAACTACTAAACGAGAGCATGAAGATCGAAGCAATGGACAGGAAACCTGGGGAACACCTTGGAGTGGAACACACCATCTCTCTACACCCCATACCCAATTTGTAGGCCTAATGCAGCGTAGTTTCCAACAACTACTAAACGAGAGCCAGAAGATCGAAGCTCAGGAAAGGCAACCTGGAGAACACCTTGGAGTGGAACACACCATCTCTCTACACCCCATACCCAATTTGTAGGCCTAATGCAGCGTAGTTTCCAACAACTACTAAACGAGAGCCGGAAGATCGAAGCAATGGAGAGGAAACCTGGGGAACACCTTGGAGTGGAACACACCATCTCTCTACACCCCATACCCAATTTGTAGGCCTAATGCAGCGTAGTTTCCAACAACCACTAAACGAGAGCCAGAAGATCGAAGCTCAGGAAAGGCAACCTGGAGAACACCTTGGAGTGGAACACACCATCTCTCTACACCCCATACCCAATTTGTAGGCCTAATGCAGCGTAGTTTCCAACAACTACTAAACGAGAGCATGAAGATCGAAGCAATGAAGAGGAAACCTGGGGAACACCTTGGAGTGGAACACACCATCTCTCTACACCCCATACCCAATTTGTAGGCCTAATGCAGTGTAGTTTCCAACAACTACTAAACGAGAGCCGGAAGATCGAAGCTCAGGAAAGGCAACCTGGAGAACACCTTGGAGTGGAACACACCATCTCTCTACACCCCATACCCAATTTGTAGGCCTAATGCAGTGTAGTTTCCAACAACTACTAAACGAGAGCCGGAAGATCGAAGCTCAGGAAAGGCAATCTGGAGAACACCTTGGAGTGGAACACACCATCTCTTTACACCCCATACCCAATTTGTAGGCCTAATGCAGTGTAGTTTCCAACAACTACTAAACGAGAGCATGAAGATCGAAGCAATGGAGAGGAAACCTGGGGAACACCTTGGAGTGGAACACACCATCTCTCTACACCCCATACCCAATTTGTAGGCCTAATGCAGCGTAGTTTCCAACAACTACTAAACGAGAGCCAGAAGATCGAAGCTCAGGAAAGGCAACCTGGAGAACACCTTGGAGTGGAACACACCATCTCTCTACACCCCATACCCAATTTGTAGGCCTAATGCAGCGTAGTTTCCAACAACTACTAAACGAGAGCCGGAAGATCGAAGCAATGGAGAGGAAACCTGGGGAACACCTTGGAGTGGAACACACCATCTCTCTACACCCCATACCCAATTTGTAGGCCTAATGCAGCGTAGTTTCCAACAACTACTAAACGAGAGCCGGAAGATCGAAGCTCAGGAAAGGCAACCTGGAGAACACCTTGGAGTGGAACACACCATCTCTCTACACCCCATACCCAATTTGTAGGCCTAATGCAGTGTAGTTTCCAACAACTACTAAACGAGAGCATGAAGATCGAAGCTCAGGAAAGGCAACCTGGAGAACACCTTGGAGTGGAACACACCATCTCTCTACACCCCATACCCAATTTGTAGGCCTAATGCAGCGTAGTTTCCAACAACTACTAAACGAGAGCCGGAAGATCGAAGCAATGGAGAGGAGACCTGGGGAACACCTTGGAGTGGAACACACCATCTCTCTACACCCCATACCCAATTTGTAGGCCTAATGCAGTGTAGTTTCCAACAACTACTAAACGAGAGCCGGAAGATCGAAGCTCAGGAAAGGCAACCTGGAGAACACCTTGGAGTGGAACACACCATCTCTCTACACCCCATACCCAATTTGTAGGCCTAATGCAGTGTAGTTTCCAACAACTACTAAACGAGAGCCGGAAGATCGAAGCTCAGGAAAGGCAATCTGGAGAACACCTTGGAGTGGAACACACCATCTCTCTACACCCCATACCCAATTTGTAGGCCTAATGCAGTGTAGTTTCCAACAACTACTAAACGAGAGCATGAAGATCGAAGCAATGGAGAGGAAACCTGGGGAACACCTTGGAGTGGAACACACCATCTCTCTACACCCCATACCCAATTTGTAGGCCTAATGCAGCGTAGTTTTCAACAACTACTAAACGAGAGCCAGAAGATCGAAGTTTAGGAAAGGCAACCTGGAGAACACCTTGGAGTGGAACACACCATCTCTCTACACCCCATACCCAATTTGTAGGCCTAATGCAGCGTAGTTTCCAACAACTACTAAACGAGAGCCGGAAGATCGAAGCAATGGAGAGGAAACCTGGGGAACACCTTGGAGTGGAACACACGATCTCTCTACACCCCATACCCAATTTGTAGGCCTAATGCAGCGTAGTTTCCAACAACTACTAAACGAGAGCCGGAAGATCGAAGCTCAGGAAAGGCAACCTGGAGAACACCTTGGAGTGGAACACACCATCTCTCTACACCCCATACCCAATTTGTAGGCCTAATGCAGCATAGTTTCCAACAACTACGCTGAGGAAACGTAGTTTCCTCAGCGAGATACAAATATCTCGCTGAGGATCTGTTTATACCAAGGAAGGTGACGGGCACAAGGGGGCATTCTTTGCGTCTGGAGGAGAGAAGGTTTTTCCACCAACATAGAAGAGGATTCTTTACTGTTAGGGCAGTGAGAATCTGGAATTGCTTGCCTGAGGAGGTGGTGATGGCGAACTCAGTCGAGGGGTTCAAGAGAGGCCTGGATGTCTTCCTGGAGCAGAACAATATTGTATCATACAATTATTAGGTTCTGTAGAAGGACGTAGATCTGGGGATTTATTATGATGGAATATAGGCTGAACTGGATGGACAAATGTCTTTTTTCGGCCTTACTAACTATGTTACTATGTAACTACTAAACGAGAGCATGAAGATCGAAGCAATGGAGAGGAAACCTGGGGAACACCGTGGAGTGGAACACACCATCTCTCTACACCCCATACCCAATTTGTAGGCCTAATGCAGTGTAGTTTCCAACAACTACTAAACGAAAGCATGAAGATCGAAGCAATGGAGAGGAAACCTGGAGAACACCTTGGAGTGGAACACACCATCTCTCTACACCCCATACCCAATTTGTAGGCCTAATGCAGCGTAGTTTCCAACAACTACTAAACGAGAGCCGGAAGATCGAAGCAATGGAGAGGAAACATGGGGAACACCTTGGAGTGGAACACACCATCTCTCTACACCCCATACCCAATTTGTATGCCTAATGCAGTGTAGTTTCCAACAACTACTAAACGAGAGCCGGAAGATCGAAGCTCAGGCAAGGCAACCTGGAGAACACCTTGGAGTGGAACACACCATCTCTCTACACCCCATACCCAATTTGTAGGCCTAATGCAGTGTAGTTTCCAACAACTACTAAACGAGAGCCGGAAGATCGAAGCTCAGGAAAGGCAACCTGGAGGACACCTTGGAGTGGAACACACCATCTCTCTACACCCCATACCCAATTTGTAGGCCTAATGCAGTGTAGTTTCCAACAACTACTAAACGAGAGCATTAAGATCGAAGCAATGGCGAGGAAACCTGGGGCACACCTTGGGGAGGCAGACACCGTTAGTAGGCCCTACCAAAGTTGCAGTTTTAAAATTCCTAGAGGCTGAAAACAAGACTATTGACGCTCAGCTTTTTTCAAAGGAACACAGCTGAATTGAGTGGCGCAGACAGACACAGGTAGTAGGACTTAAACCAAAAATGTGGCTCACTGCAGCTTAAAAAAGTTACAGGGGTACACAAGCAGCAGTGCTCTGGGCAGTGGAGGACAATTTCAATAGTGGACCACAGACAGACTTTGTACGCCTACTATTAAAAAAAGGATGCTCTATGCAATTAAAAATAGGTTCCAGGGGTCCACGGCCAGCAGTGGTGTGGTCAGTGGACGAGTATTGGAAGGAGGGACCGCAGACAGGCGTAGTAGGCCTAACATAACAAAATTAGGCTGTAGACACTGTAAAATTGGTTCCAGGGGTACACGGGCAGCAGTGGTGTGGTCAGCGGAGGAAAATTGGAATTAGGGACTGCAGACAGACTTTGTAGGCTGTCCCCTGTGGACCATGCATCCAACACATTAACCCAGTGCGCCGTAATGGACACGTAACTTTTTGTGGACATGCCTACTGGTCCATGCGTCTCTTGTCAGGTGCACCTTTCTAATGTTTGATTGCCTGAGTGCTATGACAATGCAGACTTTTTCATGCCGGTGGAGGGCTGGGATGGCTTTTCTCGCAAAAGAAATGTCGACTGGGTAGCTTGAACCGTTGCACAGCGTAGTTCATCTGGACTTTCTAAATATAAAACAAAGAAAAAAAGGAGGCTACATGCACTTTCAGCTGGGTTCCAGGGGTACACGGCCAGCATTGGTCTGGTCAGTGGAGAACTATTGGAAGGAAGGACCGCAGACAGGCATCGAAGGCCTAACATAATAACAGATGGCTGTAGGCAATTTTAAATTGGTTCCAGGGGTACACGGGCAGCAGTGGTGTGGTCAGTGGAGGCCTAGTGGAAGGAGTGACCGCAGACAGGCATCGAAGGCCTAACATAATAACACATGGCTGTTGGCAATTTTAAATTGGTTCCAGGGGAACACGGGCAGCAGTGGCCTGGTCAGTGTAGTAGTAGTAGAAAGAACGGACCGCAGACAGGCATCGAAGGCCTAAAATATAAAAAAATTGGGCTGGCTGTAGGCAATTTTAAATTGGTTCCAGGGGTACACGGGCAGCAGTGGTGTGGTCAGTGGAGGCCTAGTGGAAGGAGTGACTGCAGACAGGCATCGAAGGCCTAACATACTAACACATGGCTGTTGGCAATTTTAAATTGGTTCCAGGGGAACACGGGCAGCAGTGGCCTGGTCAGTGTAGTAGTAGTAGAAAGAACGGACCGCAGACAGGCATCGAAGGCCTAAAATAAAAAAATTGGGCTGGCTGTAGGCAATTTTAAATTGGTTCCAGGGGTACACGGGCAGCAGTGGTGTGGTCAGTGGAGGCCTAGTGGAAGGAGGGACCGCAGACAGGCATCGAAGGCCTAACATAATAACAGATGGCTGTAGGCAATTTTAAATTGGTTCCAGGGGTACACGGGCAGCAGTGGTGTGGTCAGTGGAGGCCTAGTGGAAGGAGGGACCGCAGACAGGCATCGAAGGCCTAACATAATAACAGATGGCTGTAGGCAATTTTAAATTGGTTCCGTGGGTACACGGGCAGCAGTGGTGTGGTCAGTGGAGGCCTAGTGGAAGGAGTGACCGCAGACAGGCATCGAAGGCCTAACATAATAACACATGGCTGTTGGCAATTTTAAATTGGTTCCGTGGGTACACGGGCAGCAGTGGTGTGGTCAGTGGAGGCCTAGTGGAAGGAGTGACCGCAAACAGGCATCGAAGGCCTAAAATAAAAAAATTGGGCTGGCTGTAGGCAATTTTAAATTGGTTCCAGGGGAACACGGGCAGCAGTGGCCTGGTCAGTGTAGTAGTAGTAGAAAGAACGGACCGCAGACAGGCATCGAAGACCTAAAATAAAAAAATTGGGCTGGCTGTAGGCAATTTTAAATTGGTTCCAGGGGTACACGGGCAGCAGTGGTGTGGTCAGTGGAGGCCTAGTGGAAGGAGGGACCGCAGACAGGCATCGAAGGCCTAACATAACACATGGCTGTAGGCAATTTTAAATTGGTTCCGTGGGTACACGGGCAGCAGTGGTGTGGTCAGTGGAGGCCTAGTGGAAGGAGTGACCGCAAACAGGCATCGAAGGCCTAAAATAAAAAAATTGGGCTGGCTGTAGGCAATTTTAAATTGGTTCCAGGGGTACACGGGCAGCAGTGGTGTGGTCAGTGGAGGCCTAGTGGAAGGAGGGACCGCAGACAGGCATCGAAGGCCTAACATAATAACAGATGGCTGTAGGCAATTTTAAATTGGTTCCAGGGGTACACGGGCAGCAGTGGTGTGGTCAGTGGAGGCCTAGTGGAAGGAGGGACCGCAGACAGGCATCGAAGGCCTAACATAATAACAGATGGCTGTAGGCAATTTTAAATTGGTTCCGTGGGTACACGGGCAGCAGTGGTGTGGTCAGTGGAGGCCTAGTGGAAGGAGTGACCGCAGACAGGCATCGAAGGCCTAACATAATAACACATGGCTGTTGGCAATTTTAAATTGGTTCCGTGGGTACATGGGCAGCAGTGGTGTGGTCAGTGGAGGCCTAGTGGAAGGAGTGACCGCAAACAGGCATCGAAGGCCTAAAATAAAAAAATTGGGCTGGCTGTAGGCAATTTTAAATTGGTTCCAGGGGAACACGGGCAGCAGTGGCCTGGTCAGTGTAGTAGTAGTAGAAAGAACGGACCGCAGACAGGCATCGAAGACCTAAAATAAAAAAATTGGGCTGGCTGTAGGCAATTTTAAATTGGTTCCGTGGGTACACGGGCAGCAGTGGTGTGGTCAGTGGAGGCCTAGTGGAAGGAGTGACCGCAAACAGGCATCGAAGGCCTAAAATAAAAAAATTGGGCTGGCTGTAGGCAATTTTAAATTGGTTCCAGGTAAGGTTGCCGACTTTTGTCAAGGTCGGGTTTCATGAAACCCGACCCGACCCCAGTGTGGGGTCGGCCATGAAGTCGGCGATCTTTTGAATCTAGAATCGGAATTCCGATACCGATTCCCGATATGCTTCTCTCCGGCAGCCTTCCTTCCTAAGAATCAGCCCTTCCAGGACCTTCGGTGACGTCGCGGGTGACGTCGCGGCTTGTGATTGGCCGCGCGAGCGGTCACATGGGCGGCCGCGCGGCCAATCACAAGCCGCGACGTCACCGCGACGTCACCGCAAGGTCCTGGAAGGCTGATTCTAAGGAAGGAAGGTTCCCGGTTAGTACCAGGGCGCGTCAGAGGGTAAGTATTGCGATATTTTTTATTTTAATTCTTTATTTTACACTAAAATATGGATCGCAGGGCCTGAAGTAGAGTTTCCGCTCCTTCAGACCCTGGGAACCATGGAAACCCAATGCACTGCATTGGGTTTCGAGTTTTGCCCGACCCCGACCCCGACTTTTTTATAGGATCGGCCGATTTCACTCGACCCGACTTTTTCAAAAGTCGGGTTTCGTGAAACCCGACCCGATCCTATAAAAGTAAAGGTCGCTCAACTCTAGTTCCAGGGGTACACGGGCAGCAGTGGTGTGGTCAGTGGAGGCCTAGTGGAAGGAGTGACCGCAGACAGGCATCAAAGGCCTAACATAATAACACATGGCTGTAGGCAATTTTAAATTGGTTCCGTGGGTACACGGGCAGCAGTGGTGTGGTCAGTGGAGGCCTAGTGGAAGGAGGGACCGCAGACAGGCTTCGAAGGCCTAACATAAAAAAATAGGGCTGTTGGCAATTTAAAATTGGTTCCAGTGGTACAAGGGCAGCAGTACAATGGTCAGTGGAGGCCTAGTGGAAGGAGGGACCGCAGACTGGCTTCGAAGGCCTAACATAACAAAAATGTCAATACAATGGTATTGTCAGTGCCAGGCATTGAAGGATGTCAGCGCATAGACTAAACATTGGTGGAGCTGTGAGAGATAATTTTGCAAGTGGTAGAGCACTGTTTGAGCTGGGGGGGAACTGTCTTGTGGCCGGCGGTACAGGCCCAGGGCCCCTCATATTACAACGGTGTGTCTGACGTTGGGTGCGCACCACCACCGCCAGAGACACTTTATTGTACTATGAGGGACCCAGTGGCAGTGCCGTCGACCAAAAGCGGGCACACCCACCTCTTCAGACAAACAGCACTCTCACGGGTGCTGGCGCCAAGTGGCGATACCACGGCCCCGTGTGGGGAGTTTGGCCATTTAGTGAGGTGTAAACATGTCGTATGCTGGACAATCAGGTGCAGAAAATTACGAGATTGGAAAAGTCAATCAGAATAGTCCACAGGCAAGACCTTTTCATAGGAAAGCTAGGTGTCAGCCGGGCAAGGTGGGCCAAAAGATTTCGAAATCCAGTTGTGATTAATTTTAATGAAGGTTAGATCATCTACATTTTGGGTAGCCAGACGAGTCCTTTTTTCTGTTAGTATTGAACCTGCAGCACTGAATACTCTTTTTGATAGGACACTAGCTGCCGGGCAAGCAAGCTCCTGCAATGCATATTCTGCCAATTCTGGCCAGGTGTCTAATTTGGATGCCCAGTAATCAAATGGGAATGGCGGTTGAGGGAGAACGTCGATAAGGGATGAAAAATAGTTTGTAACCATACTGGACAAATGTTGTCTCCTGTCACTTTGAATTGATGCTGCAGTACCTGTCCTGTCTGCGGTCATAGCAAAATCACTCCACAACCTGGTCAGAAAACCCCTCTGGCCAACGCCACTTCTGATTTCTGCCCCTCTAACACCTCTGGTCTGCTGGCCCCTGCAGCTCGTGTGAGAACGATCACGGGCGCTGTGTGCAGGGAATGCCAGAAGCAAACGGTCAAAAAGAGTTGATTGTTTGGTTGCTAATTTTAGTTCCAAGTTCTCATGTGGCATTATATTTTGCAATTTGCCTTTATAGCGAGGATCAAGGAGGCAGGCTAACCAGTAATCGTCATCGTTCATCATTTTAGTAATGCGTGTGTCCCTTTTGAGGATATGTAAGGCATAATCCGCCATGTGGGCCAAAGTTCCAGTTCTCAAATCTGCGATTGTGCTTGGTTGAGGGGCAGTTTCAGGCAAATCCACGTCACTTGTGTCCCTCAAAAAACCAGAACCCGGCATTGCCGCGCCAACAATTTCCAGTGGCCCCGGAAAAGCTTCCTCATTAAAAATATAATCATCCCCATCATCCTCCTCGTCCTCCTCCTCCTCTTCGCCCGCTACCTCGTCCTGTACACTGCCCTGGCCAGACAATGGCTGACTGTCATCAAGGCTTTCCTCTTCCTCAGCTGCAGACGCCTGATCCTTTATGTGCGTCAAACTTTGCATCAGCAGACGCATTAGGGGGATGCTCATGCTTATTATGGCGTTGTCTGCACTAACCAGCCGTGTGCATTCCTCAAAACACTGAAGGACTTGACACATGTCTTGAATCTTCGACCACTGCACACCTGACAACTCCATGTCTGCCATCCTACTGCCTGCCCGTGTATGTGTATCCTCCCACAAAAACATAACAGCCCGCCTCTGTTCGCACAGTCTCTGAAGCATGTGCAGTGTTGAGTTCCACCTTGTTGCAACGTCTATGATTAGGCGATGCTGGGGAAGGTTCAAAGAACGCTGATAGGTCTGCATACGGCTGGAGTGTACGGGCGAACGGCGGATATGTGAGCAAAGTCCACGCACTTTGAGGAGCAGGTCAGATAACCCCGGATAAGTTTTCAGGAAGCACTGCACCACCAGGTTTAAGGTGTGAGCCAGGCAAGGAATGTGTTTCAGTTGGGAAAGGGAGATGGCAGCCATGAAATTCCTTCCGTTAACACTCACTACCTTGCCTGCCTCAAGATCTACAGTGCCCAGCCACGACTGCGTTTCTTTCTGCAAGAACTCGGACAGCACTTCCGCGGTGTGTCTGTTGTCGCCCAAACACTTCATAGCCAATACAGCCTGCTGACGTTTGCCAGTAGCTGCCCCATAATGGGAGACCTGGTGTGCAACAGTGGCAGCTGCGGATGGAGTAGTTGTGCGACTGCGGTCTGTGGACGAGCTCTCGCTTCTGCAGGAGGACGAGGAGGAGGAGGAGGGGGTGCGAACGGCTACAGCCAACTGTTTCCTAGACCGTGGGCTAGGCAGAACTGTCCCAAAGTTGCTGTCCCCTGTGGACCCTGCATCCACAACATTTACCCAGTGTGCCGTGATGGACACGTAACGTCCCTGGCCATGCCTACTGGTCCATGCATCTGTTGTCAGGTGCACCTTTGTGCTCACAGATTGCCTGAGTGCATGGACGATGCGCTCTTTAACATGCTGGTGGAGGGCTGGGATGGCTTTTCTGGAAAAAAGTGTCGACTGGGTAGCTCGTAGCGTGGTACAGCGTAGTCCATCAGGGCTTTGAAAGCTTCGCTTTCAACTAACCGGTAGGGCATCATCTCTAACGAGATTAGTCTAGCTATGTGGGCGTTCAAACCCTGTGTACGCGGATGCGAGGCTAAGTACTTCCTTTTTCTAACCATAGTCTCATGTAGGGTGAGCTGGACTGGAGAGCTGGAGAGCTGGAGATCGTGGAACTAGCGGGGGTCCCGGTGGACATGGCAGACTGAGAGACGGTGGGAGATGGTATTGTTGCCGCCGGTGCCCTAGATGCAGTGTTTCCTACTACGAAACTGGTGATTCCCTGACCCTGACTGCTTTGGCCTGGCAAAGAAACCTGCACAGATACTGCAGGTGGTGCGGAAAATGGTGGCCCTACACTGCCGGAAGGGATGTTGCGTTGATGACTAGCTTCATTGGCCGAGGGTGCTACAACCTTAAGGGACGTTTGGTAGTTAGTCCAAGCTTGCAAATGCATGGTGGTTAAATGTCTATGCATGCAACTTGTATTGAGACTTTTCAGATTCTGCCCTCTGCTTAAGGTAGTTAAACATTTTTGACAGATGACTTTGCGCTGATCAATTGGATGTTGTTTAAAAAAATGCCAGACTGCACTCTTTCTAGCATCGGATACCTTTTCAGGCATTGCAGACTGAGCTTTAACCGGATGGCCACGCTGTCCTCCAACAGGTTTTGGCTTTGCCACGCGTTTTGGGCAAGATACGGGCCCGGCAGATGGAACCTGTTGCGATGTTGATGCCTGCTGCGGCCCCTCCTCCTCCGCTTCAGAACTGCTGCTGCCTGCACCCTGTTCCCCCAATGGCTGCCAATCGGGGTCAAGAACTGGGTCATCTACTACCTCTTCTTGTAGCTCGTGTGCAACTTCGTCTGTGTCACCGTGTCGGTCGGTGGTATAGCGTTCGTGATGGGGCAACATAGTCTCATCAGGGTCTGATTCTTGATCATTACCCTGCGAGGGCAATGTTGTGGTCTGAGTCAAAGGACCAGCATAGTAGTCTGGCTGTGGCTGTGCATCAGTGCACTCCATGTCAGATTCAACTTGTAATGGGCATGGACTGTTAACTGCTTCACTTTCTAAGCCAGGGACGGTATGTGTAAAGAGCTCCATGGAGTAACCCGTTGTGTCGCCTGCTGCATTCTTCTCTGTTGTTGTTTTTGCTGAAGAGGACAAGGAAGCGACTTGTCCCTGACCGTGAACATCCACTAACGACGCGCTGCTTTTACATTTACCAGTTTCACGAGAGGAGGCAAAAGAGCTAGAGGCTGAGTCAGCAAGATAAGCCAAAACTTGCTCTTGCTGCTCCGGCTTTAAAAGCGGTTTTCTTACTCCCAGAAAAGGAGCGTTCGAGGCCTTGTGTAGCCAGATGACGAACCTGGCTCCACAGCTCCAGACTTAGGTGCAATATTTTTTTTCCCACGACCACCTGATGCTCCACCACTACCACTACCCTCATTACCAGCTGACAATGAACGCCCCCGGCCACGACCTCTTCCACCAGACTTCCTCATTGTTTTAAAAACGTAACCAAACTAACGGTATTTGTTGCTGTCACACAACTTACACGGTGAGCTATAACTTCAGTATGATTTAGCTACCCCTTTACAGGTGGGTGAGACCAAAAGGAAAATCAGGCACAATGTTACACACTCTGTTTTTGGTGGCAACAAATGAGAGAGATGCCACACACGCAGGACTGTCACTGAAGCACAAATGTAAATATTTATCTCCCACTGATTGATTTAGTGATTTTTTCAGGTAGATTTTGGAACCCAAATCAAGCAAAAAAAATAATAGGCTTTCTATGGCCCACAATTGGAGAGAGAGAGAGAGATGGCACACCCAGGAGTCAAGACTGGCACACAAGCAGAAAGGGCAATATTAATCTCCCACTGATTTGATTTTTTATTTTTTTTTCAGGGAGACTTTAGAAAAAAAAAATAATAAAAAAAAAAGATTTTTTCAGGAAGAATTTAGAAACCAAATAAAATAAAATGATTTTTTCAGGGAGAATTTAGAAAACAAATAAAACAAAAAATAGGCTTTCTATGGCCCACTGAGTGAGAGATGACGCACACAGGAGTCAGGAGTGGCACACAAGCCCAGAGGCCAATATTTATCTCCCACTGATTGATGTAGTGATTTTTTCAGGTAGATTTTGGAACCCAAATCAAGCAAAAAAAATAATAGGCTTTCTATGGCCCACAATTGGAGAGAGAGAGAGAGATGGCACACCCAGGAGTCAAGACTGGCACACAAGCAGAAAGGGCAATATTAATCTCCCACTGATTTGATTTTTTTTTTTTTTTTTCAGGGAGACTTTAGAAAAAAAAAATAATAAAAAAAAATGTTTTTTTCAGGAAGAATTTAGAAACCAAATAAAATAAAATGATTTTTTCAGGGAGAATTTAGAAAACAAATAAAACAAAAAATAGGCTTTCTATGGCCCACTGAGTGAGAGATGACGCACACAGGAGTCAGGAGTGGCACACAAGCCCAGAGGCCAATATTTATCTCCCACTGATTGATGTAGTGATTTTTTCAGGTAGATTTTGGAACCCAAATCAAGCAAAAAAAATAATAGGCTTTCTATGGCCCACAACTGGAGAGAGAGATGGCACACCCAGGAGTCAAGACTGGCACACAAGCAGAAAGGGCAATATTAATCTCCCACTGATTTGATTTTTTTTTTTTTTTCAGGGAGACTTTAGAAAAAAAAAATAAAAAAAAATGATTTTTTCAGGAAGAATTTAGAAACCAAATAAAATAAAATGATTTTTTCAGGGAGAATTTAGAAAACAAATAAAACAAAAAATAGGCTTTCTATGGCCCACTGAGTGAGAGATGACGCACACAGGAGTCAGGAGTGGCACACAAGCCCAGAGGCCAATATTTATCTCCCACTGATTGATTTATTGATTTTTTCAGGTAGAATTTAGAACCCAAATCAACCAAAAAAATAAATAGGCTTTCTATGGCCCACTATTTGTGAGAGAGATGGCACGCTCAGGACTGGCACACAAGCCCAGAGGCCAATATTAATCTCCCACTTTTTTTTTTTTTTTTTCAGGGAAAATTTATAAACCCAATTAAAAAAATAATAAATAGGCTTTCTATGGCCCACTATCTGAGAGAGAGAGATGGCACGCTTAGGACTGGCACACAAGCCCAAAGGCCAATATTAATCTCCCTTTTTTTTTTCAGGGAGAATTTATAAAACCAAAAAAATAAAAATAAATAGGCTTTCTATGGCCCACTATTTGTGAGAGAGATGGCACGCTCAGGACTGGCACACAAGCCCAGAGGCCAATATTAATCTCCCACTTTTTTTTGGTTTTTTTTCAGGGAAAATTTATAAACCCAATTAAAAAAATAATAAATAGGCTTTCTATGGCCCACTATCTGAGAGAGAGAGATGGCACGCTTAGGACTGGCACACAAGCCCAAAGGCCAATATTAATCTCCCTTTTTTTTTTCAGGGAGAATTTATAAAACCAAAAAAAAAAAAATAAATAGGCTTTCTATGGCCCACTATTTGTGAGAGAGATGGCACGCTCAGGACTGGCACACAAGCCCAGAGGCCAATATTAATCTCCCACTTTTTTTTTTTTTTTTTTTTCAGGGAAAATTTATAAACCCAATAAAAAAAATAATAAATAGGCTTTCTATGGCCCACTATCTGAGAGAGAGAGATGGCACGCTTAGGAATGGCACACAAGCCCAAAGGCCAATATTAATCTCCCACTGATTGATTTATTGATTTTTTCAGGTAGAATTTAGAACCCAAATAAAGCACAAAAAAAATAGGCTTTCTATGGCCCACTGAGTGAGTGATGATGCACACAGGAGTCAGGAGTGGCACACAAGCCCTGAGGCCAATATTTTTCTCCCACTGATTGATGTAGTGATTTTTTCAGGTAGATTTTGGAACCCAAATCAAGCAAAAAAATAAATAGGCTTTCTATGGCCCACTGACTGAGAGATGGCACACACAGGAGTCAGGAGTGGCACACAAGCCCTGAGGCCAATATTTTTCTCCCACTGATTGATGTAGTGATTTTTTCAGGTAGATTTTAGAACCCAAATCAAGCAAAAAAATAAATAGGCTTTCTATGGCCCACTGAGTGAGAGATGGCACAGACAGGGATGGCACTCTAGCAGAAATGCCAATCTTAATCTCCCACAAAAAAAAAAAAAGGAACTGTCCTTCAATTACTATCTCCCTGCAGTAATCTCAGCCAGCTCAGCCAGGTATGGCAGGCAGCAATAAGGAGTGGACTGATGCACAAATTACATAAAAAGTGTGGACAAACAAACAAGATAGCTGTGCAGAAAGGAAGGAACAAGAGGATTTGTGCTTTGAAAAAAGCAGTTGGTTTGCACAGCGGCGTACACACAGCAATGCAGCTATCAGGGAGCCTTCTAGGGCAGCCCAATGAGCTACAGCGCTGAGGAAAAAAAAAAATGTAGCTTCCACTGTCCCTGCACACCGAGGGTGGTGTTGGACAGTGCAAATCGCTACAGCACAAGCGGTTTGGTGGTTAATGGACCCTGCCTAACACTATCCCTGCTTCTGACGAAGCGGCAGCAACCTCTCCCTAAGCTCAGATCAGCAGCAGTAACATGGCGGTCGGCGGGAACGCCCCTTTATAGCCCCTGTGACGCCGCAGACAGCAAGCCAATCACTGCAATGCCCTTCTCTACGATGGTGGGGACCAGGACCTATGTCATCACGCTGCCCACACTCTGCGTTTACCTTCATTGGCTGAGAAATGGCGCTTTTCGCATCATTGAAACGCGACTTTGGCACGAAAGTCGCGTACCGCATGGCCGACCCCGCACAGGGGTCAGATCGGGTTTCATGAAACCCGACTTTGCCAAAAGTCGGCGACTTTTGAAAATGAACGACCCGTTTCGCTCAACCCTAATGTCTACAAGCAGATTTAACCAGAGGACTGACCAAGTCCATGGCAATTCTTTCAAATGGCACTTCTAAGATGGGTAGTGGCACGAAGGGGCTTTGAAAGTGAGAGGTGGGAGCAGTTAGCCGGCAGGTGGGGCAGGACTTGTAATACTTTAAGATTTCCTGGTGACATCCGGACCAATAGAACCTCTGCATGACTCGTGAATGGGCCACATCCAACTCTCTTCGTCTATAGGGTCCTGGTACCAATAAATGTTCCTCTATCACCTCCCTCACTTTCATGACCCTGTACAATAAGTCCCAACTCAACACTATTATGTTTTGTTTCAATTTTTACATTAATTGCATATGATTAACACGTCTATCCATCCTGTGATTATCATAATTAGTGTTGAGCGATACCGTCCGATACTTGAAAGTATCGGTATCGGATAGTATCGGCCGATACCCGAAAAATATCGGATATCGCCGATACCGATATCCGATACCAATACAAGTCAATGGGACATCAAGTATCGGAAGGTATCCTCATGGATCCCAGGGTCTGAAGGAGAGGAAACTCTCCTTCAGGCCCTGGGATCCATATTAAAGTGTAAAATAAAGAATTAAAATAAAAAATATTGTTATATTCACCTCTCCGGCGGCCCCTGGACATCAGCGGGAGGATCCGGCGTCCGGCACGGCTTCTTTCTTCAAAATGCGCGCCTTCAGGACCTGTGGAATGACGTCCCGGCTTCTGATTGGTCGCGTGCCGCCCATGTGACCGCCACGCGACCAATCAGAAGCCGCGACGTCATTCCTCAGGTCCTAGAAGGCGCTCATTCTAGGACTTTAGCTGAGGAATGACGTCGCGGCTTTTGATTGGTCGCGTGGCGGTCACATGGGCGGCACGCGACCAATCAGAAGCCGGGACGTCATTCCACAGGTCCTGAAGGCGCGCATTTTGAAGAAAGAAGCCGTGCCGGACGCCGGATCCTCCCGCTGATGTCCAGGGGCCGCCGGAGAGGTGAATATAACAATATTTTTTATTTTAATTCTTTATTTTACACTTCCGATACCGATACCCGATATCACAAAAATATCGGATCTCGGTATCGGAATTCCGATACCGCAAGTATCGGCCGATACCCGATACTTGCGGTATCGGAATGCTCAACACTAATCATAATTAAGCAACTTTTCTTTCTTAATATTGCCATTTCAGTGTTGAGGTGTGAGTGTATATAGACATAGAGTTACAACCACAATTAAACCAACAAACAAGTGCACAAATGTGTTGTAATTATCATTGT
The DNA here is from genome assembly GCF_032444005.1 of Ranitomeya imitator. Lineage (NCBI taxonomy): Eukaryota > Metazoa > Chordata > Amphibia > Anura > Dendrobatidae > Ranitomeya > Ranitomeya imitator. The sequence continues at coordinate 478,202,323 of NC_091285.1, read as the reverse complement.
ATTATTGTTAGCTTTTTGCAATATTAGTAATGACAAGTTATACCTAGAATTGAGAGTTTGAATGCCATAATTACACTGCTGCTAGCCAAATATGTGATGACAAGTCTTCACAACACAAAATGACAATATTATAAACCATAGTACCTGCTGTAGTTTACTACCCAATGTTATGATAACAATGATTTAAGTGTAAGTCTAGTAAATCAATGGATGGCGAACTTAAATATCTTTCAGTTCATTAACTGAAGCCTATAGGCCAAAATAAAGTTGTTCAATGAGAAAATAAATGTTGTATGAGGCCCTTTTATTATATTACAAAATATCAGATATATTATATTACAATATATCAGATATTGCTTTTAATTTTGCTGAAAGTTGCTCTGTTTCCCACTTTAATAATGCAGATCTAGTTTCTGTAAATAAAATATTCTCACAGAAAAACAATAATGGTGGTTTAATAATGATGAGTAATATGTATTGTGTGTTATTGTTTCAGGTGGCCATGTGAATCCAGCAGTTTCTTTTGCCATGTGTATGACTGGAAAACTGTCATGGGTCAAACTTCCGTTCTATATTAGTGCACAATTCTTGGGAGCCTTCACTGGATCTGCAGCTGTTTTTGGTGTTTATTATGGTATGTTCTGCAATGTATAATGTATATAGCTCAAAAAATCTCAATTTGTTGATGTTAAAGGAAAGTGACAGTGCCTGAATATTAAATCTGTTCCAGTGCATGTATCCTTAAGGTACCGTCACACTAGACGATATCGCTAGCGATCCGTGACGTTGCAGCATCCTGGCTAGCGATATCGTCCAGTGTGACACACAGCAGCGATCAGGCCCCAGCTGTGCTGTCGCTGGTCGGGGAAGAAAGTCCAGAACTTTGTTTCGTCGCTGGACTCCCCGCAGACATCGCTGAATCGGCGTGTGTGACACCGATTCAGCGATGTCTTCGCTGGTAACCAGGGAAAACATCGGGTTACTAAGCGCAGGGCCGCGCTTAGTAACCCGATGTTTACCCTGGTTACCATCGTTAAAGTAAAAAAACAACCGCTACATACTTACCTACCGCTGTCTGTCCTCGGCGCTCTACTTCTCTGCTCTGGCTGTGAGCACAGCGGCCGGAAAGCAGAGCGGTGACGTCACCGCTCTGCTTTCCGGCTGCCCGGCGCTCACAGCCAGACCAGAGAAGCAGAGCGCCGAGGACAGACAGCGGTAGGTAAGTATGTAGCGGTTGTTTTTTTACTTTTAGGATGGTAACCAGGGTAAACATCGGGTTACTAAGCGCGGCCCTGCGCTTAGTAACCCGATGTTTACCCTGGTTACCGGCATCGTTGGTCGCTGGAGAGCTGTCTGTGTGACAGCTCTCCAGCGACCAAACAGCGACGCTGCAGCGATCCGGATCGTTGTCGGTATCGCTGCAGCGTCGCTTAGTGTGACGGTACCTTTAAGTCCAATGTAATGTTATGCGTTCAATTAAAAATGCTGAGACAGACCACACAAGGTATGCATCACCTTCATAAAGAAGAGATTAAAGATTGCTATGCACAGCCAAGTACAGACGTGATACCATTACTGTACAAAGTGTGGGATGATGTTGGTGCTAAAGCCCATCTTCAAGGCAGCTTGTCTTTTTTTATCAATATCTTTTCTACTTTAGCGTCTAAACTGATCTGAACAATCTTTTTTTACTTTAGTTCCCACAATATGGTAAGGAAAGACATAAAAGCATAGGATGAATGACAAGTCAGTTAGATTAAGCTTAACCTGAACTAGGTAATTTAATGACTAATAGTGTTGAGCGATACCTTCCGATATCCAGAAGTATCGGTATCGAATTGGATCGGCCGATATCCAAAAAATATCGGATATCGCCGATACCCAATACCAATGCAAGTCAATGGGACACAAATATCAGAATGTAAATAAGCCCTTTCTTTCCTTCTACATCCTGTTCCGGAGGGGGGAAGAGTGTGGGCGGTGCGTGGGCGGACACTGTGCGTGTCTGTGTGTGCGGGAGGGGTCTGTGCGGGCCTGCCGGTGATCTGTATGGGCCTCTCATGGGTCTGTGCATGCCTGTCAGGGGTCTCTGCGGGCCTGCCGGGGGTCTGTGCGGGCCGGCCGGGGTCTGTGCGGCATGCCAGGGCTCTGTACAGTGTGCATGGCTCTGTGCGGCGTGAGGGGCTCTGTTGTGTGTGCGGGGCTCTGTGCGGCGTGCCGGGACTTTGTGCAGCATGCCGGGGCTCTGTTCGGCGTGCAGGGCTCTGTGCGTGTGTGCCGGAGCTCTGTGTGGCGTGCCGGGCTCTGTGCAGCATGCGGGGCTCTGTGCGGTGTGCCGGGGCTCTGTGCGGCATGCGGGGCTCTGTGCAGTGTGCCGGGCTTTGTGCGGCATGCGGGACTCTGTGCAGCCTGCCGGGGCTCTGTGCTGCGTGCGGGGCTCTGTGCGGCGTGCCGGGGCTCTGTGCGGCATGCCGGGGCCCTGTGTGGTGTGCGGGGCTCTGTGCGGTGTGCCGGGGCTACGTGCAGCGTGCCAGGGCTTTGTGCGGCCTGCGGGGCTCTGTGCAGCATGCGGGGCTCTGTGCGGCATGCCGGGTCTCTGTGCGGCGTGCGGGGCTCTGTGCGGTGTGCCGGGGCTCTGTGCGGCATGCCGTGGCTTTGTGCGGCCTGCGGGGCTCTGTGCGGCATGCCGGGGCTCTTTGCGGTGTGCCGGAGCTCTGTGCGGCATGCCGGGGCTCTGTGCGGCGTGTCGGGGCTCTGTGCAGCATGCGGGGCTCTGTGCGGCGTCCCTGGGTTCTGTGCGGGCTGCCGGGGCTCTCTGGCTGTGTGCAGGCATTGTCCGATGGGACTAAAAGTCCCATCGGACGATGCCTACTACAGTGACAGTGGTTGACTCATTAGCCAATGATGGGACAGTAGTAGTCCCATCATCCGGCTAATGTGTTGAATGAAAAAAAAAACATACATGCTACATACATGCTACATACAGGCTACATGCATGCTACACATGCTACATACAGTACATGCTACATACATGCTACATACAGGACATTCATACATTACATACAGTACATACATACAGACATACAGTACATTAAACATAGAGTTCATACTCACCATTACTTGTCACTTTCTGTTCCCCGAAGCCAGTGTCATCTGTAAAAAAAATATGAAAATAGCAAACAACCAATATACTCCCTGTCCAAAGAAATCCACGAGTGCCCCATGACGATCTCCCGTGGAGAGCAGCAGCATCATCTGATGCGACTGCTCTCTAGGGGCTCCAGGAACATAATGACAGGAGGAAGGTATCCTTCCACAATGTATTCCTCCACCGCTGTAGAAAAAATAGTCCCTAGTCTCACTTTTGGCATTGCTGTATGAGAAATTTTCCCACGCAGCAATTGCCATAAAGTGAGACTTTGTCCTAAGGTAACCTCTCAGTGATGCACTGCAGGAGCCATTGTCGCCTGTCAGTGTGTCACTGAGGGTCCTATAGAGCAGTGACATCACCCGATGTCACTGTTCTATATGGGAGATCGTCGTGGGACACTCGTTATTAATTGGACTACGGCGGACAGGTAGTATACAGTTTATTATTTTACATTTTTTGCAGGCGCTGAAGTATGGTAAGTATGGTTAAATGAAGAATATTAAAATACTTTTTTCCTAATGTGTGTGTTTTATTAACCCTTTATTACTATTGGATTAATAATGGATAGGCATTTTATTGACGCTTCTCTGTTATTAACCCGGCTTAATGTCACCTTACAATAGCAAGGTGACATTAACCCCTTATTACCCCATATCCCACCGCTACACGGGAGTGGGAAGAGAGGGGCTAAGTGCCGGAATTGGCACATCTTACAGATGTGCCATTTCTGGGGCGGCTGCGGACTGGTATTTGTAGCCAGGGGGGCAATATCCATGGCCCCTCTCTAGGCTATGAATATCAGCCAGCAGCTGTCTACATAGCCTTTCTGGCTATAAAATATAGGAGGACCCCACGTCAATTGTTTTTTTGGGCCCCCCTATTTTAATAGCCAGTAAAGGCTACGCAGACAGCTGCGGGCTGATATTCATAGCAGGCTACAGATATTGGTCCCCGGCCGTCGGCTTTCCCCCTCTGGTGCAGAAAATTGCACGTGAGCCCACGCTGTTTTTTTACATTTTTTTCCATTTTTTTCTTTTTTTTTTTAAAATTCAACGCTCATTAAGGCCTCTTTCACGCTTGTGTCGGTACGGGTCCGTCGCTATGCATCGGGCCAATGTACTGACGCATTTTGTGAAATTTTTGCATGACGTGGGCAGCGGATGCAGTTTTTCAATGCATCCGCTGCCCATTCTGAAGTCCGGGGAGGTGGGGGCGGAGTTTTGGCCGCGCATGCGTGGTAGAAAATGGCAGATGCGACGGACAAAAAAACCTTCACTTGAACGTTTTTTCGTGCCAACGGTTCGCCAAAACACAACGGATCCATTGCACGACAGACGTCACGTGTGGCCATCTGTCGCGATCCGTCGCTAATACAAGTCTTTGGGTAAAAAACGCATCCTGCGGGCACATTTGCAGGATCTGTTTTTTTCCCAAAGCGACAGATTGCAACGGATTGCTAAAAACGCAAGTGTGAAAGTAGCCTTAGAAATATCGGCCTTTCTATTATATATCTATGGATATACAATATCCATAGATATATTTAGAGATAGATATATCTATAGATGCATAGATGTATCTATCCATATATCTGGCTGCTTCACACATCAGGTTTATGCCGTCAGGCACAATCCATTTTTTGCTGCCTGATTCGTTTTTTTTCAGCCGGATCCGTTTTTTCCACTGATCCGTTTTTTCCACAGGATCTGTTTTTTTCCGCCGGATACGTTTTTTTCTTCCGGATCCATTTTTTTCCGCCGGATCCGTTTTTTTCAAAACTCGCCAGATTGTGCCTAACAGCAAAAACCTGATGTGTGAAAGCAGCCAGATATATGGATAGATACATCTATGTATCTATAGATATATCTATCTATAAATATATCTATGGATAGATATATCCATAGATATATAATAGAAAGGCCGATGTTTCTAAGGCTACTTTTACACTTGCGTTTTTAGCAATCCGTCGCAATCCGTCGTTTTGGGAAAAAAACGGATCCTGCAAATGTGCTCACAGGATGCGTTTTTTACCCATAGACTTGTATTAGCGACGGATCGCGACGGATGGCCACACATCGCGTCCGTCGTGCAATGGATCTGTCGTGTTTTGGCGGATATTCGTAGTATTTTAATATTCTTCATTTATTACACTGGCTTCAGGGAACAAAGTGACAAGTAATGGTGAGTATGAACTCTATGTTTAATGTACTTTATGTCTGTATGTATGTATTGTATGTAATGTATGAATGTACTGTATGTAGCGTGTATGTAGTATGTATGTATCATGTATGTAGCATGTATGTAGCATGTATGCATGTATGTAGCATGTATGTAGCATGTATGTAGCATGTATGTAGTATGTATGTAGTATGTATGTATCATGTATGTAGCATGTATGTAGCATGTAGTATGTATGTAGCATGTATGCAGCATGTATGTAGCATGTATGTAGCATGTTTTTTTTTCCTTTCATTCAACACATTAGTCGGATGATGGGACTACTACTGTCCCATCATTGGCTAATGTGTCAATCACTGTCACTGTAGTAGGCATCGTCGGATGGGACTTGTCGTCCCATCGGACGATGCCTGCACACAGGCACAGAGCCCCGGCAGCCCGCTAAGAGCCCCACACGCCGCACAGAGCCCCGGCACGCCGCACAGAGCCCTGGCACGCCACACAGAGCCCCGACACACGCGCACAGAGCCCCGCACGTGGCACAGAGCCCTGACACACCGCACAGAGCCCCGCCATGCGGCACGGAGCCCCGGACGCCGCACAGAGCCCCGGCACGCCACACAGAGCCCCTCCACACATGCACAGTGTCCCGGCACACACGCACAGTGCCCCGGCAGGCCCGCACAGAGCCCCGGCACACACGCACAGAGCCCCAGCATGCACGCACAGAGCCCCGGCACGCCGTACAGAGCCCCGGCAGGCACGCACAGACCCTTCACGGTCACACACAGCCCACGCCCGCACACACACATGCAGTCTCCGCCCACACACCGCCCACACTCCATTATAATGCATCATTGCACTATAGGAACTTCCGATTCCGGGATCCGATATCGCAAAAGTATCGGAACTCGGTTTTGGAATTCCGATACAGCAAATATCAGCCGATACCCATTATTTGCAGTGTCGGAATGCTCAACACTAATGACAAATGAAAATACCACAATTTCATGATTCCGGTCCTTATTGCAGTGATAAGACCAGTATATAACAGTTTTAGCAAATTCTTTAACCATAGCTCAACTATATCCATGTCATTACCATGTGAATAGCTCTATTAACCCCTTAATCCCATAAGGGGTGACTTATGATCAGGCGGCCTTGGAGCAATATGAAAAAACCTTCGCTGGAGTAGTGGTAACTATACAGACCGCTAACCCTGAGCTTATCACAGACACTAGAAGTAGCCATGGGGTGTGCCTATCCAGACCTAGACACCTCGACACAGCCGGAGGACTAATTATCCCTAAAGATGGAAAATAGGAAAACTGACTTGCCTCAGAGTAGACCCCCAAAGTATAGGCAGCCCCCCACAAATAATGACGGTGAGTAGGAGAGGAAAAGACGCATGCAGGCGGAAAACAGATTTAGCAAAGGAGGCAACTTCTACCTAGATAGGGAAGTATAGTACAGGATACTGAACGGTCAGCACAAAATCTACAAAATATCCACAGCAGAAAAATACAAAAACTCCACCACCTAACTAAAGGTGTGGAGAGTATATCTGCAACTCCAGCGAATCCAACCAGACTGAAAAAACAACAGGACAGTCGAAGCTGGAACAAAATAGAAACTATGAACAGCACAAAAAGATAGACACAGCCTGTGAGCCTAAGAAAAAGAATCAGACACTTATCTTTAGCTGAAATGGCAGCAGGCAGGAGAGGCCAGGCAGAGAACCATTACTGGCAATAGAACATTGACAACTGGCAGGGACTAATGAGTCCTGCAAAGCTAAATACCCCAGTCAGCTTTGCAATTAGCAGATATACCTGTCCAATCCTGCAGTCCAGGCACAACTGCATTACCATCTACAACCACCGGAGGGAGCCCAAAAGCAGAATTCACAACAGTACCCCCCCTTGAGGAGGAGTCACCGAACCCTCACCAGAGCCCCCAGGCCAATCAGGATGAGCCCGATGAAAGGTACGATCCAAATCAGTGGCATGGACATCAGAGGCAGAAACCCAAGAATTATCCTCCTGGCCATAACCCTTCCATTTGACAAGGTACTGAAGCTTCCGCCTCGAAAAATGAGAATCCAAAATCTTCTCAACAACATATTCCAACTCCCTATCGACCAACACAGGGGCCGGAGGATCAACAGAGGGAACAATGGGCTCCACATATTTCCGCAACAAAGATCTATGGAAGACATTTTGAATATCAAAAGAGGCCGAAAGCACCAGGCGAAAGGACACCGGATTAATAATCTCAGAAATCCTATAAGGACCAATAAACCGAGGCTTAAACTTAGGGGAAGAAACCTTCATGGGAACATGACGGGAAGATAACCAAACCAGATCCCCAACCCGAAGCCGGGAACCAACACACCGACGACGGTTAGCAAAACGTTGAGCCTCCTCTTGAGACAGCACCAAATTGTCCACCACATGAGCCCAAATCTGCTGCAACCTGTCGACCACAGAATCCACACCAGGAAGGTCAGAAGGCTCAACCTGCCCAGAAGAAAAACGAGGATGAAAACCAAAATTACAAAAAAAAGGCAAAACCAAAGTAGCTGAACTAGCCCGATTATTAAGGGCAAACTCGGACAATGGCAAAAAAGCCACCCAATTATCCTGATCAGCAGACACAAAGCATCTCAAATAGGTCTCCAAGGTCTGATTAGTTCGCTCTGTCTGGCCATTTGTCTGAGGATGAAATGCAGAAGAAAAAGACAAATCAATGCCCAGCTTGGCACAAAAGGCCCGCCAAAACCTAAAAACAAACTGGGAACCTCTGTCAGACACAATATTCTCCGGAATACCATGCAAACGGACCACATGCTGAAAAAACAACAGAACCAAATCAGAAGAAGAAGGCAATTTAGGCAAAGGCACCAAATGAACCATCTTAGAGAATCGGTCACAAACAACCCAGATAACCAACATCCTTTGGGAAACAGGAAGATCGGAAATAAAATCCATAGAAATATGCGTCCAGGGCCTCTCAGGGACCGGCAATGGCAAAAGCAACCCACTAGCACGGGAGCAACAAGGCTTGGCCCATGCACAAGTCCCACAGGACTGCACAAAAGACCGCACATCACGCGACAAAGAAGGCCACCAAAAGAACCTACCAACCAAGTCTCTGGTACCAAAAATACCAGGATGACCAGCCAACACAGAACAATGAACCTCAGAAATCACTCTACTAGTCCATCTGTCAGGAACAAACAGTTTCCCCACAGGACAACGGTCAGGTTTGTCAGCCTGAAATTTCTGAAGAACCATCGTAAATCAGGAGAAATGGCAGAAAGGACCACCCCTTCCTTCAAAATACCGACTGGTTCCAAGACCTCAGAAGAATCAGGCAAAAAACTCCTAGAGAGGGCATCAACCTTAACATTCTTAGTACCAGGAAGGTACGAGACCACAAAATCAAAACGAGAAAAAAACAAGGACCATCGAGCCTGTCTAGGATTCAACGGTTTGGCAGACTCGAGGTAAATCAAATTCTTATGGTCGGTCAAGACCACAATACGGTGCTTAGCTCCCTCAAGCCAATGTCGCCACTCCTCAAACGCCGACTTCATAGCCAACAACTCCTAATGGCCGACGTCATAATTGCGTTCCGCAGGCGAAAATTTACGGGAAAAGAACGCACACGGTTTCATCAAGGAACCAACAGGATCCCTCTGAGACAAAACAGCCCCTGCCCCAATCTCAGAAGCGTCAACCTCAACCTGAAACGGAAGAGAAACATCCGGCTGGCGCAACACTGGAGCAGAAGAAAAACGACGTTTAAGTTCTTGAAAGGCAGAGACAGCCGCAGAGGGCCAATTCGCCACATCAGCGCCCTTCTTAGTCAAATCAGTCAAGGGTTTAACCACGCTGGAAAAATTAGCAATGAAACGGCGATAAAAATTAGCGAAACCCAAAAATTTCTGAAGGCTTTTCACGGATGTGGGCTGAATCCAATCATGAATGGCCTGAACCTTAACCGGATCCATCTCTATAGATGAGGGAGAAAAAATAAAGCCCAAAAAGGAAACCTTCTGCGCCCCAAAAAGACACTTAGACCCTTTCACAAACAAGGCATTGTCACGAAGGATCTGAAATACCATCCTGACCTGCTGCACATGAGACTCCCAATCATCGGAAAAAATCAAAATATCGTCCAAATATATGATCAAGAATTTATCAAGATAACTCCGGAAGATATCATGCATGAAGGACTGAAAAACAGATGGAGCATTAGAGAGTCCGAATGGCATCACAAGGTATTCAAAATGGCCTTCAGGCGTGTTAAACGCAGTTTTCCATTCATCACCCTGCTTTAGACTAACAAGATTATAAGCCCCCCAAAGGTCAATCTTAGTAAACCAACTAGCTCCCTTAATCCTAGCAAACAAATCAGAAAGCAAAGGCAAGGGGTATTGAAACTTGACCGTGATCTTAGGCGATAATCAATACAGGGTCTCAAAGAACCATCTTTTTTAGCAACAAAAAAGAACCCCGCTCCCAACGGTGAAGAAGATGGATGAATATGCCCCTTCTCCAAAGACTCCTTAATATAACTCCGCATGGCGGTATGTTCAGGTACAGAAAGGTTGAAAAGTCGACCCTTAGGAAACTTACAGCCTGGAATCAAATCAATAGCACAATCACAGTCCCTATGCGGTGGAAGGAAACTGGACTTAGGCTCATCGAATACATCCTGAAAATCAGACAAAAACTCCGGAATTTCAGAAGAGGGAGAAGGGGCGATTGACATCAGAGGAACATCATTATGAACCCCCTGACAACCCCACCTAGTCACAGACATGGACTTCCAATCCAAAACAGGATTATGTACCTGCAACCAGGGGAAACCCAGCACGACAGCATCATGCAAATTATGCAACACCGGAAATCGACAATCTTCCTGGTGGGCTGGCGCCATGCGCATGGTCACCTGTATCCAAAACTGGGGCTTATTTTTAGCCAAGGGTGTAGCATCAATGCCCCTTAAAGGAACAGGATTCTGCAAAGGCTGCAAGGGAAAACCACAATGCCTAGCAAAGTCGAAGTCCATCAAATTCAAGGCGGCGCCTGAATCCACAAACACCATGACAGAAAATGACGACAATGAGCAGATCAAGGACACAGATATCAGAAATTTAGGTTGTACAGTACTAATGGTAAATGAACTGGCGATCCTTTTTGTCTGCTTAGGGCAGACAGAAATGACATGAGAAGCGTTGCCACAATAAAAACACAACCTGTTGAGACGTCTGAAACCTTGTCGTTCCGTTTTAGACAGAATCCTATCACACTGCATAGGCTCAGGAATTTGCTCTGAGGATAACGCCATAGCGCGCACAGTTCTGCGTTCCCGCAAGCGCTGGTCAATCTGAATGGCCAAAGACATAGAATCACTCAGATTGGAGGGTGTGGGAAACCTCACCATAACATCCTTAACGGATTCAGAAAGAACCTTTCTGAAAATTGCCGCCAAAGCATCATCATTCCATTTAGTCAGCACAGACCATTTTCTGAATTTCTGACAATACAATTCAGCCGCCTCTTCCCACTGAGATAGGGCCAACAAGGTCTTCTCAGCTTGATCCACAGAATTAGGCTTATCATACAATAACCCCAATGCTTGAAAGAAAGAATCAACATTCTTTAACATTCAGGATTGCCAGATTCCAGGGAAAATGCCCAATCCTGTGGGTCACCGCGCAGCAGTGATATGATGATTTTAACCTGCTGAATGGGATCACCAGAGGACCGGGGTCTCAATGCAAAAAACAGTTTACAGTTATTTTTGAAACTCAAAAATTTGGATCTGTCACCAAAAAATAAATCAGGAGTGGGAATCTTAGGTTCTAAAGCAGGAGTCTGAACAATATAATCTGAAATACCCTGTACCCTAGCAGCAAGCTGATCCACACGAGAAGCTAATTCCTGAACATTCATGTTAGTACTAGGTTCCTCAGCCACCCAGAGATTAAGAGGGAGGAGAAGACAAAACAGGCTGAGAAAAAAAAATGGCTCAAAACCTTTACTCCCTTCTTCTGAGATGCAATTAACTAATTTTTGGCCAGTTGTACTGTTATGATCAGGCGGCCTTGGAACAACATGAAAAAACCTTCGCTGGAGTAGTGGTAACTATACAGACCGCTAAACCTGAACTTATCACAGACACTAGAAGTAGCCGTGGGGTGTGCATATCCAGACCTAGACACCTCGACACAGCCGGAGGACTAATTATCCCTAAAGATGGAAAATAGGAAAACTGACTTACCTCAGAGTAGACCCCCAAAGTATTGGTAGACCCCCACAAATAATGACGGTGAGTAGGAGAGGAATAGACACACGCAGGCGGAAAACAGATTTAGCAAAGGAGGCAACTTCTACCTAGATAGGGAAGTATAGTACAGGATACTGAGCGGTCAGCAAAAAATCTACAAAATATCCACAGCAGAAAAATACAAAAACTCCACCACCTAACTAAAGGTGTGGAGAGTATATCTGCAACTCCAGCGAATCCAACCAGACTGAGAAAACAACAGGACAGTCGAAGCTGGAACAAAATAGAAACTATGAACAGCATGAAAAAATAGACACACAGCCTGTGAGCCTAAGAAAAAGAATCAGACACTTATCTTTAGCTGAAATGGCAGCAGGCAGGAGAGGTCAGGCACAGAACCATTACTGGCAATAGAACATTGACAACTGGCAGGGTCTAATGAGTCCTGCAAAGCTAAATACCCCAGTCAGCTTTGCAATTAGCAGATACACCTGTCCAATCCTGCAGTCCAGGCACAACTGCATTACCATCTACAACCACCGGAGGGAGCCCAAAAGCAGAATTCACAACAGGTGACATACAAAGCCATCCACAACGTGTCTCCTCCATACATCTGTGACCTCGTCTCCTGGTACTTTCCTGCACGCAACCTCCGATCCTCACAAGATCTCCTTCTCTACTCCCCTCTTATCTCCTCTTCCCACAATCGCATACAAGATTTCTCTCACGCATCACCCCTACTCTGGAACTCTCTACCACAACACATCAGACTCTCACCTACCATTGAAACCTTCAAAAAGAAACTGAAGACCTACCTCTTCCAGTAAGCCTACAACCTGCAGTAACCACCGATCGACCAAACCACTGCACGACCAGCTCTGTCCTCACCTACTGTATCCTCACCCTTCCCTTGTAGATTGGGAGCCCTCGCGGGCAGGTTTCTCTTTCCTCCTGTACCAGTTGTGACTTGTATTGTTCAAGATTATTGTACCTGTTTTATTATGTATACCCCTCCTCAAATGTAAAGCGCCATGGAATAAATGGTGCTATAATAATAAATAATAATAAAAAATATTACGTAGTATCCCGTCAAGGTGACCTGGGACTTAATTCCCAGGGATGGGATAGTACGGCATAGCCGACTGGCTGCGCTCAAGGGGGGAGCGCGGCCGATCGCTGCCAGGTGTCAGCTGATTATTACAGCTGACATCCGGCACTATGTGTCAGGAGCAGTCACGGACCGCTCCCTGCACATTAACCCCTGGAACACTGCGATCAAACATGATCACAGTGTTCCGGTGGCATAGGGCTTTCTTCATGCTCCCCTGAGACCCTCGGAGCAACGTGATTTGATCGCATTGTTCAGAGGGTCTCCTATGTCCTCCTCCCTGCAGGCCCCGGATCCAAAATGTCCAGGGGGCTCCTTCCAGGTCCTGCAGGGAGGTGGCTTGCAAGCGCCTGCTGAGAGCAGGCGCCGTCAAGCCTCCTGCACTGCCTGTCAGATCGTTGATCTGACACAGTGCTTTGCAAAGTGTCAGATCAGCGATCTGACACTATATAGCATGATGTCCCACCCTGGGACAAAGTAAAAAAGTAAAAAAAAATATTTACATGTGTAAAAAATAAATAAATACAAATTCCTAAATAAAGAAAAAAAAATTGTTCCGATAAATACATTTCTTTATCTAAATAAAAAATAAATAAATTAAAGTACACATATGTAGTATTGCCGTGTCCGTAATGACCTGACCTATAAAACTGTCCCACAAGTTAACCCCTTCAGTGAACACCATTAAAAAAATATGGCAAAAAACAACGCTTTATTGTCATACCACCTAACATAAAGTGGAATAACACGCGATCAAAAAGACGGATATAAATAGACATGGCACCGTTGAAAACATCATCTTATCCCACAAAAAAGGAGATACAGCATCATCAGTGAAAAAATAAAAAAGTTATAGTCCTCAGAGTAAAGCGATGCAAAAATAATTATTTTTTATATAAAATAGTTTTTATTGTATAAAAGCGCCAAAACATAAAAAAAGATATAAATGAGGTATCTCTGTGATCCTACTAACCTGAAGAATAAAACTGCTTTATCAATTTTACCAGAAGCGGAATGGTATAAACACCCCCCCAAAAGAAATTCATGAATCGCTGGTTTTTAGTCATTCTGCCTCACACAAATCAGAATTAAAAGCAATCAAAAAATATCACGTGCCCGGAAATGATACCAATACAAACGTCAACTTGTCCCACAAAAAACAAGACCACACATGACTCTGTGGACCAAATTTTGGAAAAATTATAGCTCTCAAAATGTGGAGACGCAAAAACTATTTTTTGCAATAAAAAGCGTCTTTTAGTGTGTGACAGCTGCCAATCATAAAAATCCGCAAAAAAATCAGCTATAAATAGTAAATCATGTCCCCCTTCATCAACCTATTAGTTATGGAAAAATAATAAAATTAAAAAAATGTATTGATTTCCATTTTCCCATTAGGGCTAGGGTTAGGGTTGGGGCTAAAGTTAGGGTTAGGGTTGAGGCTAAAGTTAGGGTTGGGGCTACAGTTAGGGTTAGGGCTACAGTTAGGGTTGGGGCTACAGTTATGGTTGGAACTAAATTTAGTGTTAGGGTTAGAGCTAAAGTTAGGGTTAGGGTTGAGATTACATTTATGGTTGGAATTAGGGTTGGGATTAGGGTTAGGGGTGTGTCAGGGTTAGAGGTATGGTTATGGTTGAGATTAGGGTTAGGGGTGTGTTGGAGTTAGGGGTGTGGTTAGGGTTGGGATCAGGGTTAGGGGTGTGCTCAGGTTAGGGTTGGAGTTAGAATTGAGGGGTTTCCATTCTTTCGGTACATCAGGGGCTCTCCAAAGTGTCATGGCGTCCCATCTCTATTCCAGCCAATTCTGCGTAAAAAAAATAAAACAGTGTAACATAGTAACATAGTAACATAGTTAGTAAGGCCGAAAAAAGACATTTGTCCATCCAGTTCAGCCTATATTCCATCATAATAAATCCCCAGATCTACATCCTTCTACAGAACCTAATTGTATGATACAATATTGTTCTGCTCCAGGAAGACATCCAGGCCTCTCTTGAACCCCTCGACTGAGTTCGCCATCACCACCTCCTCAGGCTAACAATTCCAGATTCTCACTGCCCTAACAGTAAAGAATCCTCTTCTATGTTGGTGGAAAAACCTTCTCTCCTCCAGACGCAAAGAATGCCCCCTTGTGCCCGTCACCTTCCTTGGTATAAACAGATCCTCAGCGAGATATTTGTATTGTCCCCTTATATACTTATACATGGTTATTAGATCGCCCCTCAGTCGTCTTTTTTCTAGACTAAATAATCCTAATTTCGCTAATCTATCTGGGTATTGTAGTTCTCCCATCCCCTTTATTAATTTTGTTGCCCTCCTTTGTACTCTCTCTAGTTCCATTATATCCTTCCTGAGCACCGGTGCCCAAAACTGGACACAGTACTCCATGTGCGGTCTAACTAGGGATTTGTACAGAGGCAGTATAATGCTCTCATCATGTGTATCCAGACCTCTTTTAATGCACCCCATGATCCTGTTTGCCTTGGCAGCTGCTGCCTGGCACTGGCTGCTCCAGGTAAGTTTATCATTAACTAGGATCCCCAAGTCCTTCTCCCTGTCAGATTTACACAGTGGTTTCCCATTCAGTGTGTAATGGTGATATTGATTCCTTCTTCCCATGTGTATAACCTTACATTTATCATTTTTAAACCTCATCTGCCACCTTTCAGCCCAAGTTTCCAACTTATCCAGATCCATCTGTAGCAGAATACTATCTTCTCTTGTATTAACTGCTTTACATAGTTTTGTATCATCTGCAAATATCGATATTTTACTGTGTAAACCTTCTACCAGATCATTAATGAATATGTTGAAGAGAACAGGTCCCAATACTGACCCCTGCGGTACCCCACTGGTCACAGCGACCCAGTTAGAGACTATACCATTTATAACCACCCTCTGCTTTCTATCACTAAGCCAGTTACTAACCCATTTACACACATTTTCCCCCAGACCAAGCATTCTCATTTTGTGTACCAACCTCTTGTGCGGCACGGTATCAAACGCTTTGGAAAAATCGAGATATACCACGTCCAATGACTCACCGTGGTCCAGCCTATAGCTTACCTCTTCATAAAAACTGATTAGATTGGTTTGACAGGAGCGATTTCTCATAAACCCATGCTGATATGGAGTTAAACAGTTATTCTCATTGAGATAATCCAGAATAACATCCCTCAGAAACCCTTCAAATATTTTACCAACAATAGAGGTTAGACTTACTGGCCTATAATTTCCAGGTTCACTTTTAGAGCCCTTTTTGAATATTGGCACCACATTTGCTATGCGCCAATCCTGCGGAACAGACCCTGTCGCTATAGAGTCCCTAAAAATAAGAAATAATGGTTTATCTATTACATTACTTAGTTCTCTTAGTACTCGTGGGTGTATGCCATCCGGACCCGGAGATTTATCTATTTTAATCTTATTTAGCCAGTTTCGCACCTCTTCTTGGGTTAGATTGGTGACCCTTAATATAGGGTTTTCATTGTTTCTTGGGATTTCACCTAGCATTTCATTTTCCACTGTGAATACCGTGGAGAAGAAGGTGTTTAATATGTTAGCTTTTTCCTCGTCATCTACAACCATTCTTTCCTCAGTATTTTTTAAGGGGCCTACATTTTCAGTTTTTATTCTTTTACTATTGATATAGTTGAAGAACAGTTTGGGATTAGTTTTACTCTCCTTAGCAATGTGCTTCTCTGTTTCCTTTTTGGCAGCTTTAATTAGTTTTTTAGATAAAGTATTTTTCTCCCTATAGTTTTTTAGAGCTTCAATGGTGCCATCCTGCTTTAGTAGTGCAAATGCTTTCTTTTTACTGTTAATTGCCTGTCTTAGGCTACGTTCACATTGGCGTTCCACCAATGTGGGTCGCTGTTGCGCCGGCGACGCAGCGGCGACGCGCCCCTATGTTTAACATAGGGGACGCGTGCGTTTTTTGGGTGGCGTTTTTTGACACTTGCGTCGTTTACGACGCTAGTGTCGGACGCAAGAAAATGCAACAAGTTGCATTTTCTGTGCGTCCGATTCTCGTCAAAAAACGACGCACGCGTCGCAAAACGCGCACGTTTTTGCGTGCGTTTGTGCACGTTTTTTCGTGCGTCGCGCGTTGCGTCGCCGACGCAGGGCGGCGCAACGCTAGTGTGAACGTAGCCTTACTTCTTTGTTTAGCCACATTGGGTTTTTCCTATTTCTAGTCCTTTTATTCCCACAAGGTATAAACCGCTTACACTGCCTATTTAGGATGTTCTTAAACATTTCCCAATTATTATCTGTATTCTTATTTCTGAGGATATTGTCCCAGTCTACCAGATTAAGGGCATCTCTAAGCTGGTCAAACTTTGCCTTCCTAAAGTTCAATGTTTTTGTGACTCCCTGACAAGTCCCCCTAGTGAAAGACAGGTGAAACTGTACAATATTGTGGTCGCTATTTCCTAGATGCCCGACCACCTGCAGATTTGTTATTCTGTCAGGTCTATTAGATAGTATTAGGTCTAAAAGTGCTGCTCCTCTGGTTGGATTCTGCACCAATTGTGAAAGATAATTTTTCTTGGTTATTAGCAGAAACCTGTTGCCTTTATGGGTTTCACAGGTTTCTGTTTCCCAGTTAATATCCGGGTAGTTAAAGTCCCCCATAGCCAGGACCTCATTATGGGTTGCAGCTTCATCTATCTGCTTTAGAAGTAGACTTTCCATGGTTTCTGTTATATTTGGGGGTTTGTAACAGACCCCAATGAGAATTTTGTTACCATTTTTCCCTCCATGAATTTCGACCCATATGGACTCGACATCCTCATTTCCTTCGCTAATATCCTCCCTTAAAGTGGACTTTAGACAAGACTTTACATAGAGACAAACCCCTCCTCCTCTCCGATTTTTACGAACCTTTCTAAACAGACTGTAACCCTGTAAGTTAACTGCCCAGTCATAGCTTTCATCTAACCATGTCTCGGTTATTCCCACTATGTCAAAGTTACCTGTAGATATTTCTGCTTCTAGTTCTTCCATCTTGTTTGTCAGGCTTCTGGCGTTTGCGAGCATGCAGTTTAGAGGATTTTGTTTTGTTCCAATCTCCTCGCTGTGGATTGTTTTAGAAATGTTCTTACCTCCCTTCTGAGTATGTTTTCCTGGATCTTCTTTGTTCAAGTCTAATGTTTTTCTTCCCGTCCCCTCTTCTTCTAGTTTAACGCCCTCCTGATGAGTGTAGCGAGTCTTCTGGCGAATGTGTGTTTCCCAGGTTTGTTGAGGTGTAGTCCGTCTCTGGCGAGGAGTCCATCGTACAAGTAATTCACACCGTGGTCCAGGAATCTGAATCCTTGTTGTCTGCACCATCGTCTTAGCCAGTTGTTTGCATCAAGGATCCTGTTCCATCTCCTGGTGCCATGCCCGTCTACTGGAAGGATAGAAGAAAAAACTACCTGTGCATCCAGTTCCTTTACTTTCTTCCCCAACTCTTCAAAGTCTTTGCAGATTGTCGGTAGGTCCTTCCTTGCCGTGTCATTGGTGCCAACATGTATCAGAAGAAATGTGTGGACGTCCTTGGAGCTGAAGAGCTTTGGTATCCTATCGGCCACATCCTTGATCATCGCACCTGGAAGGCAGCATACTTCTCTTGCAGTTATGTCCGGTCTGCAGATGGCTGCTTCTGTGCCTCTCAGTAGTGAGTCTCCCACCACCACCACTCTTCGTTGCTTCTTGGCTGTACTTTTTGCTGTCACTTGTTGCTGTGTGCCCTTTTCTTTTTTGCTTGCTGGTATTGCTTCATCCTTAGGTGTGCCATCTTCATCCTCTACGAAGATTTGATATCGGGTCTTCAGTTGTGTGGTTGTTGATTTCTCCATGGTCTTCTTGCTTCTTTTGGTCACATGCTTCCATTGATCTGCTTTTGGAGGTTCTCTGACACTTTTTTCACCTTCTGTGACCAGTAGAGATGCTTCTGTTCTGTCTAGAAAGTCTTCATTCTCTTTGATGAGTTTCAAAGTTGCTATTCTTTCTTCCAGACCCCGCACCTTTTCTTCTAAAAGGGTCACTAGTCTACACTTCTGACAGGTGAAATTTGATTCTTCTTCTGGTCGATCTGTGAACATGTAGCACATGCTGCAGCTCACCATGTAGGTTGTCACATCTGCCATGTTGCTCCTAGATCCTGCTGACGTGCTGTGTGTTATCCTTCTTGTGTAATCTACTCAGCCAAGCTCTCTTGCAATAATGACCTACAGGCAAAAATTCCTGGTTTGGTGATGCTTTCCAAGCAGCTGGTCCCGGCTGTACCCAACGATCTTCTAGCTTAGGGAGACTCTTCGCTCTTCCCAGAAGGCACCTGGAATATGCAAATTAGCCTCCTCAAGCTTGAATCCCTGGTTTGGTGATGCTTTCCAAGCAGCTGGTCCTGGCTGTTCCCAACGATCTTCTAGCTTAGGGAGACTCTTCGCTCTTCCCAGAAGGCACCTGGAATATGCAAATTAGCCTCCTCAAGCTTGAATCCCTGCTCCTTCCCTTCCGGGTTTACTCCAACATATGGTGTATCAGCGTACTCAGGACAAATCGGACAAAAACTTTTGGGTCGAATTTCTCTTGGCACCATTGGGAAAATAAAAAATTGGGGGCTAAAAAATCATTTTTGTGGGAATAAAAATGATTTTTTATTTTCACAGCTCTGCGTTATAAACTGTAGTTGAACATTTGGGGGTTCAAAGTTTCCAATATGGGGTCACATGTGGGCGTTTCTACTGTTTATGTACATCAGGGGCTCTGCAAATGCAACGTGATGCCTTCAGACCAATCCATCTTAGTCTGCATTCCGAGCTCTGCCATGCGCCCAAACTGTGGTTCCCCCCCACATATGGGGTATCAGCATACTCAGGACAAATTGGAGAACAAATTTTGGGGTCCTTTTTCTCCTGTTACCCTTGGGAAAATACAAAACTGGGGGATAAAAAATAATTTTTGTGGGAAAAAAAAGAATGTTTATTTTCACGGCTCTGAGTTATAAACTGTAGTGAAACTCTTGGGGGTTCAAAGTTCTCACAACACTTCTAGATAAATTCCATAGGGGGTCTACTTTCCAAAATGGTGTCAATTGTGGGGGATTTCAATGTTTAGGCACATCAGGGGCTCTCCAAGCGCGACATGGTGTCCTATTTCAATTCCAATCAATTTTGCATTGAAAAGTCAAATGGCACTCCTTCCCTTCTGAGCTCTGCCATGCGCCCAAACAGTGGTTTACCCCCACATATGGGGTATTAGCGTACTCATGACAGATTGCACAGCAACTCTTGGGGTCCCCTTTCTTCTGTTACTCTTGGGAAAATAAAAAATTGGGGGCAAAATATCATTTTTGTGAAAAAATGATTTTTTATTTTTACGGCTCTACATTATAAGCTTCTGTGAAGCAATTGGTGAGTCAAAGTGGTCACCACACATCTACATTAGTTCCTTAGGGGGTCTACTTTCCAAAATGGTGTCACCTGTGTGGGATTTCAATGTTTAGGCACATGAGGGGCTCTCCAAACACAACATGGTGTCCTATCTCAATTCCAGTCAATTTTGCATTGAAAAGTCAAACGGCGCTCCTTCCCTTCTGAGCTCTGACATGCATCCAAACAGTGGTTTACCCCCACATATGGGGTATCAGCGTTCTCACGACAAATTGTACAACAACTTTTTGGGTCCAATTTCTCCGGTTACCTTTGGTAAAATAAAACAAATTGGAACTGAATAAATTTTTTGTGAAAAAAAGTTAAATGTTCATTTTTTTAAATATTCCAAAAATTCCTGTGAAACACCTGAAGGGTTAATAAACTTCTTGAATTTGGTTTTGACCAGCTTGAGGGGTGCAGTTTTTAGAGTGGTGTCACACTTGGGTATTTTCTATCATATAGACCCCTCAAAGTTACTTCAAATGTGATGTAGTCCCTAAAAAAATGGTGCTGTAAAAATGAGAAATTGCTGGTCATTTTTTAACCCTTATAACTCCCTAACTAAGAGTTTGGTTCCAAAATTGTGCTGATGTAAAGTAGATATGTGGAAAATGTTAGTTATTAAGTATTTTGAGTGACATATCTCTGTGATTTAGGGGAATAAAAATTAAAAGTTGGAAAATTGCAAAATTTTCAAACTTTTCGCCAAATTTCCTTTTTTTCACAAATAAACGCAGGTAATATCACAGAAATTTTAACACTATCATTAAGTACCATATGTCATGAGAAAACAATGTTAGAATCATCAGAATCCATTGAAGCGTTCTAGAGTTATAACCTCATAAATGGACAGTGGTCAGAATTGTAAACATTGGCCCGGTCCTTAACGTGCAAACCACCCTTGGGGATTAAGGGGTTAAACTTATTTTAAATATAGAACCAGAAACACATGGGCTACTTGCACAATGAACAAGTCTATAGGAACCTGTTCACACACCACCAAGAAACTTTCTTGGTGGTGTGTGTACAGGTTCCTACAGACTTGTTCATTGTGCAAGTAGCCCATGTGTTTCTGGTTCTGTAATTGTTCTCTTGTTTCTACAAGAATAGGAAGTCCACCACTCCTTATGAGTCATTTGCATCAAAGCTGTTCCATCCAGCATGTCCACATGAAAATTCCCTCTCTGAACCCTGCTTAGATACTATACAGATACTATACAGATGATCAGGTTTTTAAATACATCAGATAGGAATTATATACATTAGGTAGGACTGCTCTATATGGGTATATCTTGACGATTGGTGGAGCAGCTTAGTATACATTTTTTTGCAAAAAACCGTATCAACTAAATACCCAGTTTTTTCCATCTTTTGAGTAGCACTTGCTTATTACTGATTTTTTTTACAACAGAGTATTTTTGACCTCACTGTGCTCTTTTGTGTCTTTATTTTAAATATATTAGCTATATTCGTTAGATTATATTGATTGTAATTATTATTACTGTTGTACAATTGAGGAAAAAGCTAAAGGTACTTGTTTTGTAAAGCTTGACATACCCAGTAGACTAAGGTCCCACAAGCCTGTCGATTTCAAAGTGATGGCCAACCATCTGCCAAGTATTTGATATTTAGATTAATTTAATTCAGCACCGAGGAAAAAATACTCAGCCAAAAGCCACTGAATGTGTTTTAACACCTATAGAATGTATATAAATCTTCAGCTTTCATGTGTCATTGTTTGATGATGTCTGTAAAGCGCTGTGGAATAAATGGCGCTATATACAGTGGGTATGGAAAGTTTTCCGACCCCTTTAAATATTTCACTCTTTGTTTCATTGCAGCCATTTGGTAAATTCAAAAAAGTTCATTTTGTTTTCACATTAATGTACACTCTGCACCACATCTTGACTGAAAAAAACAGAAATGTAGTAACTTTTGCAAATTTAATAAAAACTAAATAAAAAATCACATGGTCATAAATATTCAGACCCTTTGCTCAGACACTCATACTGTATTTAAGTCACATGCTGCCATTTCCTTGTGATCCTCCTTGAGATGGTTCTTCATTGGAGTCCAGCTGTGTTTAATTAAGCTGATAGGACTTGATTTGGAAAGGCATACACCTGTCTATATAAGACTTCACAGCTCACAGTGCATGTCAGACCAAATGAGAATCATGAGGTCAAAGGAATTGTCCAAGAAGCTCAGAGACAGAATTGTGGCAAGGCACAGATCTGGCCAAGGTTACAACAGAATTTCTGCAGTACTCGAAGTTACTAAAAGCACAGTGGAATCCATGATCCTTAAATGGAAGACGTTTGGGACCACCAGAAGTCTTCCTAGACTTGGCCGTCCAGCCAAACTGAGCAATCGTGGGAGAAGAGCCATGGTGAGAGAGGTAAAGAAAAACCCCAAGATCACTGTGGCTGAGCTCCAGAGATTCAGTAGGGAGATGGGAGAAAGTTCTACAAAGACAACTATCACAGCAGCCCTCCACCATTCTGTGCTGATTCATTTCTTTGCAGTAGTGTGATATTACTATTAAATTTGCTTAAATAGCACCATCAGATGCTGCCACACTTTTCCGATATTATCATCACTGTCCCTATTGGGGCTCACAATCTAAATTCCCTAGTGTGTAATGGAACTGGAGTACCCAGAGGAAGCCCATGCAAACACTGGGAGAACATACAAACTCCTTGCAGATATCGTCCTGGGAGGGATTTGAACTCAGGACCCCAGAACTGTAAGACTACAGTACTAACCACTCAGAAACTGTGCTGTCCCTTCTCTTTTGCAAAGGCAAACATTTAAAACATAAACTCCTGGCTACCTTTAGCCACCAACCAGTCAATATTCACTTAGCTCCAGAGTTTTTCTGTTCACTTGACATCACATGATACACAATATCAAGCCAACTTCTCCCTACAACGCTCCATGTGTTTGACAGGTCTCTCCTGTTTAAAACCTTGATTTAACAGTTTTTCAGATTAAGACTTTCATTGCTGAAATCACGCATGGTTTGGGCAACAAAAATCTAGTGACAGGTTTCCTTTAAACTATTAAAGACATATTTAGTTTGGCAATGCACAAAAATATGAGTGAATCATTTAATTGAATAATTTAGTAAATTGTAAAAGGTTATCATTGGTTTAAAATTGTTTAATTTAAAGCTTTGTCAATTAATTTTAATATTTGTATATTGTATTTTATAAACTGCAAAACTCTGATTTGTTTTGCAGATGCATTAATAAAATATTCAGGAGGAGTGTTTACAGTAACTGGCCCAAATGCTACAGCTCACATTTTTGCAACATATCCTTCTCCTTATCTTTCAACATTAAATGGACTTGCAGATCAAGTAAGCTCAAATCAATGATCAGTATAACCCCTTAAACTATCTATCTTAAAGTGGTTATCATAGAATGGTAGAGTTGGAAGGGACCTCCGGGGTCACATGGTCCAACCCCCTGCTCAAAGCAGGATTCACTAAATCATCCCAGAGAGATGTCTGTCCAGCCTCTGCTTGAAGACTTCCATTGAAGGCGAACTCACCACCTCTCGTGGCAGCCTGTTCCATTCTCTGATCACCCTAACTGTTAAAAAGTTGTTTCTAATATCTAATCTGTGTCTCCTCTTATTCAGTTCTCCAGAAATGTAAAAAATGGCCCTCATCGGAAAATTCAAATCACAGCCCATCCTAGTCACGTGTCAGGACGGATTGCAGTCTAAAGAAAAGCGGCTCCAGAGATCCATGTCTCGCCTGACCTTCACCTTGGCTGGTTGAACATGGAGGACTAAGACCTTGAGAAAAAAAAATCCTTTGTACTCAGTCTGCCAAGGAGAAGATTTATTCTGCTGTTACAGCACTTGTCCTCAACTAACAAAAAGGTATGAGTGCTTACGATACAGCTACTCTGTAAGTTGAGACACAGATCTCAGGAGCAATTTTTCTTCAGACCTCAACCCATTGGAACATGTGACAAGGACAAGTTGTCATTTGATTGGCATAATGAGGGCTATTTTATCACATTTTTGGAGAACTTATTTAATAATTAACTGTTGGAAAATAGGCACCTTTGACTGCTGGGCCCCTCAGTACCTTAAACAACTGATATGCTAGTAATTATAATAATGGTTTGTTGACAACCAATATAGATACATTTATAACTACTGTGTAAGTATGATTTCATACAGCTCCCTCTCATGAATAAAATGTATAAGTAGGCACACGTTCAGTTCAGAAATCTAGGTTAAATATCTTAATTTAAACAGGTACTGTTTATTTTCCACATAACCATGCTACTCTCTTCCATTGAAAATGAAAATGAAACATTTTTTGCAACTTTTTAGAGCAAAAAGTTCCACATTTTGCAAAATGTTGCTAAAATTGTGTAAAAAAAAATTCTGGTATACATAATTAAACTCCCTTCAGGTGGGATTGGAGAACATTTGTGCAAAAACTGGCAAATCCAATAGTGAATCTAACTCATTGACTTGCAATTATGATTCCTCTCTTTGCACAGATGATGTCTACTGCTCTGCTGCTCATTCTGATCTTTGCCATATTTGATAAAAAGAACATGCCTGCTCCCAGTGGATTAGAGCCAATTGCTGTTGGGCTCCTCATTCTAACATTAGCACTATCTCTAGGATCTAACTGTGGAGGAGCTATGAATCCAGCCAGAGATTTAGGTCCAAGAATCTTTACTGCTCTGGCTGGCTGGGGTTCTGAAGTTTTCACGTAAGTAACCATAGTAGCAAAAGTGATATTACATAGGATATAATTGTTCATATAAACAGACTTGGTGCAACCACACAAAATAATCATAGGAATTTAAATGCAAGATTTTCAGTCTGAAAAAAACATGTTCTAAGTTATTATGGGGGCTTGCTCTTTTTTCACCTGCAGAATGACTCCTGTTTCCAATTGATCAATGTCAGATGCAGAGGAGAAAGTACACACCCCCAGAGAAGAATCTTTGTTATCACACTATTGGACGTATCAAAAAATATATCCAAAACTTTACAAGCTAATACACAAAGCAGAAATAAAAAGAAACAACATTTTAATCAGCTCTGCAGCATCTATTGTATTAAACTAATGTGATCAGCTTAATGCACTAAAACTGGTGACAGATCTCTGAGACATTTATGGCATATTGATGGGATGTAATGTACATTTCTGTTCTATCAATAGCCCCAGAGAGGACAAATCCTTGAGAAGTTGTCCCACCTCAGATGGTAATTCTATTTCCTTCGTTCTAAATACAATATTTTTTAGATGCAATATTCGCTAATCTCTAATCATCAATAACATCTTCTGTTAGAAGTGAATGATTGAACAGAGTGAATATTAACATTATTTAGGAACTCTGGAAGGAAATCTTTTTATGTCAATGTTTTTTTCACTTTTAAAGTGTCTCTGTCTTGATGACAGACACCAACAGCTTGAAGCATATAAGACATACAAGTCACTTGATATTTAGGAGTCCTAAATGTGAGTTTGAGGCCCAGTTATATCACAATTTAGAGAAACATTGCATCATGTGTTACTATCTTTGTTACCATTTCTTGCCAATAAAAATTCTAATTTTTTTTTCACATACACAGTGCTGGCAATAGCTTTTGGTGGATCCCTGTGGTTGGACCAATGTGTGGAGCTGTAATTGGGTCCTACATGTACATTCTTTGCATTCAAGCTCATCACAAAAAGGAACCAGGCGTCTTGGATCATAACCCTGATATTGATCACTTTGAAAAACATGAACTTGCGAGCATGGCTTGAGAGACTGCAAATCTTTGCTGAAACGTGCTGTGACTTCCATGGACTGCTTGCTCTTTTGTACATAAGCCAACTTGCCTTTCTCATTTGAACATGGACATCTGTGATTGGTTTATGGTGATGTAACTGCAAGTCATGACTTAATTAATTACCTGCACATTCCTCAGTTAAAATTAAAGCAAAATATGAGAGTTTTTAAAGGTTCTCATTAGTATTTTATTCCTAGTCTTCAATCTCCAACATAAAAGTATCAGGGGATAATCATAATGTCCCTTAATTGCTCAACCATAATTCATCCTTCTTAATGAAGCACTAATGGACCATAGACTGGGTCACAAAGGTATATGCAGGTAATTGGTCTTGTCATGCATTAATGTGTAATAACTGTGATCAATCATCAATACCATTAAAATTTGCTGTGTGTTAAAATGATTTTACTGTCAGAGGCCAAGAACTTCACTTCAGTAAGATGCTGTTTCCCATCTACAGGAAAATGTATGATGCGCTGCTATCAATTATGCTCCTAGTGAGGTCAATTTGTAAAGCAATAAACATTCAGTGTCTCATAGCCACTCAAGCTAAGCTGAAAAATAGCTACTAGAAACATGCAAGATTTTTTTTTACTGTACTTCTTTTTATTACTTTCCGAAATATTACTTCTAGAATGATTTCAAAAACCCCTTGTGAGGCAGTGAAAGGTGTTATATGCAAGGGTCACTATGTGTCCCCAGGATGCACATAGAAGCGTATTAAGGCCGCTAGAGTGCATTGCAGTCACAGATATAGCTGTTATTGCAGTGCATAATAAAAGTAAGTTTGGTATTGGACAAACTATTTGCCCAAGGCAGATTTAAGAAAACCAAGCATAGGCCTTTATTTGTGGAGTGAACTACAGGATGGTAGTGGGGCAGTTTGCTTTCTCCAGGCCGGTTCTTACAAGTGGCCTATGGCCACAGATTCCATTTGAAAGCCCTGCAGCAAAGGGTTGGGTGTGTCAGTCTTGGTTTGCAAACTGCAGAGCAGGTGGCTCTGCAAGTGTCAGCCAGTGTGAAGTAACATGGAGCCAAGTGCAGCCAAAAGGCCTGGCACCCCTCAGTGTGACATGGTGGTCTAGTTGCCTGTGGCAACCGGTCACGGATGCGGATTGTCTTAATTTCCGGCTGTGATCCGAAGGATACTATTTTCCATTTGTGAGTCCATTGGACATTAAAGAAACTTTGTTTTGAACTTTCCTTTTGTCACTGCCTGTCTGTCACACTTTATTAACCCCGCTGCACTACACCCTCAAAATATAAATATTAAAGGGTGTATCTGGGACTTAACAAAAAACAAAAATTGTATCTAAGCATTCACAGGCAGGTAACTGCAACTTAACCTGCCTGTTGTGCACAGTGCTTTTCTTCCCGGACACAGAGTGGTCACAGACCGCTCCTGCCAGGAATTCAGCTGCCTCTGCTGATGCGAAGGGGCGGCACTGCTGAGGTCATTCTGATTGACAACCGGCTCCCCAGATAGGCAAATGGGATTCTGCCATCAATCATATCAACCTTGGAAGTCTCACCCTGTCGATAGAGCGGACCGGAAAAAAGCCTCCATTCTGTAGACATGACTACAGCAGAGGCTTCTGAATCCCTTGCAGGAGTGGTCTGTGCTCTGTGCCGCGGAAAAACGATGCCGAACATAACAGGCAAGTAAGCTGCAATTATCTCCGTTAGTGTTTAGGTACATTTTTTATTTTTTGTAAAGTCTGGGAAATCTCTTTTAACTAAATCAATAAGACCTGGCAATTACTCTTTTTCTAAAGTCACACTACATATTTTACAACATCTTAAATTGATATTTGTATCAATATGGGTGATTCAGAGACTATGATTCCTATCTGACCATTATAACTGGCAGCTCCTACAACGTATTGCGTGATGTGATAGCAACATATCATGCGCCTATAGGCTATGTGCACATGTTCAGGTTTTTTCGCATTTTTTTCGCGTTTTGCGGTAAAAACGCTATAAAAACTCATTAAAAACGCATACATTATGCATCCTATTATTTAGAATGCATTCTGCATGTTTTGTGCACATCATGCGTTTTTTTCCGCGAAAAAAACACATCGCGGTAAAAAAAGCAGCATGTTCATTAATTCTGCGGATTTTCTGCATTTTTCCCGCTATTCTATGCATTTGGGAAAAAACGCACCAAAAATGCGTCAAAAACGCATGAAAAAACGTGAAAAAACGCATGCGGATTTCTGACAGAAATGTCCGGTTTTTGTCAGGAAAATTTCTGCAAGAAATCCTGACGTGTGCACATACCCTTACAGTAGCGTAGCTCTGGGTGGGCCCCCTCTGAGCACTGGGCCCGGGGCGCTCGCACCCTCTGCCCCCCGGTAGCTATGCTACTGGATAGTTCATATTGGAGGGAGAGAGTGCTGTCCAGGTGTGCCTGTGCGCAGTATAATGAATCAAAGTCCTGTAGTGTTGATACTGGTTCTGAAGCTGAACCATCATACTAAGAGCTTCTAAGGGCTAATCCCTTGCTTGGCTGTTCTATCACATACATTATGCATTTAATCTAGGGAGGGAGAGAGATAGTTGCAGGTACAGTGGTAGAATACAGTCTGTAGACAGGGATTAGGGCTGAGCAGTCCCTTGCAAAATATATAACTGCAGCATTTTTTTAATATGAAAATTTTTTATATATTGTGTGATCCCTCGAGTATTACATGGTTTGTGGTACATTTTGGTGTTATATAACACTTCAAAAAGTGTTGAATTGCTTTCTGGATTAAATTACTCACCTATAGAGTATAACATCTTCTTGGGTACATTACTGTGATATCTATCACTCAAAAATTTTGCTGGGTTAAATTTCTCAGCCATAAAGTATTCCATGATCAAGGGTACATTACTGTGATATCTATCTATCTATCTATCTATAAAAAAAAGCATTCAACATTTTTTGGGGGTTAAATTTGTAAGCCATAAAGTATTTTGTGGTCAGGGGTACATTACTGTGATATCTATGACTCCAAAAAAAGCGTTCAAAAATTTTGCTGTATTAAATTTCTCACCCATACACTATTTTGTGGTCTGGGGTATTTTTCTGTGTTACATAACACTTCAAAAAAGGGTTAAAATATTTTTTTGTATTCAATTAGTCATCTATACAGTGTAACTTGCTTAGTTGGTGACAAAGATGGCAGAACCATGAGTGACCGGAGGAATATTGGAGCCAGAGGAAGCTGGCACAACATTAGAGATGGTAGGAGCCCCTTTGTCCAGACAATTTCCCGAAACCACCAAGACCCAAACCCAGGCCTCAGCCTTTACCATTGGGTTTCTTGGGAACTGAAGACAGGCTCCAGAATCTGGTGAGTGAACAGAAGAGCCTAGGCTGGTCGGAAGAGACAAAGAGGCGAGTCTGGACCCGGTCTGCAAAAATGTTATTGGGCCCACTAGCCACAAGGTACCGAGAGTTGGCATCCTGAGGGTGGTCATTACTTATGACCATCAGCTGAGAAGGGGGACCATTGAAGAGTTTGGGACCATCACATCACATTCAACCATCGGGCATTAGAGAAGGAATACTTGCCTCGAAGGTTGCAAGAGCTGATGACTGGAACCAGGGTCATATTTCTCAAATTGAAGGGGCAACATCGCTGATATGCAGTTGGTGTGATCCCAGAAGGAAGAGAGCAGGATGAACCTTTCTTGAGGAATTATAGGCCTGGAAGAGACACCTTGAGGCAACTCAAGACAGGGCTAACATCAACCCCAGGATTACTGTATTACCCTTGTAATTCATTACCGGTTTTTCACTTTGTACAAAGCCTTTATGAGTGAAGGAGTACAGCAACTACCTTTTAAAAATGTTTGTGTGAGACCATCTAGTTGTAGCCTTTCAGGGATATATGGTTTTAATTTTTTCTGGTTTAGCACATTCTACAAAGCCTTTATGAGTGTAGAAGTACATAAACTACACTTTCAAAATATTTATGCTCCAAATGATCCAGTTATTGATACATTGTGGTGGTATGAAAAACTCCAAAAAAAGTTAAAAAAACGTTACATTTCTCACCCATACACTATTCCGTGGTATAGGGTGTTAGGGCTAGCGGAACGCACCAAATAATAAGACAGATAGAGTATGGTGCGTTCGCAGCCCGGGGTCCACCGTGCAGAGATGGAACCTGCTGCCAAGTAATAACGGACTATATGGAGGTACAAAGTGAATACACACATGGGCTAACCTCACCCTGTGTGAAGGAAGCGAACCCTGTTACATCACAGGGCCGTGGTACCGCACCAAGAGCGCAAGCAACGAGTCTCAGAACTCAATCCCAAGACACAGGATTTGAGTACATAGACCTCATGCGCTCGACACCGCTACTGAAGTGTCAGAGTGACAGCAATAGAAGCACGAGAGTGCATGCAGTGCCGCACTGGCGAATGCCACTAACCACCCAGGCTTGGGTCAGGAAAGCGCTGTGAAAGCACAAGGCGCCGCACTGGCGGTCACAGCAATAAGACGCTGTATTGTGTGTTTAAAGGACCAATGGGAAGCTGCTACCAAAGTTTTGCCCTTTCAGGACCTTCCTGGAGGACCAATGGGATGTGCTGCAGTACCTGAGCATGTGACCCTCGATCTCCAATGGGAGATCTTGCCCTGGGCATGCTCAGAAAGAGAAAAGCAGGACTTAGCCACAAAAGCATCTGCTCGCCGCTGCCCAACACTGACTTCAATGGCAGAAGCAGGAACAGCAGCAGTAACTCTTTGTACAGAGTTAGACTGAGCAATACGCTGGGACCGACGTCTCTGCTGAGCAGACTCCACTGCGGCTGGATAAGAATGGGAGACCGCAGCGGAGATGGCTCGAGATTCCCCTTGTGCAGAAGCGGGAACTTGACACCTAACATTACCCCCCTCCTAGAACCCCCCCCTCTCCTTGGGCCTCGCTACGCTCCAAGGCAGCAATGAGCTGTGGGGCCCGAATGTTTTCAGCAGGCTCCCAGGACCTTTCCTCTGGGCCATAATAACCCTTCCAATCCACCAGATAGAACTTTTTGCCACGTACCACCTTGCACCCCAAAATAGCGTTCACCTCGTAATCGTCCGTAGACGAACCCGATGTCCCGACAGATGACTCGGAAAACCAGGACATGTATACGGGTTTCAAGAGGGACACATGAAAGGTGTCGGTGATACCCAAGCGTGGAGGAAGGGCCAGACGGTAGACCACAGGGTTAACCTGTTCAAGGACCTTGAAGGGACCCAAGTAGCGAGGTGCAAACTTAGTGGACTCAACACGCAGCCTGATGTTACGGGCGGAAAGCCACACTAAGTCGCCAGGAGCAAAGGTCGGAGCGGGACGCCGATGAGCATCGGCGGAGGACCTCATTCTCTCCTTGGAGGCCCGAATGGCATCCTGATTGCGGTCCCAAATGTCCCGTGCCTCCACAGCCCAGTCTGCCTCCCTGGAGTCAGCAGAAGACACAGGCATGGGCACAGGGACACGCGGATGCTGGCCGTAATTTAGGAGGAATGGAGTCTGACCGGTGGAGTAGGCTACGGCGTTGTTAAGCGCAAACTCTGCCCACGGTAGCAAGGATGCCCAGTCATCCTGCCTGGCAGAAACAAAATGTCGTAAATATGTGACCAAGGTTTGGTTTGCCCTCTCTACAAACCCATTCGTCTCGGGATGATATGTGTTGTGAATTCTGTGGCAGAGCTCCCTCCTGTGGTCACAAGTGGTACTTCGGCTGATTCTCTCTGTGAGCGTCCGTTGGTGGAGGAAAGTGGTACTGCAGCTTCTGAGTTTCCTTCCTCAGGTGATGTGGTGAAGTCGTTAGGTGCTGCTCTATTTAACTCCACCTAGTGCTTTGATCCTGGCCTCCAGTCAATGTTCTAGTTTTGGACCTGTTTCCTCCTGGATCGTTCCTGTGGCCTGCTGCTCTGCATAGCTAAGTTCTGCTTTTGCTATTTTGTTTGCAGTTTTTTTCTGTCCAGCTTGTCTATTTGTTTTTTCCTGCTTGCTGGAAGCTCTGGGACGCAGAGGGTGTACCTCCGTGCCGTTAGTTCGGTACGGAGGGTCTTTTTGCCCCCTTTGCGTGGTTTTTGTAGGGTTTTGTGTTGACCGCAAAGTTATCTTTCCTATCCTCACTCTGTTCAGAAAGTCGGGCCTCACTTTGCTAAATCTATTTCATCTCTACGTTTGTCTTTTCATCTTAACTCACAGTCATTATATGTGGGGGCTGCCTTTTCCTTTGGGGTATTTCTCTGAGGCAAGGTAGGCTTATTTTCTATCTTCAGGCTAGCTAGTTTCTCAGGCTGTGCCGAGTTGCATAGGGAGCGTTAGGCGCAATCCACGGCTGCCTCTAGTGTGGTTGGAGAGGATTAGGGATTGCGGTCAGCAGAGTTCCCATGTCTCAGAGTTCGTTCTATGTTTTTGGGTTATTGTCAGTTCACTGTATGTGCTCTGACCTCTATGTCCATTGTGGTACTGAATTACCTTATCATAACAGATATGCCGAAGAGAGATTCAACTCAATACTGAGTAGACGACAAAGCTCTCTCCAGAATCGAGACGCAAACTGGGGACCCCGGTCACTAACAATTTTGTCTGGCATACCATGTAGGCGAAAGATATGTTTGATGAACAAGACAGCCAACGCCCGTGCAGAAGGTAGCGTGGAAGAGGCACCAAGTGCACCATTTTGGAAAAATGGTCGGTGATTACCCAGATAATGGTGCAGTTACGAGACTTGGGTAAGCCCACCACAAAGTCCATCCCGACCATCTCCCAGGGCCTGTCCGCCACCGGCAGAGGGTAAAGCAAACCAGCTGGCCGTTGCCGAGGGGACTTGTTCTTGGCGCAAGAGACACATGCCCGAACATATTCTGCGACATCACGAGCCATATGCGGCCACCAGTATGTCCTCGCCAGTAACTCAGATGTCCTTTTGGAACCAAAATGTCCACCCACCCTGGATGAGTGTGCCCAAGAGAGAACCTCCGATCGCAAACTGGATGGTACAAAAGTCTTGCCCGGAGGCACAGACTCTAGCGAAACCGGGGCCACAGTTCTCAAGCTCTCGGTAGGGACAATAAGCCGAGGCACCTCTTCCTCCTCCGCAGATGACACAACGGTGCGAGAGAGAGCATCGGCCCGAATGTTCTTCTCCCCAGAAAGAAAATGGAAGGTGAAATGAAACCGGGAGAAGAATAAGGACCATCTGGCCTGGCGAGAATTCAACCGCTGGGCTGTCTGCAGGTACACCAAATTTTTATGGTCTGTGAAGACTTGGAAGGGAAAACGTGCTCCCTCCAAGAGATGTCTCCACTCCGAGAAAGCCAACTTCATGGCTAGCAACTCCCTGTCCCCGATGGAATAATTTCTCTCTGCTGGTGAGAAGGTCTTAGAAAAGAAGAAGCAAGGATGCTTCTGACCTTGAGCATCCTTTTTTGAAGAGGACTGCTCCAGCACCAACAGAAGAGGCATCCACCTCCATGATAAATGGCTTATCAACATCGGGGCGATGTAGGATGGGAGCGCTAGCGAAGTGTGACTTTATGGAGTTAAAGGCCTTGGAGACCTCCTCAGACCACAATTTGGGATTTGCCCCCTTCTTGGTGAGGGCAACCAAGGGAGCTACCAAAGTTGAGAAGTGCGGAATGAACTGGCGATAATAATTAATGAACCCCATAAAGCGCTGCACCGCTTTAAGAGAATGGGGTTCCTGCCAGTCCATCACAGCCTGTAGTTTGGCAGGATCCATAGCCAATCCCTGGGCAGAGATGATGTAGCCTAGGAAAAGTAAGGACTCCTGCTCGAACATACACTTCTCCAACTTGGCATAGAGGGAGTTTGCCCGTAGGAGGTTGAAGACTTTGCAAACATCTCTCCGGTGGGAGTCAATATCTGGAGAGTAGATGAGAATATCATCCAGATAGACTACGACCGAGGTGGAAAGCATATCCCAGAAGATGTCATTCACAAAGTCTTGGAAAACGGCTGGGGCATTACAGAGCCCGAAGGGCATCACCAGATATTCATAGTGCCCATCCCTGGTGTTAAAAGCCGTCTTCCATTTGTCCCCCTCACGGATGCGAATCAGGTTGTAAGCACCCCGCAGATCTAATTTAGTAAATACCCTTGCTCCCCGAAGCCCATCGAAGAGCTCAGATATCAAGGGCAAAGGATACTTATTCTTAACGGTGATGGCGTTAAGACCCCTGTAGTCTATGCATGGACGCAATTCCCCATTCTTCTTCTGCACGAAGAAGAACCCTGCCCCAGCAGGTGACACTGACTTCCTAATGAATCCTCTTGCCAGATTTTCCTGGATGTACTGTGACATTGCCTCCGTCTCCGGGAGAGATAACGGATAGACTCGACCCCGGGGAGGCTCAGCACCAGGCAAGAGATCAATAGGACAGTCATAGGGGCGATGGGGCGGAAGGATCTCCGCCGCCTTTTTGGAGAACACATCTGCATAAGACCAATACTGCTTGGGGAGAGAGGATAGATCTGCGGGTACCTCTGTAGTAGCAACCTGAAGGCACTCCCTCTGACACCTACCCCCACAAGATTCGCCCCATCCCAGAATTCTGCCTGAGGACCACTCGATATGAGGAGAGTGGTACCATAGCCAAGGTATTCCCAACAGTACCTCATCAATTCCCTCAGGAATGACGAGCAGAGATATAATCTCCTGATGAGATGGCGACATGGACAGAGTAAAAGGGATGGTCTGGTGTGTTATCTGTGAGGGCAGTGTCGACCCATTCACCACTCGTACCATTACTGGTTGAGCTAGCATAACCAGGGGTATTGCGTGACGTTGGGCGAAGGCAGAAGACATAAAATTGCCCTCCGCCCCAGAATCCACGCAGAGCTCTACCGAGTGGGAGAATGAGCCTATAATAATTGTCCCCTTAAAGGACAATTTAGAGGCAAACGTCGCCGTGTCTAGTGTACCTCCACCTACTACCACTAGACGCTGACGTTTCCTCGACCGCTGAGGACATCTGGTGGCTAGATGTCCTGACTGCTGGCAAACATGACAGACCTTGAGTGCACAAGCGGTCCGGGACTTAGATCCCGCTTGTGACACTTCCATGGCCTCATGTGAGTCAGGAACCAGGACCGGAGATTCCAGAGGTTTGGCGAAGGTAGGAGCCAGCCGAAACCTCTGCCTACACTGGGCTCGCTCTAACCTCCGCTCGTTAAAACGGAGGTCAATTCGAGTGGAGACAGTTATTAACTCCTCCAGTGTGGCAGGAATCTCCCTAGTGGCCAGAGCGTCCTTAACGTGATCAGCCAGGCCCCTCCAAAATTTGGGGATAAGGGCTTTATCCGACCAGTCCAGCTCAGAAGCTAAAGTGTGGAATTGGACGGCAAAATGACTGACCAAGGACTCACCCTGAGTTAATGCCATTAGTTGGAGCGCAGTATCATGGGTGACTTGAGGTCCTAAAAAGACCTGTTTCAGAGTGCTCAGGAACAGCGGAGCACTCTGCACCACATGATCGCCACACTCCCACAGCGGCGTAGCCCATTCCAATGCCCTGTCCGACAAGAGAGACAACGTGCAGGCAGGAGCTCGAGGTGAATAGAGCACTGACTCATGAATCCCCTACAAAATTTGCTATCACCAGAAAATTTTTCTGGCAACGGGAGGCGAGATAATGTCGGAACAGGGGTGGCAATGGACAAGGTTGCTGCAGCCACGCTAGCAGCCTGTACAGCAACTGCGGTAACATCCACAGCTGAGGTTGAGCTCTCGAGAGCCGCCAACCTACCCTCCAGCTGCTGGATATACCGCAAGGATTGCTGTTTGTCCATCATTACTAGCCAGACCCTGGAGCTAGTGTAATGTTAGGGCTAGCGGAACGCACCAAATAATAAGACAGATAGAGTATGGTGCGTTCACAGCCCGGGGTCCACCGTGCAGAGATGGAACCTGCTGCCAAGTAATGACGGACTATATGGCGGTACAAAGTGAATACACACATGGGCTAACCTCACCTTGTGTGAAGGAAGCGAACCCTGTTACGTCACAGGGCCGTGGTACCGCACCAAGAGCGCAAGCAATGAGTCTCAGAACTCAATCCCAAGACACAGGATTTGAGTACATAGACCTCATGCGCTCGACACCGCTACTGAGGTGTCAGAGTGACAGCAATAGAAGCACGAGAGTGCATGCAGTGCCACACTGGCGAACGCCACTAACCACCCAGGCTTGGGTCAGGAAAGCGCTGTGAAAGCACAAGGCGCCGCACTGGTGGTCACAGCAATAAGACGCTGTATTGTGTGTTTACGTGCGGATGGCTAAGTCGGGTGCTAGATAGCAAACATACACCTTCCGCGAACAGTCATCCAATAGGGAGGGTTATTTAAAGAGCGACTTTCACTCACAACACACACACATTTACAAATGTACACTAGCGCATGGCCGTGTGGTCATGCGCAGCTTATATAGTTGCAGCACGTTCAGGACCTTCCAATAAAGGACCAATGGGAAGCTGCTACCAAAGTTTTGCCCTTTCAGGACCTTCCTGGAGGACCAATGGGATGTGCTGCAGTACCTAAGCATGTGACCCTCGATCTCCAATGGGAGATCTTGCCCTGGGCATGCTCAGAAAGAGAAAAGCAGGACTTAGCCCCAAAAGCATCTGCTCGCTGCTGCCCAACACTGACTTCAATGGCAGAAGCAGGAAATGCAGCAGTAACTCTTTGTACAGAGTGAGACTGAGCAAGACGCTGGGACCGACGTCTCTGCTGAGCAGACTCCACTGCGGCTGGATAAGAATGGGAGACCGCAGCGGAGATGGCTTGAGATTCCCCTTGTGCAGAAGCGGGAACTCGACACCTAACATAGGGTACATTTCTATGATACATAACACTCCAAAAAAATGTTCAAAAATGGATCTGGATTAGATTATTCATCCATAGAGTATTATATGTTCTGGGGTACATTTCGGTGGCATATAACACTACAAAAAAAGGTCAAAAATGTATTGGTATTATATTGCTCATCGATAGAGTTTTACATATTCTTGGGTAGATTTCTGTGATGTGTAACCCTTATGATGCAGTGACCCTTGTTACAAGTAGGGGGCGCTGCATGGTCTCCTCACAATAAGCACAGAGGCGTATTGAGGCCATGTGAATGCATGACAGTCTCAGGCATAACTGTTGTCATGCTGCTGCAGTGCAGTGCAGTACAGCGCAACTTCCACCAGGGGGAGCTTGAGAGGGAAGTGAGACTGCACACACAGAGCAGCAGAGCAGACGCCACCAAGTGGCGAGAGAGTGCTCAGACTAGCCGAGTCAAAGCAAGAGATAGCACGACAGTACAAAAGGATTAGACAGAACGGATAGTCAGGATGTAGCAAGAGATCACTAAACCAGAAAGGGCAATATACAGTACAATTGGGACAAACAGTACAGAGTCAATAGCCAAGCCAGGAGGTCAGAACCGAAGAATCAAGCAGATAAACAGATAAATGATGGGAAAAGAGCAGACAGAGAGAGTAAACAGACACGAGACAAGTCAGGGATCACAGCAGGACAAATCAAGAGTTACCAGAGTCAGGTTCACACACCGAAGACAGAACTATAGCTGACACCACCAGCAGGATACCTGGGAGCTAAATAGCAAACCTGAGCCCAGAATGAGGCAGAGCAAAGTTAACCCTTGACATGATCCGCCCGGAAAAAAACAGACAGGACTAAACTCTGGAACGGATCATGACATTACCCTCCTCTCAAGGGGGGGCAACCGGACCCCAGGATTTCCAGGATAACATGCATGAAATGCCCTGACCAGTTGATCGTGCCGGGACCCAAGATCGGTCCTCAGGATCGTAACCCCTCCAATCAACCAAATATTGAAGTGAACTACGGACCATGTGAGAATCAACAATCCGTTCCACTTCAAACTCGGTCTGACCATCCACAGAGACAGGAGGCGGAGGGGATGGAGGCCCAGCAGAGGATGGTACAAATGACTCAAGAAGGGACTTATGGAACACATTGGGGATCCGAAGTAGAGTTGAGCGACTTTTACATTTTTAGGATCGAGTTGGGTTTTGCGAAACCCGACTTTATCAAAAGTCGGGTCGGGTGAAATCGGCCGATTATTACTGCGAAAAGTCGGAGGCCGACCGAAACACGAAACCCAATGCAAGTCAATGGGGAATCAAAGTCGGCAGTGAGTGGAGGACAGGAAAACACCTACAATGTCCATTTTAATGCCAAAAACATCAATTCTTATTTCTTAGGCTTGCCAATCTTAATTTACTTTATAATAATAGTTAGGCATTGAAAACAGGGGGTCATTTGGCTAAAGTTGTGGGGGGTAGGCCTGGCTCAAGATTTTCGTGGGCCCAGGAAATGCGAAATACATCATGGCAGTGGAACAGGGAGAGGTAAGTATTTCAACTTTGCAAGTGCTGTGATCCTGAGCAAGCAGGGGGGTCCACTCGTTGGCACTTGGCACTGGCACAGGGCCCCTCAAAGTACGGCGGTGTGTTTGACGGCGGGTGGCGCCTCCCACTGCCAGAGACACTTTTGCATACTATGAGGGGCCCTGTGCCAGTGATGTCGCCAACGAGTATGCCCCCCCACCTGATGAAGAAACCTGCACTTTCATCTACACCTTCCTCTTTGTCCCCGTGTAAGGTGGTATAGCATGCGTGAAGGGGAACCTGACTTTCAGCAGGGTCAGATTCTGGCTGTGTAGAGTGCAAGGGGAATGTATTGGTCTGGGTCAATGTACCAGCAGACTCATCTAGCAGTGGCTGGGCAATGGGCAGAATGAGAAGGAAACAGATATAGGCCCAAATAATAAAGTAGGCTAAATGCAGTTCAAAATTGGTAACAGGACTAAACAGGCGGCATAGCTTTGTTTAGTGGAGGACAGCAGTAATGAGTGGCGCAGACACAGTTAGTAGGCCCAAAATAAAAAAAAGGCTAAAAGCAGTTCAAAATGGGTAACAGGACGAAACAGGCGGCATTGCTTTGTTCAGTTAAGGACAACTGTAATGAGTGGCGCAGGCATAGTTAGTAGGCCCAAAATAAAAAAGTAGGCTAAATGCAGTTCAAAATTGGTAACAGGACTAAACAGGCGGCATAGCTTTGTTCAGTGGAGGACAACTGTAATGAGTGGCGCAGACACAGTTTGTAGGCCCACAATTAAAAAGTAGGCTAAATGCAGTTCAAAATTGGTAACAGGACTAAACAGGCGGCATTGCTTTGTTCAGTGGAGGACAACTGTAATGAGTGTCGCAGACACAGTTTGTAGGCCCACAATAAAAAAGTAGGCTAAATGCAGTTCAAAATTGGTAACAGGACTAAACAGGCGGCATTGCTTTTTCAGTGGAGGACAACTGTAATGAGTGGCGCAGACAGTTTGTAGGCCCACAATAAAAAAATTAGGCTAAATGCAGTTCAAAATTGGTAACAGGACAAAACAG
Organism: Ranitomeya imitator; assembly: GCF_032444005.1. Lineage (NCBI taxonomy): Eukaryota > Metazoa > Chordata > Amphibia > Anura > Dendrobatidae > Ranitomeya > Ranitomeya imitator. Next base: position 478,162,907 of record NC_091285.1, on the reverse strand, counting down.
GCAGCCTAGCTTTGTTCATTGGAGGACAACTGTAATGAGTGGCGCAGACACAGCTATTAGGCCCAAATACAAAAATAGGCTAAATGCAGTTCAAAATTGGTAATAGGACTAAACAGGCAGCATAGCTTTGTTCAGCGGAGGACAACTGTAATGAGTGGCGCAGACACAGTTTGTAGGCCCACAATAAAAAAGTAGGCTAAATGCAGTTCAAAATTGGTAACAGGACTAAACAGGTGGCATTGCTTTGTTCAGTGGAAAACAAATGCAATGAGTGGCGCAGACACAGTTTGTAGGCCCACAATGAAAAGTAGGCTAAATGCAGTTCAAAATTGTTAACAGCATTAAAAAGCGGCATAGTTTTGTACAGTGCAGGACAACTGTAATGAGTGGCGCAGACACAGTTAGTATGCCCAAATACAAAAGTAGGCTAAATGCAGTTCAAAATTGGTAACAGGACTAAACAGGCGGCATAGCTAGGTACTGGGGTGGGCTCCTCTGCTGAGTAGCAGAGAGTGGTAGTAGGCGCAAAGTATTAACTGGTCTAAATGGAGGCCAGGGCCCCTGTATATTTTAACTATCATCTATCATTTCAACAAATTTGTATTGGCAGTGCCATTGAAGGATTTAACAGCACAGACTACACAGTGATGGAGCAGGGAGAGGTAAGTATTGCAAGTGGTAGAGCACTGTTCGAGCTGGGGGGGAACACTCTCTCATGGGCGGCGGTACAGGCACAGGGCCCCTCATATTACGACGGTGTGTCTGACGTTGGTTGTGAACCTCCACCGTCAGAGATACTTCATTGTACTATGAGGGACCCTGTGCCAGTGCCGTCGCCCAAGAGTGGGCGCACCCAACTGTCCAGGCAAACGGCACTTGCACGGGTGCTTGCGCCAGGTTGTGAGAACGGCCCTGTGGGGGGAGTCAGCCCATTTAGGGAGGTATAAAAATGGCCTATGGTGGACATTCAGCAGCTGCAAATGGCAGAATTAGAGAAGTCAGTAGGAGGGGGCCAAAATCAAGACATTTTTCAGGCAAGCTACGTGTCAGCAGGAGAAGGTGGGGCAAAATAATTTGAAATCCATGATTGGTTCATTTTAATGAAGGTTAGATTATCAACATTCTGGGTAGCCAGACGTGTCCTTTTTTCGGTCAGTATTGAACCAGCAGCACTGAAGACTCTTTCTGATAGCACACTAGAAGCAGGGCAAGCGAGCTTCTGTAATGCATATTCTACCAATTCAGGCCAGGTGTCTATTTTAGATGCCCAGTATTCCAAGGGAAATGACCTGTAAGGGAGAACATCGATAAGGGAGGAAAAGTAGTTTATAACCTTACTGGACAAATGCTGTCTCCTGTCACTTTGAATCGATGCAGCAGTACCTGTCGTGCCAGCAGTCATTGCGAAATCATTCCACAACCTGGTCATAAAACCCCTCTGCCCAACGCCACTTCGGATTTGTGCACCTCTAACACCTCTGCCATGTTGCCCCCTACGGCTCGTGTTAGAACCATAACCGCCGCTGTGTGCTGGGAATGCCTGAACCAAACGGTCTACAAGAGTTGCTTGTTTGGGAGCCAATATTTGCTCAAGGTTCTCATGTGGCATGATATTTTGTAATTTTCCTTTATATCGTGGATCCAGGAGGCAGGCAAACCAGTAATTGTCATCGGTCATCATTTTGATAATGTGGGGGTCCCTTTTTAGGATACGCAAGTCATACTCAGCCATGTGGGCCAATGTTCCAAGTGTCAATTCACTGCTTGTGCTGGGTTGAGGAGCACTTCCTTGCAAATCAACATCACTTGTGTCCCGCAAAAACCCTGTACCTGACCTTGCAACACCACCAGTTTCTATTGCCCCCTGTGAAGCATCCTCCTCCCATAAATATTCATCCCCATCATCATCCTCCTCCTCTTCTTCCGCCACCTCGTCCAGGAGAGTTCCCTGATGTTAACGTTTGACTGATCATTCGGATCTTGGTTAAAAAAATTGCCCCACTGCACTCTTTGTACTATGGAATACGTTTTCAGGCATTGCACACTGTTCTACTTTCACCGGATGGCCGCGCTGTCCTAAAACTGTTTTTGTTTTTGACAAATGTTTTTGGCCAGATGACAGGTCTTGCGATGTAGATGGCTGCTGCGAGTCATCCTCCTCCGCTTCTGAGCTACTGGCAGTGGCACCCTCTTCCCCCAATGGCTGCCAATCTGGGTCAACAACTGGGTCTTCTATCCCCTCCTCTTCAATGTCATGTTCACCTACCTCTGTGTCACCGTGTAAGGTGCTATAGCGTTCGGGACGGGGCACCATAGTCTCATCAAGGTCAGATTCTGGCTCAGTGCACTGCGAGGGCAATGTAGTGATCTGATTCAATGGAACAGCATTATAATCTAGCTGTGGCTGTGCATCAGTGCACTCCATGTCCGATTCATCTTGTAATGGGCAGTTAACAATTTCCCGTTCTAACCCAGGCACGGTATGTGTAAAGAGCTCCATGGAGTAACCTGTATTGTCGCCTGACGCATCCTTCACTTTTGGTTTGGGTGAAGGACACAAGGAAATGTCTTGTTCCTGACTGGGAGCATTCACTGACGACTCGCTGCTTTTATATTTTGAACTTTCTGAAGAGGAGGCGAAAGAGCTAGAGTCTGAATCAGCAAGAAACCAAAACTTTTTCCTGCTGCTCTGGCTCTAAAAGCCATTTTCCAACTCCCAGATAAGGGAGCCTTCGAGGCCTTGTGTAGCCAGACGATGACGCTGGCTCAACACCTCCACCCTTAGGTGCTATTGTGCATTTGCCACAACCACCAGATGCACCACCACCACCATCAGTACCAGCTCGCAACCACCGCCCACGACCTCTTCCACCAGACTTTTTTTTTGGGAGACTGAAAAAAAAATCAGGTCCTGTGCAAAAAACAACACAATGTAAGTGGCTGAAAGTGGCTGGCTGACATACGACAAACTAACAGGACAGAAGTATAGCAATGTAGTGATCTGAGTCAATGTCGCCTGACACATCCTTCACTTTTGGTTTGGGTGAAAGACACAAGGAAACGTCTTGTTCCTGACTGGGAACATCCACTGACGACTCACTGCTTTTATATTTGGAACTTTCTGAAGAGGAGGCGAAAGAGCTAGAGGCTGAGTCAGCAAGGAAAGCCAAAACTTTTTCCTGCTGCTCCGGCTTTAAAAGCCATTTTCCTAGTCCCAGATAAGGGAGCCTTTGAGACCTTGTGTAGCCAGACGATGACGCTGGCTCAACACCTCCAGCCTTAGGTGCTATTGTGCTTTTGCCACTACCACCAGATGCACCACCATCAGTAACAGCTGGCAACCACCGCCCACGGCCTCTTCCACCTGACTTTTTTTTTGGGAGACTGAACAAAAAATCAGGCCCTGTGCAAAAAAACCCACAATGTAAGTGGCTGAAAGTGCCTGGCTGATATACGACAAACTAACAGGACAGAAGTATATCCACTTTGTGAGAATTTGAATCTCCCCTTTATTTTGGGAGACTGAACCACAACTTAGGCCCAGTGTATTGAAAAAAACTGTTTAAGTGGGCACCATCATATATAATGTTACGGTTACTTATCTGGGATCACTAGCATGCATGTAGAAAGTTACCGCAAAGAAAACCAAAAAATGGACAGATACATGCATATAACTGTAGGATCAACCAGAAGACAAAGAAATCATGAAAATTTCAAATTTTATTAGACACACCAAAGAAAAAACAAACAGAACACACTATAAAAACATTTAAAACTTGTTCCCCATTGAACAATTAGTAAGATCCAAATCAGTAGCATATAGTATATCAAAAATATACATTGATCATAACAAAATTGCCCGGCTGTGTAATACAATTTCATACAGGAAAGACCAAAAATTGTGCTTCCTATTATATCAACGCACTAAGCTATAAGTATATACGCCAATCAGTAGTGGGCTCTGGTAGTCCATAGGGCCTAGGCAGCACCCCGTCATATAGTAATTGCGATTTGAGACTGTTACAATGCTGATACCAATTGCATTCATATATACATGTGGGTCCCTGCTGCTATGGACATCCACACAGAGTCTAATATACAGGAAATAGCAGGGCACAGATTAACACATAAATGCTTCCTTTAGCCCCGAAGGTGTTAGGTAAACAATACCCTGTCTGGATGGCTAGTTGGTCATACTTAACCCTATACCGTCTCAAAGTCCACTACCGTCATCATGGTCCTATGTGCACTGCTACAGTCCGGGCATAATTACTGGACCCACGCGTTCCGACACACCCTGTGTCTTCCTCAAGGTGGTGCTGTCTGAATTAAATCGGTTGTGTCTATTTATAGATACCTTAGATTATGATCAACTTTCAGCTGTGAGACGCAGCCGTGCGGCCATGCAGATAAATCAAGACGCCACTGCCCGGAAGTGGAGATTGTAGGTCACGTGTGTCGCCTTTGCTTGCGCCGAGAGCAGGATACCGAGAGACGCCTCACTCGGCATCTCATACTGAGCAATGCGCCTGCGCATTCATTTACATCCAAAGAGCACCCTCATAGGTTGAATTTTTAGCAAAGGGTGCCTGCAATAAAGCTCCCTGATTCCTGTTAGTGCTTCCACACCTTTTATTCTAATGTTTTGCTCAAGTTCAGAGGTGCAAAGGAGGCAATCCCCCTCAAATAGAATGCGCACGCGCGCTCCTTCGTAACCTATATGGGCGCATCTAGCGTACACAAGTTTCCACCGTGGAATCCTTCCCCTATGATGTGAATATGTCGGCGCCTCTAGTTCGTCCACAGCGCTTAACCTCCCGCCCACACTAATAGCATTGTGCAGGCGTAGTTAGTTAGAGCCCCTGTGGGCGCATATGACGTAAATAGCGTAAGTGCCAACGCTAAGCGCGTATATAGTAGATGCATCCTTTCATTATATGTGCGCAAGCGCCTTTACCAAAGAGCGTTCAGGGTACGTTCCCCATAGTGTGCCATGAGTATGCATCATCTTTAAAAGACCTGTACGGGCGCAAATGGCGTGGGGACTAACTTAGTGTCCATCCACCAAAACTCATTATTGTCCATGTGCTTAGGTTGCGCACATAACCTTAATCCACCTGTGACGCTCACAAATATCATCCCCGAAGTTATATATATGCATGCTTGGCTACCTAGGCCCCAATTGGGCTCAGGTGGTTTAAATATTGTCAGTGGATGCATACCGCATCATAACCCCTTGACCCTAAAAGCGCAAGCCGCTTACTCTTATTAGCGACATTAGGAATACAGTCCCATACTTCATAATGTATATACATGGTTACTCAGAGCCCCTGTGGGCATAGGCAGCGCAAATGTCCACATACAATGTAAACATAATGGAGTTAACCCCTTCCCCATACGTACGCAAATTCCCTTGTATACTGGGGGAATTAAGTATACAAGTCCCACATAACACGGGGGCGCATGTCTAGTCACCTGAAGCCCACGTGGGCACAGAGGGTCCAGATACTAGCACTATACATGCCCAACAACAATTCCCCTATCATCAAGGGTACGCAAGCCATAATATACAAAAAAGGTGTTTTAAAGAACTTTCGTTCCCCTGAAGGCAATTCTTCCCCCCATAAGGAACTAGAAATCGTAGTGGAGCTAACAAGGGATATTTAACCCATGTGTACATGCCATTGACACCTATGGGGCTTTATGTCCATACATAGTTCAGTTGTAGATTCTTGAGTGTTCCAAAATGTCCATGCAGTGACGCATAAAGGGTCCATCTTCTTCTCCCATCCTTGGGCCATATTGGGAACTAAAAAAAGGGGGGGGGGAAAGGAGAGGACAAAAAGGTCAGGGAGGAGAAGAAACAAGATGGAGTAAAACAAGATAAAATACAATAGGATGAAGAGGGAGACCCGGACGAAGGGTCAGAAGAAAAAAAGGGGAAATAAAAACTAAGATAGTTAGTCCCCCCAGTGTGTGTACTCCAACATGTGTACACTCAAAAAGCTCTAAAAGCTCCTCCTGGGCTACTTTTTCCTATAGAAGCCTGAGTATAGCAGCTCCTCATTTAGGCCCTGCGGTACTAGGCAATCCAATTCATAGATCCACCTTGCCTCGCGGCAGAGAAGGTCCTCCACTGGATCCCCCCCTCTGATATTGGTATAAATTTTCTCTAGACCCATGACTCTCAAAGAGGCTCCTGACCCTGCATGTACCTCTAAAAAATGTTTCGCCACTGAAGTAATCACTTTACCCCTGGATCTGTCTGTCTTAACGGTGGCTATACTGGACAGGTGCTGCTGGGTCCTTCGCCGCAGCTCCTGTGTGGTTTGTCCCACGTAGATTTTTTTGCAACCGCAGATCAGTGCATAAATCAAATTCCGCGTACGGCAATTGAAGTATGTCCTGGACTGCACCCGCGCGGGAAGATTGTGAACCCTTACCCCCTCTCCAGCAATCATCCGTGGACAAATAGAACAACTTCCACAGGGGAAGGAGCCCTTGATCGAGCTGCCTGTTTCAATTTTGGTGGTGGGGAGCCTAAAGTGACTATTGGTCAAATGATCTTTTAAATTCCTTGCCCTTCTTGCCACCATCTGTGGTCTATCTCCAATGAATGGTCTTAGTTTCGGCTCACTTCTTAAAATCCCCCAGTTCTTTTTTAGGATATGATAAATGTCATTCCATTGATTGTTAAATTTGGTAATCAAGTTTATCCTATTGGTCTCTGTTCTTACCCTGGGTTGAAGGGCCTCCTCCCTGGTCCTAGTTCTTGAGAATTCAAAGGCACCCGAGACGATTTTCTTTGGATATCCACGTTCTCGGAACCGATTGGTCAGCTGACGCGCTTCCTTACAGAAATCCTCGGTGCGTGTGCAGTTCCTCCTCAATCTGAGGAATTGTCCTTTCGGAATTCCTCTTCTCAGATGTGATGGGTGAAAACTCTCAAAGTGGAGCAAGTTGTTTGTTGCCGTTTGTTTTCGAAATAGAGTGGTCACAATACGGTTCTGGTCCATAGACACTCTCAGGTCCAGGAAGTCAACTGAAGTAGTGGAAAAAGAGGTTGTGAGTTTGATATTCCAACAGTTGTTGTTAAGTTCCTCAATGAAGACACCCAGTTCATCAGATGTTCCTGACCAGATTATGATGATGTCATCTATGAAACGTAGCCATTTTATTACATGCGTAGCATAACTCCTGAGTTTTTGTACATGGGTCTCCTCCCACCACCCCATAAAAAGATTGGCATATGAGGGCGCGCATTTGGCCCCCATAGCCGTACCCGAAGCTTGTTTATAAAAAATTCTATCAAAAATAAAATAATTTTTTTTTTTTCGAGTACAAATCTGAGTAGCTCCAAAATAAATGCATCATGGCCCCTGTCACCTGTGGAGTGTTTCTCCAAAAAATAGGAGGTTGTTATCATACCTTGTTTATGTTCGATGTTCGTGTATAACGCCTCCACGTCAAGGGTCACTAGGATGGCATTATCCGGTACCACCAGGGGTTGAAAGAGTTCTATGAGGTGCGACGAGTCCCTTTCGTGGGAGTCAAAGGTCTTTACTAATGGCTGTAAAAAGTAATCAAGGTAAGAACATGGTTTTTCATAGCGGCCCCCCAAACCCGAGATGATTGGTCTACCTGGGGGTACACTGATGGACTTGTGTATTTTAGGTACCAAATAAAAGGTGGGGGTCACTGGGTGAGTTGTGGTTAGGAAGTCTCGTTCTCTTATTGATAATACCACAGGAGAAGGCCCTTTCAAGCAATCTGTCAAGTTGTGTTTTAAAGATGGATGTAGGGTCCGATGGTAGTTTTAGATAGTACTGTGTATTGTCTAACTGTCGTCTGGCTTCCAGGCAGTACATGTCCTTAGGCCAAAGGACTATGTTTCCACCTTTGTCCGCCTCTTTTATTTCCAATGTATCGTTCTTTTTTAGATTGGATAATGCTATCTTCTCTTCTTAAGACAGGTTATTTTGAGTGTTTTTGTCCAGCTGCAATCCCCTAATATCTTGGCATGTGGTTTCAAAAAATACCTGAACAGCTGGACATAATGTAAATTTTGGGGTCGCCTGGGATGGTAATCTGCCCCCGAACCTTTTCCTACCCTGTGCACTCTCGTTTTCCGTCAGTAAGTCTAACAGGTCTCTGAATGTCTGTCTGTCCTGGTCCGGTAGTTCGTCTATTAGTGATGGCTGATGGTACAGAATTTTAAACATTAACTGTCGGCAAAATAAATATAAGTCCTTAGTTAATTCAAATTTGTCCAGACCATTTATGGGTGAAAACGATAGCCCTTTTGTCAATAGGTTTATTTCTACTTGTGATAGTTGGTAAGTGGACAGGTTGACAATTCGAAGTTGGTTGTCTACATCACTGGACTCCACCCCCGGGTGCCCTATAGTAGGACAATCTAGAGCGGAGTTCAGTAGTGTTTTCGATTGCCGAGACGTGTCACTCGTCTCGAGTTCGGGGACCAGGCCCCAAGATTGCGTGTTCTCTTGGTACGATTTTTTAGGTTTTCTCCGCCCCCTTCTGCACCGCTTTCGCGGTCGCTTGTGTCCGTTGATAAAAAATCACTACTTATATTGGGGCCTGTTCCACTATTATTATTAGTGTATATAACAACGCAATCTAAGTGGCAAAAAGTGGCTGGCTGATATACGACAAACTAACAGGACAGAAGTATATCCACTTTGTGAGAATTTTTTGGGGAGACTGAACCACAACTTAGGCCCAGTTTATATAACAACACAATGTGAGTAGCAGAAAGTGGCTGGCTGATATACCACAAACTAACAGGACTGAAATATATCCACTTTGTGATAATTTGAATCTCACTTTTTTGGGGGGGAGACTAAACCTAACCTCAGGCCCTGTGCATAAAACAACACAATGTAAGTGGCAGAAAGTGGCTGGCTGATATACCACAAAATAACAGGACTGAAATATATCCACTTTGTGATAATTTGAATCTCACTTATTTTTTTGAGAGACTAAACCAAAACTCAGGCCCTGTGCATAAAACAACACAATGTAAGTGGCAGAAAGTGGCTGGCTGATATACCACAAACTAACAGGACTGAAATATATCCACTTTGTGATAAATTGAATCTCACATTTTTGGAGGGAGAATAAACCAAACCTCAGACCATGTGCATAAAACAACACAATGTAAGAAGCAGAAAGTGGCTGGCTGATATACCACAAACTAACAGGACTGAAATATATCCACTTTGTGATAATTTGAATCTCACTTTTTTGGGGGGAGACTAAACCAAACCTCAGACCATGTGCATAAAACAACACAAAGTAAGCTTCAGAAAGTGGCTGGCTGATATACCACAAACTAACAGGACTGAAATATATCCACTTTGTGATAATTTGAATCTCACTTTTTTTGGGGGGGAGACTAAACCAAACCTCAGGCCCTGTGCATAAAACAACACAAAGTAAGCTTCAGAAAGTGGCTGGCTGATATACCACAAACTAACAGGACTGAAATATATCCACTTTGTCATAATTTGAATCCCACTTTTTTGGGGGAGAGACTAAACCAAAGCTCAGGCCCTGTGCATAAAACAACACAATTTAAGTGGCAGAAAGTTGCTGGCTGATATACCACAACTTAACAGGACTGAAATATATCCACTTTGTCATAATTTGAATCTCACTTTTTTTGGGGGAAGACAAAACCAAACCTAAGGCCCTGTGCATAAAACAACACAATGTAAGTGGCAGAAAGTGGCCGGCTGACATACCAAACTAACAGGACTGAAATATATCCACTTTGAGATAATCTGAATGTCACTTTTTTGGGGGGGAGACTAAACCAAACCTCAGACCCTGTGCAATAAACAACACAATGTAAGTGGCAGAAAGTGGCTGTCTGATATACCACAAACTAACAGGACTGAAATATATCCACTTTGTGATAATTTGAATCTCACTTTTTTTGGGGGGGAGACAAAACCAAACCTCAGACCCTGTGCAATAAACAACACAATGTAAGTGGCAGAAAGTGGCTGTCTGATATACCACAAACTAACAGGACTGAAATATATCCACTTTGTGATAATTTGAATCTCACTTTTTTTGGGGGGGAGACAAAACCAAACCTCAGGCCCTGTGCATAAGACAACATAATGTAAGTGGCAGAAAGTGGCTGGCTGATATACCACAAACTAAAAGGACTGAAATATATCCACTTTGTCATAATTTGAATCTCACTTTTTTGGGGGGGAGACTAAACCAAACTTCAGGCCCTATGCATAAAACAACACAATGTAAGTGGCAGAAAATGGCTGGCTGATATACCACAAACTAACAGGACTGCAGTATATCCACTTTGTGAGAATTTGAATCTCACTTATTTTTTTGGGAGACTAAACCAAACCTCAGGCCCTGTGCATAAAACAACCCAATGTAAGTGGCAGAAAGTGTCTGGCTGATATACCGCAAACTAACAGGACTGAAATTTATCCACTTTGTGATAATTTGAATCTCACTTTTTATGGGGGGGGGGGGGAGGGGGAGACTAAACCAAACCTCAGGCCCTGTGCATAAAACAGCACAATGTAAGTGGCAGAAAGTGGCTGGCTGATATACCACAAAATAACAGGACTGAAATATATCCACTTTGTGATAATTTGAATCTCACTTTTTTTGGGGGGAAGGCTAAACCAAACCTCAGACCCTGTGCATAAAACAACCCAATGTAAGTGGCAGAAAGTGGCTGGCTGATATACCACAAACTATCAGTACTGAAATATATCCACTTTGTGATAATTTGAATCTCACTTTTTTGGGGGGGAAGGCTAAACCAAACCTCAGACCCTGTGCATAAAACAACCCAATGTAAGTGGCAGAAAGTGTCTGGCTGATATACCGCAAACTAACAGGACCGAAATTTATCCACTTTGTGATAATTTGAATCTCACTTTTTATGGGGGGAGACTAAACCAGACCTCAGACCCTGTGCATAAAACAGCACAATGTAAGTGGCAGAAAGTGGCTGGCTGATATACCACAAACTAACAGGACTGAAATATATCCACTTTGTCATAATTTGAATCTCACTTTTTTTGGGGAGGTGCACAAATCCGAAGTGGCGTCGGGCAGAGGGGTTTTATGACCAGGTTGTGGCGTGATTTCGCAATGACTGCATCAATTCAAAGTGACAGGAGGAGTGACATTTGTCCATTATGGTTACCAACTATGTTTCCTCCCCTTATCGATGTTCTCCCTCACAGGTCATTCCCCTTTGATTACTGGGCATCTAAAATAGACACCTGGCCTGAATTGGCAGAATATACATTACAGGAGCTCGCTTGCCCAGCTGCTAGTGTGCTATCATAGTAACATAGTAACATAGTTAGTAAGGCCGAAAAAAAGACATTTGTCCATCCAGTTCAGCCTATATTCCATCATAATAAATCCCCAGATCTACGTCCTTCTACAGAACCTAATTGTATGATACAATATTGTTCTGCTCCAGGAAGACATCCAGGCCTCTCTTGAACCCCTCGACTGAGTTCGCCATCACCACCTCCTCAGGCAAGCAATTCCAGATTCTCACTGCCCTAACAGTAAAGAATCCTCTTCTATGTTGGTGGAAAAACCTTCTCTCCTCCAGACGCAAAGAATGCCCCCTTGTGCCCGTCACCTTCCTTGGTATAAACAGATCCTCAGCGAGATATTTGTATTGTCCCCTTATATACTTATACATGGTTATTAGATCGCCCCTCAGTCGTCTTTTTTCTAGACTAAATAATCCTAATTTCGCTAATCTATCTGGGTATTGTAGTTCTCCCATCCCCTTTATTAATTTTGTTGCCCTCCTTTGTACTCTCTCTAGTTCCATTATATCCTTCCTGAGCACCGGTGTCCAAAACTGGACACAGTACTCCATGTGCGGTCTAACTAGGGATTTGTACAGAGGCAGTATAATGCTCTCATCATGTGTATCCAGACCTCTTTTAATGCACCCCATGATCCTGTTTGCCTTGGCAGCTGCTGCCTGGCACTGGCTGCTCCAGGTAAGTTTATCATTAACTAGGATCCCCAAGTCCTTCTCCCTGTCAGATTTACCCAGTGGTTTCCCATTCAGTGTGTAATGGTGACATTGATTCCTTCTTCCCATGTGTATAACCTTACATTTATCATTGTTAAACCTCATCTGCCACCTTTCAGCCCAAGTTTCCAACTTATCCAGATCCATCTGTAGCAGAATACTATCTTCTCTTGTATTAACTGCTTTACATAGTTTTGTATCATCTGCAAATATCGATATTTTACTGTGTAAACCTTCTACCAGATCATTAATGAATATGTTGAAGAGAACAGGTCCCAATACTGACCCCTGCGGTACCCCACTGGTCACAGCGACCCAGTTAGAGACTATACCATTTATAACCACCCTCTGCTTTCTATCACTAAGCCAGTTACTAACCCATTTACACACAATTTCCCCCAGACCAAGCATTCTCATTTTGTGTACCAACCTCTTGTGCGGCACGGTATCAAACGCTTTGGAAAAATCGAGATATACCACGTCCAATGACTCACCGTGGTCCAGCCTATAGCTTACCTCTTCATAAAAACTGATTAGATTGGTTTGACAGGAGCGATTTCTCATAAACCCATGCTGATATGGAGTTAAACAGTTATTCTCATTGAGATAATCCAGAATAACATCCCTCAGAAACCCTTCAAATATTTTACCAACAATAGAGGTTAGACTTACTGGCCTATAATTTCCAGGTTCACTATCAGAAAAAGTCTTCAGTGCTGCTGGTTCAATACTGACTGAAAAAGGACACATCTGGCTACCTGAAATGTTGATGATCTAACCTTCATTAAAATGAACCAATCATGGATTTCAAATTTTTTTGCCCCACCTTCCCCTGCTGACACGTAGCTTGCCTGAAATATGTCTTGCTCTTGGCCTCCTCCTACTGACTGCTCTAATTCCTCCATTTGCAGCTGCTGAATGTCCACCATAGGCCATTTTTATACCTCCCTAAATGGGCTGACTTCCCCCACAGGGCCGTGGCCACCACTTGGCACAAGCACCCGTGCGAGTGCCGTTTGCCTGGACAGGTGGGTGTGCCCACTCTTGGGCGACTGCACTGGCACAGGGTCCCTCATAGTACAATGAAGTGTCTCTGATGGTGGTGGTGCACAACCAACGTCAGACACACCGTCTTAATATGTGAGGCCCTGTGCAAGTTCCGCCGCCCATGAGAGTGTTCCCTCCAGCTCGAACAGTGCTCTACACCTTGCAAAACTTACTTCTCCCTGCTCCACCACTGTGTAATCTGTGCTATTAAATCCTTCAATGGCACTGCCAATACAAATTTGTTGAAATGATAGATGATAGTAAAAATATACAGGGGCCCTGGCCTCCATTTAGACCAGTTAATACTTTGCGCCAACTACCACTGTCTGATACTTAGCAGAGGAGCCCACCCCTGTACCTAGCTATGGCACCAGTTTATTTATGAACATTTTTTTGGCTGACATTTAGCCAACTTTATTATTTTGTAGATCCTACAGAAAAACTACGGAGTATAAATAAACCCAAAAAGCATAATAAGCTAAAAGGCGTAACAAATTTTATTAAATATATTCAAAAAATAACAGACATAACATACAAGGGACACGTATAGTTCATGTACGGCAGACAACAAACACTGCAAGTAACACCTAGGGCATAGAGAGGACAAGAGCCAATGGCTATTAGGCACATATCAGTCAATCATAAATGTGATCATAAAGTGCATAGTGCTTATGGGGAACGTACATGCACCTAATACCGCCATATATGTTGTTGCTTATCAGACCTAAAATAGGTGAAAATAATAATAAAGCTCTGCCAGTCTTACCCAATACCGTGGGTGCCAGTGTATGTCCGGCGGCCCCGTAATTGTTACTTTTCACTTATTACAGTTGTCCTCCAATGAACAAAGCAATGCCGCCTGTGTATTCCTGTTACCAATTGTGAACTGCATTTAGCCTACTTTTTTATTTAAGGCCTACTAAGTCTGTCTGAGCCACTTATTACAGTTGTCCTCCACTAAACAAAGGAATGCCGCCTGTGTACTCTTGTTACCAATTGTGAACTGCATTTAGCCTACTTTTTTTTATTTAAGGCCTACTAAGTCTGTCTGAGCCACTTATTACAGTTGTCCTCCACTGAACAAAGCAATGCCGCCTGTGTACTCCTGTTACCAATTTTGAACTGCATTTAGCCTACTTACTTACTTGGGCCTAGTAACTGTGTGAGCCTCTCATAACAGTTGTCCTCCTCCGCTGAACAAAGCTATGCCGCCTGTGTACTCCTGTTACCAATTTTGAACTGCATTTAGCCTACTTACATATTTGGGCCTAGTAACTGTCGGCCCCTCATTACAGTTGTCCTCCGCTGAATAATGCAATGCCGCCAGTTTAGTCCTGTTAGCAATTTTGAACTGCATTTAGCCTACTTCCTTTTTGGGGCCTACTAACTGTGTCAGCCTCTCATTACAGTTGTCCTCCGCTGAACAAAGCAATGCCGCCTGTTTAGTCCTGTTACCAATTTTGAACTGGATTTAGCCTACTTTCTTATTTGGGCCTATATCTGTGTTTCCTACTCATCCTGCCCATTGGCCAGCGACTGCTAGATGAGTCTGCTGATACATTGACCCAGACCACTACATTCCCCTTGAACTCTACACAGCCAGAATCTGACCCTGCTGAAAGTCAGGTTCCCCTTCCTGCATACTATACCACCCTACACGGGGACAAAGAGGAAGGTGCAGATGAAAGTGCAGGTTCCTTCATCAGGTGGGGGGGCATACTCGTTGGCACTGGCATAGGGCCCCTCATAGTACGCAAAAGTGTCTCTGGCAGTGGGAGGCGCCGCCCGCCGTCAAACACACCGCCATACTATGAGGGGCCCTGTGCCAGTGCCAACTAGTGTTCCCCCCCCTGCTTGCACAGGATCGCAGCCCTTGCAAAGTTGAAATACTTACCTCTCCCTGCTCCACCGCCGTGATGTATTCTGCGTTTCCTGGGCCCAAGAAAATCTTGAGCCAGCCCTACCCCCCCACAACTTAAGCCAAATGAGCCCCTGTTTTCAATGCCTAGCTATTATTATAAAGTAAATTAAGATTGACAAGCTTAAGAAATACGAATTGATGTTTTTGGCATTAAAATGGGCACTGTAGGTGTGTTCCTGTCCTCCACTCACTGCCGACTTTGATTCCCCATTGACTTGCATTGCGTTTCGTGTTTCAGCCGATCCCCGACTTTTCGCAATAATCGGTCAATTTCACCCGACCTGACTTTTGAGAAATTCGGGTTTCACGAAACCCGACTCGATCCTAAAAAAGTAAAAGTCGCTCAACTCTAGTCAGGATCTCTTTCTAGTAAATGCCAGCTTTTCCTGACTGCTGCTCTTATTAAGAGAATCAATGGGACCAAAAGTAAAACTAGAGGTAAACCTTTTTTGCGCTTTGTCCGCATGTTTTTTCATTACTTGTTGAGTCTGAACTACTGGTTCATCTACCTTAGCTAAAGCTTTATCCAAAATAGAACGAGGATAGCCCCTATCTCTGAACCTGTTGTAAAGCTCTCGAGACTGCTTTAGATAACCCTCTTGGCTGCTGTTCACACGTTTCACCCTCGAAAATTGGCTATAAGGGAGAGAATTTTTGGTGTAGTGTGGATGTGCACTTTTGTAATGTAATAAGGAATTTGTAGCTGAGGATTTCCGAAAAATCTCTGTCTGCAACATACCACTCTCTGCACTGACCCTGACATCCAAAAACTCCAAATTAAACCCTCCAAAGACTGAAGTGAATTTCATATTCATTATATTAATCTGTCCCAAATAATCAACAAACTGTTGAAATGTAGATTGATCCCCATCCCAGATTATGAACACATCATTCACAAATCTGAGATATAATTTAATATGTCTTAAATAAGGGTTCTCATCAGTGTAAACGTATCTGTTTTCAAAAACCGCCAAAAATAAGTTAGCTAGTGTGCATGTGACTGGCGTGCCCATAGGGGTACCTTCTGTTTGACAATAGCATTTGGAGTCAAACTGGAAGGCATTGTGTGTCAATAGAAAATGCAAACCGTCGCAAATGAACTTGATAGTTTTTTCATCTGTGTCAGTGTGGATAAGAATTTCTTTTACTGCTTCAACTGCTTGCTGTTGCGGTATACAAGTGTATAAGCTCTCTACATCTATATAGGTTAACGAAAAACTCTCTTGCCATGTAAATCCCCTTAGAACTTCCAAAAAATGTTTTGTATCCTTAACCCCTTTCTGCCAATGGACGTACTATTCCGTCCATGTGGGGTGGGCCCTACTTCCCAAGGACAGAATAGTACGTCCAGCGCGATCGGCCGCAGCTGACATCCGGCACTATGTGCCAGGATCGGTCACGGACCGCCCCCGGCACATTAACCCCAGGCACACCGCGATCAAACATGATCGCGATGTGCCGGCGGTACAGGGAAGCATCGCGCAGGGAGGGAGCTCCCTGCGGGCTTCCCTGAGCCCCCCGCAGCAAT
Source organism: Ranitomeya imitator (assembly GCF_032444005.1). Taxonomy (NCBI): domain Eukaryota; kingdom Metazoa; phylum Chordata; class Amphibia; order Anura; family Dendrobatidae; genus Ranitomeya; species Ranitomeya imitator. The sequence continues at coordinate 478,146,335 of NC_091285.1, read as the reverse complement.
GCGATGTGAACCCCACCTATAAAACTATATCACTAGTTAACCCCTTCAGTAAACACCGTAAGAAAAAAAAAAAAAACGAGGCAAAAAACAACACTTTATTATCATACCGCCGAACAAAAAGTGGAATAACACGTGATCAAAAAGACAGATATAAATAACCATGGTACCGCTGAAAGCATCATCTTGTCCCGCAAAAAACGAGCCACCAGGCAACATCATCAGCAAAAAATAAAAGTTATAGTCCTCAGAATAAAGCGATGCAAAAATAATTATTTTTTCTATAAAATAGTTTTTATCGTATAAAAGCACCAAAACATAAAAAAATGATATAAATGAGGTATCGCTATAATCGTACTGACCCGAAGAATAAAACTTCTTTATCCATTTTACCAAACGTGGAATGGTATAAATGCCTCCCCCAAAAGAAATTCATGAATAGCTGTTTTTTGGTCATTCTGCCTCACAAAAATCAGAATAAAAAGCGATCAAAAAATGTCACGTGCCCGAAAATGTTACCAATAAAAACGTCAACTCGTCCCGCAAAAAACAAGTTCTCACATGACTCTGTGAACCGGAATATGGAAAAATTATAGCTCTCAAAATGTGGCAACGCAAAAAATATTTTTTGCAATAAAGAGCGTCTTGTAGTGTGTGACGGCTGCCAATCATAAAAATCCACTTAAAAACCCGCTATAAAAGTAAATCAAACCCCCCTTCATCACCCCCTTAGTTAGGGAAAAATTAAAAAATTTAAAAAATGTATTTATTTCCTTTCTCCCATTAGGGTTAGGGCTAGGGTTAGGGTTAGGGCTAGGGTTAGGGCTAGGGTTAGGGTTAGGGTTAGGGCTAGGGTTAGGGTTAGGGCTAGGGTTAGGGTTGGGGCTAGGGTTAGGGTTAGGGCTAGTGTTAGGGCTAGGGTTAGGGTTGGGGCTAGGGTTAGGGCTAGGGTTGGGGCTAGGGTTAAGGCTACAGTTAGGGTTGGGGCTAAAGTTAGGGTTTGGATTGCATTTACGGTTGGGAATAGGGTTGGGATTAGGGTTAGGGGTGTGTCAAGGATAGGGGTGTGGTTAGGGTTACCGTTGGGATTAGGTTTAGGGGTGTGTTTAGATTAGGGTTTCAGTTATAATTGGGGGGTTTCTACTGTTGAGGCACATCAGGGGCTCTCCAAACGCGACATGGCGTCCGATCTCAATTCCAATGGGGCCGCTCATTTACAGTCATGAATATGCGGCTCCACCTCCCATAGGGGTGGAGCCACATATTCATTACTGTAAATGAGCGGCCCCACGTGACCGCTCATACAGTAGAAGGTGCAGCCAGGACAGGAAGAAGCGCCAGCGAGGGAGCCGGGTGAGTATTTTAATAACAGCGGGCGGGCGCACAGGGGGTGGGAGGGGGGTGGGGACATGCATCTTTATGTTAAACACGAGAAACAAAAGGATTATTCATATCTTCTCTACAGCAAACGCTGCTGCAGAGAAGATATGAATGGCGGCTTCAGCACCACGTGGGGGGCCGCTTCAGCACCAGATGCAGGGGACAACGCTTATCTCTAGCACGGTGCATGTGGTACCCAGTCAGCACACGGGCGGCACATGTATCCTGCTCGTGTGCCACACTGATGTGCCACAGAAACGCATGGGCACACAGACACGGATAATTACGGTACTGATTTTTCCGGTACCGGAATTATCTGGACGTGTGGGACTGCCCTTAGGGATATGCCACTGCAGATCGCATGAGGGAAAAATAATATTTTTTACTGAACAAACCAATGAGAAGTATACACATCAGATAACAAGCAGAACAATTAAAAATACATCTTCTTTATCTTTTGATGCTCCCAAGTGCGGAAGTTCATGGTTACACATTGTGGTGCATTATTTCTATTACATTCAGTCATTACACAGTTCACAGCCTCCATTTTCCCTTGTGGTTAGAACGTCACAGGCTGAGGTGCGTCGCTATGACTCCTCATAACTTTATTCAAAGTCCATTTGATGTGGGCCACATGCCCCTTGCTGCTATCTTCTTCTCTATAACCCTCAGGTCTGGCTACACTTTTGCTTCTTATCTAGCATAGATGTTTGCTGTAGGACCCCACTTGACTGAGATAAGGAATCCTTCTGCCATTTAAGGCTACTTTCACACTAGCGTCGGATTCGGCCCGTTGCAATGCGTCGGGCCGAGATTCCGATGCTAGCGTTTGATGCGCTGCACAACGGAGGCAGCAGATGAATTTCTCCGGTGCATCCGCTGCCCCATTGTGAGGTGCAGGGAGGTGGGGGCGGAGTTCCGGCCGCGCATGCGCGGTCAGAAAAAGCGGTCCGTCAGAAGCAAAAAATGTTACATTTAACGTTTTTTGCTCCCGGCGGTCCGCCAAAACACGGCGCAACTGTCGCACGATGGTTTGCGACATGTGTCAATACGTCACAATGCGTCGGTAATGTTACCTTATGGGGCAAAAACGCATCCTGCAAACAACTTTGCAGGATGCGTTTTTTCCCCTAAACGACGCATTGCGACGTATTGAAAACAACGCTAGTGTGAAAGTAGCCTAATACTTGTTTATTTCAGAATAGTCTATCTGAGTTTGACCTCCATTCTTTGCATACTAGCATCATTTTCAATGCAGGTCTGATAAGATTAGGACCATGGGTCCTCTCCTTTCAGTATTCTTTCCTATCTGTCAAACCAGGAGAACTAAATTCCTTTTGTCCAAATAACTCATTTCACCATGGAATGGCTCCATTAGTTAACCCTATCTGTACTTAACCCCTTCCCGACCTTTGACGCATACGCTGCGTCATGAAAGTCGGTGCCATTCCGACCCATGACGCAGCATATGCGTCATGGAAAGATCGCGTCCCTGCAGGCCGGGTGAAAGGGTTAACTCCCATTTCACCCGATCTGCAGGGACAGGGGGAGTGGTAGTTTAGCCCAGGGGGGGTGGCTTCACCCCCTCGTGGCTACGATCGCTCTGATTGGCTGTTGAAAGTGAAACTGCCAATCAGAGCGATTTGTAATATTTCACCTAAAAAACTGGTGAAATATTACTATCCAGCCATGGCCGATGCTGCAATATCATCGGCCATGGCTGGAAACACTTATGTGCACCCACCCCACCCCTCCGATCGCCCCCCCCAGCCCCCCGATCTGTGGTCCGCTCCCCTCCGTCCTGTGCTCCGCTCCCCCGTCCTCCTGTCCGCTTCCCCCGTGCACCAATCACACCCCCCGCGCTCCAATCAAACCCCCCGCACTCCGATCCCCCCCCGCACACAGCGACCCCCCCCGTGCTCCGATCCACCCCCCCGCACAGCGATCCCTCACCCCGTGCTCCAATCCTCCCCCGTGCTCCAATCCTCCCTCCCGTGTTCCGATCCACCCACCCCCATGCTCCGATCCACCCCCCCGTGCTCCGACGCCCCCCCCGTGCCCTGATCTCCCCCCCTTATACTTACCTAGCCGCCCGAGGTCCGTCCGTCTTCTTTCCTGGGCGCCGCCATCTTCCAAAATGGCGGGCGCATGTGCAGTGCGCCCGCCGAATCTGCCGGCCGGCAGATTCGTTCCAGAGTGAATTTTGATCACTGAGATATAACCTATCTCAGTGATCAAAATAAAAAAAATAGTAAATGACCCCCCCCTTTGTCACCCCCATAGATAGGGACAATAAAAAAAATAAAGAATTTTTTTTTTTTTCACTAAGGTTGGGGTAAGAACTAGGGTTAGGGTTAGGGGTAGGGTTAGGGGTAGGGTTAGGGGTAGGGTTAGGGTTAGGGGTAGGGTTAGGGGTAGGGTTAGGGGTAGGGTTAGGGGTAGGGTTAGGGTTAGGGGTAGGGTTAGGGTTAGGGGTAGGGTTAGGGCTAGGGTTAGGGTTTCGGTATGTGCACACGTATTCTGGTCCTATGCGGATTTTTCCGCAGCGGATTTGAAAAATCCACAGTGCTAAACCGCTGCCGATTTATCGTGGATTTACCGCGGTTTTTCTGCGCATTTCACTGCGGTTTTACAACTGCGATTTTCTATTGGAGCAGTTGTAAAACCGCTGCGGAATCCGCAGAAAGAAGTGACATGCTGCGGAATGTAAACCGCTGCGTTTCCGTGCAGTTTTTCCGCAGCATGTGTACAGCGATTTTTGGTTCCCATAGGTTCACATTGAACTGTAAACTCATGGGAAACTGCTGCGGATCCGCAGCATTTTCTGCAGCGTGTGCACATACCTTTAGAATTAGGCTATGTGCACACGGTGCGGATTTGGCTGAGGATCCGCAGCAGTGTTCCATCAGGTTTACAGTACCATGTAAACATATGGAAAACCAAATCCGCTGTGCCCATGGTGCAGAAAATACCGCGCGGGAACGCTGCGTTGTATTTTCCGCAGCATGCCAATTCTTTGTGCGGATTCCGCAGCGTTTTACACCTGTTCCTCAATAGGAATCCACAGGTGAAATCCGCACAAAAAACACTGGAAATCCACGGTAAATCCACAGGTAAAACGCAGTGCCTTTTACCTGCGGATTTTTCAAAAATGGTGCTGAAAAATCTCATACGAATCCGCAACGTTGGCACATAGCCTTAGGGTTGGGTTGGAATTAGGGTTGTGGTTAGGGTTAGGGGTGTGTTGGGGTTAGGGTTGTGGTTAGGGGTGTGTTGGGGTTAGGGTTGTGATTAGGGTTACGGCTACAGTTGGGATAAGGGTTAGGGGTGTGTTGGAGGTAGAATTGAGGGGTTTCCACTGTTTAGGCACTTCAGGGGGTCTCCAAACGCAACATGGCGCCACCATTGATTCCAGCCAATCTTGTATTCAAAAATTCAAATGGTGCTCCCTCACTTCCGAACCCCGACGTGTGCCCAAACAGTGGTTTACCCCCACATATGGGGTACCAGCATACTCAGGACAAACTGCGCAACAATTACTGGGGTCCAATTTCTCCTGTTACCCTTGAGAAAATAAAAAATTGCTTGCTAAAACATCATTTTTGAGGAAAGAAAAATTATTTTTTATTTTCACGGCTCTGCGTTGTAAACGTCTGTGAAGCACTTGGGGGTTCAAAGTGCTCACCACATATCTAGATAAGTTCCTTGGGGGGTCTAGTTTCCAAAATGGGGTCACTTGTGGGGGGTTTCTACTGTTTAGGCACACCAGGGGCTCTGCAAACGCAATGTGACGCCCGCAGACCATTCCATCAAAGTCTGCATTTCAAAAGTCACTACTTCCCTTCTGAGCCCCCACGTGTGCCCAAACAGTGGTTTACCCCCACACATGGGGTATCAGCGTACTCAGGAGAAACTGGACAACAACTTTTGTGGTCCAATTTCTCCTGTAACCCTTGGGAAAATAAAAAATTCTGGGCTAAAAAATTATTTTTGAGGAAAGAAAACGTATTTATTATTTTCACTGCTCTGTGTTATGAACTTCTGTGAAGCACTTGAGGTTCAAAGTGCTCACCTCACATCTAGATAAGTTCCTTTCGGGGTCTAGTTTCCAAAATGGGGACACTTGTGGGGGGTTTCTACTGTTTAGCCACATCAGGGGCTCTGCAAACGCAACGTGACGCCCACAGAGCATTCCATCAAAGTCTGCATTTCAAAACGTCACTACTTCACTTCCGAGCCCCAGCATGTGCCTAAACAGTGGTTTACCCCCACATATGGGGTATCAGCGTACTCAGGAGAAACTGGACAACAACTTTTGGGGTCAAATTTCTCCTGTTACCCTTGGGAAAATAAAAAATTGCGGGCTAAAATTCATTTTTGAGAAAATAATTTTTTTTTTTTATTTTCATGGCTCTGCGTTATAAACTTCTGTGAAGCACTTGAGGGTTCAAAGTGCTCACTACACATCTAGATTAGTTCCTTTGGGGGTCTAGTTTCCAAAATGGGGTAATTTGTGGGGGATCTCCAATGTTTAGGCACACAGGGGCTCTCCAAACGCGACATGGTGTCCGCTAATGATTGGAGATAATTTTCCATTTAAAAAGCCAAATGGCGTGCCTTCCCTTCTGAGCCCTGCCGTGCGCCCAAACAGTGGTTTACCCCCACATATGGGGTATCTGCATACTCAGGACAAACTGGACAACAACATTTGTGGTCCAATTTCTCCTATTACCATTGGCAAAATAGGAAATTCCAGGCTAAAAAATCATTTTTGAGAAAAGAAAAATTATTTTTTATTTTCATGGCTCTGCATTATAAACTTCTGTGAAGCACCTGGGGGTTTAAAGTGCTCAGTATGTATCTAGATAAGTTCCTTGGGGGGTCTAGTTTCCAAAATGGGGTCACTTGTGGGGGAGCTCCATTGCATAGGCACACAGGGGCTCTCCAAATGCGACATGGTGTCCGCTAACAATTGGAGCTAATTTTCCATTCAAAAAGTTAAAAGGCGCGCCTTCCCTTCCGAGCCCTGCCGTGTGCCCAAACAGTGGTTTACCCCCACATATGAGGTATCGGCGTACTCGGGAGAAATTGCTCAACAAATTTTAGGATCCATTTTATCCTATTGCCCATGTGAAAATGAAAAAATTGAGGCGAAAATAAATTTTTTGTGAAAAAAAAGTACTTTTTCATTTTTACGGATCAATTTGTGAAGCACCTGAGGGTTTAAAGTGCTCACTAGGCATCTAGATAAGTTCCTTGGGGGGTCCAGTTTCCAAAATGTGGTCACTTGTGGGGGAGCTCCAATGTTTAAGCACACAGGGTCTCTCCAAACGCGACATGGTGTCCGCTAACGATGGAGATAATTTTTCATTCAAAAAGTCAAATGGCGCTCCTTCCCTTCCGAGCCTTACCATGTGCCCAAACAGTGGTTTACCCCCACATGTGAAGTATCGGTGTACTCAGGAGAAATTGCCAAACAAATCTTAGGATCCATTTTATCCTGTTGTCCATGTGAAAATGAAAAAATTGAGGCTAAAAGAATTTTTTTGTGAAGAAAAAGTACTTTTTCATTTTTACGGATCAATTTGTGAAGCACCTGGGGGTTTAAAGGGCTCACTATGCATCTAGATAAGTTCCTTGGGGCGTCTAGTTTCCAAAATGGGGTCACTTGTGGGGGAGCTCCAATTTTTAGGCACACGGGGGCTCTCTAAATGTGACATGGTGTCCGCTAAAGAGTGCAGCCAATTTTTCATTCAAAAAGTCAAATGGCGCTCCTTCCCTTCCAAGCCCTGCCGTGCGCCCAAACAGTGGTTTACCCCCACATATGAGGTATCAGCGTACTCAGGACAAATTGTACAACAACTTTCGTGGTTCAGTTTCTCCTTTTACCATTGGGAAAATAAAAAAATTGTTGCTGAAAAATCATTTTTGTGACTAAAAAGTTAAATGTTCATTTTTTCCTTCCATGTTGCTTCTGCTGCTGTGAAGCACCTGAAGGGTTAATAAACTACTTGAATGTGGTTTTGTGCACCATGAGGGGTGCAGTTTTTAGAATGGTGTCACTTTTGGGTATTTTCAGCCATATAGACCCCTCAAACTGACTTCAAATGTGAGGTGGTCCCTAAAAAAAATGGTTTTGTAAATTTCGTTGTAAAAATGAGAAATCGCTGGTCAAATTTTAACCCTTATAACTTCCTAACAAAAAAAAATTTTGTTTCCAAAATTGTGCTGATGTAAAGTAGACGTGTGGGAAATGTTATTTATTAACTATTTTGTGTCACATAACTCTCTGGTTTAACAGAATAAAAATTCAAAATGTGAAAATTGCGAAATTTTCAAAATTTTCGCCAAATTTCCATTTTTATCACAAATAAACACAGAATTTATTGACCTAAATTTACCACTAACATGAAGCCCAATATGTCACGAAAAAACAATCTCAGAACCGCTAGGATCCATTGAAGCTTTCCTGAGTTATTACCTCATGAAGGGACACTGGTCAGAATTGCAAAAAACGGCAGGTCTTTAAGGTCAAAATAGGCTGGGTCATGAAGGGGTTAACCATCTTTTGCAAGCCACGAACCAGATAAAAAAACATTTAATACATGGCAATGCATTACATAATCATGAATTCTCAAAGGGGTGTCAAAAGCTTGTCCATTCCTTTACATTCCTCCTTCTTTTAGTAATGACCATCCTCAGACATCCTGCAAGACAAGAAAAGCAACCCTACTATCAAAGACAATATAATGCATTTTTGAACTTTTGAGGATCGAGAACATCTTTATAGCGTAGCAGTCCTAGAGGTCATCCAATCCTTCTTCATAAGGAGCCCGAAACAGAGGCACAGACAATGAAGTGTAACAATAGTTCTGGATATGGCTCAGTCCATAGCTGAGTAGGTAGGCCCCTTCAGTCTCCTAAGCACCTTTTCACCAGCTGAAAGGGGTGCAACAGGCACAAAAAACAAAGTAAGAGTTCAGCCATCTGGCTATCAGTTAGTAAAGGCCATCCTTGGTCTGAGATTATAAACTGAATAGTCCATCCATTGACAAGAAGCTCGCCTAGCATTAGGCCATAAATTCCTCTCTCTTCATGATCCCAGGAGCATGTCCACTAGCATCGGCTTCTTCAGGAGTTTCAAACTACTCCATTACATCTGTGGTTGAAAAGGCACATCTGGATAGCTTCTCCACATCTGACTCACTGAGGTTGTTCAAGCATCCTTTAGTATTCCTCCATCTTTTCCTGCTGGAGGCTTAGGAAATGAACTCTGCCTCCCTTGTAGGTCTCATTCTCCATGGAGTTGGCCTGCAAGTTATCCAGACTCTCGTACTGAGGAGGTCTTTGACATAAAGATAAAGGCCATAGCCCCTTGTGTCGCTTGGACTGAAATGGACTCCTGTGAATCCAAAGGTGATTTCCAACTTATACTCTGTGCACGAGATGCATTTCTATCTAGATGTGTCACGCACATTGTAGGGCAGACTAAGTGCAACACAAAGGGATACCTGAAGGGGAACCAAATACTAGGGAAGGGGAAGTGGAAACCTCTAGACCAATGTCTAAGACTAAGGGGTGATCTTATTTTAATGTATAAATATATGAGGGGACAGTACAAAGACCTTTCTGATGATCTTTTTAATCATAGACCTGAAACAGGGACAAGGGGGCATCCTCTGCGGTTGGAGGAAAAAAGGTTTAAGCATAATAACAGACGCGGATTCTTTACTGTAAGAGCAGTGAGACTATGGAACTCTCTGCCGTATGATGTTGTAATGAGTGATTCATTACTTAAATTTAAGAGGGGGCTGGATACATTTCTGGAAAAGTATAATGTTACAGGGTATATACACTAGATTCCTTGATAGGGCGTTGATCCAGGGAACTAGTCTGATTGCCGTATGTGGAGTCGGGAAGGAATTTTTTTCCCCAATGTGGAGCTTACTCTTTGCCACATGGGTTTTTTTTGCCTTCCTCTGGATCAACATGTTAGGGCATGTTAGGTTAGGCTATGGGTTGAACTAGATGGACATATAGTCTTCCTTCAACCTTAATAATAACTATGTAACTATGATGTAATGTCACCCTGTCTGTCCTATCGTCCCTATATAGGTCCTGCACCTATCACCGAGCAGGATGCCTAATCCCTGCCTGACCCTGGCAATAAGCCCTGCACTGGGGAGGGCAGGATGAGAGTTAGTCACTATCTCTAAAGTCAACTGGGATAGACAAATGAAACAAGGGAACACTTAAGGTACCGTCACACTCAGCAACTTTGCAAAGAGAACGACAACAATCCGTGACGTTGCAGCGTCCTGGATAGCGATCTTGTTGTGTTTGACACGCAGCAGCGATCTGGATCCCGCTGTGCCATCGCTGGTCAGAGCTAGAAATCCAGAACTTTATTTAGTTGCCAGGTCATGTTTGACATCAAAAGCAACGAGCCAGCAGCGAGCATAGGGCCCCTAGATGTGTGTCGGATCGGTACACTCCGGCTGTTTGACATGGCGCTAACAACCAGTGAGAACGAGAAGTGAGTCGCCGTTACGTCACTGGATCGCTCCTGCATCGTTCTGGAGTTGCTGTGTTTGACGTCTCTACAGTGACCTAAACAGCGACGCTCCAGCGATCTAGTTTAGGTCGGCTCGTTGTCTATATTGCTGCAGCGTCGCTGAGTGTGACGGTACCTTTAGCTTGAGAAGACTCAGAGAGAAACACCAACACGCTCCAAACTCCAAAAAGGATGATAGCTGACAGCTACTGCTCTAAGACACAACTGGGAAATGCAAATAGAAAATAACTCCCGCAACTACCAATAGGAATTTGGAAGTTATAAACATCCAGAACCAGGTGACACCATTAAGGCCAGGGCAGGTGGCCACTAGTCTGCAAGGCCAACCGCTGAGACCTTTTGCACCCAGATACAGTGTGACTATCTGCAGCCTCTGACACACCTGTGACGAGATGAGAATGGAGTGGAACACTTGGGTACTTTATGGCTTTTTACTGATCCACCTCAACCTTCTACCCGTCTCTCCTATCTTGCGTGCCAGCTTTGTCTAATGCCCTCTCTTCCTTGGACACCTTCTGCCATGTATTGCTGCATCACTCCAACTGCAAACCACCCACATGGGCCATGTAACTTCAGGAAAGTTAATTGTTCACCAGAGGAGAGATTGTAAAGTCTTCAGGGAATATATTCCTTCTTCACTGAGATGTTACAGTGGCATGTAAAAGTTTGGGCACCCCTGGTCAAAGTTACAGTTATTGTGAACAGTTAAGCAAGTTGAAGATTAACCCCTTCATGACCTTGGGATTTCCAGTTTTTCCGTGTTCGTTTTTCGCTCCCCTCCATCCCAGAGCCATAACTTTTTAATTTTTCCGTCAATATGGCCATGTGAGGGCTTATTTTTTGTGGGACGAGTTGTACTTTTGAACAACATCATTTGTTTTACCATGTCGTGTACTAGAAAACGGGAAAAAATTCCAAGTGCAGTGAAATTGCAAAAAAAGTGCAATCCCACACTGGTATTTTGTTTGGCTTTTTGCTAGGTTCACTAAATGCTAAAACTGACCTGCCATTATGATTCTCCAGGTCAGTACGAGTTCATAGACACCAAACATGACTAGGTTATTTTTTATCTAAGTGGTGAAAAAAAATTCCAAACTTTGCTAAAAAAAAAAAAATTGTGCCATTTTCCGATACTCGTAGCGTTTCAAGTTTTCATGATCTGGGGTCGGTTGAGGGCTTATTTTTTGCGTTCCGAGCTGGTATTTTTAATGATACCATTTCGGTGCAGTTCTTTTGATCGTCCGTTTTTGCATTTTAATGCAATGTCGCAGCGACAGAAAAAATGTTATTCTGGTGTTTCGAATTTTTTTCTCGCTACGCCGTTTAGGGATCAGGTTAGTGCATTTTTTTTATTGATAGGTCGGGTGATTCTGAACGCGGCAATACCAAATATGTGTAAGTTTGATATTTTTTTTATTGATTTATTTTGACTGGGGCGAAAGGGGGGTGATTTAAACTTTTATATTTTTTTATTTTTTTCACATTTTTTTTTAACTTTTTTTTTAAACTTTTGCCACGCTTCAATAGCCTCCATGGGAGGCTAGAAGCAGGCACAACACGATCGCCTCTGCTACATAGCAGCAATCTGATGTTCGCTGCTATGTAACAGAATTGCAGATGTGCTGTGAGCGCCGACCACAGGGTGGCGCTCACAGCTACCGGTGATCAGTAACCATAGAGGTCTCAAGGACCTCTATGGTTACAATGTACAAGCATCGCCGACCTCCGATCATGTGACGGGGGTCAGCGATGCGATCATTTCCGGCCACCCGGCTGGAAGTGGTAGTTAAATGCCGCTGTCTATGTTTGACAGCGGCATTTAACTAGTTAATAGGCATGGGCAGATCGTGATTCTGCCCGTGATTTTTATGGGCACATGTCAGCTGTTTAAAACAGCTTACATGTCCTGGCTTTGATGCGGGCTCACCGCCGGAGCCCGCATCAAAGCGGGGCTTCTGACCTTGGACGTACTATCCCGTCCGAGGTCAGAAAGGGGTTAAAAGATCTCTAAAAGGCCAAAGTTAAAGATGATACATTTCCTTTGTTTTTTAGGCAATATATGTGTGAGTATTGCCAATTTTTTTTCTTTCTAAAAATCGAAAAAGGAAAATGAGCCACTTCAAAAGTATGGGCACCCTTGGAGATTTTTGTGTGCAGATAACATTCACTAGGGGTTGAAAGCTTAATTAGCCTGTTAAGGTAATGGATTGCTCACTATCTTTGATTGGAAAGGTCAGGTGATGCAAATTTTCCAGCTTTAAAAAACCCAGCCTCCTCTAATCTTGTGCCAAAAACAGCAGTGATAGATTCTTCTAAGCAGCTGCCTAGCACTCTGAAAATTAAAATTGTGGAGTGCCACAAAGCAGGAGAAGGCTATAAGAAGAAAGCAAATAATATTCAAGTTGCTCTTTCCTCAGTTCAAAATGTAATCAAGAAATGGCAGTTAATAGAAACAGTAGAGGTCAAGATAAGGTCTGGAAGACCAAGAACAATTTCAGTGAGAGCTACTAACAGTATTGTTAGAGAAGCAAATCAGAACCTACCAATGCCGGCAAAAGACGTTTAGAAAGATTTAGCAGACTCTGGAGTTGTGGTACATTGTTCTACTGTTCAGAGGCACCTGCACAAATATGTTTTTTATGTAGGAGTCATCAGAAGAAAACCTATCCTGCCTCCTCACCATAAAATTCAGTGTCAGAAGTATGCAAAAGAACATGTAAACGAGCCTGATGCATTTTGGAAACAAGTCATGTAGACCAATGATGTTAAAATAGAACTATTTGGCCACAATAATCAAAAGTATGTAAGGAGAAAAATGGGCACAGAATTTCAGGAAAATAACATCTGGCCAACAATTAAGCATGGTGATTATCAATCATGCTTTGGGGTTGTGTTGCAGCCAATGGCATGGAGAACATTTCATGGGTAGAGGGACGAATGGATGCAATGAAATTTCAACAAATTCTTGATGCAAACATAACACCGTCTGTAAAAAAATCTGAAGTTGAAAATAAGATGGCTTCTACAATTGGATAATGATCCTAAACACGTGATCCTAAACAAGAGACTACCTCAAAAGGCACAAGCTGAAGGTTTTACAATAGCCCTCAGAGTCCCCATCATTGAAAATCTGTGACTAGACCTCAAAAATGTCAGTGCATGCAAGACGACCCAGGAATCTCACAGAACTGGAAGAATTGTCCAGGAAGAGTGGAAGAAAATCCCTAAAACAAGGATGGAAAAACTCTTGGCTGGTTACAAATAGTGTTTACAAGAGGTGATACTTGCAAAAAGGGGGTGGTTTTAGGTACTAACCATGCAGAGTGCCCAAAACGTTTGCGTAGGCCCATTTTCCTTTTTGTAATTTTTCAAATGTGAAATATGAAAATATATACTTTGTTTGCCTAAAATACAAATGGAATGTGTCGTCTTTAACTTTTGACCTTTTGGAGATCATTTATTTCTCAAATTGCTTAACTGTTCATAATATCAGTAATTTTGACCAGGCGTGTTCAAACTTTTACATGCCATTGTATTGACATACACATCATGATCAGAACCATGTTCATGAATAAACCTGTGCCCCCTCCTTCGGTCAAAGTGGATTACCTCTCCATGAGGACACTGTTCCTGGAAGCGCTCTGCCAGGGGGTCCACCAACCAGTCTTGGACTCATATTTCAGCTGCCTTCTTGTCTGCAGTCAGAATAGCTGCCAATTAGAGCTGTCCAAGAACATGCTGGAATCTCTCAACCTATCTAAGTCATCCAAGGAAACAAGGATATGGATTTCCCTCTGGATGCAGATCCAGGCTGGTAAGCAGGAGCAACCCTTTCCCGATTTCTTGAGTAGATCTACACTGCTTTAGCAAACAGTCAAGGAAGGCCTAAGTCTTCTTTGTCATTCTCCGATCCCTGAAACAGGGGTTTTGTTTCCACTCGCACTCCTGCTTCCTCTCCAGCCCCCAGCAAAATAATGGCACCGAACCTCTCCTTGATGCGTATTTCCTGTCATTTCCATGGTCAATTTTTCTGGCATGTAATACCTTTTCCTTGGTGTGTCCACCTCAAGCCACTTCTCCTGTTTTGTTCCTTCACTTCCTTTTCCTTCCATCGCACCTTCCTTTGGTGCGCACCTCCCACAGCAGGCTGGCTACTATTCACAATGCATTCCCTTCTTGGGGCTGAACACCCATTGTGTTGGGCAGATCTTTGCGCCTTTTTACGCTTTCTACAACTTTGATGGGTGGGTTCTTCTTTCTGTACAGCAGCACAAATCGTCATCTTGTCATCCAATTCAGACACTATTTTTAAGCATGTATCTGGCACTATCTTCCCTCTTTCACAAGTCTTCCTCAAATTTTTTTTCTTCTTCGAAACTTGATCCTGACAAATGAACCAAATGAGATGGATAGAGTGGCCGAAGGTCGCTTCTGTTTCGCGCCACGCTACAGATAAATGGGATCCTGGCTGGGTGTGTGTGCCTTTATCTTAGCTATATGCCACTGCAGATCACGTGCTGCTGCTTGACTTGGCAAGCCAGGACCCAATGAAGCAGAGATGAATGAGGGAAAAATAAACTTTCCTTTATTGAACAAGCCAATCAGATGTCAGATAGCAAGCAGAATACTTAAAGAATACATCTTTTGCACAATCCAGAGGCAGGAACTTCATGGTTACACATTGCAGTACATTACTTGTATTACATGGTTCACTACACAGATCACAATTGGAGCCTCCATCTTCCATTGTGAAGACCTCACAAGCTAAGGTGAATCTCTACAACTTTTCATTACTATTCTCATAGTCCATTTGATGAGGGCAACATGCCACTTTGTGTGCCACTCCACCTTCAATTCCCCATAATAGAACATGTGTCCCAACCTGGCTATCTTCTCCTCTATGACCCTCAGGTCTGGCTACATATTTGCTTCTTATTTCGTATAGATGTGTGCTGTAGGCCCCACTTACCTGAGATTAGGAATCCTTCTGCTGCTTAAACCTTGTTTACTTCAGAGCTATCTAAGTTTGGCCTTCCTTCTTCGCACACACCATTTTTCAAAGCAGGTCTGCTATCATTAGAAACATACAGTCATGGTCAAAATTTTTGAGAATGACACCAAAATTATATTTTCACATGATCTGCTGCCCTCTGGTTTTAATTAGTGTTTGTATGATGTTTATATCACATACAGAAATATAATTGCAATCATATTATGAGTACCAATAGGTTATATTGACAGTTAGAATGAGTTAATGCAGCAAGTCAATATTTGCAGTGTTGACCCTTCTTCTTCAAGACCTCTGCAATTCTCCCTGGCATGCTCTCAATCAACTTCTGGACCAAATCCTGACTGATAGCAGTCCATTCTTGCATAATCAATGCTTGAATTTTGCTAGAATTTGTTGGTTTTTGTTTGTCCACCCGTCTCTTGATGATTGACCACAAGTTCTCAATGGGATTAAGATCTGGGGAGTTTCCAGGCCATGGATCCAAAATCTCTATGTTTTGTTCCATGAGCCATTTAGTTATCACCTTTGCTTTATGGCAAGGTGCTCCATCATGCTGGAAAAGGCATTGTTGGGCGCCAAACTGCTCTTGGACGGTTGGGAGAAGTTGCTCTTGGAGGACATTCTGGTACCATTCTTTATTCATGGCTGTGTTTTTAGGCAAGACTGTGAGTGAGCCGATTCCCTTGGCTGAGAAGCAACCCCACACATGAATGGTTTCAGGATGCTTTAAAGTTGGCATGAGACAAGACTGGTGGTAGCACTCACCTCTTCTCCGAATAAGCTGTTTTCCAGATGTCCCAAACAATCAAAAAGGGGATTCATCAGAGAAAATGACTTTGCCCCAGGCCTCAGCAGTCCACTCCCTGTACCTTTTGCAGAATATCAGTCGGTCCCTGATGTTTTTTCTGGAGAGAAGTGGCTTCTTTGCTGCCCTCCTTGAAACCAGGCCTTGCTCAAAGACTCTCCACCTCACAGTGCGTGCCGAAGCACTCACACCAGCCTGCTGCCATTCCTGAGCAAGCTCGGCACTGCTGGTAGTCCGATCCCGCAGCTGAAACAGTTTTAAGATACGGTCCTGGCGCTTGCTGGTCTTTCTTGGGCACCCTGGAGCCTTTTTGACAACAATGGAAGCTCTCTCCTTGAAGTTCTTGATGATGCGATAGATTGTTGACTGAGGTGCAATCTTTGTAGCTGCGATACTCTTCCCTGTTAGGCCACTTTTGTGCAGTGCAATGATGGCTACACGTGTTTCTTTAGAGATAACCATGGTTAACTGAAGAGAAACAATGATACCAAGCACCAGCCTCCTTTTAAAGTGTCCAGTGATGTCATTCTTACTTAATCATGACTGATTGATCGCCAGCCCTGTCCTCATCAACACCCACACCTGTGTTAATGGATCAATCACTAAAACTATGTTAGCTGCTCCTTTTAAGGCAGGACTGCAATGATGTTGAAATGTGTTTTGGGGGTTAAAGTTCATTTTCTGGGCAAATATTGACTTTGCAAGTACAGTAATTGCTGTTAAGCTGATGACTCTGACATTCAGGAGTATATGCAAATTGCCATTAGAAAAAATGAAGCAGTAGACTTTGGAAAAATTAATATTTGTCTCATTCTCAAAATTTTTTCCATGACTGTAGGTCCTTCTGCCATCAGTACTCTTCCCTATCTTCCTAATAACAGGAACTGAGTTCCTTTTGCTCATATAACTCCTCTAGGGCTGGCTCCAATAGTTATCCCTATCTGCAACTAACCAACTGTTGCAGACCACAAACAAGATAAAACACTTAAAACATAGCAATGTATTATATAACCATAATATCTTCAAGGGGGTTATTGACAGCTTCTCTACTACTTTACACCCCTGCTGTGAGCAGTTTTTTGAGGAAGGTTATCTGATGAAGAGCAGACATGAAGTGTGTACAGAGTAATTAACAAATAGCTGTCAGTGTTGGATAATGATTTTGGCAAGCAGATGTTTCCCTGCATGCCCCTCATTGGCACAAAGGTGCTAAACCCTGGGATGTGATGCTTCCACCTTGTGTAGTCACTCCATCTGTACTCCACAAACAGGATAATATAAAAGACTATTTGAATGTTTTTTAAATGATAAATCCTGTTTTACACAATCCATGGATATATCCATGATTGGGGATTCAATTCACAAATGTGGTAAAATTGCAAAAGCTTTTGTTGACAATTCACAGGAATGCAATATTTCTCTGAATTATGGATATATCATATTAATGTGTAGTATGTTTAGAATGCTTGAAGGATGTTCAGTAAGATGACAGCCATGTTGTGTCTCCAGGAGGTTTCTGGGTGAAAATATGTCCGACAGCAGAAATGAGGGTTAAAATTGGAGTAGAATCGAATCTAATTTACCACGCTCCACTTAGCTAAGCAGAGGGACGAGTGAGGGGTTTGGTTAGACCCTTTTATAATATGTTATCTAACCAATATCTGGGTCAGTCCCCAGGAGAAGTAACAAATATTGCAGATCTGACCATATTTCCTACAGCGTTCTTCTCTGCCAGAAGCGCTAAAGAATCTGATTTGTAAGAAGGGTCTGTATTTTATCCCATTTATTTTATTCTATTTTGCCTGTATTTTTTACTTATTATTACATCTTTATTACATTTTTTTAAGAATTGTACTTTTTTTGTATGCTAAACAAATTTAATACGTTTTTCACTGGTTGCTGTAACAAATCCCTGATCTCAATGCGAGAAAATAGGTTGCTTGTGTTACCTTGTAGCCAGAGTGCAAGTACCGAACCATTGAGGAGCTTGTGAAAGATGGGTTTGCATGTGTACTAATTTGTTGCCAAGTGCTGGTATCTCACTGGTCTGGTAAAATGATGAGTAGTGGCAGCATAAAGTGTGGCTTGAATGTTTGGTCAGTCTGCAGATCACGATTCGCTCTTTTTCGACCTATTGAGATAGATGAGTGGACGAGTGAGTGGGAAGCAGAGCCCCCCTTAATTGTCCGAGTCACGTCTGTCGTGAGTGGTGTTTGTGACAAATTAGTCGCAGCTGTGGAATGTTCTTGACAGCCACTATTTTTCAGTTTCAACTATTACGTAGCATCTGTGGTCTGGGGGAAGGCAATTTGCCATATCGCCATTCCTAAATCTGCCTTTACCCCTTTTATGGCCCAAGCATTAATAGCTTAAGAATTCAGAGACATGAAGCACTAAGTTCGCACTTGCGTTTGGCTGGTCTGCGTATGGCTGCGTACTTCCTCCCTTAAGCTCCGCCTACTTCTGCATGTGTCCTGCATCCCTATCTTTAACATTGGGTACCCAGGGACATGCGTTGTATGCCGATGCGTCCGCATGCGGCATTTTGACGTGCCCACTGACCGCAAGAAAATGCAACATGTTGCGTTCGGCGGACACGTCAAAACGCTGCATGTAAACGCATCCACATACAATGCATGTCCCTGCATACCCAATGTTAAAGGTAGGTATGCAGGACAACGCAGGACGCATGTGGAAGTAGGCGGAGTGTAGGCAGAGCTTAAGGGAAGAAGTATGCAGCCATATGCAGACCAGCCAAACGCAAATGTGAACCCGGCCTTAAAGATAGAAAAAAGAGACATGTATTTTTATGCTAAGCTACACTGCTCATCTCATTCAGTTCATTTTGTATGGTCACATACAGGATTAGGCCCTTCTGAAGACCCCTAGTGTTCCTATCCACTACAACATCCCTTTCATGGCTCCCATACAGTATGGATATTATCCAAACAATGCGATGCCCCTATGATGCTCCCCCACATTATTTAATGCCCAAAGATGAACCTAAACACACAATATAATACCCCACAGATCATTCCCCCACATTGTATGATGCCTCTCAGTACCCCTACCCACTTTATGATGCACCTCACAATAACCTCTCTCACACTTTATGGCTCACCTCACAGTGCTCTCCAAACATTATGATGCAATCACAATGCCCTCCCACATTACAGTGCATCTCTTACCAATTAGAAGTGCACTGGAAAAAATAAAAAAATACTGGTCAAATTTTGTTCTCTCATTTCCATGATGAGCTGCTTGGGTTTGTGTCATGTGTATCCAGACATGCAGACATCAAGGCATACCGCAACTTCCTGGGACAGCTTCTCAAATACAGGAATGCCTTGCCAAATATGGGATTTTTTTTAGTTATGGTGCTTCTTTATTTGTATCAATGCAATAATGTTGATGCCTTAAAGAGTCTCACAATAACAGTGCTCTTCTTTTGTCCAAACAAAGTAATAGCGTTCCATTATTGACAGTAATGTGTCGCTCAAAAAATAATTCAAATGAGCACTCATCTAACCAGGCTCCCACGATAAACAGGGCATCTCAGGCTTCAGGGCTTTCCCAGCCAATGGTATCAATCGGAAATACAATGCAGATAGATGAGATGAAGTGTGTGACACCGACCTGCATTAAGTTCCTGAGAATCCTGATGCCTTGGCAGCCTGCAGCCTGAAGTGGCCTATGATGTATACAATTCTACAATTGCAACATGGTTATAGTTAGGCCAGGGTCACACTTGCAAGAGTAATGCGAGAAACTCACGCGAGTCTCCCGCATCGATACCCAGCACTTGCCGCAGGCACTCGGGACCGGAGCGTTCAGCTGCATAGAAATACATGCAGCTACACACTCCGGTCCCGAGTGCCAGCGGCAGTGCCGGGTATTGATGCAAGTTTCTTGCATTGTTCTCACAAGTGTGACCCCAGTCCTAGAAGGGCAAACACACCTTACATCTGCTTCCACACACATGCACAATTGGGCAGAAGTGTAGAATGCTAACTTCTTAACAACATCACCACCTTGGGATATTCCGTTTTTGTGGTTTCATTTTTTGTTCCCCTTCTTCTCATAGCCATAACTCCTTTATTGGCCAATTGAGGACTTGTTTTAGTTGGAAGAGTTGAACTTTTGAAAGATACAGTTGATTTTACCATATAGTGTACTGAAAAAACGGAAAACAATTCCAAGTGTGGTGAAATTGCAAAAAAAAGTGCAATTCTACAATAGTTAGTTTTTTTTTACCAGGTTCACTAAATGCTAGAACTGACTGGCCATTATGATTCTACAGGTCATTATGAGTTCGCAGATACCAAACATGTATAGGTTCTTTTTTATGAAAGTGATGAAAAATATCCAAATACATTTCTGAGCTAGATACAATGTTTTGATCATCTGTTATTTCATTTTATTGCAGTGTTGTGGGAGTGAGAAAAACATAATTCTGGCGTTTTGATTTTTTTTCTCATTAAGCCATTTACCGACAGGATTAATTCTTTTAATATATTGATAGATCAGGCATTTCGGAGTGCAGCGATACCCATTATGTGTTTTTTTATTGTTTTATTTTAAATGGGGCAAAAGGGGGGTTATATGAACTTTACATTTTTTAAATATTTTTTAAAACATTTTTTTTTACTTTTCACTTGCTTCAATAGTCTTCCTAGGAGACATGAAGCTAAAATCTTTTAATCGCTTGTGCTACATGTATCAGGGCTTTAGCAATTTCAGGTGCATGCCTTTTAAATACCGCTGTCAGAGATTTGGAGATTCCACTTGCGGTTGTTAGGAGCACATGATAACTGATCAGAAAAATTTTCATTTTTGTGCTTTTGTTTTTTTTTACTACTCTTTATCAAACAGGTCTAACTTTTTTATTTTTCTATCAACAAAGCCTTATAAGAGCTTGTTTTCCTTGCAAAATGAGTTGTGTTATTTTTAAGTACTTTATTAATCACTAAAAAAAGTTCATCAATATCAGATACATATATTAAAAAAATATATACCCCCTTCTCAAATAAATAAATAAATAAATAAATAAATCCCTCCCTAATGAGGCAGAAAAAAATAAATAAGAGAAAAAACTTTTAAAAACTCCCAAGCTTACAGGTATTCTTTGAAGGAGATGTGAAAAAATAGTCCCCATCAAGTAATTCAAACTGTAGCCTTTTGTAGTTATGTATCAAGATGGGCCTCTGTGTATCATTACTCCATTACTCAAAAAACCTACCCTTGACCCATCCTGCACAAACAACTACAGACCAGTCTCCAATCTCCCCCTCATCTCAAAACTCTTGGAGCACCTGATCTACTCCCACCTTACTTGTTACCTTTCCACTCATTCCCTCCTAAACCCTTCACAGTCCAGTTTCCGACCCCTACATTCACCGGATCTGCACTCATCAAGGTGACCAATGACCTTCTGACATCAAAATGTACCGGTGACCACTCTCTGCTCATTCTCCTCGACCTCTTTGCAGCTTTCAACACTGTTGACCACCCTCTCCTACTCTCTAGGCTCCAGTCACTTGGCATTAAGGACACTGCTCTCTCCTGGTTCTCCTCCTATCTTTCTGACCGCTCCTTCAGTGTTCTGTTCTCTGGCTCCACTTCATCTCCTCTTCCTCTCACTGTTGGGGTACCTCAGGGCTCAGTTCTTGGCCCCCTTCTCTTCTCTCTCTACATGGCCCCAATTTGACAGACCATCAGCAGATTTGGCTTTCAGTACCATCTTTATGCTCATGACACACAACTATATACGTCATCCCCTGACCTTACTCCCGCTGTACTACAGAACGCCACTGACTGTCTGTCTGCAGTCTCCAACATCATGTCCGCTCACTATCTGAAACTCAACCTCTCCAAAACTGAACTTCTTCTGCTCCCGCCTTCTACTAACCTCCCTAAATCTGACATTTCCCTCTCCGTGGATGGCACCATAATAACACCCCGGCAGCAGGCGCACTGTCTGAGTGTTATGTTTGACTCCGATCTCTCCTTCACCTCCCACATACAATCTCTTGCCCGCTCGTGCTGCTTACACCTAAAGATCATCTCTAGAATCCGCCCTTTTCTCACTATGGAGACAACAAAAACCCTCACTGTTGCCCTGATCCACTGATGGAACTAGAGAGAGTACAAGGGAGGGCAACAAAATTAATAAAGGGGATGGGAGAACTACAATACCCAGATAGATTAGCGAAATTAGGATTATTTAGTCTAGAAAAAAGACGACTGAGGGGCGATCTAATAACCATGTATAAGTATATAAGGGGACAATACAAATATCTCGCTGAGGATCTGTTTATACCAAGGAAGGTGACGGGCACAAGGGGGCATTCTTTGCGTCTGGAGGAGAGAAGGTTTTTCCACCAACATAGAAGAGGATTCTTTACTGTTAGGGCAGTGAGAATCTGGAATTGCTTGCCTGAGGAGGTGGTGATGGCGAACTCAGTCGAGGGGTTCAAGAGAGGCCTGGATGTCTTCCTGGAGCAGAACAATATTGTATTATACAATTATTAGGTTCTGCAGAAGGACGTAGATCTGTGGATTTATTATGATGGAATATAGGCTGAACTGGATGGACAAATGTCTTTTTTCGGCCTTGCTAACTATGTTACTATGTTACACTCCCGACTGGACTACTGCAACACTCTATTAATTGGCCTCTCCCTCACTGGACTTTCCCCTCTCCAGTCCTTACTTAATGCGGCAGCCAGGGTTGTCCATCTGGCTAATCGTTTCTCAGATGCATCTGCTCTTTGCCAGTCATTACACTGGCTGCCCATTCATTACAGGATACAATTCAAAGTACTTGTTCTCACCCACAAAGCTCTCCACAGTGCGGCACCCCCATACATCTCCTCCCTCATTTTGGTCTATTGGCCTAGCCGACCGCTGCGCTCTGCAAATGACTTTCGGCTAACCTCTGCACTAATCCGTACCTCCCACTCCCGACTCCAAGACTTCTCCCGCGCTGTGCCAATCCTCTGGAATGCTCTACCCCAAGTTATTAGGACCATCCACAACTTGCATAGTTTTAGGCGCTCGCTCAAAACACATTTGTTCAGAGCGGTTTACCATGTTAACTACTGTAATCAAAGTCATTTCATGTTTGGGTGTGTAGCCCCTTCACTATCTCCATCTACCCCCACCCCCTGAAGATGGCTGGACCATCATTGTAAATACACCATTGTAAATACACACCTGTACTTTGTATCTCCCCCTCCTTATTGTAGATTGTAAGCTCTCACGAGCAGGGTCGTCTTATTTTGCTTTATTGTATTGTTAACATTGTTACCTATGACTGTTGTGTTTGAAACTGTTAAACTGGAAAGCGCTGCGGAATATGTTGGCGCTATATAAATAAAGATTATTATTATTATTATTATTATCCTGACATGAAACTTTTGTCACACTAAATATAAATGCACTAATTAAACAACCCCTTATAGCAATAAACACTAACTTCCTACTAAATTCTTGTCATCCTGTGATTACTTATGACATTGTGAATAAAAGGATCAGTAAATTAATCCTGCTACATCAGCACCACCCTGTGGAATACTAGGGTAAAACATTTACCTACACGAATGCTTTACTAGAATGTGAAGACAAACGATTAATCAAGCGTATGTTCTGTACATATTTGAAGTGTTTCCAATATATAGGCATACAAATAAAGTGAATAAACAGCAAAGATATATTGGGCAGAAATAAATAACAAAACAGTATTGTGATGGTGATGTATTTGTAAATCCAGTATAAACTTACAATTTTTAACAGATTCCCTGTTTGCATAAGGGGAATCATGACATCCAAGCCCTTACTCGGACCTTAACCCCTCTCTAACCTTAGACGTACTATGACGTCGAGGTGCCCTGGGCCTATCTGACCTTCGACGGGATAGTACGTCATAGCGATCGGCCGCGCTCACCGGGGAGCGCGGCCAATCGCGACCGGGTGTCAGCTGCCTATCGCATCTGGTGCTATGTGCCAGGAGCAGTCACGGACCGCCTCCGGCACATTAACCCCCGGCACACCGTGATCAAACATGATCGCGGTGTGCCGGCAGTATAGAGGGTCTCCTTACCTCCCTCCCTGTAGCAGGCCCGGATCCAAGATGGCCGCGGCATCCGGGTCCTGCAGGGAGGGAGGTGGCTTACCAAGTGCTTGCTCAGAGCAGGCGCTTGGTAAGCCTGCCGTGCTCTAAGTCAGATCACTGATCTGACAGAGTGCTATGCAAACTGTCAGATCAGTGATCTGTGATGCCCCCCCCTGGGACAAAGTAAAAAGTTAAAAAATAAATTTCCACATGTGTAAAAAAAAAAAAAAAAACCTAAATAATGATATATATATATATATATATATATATATATATATATATATATATATATATATATATATATATACCAGCTGAAGAGCCCGGCGTTGCCTGGGCATAGTAAATATCTGTGGTTAGTTATAGCACCTCACTTCTCTTATTTTCCCATCACGCCTCTCATTTTCCCATTCACATCTTTCATTTTCCCCCTCACATCTCTCATTTTTTCCCTCACATCTCTCATTTTCTCCCTCACTCCTCTCATTCCCCCCTAACACTTGGCATTTCAACCTCACATCTGTCATTTTCTGATCACTCCATTATTTTTCCTCACTCCTCTCATTTTGCACTCACACCTTTTCATTTTCACCTCACACCTCTCATTTTCACCTCATCACCTCAGTATATACATGTTTGTCATCTCCCTTATACATAGTATACATCTGTATGTCATCTCCTGTATATAGTATATACCTGTATGTCATCTCCCCTGTATATATTATATACCTGCTGTGTGTCATCTCCCCTATATATAGTATATACCTGAATGTCATCTCCTTCTATATATAGTATATACCTGTATGTCATCTCCTCCTGTATATAGTATATACCTGTGTGTCATCTCCCCTGTATATAGTATATATCTGTGTGTCATCTCCTCCTGTATATAGTATATACCTGCATGTCATCTTCTATATATAGCATATACCTGTATGTCATCTCCTCCTCTATATAGTATATACCTGTAGGTCATTTGCTCCTGTATATAGTATATACCTGTGTGTCATCTCCTCCTGTATATAGTATATACCTGTATGTCATCTCCTCCTGTATATATATGTACCTGTATGTCATCTCCTCCTCTATATAGTATATACCTGTGTGTCATCTATCCTGTATATAGTATATATCTGTGTGTCATCTCCCCTGTATATAGTATATACCTGTGTGTCATCTCCTCCTGTATTAGACCTCGTTCACACGTTATTTGCTCAGTATTTTTACCTCAGTATTTGTAAGCTAAATTGGCAGCCTGATAAATCCCCAGCCAACAGGAAGCCCTCCCCCTGGCAGTATATATTAGCTGACACATACACATAATAGACAGGTCATGTAACTGACAGCTGCCGTATTTCCTATATGGTACATTTGTTGTAGTTTGTCTGCTTATTAATCAGATTTTTATTTTTGAAGGATAAGACCAGACTTGTGTGTGTTTTAGGGCGAGTTTCGTTTGTCAAGTTGTGTGTGTTGAGTTGCGTGTGGCGACATGCATGTAGCGACTTTTGTGAGATGAGTTTTGTGTGGCAACATGCGTGTAGCAACTTTTTGTGTGTCGAGTTGCATGTGACAGGTTAGTGTAGCAACTTGTGTGCAGCAAGTTTTGCGCATGGCGAGTTTTGCGCGTGGCGAGTTTTGTGTGGTGCCTTTTGAGTATGTGCAAGTTTTGTGTGAGGCAAATTTTGCATGTGTTGCAACTTTTGTGGATGTGGCAATTTTTCCGCGTGTGCAAGATTTGCGTGTGGCGAGTTTTCCATGAGGTGAGTTTTGCACTTGTGGCGAGTTTTGCAAGAGCCTAGTTTTTGCATGTGACGAGTTCTGTGCGTGGCGAGTTTTGAGCGGCGACTTTTGTGTTTCGACTTTTATGTGGCGAGGTTGGAGAATGTGTGGTGAAATGTGTGCTGAGGGTGGTATGTGTTCAAGCACGTGGTAGTGTGTGGCGCATTTTGTGCGTGTGTTCATATCCCCGTGTGTGGTGAGTATCCCATGTCGGGGCCCCACCTTAGCAACTGTACGGTATATACTCTTTGGCGCCATCGCTCTCACTCTTTACATCTCCCTTGTTCACATCTGGCAGCTGTCAATTTGCCTCCAACACTTTTCCTTTCATTTTTTCCCATTATGTAGATAGGGGCAAAATTGTTTGGTGAATTGGAACGCGCGGGGTTAAAATTTCACCTCACAATATAGCCTATGACGCTCTCGGGGTCCAGATGTGTGACTGTGCAAAATTTTGTGGCTGTAGCTGCAACGGTGCAGATGCCAATCCCGGACATACATACACACATACACACATACACACATTCAGCTTTATATATTAGACTAGCTGAAGAGCCCGGCGTTGCCTGGGCATAGTAAATATCTGTGGTTAGTTATAGCACCTCACTTCTCTTATTTTCCCATCACGCCTCTCATTTTCCCAATCACATCTTTCATTTTCCCCCTCACATCTCTCATTTTCTCCCTCACACCTCTCATTTTCTCCCTCGCTCCTCTCATTCCCCCCTAACACTTGTCATTTCAACCTCACATCTGTCATTTTCTGATCACTCCACTATTTTTCCTCACTCCTCTCATTTTGCACTCACACCTTTTCATTTTCACCTCACACCTCTCATTTTCACCTCATCACCTCAGTATATGCATGTTTGTCATCTCCCTTATATATAGTATACATCTGTATGTCATCTCCTGTATATAGTACATACCTGGATGTCATCTCCCCTGTATATAGTATATACCTGCTGTGTGTCATCTCCCCTATATATAGTATATACCTGAATGTCATCTCCTTCTATATATAGTATATACCTGTATGTCATCTCCTCCTGTATATAGTATATACCTGTGTGTCATCTCCCCTGTATATAGTATATATCTGTGTGTCATCTCCTCCTGTATATAGTATATACCTGCATGTCATCTTCTATATATAGCATATACCTGTATGTCATATCCTCCTGTATATAGTATATACCTGTGTGTCATCTCCCCTGTATATAGTATATACCTGCATGTCATCTTCTATATATAGCATATACCTGTATGTCATCTCCTCCTGTATATAGTATATACCTGTATGTCATCTCCTCCTGTATATATATGTACCTGTATGTCATCTCCTCCTCTATATAGTATATACCTGTGTGTTATCTCTCCTGTATATAGTATATACCTGTGTGTCATCTCCCCTGTATATAGTATATACCTGTATGTCATCTCCTGTATATAGTATGTACCTGTATGTCATCTCCTCCTCTATATAGTATATACCTGTGTGTTATCTCTCCTGTATACAGTATATACCTGTGTGTCATCTCTCCTGTATATAGTATATACCTGTGTGTCATCTCCTCCTGTATTAGACCGCGTTCACATGCTATTTGGTCAGTATTTTTACCTCAGTATTTGTAAGCTAAATTGGCAGCCTGATAAATCCCCAGCCAACAGGAAGCCCTCCCCCTGGCAGTATATATTAGCTCACACATACACATAATAGACAGGTCATGTGACTGACAGCTGCCGTATTTCCTATATGGTACATTTGTTGTAGCTTGTCTACTTATTAATCAGATTTTTTATTTTTGAAGGATAATACCAGACTTGTGTGTGTTTTAGGGTGAGTTTCGTTTGTCAAGTTGTGTGTGTTGAGTTGCGTGTGGCGACATGCATGTAGCGACTTTTGTGAGATGAGTTTTGTGTGGCAACATGCGTGTAGCAACTTTTTGTGTGTCGAGTTGCATGTGACAGGTTAGTGTAGCAAGTTGTGTGCAGCAAGTTTTGCGCATGGCGAGTTTTGCGCGTGGCGAGTTTTATGTGTGGTGCCTTTTGAGTATGTGCAAGTTTTGTGTGAGTCAACTTCTGCATGTGTTGCAACTTTTGTGCATGTGGCAATTTTTCCGCGTGTGCAAGTTTTGCGTGTGGCAAGTTTTCCATGAGGTGAGTTTTGCACTTGTGGCGAGTTTTGCAAGAGCCTAGTTTTTGCATGTGGCGAGTTCTGCGCGTGGCGAGTTTCGAGTGGCGACTTTTGTGTTTCAACTTTTATGTGGCGAGGTTGGTGTATTTGTGGTGAAATGTGTGCTGAGGGTAATATGTGTTCAAGCACATGGTAGTGTGTGGCGCATTTTGTGTGTGTTCATATCCCCGTGTGTGGTGAGTATCCCATGTCGGGGCCCCACCTTAGCAACTGTACGGTATATACTCTTTGGCGCCATCGCTCTCATTCTTTAAGTCCCCCTTGTTCACATCTGGCAGCTGTCAATTTGCCTCCTACACTTTTCCTTTCATTTTTTCCCATTATGTAGATAGGGGCAAAATTGTTTGGTGAATTGGAAAGCGCGGGGTTAAAATTTCACTTCACAACATAGCCTATGACGCTCTCGGGGTCCAGACGTGTGACTGTGCAAAATTTTGTGGCTGTAGCTGCGACGCCTCCAACACTTTTCCTTTCACTTTTTTCCCCATTATGTAGATAGGGGCAAAATTGTTTGGTGAATTGGAACGCGCGGGGTTAAAATTTCGCCTTACAACATAGCCTATGACGCTCTCAGGGTCCAGACGTGTGACTGTGCAAAATTTTGTGGCTGTAGCTTCGACGCCTCCAACACTTTTCCTTTCACTTTTTTCCCCATTATGTAGATAGGGGCAAAATTGTTTGGTGAATTGGAACGCGCGGGGTTAAAATTTCGCCTTACAACATAGCCTATGACGCTCTCGGGGTCCAGACGTGTGACTGTGCAAAATTTTGTGGCTGTAGCTGCGACGGTGCAGATGCCAATCCCGGACATACACACACACACACACACACACACACACACACACACACACACACACACACACACACACACACACACACACACACACACACACACACACACACATTCAGCTTTATATATTATATATATATATATATATATAATTCCCATAAATACATTTCTTTATCTAAATAAAAACAAACAATAAAAGTAAAACATATTTAGTATCGCCGCGCCCGTAACGACCCAACCTCTAAAACTGTCCCACTAGTTAACCCCTTCAGTAAACACCGTAAGAAAAAAAAAAACGAGGCAAAAAACAACGCCTTATTATCATACCACCGAACAAAAAGTGGAATAACACGCGATTAAAAAGACAGATCTAAATAACCATGGTACCGCTGAAAACGACATCTTGTGCCGCAAAAAACGAGCTGCCATACAGGATCATCAGTGGAAAAAAAAAATAGTTATAGTCCTCAGAATAAAGCGATGCAAAAATAATTATTAGTTTATTTTTTCTATAAAATAGTTTTTATCATATAAAAGCGCCAAAACATTAAAAAATAATATAAATGAGGTATTGCTGTAATCGTACTGACCCAAACAATAAAACTGCTTTATCAATTTTACCAAATGCAGAACGGTTTAAATGCCTTCCCCAAAAGAAATTCATGAATAGCTGTTTTTCTGTCATTCTGCCTCACAAAAATCGGAATAAAAAGCGATCAAAAAATGTCACGTGCCCGAAAATGTTACCAATAAAAACATTAACTCGTCCCGCAAAAAACACGACCTCACATGACTCTGTGGACTCAAATATGGAAAAATTATAGCTCTCAAAATGTGGTAACGCAAAAAATATTTTTTGCAATAAAAAGCGTCTTTCAGTGTGTGACGGCTGCCAATCATAAAAATCCGCTAAATAAATCGCTATAACAGTAAATCAAACCCCCCTACATCACCCCCTTAGTTAGGGAAAAATTAAAAAATTAAAAAAATGTATTTATTTCCATTTTCCCGCTACGGCTAGGGTTAGGGCTATGGTTAGGGCTAGGGTTAGGGCTAGGGTTAGGGCTAGGGTTAGGGCTAGGGCTAGGGTTAGAGCTAGGGTTAGGGCTAGGGTTAGGGTTAGGGTTAGGGTTAGGGCTAGGGTTAGGGTTAGGGCTAGGGTTAGGGCTAGGGTTAGGGTTAGGGTTAGGGTTAGGGTTAGGGCTAGGGTTAGGGCTAGGGTTAGGGCTAGGGTTAGGGTTAGGGCTTGGGTTAGGGTTAGTGTTAGGGCTTGGGTTAGGTTTAGGGCTAGGGTTAGGGTTGGGGTTAGGGTTAGGTCTAGGGTTTGGGTTAGGGCTAGGATTAGGGCTAGGGTTGGGGCTAGGGTTAAGGCTACAGTTAGGGTTGGGGATAAAGTTAGGGTTAGGGTTGGGGCTAAAGTTAGGGTTAGGGTTTGGATTACATTTACGGTTGGGAATAGGGTTGGGATTAGGGTTAGGGGTGTGTCTGGGTTAGAGGTGTGGTTAGGGTTACCGTTGGGATTAGGGTTAGGGGTGTGTTTGCATTAGGGTTTCAGTTATAATTGGGGGGTTTCCACTGTTTAGCCACATCAGGGGCTCTCCAAACGTGACATGGCGTCCGATCTCAATTCCAGCCAATTTTGCATTGAAAATGTAAAACAGTGCTCCTTCCCTTCCGTGATCTCCCATGCGTCCAAACAGGGGTTTACCCCAACATATGGGGTATCAGCATACCCAGGACAAATAGGACAACAACTTTTGGGGTCCAATTTCTCCTGTTACCCTTGGGGAAATACAAAACTGGGGGCTAAAATATAATTTTTTATTTTCACGGCTCTGCGTTATAAACTGTAGTGAAACACCTGGGAGTTCAAAGTTCTCACAACACATCTAGATAAGTTCCTTGAGGGGTCTAGTTTCCAATATGGGGTCACTTGTGGGGGGTTTCTACTGTATAGGTACATTAGGGGCTCTGCAAACGCAATGTGACTCCTGCAGACCAATCCATCTAAGTCTGCATTCCAAATGATGCTCCTTCTCTTCCGAGCTCTGCCATGCGCTCAAACGGTGGTTCCCTCCCACATCTCAGGTATCAGCGTACTCAGGACAAATAGGACAACAACTTTTGGGGTCCAATTTCTCCTGTTACCCTCGAGAAAATACAAAACTGGGGGCTAAAAAACAATTTTTGTGGGAAAAAAATTTGTTTTATTTTTATGGCTCTGCATTATAAACTTCTGTGAAGCCCTTGGTGGGTCAAAGTGCTCACCACACATCCAGATAAGTTCATTAGGGGGTCTACTTTCCAAAATGGTGTCACTTGTCGGGGGTTTCAATGTTTAGGCACATCAGTGGCTCTCCAAATGCAACATGGCATCCCATCTCAATTCCTGTCAATTTTGCATTGATAAGTCAAACGGCGCTCCTTCCCTTCCGAGCTCTCCCATGCGCCCAAACAGTGGTTTACCCCCACATATGGGGTATCAGCGTACTCAGGACAAATTGTACAACAACTTTTGGGGTCCAGCTTCTTCTCTTACCCTTGGGAAAATAAAAAATTGGGGGCAAAAATATAATTTTTGTGAAAAAATATGATTTTTTATTTTTACGGTTCTGCATTATAAACTTCTGTGAAGCACTTGGTGGGTCAAAGTACTTACCACACCTCTAGATAAGTTCCTTAGGGGTCTACTTTCCAAAATGGTGGCACTTGTGGGGGGTTTCAATGTTTAGGCACATCAGTGGCTCTCCAAACGCAACATGGCGTCCCATCTCAATTCCTGTAAATTTTGCATTGAAAAGTCAAATTGCCCTCCTTCGCTTTCGAGCTCTGTCATGCGCCCAAACAGTGGTGTACCCCCACATATGGGGTATCAGCGTACTCAGGACAAATTGTACAACAACTCTTGGGGTCCATTTCTCCTGTTACCCTTGGTAAAATAAAACAAATTGGAGCTGAAGTAATTTTTTTGTTAAATGTTCATTTTTATTTAAACATTCCAAAAATTCCTGTGAAACACATGAAGGGTTAATAAACTTCTTGAATGTGGTTTTGAGCACCTTGAGGGGTGCAGTTTTTAGAATGTGTCACGCTTGGGTATTTTCTATCATATAGACCCCTCAAAATTACTTCAAATGAGATGTGGTCCCTAAAAAATGGTGTTGTAAAAATGAGAAATTGCTGGTCAACTTTTAACCCTTATAACTCCCTAACAAAAAAATATTTTGGTTCCAAAATTGTGCTGATGAAAAGTAGACATGTGGGAAATGTTACTTATTAAGTATTTTGTGTGATATATCTCTGTGATTTAATTGCATAAAAATTCAAATTTGGAAAATTGCGAAATTTTCAAAATTTTTGCCAAATTTCCATTTTTTTTCACAAATAAATGCAGGTAATATCAAAGAAATTTTACCACTAACATGAAGTACAATATGTCACGAGAAAACAATGTCAGAATCACCCGGATCCGTTGAAGCGTTCCAGAGTTATAACCTCATAAAGGGATAGTGGTCAGAATTGTAAAAATTGGCCTGGTCATTGACGTGCAAACCTCCCTTGGGGGTAAAGGGGTTAAACCATTCTGCATAAATAAAGAATCCAAAAGAAGAAAATGTCCAGGTTCACCGAATCCATTAAAAAAGTTTTCTTTATTCACAAACTTAAATATGGAGGATACAAAAAATATTTAAGTTTGTGAATAAAGAAAACTTTTTCACAGATTCGGTGAAGCTGGACATTTTCTTCTTTTGGATTCAACACGCCTGGACACAGCGGATCCATGCTCCCAAAATTCAGCTTAGTTATGCATCACGTTAAACATCTCTGTGCATAAGTACAACAATATTACCAATATCAGTACATTATGACAACAGAAGAACCAACATCCATACATGAAAACAGCCCTTGCACAAAAGTTCATTCATGAATGCAGCCTTAAAACCAACATTAACACATGAATACAAGTCCCAAACCAACATTAGTACTAGAGATGAGTGAACCTTTCAAGATTTGGTTCGGATTTGCCAAACAGACCGCTGTTTGCCAAACTGTTCAATGAACGTACCAAACCACATTAGATTCAATGGGAGGCAAAACCAAATGCATAGACAACACCATAAGGAGTGAGAAAAAGCTTCCCAAACAACAATTAGGGGCAGACACAATGAAAAGTGGAATCAATTGACCCAGTATAGAAATTTAGAAATGGCACAGCAGCAGTCAACCATAGGTCATGCATGAGGTATCAGGGTCTGGCCCAGCATTTACAGCTTGGAAATGAAAGGTTTAATGTCGACCTGGTAGTTTAGGGAGCGATATAAGCCTTCTTAGCTGGTAGACTTCACAACTCATGCAACACCTCCATTTTTTTTAAAATTCCAGCTACACTCAGATGGCACAAACATCAGTTCATCAGTTTCACTGACTACTATTGATAGAAAAATGTAAGAATAGTAACACAGGTAGCCGACTGAAAGAAAAAGCAGGCCTGCCTGTCTGAGAGCCCTACTTAAATGGGCAATCCACCAGATGCAGACACAACTTGGAGTCTCCACATTTCAACAAAATAATTGTTACATAGCACTAAAGTGCCATACATTTCCACAGATTAGAAACAGTATAATAGGCCTCTGACACACCTTCCAGTACAGGCAAACCACCAGAAGGAGACCCAGCTTGGAGTCTCCACATTACAAAAAATAATTGTCACACAGCACTAAAGTGCCATCAATTTCCACAGAGTAGAAATGCCATCAATTTCCATAGAGTAGAAACAGTATAATAGGCCTCTGACACACCTTCTACTACAGGCAACCCACCAGATGGAGACCCAGCTTGGTGTCTCCACATTTCAAATAATAATTGACACACAGCACTAAAGTGCCATCAATTTCCACAGAGTAGAAACAGTATAATAAGCCTCTGACATACCTTATACTACAGGCAACCCACCAGATGGAGACCCAACTTGGTGTCTCCACATTTCAAATAATAATTGACACACAGCACTAAAGTGCCATCAATTTCCACAGAGTAGAAATGCCATAAATATCCACAGAGTAGAAACAGTATAATAAGCCTCTGACACACCTTCTACTACAGGCAATCCATCAGATGGAGACCCAACTTGGAGCCTCCACATTTCAAAAAATTGTTTGCAACATCAGCATCTGTAGCAACAGTAGGCACAGAAGACACCACAAAGATGGCACAGACTGCAATAACACGAGATCAACACATGATGTTAAAAATGACACCATTGCCTAGTCTGCCCAATCTGCGACTTGGGTGCAGGGCCGTATTTAGAGTTTATGCTGCCCTAGGCACTTTTTGTGCTGCCTCCCCCATTGGTGAGTATGACACTATCGGCAGTGACTTAGGCTACTTTCACATCAGCGATTTTTGCTATTTGCGGCAGATCCGGCAGCTTTTCCACATCCGTATAAAAAGAAAAAAACCTTGCTCAGGTGCCCCCCCCCTCCCCCGCATCTTGGTGCCCTCAAGTGCCTAGTGACAAATACGGCACTGCTGTCACGTTACACTCAGCAGGCATGTGGAGCTTATTTGGCCACAGAGACCTGGGAGCAAAGGGTTGCTTGACCATTGGGGCAGGGACTAGTAACATTCGACCCTCAAGCCACAATACACTGGGCACAGCAGTGCAGGTGGCACAGGGCACCACAACACACGGGGCAGTGCAGGAGGCACAGAGCTCCGCAACACATGGGGCACTGCAGTGCAGGAGGCACAGGACACCACAATACATGGGGCACTGCAGTGCAGGAGGCAGAGGGCACCACAGAACACGGGGCTCAGCAGTGCAGGTGGCACAGGGCATCACAATACACGGGGCACAGCAGTGCAGGAGGCACAGAGCTCCGCAACACATGGGGAACTGCAGTGCAGGAGGCACAGGGCACCACAGAACACGGGGCTTAGCAGTGCAGGTGGCACAGGGCATCACAATACATGGGGCACAGCAGTGCAGGAGGCACAGGGCACCAGAATACATGGGGAACTGCAGTGCAGGAGGCACAGGGCACCACAGCACACGGGGCACAGCAATGCTGGAGGCACAGGGCACCACAATACATGGGGCACTGCGGTGCTGGAGGCACAGGGCACCACAATACATGGGACACTGCAGTGCAGGAGGCACAGGGCACCACAGCACATGAAGCACAGCAGTGCAGGAGGCACAGGGCACCACAATACATGGGACACAGCAGTACAGGAGGCACAGGGCATCACAACACATGGGGTACAGCAGTACAGAGGCACAGCGCACCACAACACATGGGGCATAGCAGTACAGGAGGTACAGGGCACCATAATACACGGGGCACAGCAGTGCAGGAGGCACAGGGCACCACAATACATGGGACACAGTAGTGCATGAAGCAGAAGGCACAGAGGTGCATGGGGGGAGAGGATACAGCAGCACATGGAGCACAGTACTATAGGAGCACAGCAGCACAGTGTACAGTAGTGTAGGGGGCACAGTGTACCGTAGTGTAGGGGGCACAACAGCACATGGGGCACAGGGTACAGCATTGCAGAGGGCACAGCAGAACATGGCGCACAAAGTACAGTAGTGTAGGGGGGCACAGGGTACAGTAGTGTAGGGGGCAGAGCAGAACATGGGGCACAGGGTACAGTAGTGTAGGGGGCACAGCAGCACACGGGGCAAAAGGTACAGTAGTGTAGAGGGCACAGGGTACAGTAGTGTAGGGGGCACAGCAGCACATGGGGCACAGGGTCCAGTAGTGTAGGGGCACAGCAGAACATGGGGCACAGGGTACAGTAGTGTAGGGGGCACAGCAGAACATGGGGCACAGGGTACAGTAGTGTAGGGGGCACAGCAGAACATGGGGCACAGGGTACAGTAGTGTAGGGGGCACAGCAGCACATGGGGCACAGGGTACAGTAGTGTAGGGGCACAGCAGAACATAGGGCACAGGGTACAGTAGTGTAGGGGGCACAGCAGAACATGGGGCACAGGGTACAGTAGTGTAGGGGGCACAGCAGAACATGGGGCACATTAGCAGAGTACAGTACGGTAGGGGGCACAGGGTACAGTAGTATAGCGCGGCACATGGGCACAGTAATGTAGGGGGCACAGCAGCACAAGGTACAGTAGTACTTGCCCCCTGGTTACTGCACAGATTGGAGCAGGGAGCACGATACTCACAGTGCCGCCTCCCCCTCCTCAGTGTCCAGTTCCTTTGTACGGCTGGTGACCGGAGCTGACAGGGAGATACCACGAGAGCTGCAAATTTCTGTACTGGAGGCAATCAGGAGGGGGAGAAACTGTGATGGTGCCATAGCAAGTTGCAACAAGTAAGTGCCGGCCATGGAGGGGGCATTTTTCTAGCAACCCAGAGGGATGGAAGGAGCAAGTACTGAACCAAGGTACTTACTAGCAGTGGGAGAGGCGGCAGATGCTGGGACACCACCATTTTCTCTTCCTCCTCTGCCTGCTCCTCTCATCATGGCAGTCCTCCAAGCAGCAGAGAGTGCCGCCCCTGGCACAGCCGCTCTGTATCTGCAGCCAATAGCGAGAAGCGCACAGTCCTCCAGCAATCTGAGATGAGGGCGGAGCGTCCTGCTTCCAGGACCACTCTTTCCATTGCAAAAAGGACTTTAAAAAACAAACAAAAATAAAACAAAAAACAAACATACCTTGTTTGGGTGCTGCCCCCCGCATCCTAGCGCCCTAGGCATGTGCCCTCAAGTGCCTAGTGGCAAATACGGCCCTGCTTGGGTGCAAAAGTCATCTTAGATCCATGACTTGTTCATTTTGATGAAAGTTAGGTTGTCTACACTTTGAGGGGACAGGCGGATGCGCTTATCTATCAGGACAAACAGATTGGAGAAACAGAAGTGTGTAAAACATGGCAAAGATCACCGTTATATACAATTAAATTTCTCTACTTCTATTCATCAAGACACCACCTGCAGCACTGAAGACACATTCTGAGAGAGCGCTTGCTGCCGGTCTTGACAAAACCTCCAATCTGTGACAGGCGAGCTAAGGTTAATCTTCCATTTTTGAAGACCAAAGTGTAAAAAGGTCAAAACCTCTCCTGATGGCATTGATATTAAGCTCCAAATACTCCTGCACATCCTCTCCAGTCATTCACAATATGTCAGACTCTTACTCTGTTCTGCTGGTGCACAGGCTGGTCTAAGAAATGTGTTAAATGACTTGTAGAAATTACTTATGCCACTTACACTGCTGCTGCTAATGTTTTAGCGATGACTCCATGATGTTCCTGGAGTTGGACAACTGAGATGCACACTGTGTGCCTCACTGCTGTGTTGGAGAAAATCACTCTTAAGATTGTCTACAAGTGTATTTCAATACTCCAGCATGTGTGGATCTCTTTCTGGGGGAAAGCATCTGGATAAATTTACTCTTGCACCGTGGATCTAACAGAGTGGCAACCCAGTAGTCCGCACAATTTCTAACCCTAAGAATAGTGCAGGAAGAAGTCGCTAATGTGTCAGGCACTTCATGAGGTCTAAGTCCATGCTATTTTGGTGACGGAGTAACACTCAAGGTTGCTTCCTCTGTCCCCTCCCACCAACCAAGGACAATTAAGAGTGTATCATTATCCTCTTCATCTCCTGACTTTTGTGTGTTCATCATGTCGTGCTCCTCAATTTGTTCCTCAGCTCCTGCATATTCACTAACAGTTTGTCTAGTAACATGAGCCCCCTTGATCACTTTAAGCCACCCGCCCATGGCACCCAACTGTGCGATGACAGTTCAGAAATTTGAGATATTTTAATCTTTTCCACATCCTCTTCTGCTTCCAAATACTCCTCTGGGACCACCAACTCCTCACACAGACTATTCAAAGTGTGATCTGGCATGTAGCTGACTAGGACAGTGATGCTTGTCAGTGCTAATTAACTTAGTAGCCATTTCAAAACTGTGCAAGAGAGTGGAGAGTGCCCACTCTGCAAGCGTGACTTGCACCACTTACAGATTGCGTTGGCTCTGCTACCACAGCCGCTGCAACATGTGCAGAGTGGAATTCCATCATCTCAGTACTTCGCTAATCTAACAGTTAATCGGTAGGTCGAAAAACCTCTGTAGCAATGCAAGTCAGTGACCTGCTGAGTGTTATCGTCGGAAATGAGCACACGACAGGTCTTTCTGCAGCAGCACATCA
Organism: Ranitomeya imitator; assembly: GCF_032444005.1. Taxonomy (NCBI): domain Eukaryota; kingdom Metazoa; phylum Chordata; class Amphibia; order Anura; family Dendrobatidae; genus Ranitomeya; species Ranitomeya imitator. The sequence goes on along the minus strand of NC_091285.1, from coordinate 478,108,506 downwards.
GGGTGAGATAGTGGCGGAGAAATTGATGTACCACCAGGTTGAGGACGTGAGCCATGCTAGGCACCAGTACAAGGTGGCCACAATGTAGTGCTGCCACCAGGTTTGCATGGTTATCACACATGGGTGTCATGATCCCAATGGCAGGGGATCACTAAAGGACAAGCACAGATACAAACAAGCTCTAGGGCGATGGAACCTGAGCTGACCGCGACCCTGAACCTAACACACAAATAAAAGTAGCCGGGGAACGTGCCTACGATGATCCTAGACGTCTCGCTCCAGCCGAAGATCTAACTTCCCCTATTAGAAGAAACACAGACCTCTCTTGCCTCCAGAGAAATACCCCACAGAAATAGCAGCCCCCCACATATAATGACGGTGAAATGAGAGGAAAGCACATACGCAGTATGAAAACAGTTTCAGCAAAATGAGGCCCGCTAAAGCTAGATAGCAGAGGATACAAAAGTGAACTGCGCGGTCAGCGAAAAACCCTTCAAAAAACCATCCTGAAATTACTTGAACTCATGTGCCAACTCATGGTACATGAGGAGCAATTTCAGCCCACTAGAGCAACCAGCAGCAATAATCACATATCTGCAGGCTGGACTAAAAACCAAATAAAGCAAAACACCAAAACAGGAAAATCCAAACTTAGCTTGACCAGAAGATTCTAGGAGCAGGGAGCAGAGGTAACAAAACACACTGGATACATTGATAACCGGCGAGGAAATGCCAGCAAAGCCAGGTTAAATAGGAAACTCCCATATCCTGATGGAACAGGTGGAACCCAGAGACCCAGGAAAGACAAGTCACCCAGTACCATCAGTAACCACCAGAGGGAGCCCAAAAACAGAACTCACAACAGTACCCCCCCCTTGAGGAGGGGTCACCGAACCCTCACGAGAACCACCAGGGCGACCAGGATGAGCCCTATGAAAAGCGCGAACCAAATCATCAGCATGAACATCCGAGGCAACCACCCAAGAATTATCCTCCTGACCATAACCCTTCCACTTGACCAAATACTGGAGTTTCCGTCTGGAAACACGAGAATCCAAGATCTTCTCCACAACATACTCCAATTCTCCCTCCACCAGCACTGGAGCAGGAGGCTCAAGCGAAGGAACAACAGGTACCTCATACTTCCGCAACAACGACCGATGGAATACATTATGAATAGCAAACGATGCCGGGAGATCCAAACGAAACGACACAGGGTTAAGAATTTCCAAGATCCTATAGGGACCGATGAACCGAGGCTTGAACTTAGGAGAAGAGACCTTCATAGGAACAAAACGAGAAGACAACCACACCAAGTCCCCAACAAGAAGTCGAGGACCCACGCGGCGACGGCGATTAGCAAACTGCTGAGCCTTCTCCTGGGACAACTTCAAATTGTCCACCACATGACTCCAAATCCGATGCAACCTATCCACCACCATGTCCACTCCAGGACAATCAGAAGGTTCCACCTGACCAGAGGAAAAACGAGGATGAAACCCCGAATTACAAAAGAAAGGAGAAACCAAGGTAGCAGAACTAGCCCGATTATTAAGGGCAAACTCGGCCAGCGGCAAAAAGGTAACCCAGTCATCCTGATCAGCAGAAACAAAACACCTTAAATAAGTTTCCAAGGTCTGATTAGTTCGTTCAGTCTGGCCATTCGTCTGAGGATGGAATGCAGACGAAAAGGACAAATCAATGCCCATCTTAGCACAGAACGTCCGCCAAAATCTAGACACAAACTGGGATCCCCTGTCAGAAACGATGTTCTCAGGAATCCCATGCAAACGAACCACATTCTGAAAAAACAGAGGGACCAACTCAGAGGAGGAAGGTAACTTAGGCAAGGGTACCAGATGAACCATTTTAGAAAAGCGATCACACACAACCCAGATGACGGACATTTTTTGAGAGACAGGGAGATCCGAAATTAAGCCCATGGAAATGTGCGTCCAAGGCCTCTTCGGGATAGGCAAAGGTGACAACAATCCACTGGCCCGAGAACAGCAAGGCTTAGCCCGAGCACAAACCTCACAAGACTGCACAAAAGAACGCACATCCCTCGACAAGGAAGGCCACCAAAAAGACCTGGCCACCAAGTCTCTTGTACCAAATAGTCCAGGATGACCTGCCAACGCAGAAGAATGGACCTCGGAGATGACTCTACTGGTCCAATTATCCAGAACAAACAGTCTCTCAGGCGGACAACGATCAGGTTTACCCGCCTGAAACTCCTGCAAAGCACGTCGCAAGTCTGGGGAGACAGCAGACAAAATCACCCCATCCCTAAGGATACCAGAGGGCTCAGAATTTCCAAGGGAGTCAGGCACAAAACTCCTAGAAAGAGCATCCGCCTTCACATTCTTTGAACCTGGCAGGTATGAAACCACAAAATTGAAACGAGAGAAAAACAGTGACCAACGAGCCTGTCTAGGATTCAGACGCCTGGCAGACTCAAGGTAAATCAAATTTTTGTGATCAGTCAAGACCACCACACGATGTCTAGCACCCTCCAGCCAATGACGCCACTCCTCAAATGCCCACTTCATGGCCAAAAGTTCCCGATTACCAACATCATAATTCCGCTCAGCCGGCGAAAACTTTCTAGAAAAAAACGCGCATGGCTTCATCACTGAGCCATCGGAGCTTCTCTGTGACAAAACCGCCCCCGCTCCAATCTCGGAAGCATCAACCTCAACCTGAAAAGGGAGCGAAACATCTGGCTGACGCAACACAGGAGCAGAAGAAAACCGGCGCTTAAGTTCCTGAAAGGCCTCCACAGCCGCAGGAGACCAATTAGCAACATCAGCACCCTTCTTAGTCAAATCCGTCAAAGGCTTAACAACACTAGAAAAATTAGTTATAAAACGACGATAGAAATTAGCAAAGCCCAAGAACTTCTGTAGACTCTTAAGAGATGTAGGCTGCGTCCAGTCACAAATAGCCTGAACCTTGACGGGATCCATCTCAATAGTAGAAGGGGAAAAAATATACCCCAAGAAAGAAATCTTCTGGACTCCAAAGAGACACTTTGAGCCTTTTACAAACAAGGAATTGTCCCGCAGGACCTGAAACACCTTCCTGACCTGCTGAACATGAGACTCCCAGTCATCAGAAAAAAACAAAATATCATCCAAATACACAATCATAAATTTATCCAGATATTCACGGAAAATATCATGCATAAAGGACTGGAAGACTGAAGGAGCATTAGAAAGTCCGAAAGGCATTACCAAATACTCAAAATGGCCCTCAGGCGTATTAAATGCGGTTTTCCACTCATCACCTTGCTTTATTCGTATAAGATTATACGCACCCCGAAGATCAATCTTAGTGAACCATTTAGCCCCCTTAATGCGAGCAAACAAATCAGTCAACAAAGGCAAAGGATACTGATATTTTACGGTAATCTTATTCAAAAGACGATAATCTATACAAGGCCTCAAGGAACCATCTTTTTTGGCCACGAAAAAAAAACCTGCTCCCAAAGGGGACAAAGATGGACGGATATGTCCCTTTTCCAAGGACTCCTTAACATAATCCCGCATAGCAGTATGCTCTGGCACTGACAGATTGAACAAACGACCTTTAGGAAATTTACTGCCTGGAATTAAATTTATAGCACAATCGCAATCCCTGTGAGGAGGAAGCGAACTGAGCTTAGGCTCCTCAAAAACATCCCGATAGTCAGACAAAAACACAGGAATCTCAGAAGGAGTAGATGAAGCGATAGAAATCGGAGGTGCATCATCATGAACCCCCTGACAACCCCAGCTTAACACAGACATCGATTTCCAGTCAAGGACTGGATTATGAGTTTGTAACCATGGCAGACCAAGCACTAGGACATCATGCAAATTATACAGTACCAGGAAGCGAATCACCTCCTGATGAACAGGAGTCATACGCATGGTCACTTGTGTCCAGTACTGAGGTTTATTCATAGCCAAAGGTGTAGAGTCAAATCCCTTCAAAGGAATAGGGACTTCCAGAGGCTCCAGACTAAACCCACAGCGATTGGCAAATGACCAATCCATAAGACTCAGGGCAGCGCCTGAATCCACATAGGCATCGACGGAAATGGATGATAATGAACAAATCAGAGTCACAGACAGAATGAACTTAGACTGTAAAGTACTAATGGCAACAGACTTATCAACCTTTTTTGTGCGTTTAGAGCATGCTGATATAACATGAGCTGAATCACCACAATAAAAGCACAACCTTTTTTTCCGCCTATAATTTTGCCGTTCACTTCTGGACTGAATTTTATCACATTGCATTATCTCAGGTGACGGTTCAGACGACACCGCCAAATGGTGCACAGGTTTGCGCTCCCGTAAACGCCGATCAATCTGAATAGCCATAGTCATAGACTCATTCAGACCAGTAGGCGCAGGGAACCCAACCATAACATCTTTAATGGCCTCAGAAAGGCCATCTCTGAACCTTGCAGCCAGGGCGCACTCATTCCACTGAGTAAGCACCGACCACTTCCGAAATTTTTGACAATAAATTTCTGCTTCATCTTGCCCCTGAGAGAGGGCCAACAAAGCTTTTTCAGCCTGAATCTCTTGGTTAGGTTCCTCATAGAGCAAACCCAATGCCAGAAAAAACGCATCCACATTGAGCAACGCAGGATCCCCTGGTGCCAATGAAAATACCCAATTCTGAGGGTCACCCCGCAGGAAAGATATTACAATTTTGACTTGCTGAGCAGGGTCTCCAGAGGAGCGAGATTTCAAAGAAAGAAACAACTTGCAATTGTTCCTAAAATTCAGAAAACTAGATCTATCTCCAGAAAAAAACTCTGGGATAGGAATTCTAGGTTCAGACATAGGAGCATGTACAACAAAATCCTGTATATTTTGAACCTTAGCGGCAAGATTATTCAGGCTGGAAGCCAAACTCTGGACGTCCATGATAAACAGCTGGGATCAGAGCCATTCAAAGATTAAGAGGAGGAGGAAGTAGCCAGGCTGCAATAAGGCTAGGCAGCAAACTCTGAGGGGAAAAAAAAAAAAAAAAAAAAAAAAACTTCCTCAGACTACTTATCCTCCTACTTCAGCCAATACAATTAACACTTTGTGGGCCGGTTATACTGTCATGATCCCAATGGCAGGGGATCACTAAAGGACAAGCACAGATACAAACAAGCTCTAGGGCGATGGAACCTGAGCTGACCGCGACCCTGAACCTAACACACAAATAAAAGTAGCCGGGGAACGTGCCTACGATGATCCTAGACGTCTCGCTCCAGCCGAAGATCTAACTTCCCCTATTAGAAGAAACACAGACCTCTCTTGCCTCCAGAGAAATACCCCACAGAAATAGCAGCCCCCCACATATAATGACGGTGAAATGAGAGGAAAGCACATACGCAGTATGAAAACAGTTTCAGCAAAATGAGGCCCGCTAAAGCTAGATAGCAGAGGATACAAAAGTGAACTGCGCGGTCAGCGAAAAACCCTTCAAAAAACCATCCTGAAATTACTTATAATAATAATAATCTTTATTTTTATATAGCGCTAACATATTCCGCAGCGCTTTACAGTTTGCACACATTATCATCACTGTCCCCGATGGGGCTCACAATCTAAATTCCCTATCAGTATGTCTTTGGAATGTGGGAGGAAACCGGAGTGCCCGGAGGAAACCCACGCAAACACGGAGAGAACATACAAACTCTTTGCAGATGTTGTCCTGAGTGGGATTAGAACCCAGGACTCCAGCGCTGCAAGGCTGCTGTGCTAACCACTGAGCCACCGTGCCGCCTTGAACTCATGTGCCAACTCATGGTACATGAGGAGCAATTTCAGCCCACTAGAGCAACCAGCAGCAATAATCACATATCTGCAGGCTGGACTAAAAACCAAATAAAGCAAAACACCAAAACAGGAAAATCCAAACTTAGCTTGACCAGAAGATTCTAGGAGCAGGGAGCAGAGGTAACAAGACACACTGGATACATTGATAACCGGCGAGGAAATGCCAGCAAAGCCAGGTTAAATAGGAAACTCCCATATCCTGATGGAACAGGTGGAACCCAGAGACCCAGGAAAGACAAGTCACCCAGTACCATCAGTAACCACCAGAGGGAGCCCAAAAACAGAACTCACAACACATGGGCTTCCCTGGCTCCAGGTTTAGTGGAGACAGCCATTGCTCTAACTCAGCCTGGATTCCTGTGAACATCTCTTGAGCTGTGTGACTGCGATCTCCAAGGCATATTAATCTAAACACTGCCTGATTGCGGTGAACCATGGCTGTGCAGTACAGAGGTGGGGGAGATTCTATTTACACTGTTGGAGCGTGTGTCTGATTAAGGGAGAGGTTGAGGGCACAGGTGGAGGTCCTAGAGGAGTGGAAGGAGGCAGTAGCAGTGGAGGTTTGTGGTGCAAGCCTTGGGGATTCAAAGACTTGTGAAACAGCCCCTTGACCTCCAGCCCCACAGCCACAAGAGTCAACCACTGCCCAGTCACAAGATGTAACACCCCTGTCCATGTTTGCTTGTCCAGATGTCAGTGGTGAAATGCACCCTGGCAGCCTTAGATTTTTTCAGGGAATGGTTGATGTTGTCAGTGAGATGCTGGTGTAGTGCAGGCACAGCTTTCTTACAGAAGTAATGATGATTGGGCAACTCTTACTGGGGGACTGCGACGGCCATCAACTTTCAGAAACCGTCTGTATCCACTAGGTGAAAAGGCAGCATTTCTGCAGCCAAAAAAATTTGAGATGGTGGATTTCAAGCTCTTAGCTTTGCCCTGTGTAGGGGAAAATTTACGTGAACCCAACTGTGAGACCAAGAGCTGGCTGCAGTGCTGAGAGAGGGCAAAGTACAGAGAAAAGGACCAACTGCTGGACTGTGAGTGAGGTGCAGGCTGAGATGTTATGGTGGGTTGAGAAAGATGTGTTGTGCTAGGTCAAACAAAAGCAACAGTCATATCTACTTTCGTAACAGCTAAACGGCTTTCACTCATCCCGATTGTGGTGTGTAAACAATTGCAGTTTCTGCGGCTGGAGACCTGTGTGTGAAAGACTTGGAATGGTGATGGAGTAGGAAGAAGCAGCTAATGGGGTTGATGGGACGGATGGTGGTTGACGAGGCTGACTAGTCCGCATTTTAGTGCAATGAGATTCCTACAATAAGGCAAGTTGATTGAGCATGTGCTGGTTCATGCATGTAGTTGTCAAATTATTGCAATTTTGCCTCTACTGAGTTTTTCAAATTTGACAGATAACGTGTGTTGAGTCATTCTGTGTGGTCTCAAAAATGCCCAGGCTAGGCAACCCTTTTCGCCTCTGTGAACTGCACATTCGCGACCAGTGCTGGCCACAGCTAGAGTTGGGGCTGAGGATACAGTGCTTGTCATGGTTACATCACTTCATGTCTGTGTGGGAAGCCGCAATGTAACCTCCTTCACCTCCTCTGCTGAGCTACTCAGCAACAGATTTACAACCTCATCATCATCCTCTCAGTTCTCACATTCCTTACCCTGTGAGTCACCCTCCTCCTCTTCCTGCCCGTACACCACAGTACAGTCCCCATGCGCCAATGGTATCTGAGTCTCATACGGATCACTCATGGTGGCTAATGTCTGGTGACGAAGGTCTGGATTCTGCTAAGACCGTACTTCATTCAAGCCCAGATCCATCTTGAAAAAATTTTGGCCATCATTGCAGATGCTTTCCTTCTCTGGATTCTGTGATTCTTCAGAGAAGATCTCTGATATCCATGGAATAGAATGTGTGAACAGCTCTTTAGAATGGCCCATCTGAGGTTCCCACAGTCAATTGGATGTTGGAAAGTTTTTGACAAAGGTGATTGGGCTGCGATCTCTGAGAATTGTACTGTTTGTGATGTTATATAGACACGTAAAACATATAAGGCTTCTACAAAGATGTAAAAACATCATCACGGCATATTAAATAGAAACCAAATTTAAAGGATGTGCAGGACACACCAATATTAATGAAATACCACAAAGAAAGCTGTGTACTAGTCCAAAGAATGGTATGAAATGTAAACTTTACTGGAATGCAACATAAAAGGTCAAACAAAGGCAGTAAAGAGTTAAAATCGGCAACACATCCATACTTACAGAATAGGGGGACAAAGCGGCATCACACAACAGCAATATAAATCAAATGTAGTTTAGTACTCCATCAGAACTAACAAACACTCCATATATAGCATATAAGACAAAACAGTGGCACTAAGGGAACCATAACCAGGCTTACAGAGCATGTTAATAAAGGAATGGAAACATACCATAAAGTGATGCACGCTGAGCTGCGAGCCACGTCGTCCCCCGACCCTCCCTCCTGTTTGTGATGTTAAAGTGGAAGAAGAGGAGGTGAGGCCACTTTAATGCAGCGCTAGCCATCTACTTGGGCACATGCTCTTTCTGAGTCTCATCTACAAGGCGTATGGCTGTGTGGCTGCCAAAGAAAGGGAGTCGAGTATGCCAGCCAGTAACATGTAGTCAGTTGTCTTTGGATATGCCGAGATGTTGTTTGTTCAGTTGAGCTTTCATTCCCATTAACACCTAACCCTCCTACACCAAGCCTCTTACCCCTTCCACAACGACCTCATTTTTCCAACTCATGTTGAAAGTAGCCTTCCCCTTGTGTACCCTGCTGTTTCACAACCTTAGGCTCATAGCTGTCTTTCACCTGTCACTAAATGAACAATCACTATTTATTTTCTTAAACAGTGTACCTGAACAACACTGTTATACCTAACTATTGTTAAGTGGAAATTTGATTTGCCACTGAAACACAGTTTTAGCACAAATAATTTGAAGCAGCTAATTGGGCCTCTTAGCTGTACCACTACTTTAGGCCTAACAATTTTTATATGGAAATCAGTCCTTCTGATTTGACACTGAAGCACAGTTTTAGCACAAACAATTTGGAGTAGCTAATTGGGCCTCATGGCTGCACCACTACATTAGGCCTAATAATTTTTATGTGGACATCTGGCCTTCTGATTTATTATTATTATTCCTTATTATAACGCCATTTATTTCATGGTGCTTTACATTGTGAGGAGGGGTATACATAATAAATACAAGTACAACAATACAAGCCACGACTAATACAGGAGGGGAGAGGACCCTGCCCAAGAGGGCTCACTATCTACAAGGGATGGATGAGGATACAGTAGGTGAGGGTAGAACTGGTCGTGCAGCGGTTTGGTCGATCGGTGGTTACTGCAGGTTGTAGGCTTGTTGGAAGAGGTAGGTCTTCAGGTTCTTTTTGAAGGTTTCGATGGTAGTTGAGAGTCTGATATGTTGTGGTAGAAATTTACAGAGTAGGGGTGATGCGCGAGAGAAATATTGTATGTGATTGTAGGAAGAGGATATAAGAGGAGAGTAGAGAAGGAGATCTTATGAGGATCGGATGTTTCATGCAGGTAAGTACCGGGAGACGAGGTCACATATATACGGAGGACACAGGTTGTGGATGGCTTTGTATATCATAGTTAGGGTTTTGAGCTGGAGTCTATGGGTAGTGGGGAGCCAGTGAAGGGATTGACAGAGGCCGGGGAAAAGTGGGGGGACAGGTGGATTTGTTGGGCAACAGAGTTTAGAATATGTAGATTGGAGCGGTGCTGGTGTGTTTGATAGGAGGCCACAGAGCAGGAGGTTGCAGTAGTCGAGGCGGGAGATCATGAGGGCATGGACTAGGGTTTTTGCAGATTCTTGGTTGAGGAATGTACGGATCCGTGAAATATTTTTGAGTTGAAGTCAGCAGGAATTCAAAAGAGCTTGTGTATGTGGTTTGAAAGAGAGATCAGTGTCAAGGATTACCCCAAGGCAGCGAGCTTGTGGAACTGGGGACTAGTGGGCAGCCGTTTACTTTAATGGAAAGGTCCGTTGGGGGGGCGCGTGATTTATCACTGAAACACAGTTTTAGCACAAGCGATTTAGAATAGCTAATGGGGCCTCATTGCGGCACCACTATATTAGGTCTAACAATTTTTAAATGGAAATGTGGACTTCTGATTTGTCACTGAAGCACAGTTTTAGCACAAACGATTTGGAGTAGCTAATTGGGCCTCATGGCTGTACCTCTACATTAGGCCTAACGATTTGTATGTGGAAATCTGGCCTTCTGATTTGCCACTGAAATACAGTTTTAGCACAAGGGATTTGGAATAGCTAATTGGGCCTCATTACTGCACCATTATATTAGGTCTAACAATTTTTATGTGGAAATCTGGACTTCTGATTTGCCACTGAAACAAAGTTTTAGCACAAACAATTTGGAGTAGCTAATTGGGCCCTGTAAATGCAACACTATATTATTTCTAACAATTTTAACTTTTTTGGCTGCAAGCCAACATTAGTCCTAACGATTTTAAAGTGGAAATCTGGTCTTCTGATTTGCCACTGAAACACAATTATAGCACAAACAATTTGGAGTAGAAAATGGGGCTTCCAGAGACTGCCACACAGTTTTTGCACAATCTACTTCAATGATTTCACACAAATAAGTTCACTTTCAGCAGCACCAGTGCCTCTCTGTACTGTGACACTGAGCAAATGGCACCAGCGACATGTGACTTCAGAAACCATTCACAGAAGACCTTGTGTCATGATGTTGTGGATGGTTTATTTGCCCTGATTGGTTGCCGGAATCAACACACAAAGTTACGTAAAAAAAAAATGCACGCCGCTCCTGTAATCTCTTCAGATGCTCCTATAATATCTCCACACCCCTCCTCTCATCAGACCTATCCCCCATCTCCCCTGTTCATCATACAGCTGCACTATCGTAGAGAAAGTCATGCAAAAGCATTAGTGGAAGTGCAATGATTTACCAACTTTTGCCTACTTTGAATAAAAATGCTTGTGAAAGCGAACACGGATCTAAATGTGCTACCTTTGTGCCAAATTTGAGATTAGCGTATGTTTTACGAACACTTTCACTCATCTCTAATCAGTACATGAATACATCTTTCTGTTTGCATGAGAGAAACCATGCCACCCATGGCCTTGTTCAGAATACACATTTTCTGCAGACAACATCTAGTTACATATCCTTCCGTCAAACATAAAATAAAAGTAATGGTGACAAAAAGCATAGTATGCTTCCAACGTATCACAGAATCATAGATTGTTGGAGCTGGAAGGGACCTCCAGGGTCACCGTGTCCACCCCCTTGCTCAATGCAGGATTCACTAAACTATCTCAGACAGATACAGGTCCACCCTCAGTTTGAAAACTTCCATTGAATGAGAACTCACTACTCTCATGGCAGCCTGTATCTTCTCCATTTTAGTTTAATTCCGTTGCTTATCATGTTTCCATGTGCAAATGATCACTCTACACTGTAACATCCCTTCAGATATTTTTAGACCACTGTTAAGTCTACTCTTGTCCTTTTTTGCAAGCGAAACATTCCCAGATCATTTAACTGTTCCTCGTAATACACTTTGCAGTCCTCTCACCATCCTGGTAGCTCTTCTCTGAACTTGCTTCAGTTTTTCCAGAACTGGACATAGTATTCCAGATGAGGCCTGACAAACGAGGTGTAGAAGGGGATAATTACTTTGCGTGATCTAGACACTATGCGTCTCTTAATACATCCTAGAACTGTGTTTGTCTTTTTTGCTGCATGTTGACTCATGTGCAGTCTGTGAACTATTAGTATACCCAACTGATTTTCACATGTGATGTTGCTTAGTCCTGTTCCTCTCATTCTCTAGATATCATTTTCGCTTTTCGTGCCCAGATATAGAATCTTGCATTTCTCCCTGTTAAATACCATTTTATTAGTCACTGCCCATTGTTCAAGCTTCTCTAGATCCTTCTGAATGCTTGCTCTGTCTTCCCTAGTGTTAGGCTAGGTTCACATTGCGCTAGGTGAGTCCGTCTAACGGACACGTTTTTAAGTAGTGAAAACGCAATATAACGGACATAGTAACACACCCATAGACTTGCATTGTCTGACGCATCGTGACGCATGCCAAAATTGGCATGCGTTTGTCACATAACTTTTTTTATGACGGACGTTGGAACGCGGCTTGCAGCGTTTTCGGGTCCGGCCAAGCTAATGCAAGACTAACGGAAGCGTTAATTCTGCCATAGAAGGCATATTGCAAACGCAGCCAGATGCAAATCATTAAAAATTTCCAAATAGAACCATACGTTTTAATAGCGTTTGAGGGTGGTCCATGTGGTCATGTGACAGGAAATATGATTTTGGCCATTTAGGAGGAGTGTCCCTATCACACATTTTCCAGACGTCTGCAGCACCTTGTGAGAGAGAGTGTCTTGCAAGAGATCACAGGAAATGTAAGTACAATTCTATATATTATATATATATATCTGTATACATCATGGGAGTCTGTATTGTCCGTCGGATGTGTGTGTACTAAAAATGTTTTGCTTTGTTGCACGCAGATGTCGGATAGTGAGGCAAGCAGCAGCAGCCGCAGCGTGTCTGCGGTTTTTTCATCTCAATCGGTAGGCTTGCACTTTAAAAAACCACAATAATGTTGTGTGAAACTCCAGTGTATTGAGATAAGCACGTGTATAATCATGTTTTTCTTGCAAATAGGATTCTTTGGAGCCCGAGGCTTGCCGTCCCTCCCCCCCCAAAAAAAAGGCAAAATCTACAAAGGTACATGGCACACATTTTTTGTTTTGCAGGCATAAATTTATTGATCCAAGAATTATAATTTTTTTTTTCTTTTAAATACACCATAGGTTGTTGCACAAGGAGGACACAGGAAAAAGAAGCAGCCTCGCCGTCTGTCGTCGCCACAACTGCCAGTGGTAAATATAAAACTAGTAATTTTCCTTTTCAACACAAAGAAACTAAAAAAATGTCCCTTTTTTCGGGGGATTTAACAATCTACTATTTTTTTAGTATAAAAAAAAGCTAATAAAATTGACAGAAAAAAAAACAACACATTGCGACTATTTATCTGCTTTCCATCCACTACCTTTCTACTAACTATCTATCCTATATTTATCTACAATCTATCTATCCACTTTCTATCTACTATATCTATAAACTATCTATCAACTAACTATCTATCTCTCTATCTCTCTATCTATCTATCTCTCTATGTATCTATCTATCTCTGTATATATGAATATGGCCATCCAGTGAAATTGAACCTTTAAACATAACGTTTTGTGTTTACATAGTCCAAGCCAGCCACCAAAAAAAAAAGGATTGTGGTTGACGAAGAGCCGTTGGACATTCACAACGAGACACTGATCAACCTTGTGGAAGCCAACCCATCCATATGGGACCAAAGCGACAGCTCCCACCATGACATCATGAAGAACCGAAAGTTGTGGGATAAAATTATATGCCACTTCGATCCCCGATACATGGAGAAGTCGGCAACCTCTAAGAAAATAATTGGTAAATATTGGTGACGTTAAATTGCAAAATATAAAGAATGCAAACAGTCAAACAGCTGTTGTTGTTTATTTTTTAAATGCAAAATATAATAAAAAACTATCAACAAAAATTTTTACTTTTTCTCTCCTATCTATCAATCTACTATCTATCTATAATCTATCTATCTATCCACTTGTTGTCTACTATCTATCTCTCAACTATCTATCAACTATCTGTACACTATTTCTCAACTATTTGTCTATCAACTATCTAATAACTACTATCTATCCACTATATATCAGCTATCTATCAACTATCTATCTACTATCTATATATCAACTATCTAACAACTAAGGGTGGTTTCACACTTGCGTTTTTGTCTGCAGCATTTTTTTTCAAAAAAACGCATGCGTTTTTTTCCTATATTTAACATTGAAAACGCATGCGTTTTTTTGTGTACGCGTTTGGTCGCGTTTTGTGATGCATGCGTTTTTTTACTGCATGCGTTCATTTTCTGAAATGCTACTTGTAGTATTTTTAGAAGCGTTTTTTTGGACCAAAAAAAACGCATGCGTTTTCATGCGTTTTTTTGGGGTCAAAAAATACATTGGAGTCAATGGGGACGAATGCGTTTTTTGGTGCATGCGTTTTTTGCGGTAAAAAACGCATGCGTTTTTTTATTAAAAAACCAGAAAACACACTGATATGCCACCCCCCAACATAAAGGTGATAAAGGGAACCTAACCCTACCCCTAACCCTAACCCTACCCCTAACCCTAACCCTAAGGGATCCTAACCCTAACCCTACCCCTAACCCTACCCCTAACCCTACCCCTAACCCTAACCCTACCCCTAACCCTAAGGGATCCTAACCCTAACCCTACCCCTAACCCTAAACCCTACCCCTAACCCTAACCCTAAGGGATCCTAACCCTAACCCTACCCCTAACCCTAACCCTAATCCCTTTATGGTTAGGGTTAGGGGTAGGGTTAGGGTTAGGGGTAGGGTTAGGGTTAGGATCCCTTAGGGTTAGGGTTAGGGGTAGGGTTAGGATCCCTTAGGGTTAGGGTTAGGGGTAGGGTTAGGGTTAGGGGTAGGGTTAGGGGTAGGGTTAGGGTTAGGGTTAGGATCCCTTAGGGTTAGGGATAGGGGTAGGGTTAGGGTTAGGATCCCTTAGGGTTAGGGTTAGGGGTAGGGTTAGGGTTAGGATCCCTTAGGGTTAGGGATAGGGGTAGGGTTAGGGTTAGGATCCCTTAGGGTTAGGGTTAGGGGTAGGGTTAGGATCCCTTAGGGTTAGGGTTAGGGGTAGGGTTAGGGTTAGGATCCCTTAGGGTTAGGGTTAGGGGTAGGGTTAGGGGTAGGATCCCTTTAGGGTTAGGGTTAGGGTTATGATCCCTACCCCTAACCCTACCCCTACCCCTAACCCTAACTATTTCTGTTTATAGTGGGTTTTTTTACTTTATTTTGATGATTGACAGCTGTCACACATTTCTCAGCATGCGTTTAAAAAACGCAAACGCATGTAAAAACGCATGTAAACGCGTCAAAACGCTGCGTTTTTTTCACCACATGCAAAAACACATGCGTCAAAAAAACGCAGCGTTTACACGCGTTTACATGCGTTTTTTCACCATGCGTTTTTTTGCGTTTTTTACCACAAAAACGCACCCCAAAAAACGCCAATGTGAAACCAGCCTATCTATCCACAATTTATCAACTATCTATATATCTATCAACTATCTATCTACTATTTATATATCTTTTTTTTTCTTTTTTTTTAAATTTAAAGCCGATGCTGTCCATACCCGTTGGAAATCGATAAGGGATCGCTTTGCACGGGACTTCCGCAACAGCCAAAATGCACCAAGCGGATCTGGAGGCAAACGGGTGACCCCATATGTGCATTACGAGCAATTAAATAAAAATAATTAATTTTATTTTTGTTGGTTACAGCACGATATGCAGTACCGCTGTGCCTAGACAGGCAGAGGAACTGGAGCCATCTCCACTGGAACCAAGCCAGCAGACGGGCGCTGAAGATGTGTCTGGCATCAGCGAGCCACGATCTGTGGAGAGAAGCACTGTTGCTGCTGGTGTGAGTGCCCGGTTGCAAGCATAGCGTGGACGCAAGCGAGCATCACAAAAAGATGAAGCTGATGCCATTATTGTTGATGGACTCCAACGGGTAGAGGACATGTGTCGCAGTGAACTCAGAGACCTGAGGCGGGAAATTACCGACCTGCAATCTCGCGAGTCTGTATATGCAGCCAATGAGTGGAAGCTCCTGCTTTTGTCCTATGTGCCAGTTGTGCAAAGACTGAATGACCTTGTGGAGGAATTTTTAGGCCCAGAGGAACCCACTTTTTCGAGAACAAGAAGCTTGGACATGCCGGCCTACCACCCTCAATACAGAGGTAGGGGTGAACCGAGCATGGAACATCAGAGGCAATGTAGCAGTCCATCATACAGTTGGGCAGACAATACGCCCGTGCAATACTACAGTCTATAGTATTGTTCACTATCCCCAACCAGGTGCAATTACAGCGTTTACAGTTTTGTTGTTTAATTTTTTTTTGCACCCAATTTCGTGTGTATGTTTTTTTCATCCCTATGGGATATCATATGTTAAACATGTCTAGCAACTCTTTGTTCAGACAAATTCCTAAACATGTATAGTAAACTGTTTAAAATGTAAGATTCCTGTATGACTTTAACTTTTAACACAACATAACATGAATGTAACTTTTTACATGACATAAGGTTATTGGGAACAACAAACAAAAAAAGCCCCACACATTTCAGCAAAACATCAGGCTACAACTTCAGACTTCAAGAATTTTCACACGTGTATGTCTTGCCATGGAACATGGCCTTTATGTGTGAAGTAATTAGCAAATTGATCACGAATCCTCATAATTTGAGCTGTAAACCGAACAGCAGTCGAATCTATGCTGGTGTTGGTAGCACAAGTGGTTGCAAGTTGTTCCAAATGGCATCACAAGTTTCCCGATCCAGATGGAAAATGGTTGACTTCCCAAGTCTAAATTGATAATGCAGTGATGCAAAAGATTCTCCGGTAGCCAGATATCTGTCGGCAATCAAAAAGGAAAAAAAAAAAAAACTTGTTTAGGATTTTAAAGGACAACTAACAAAAAGGCTAGTTACAATAGAATATACAATTGCCTAAATGTACATAATTATGCCCCACGATACCTTAGATCTTGTCTTTGTCAATAGAATGATAAAAAAATTATAATTACCTCACAGTCACCACTAAACGTTGCTCCGCACAGATGCTTTCACGGAAAGTGCTGCGCTGATGATGTATCTCATCCTTCACATGCGAGAGCAGAACATCAAAGGTCTCAATGGACATCCGTAGATAGCGTTGGAATTTTAAGGGATGATCCTGAAGCTGAACATACAGGGTGTGAAAGGCACCATATGTATTCCGTAAGAAATTCACTTCGTGGATCCAATATCTCCTTTGAGAACTACGCTTTCTCTGCCGACGTCGCAACTGCATCAAGCAAAATCTAACGAGCTCAGACACAAACATCTTGCTAGCAGACGTTCACTCGATGCTTTCAAAATGGAGAATGTGTATGCACCCACACCCGACGCTGACAAAAGGAAAAAAAAAAGAGAACAACTTTATTGACACTGACAAACACAGACAAACGGATACTTTGCGAACGGACATCCAAATGACATAAACGCAGTCACGTGCGTTAACGCAAGCATTAACGTGAAGCCAATTTTTAAACAAATTTGGCTCTTTTTCTGTACATGCGTTTAACGGATCCGTTTAACGCAATGTACTTAATGCAATGTGAACCTAGCCTTAGCAATCCCCCCTAGCTTTGCATTGTCTGCAAATTTGATTAGTTTACTTTCAGTTCCCTTAGCTAGATCATTTATAAAAATGTTGAGCAACACTGGGGACATGACAGAGCCTTGTGGTACCCCACTTGAAACACTCTCCCAATTGTATGTGCAACCATTTATTATCTTTGAGTATGATCAGTGAGTCAGTTAGGAATCCACCTAACCATAGCCTTGTTAATACCATACTTGGTAATTTTTTCAATAAGGATAATATGAGACATTTTATCACTACAGATATACAGTGATACCTCTCTGAGTAGAAATAATATTGTATATAGTATATAAGTATTAATAAAATATCAGAATCTACACAGACTACACACCACAAAAAGGTAAAAAGGTAGGACTTCTATATTTCAATACCCCCCCCCATATGCACACACCAAATACAAAAGTATAGTGCTCTTAACATAAATTCAGATGTAGTCATCCTTAACCCCTTCCCGACCTTTGACGCATACGCTGCGTCATGAAAGTCGGTGCCATTCCGACCCATGACGCAGCATATGCGTCATGGAAAGATCGCGTCCCTGCAGGCCGGGTGAAAGGGTTAACTCCCATTTCACCCGATCTGCAGGGACAGGGGGAGTGGTAGTTTAGCCCAGGGGGGGTGGCTTCACCCCCTCGTGGCTACGATCGCTCTGATTGGCTGTTGAAAGTGAAACTGCCAATCAGAGCGATTTGTAATATTTCACCTAAAAAACTGGTGAAATATTACAATCCAGCCATGGCCGATGCTGCAATATCATCGGCCATGGCTGGAAACACTTATGTGCACCCACCCCACCCCTCCGATCGCCCCCCCACCCCCCCGATCTGTGGTCCGCTCCCCTCCGTCCTGTGCTCCGCTCCCCCGTCCTCCTGTCCGCTTCCCCGTGCACCAATCACACCCCCTGTGCTGCAATCAAACCCCCCCGCACTCCGATCCCCCCCCCGCACACAGCGACCCCCCCCCCGTGCTCCGATCCACCCCCCCCGCACAGCGATCCCTCACCCCGTGCTCCAATCCTTCCCCGTGCTCCAATCCTCCCTCCCGTGTTCCGATCCACCCCCCCCCATGATCCGATCCACCCCCCCGTGCTCCGACGCCCCCCCCGTGCCCTGATCTCCCCCCCTTATACTTACCTGGCCGCCCGAGGTCCGTCCGTCTTCTTTCCTGGGCGCCGCCATCTTCCAAAATGGCGGGCGCATGTGCAGTGCGCCCGCCGAATCTGCCGGCCGGCAGATTCGTTCCAGAGTGAATTTTGATCACTGAGATATATCCTATCTCAGTGATCAAAATAAAAAAAATAGTAAATGACCCCCCCCTTTGTCACCCCCATAGATAGGGACAATAAAAAAAATAAAGAAATTTTTTTTTTTTCACTAAGGTTGGGGTAAGAACTAGGGTTAGGGTTAGGGGTAGGGTTAGGGGTAGGGTTAGGGGTAGGGTTAGGGGTAGGGTTAGGGGTAGGGGTAGGGTTAGGGCTAGGGTTAGGGGTAGGGGTAGGGTTAGGGCTAGGGTTAGGGTTAGGGTTAGGGGTAGGGTTAGGGCTAGGGTTAGGGTTTCGGTATGTGCACACGTATTCTGGTCCTATGCGGATTTTTCCGCAGCGGATTTGAAAAATCCACAGTGCTAAACCGCTGCCGATTTATCGTGGATTTACCGCGGTTTTTCTGCGCATTTCACTGCGGTTTTACAACTGCGATTTTCTATTGGAGCAGTTCTAAAACCGCTGCGGAATCCGCAGAAAGAAGTGACATGCTGCGGAATGTAAACCGCTGCGTTTCCGTGCAGTTTTTCCGCAGCATGTGTACAGCGATTTTTGGTTCCCATAGGTTCACATTGAACTGTACACTCATGGGAAACTGCTGCGGATCCGCAGCGTTTTCCGCAGCGTGTGCACATACCTTTAGAATTAGGCCATGTGCACACGGTGCGGATTGGCCGCTGCGGATTCGCAGCAGTGTTCCATCAGGTTTACAGTACCATGTAAACATATGGAAAACCAAATCCGCTGTGCCCATGGTGCAGAAAATACCGCGCGGGAACGCTGCGTTGTATTTTCCGCAGCATGCCAATTCTTTGTGCGGATTCCGCAGCGTTTTACACCTGTTCCTCAATAGGAATCCACAGGTGAAATCCGCACAAAAAACACTGGAAATCCACGGTAAATCCACAGGTAAAACGCAGTGCCTTTTACCCGCGGATTTTTCAAAAATGATGCTGAAAAATCTCATACGAATCCGCAACGTTGGCACATAGCCTTAGAGTTGGGTTGGAATTAGGGTTGTGGTTAGGGTTAGGGGTGTGTTGGGGTTAGGGTTGTGGTTAGGGGTGTGTTGGGGTTAGGGTTGTGATTAGGGTTACGGCTACAGTTGGGATAAGGGTTAGGGGTGTGTTGGAGGTAGAATTGAGGGGTTTCCACTGTTTAGGCACTTCAGGGGGTCTCCAAACGCAACATGGCGCCACCATTGATTCCAGCCAATCTTGTATTCAAAAATTCAAATGGTGCTCCCTCACTTCCGAACCCCGACGTGTGCCCAAACAGTGGTTTACCCCCACATATGGGGTACCAGCATACTCAGGACAAACTGCGCAACAATTACTGGGGTCCAACTTCTCCTGTTACCCTTGAGAAAATAAAAAATTGCTTGCTAAAACATCATTTTTGAGGAAAGAAAAATGATTTTTTATTTTCACGGCTCTGCGTTGTAAACGTCTGTGAAGCACTTGGGGGTTCAAAGTGCTCACCACATATCTAGATAAGTTCCTTGGGGGGTCTAGTTTCCAAAATGGGGTCACTTGTGGGGGGTTTCTACTGTTTAGGCACACCAGGGGCTCTGCAAACGCAACATGACGCCCGCAGACCATTCCATCAAAGTCTGCATTTCAAAAGTCACTACTTCCCTTCTGAGCCCCCACGTGTGCCCAAACAGTGGTTTACCCCCACACATGGGGCATCAGCGTACTCAGGAGAAACTGGACAACAACTTTTGTGGTCCAATTTCTCCTGTAACCCTTAGGAAAATAAAAAATTCTGGGCTAAAAAATTATTTTTGAGGAAAGAAAACGTATTTATTATTTTCACGGCTCTGCGTTATAAACTTCTGTAAAGCACTTTGGGGTTGAAAGTGCTCACCACACATCTAGATAAGTTCCTTTGGGGGTCTAGTTTCCAAAATGGGGTCACTTGTGGGGGGTTTCTACTGTTTAGGCACACCAGGGGCTCTGCAAACGCAATGTGACGCCCGCAGACCATTCCATCAAAGTCTGCATTTCAAAACGTCACTACTTCACTTCCGAGCCCCAGCATGTGCCTAAACAGTGGTTTACCCCCACATATGGGGTATCAGCGTACTCAGGAGAAACTGGACAACAACTTTTGGGGTCAAATTTCTCCTGTTACCCTTGGGAAAATAAAAAATTGCGGGCTAAAATTCATTTTTGAGAAAATAATTTTTTTTTTTTATTTTCATGGCTCTGCGTTATAAACTTCTGTGAAGCACTTGAGGGTTCAAAGTGCTCACTACACATCTAGATTAGTTCCTTTGGGGGTCTAGTTTCCAAAATGGGGTAATTTGTGGGGGATCTCCAATGTTTAGGCACACAGGGGCTCTCCAAACGCGACATGGTGTCCGCTAATGATTGGAGCTAATTTTCCATTTAAAAAGCCAAATGGCGTGCCTTCCCTTCTGAGCCCTGCCGTGCGCCCAAACAGTGGTTTACCCCCACATATGGGGTATCTGCATACTCAGGACAAACTGGACAACAACATTTGTGGTCCAATTTCTCCTATTACCATTGGCAAAATAGGAAATTCCAGGCTAAAAAATCATTTTTGAGAAAAGAAAAATTATTTTTTATTTTCATGGCTCTGCATTATAAACTTCTGTGAAGCACCTGGGGGTTTAAAGTGCTCAGTATGCATCTAGATAAGTTCCTTGGGGGGTCTAGTTTCCAAAATGGGGTCACTTGTGGGGGAGCTCCATTGCATAGGCACACAGGGGCTCTCCAAATGCGACATGGTGTCCGCTAACAATTGGAGCTAATTTTCCATTCAAAAAGTTAAAAGGCGCGCCTTCCCTTCCGAGCCCTGCCGTGTGCCCAAACAGTGGTTTACCCCCACATATGAGGTATCGGCGTACTCGGGAGAAATTGCTCAACAAATTTTAGGATCCATTTTATCCTATTGCCCATGTGAAAATGAAAAAATTGAGGCGAAAATAAATTTTTTGTGAAAAAAAAGTACTTTTTCATTTTTACGGATCAATTTGTGAAGCACCTGAGGGTTTAAAGTGCTCACTAGGCATCTAGATAAGTTCCTTGGGGGGTCCAGTTTCCAAAATGGGGTCACTTGTGGGGGAGCTCCAATGTTTAAGCACACAGGGTCTCTCCAAACGCGACATGGTGTCCGCTATCGATGGAGATAATTTTTCATTCAAAAAGTCAAATGGCGCTCCTTCCCTTCCGAGCCTTACCATGTGCCCAAACAGTGGTTTACCCCCACATGTGAAGTATCGGTGTACTCAGGAGAAATTGCCAAACAAATTTTAGGATCCATTTTATCCTGTTGTCCATGTGAAAATGAAAAAATTGAGGCTAAAAGAATTTTTTTGTGAAAAAAAAGTACTTTTTCATTTTTACGGATCAATTTGTGAAGCACCTGGGGGTTTAAAGGGCTCACTATGCATCTAGATAAGTTCCTTGGGGCGTCTAGTTTCCAAAATGGGGTCACTTGTGGGGGAGCTCCAATTTTTAGGCACACGGGGGCTCTCCAAATGTGACATGGTGTCCGCTAAAGAGTGCAGCCAATTTTTCATTCAAAAAGTCAAATGGCGCTCCTTCCCTTCCAAGCCCTGCCGTGCGCCCGAACAGTGGTTTACCCCCACATATGAGGTATCGGCGTACTCAGGACAAATTGGACAACAACGTACGTGGTTCAGTTTCTCCTTTTACCATTGGGAAAATAAAAAAATTGTTGCTGAAAAATCATTTTTGTGACTAAAAAGTTAAATGTTCATTTTTTCCTTCCATGTTGCTTCTGCTGCTGTGAAGCACCTGAAGGGTTAATAAACTTCTTGAATGTGGTTTTGTGCACCTTGAGGGGTGCAGTTTTTAGAATGGTGTCACTTTTGGGTATTTTCAGCCATATAGACCCCTCAAACTGACTTCAAATGTGAGGTGGTCCCTAAAAAAAATGGTTTTGTAAATTTCGTTGTAAAAATGAGAAATCGCTGGTCAAATTTTAACCCTTATAACTTCCTAGCAAAAAAAAATTTTGTTTCCAAAATTGTGCTGATGTAAAGTAGACGTGTGGGAAATGTTATTTATTAACTATTTTGTGTCACATAACTCTCTGGTTTAACAGAATAAAAATTCAAAATGTGAAAATTGCGAAATTTTCAAAATTTTCGCCAAATTTCCGTTTTTATCACAAATAAACACAGAATTTATTGACCTAAATTTACCACTAACATGAAGCCCAATATGTCACGAAAAAACAATCTCAGAACCGCTAGGATCCATTGAAGCGTTCCTGAGTTATTACCTCATGAAGGGACACTGGTCAGAATTGCAAAAAACGGCAAGGTCTTTAAGGTCAAAATAGGCTGGGTCATGAAGGGGTTAAAGGGAATTTGCCATGTCACCATACACAGTTTACATGCAATTATGATGCTAATCTGTATTTTCATTTTGCATCCAAATGCTGTACAGTCACCACACTGGAAGCCCAGCTATTGGAGGGTAATGAACATTATTCCTCCAGACAGCCTCAGGCTTTCAGTCATTGAAGCATGGCAGACACAGGTTCAGTCACTGCTCATTACATGTGAGCGGCGCCTATATGCACGCCTCGACACCGACTGACAGCCAGCTCAGCAGTGCATCAGACTTTTCACAGTCACAAGTTGTCTTTGCAGATTTGCCTCTTCTCCAACCTTCAGAAGCACAAACGAACAGTACCCTTAAAATACGAATGTCATTATTGCACCCCCTAAGGCCGGTTTCACACGTCAGTGGCTCCGGTACGTGAGGTGACAGTTTCCTCACGTACCGGAGCCACTGACACACGTAGACACATTGAAATCAATGCATCTGTGCAGATGTCATTGATTTTTTGTGAACCGTGTCTCCGTGTGCCAAACACAGAGACATGTCAGTGTTCGTGGGAACGCAGGGATTACACGGACCCATTAAAGTCAATGGGTCCATGTAAAACACGTACCGCACACGGAAATTGTCCGTGTGCAGTCCGTGTGCCGTGCAGGAGACAGCGCTACAGTAAGCGCTGTCCCCCCCACTGGTGCTGAAGCCGCGATTCATATCTTCTCTGCAGCAGCGTTTGCTGTAGAGAAGATATGAATATTCCTTTTTTTTATTTCTCGTGTTTAAATAAAGATCCATGTCCCCAACCACCTCCCACCCCCTGTGCGCCCGCCCACTGTTCTTAAAACACTCACTCGGCTCTCTCGCTGGCGCTGCTTCCTGTCCTGGCTGCACCTTCTACTGTATGAGTGGTCATGTGGGGCCGCCGATTACAGTCATGAATAGGGTTGAGCGAAACGGGTCGGCCAGATTCAGAAGTCGCCGACTTTTGGCAAAGTCGGGTTTCATGAAACCTGACTCAACCCCTGTGTGGGGTTGGCCATGAGGTCGGCGATCTTCTTATCTGGAATCAGAATTCCGATACCGAGTTCCGATATGTTTAAGATATCGGGAATCGGTATCGGAATTCATATTTAAGTGTAAAATAAAGAATAAAAATAAAAAAATATTGATATACTCACCTTCGGACGCGCCCTGGTTCTCACCGGCAGCCTTCCTTCCTAAGAATGAGCGCCTGAAGGGCCTTCGATGACGTCGCGGCTTGTGATTGGTCGCGTGAGCGGTCACATGGGCGGTCACGCGACCAATCACAAGCCGCGACGTCATCTAAGGTCCTTCAGGTGCTAATTCTTAGGAAGGAAGCGTCCGAGGGTGCGTCCGAGGGTGAGTATATTCCTAATAGGTATATACTCACCCTCGGACGCGCCCTGGTTCTAACCCGCAGCCTTCCTAAGAATCAGCGCCTGAAGGACCTTAGATGACGTCGCGGCTTGTGATTGGTCGAGTGACGCCCATGTGACCGCTCACGCGACCAATCACAAGCCGCGACATCATCGAAGGTCCTTCAGGCGCTCATTCTTAGGAAGGAAGGCTGCCGGTGAGAACCAGGGCGCGTCCGAGGGTAAGTATATCAGTATTTTTTATTTTGATTCTTTATTTTACACTTAAATATGGATCCCAGGGCCTGAAAGAGAGTTTCCTCTCCTTCAGACCCTGGGAACCATTAGAAACCCAATGCACTGCATTGGGTTTCGTGTTTCGGCCGACCCCGACCCCGACTTTTCTATAGGATCGGCCGATTTCACTTGACCCGACTTTTGAAAAACTCGGGTTTCGTGAAACCCGACCCGATCCTATAAAAAGAAAAGTCGCTCAACCCTAGTCATGAATATGCGGCTCCACCTCCCATAGTGTGCCACAGAAACGCATGGGCACACGGACACGTATAATTCCGGTACCGATTTTTCCGGGACCGGAATTATCTGGACGTGTGGGACTGCCCTCAGTAAAAAAAATCTATCATGCTGTGCCATGAGTAAAAATTTGAAGTATGCTGTTTCCCTGAATAAATAATAGCCACTCACTATGCCCCCCGCATAATATATGAAGTCTACACTGTTCTTCTTATGATACATGGTCTTCACATTTTCTGTCCTATAAATTAACCCCAAAAAAGCATATAAGGAGCACATCCATATAACACTATTAAAAACAAAGAGAAAATGGACATCAGAGCTTTGTAAAACATGTAACAGCTTTTATTACAGAATTTAATCACAGAATACAATATAGAATCAATGTGAACAAAACAATATTAACCCCTTAATCCCATATGATGTGCTATCCTGTCTAGGTGACCTGAGACTTAATTCCCAGTGATGGGATAGTACGTCATATGCGATCCGCCGCACTCACGGGGGGAATGCGGCCGATCGGGGCCAGGTGTCAGCTGACTATCGCAGCTGACATCCGGCACTATGTGCCAGGAACGGCCACGGACCGCCCCTGGCACATTAACGCCCTGAACACTGCGATCAAACATGATTGCAGTGTTCCAGTGGTACAGAGAAGCATCGCGCAGGGAGGGGCTCCCTGCGTGCTTCCCAGCAACCCTCGGTACAAGGCGATGTGCTCACCTTGTACCGAGCATCTCCTCCCTGAAGGCCCTGGACCCAAAATGGCCGCGGGGCTACATCCGGGTCCTGCAGGGAGGTGGCTTACCAGCGCCTGCTCAGAGCAAGCACTGGTAAGCCTGCAGCCCTGCATGTCAGATCACTGATCTGACACAGTGCTCTGCAAAGTGTCAGATCAGCGATCTGACTCTATAATATGATGCCCCCCCCCCTTTCCCTGGGGCTATGTTATTAAAAAAAAAAAATCCTAAATAGGGTTGAGCGAAACGGATCGGACAAATTCAAAAATCGCCAACTTTCGGCAAAGTCGGGTTTCAAGAAACCCGACCCGATCCTAGTGTGGGATCGGCCATGAGGTCGGCGATCTGCGCGCCAAAGTCGCATTTCATATGATGCTTTCAGCGCCATTTTTCAGCCAACGAAGGAGGACGCAGAGTGTGTGCAGCGTGATGACATAGGTCTCGGTCCCCACCATCTTAGGCTGGTTTCACACTTGCGTTTTAAAACGCATGCATTTAAAAAAAAACGCATGGTGAAAAAATGCATGTAAACGCGTGCAAACGCTGTGTTTTTTAGATGCATGCGTTTTTGCATGTGGTGAAAAATACGCAGCGTTTTGACGTGTTTACATGCGTTTTTTCATGCGTTTGTGTTTTTTAAACGCATGATGAGAAGTGTGTGACAGCAGCCAATCATCAAAATCAGGTAAAAAACCCACTATAAACAGAAATAGCTAGGGTTAGGGTTAGGGGTAGGGATCCTAACCCTAACCCTAACCCTAAAGGGATCCTAACCCTTAGAGAAGGGCATGACAGTGATTGGTTTTCTGCAACGTCACAGGAGCTATAAAGGGGCGTGCACGCCGACCGCCATCCTACTTCTGCCGATCGTAGCATAGGGAGAGGTTGCCGCAGCTTCATCAGAAGAAGGGATATAGTTAGGGAGGGAAGATTAAGCCCCGAAACTGCTTGTGCTGTAGCGATTTCCACTGTCCAACACCACCATTTGTTTGCAGGGACAGTGGAAGCTATATTTTTGTGCATCAGCTCTGTAGCTTATTAGGCTGCCTTATAAGGCTCCCTGATAGCTGCATTGCTGTTTGTACGCCGCTGTGCAAACCAACTGCTTTTTTAAAAGCAAAAATCCTGTTGCTCATTTCTGCACAGTTCTCTTGTTTATTTGTCCACACTTTTGTGTGCAGCAGTCCTTTTTATTGCTGCCATACTTTTCCTGAGATCATTGTAGGGAGATTGAAATTGTACTACAGTCCTTGTATTTTTTCACTTAGATTGCGTTGTTATATACACAGGGCCTAAGTTGTGGTTCAGTCTCCCCCCAAAATAGGGGAGATTAAAATTTTCACAAAGTGGATATACTTCTGTCCTGTTAGTTTGTCGTATATCAGCCAGCCACTTTCAGCCACTTAGATTGCGTTGTTATATACACTGGGCCTAAGTTGTGATTCAGTCTCCCCCCAAAAAAGTGGAGATTCAAATTCTCACAAAGAGGATATACCTCTGTTCTGTTAGTTTGTCGTATATCAGCCAGCAACTTTCTGCCACTTAGATTGCGTTGTTATATACACTGGGCCTAAGTTGTGGTTCAGTCTCCCCAAAAAAAAGGGGAGATTCAAATTGTCACAAAGTGGATATACTTCTGTCCTGTTAGTTTGTCGTATATCAGCCAGCCACTTTCAGCCACTTACATTGTGTTGTTTTTTGCACAGGGCCTGATTTTTTGTTCAGTCTCCCCCCCCCCCCCCAAAAAAAAAGGGAGATTTAAAATCTCAACACGTTTATATACACATTCTACCTTGTTTTACCGTGCCATATAACAGTTGTTATTTTGGTTAGATTTTCAAAAAAATGAGGAAGTCAGGTGGAAGAGGTCGTGGGCGGTGGTTGCCAGCTGGTACTGATGGTAGTTGGTGGTGCATCTGGTGGTAGTGGCAAAAGCACAATAGCACCTAAGGCTGGAGGTGTTGAGCCAGCGTCATCGTCTGGCTACACAAGGCCTCAAAGGCTCCCTTATCTGGGAGTAGGAAAACGGCCTTTAAAGCCGGAGCAGCAGGAAAAAGTTTTGGCTTTCCTTGCTGACTCAGCCTCTAGCTCTTTCGCCTCCTCTTCAGAAAGTTCCAAATATAAAAGCAGCGAGTCGTCAGTGGATGCTACCGGTCAGGAACAAGATGTTTCCTTGTGTCCTTCACCCAAACCAAAAGTGAAGGATGCGTCAGGCGACACTACAGGTTACTCCATGGAGCTCTTTACACATACCGTGCCTGGGTTAGAATGGGAAATTGTTAACTGCCCATTACAAGATGAATCGGACATGGATTGCACTGATGCACAGCCACAGCTAGATTATAATGCTGTTCCATTGACTCAGATCACTACATTGTCCTCGCAGTGTACTGCAGCCAGAATCTGACCCTGATGAGACTATGGTACCCTGTCCCGAACGATATAGCACCTTACACGGTGACACAGAGGAAGGTGCACATGACATTGAAGAGGAGGTGATAGATGGCCCAGTTGTTGACCCAGATGGGCAGCCATTGGGGGAAGAGGGTGACGCTGCCAGTAGCTCTGAAGCGGAGGAGGATGATTAACAGCAGCCATCTACATCGCAACAGCGGTCATCTGGCAGGCCCGTATCAGGCCAAAAATGTTTGTCAAAAACAAAAACAGTTTTAGGACAGCGTGGCCATCCGGTGAAAGTAGCACAGCGTGCAATGCCTGAAAAGGTATTCCATAGTAGGAAGAGTACAGTGTGGCAATTTTTTAACCAAGATCTGAATGATCAGTCAAAAGTTATCTGTAAGAAATGCTCAAAGACGTTTAGCAGAGGGAAGAATCTTCAAAATTTAAATACAACGTGCATGCTTAGACATTTAACCAGCATGCACTTGCAAGCCTGGACTAACTACCAAACGTCCCATACCATTGGTGCACCTGCTCAGAATGAAGGTAGTCAGCAACGCTACACTACTTCCCTCACTGTAAGCCTACCGGTTGGGACCAGCAGCAAATGTGGAGGTATCGTCGCAAGGCCAAAGCAGTCAGGGAATCACAAGGTTCTTGGTAGGAAACACTGTATGTAGGTCAACATCGAGAATGCCATCACCAACCCTCTCTCAATCCGCCATGTCCACCACCACCACCACCGCCAGCTCCACCATATGCCCCTCTCTGTTGTGAATTCTGTTATCGAACTCCCTCCTGTGGTCATGAATGGTACTTCGGCGAGTTCTGTCCATGGACTCCCTCTGGTGGCTGTGAGTGGAGCTGCTGCTTCTGTGGTTCCTTCCACAGGTGACTTAGTTTATTCTTTGGTTGGCTGCTCTATTTAACTCCACTCAGATCGTTACTCCATGCCAGCTGTCAATGTTCTTGTACTGGTTCAGTTCGCTCTTGGATCTTTCTGGTGACCTGTCTACTCCAGCAGAAGCTAAGTCCCTGTTAGTTAATTATTTGTTCATTGTTTTCTTGTCCAGCTTGCTATCATGATTTTGCCTTGCTAGCTGGAAGCTCTGTGATGCAGAGTGGCACCTCCACACCGTGAATCGGTGCGGAGGTCTTTTTGCACATTCTGCGTGGTCTTTTTGTAGTTTTTTGTGCTGACCGCAAATATACCTTTCCTATCCTCAGTCTGTTTAGTAAGTCTGGCCTCCTTTGCTGAAACCTGTTTCATTTCTGTGTTTGTGACTTTCATCTTAACTCACAGTCAATATATGTGGGGGGCTGCCTTTTCCTTTGGGGAATTTCTCTGAGGCAAGGTAGGCTTTATTTTCTATCTCTAGGGCTAGTTAGCTCTTAGGCTGTGAAGAGGCGTCTAGGCAGAGTTAGGTACGCTCCACGGCTATTTCTAGTGTGTGTGATAGGATTAAGGGTTGCGGTCAGCAGAGCTCCCACTTCCCAGAGCTTGTCCTGTGTTAGTTTAACCATCAGGTCGTTCCGGGTGCTCCTAACCACCAGGTCCATAACACCTCTCAAGTCCAGCTATCCCTACAAGAGACTCTCCTTAGGAAAAGAAAGTACTCATCCTCTGATCTGCGTACACAGGGTTTGAACGCCCACATTGCTAGACTAATCTCGTTAGAGATGATGCCCTACTGGTTGGTTGAAACCAAAGCTTTCAAAGCCCTGATGGTCAAAGCAGTACCACGCTATGACCTACCCAGTCAACACTTCTTTGCGAGAAAAGCCATCCCAGCCCTCCACCAGCATGTGAATATGAGGCAATTAGTCAGTAGAAAGGTGCACCTCACAACAGATGTATGGACCAGTAGGCATGGCCAGGGATTTTACATGTCCATCATGGCACACTGGGTTAATGTGGTGGATGCATGGTCCACAGGGGACCATGCATCCACCATGCATCTGCCTAGCCCATGGTCTAGGAAACAGTTGGCTGTAGGCGTTCGCCACCTCTCCTCCTCCTCCTCCTCCAGAAGCAAAAGCTCATCCACAGAGCGCAATTGCACGACCACTCCATCCGCAGCTGCCAGTGTAGCACACGAGGCAGGCAAGGTAGTCAGTGATAACGGAAGGAATTTTATGGCTGCCATAGCCCTTTCAGAACTTAAACACATACCTTGCCTGGCTCACACCTTGAACCTGGTGGTGCAGTGCTTCCTCAAAAATTATCCGGAGTTACCAGCCCTGCTCCTGAAGGTGCAAAGACTTTGCTTGCACATCCGCCGATCGCCCATACACTCCAGCCGTATGCTGAACCATCAGCGATCACTGAATCTTCCCCAGCACTTCTCCAATTCCTCTATTTGCAGCTGCTGAATGTCCACCATAGGCCATTTTTATACCTCCCTAAATGGGATGACTCCCCCCACAGGGCCGTGGTCATCATCTGTCCTCCACTCACTGCCAACTTTGATTCCCCATTGACTTGCATTGGGTTTTGTGTTTCGGTCGGCCCCCGACTTTTCGCAATAATCCGCAGATTTCACCCGAAACCCGACTCGACCCTAAAAAACTAAAAGTCGCTCAACTCTAGTCACAAGGAATGGAATGTTTGGGAAGATGGTGAAGGAGTACCTTGCTGACCATACCAATGTCCTCCTTGATTTCTCTGTGCCTTTTAATTATTGGGTATCCAAGCGGGATTCGTGGCATGAACTGTCTCTCTACACATTGGAGATCCTGGCCTGCCCTGCTGCTAGCATTTTGTCAGAGAGGGTTTTTAGTGCCGCTGGTGAAATTATAACAGATAAGCGCATTCGCCCGTCAAATGAAATGCAGAGAGGCTGACTCTTGTAAAAATGAACAAGGGCTGGATTGGGCAAGACTTCTCTACACCACCAAATGACAGCAAAACAGAACATCCAATGCAGTGTCTTTTTGGGAGGTGTATTCCCATGCACCTCTTCACACCCACACATGAGTATAGGCTTCCTGATTTGGGCTATTTTGTGTCCTCCTCCTTCTCCTCATCCTCATCATCCACCATCACTAGAACACCAGGGTAAATGTGTTCTGTGATGCTACAGCCAGTCTATTTTTTTCAAGGGTGTCTATGAGGCCCGTAAAATTTTTTTTAAAAGTGTGCCCCCATGGGGAAATGTTTGTCAGCCCATGCACTTAGTGTATGGGCATACCAACTATAGGAGACCCGCTTTCTCTTGGGAAAACATTCATAGGAGGACATCCTCCATTTCTCTTTAGACACTACTACTAGAACACGAGGGTGAACGTATTCTGTGATTAAACAGTCACTCTAATTTTTGGCAAGGGTGTTTACGATGCCCACAAACAATTAAAAAATAAAAAGTAGACCCCCCAGGGGAAAATGTTTGTCAGCCCTTACACTTAGTGTATGGGCATTACAATTATAGAAGACCCACTCCTTTAAATTGGGAAAAAATTCATAGGAGGACATCCTCCACATCTCTTCAGACATCAGCACTAGAACACGAGGGTGAACGTATTACGCGATGCAACAGTCACTCTAATTTTTGGCAAGGGTGTTTCTGATGCTTGTAACAAATTGTTTAAGCAAAAAAGTAGACTCTCCAGGGGGGAATGTTTGTCAGCCCTTACACTTAGTCTATGGGCATTACAAGTTTAAAATTGGGAAAACATTCATAGGAGGAGATCCAAGACGTATCATCAAACCGCTGCACGGCCAGCTCTACCCTCACCTACTGTATCCTCACCCATCCCTTGTAGATTGTGAGCCCTCGCGGGCAGGGTCCTCTCTCCTCCTGTACCAGTTGTGACTTGTATTGTTCAAGATTATTGTACTATTTTTTCATGAGACCCGCCTCCATGTTTCTTCCAAGGGGGATTGCGGTGCGTGCAAATTACGGCCAAGTCTTGCATTAACTTCATAGACAAAATTTATTAAAATAAAAAAAAGCAATGGGGACTTTTGTTTCATGTGGCCATCCAGTATGTGGTTTCAAAGGGTTATTGGAGTGCATGTAACATTGGTGCAGTGCAGGCCTTGCATTCACTGCATAAGCAAACAGTATGGGGGACACACTTTTTTCTAATGGGAAAAATTTTGTCCTGAGGCCTCAAGTACATCTGCTGGAACAGTTATTGGGGTGTGTGATGCCCCAGGGTCCCGGTCGTCACAGTGGCATTGCTTTCCCCTTGGGGAGAGTGATGTCATGCTTGGAAGCTATGAAAGATATCTTTTACCAGATAATCACATACACACAGCACGTTCACACTCCAGGCCAGAAGGGGGAGCTCTAAACCTGGTTTAGGGTGAACTCCTCTATAGATACATTCTGGTCTGGAGGAAAAGAGATTTGAGTCAGACTGTCAGAGGACAGGGAAGAGAGCAGAAGGTCTGAAGGGGCCATGTAGTCTGAGGTACTAAAGCTCCTGGAGAAAAGTAAACTTAGAAAGAGCAAACAACTTGTGGAAAGTGTGCAGAAGAGAAAAGGCACAGGAGAGTGATACCAGTGGAGCAGAGCAGTGGATTAGCTACCTCCCTGGCTGGCCCAGATTCCAGTAGCCAGAAGACCGTGGCTGTGCTGATCTCTAAGTGGCATAGCTGAAACCGGCAGGACAGCTGAACTTCAAGTTACCTGTCTGCCTTTACACCCAGGAGACACAGTGATACTTATAGGGCCCGGGTCATGATAGAGACCCTATAAAAAGGCCTGCTTCACCTGTCATACGGGTTGTGTCCTAACCTTTATGGGGAACAGAGAGGAACTGTGAGGACCTTATTAGAAGCCATAGGCAGTAAGGGACTACAAAACAGCCGTGCTTTGAGGAAGGCTTTGATATCCATCTAGTGAAGGGGACTCTGGATTCGCTTCCAAGCCGGCCGAACCCTGCCTGTCCTGTGATCAGGTGCCCTGGACTGCAATGCCTGAAGCCTTCAGTAAACAAGGTAAAGAGACTGCAGACCTGTGTCCTCGTTCCTTACTGCACCATTCACCATCTTCTGTCTATACACCGGGAGCCTTGGGGATCTACTTCACCTGTGGGAAGGTATTCCATCTAGCTGCCATAACATCACCCCAGAAATCCCCTTTAACCCCTTCATGACCGGGGGATTTTTCGTTTTTCCGTGTTCGTTTTTCGCTCCCCCTCCTTCCCAGAGCCATAACTTTTTTATTTTTCCGTCAATTTGGCCATGTGAGGGCTTATTTTTTGCGGGACGAGTTGTACTTTTGAACAACATCATTGGTTTTAGCATGTCGTGTACTAAAAAACGGGAAAAAAATTCCAAGTGCGGTGAAATTGCAAAAAAAGTGCAATCCCACATTGGTTTTTTGTTTGGCTTTTTTGCTAGGTTCACTAAATGCTAAAACTGACCTGCCATTAGGATTCTCCAGGTCAGTACGAGTTCATAGACACTTAACATGACTAGGTTGTTTTTTATCTAAGTGGTGAAAAAAAATTCCAAACTTTGCTAAAAAAAAAAAAAAAAAAAAATTGCGCCATTTTCCGATACTCGTGGCGTCTCCATTTTTCATGATCTGGGGTCGGTTGAGGGCTTATTTTTTGCGTGACGAGATGACGTTTTTAATGATAGCATTTTGGTGCAGATACGTTCTTTTGATCGCCCGTTATTGCATTTTAATGCAATGTCGCGGCGACCAAAAAAACGTAATTCTGGCGTTTCGAATTTTTTTCCCGTTACGTTGTTTAGCGATCAGGTTAATACTTTTTTTAATTGATAGATCGGGCGATTCTGAGCGCTGCGATACCAAATATGCGTAGATTTGATATTTTTTTTATTGATTTATTTTGATTGGGGCGAAAGGGGGGTGATTTAAACTTTTATGTTTTTTTTATTTTTTTCACATTTTTTTAAACTTTTTTTCTTAACTTTAGCCATGCTTCAGTAGCCTCCATGGGAGGCTAGAAGCAGGCACAGCACGATCGGCTCTGCTACATAGCAGCGATCTGCTGATCGCTGCTATGTAGCAGAAATGGAGGTGTGCTGTGAGCGCCTACCACAGGGTGGCGCTCACAGCCACCGCTCATCAGTAACCATAGAGGTCTCTGGGA
The DNA here is from genome assembly GCF_032444005.1 of Ranitomeya imitator. Lineage (NCBI taxonomy): Eukaryota > Metazoa > Chordata > Amphibia > Anura > Dendrobatidae > Ranitomeya > Ranitomeya imitator. Next base: position 478,074,531 of record NC_091285.1, on the reverse strand, counting down.
CCTCTATGGCTACAATATACAAGCATCGCCGACCCCCGATCATGTGACGGGGGTCGGCGATGACGTCATTTCCGGCCGCCCGGCCGGAAGCGGTAGTTAAATGCCGCTGTCTGCGTTTGACAGCGGCATTTAACTAGTTAATAGGTGCGGGCAGATCGCGATTCTGCCCGCACCTATTGCGGGCACATGTCAGCTGTTCAAAACAGCTGACATGTCTCGGCTTTGATGCGGGCTCACCGCGGAGCCCTGCATCAAAGCAGGGGAGCCGGCATCGGACGGTATAGTACGTCCGATGCCGGTAAGGGGTTAAGCAGCGACGGTCCCTACTGACCAAATACTACAGGTGGCGTCATGAACACAAACTTTAATCAATATCCCATTTACATGGCTGCCCAGGGCCATGGACCGGGTCACCGCTGTGACATGTCCCTTTAAGTACTGGATCCGATACCAAGTACCCCCACAGCCCAGGCGGGTGTTCCAGGTGCATGTAGCATTGGTGCAGGCCAGGCCTTGCATTCAATGCATAAGCAAACAGTATGGGAGACACACTTTCTTGTAATGAGAACAATGTTGTCATGAGGCCCTCAAGGATGTCTGCTGAAACAGTTATTTGGGTGCTTTTAACATTGTTGCAGGCCAGGCCTTGCATTCAGTGCATAAGGAAACAGTATGGGAGACACACTTTCTGCTAATGGGAACAATTTTGTCATAAGGCCCTCAAGTACATCTGCTGAAACAGTTATTGGGGTGCATGTAACTTTGGGGCACGCCAGGCCTTGCATTCAGTGCATAAGCAAACAGTATGGGAGACACACTTTCTTCTAACGGGAACAATTTTGTCATGAGGCCCTCAAGTACATCTGCTGAAATGGTTATTGAGCTGCATGTAACTTTGGGGCAGGCCAGGCCTTGCTTTCAATGCAACATTTTTTCAGGAGGCCCTCAGGTACGTCTCATTAAAGGGGTATTGTGGTGCGTCCTAATTTTTGGGAGCCCAGCCACTCACTGCATAGGCAATAACAGTATAGGAGACCCACTGTTTAATGGCCCTTTAAGAAGATTAATGCCGCCTGATGCCCCTCTAAAAATAGGCTCTGTGACTTTAAGAGTCCCTCCTTCATAAATGAAACAAGATGTGTCTGCTTATGTGTCACACAACACATGGCCAGTTGGGTTGTTAAATGTTACAATGACATTACTCAGTGAATACGTTTGTATTGGTTGACAGCAATGCTAAACTTGAAAAACGCATCAAAAACGCTGCATGTGAACATAGCCCAAGTGGTGGAGGAACATTTTTATTTGGGGTGAATACTTTCGCAAACCACTGTATGTCAATAAGCCTGGTGGACACAGCATGAAGTAAGCCTAGTCTAGTATTAATCTTAACCCCCAATTTGATAATAACATGATTTTTTTAATATAAATAGTAATGGAAAATAAAAATTAGGTTAATGCTCCATTGTATAAATAAAGCATTGAAATAAGCTAAAAATAAGTTTGTTTTACTTCCCCTTCAACTACAAATAAAAAGCTGCTCATTAGGGCTCTTTTCCATTTGCGAGAAACACGTCCGTGTCTCGCATGTGAAAACAAAGCTCTGGCGCCGGCACTCCAGAGCGGAGCGCGCGGCCGCATAGCAACACATGGAGCTGCACGCTCCGCTCTCAAGTGCCGGCGCCAGAGCTTGGTTTTCACATGCGAGACATGGACGTGTTTCTCGCAAATGGAAAAGAACCCTAAGGATACAAAACAGACTATGCAGTATATTAGCCCATGCACACAAGTTGGCCTTGAGTTTCATGCTTGATTCTCCAAGGTCTACATAATTACACAACAAAGAAAACACTGTCACATCGTATTACTCTATTAAATATGTGCTACATGTTTCTGCTTCCTCAAGGTTTGAAGTGTAGATTTATTAGTAACTCTCTTGTTATTGTACATACCCTAGTATTCCAATTCTTTTTTCTTACAGTGCTGGTATCTTTGTACATTTAATTCAGGTGTATGTTAGATTTTCTTCTGCCCGAGGCTGAAATCATATCCATTTCGTACTTTATAGAAGCTGACACACACACTTGAATAGAAATTTCATACACTATTAGGCATCCCAACTGTCCCACTCACATCACTGCTCTTTTGTTCTCCCAGATGGTCCCTGAATATATTTTATATTTTAGTGATATGATTTCTTTTTTCTATGATATATTGTAGGAGTTCAAAGTGGAACCGCATTAATTTGTATTATTAAGAGTTTGTATTAACATTACTACTGCTATTTTTATGTTTTGCTGTAAAGGATATGGACATCTTCGGGGTGATTTTGTTTTTTACTTAAATGCATTTATTTTGGCTTAAAAATATTTTTTGCATTTTAGTTTCCTTAAGAATGTATCATAGATCTGATTATTGATGGTAGTATTGGAGGCTCTAAGCTCCAGATCCCAAAGTAATCAACTTTTTAATGATAATCAATGACTGGCCTATCCATACAGATGTATTAAATTCATTACAGACAACAAGATCCATTTATGCAGGTAAAATTATGGCTGTGCATGTGTGAAAAACGTATATTAATTATATATTCTCAAAACAGGACTTAAAGAGTTTTTCAAGGTTTACATTTTTTGTACCCAGGGTTTCTATAGGTAAAAATAGCAAAATCAGATTTACTTGCTCCCTATTGCTCCAGCAACACCTCTCCAATGCTTACCCTTTGTTGACCTGTTAGTATGTGATGGCTGCATCCAATCACTGATCTTAGCAGAATGTATGGTCTACCTCAGAATGAACACAATTGACTAGTGATTGACTACAGTGCTTACACACTTTAGCTGTGATGCCACCGCTGCTATGACAAATAGACAGAGGCTGCAGTGGAAAGGAGGTGCAGGAGTGACAAGACTGATTTTATTGTTATAACTGAGAAACAAAGTGTATGAAAAAACATCTCGCTAGTTGGACCTTCATCAGTAATACACTAAAGAAAGGAATATAAACAAGTAATTAGTTCAATAGTAGTGATGAGCGAGCACTAATATGCTCGGGTGCTCATACCTTAGCTCGAGCAAATTGGAATACTAGGGTACTCGACCCGAGCAACAAGCCCAATGTAAGTCTATGGGAGACCCGAGTATTTTTACCGCGACCCCTCCCCCCCCCCCGGGAGTCCTTTTAAGGTCTAAAAAGTCTGAAACTGATGGAAACACTGTAAAATTACACAGGAACATAATGGGGATGGGGAAGAATTTCTGACTCTTAGGTCACAGCTGTAAGCAATGTTGTCAGAGTTTCACGCCATTTTTACATGTACAAAAAACATACAAGAACTAAACCAAAATGGATTTTGCTGGGAAATCTGTAAGGTACATCCTGTCCAGGCTAATGACTTGTATATAAGGCAAAATAATTTACCCCAGATTGAAATGTTCCTCCACCATTTTGGGGTAGGTTCACACGCAGCGTTTTTTTATGTGTTTTTCAACTTTGACATTGCTTTCAACCCATACAAATGCATTCACTGGCAAATGTCATTGTAACATTTAACAACCCTAGCTGGCCATGTGGTGTGTGACACATAAACAGACACATCTTGTTTCATTTCTGAAGGAGGGACTCTTAAAGTCACAAAGCCCATTTTTAGAGGGGCATCAGGTGGCAGTAATATTCTTAAAGGGACATTATTAAACATTGGGTCTCCTATGCTGTTATTGCCTATTGTAGCCTTTCCCTTTTGGCAGCCCAGGGTATTGGTTTGTAGCTGAATACCCCAGAGGGGAAGCGTCACAAGCTGGATTTGCTAACTGTACCTGCCCTGGCACTGGCATCCACCCTCCTCCCATCACGGACATCCATGGTGCCCCTTGCTGGAGAAGGGGCTGCTGGCAGATCACCGGGGTCTGCACCCAATGGGAGATGGGAATAAAGGGGTGGATATGAAACTAGGCAAATAAGATATTGTGCTAGCCACAGAGGTTGAGGTTGGGGACTCAGACAAGCTAGAGAGCATTCCTTTTTCACACATAGACTCACTCTTCGCTGGGCTGATGTCAGAGAGGACAGTGATCTCCCTCCCCCTGTTGCAGGGGCATAGGGCTATATCTGTTCTGACTGACTCTGTGAAGGAGGGGCTGCTTGTGCCTGCACTGACTGACTCTGTGAAGGAGGGGCTGCCTGTTCCGAGGGGGGTGAAGCTGCAGATTTCTTTACATACATCCTGCTTCTCAAGTGTGCTTCATCACTATCATCCTCATCATCCTTCTCAGTATTAAAATACAGATCATGTTGTTCAGAGGTTCTGATCCATACTGCAACTTGCATCCCATAGTCATATTTATCAATCCATGTGGCATGCTTCTTACTTAAATGCTTCCATCTCTCAGCATCCAAACATCCATTCCTTGGCATTCCTGCCTTTTGTAGAATTATTAGCGGTATCCTTATCTGCTTTATTTCCCACCAGATCCTTTATCCTATATCTCGGATCCCTAATCTATCCTGACCTGGTTAATCTATCACCCATAACAGCTGTCAAAGGTAGCGACCCTTATCTTCAGCCCTGTTATGTATAAGCTGGATCCCACTGGTCTACTATCATAGCCAGCAATCCTGCTTCCAAAGCAATAAGCTGAACTGCAACTCTCTGTTCTGTCCTGATGCTGATGCACACTCCTGAAAAAGTAGATCACTATGAACAATGCAGTTCCAGCCACAAGCGCTATATACTCCTCATATATCTGGGTCTGAGTCCTCACTAGACTCTGAATATGCAAGGTCTATTCTTGAATCCGCTCCGGGTTCAACAAGATAATATTCGCCCGTGACATTATCTTTCCACCTTGGCATATACCATCTAGAGTCTAATATATCTACCCAGCTTCTGATCAAATAATCCATGAGGATGAGTTACTATATAACAAGAGTACTCTCTGCACCTAAACTGGTGAACTGAACATAGACACCTTTCACACAGCATGTGGTGCACACATGGGAAGCATTTGTCTGATTTTTCTATCGCATCCATACACACAGTACTTCTGTACTTTCTCGTTCCTCGCATTTTATCAAAATGCTCTAGTGCCAATGGACAAAAACATAAATCACATCTATTTATGGAATCTCTTACTTGGTTCACTATATCCTCTAATTCATTTCCTATCTGAGTATGAGATTGTCTTCACGCGCTCTTTCCCACTTCACTACAAACTCCCACCCGGGACCTTCCTGTAAGTTTTTTCAAGTAGCAACTAACCGGAGAGTTTAATCTTATTCACTGCTTTTAATGAGAAAGCTATTTATACATTGAGCACACATCATTAGTCTCCATACATCATATCATGAGCGCTGCTTCATACTCCACAACACAGATTCAGCAATATATCAGGAATGCAATATAATCAGAACAATTCAGCACAGCGCTATCAGTACTACTTATCAATTAACAACTGACAAGGCACCAATAAACTGAACTAATATAATTAGCTACCTAAAAGCAGAATAAAAGTAATAAAGGGAAGAAAAATATAACAATCATAGGACAAATATAGCATAGCAGAGCAGGATCAAGACACTTCAATTACAATATTTCCAGTATTAACAAACATTGACATCGTTACACACTGACAGACATTAACCCTTATTATAGGTACAGACAAAACAAATGATGGAAAATCATCGTACTTCATAATGAAACAAAAACAATTGTTAACAGCACTTAAACAAACAACATACAAAACAGACAAGCAAGAGACAACAAAACAAATAACAGATACTATATTTTACCTGAGGGCTTTAGCGTTAGAAATCCCCAAAGAATGACTCTAGAAAGCCTCCTTTCCTGAAGGGAAAACTGTGTGAGTAATAAATCTACTCACTTACCCAGGATCTGGCTTTCTGTTCAGGAGGGAGGCAGTCAATTGTTCAGTCTAAGATGAATGTCGAAGGAGAAATGATATCCCGCTGAAGGCCTCCAAGTTGTTAGAGAAGGGATTTCTAACCTACTCAGGTGTTCTGTCTTTTAGGTACCTAAGTGATGAAGCAATAATCAGAGAGACATACGCTCGTTGTCTGTCCAAGTAGTCTCATGCTCTTTTTTTCAGCGCTGGGGTTTTAACCCCTTCATGACCAGGGGATTTTTCGTTTTTCAGTGTTCGTTTTTCGCTCCCCTCCTTCCCAGAGCCATAACTTTTTTATTTTTCCGTCAATTTGGCCATGTGAGGGCTTATTTTTTGCGGGACGAGTTGTACTTTTGAACGACATCATTGGTTTTAGCATGTCGTGTACTAGAAAACGGGAAAAAAATTCCAAGTGCGGTGAAATTGCAAAAAAAGTGCAATCCCACATTGGTTTTTTGTTTGGCTTTTTTGCTAGGTTCACTAAATGCTAAAAATGACCTGCCATTATGATTCTCCAGGTCATTACGAGTTCATAGACACCAAACATGACTAGGTTATTTTTTATCTAAGTGGTGAAAAAAAATTCCAAACTTTGCTAAAAAAAAAAAAAAAAAAATTGCGCCATTTTCCGATACTCGTAGCGTCTCCATTTTTCGTGATCTGGGGTCGGTTGAGGGCTTATTTTTTGCGTGCCGAGATGACGTTTTTAATGATAGCATTTCGGTGCAGATACGTTCTTTTGATCGCCCGTTATTGCATTTTAATGCAATGTCGCGGCGACCAAAAAAACGTAATTCTGGCGTTTCGAGTTTTTTTCCCGCTACGCTGTTTAGCGATCAGGTTAATACTTTTTTTTATTTGATAGATCGGGCAATTCTGAGCGCGGCGATACCAAATATGTGTAGATTTGATATTTTTTTTATTGATTTATTTTGATTGGGGCGAAAGGGGGGTGATTTAAACTTTTATGTTTTTTTTATTTTTTTCACATTTTTTTAAACTTTTTTTTTTAACTTTTGCCATGCTTCAATAGCCTCCATGAGAGGCTAGAAGCAGGCACAAGCCGATCGGCTCTGCTACATAGCAGCGATCTGCTGATCGCTGCTATGTAGCAGAATTGCACGTGTGCTGTGAGCGCCGACCACAGGGTGGCGCTCACAGCGACGGGCAATCAGTAACCATAGAGGTCTCAAGGACCTCTATGGCTACAATGGAGACGCATCGCCGACCCCCGGACATGTGACGGGGGTCGGCGATGACGTCATTTCCGGCCGCCCGGCCGGAAGCGGTAGTTAAATGCCGCTGTCTGCGTTTGACAGCGGCATTTAACTAGTTAATAGGTGCGGGCAGATCGCGATTCTGCCCGCGCCTATTACGGGCACATGTCAGCTGTTCAAAACAGCTGACATGTCCCGGCTTTGGTGCGGGCTCACCGCGGAGCCCTGCATCAAAGCAGGGGAGCCGGCATCGGACGGTATAGTACGTCCGATGCCGGTAAGGGGTTAAAGCACCAAGATCAAAAGGAAATATAGAGTTCCATAATAAATTGGCAAGAATATAGATTATACAAGATAGATCACATGAGAAGAATGTGGGGGGGTGCCTTCTACATGTCTGCCTTTTATGAGATTTTGGCTGAACATTCAGGATTTTTGGGTGGGTAAAGACAAAAACAGACATAGCATCAGTGATTCTGAGAAATTCTGACCACTACTATGTGGAATGTCCGGGAAATTGTCGACAAGGAGAGACAGATGATAACATTGCACAATACGTGCTTTTCTGTTATTTTTCTGATATTAAAAAGATGAAGATTAACCATTTCTTTAACAATTTGTAAACCAAGGGTGGCGAGTTCAAATCTCGCTGGGGCCTCCAAGTTGTTAGAGAAGGGATTTCTACCCTACTCAGGTGTTCTGTCTTTTAGGTACCTAAGCGATGAAACAATAATCAGAGAGAAACACGCTCGTTGTTTGTCCAAGTAGTCTCATGCTCTTTATTTTCAGGGCTGGGGTTTTAAAGCCCCAAGATCAAAAGGAAATATAGAGTTACATAATAAATTGGCAAGAATATAGACTACACAAGATAGATCACATGAGAAGAATGTGAGGGGGGGTGCTTTGCACATGTCTGCGTTTTATGAGATTTTGGTTGAACATTCAAGATTTTGGGGTCTATAAAGACAAAAACAGACATAGAATCAGCGACCACTACTATGTGGAATGTCTGGGAAATTGTCCACAAGGAGAGACAGATGATAACATTACACCATGCTTTTTTTTCTGTTATTTTTCTGATATTAAAAAGATGAAGATTAATCATTTCTTTAACCGCAACATACCCCTAACCCTAATCCCAACCTTTAACCCTAACCACACCCCTAACCCTGACACACCTCTAACCCTAATCACAACCCTAATCACAACCGTAAATGTAATCCAAACCCTAACCCTAAGTTTAGCCCCAACCCTAACTTTAGCCTGAACCCTAACCCTAACTTTAGTCCCAACCCTAACCCTAACTTAAGCCCCAACCCTAACCCTACCTGAAGCCCCAACCTAACTCTAACTGTTGCCACAGCCCTAACCCTAACTGTAGCCCCAACCCTAACCCTAACTGTAGCCTCAACCCTAACTGTAGTGACAACCCTAACTGTAGCCCTAACCCTATATTTGGCCCTAACCCTAACTTTAGCCCCAACCCTAACTCTAAATTTAGCCCCAACCCTAACCATAATGGGAAAATGGAAATAAATACATTTTTAAAATTGTATTATTTTTCCCTAACTAAATGATGAAGAGGATTTTTAGCGGGTTTTTTAGCGTATTTTTATGATTGGCAGTTGTCACACACTAAAAGACACTTTTTATTGCAAAAAAATTGTTTTTGCGTCTCCACATTTTGAGAGCTATAATTTTTCCATATTTTGGTCCACAGAGTCATGTGAGGTCTTGTTTTTTGGGGGACGAGTTGACATTTTTATAGGTACCATTTTCGGGAACGTGACAGTTTTTGATCGCTTTTTATTCCGATTTTTGTGAGGCATAATGAATAAAAAAACAGCATGTCATGATCCGTTCCGGAGTTTTGTCCTGTCTGCTTTTTCTCTGGGTGGATCATGTCAAGGGTTAACTTTGATCTGCCTCATTCTGGGCTCGGGCTTGCTATTTAGCTCCCAGGTATCCTGAGGGTGGTGTCAGTTATAGCTCTGTCTTTGGCGTGTGAACCTGACTCTGGAAGCCCTTGGTTTGTCCTACTGAACCCTGACTTGTCCTGTGTCTGTTATCTCCCCATGCCTGCCTTTTCCCAGTGTCTCTTTGTTTGTCTGTATATCTGCTTGACTCCCTGGTTATGATATCTTGGCTTGGCTCTTTGACTCTGTTTCAGTTTATCCCTATGGTACCATTGTTTTGCCCGTCCTGGTTTACTTATCCCTTGCTATGTCCTGACCATTCATTCTGTCTAACTTCATTTGTATTATTATGCTGTCTTGTAATCTGACTCAGCTTTCCTGACCTCGCTCTAGCCACTAGGTGGCGTCTGTTCAGTTGCTCTGTGTGTGCAGTCTGGCTTCACTACCAGGCTCCCCTTGGTGGAGGTTTTGCTCTGTACTGCACTGCAGCTGCATGACATTATAACTGACCAACACATTTAAAGGTATTTCTGCATTTTTTTTCTCTCTGTTTGCTATGGATCCGCTCCATACCTTGGCGGATCAAATGGATAGCTTGACTGTTATGATACAAGACCTGTTTGTAGAACAGAGGGCCTTGTCCTCTTCTCATAACCACCTGCAAAGGGAGCTTTCAGACACAGTTAAATCATTGCAGACTGACTTTAAACTATCTGACACTGTTGATGTCTCTTTGCACTCTCCTGAACCTACAGTCAAGCTCCCAGATACATTCTCTGGGGAGAGGGAGAGATTTTTTACTTTTAAGGAGAGTTGCAAGCTTTTTTTTTCTCTTAGACCCAGATCTTGTGGAAATGAGAGTCAGCGAGTGGGGGTAATTATTTCCTTACTGCGGGAGGGACCTCAGTCATGGGCCTTCTCTTTACCAGCTTCCGCCCCTGAACGTGTGTCTGTGGACAAATTCTTTGAGGCTTTTGGACTGATTTATGACGAACCAGATCGTGTCAGGGTTGCAGAAGACATGATCAAGAGTCTCTCCCAGAATGAACTCACCGCTGAACAGTATTGTTCTGAGTTTAGGCGGTGGTCCATTGAGGTGTCTTGGGGTGACTCTGCTCTGAAGCGCCTGTTTGAGAGAGGACTTTCAGATCATCTCACGGACACGCTGGCCCTTCATACGCCACCCAATTCCCTGGTAGAGGCCATGACTCAGGCCATTCGTATGGACTGGAGGTTACGGGAGAGAAGAATTATCCAGCGTGAGATTCCTGTTTTGCCTGCCAAGTCTGAGGTGATGTCATTCAAGGAGACTATGGAAGTTGGTGCCATCCATTTCAAGGAGAAGGAGAGGAAACGGCGACGTGATGGGAAACTATATTTTTACTGTGGAGATCCGGAACATTGGAAGAAGGACTGCCCCTCTTGTCCATCGAGTAACAAGCTGCGGAGTCTGGGTGATGGTCTAGGAGGTCATCCAGACTCACAGGTACCATTTTCGTCATTTCAAAAAGTTTTGTTAGAGGTGGAACTGTGTTATGGAGGTATTTTGCATCCACTTTAGCGTTTGTGGACTGTGGATCTTCCATGAACTTCATTGACTATAGTCTGGTGTCCAAGTTAAAGTTAGGGACAGTTAGGCTAGAGACTCCCATCCATATTGTTGCCATTGATAAGACACCGTTGGCTCAAAATGTCATTAAATTTGTCTCTGAGGAGTTTCTCCTCAAAGTGGGTTCTTTGCACCAGGAACGAATTTCATGTTATGTTATGAATAATCTTCCTGCGGGACTGGTGCTGGGGTTCCCATGGCTGCAGAGACATAATCCTGTTATAGACTGGGGATCTTGTGATATTGTTAAATGGGGTCCTATGTCAACCATTAGTCCGGAGGGTATTCCGGAGTACCTAAAGGACTTTGGTGATGTGTTCTTTGAAAAAGAGGCTGAGGTATTACCACCCCATCATCCTTATAATTGTACCATCAACCTTATTCCGGGTTCTAAATTGCCCAAAGCCCGTTTGTACAATCTTTTTGGCCCGGAACGTACTGCTATGAAAAACTACAGTGCCTACAAGTAGTATTCAACCCCCTGCAGATTTAGCAGGTTTACACATTTGGAATTAAAGGTACCGTCACACTAAGCAATGCTGCAGCGATACCGACAACGATCCGGATCGCTGCAGCGTCGCTGTTTGGTCGCTGGAGAGCTGTCACACAGACGGCTCTCCAGCGACCAACTATGCCGGTAACCAGGGTAAACATCGGGTTACTAAGCGCAGGGCCGCGCTTAGTAACCCGATGTTTACCCTGGTTACCAGCGTAAAAGTAAAAAAAAAACAAACACTACATACTTACCTTCCGCTGTCTGTCCCTTGGCGCTCTGCTTCTCTGCCCTGTGTAAGCACAGCGGCCGGAAAGCACAGCGGTGACGTCACCGCTCTGCTTTCCGGCCGCTGTGCTTACACAGGGCAGAGAAACACAGCGTCGAGGGACAGACAGCGGAAGGTAAGTATGTAGTGTTTTTTTTTTTTTTACTTTTACGCTGGTAACCAGGGTAAACATCGGGTTACTAAGCGCGGCCCTGCGCTTAGTAACCCGATGTTTACCCTGGTTACCAGCGAAGACATCGCTGAATCGGCGTCACACACGCCGATTCAGCGATGTCAGCAGGAAGTCCAGCGACGAAATAAAGGCTGGACTTTCTGCAGCGACCAACGACATCACAGCAGGATTCTGATCGCTGCTGTGTGTCAAACTGAACGATATCGCTAGCCAGGGTGCTGCAACGTCATGGATCGCTAGCGATATCGTTTAGTGTGATGGTACCTTAACTTGGCATTGTGACATTTGGACTGTAGATCAGCCTGGAAATGCACTGCAGCAAAAAAGAATGTTATTTCTTTGTTTATTTTTTTTTTAAATTGTGAAAAGTCTTTTCAGAGGGTCATTTATTATTCAACCCCTCAACCCACCAGAATTCTGTTTGGTTCCCCTAAAGTATTAAGAAGTAGTTCAGGCACAAAGAACAATGAGCTTCACATGTTTGGATTAATTATCTCTTTTTCCAGCCTTTTCTGACTATTTAAGACCCTCCCCAAACTTGTGAACAGCACTCATACATGGTCAACATAGGAAAGACAAAGGAGCATTCCAAGGCCATCAGAGACAAGATCATGGAGGGTCACAAGGCTGGCAAGGGGTACAAAACCCTTTCCAAGGAGTTGGGCCTACCTGTCTCCACTGTTGGGAGCATCATCCAGAAGTGGAAGGCTTATGGAACTACTGTTAGCCTTCCACGGCCTGGACAACAAGGAAGGAGCTCCAGGAAGATCTCATGGCAGTGGAAACATAGGTTTCAGTCAATACCATAAGTAATGTACTCCACCGCAATGGTCTCCGTTCCAGAGGAGCCCGTAAGGTACCTTTACTTTCAAAGCGTCATGTCAAGGCTTGTCTACAGTTTGCTCATGATCACTTGGAGGACTCTGAGACTGAATGGTTCAAGGTTCTCTGGTCTGATGAGACCAAGATCGAGATCTTTGGTGCCAACCACACACGTGACGTTTGGAGACTGGATGGCACTGCATGCGACCCCAAGAATACCATCCCTACAGTCAAGCATGGTGGTGGCAGCATCATGCTGTGGGGCTGTTTCTCAGCCAAGGGGCCTGGCCATCTGGTCCGCATCCATGGGAAGATGGATAGCACGGCCTACCTGGAGATTTTGGCCAAGAACCTCCGCTCCTCCATCAAGGATCTTAAGATGGGTCATCATTTCATCTTCCAACAAGACAACGACCCAAAGCACACAGCCAAGAAAACCAAGGCCTGGTTCAAGAGGCAAAAAATCAAGGTGTTGCAGTGGCCTAGTCAGTCTCCTGACCTTAACCCAATTGAAAACTTGTGGAAGGAGCTCAAGATTAAAGTTCACATGAGACACCCAAAGAACCTAGATAACTTGGAGAAGATCTGCATGGAGGAGTGGGCCAAGATAACTCCAGAGACCTGTGCCGGCCTGATCAGGTCTTATAAAAGACGATTATTAGCTGTGATTGCAAACAAAGGTTATTCCACAAAATATTAAACCTAGGGGTTGAATAATAATTGACCCACACTTTTATGTTTAAAATTTATAAAAATTTAACTGAGCAACAAAACTTTTTGGTTTGTAAGATTTATGCATATGTTAATAAATCCTGCTCTTGTTTGAAGTTTGAAGGCTCTAACTTATTTGCATCTTATTAAACCTGCTAAATCTGCAGGGGGTTGAATACTACTTGTAGGCATTGTATATCTCTGATAGTCTACGCAAAGGTCACATCCATCCCTCTGTCTCACCTGTGGCCGCGGGGGATTTTTTTGTCAAGAAAAAAGATGGTGGTTTACGCCCATGCCTCGTTTTACGGGAACTAAATAAAATTACGGTGAGAAATACCTACCCTCTTCCACTCATTCCTGATCTCTATAACCAATTGTCTGGGGCTAAGTGGTTTTCCAAACTCGATCTTAGGGGAGCATATAATCTTATCCGCATTCAGGAAGGGGATGAGTGGAAAATGGCATTTCTCACCTCCGAAGGCCTGTTTGAAAATTTGTTCATGCCCTTTGGTCTCACAAACGCGCCCGCGGTGTTTCAGAACTTCATGAATGATGTGTTTTCTGATTTTATCGGGCGCTTTATGGTTGTATACCTGGATGATATCCTTGTTTTCTCGCCTGACAAGGAATCTCACATTGGTCATTTACGTGCTGTTATTCACCGGTTACGGGGAAATTCTTTGTTTGCTAAACCAGAGAAATGTTTGTTTTGTGTCCAGGAGCTTTCTTTTCTGGGGATCATCCTTTCTGCGAATGGGTTTCGGATGGATCCCGGAAAGGTACAGGCCATTGTTGATTGGGTGCAACCCAGAGACCTCAAGGGGTTACAACATTTTCTGGATTTTGCCAATTATTACCAAAAATTCATCAAAGGGTTTTCTCAGGTAGTCAAACCACTCACCGATCTTACTTGCAAAGGGGCTGATCTCAAAGTTTGGTCATCCTTGGCAGTTGAAGCATTTATTACATTAAAAAAGTGTTTTATGACTGCTCCTGTGTTGGTTCAGCCCGATCCATCTAAACCATTCATTGTAGAGGTGGACGCATCAGAGGTGGGAGTAGGGGCGGTGTTGTCTCAGGGACCCGTTACTTTGACCAACTTAAGACCATGTGCCTTTTTCTCCCGTAAGTTTTCTTCTGCTGAGAGGAACTATGATGTTGGGAACCAGGAGTTATTGGTCATAAAATTGGCTTTTGAAGAATGGAGGCATTTTTTGGAGGGGGCGGTTCATCGGATCACGGTGATTACTGACCACAAGAATTTGTCTTATACTGAAACCTCCAAACGGTTAACTCCAAACAGGCTAGGTGGTTGCTGTTTTTCTCTCGTTTTCATTTTTCAATCACTTTTCGGCCTGGTTCCAAGAATGTCAAGGCTGATGCCTTATCTTGCAGTTTTGATCCGATATCACCCCCCGAACCTCCTTCCTCCATTCTTCAGCATGGGGTGGTTGTTGCGGGGGTATCCTCTGAATTGGAGCAGGAGATTCGAAAGGCTCAGTCTCTTTCTCCTCCCTCTTTGCCTGACAATAAGCTTTTTGTCCCAGTTCAGTACCGGTTGAGGTTTCTCCGGGAGTTCCACGATTCTGCTCTTAGTGGTCACTCTGCCACCTGGAAAGCTATTGCTAGGCTGTTTTGGTGGCTCTCCATGAATTCTGATATTATTGAGTTTGTGTCTGCTTGTGATACCTGTGCACGTGCTAAGAGCTCCCATAACTGGCTGGCCGGGGAATTGGTGCCATTGCCAATTCCAGATAGACCTTGGACTCATTTGTCCATGGAATTTATCACTGATCTCCCTCCTTCCAATGGCAAAATTGTAATCTGGGTAGTGGTTGACAGATTCAGTAAGCAAGCGCCTTTTGTACCTCTGGCAGGATTGCCTAATGCTGAGACACTATCTAGATTGTTTGTTGAGCACATTGTACGGCTGCATGGTGTGCCTTTGAGTGTGGTTTCTGATAGAGGAGTACAATTTGTGTCCAAATTTTGGAGGGGATTTTGTAAAAGATTGGGTATTTGTTTGACCTTCTCCTCTGCTTACCATCCTGAGACCAACGGACAGACGGAGAGGACCAATTAGTCACTTGGACCGATTTTGAGGTGTCTTGCTACATCTCAGCAGGATGATTGGTGTTCTTCATTGCCCGTGGCTGAATTTGCATTTAATAATCGGATTAACCAGTCCACGGGCACCTCTCCATTCTTCTGCAACTACGGTTTTCATCCCCATTTTGGTGAATTTTCTAGGCTGGATTCAGGATGTCCAGGGGCTGATATGGAAGTGCAAAGGTTGGGGGAGGTGTGGAGGGAGGTCCAGAAGAACATTGGGAAGGCTCAGGGCAAACATAAACTTTTTGCTGATAAGCGACGGTCTGTAGGACCTATATTCCTGGTAGGAGATAAAGGGTGGTTGTCTACCAAGAACATTCGTCTAAAGATTCCTTCTGCTAAGCTTGGTCCCAGGTTTATTGGTCCTTACGAGATCATTGAGGTGGTCAATCCAGTTGCCTTTTGTTTACACCTTCCTCAGTCACTTCGGATCCCCAATGTGTTCCATAAATCCCTTCTTAAGTCCTTTGTACCATCTTCTGCTGGGCCTCCATCCCTTCCGCCTTCTGCCTCTTGTCTCTGTGGATGGTCAGACCGAGTTTGAAGTAGAACGGATCTGGGACTCTCTCCCCGACGTACGTTTCAGTATAAATCTTCTCCCCCTGAGGAAGGAGATTTATATCGAAACGTACGTCAGGGAGAGAGTCCCGGATCACCTGCTCGGCACTATGACCGGTAATAGCACATAACTATTTCTTTGCTATTTACTGCTTATATCCTTGGCAGTTGGAGATGGATGGTAGCTAGGTGTTGCTTTATAGGGTTTTTTTCTATCATGACATAGTTAGTGATTACTAGCACACTTTAGGTATATATTTATATACCCGGCTTCCCCTGAGCTAAACCAACTGACTGCCCTATATTGACACTATGTCTACAGCAGTAACTCTACTTACTACATACCCGCGGTGCTTTTGCATTGTGATTGGTACTCATTAAGTAATTGGATCTTTTGTTACTAACCCAGAATCTACACTTTCTTACAAGTATTGCTCTATATGTCACTTTTTAGAACTTTTTTAAAATTTCCTGTGTGATTTAATGGTTGAAATAAAAAATGATTCATAGTTTTGATAAACTAGCATTGACTTAGTCTTTCTTCTTTATACATTGCAATTTTGAGTTGCTGATTTTTTCACAATATGCAATTCACATATAGATGCAAATAAATGCATCGTAATATACTTGGCTAAAAATGCTTTGGAGAGTGTATATAATATGATAATAAAGCGTTGTTTTTAGCCTCGTATCTTTTTTTTACGGTGACCACTGAAGGGGTTAACTAGTGCAACAGTTTTTTAATTTGTCGGGTCGTTATGGACGCGGCGATACTAAACATGTGTACTTTTATTGTTTTTTTTTATTTAGACAAAGAAATGTATATATTGGAACAATATTTTTTTTATTTTTTATTTAGGTTTTTTTTTTTTTTACACGTGTAAATATTTTTTTTTTCTTGTTTATATTGCCCCAGGGGGGAACATTATGCTATAGTGTCAGATCGCTGATCTGACACTTTGCAGTGCACTGTGTCAGATCAGCGATCTGACAGGCACTGCAGGGAGGCTTGCCGGCGCCTGCTCTGAGCAGGCGCTTGCAAGCCACCTCCCTGCAGGACCCGGAAGGCCCCCCGCAGCAATTTTGGATCCGGGGCCTGCAGGAAGGAGGAGGTAGGAGACCCTCGAAGCAACGCGATGACATTGTGTTGCTCCGAGGGTCTCAGGGAAGCACGCAGGAAGCCCCCTCCCTGCGCGATGCTTCCCTATGCCGCTGGAACGCTGTGATCATGTTTGATCCCAGTCTTCCGGGGGTTAATGTGCCAGGAGCGGTCACATAGTGCTGGATGTCAGCTGCGATAGTCAGCTGACACCCGGCCCCGATCGGTCGCGCTCCCTCCGTGAGCACAGCTGATCGGTGATGACCTACTATCCCGTCGGTGGTCATATGGGCCCATACCACCTCGACGGGATAGTAAGTCATATGTCAGAAAGGGGTTAAAACACTACTTACCTGTTATGCATTTTTTTCTAAAGACAGATAATGACTAGATCTTGAATTTCTGAAGAAATTGTTGTAAGGTGCCTACACGTTGTGCACAGTATCAATATGTACAATAAATAAACATTTCATGTGAAATAGTTACAGCTTGACACATTATAATGACCATACCATTTGTGAAGGAAAAATGAGATGAAAGAGTAATCAGCACTAGGATATGAGTTTTTCCAGAAAAGAGATCATTTGTGGAAACTATTTCTGGTAAGCTAATGATGCAGCACAATAGAGGACCCTCGTCTGTGCTTCAGTCACCTCAATACCCTCCCAAGTCATTATCCTACTGGCTCTCTGTCTTGGGTGAGTTTGCCAGGAAATGTCTTGTGGGAGATACCCATAAGGATGTAATAATTGAGGAAATGAACTGCAGAGCAAAATACAAAAATGGAGTTATAATCAGTTACAAGTTGATATACTGAACAATTGATAAATAGGAAAAATCCTGAGAATAGGAAAAATCACCAAAATATGCTAACATATGGCTTGCTAAATAAGTTCTTTTTTAATGTTTTGACTAGAGATGAGCGAATATTACAATGTTCGGTTCGGATTACTTTTGCCGAATTTGCAATATTCGCCAATTCGTCGGATATTCGCCCAACATTACCGAACGCCGTTCATATCAATGGGAGGCAAAAACAAACGCATGCACAACACCTTATAAAGGCCCCAAATGCTGCCAAAACACATCAAATGAGGGACAGACACCAGTAAAGTGGCCTCAGTATAAATTGTAGCATGGCACTGCAGCAATCAGCAAGGCATGAGGTATCGGGCAGTTACAGCTTTCAATAGAATGTCGCAGTAAGACGAGGTGGGTGAGGGATTGGTGTAGGCCCCCTTTCCTGGGAGCCCTGATACCACATGCAACACCTCTACCTGATTTCATGCTGAGCCATACTCAGGTGGCACAAATGTCAGTTTTGTAGACTACCATTATCATAAAAGTTTAAGGAAAGTAACAGGGTAGTTGAGTCCAAGGAAGTGAAGGCCTGAAGGTCTCGGAGGCCTACTGCTACAGGCAACACAAATGAAGGAGACACAACCAGGAGTGTTTACATTTCTAAAAATAATTGGCAGACACCACAAAAGTGGCATCAATTTCCCACAGTATAAATAGTATAATAGGGACCGACAGGTCTTTCACTGCACCCAAATCTAGCAGATGGACACCAAACCAGGAGTGTTTACATTTCTAAAAATTATTGGCAGACACCACCAAAGTGGCGTCAATTTCACCACAGTAGAAATAGTATAATAGGAAACAAAAGGTTTTCCACTAAACTCAATGCAGCAGATGGACACCCAACAAGGAGTGTTCACAATTAAAGAAATGAGGGCCTTACACCACAGAAGTGGCATCAGTTTCACCACAGTAGAAATAGTATACTAGGGACCGACAGGTCTTTCACTACACCCAATCCAGCAGATGGACGCCAAACCAGGAGTGTTTACATTTCCAAAAATTATTGGCAGACACCACCAAAGTGGCATCAATTTCACCACAGTATAAATAGTAATAATAATAATAATTATCTTTATTTTTATATAGCGCTAACATATTCAGCAGCGCTTTACAGTTTGCACACATTATCATCAATGTCCCCAATGGGGCCTCACAATCTAAATTCCCTATCAGTATGTCTTTGGAATGTGGGAGGAAACCGGAGAACCCGGAGGAAACCCAAGCAAACACAGGGAGAACATACAAACTCTTTGCAGATGTTGTCCAGGGTGGGGCTTTAACCCAGGACTGTCATGGGGCTACCGCGACAGAGAGGTTCCAGAGAACCGCAGCACTCTGGGCCTCGTTCACACACGATGAACAGAAGCTCTTCTCCTGAATTCTGACCTGGCTATCTTGTGCCAGCAGGGCAGGAGTTAAACATTGTTACTGAAGTTACTGAGAGCTTGGTCTCTCAGCTGATTTGGTTTTTGTAATCTCCGCTCCTATATAGACTCAGCTTTGACTACAACTGTTGTCAGTGATCAGTTCTGCTGCCTGGCTTGAAGTGGGAAGGAGCGTGGTATTAGGAGCTTGGAGGTTTATTTACTGAGATAAACCTGTTTTCCTTCCTATTTTTTCCCTCTCTTCCCTTCTCTGTGTTTCCTCTGTGGTTGTGTGAGCATTTGGTGAGTTTGAGATTTTAGTTACCTTTACTCTGGCGGCTCAAGCCTCCTAACCATTATAGGTACTCCTGAGATAAGGGAAAGTCAGGGCCCCATTATAGTGGCAGGGACATTTGCGGGTCCCAGTACGCCATTCTGCCCCTTTATCGCCGTTAACGGTGCAACAGTATCACTGACCTTAAAAATTTTCTTGGTCCAATGTGGACCCCATTGCTGGTTTAGCTGGACAATTGCAGCAACTCAGTATAGAGGTGGCTGACCTCCGCTTGGCGGTTGTACAGCACACTCCAGTGGCCACTGCAGGGGTTGCTACACCTCCACAAGCTTTGCTGGAGCCTAAAATTGCATTACCTGACAGGTTCTCTGGGGGGGCGCGACAAATTTGATACATTCAGGGAGGCCTGTAAATTGTTCTTTAGGTTGCGTCCTCACACTTCAGGTTCAGAGGAGCAGAGGGTTGAAATTGTAGTATCGCTCCTACAGGGTGATCCCCAGGCCTGGGCTTTTTCACTTCCCGCTGACTCTTTGCCGTTACGGACTGTGGAGGAGTTTTTTCGAGCCTTAGGTCAAGTGTATGATGATCCTGACCGCGTCTCCCTCTCTGAGTCCACAATACGCCACCTTATACAGGGAGTCCGGCCAATAATGGAGTACTGCTCTGAGTTTCGGAAATGGGCTATTGACAAAATGTGGAATGACCCTGCACTCTGCAGTCAATTTTATCAGGGACTATCTGATAAGATAAAATATGCCTTCGCCCTACAGGAGACATCAACCACACTGGAGGCAGCTATGTCTCTTGCGATCCGTGTGGACCGCTGCCTACGCCAGAGACTTAATGAATCACCGCTAGGGTTGAGCGAAACGGGTCGAACATTTTCAAAAGTCGCCGACTTTTGGCTAAGTCGGGGTTTCATGAAACCCGATCCGACCCCTGTGCGGGGTCGGCCATGCGGTACGCGACTTTCGCGCCAAAGTCGCGTTTCAATGACGCGAAAAGCGCCATTTCTCAGCCAATGAAGGTAAACGCAGAGTGTGGGCAGCGTGATGACATAGGTCCTGGTCCCCACCATCTTAGAGAAGGGCATTGCAGTGATTGGCTTGCTGTCTGCGACGTCACAGGGGCTATAAAGAGGCGTTCCCGCCGACCGCCATCTTACTGCTGCTGATCTGAGCTTAGGGAGAGGTTGCTGCCGCTTTGTCAGAAGCAGGGATAGCGTTAGGCAGGGTCCATTAACCACAAAACCGCTTGTGCTGCAGCGATTTGCACTGTCCAACACCACCCTCGGTGTGCAGGGACAGTGGAAGTTTTTTTTTTTTTTTTTTTCCCCTCAGCGCTGTAGCTCATTGGGCTGCCCTAGAAGGCTCCCTGATAGCTGCATTGCTGTGTGTACGCCGCTGTGCAAACCAACTGCTTTTTTCAAAGCACAAATCCTCTTGTTCCTTCCTTTCTGCACAGCTATCTTTTTTGTTTGTCCACACTTTTTATTTCATTTGTGCATCAGTCCACTCCTTATTGCTGCCTGCCATACCTGGCTGAGATTACTGCAGGCAGGGAGATAGTAGCTGCCTGCCATACCTGGCTGAGATTACTGCAGGCAGGGAGATAGTAATTGTAGGACATTCCCTGTTTTTTTTTTTTTGTTTTTTTTGGTGGGAGATTAAGATTGGCAATTTGGCATTTCTGCTAGAGTGCCATCCCTGTGTGTGCCATCTCTCTCACATAGTGGGCCATAGAAAGCCTTTTCATTTTTCTGTATTTTTTTTTGTGGGGTGTATAAATTCTCCCTGATAAAAATACAGTGGGAGATTAATATTGGCCTTTGGGCTTGTGTGCCAGTCCTGAGTGTGCCATCTCTCTCACAAATAGTGGGCCATAGAAAGCCTATTTTATTTTTTTTTGGGTTTTATAAATTCTCCCTGAAAAAAGGGAGATTAATATTGGCCTCTGGGCTTGTGTGCCAGTTGTGAGCGTGCCATCTCTCTCACAAATAGTGGGCCATAGAAAGCCTATTTAATTTTTTTTTTGGTTTTATAAATTTTCCCTGAAAAAAGGGAGATTAATATTGGCCTCTGGGCTTGTGTGCCAGTTGTGAGCGTGCCATCTGTGCCAGTCCTGAGCGTGCCATCTCTCTCACAAATAGTGGGCCATAGAAAGCCTATTTAATTTTTTTTTTGGTTTTATAAATTTTCCCTGAAAAAAGGGAGATTAATATTGGCCTCTGGGCTTGTGTGCCAGTTGTGAGCGTGCCATCTGTGCCAGCCCTGAGCGTGCCATCTCTCTCACAAATAGTGGGCCATAGAAAGCCTATTTAATTTTTTTTTTTGGTTTTATAAATTCTCCCTGAAAAAAAGGGAGATTAATATTGGCCTCTGGGGTTGTGTGCCAGTTGTGAGCGTGCCATCTGTGCCAGTCCTGAGCGTTCCATCTCTCTCACAAATAGTGGGCCATAGAAAGCCTATTTAATTTTTTTTTTGGTTTTCATAAATTTTCCCTGAAAAAAGGGAGATTAATATTGGCCTCTGGGCTTGTGTGCCAGTTGTGAGCGTGCCATCTGTGCCAGTCCTGAGCGTGCCATCTCTCTCACAAATAGTGGGCCATAGAAAGCCTATTTAATTTTTTTTTTGGTTTTATAAATTTTCCCTGAAAAAAGGGAGATTAATATTGGCCTCTGGGCTTGTGTGCCAGTTGTGAGCGTGCCATCTGTGCCAGTCCTGAGCGTGCCATCTCTCTCACAAATAGTGGGCCATAGAAAGCCTATTTAAATATTTTTTTGGTTTTATAAATTCTCCCAGAAAAAAAGGGAGATTAATATTGGCCTCTGGGCTTCTGTGCCAGTCCTGAGCGTGCCATCTGTGCCAGTCCTGAGCGTCCCATCTCTCTCACAAATAGTGGGCCATAGAAAGCCTATTTTTTTTTTTGGGGGGGGTTTAGAAATTCTCCCTGAAAAAAAAAGGGAGATTAATATTGCCCTTTGGGCTTGTGTGCCAGTACTAAGCGTTCCATCTCTCTCTCTCTCTCAGTCAGTGGGCCATAGAACGCCTATTTTTGGTTTTATTTGTTTTCTAAATTCTCCCTGAAAAAATCATTTTATTTTATTTGGTTTCTAAATTCTTCCTGATAAAATCATATTTTTTTTATTATTTTTTTTTCTAAAGTCTCCCTGAAAAAAAAAAAAAAAAACAACCAAAAAAAACAGTGGGAGATTAATATTGGCCTTTCTGCTTGTGTGCCAGTCTTGACTCCTGGGTGTGCCATCTGTCTCTCTCTCTCTCTCTCTCTCTCTCTCCAATTGTGGTCCATAGAAAGCCTATATTTTTTTTCCTTGATTTGGGTTCAAAAATTTACCAGAGAAAATAACTACATCAATCATTGGT
The DNA here is from genome assembly GCF_032444005.1 of Ranitomeya imitator. NCBI lineage: Eukaryota > Metazoa > Chordata > Amphibia > Anura > Dendrobatidae > Ranitomeya > Ranitomeya imitator. Next base: position 478,051,724 of record NC_091285.1, on the reverse strand, counting down.
AGAAAAATATTGGCCTCTGGGCTTGTGTGCCACTCCTGACTCCTGTGTGCGTCATCTCTCAGTCAGTGGGCCATAGAACGCCTATTTTTGTTTTTATTTGTTTTATAAATTCTCCCTGAAAAAATCATTTTATTTTATTTGGTTTCTAAATTCTTCCTGATAAAATCATATTTTTTTTATTATTTTTTTTTCTAAAGTCTCCCTGAAAAAAAAAAAAAAAAAACAACCAAAAAAAACAGTGGGAGATTTATATTGGCCTTTCTGCTTGTGTGCCAGTCTTGACTCCTGGGTGTGCCATCTGTCTCTCTCTCTCTCTCTCTCTCTCTCTCCAATTGTGGTCCATAGAAAGCCTATATTTTTTTTCCTTGATTTGGGTTCAAAAATCTACCAGAGAAAATAACTACATCAATCATTGGTAGAAAAATATTGGCCTCTGGGCTTGTGTGCCACTCCTGACTCCTGTGTGCGTCATCTCTCAGTCAGTGGGCCATAGAACGCCTATTTTTGTTTTTATTTGTTTTATAAATTCTCCCTGAAAAAATCATTTTATTTTATTTGGTTTCTAAATTCTTCCTGATATAATCATATTTTTTTTATTATTTTTTTTTCTAAAGTCTCCCTGAAAAAAAAAAAAAAAAAACAACCAAAAAAAACAGTGTGAGATTAATATTGGCCTTTCTGCTTGTGTGCCAGTCTTGACTCCTGGGTGTGCCATCTGTCTCTCTCTCTCTCTCTCTCTCTCTCTCCAATTGTGGTCCATAGAAAGCCTATATTTTTTTTCCTTGATTTGGGTTCAAAAATTTACCAGAGAAAATAACTACATCAATCATTGGTAGAAAAATATTGGCCTCTGGGCTTGTGTGCCACTCCTGACTCCTGTGTGCGTCATCTCTCAGTCAGTGGGCCATAGAACGCCTATTTTTGTTTTTATTTGTTTTATAAATTCTCCCTGAAAAAATCATTTTATTTTATTTGGTTTCTAAATTCTTCCTGATAAAATCATATTTTTTTTATTATTTTTTTTTCTAAAGTCTCCCTGAAAAAAAAAAAAAAAACAAACCCCAAAAAAAATTGGGAGATTAATATTGGCCGTTCTGCTTGTGTGCCAGTCTTGACTCCTGGGTGTGCCATCTCTCTCTCTCTCTCTCTCTCTCTCTCTCTCTCTCTCTCTCTCTCTCTCTCCAATTGTGGTCCATAGAAAGCCTATATTTTTTTTCCTTGATTTGGGTTCAAAAATCTACCAGAGAAAATAACTCCATCAATCATTGGTAGAAAAATATTGGCCTCTGGGCTTGTGTGCCACTCCTGATTCCTGTGTGCGTCATCTCTCACTCAGTGGCCCATAGAAAGCATATAGTTTGTTACATTTGTTTTCTAAATTCTCCCTGCAAAAATCTATTTTTTTTTTTTTTTGCGGTTTCTAAAGTGTTCCTGAAAAAAATAAAAATAAAAAAAAAATAATAGTGTGACATTAATATTAACATTTGTGCTTCAGTGACAGTCCTGCGTGTGGGGCATCTCTCTAATTTGCAGCCACCAAAAAAAGAGTGTGTAACATTGGCCCTGATTTTCGCTGTGGTCTCACCAACCTGTAAAGGGGTAGCTAAATCATACTGAAGTTATAGCTCACCGTGTAAGTTGTGTGACTGCAACAAATAACGTTAGTTTGGTTACGTTTTTAAAACAATGAGGAAGTCTAGTGGAAGAGGTCGTGGCCGGGGGCGTTCATTGTCAGCTGGTAATGAGGGTAGTGGTAGTGGTGGAGCATCAGGTGGTCGTGGGGAAAAAAATATTGCACCTAAGTCTGGAGCTGTGGAGCCAGGTTCGTCGTCCGGCTACACAAGGCCTCGAACGCTCCCTTTTCTGGGATTAGGAAAACCGCTTTTAAAGCCGGAGCAGCAAGAGCAAGTTTTGGCTTATCTTGCTGACTCAGCCTCTAGCTCTTTTGCCTCCTCTCGTGAAACTGGTAAAAGTAAAAGCAGCGCGTCGTTAGTGGATGTTCACGGTCAGGGACAAGTCACTTCCTTGTCCTCTTCAGCAAAAACAACAACAGAGAAGAATGCAGCAGGCGACACAACGGGTTACTCCATGGAGCTCTTTACACATACCGTCCCTGGCTTAGAAAGTGAAGCAGTTAACAGTCCATGCCCATTACAAATTGAATCTGACATGGAGTGCACTGACGCACAGCCACAGCCAGACTACTATGCTGGTCCTTTGACTCAGACCACAACATTGCCCTCGCAGGGTGGTGATCAAGAATCAGACCCTGATGAGACTATGTTGCCCCATCACGAACGCTATACCACCGAACGACACGGTGACACAGACGAAGTTGCGCAGGAGGTACAAGAAGAGTTATTAGATGACCCAGTTCTTGACCCCGATTGGCAGCCATTGGGGGAACAGGGTGCAGGCGGCAGCAGTTCTGAAGCAGAGGAGGAGGAGGGGCCGCAGCAGGCATCAACATCGCCACAGGTTCCATCTGCCGGGCCCGTATCTTGCCCAAAACGCGTGGCAAAGCCAAAACCTGGTGGAGGACAGCGTGGCCATCCGGTTAAAGCTCAGTCTGCAATGCCTGAAAAGGTATCCGATGCTAGAAAGAGTGCAGTCTGGCATTTTTTTAAACAACATCCAATTGATCAGCGCAAAGTCATCTGTCAAAAATGTTCTACTTCCTTAAGCAGAGGTCAGAATCTGAAAAGTCTCAATACTAGTTGCATGCATAGACATTTAACCACCATGCATTTGCAAGCTTGGACTAACTACCAAACGTCCCTTAAGGTTGTTGCACCCTCGGCCAATGAAGCTAGTCATCAACGCAACATCCCTTCCGGCAGTGTAGGACCACCATTTAGCGCACCACCTGCTGTATCTGTGCAGGTATCTTTGCCAGGCCAAAGCAGTCAGGGTCAGGGAATCACCAGTTTCGTAGTAGGAAACACTGCATCTAGGGCACCGGCGGCAACAATACCATCTCCCACCGTCTCTCAGTCTGCCATGTCCACCGGCACCCCCGCTAGTTCCACGATCTCCAGCTCTCCAGTCCAGCTCACCCTACATGAGACTATGGTTAGAAAAAGGAAATACTTAGCCTCGCATCCGCGTACACAGGGTTTGAACGCCCACATAGCTAGACTAATCTCGTTAGAGATGATGCCCTACCGGTTAGTTGAAAGCAAAGCTTTCAAAGACCTGATGGACTACGCTGTACCACGCTACGAGCTACCCAGTCGACACTTTTTTTCCAGAAAAGCCATCCCAGCCCTCCACCAGCATGTTAAAGAGCGCATCGTCCATGCACTCAGGCAATCTGTGAGCACAAAGGTGCACCTGACAACAGATGCATGGACCAGTAGGCATGGCCAGGGACGTTACGTGTCCATCACGGCACACTGGGTAAATGTGGTGGATTCAGGGTCCACAGGGGACAGCAAGTTTGGGACAGTTCTGCCTAGCCCACGGTCTAGTAAACAGTTGTCTGTAGCCGTTCGCACCCCCTCCTCCTCCTCCTCCTCCTCGTCCTCCTGCAGAAGCAAGAGCTCGTCCACAGACCGCAGTCGCACAAACACTCCATCCGCACCTGCCACAGTTGCACACCAGGTCTCCCATTATGGGGCAGCTACTGGCATACGTCAGCAGGCTGTATTGGCTATGAAGTGTTTGGGCGACAATAGACACACCGCGGAAGTTCTGTCCGAGTTCTTGCAGCAAGAAACGCAGTCGTGGCTGGGCACTGTAGATCTTGAGGCAGGCAAGGTAGTGAGTGATAACGGAAGGAATTTCATGGCTGCCATCTCCCTTTCCCAACTGAAACACATTCCTTGCCTGGCTCACACCTTAAACCTGGTGGTGCAGTGCTTCCTGAAAAGTTATCCGGGGTTATCCGACCTGCTCCTCAAAGTGCGTGGACTTTGCGCACATATCCGCCGTTCGCCTGTACACTCCAGCCGTATGCAGACCTATCAGCGTTCTTTGAACCTTCCCCAGCATCGCCTAATCATAGACGTTGCAACAAGGTGGAACTCAACACTGCACATGCTTCAGAGACTGTGCGAACAGAGGCGGGCTGTTATGTTTTTGTGGGAGGATACACATACACGGGCAGGCAGTAGGATGGCAGACATGGAGTTGTCAGGTGTGCAGTGGTCGAAGATTCAAGACATGTGTCAAGTCCTTCAGTGTTTTGAGGAATGCACACGGCTGGTTAGTGCAGACAACGCCATAATAAGCATGAGCATCCCCCTAATGCGTCTGCTGATGCAAAGTTTGACGCACATAAAGGATCAGGCGTCTGCACCAGAGGAAGAGGAAAGCCTTGATGACAGTCAGCGATTGTCTGGTCAGGGCAGTGTACATGACGAGGTACCGGGCGAAGAGGAGGTGGAGGATGAGGAGGATGATGGGGATGAGTATATTTTTAATGAGGAAGCTTTCCCGGGGGCACGGGAAATTGGTGGCGTGGCAAGGCCGGGTTCTGGTTTTTTGAGGGACACAAGTGACGTAGATTTGCCTGCAACTGCCCCTCAACCAAGCACAACCGCAGATTTGACAACGGGAACTTTGGCCCACATGGCGGATTATGCCTTGCGTATCCTCAAAAGGGACACACGCATTACAAAAATGATGAACGATGACGATTACTGGTTGGCCTGCCTCCTTGATCCTCGCTATAAAGGCAAATTGCAAAATATTATGCCACATGAGAACTTGGAACTAATATTAGCAACAAAACAATCAACTCTTGTTGACCGTTTGCTTCTGGCATTCCCTGCACACAGCGCCCGTGATCGTTCTCACACGAGCTCCAGGGGCCAGCAGACCAGAGGTGTTAGAGGGGCAGAAATCAGAAGTGGCGTTGGCCAGAGGGGTTTTCTGACCAGGTTGTGGAGTGATTTTTCTATGACCGCAGACAGGACAGGTACTGCAGCATCAATTCAAAGTGACAGGAGACAACATTTGTCCAGTATGGTTACAAACTATTTTTCATCCCTTATCGATGTTCTCCCTCAACCGTCATTCCCATTTGATTACTGGGCATCCAAATTAGACACCTGGCCAGAATTGGCAGAATATGCATTGCAGGAGCTTGCTTGCCCGGCAGCTAGTGTCCTATCAGAAAGAGTATTCAGTGCTGCAGGTTCAATACTAACCGAAAAAAGGACTCGTCTGGCTACCCAAAATGTAGATGATCTAACCTTCATTAAAATGAACCACAACTGGATTTCAAAATCTTTTGCCCCACCCTGCCCGGCTGCCACCTAGCTTTCCTATGAAAAGGTCTTGCCTGTGGACTATTCTGAATGACTTTTCCAATCTCGTAATTTTCTTCACCTGATTGTCCAGCATACGACATGTTTCCACCTCACGAAATGGCCAAACTCCCCACACGGGGCCGTGCTATCGACACTTTGCGCTTGGACCCTTGAGAGTGCTGTTTGTCTGAAGAGGTGGGTGTGGCCGCTTTTGGTCGACGGCACTGCCACTGGGTCCCTCATAGTACAATAAAGTGTCTCTGGCGGTGGTGGTGCGCACCCAACGTCAGACACACCGTTGTAATATGAGGGGCCCTGTGCCTGTACCGCCGGCCACAAGACAGTTCCTCCCCCCCAGCTCAAACAGTGCTCTACCACTAGCAAAATTATCTCTCACAGCTTCACCAATGTGTAGTCTAGGCGCTGACATCCTTCAATGCCTGGCACTGACAATACCATTGTTTTGACATTTTTGTTATGTTAGGCCTTCGAAGCCTGTCTGCGGTCCCTTCTTTCTACAACTACTACACTGACCAGGCCACTGCTGGCCGTGTTACCCTGGAACCAATTTAAAAGTGCCTACAGTCAGCCCAATTTTGTTATGTTAGGCCTTGGAAGCCTGTCTGCGGTCACTCCTTCCACTAGACTTCCACTGACCAGACCACTGCTGCCCATGTACCCCTGGAACCAATTTAAAAGTGCCTACAGCCAGCCCAAGTTTGTTATGTTAGGCCTTGGAAGCCTGTCTGCGGTCACTCCTTCCACTAGACTTCCACTGACCAGACCACTGCTGCCCATGTACCCCTGGAACCAATTTAAAAGTGCCTACAGCCAGCCCAAGTTTGTTATGTTAGGCCTTGGAAGCCTGTCTGCGGTCACTCCTTCCACTAGACTTCCACTGACCAGACCACTGCTGCCCGTGTACCCCTGGAACCAATTTAAAAGTGCCTACAGCCAGCCCAAGTTTGTTATGTTAGGCCTTGGAAGCCTGTCTGCGGTCACTCCTTCCACTAGACTTCCACTGACCAGACCACTGCTGCCCGTGTACCCCTGGAACCAATTTAAAAGTGCCTACAGCCAGCCCAAGTTTGTTATGTTAGGCCTTGGAAGCCTGTCTGCGGTCACTCCTTCCACTAGACTTCCACTGACCAGACCACTGCTGCCCATGTACCCCTGGAACCAATTTAAAAGTGCCTACAGCCAGCACAAGTTTGTTATGTTAGGCCTTGGAAGCCTGTCTGCGGTCACTCCTTCCACTAGACTTCCACTGACCAGACCACTGCTGCCCATGTACCCCTGGAACCAATTTAAAAGTGCCTACAGCCAGCCCAAGTTTGTTATGTTAGGCCTTGGAAGCCTGTCTGCGGTCACTCCTTCCACTAGACTTCCACTGACCAGACCACTGCTGCCCGTGTACCCCTGGAACCAATTTAAAAGTGCCTACAGCCAGCCCAAGTTTGTTATGTTAGGCCTTGGAAGCCTGTCTGCGGTCACTCCTTCCCCTAGACTTCCACTGACCAGACCACTGCTGCCCATGTACCCCTGGAACCAATTTAAAAGTGCCTACAGCCAGCACAAGTTTGTTATGTTAGGCCTTGGAAGCCTGTCTGCGGTCACTCCTTCCACTAGACTTCCACTGACCAGACCACTGCTGCCCATGTACCCCTGGAACCAATTTAAAAGTGCCTACAGCCAGCCCAAGTTTGTTATGTTAGGCCTTGGAAGCCTGTCTGCGGTCACTCCTTCCACTAGACTTCCACTGACCAGACCACTGCTGCCCGTGTACCCCTGGAACCAATTTAAAAGTGCCTACAGCCAGCCCAAGTTTGTTATGTTAGGCCTTGGAAGCCTGTCTGCGGTCACTCCTTCCACTAGACTTCCACTGACCAGACCACTGCTGCCCGTGTACCCCTGGAACCAATTTAAAAGTGCCCACAGCCCTAATTTATTATGTTAGGCCTTGGAAGCCTGTCTGCGGTCACTCCTTCCACTAGACTTCCACTGACCAGACCACTGCTGCCCGTGTACCCCTGGAACCAATTTAAAAGTGCCTACAGCCAGCCCAAGTTTGTTATGTTAGGCCTTGGAAGCCTGTCTGCGGTCACTCCTTCCCCTAGACTTCCACTGACCAGACCACTGCTGCCCATGTACCCCTGGAACCAATTTAAAAGTGCCTACAGCCAGCCCAAGTTTGTTATGTTAGGCCTTGGAAGCCTGTCTGCGGTCACTCCTTCCACTAGACTTCCACTGACCATACACTGCTGCCCATGTACCCCTGGAACAAATTTAAAAGTGCCTACAGCCAGCCCAAGTTTGTTATGTTAGGCCTTCGAAGCCTGTCTGCGTCCCATTCTTTCAACTACAACTACACTGACCAGGCCACTGATGGCCGTGTTCCCCTGGAACCAATTTTAACTTGCCTACAGCCAGCCCTATGTTATTATGTTAGGCCTTCGAAGCCTGTCTGCGTCCCGTTCTTTCAACTACAACTACACTGACCAGGCCACTGATGGCCGTGTTCCCCTGGAACCAATTTTAACTTGCCTACAGCCAGCCCAATGTTAGGCCTTTGATGCCTGTCTGCCGTCACTCCTTCCACTAGGCCTCCACTGACCTGTCTATTGCTGCCCGTGTACCCCTTGAACCAACCTAATAAAATATTTTAAAAATTAATTTGATTATAAAAAATAAGATCGTGTTGAGATTTCAAATGCAGACATTTTAACAATCAAAACAAACACACAACAAATATCTGGAACTGTACTACAAAGGTCCAACAGCTACAATTTCTTTCTCCTGCAAGAAGTTAACTGAAAGTTTTTTGGAGTTGTTAACACAGATATGGCATCCACCGAGTGTTGTCCTGTCGCGTCTCCTTTAAATTATTTCCAATAAGATGTTAAACTATTAATTTAATAAAATCAATAATTAAAAAATTAATTGAGTAAGTCAAAAGCACATTGCAAATAAACATTAATTACAAATCAAGAAGCATGGCGCGTCCAAGGGTGAGTAGATACCGAATAAGAATATAATCACCCTCGGACGCGCAATGCTTATTTAAAACAGCCTTCCTTCCTAAGAATCAGACCTTCCGTGGTGTAGAGAGAGGTTGTGTTACACTCCAAGGTGTTCCCCAGGTTGCCTTTCCTGAGCTTCGATCTTCCGGCTCTCGTTTAGTAGCTGTTGGAAACTACGCTGCATTAGGCCTACTAATTGTGTATGGGTGAAACAGTGGCGCATCTGCGGTCCCTCCTTCCACTAGGCCTCCTCTGACCTGTCTACTGCGGCCCGTGTACCCCTTGAACCAACCTAATAAAATATTTTAAAAATTAATTTGATTATAAAAAATAAGATCGTGTTGAGATCTCAAATGCAGACATTTTAACAATCAAAACAAACACACAACAAATATCTGGAACTGTACTACAAAGGTCCAACAGCTACAATTTCTTTCTCCTGCAAGAAGTTAACTGAAAGTTTTTTGGAGTTGTTAACACAGATATGGCATCCACCGAGTGTTGTCCTGTCGCGTCTCCTTTAAATTATTTCCAATAAGATGTTAAACTATTAATTTAATAAAATCAATAATTAAAAAATTAATTGAGTAAGTCAAAAGCACATTGCAAATAAACATTAATTACAAATCAAGAAGCATGGCGCGTCCAAGGGTGAGTAGATACCGAATAAGAATATAATCACCCTCGGACGCGCAATGCTTATTTAAAACAGCCTTCCTTCCTAAGAATCAGCCCTTCCGTGGTGTAGAGAGAGGTTGTGTTACACTCCAAGGTGTTCCCCAGGTTGCCTTTCCTGAGCTTCGATCTTCCGGCTCTCGTTTAGTAGCTGTTGGAAACTACGCTGCATTAGGCCTACTAATTGTGTATGGGTGAAACAGTGGCGCATCTGCGGTCCCTCCTTCCACTAGGCCTCCTCTGACCTGTCTACTGCGGCCCGTGTACCCCTTGAACCAACCTAATAAAATATTTTAAAAATTAATTTGATTATAAAAAATAAGATCGTGTTGAGATCTCAAATGCAGACATTTTAACAATCAAAACAAACACACAACAAATATCTGGAACTGTACTACAAAGGTCCAACAGCTACAATTTCTTTCTCCTGCAAGAAGTTAACTGAAAGTTTTTTGGAGTTGTTAACACAGATATGGCATCCACCGAGTGTTGTCCTGTCGCGTCTCCTTTAAATTATTTCCAATAAGATGTTAAACTATTAATTTAATAAAATCAATAATTAAAAAATTAATTGAGTAAGTCAAAAGCACATTGCAAATAAACATTAATTACAAATCAAGAAGCATGGCGCGTCCAAGGGTGAGTAGATACCGAATAAGAATATAATCACCCTCGGACGCGCAATGCTTATTTAAAACAGCCTTCCTTCCTAAGAATCAGACCTTCCGTGGTGTAGAGAGAGGTTGTGTTACACTCCAAGGTGTTCCCCAGGTTGCCTTTCCTGAGCTTCGATCTTCCGGCTCTCGTTTAGTAGCTGTTGGAAACTACGCTGCATTAGGCCTACTAATTGTGTATGGGTGAAACAGTGGCGCATCTGCGGTCCCTCCTTCCACTAGGCCTCCTCTGACCTGTCTACTGCGGCCCGTGTACCCCTTGAACCAACCTAATAAAATATTTTAAAAATTAATTTGATTATAAAAAATAAGATCGTGTTGAGATCTCAAATGCAGACATTTTAACAATCAAAACAAACACACAACAAATATCTGGAACTGTACTACAAAGGTCCAACAGCTACAATTTCTTTCTCCTGCAAGAAGTTAACTGAAAGTTTTTTGGAGTTGTTAACACAGATATGGCATCCACCGAGTGTTGTCCTGTCGCGTCTCCTTTAAATTATTTCCAATAAGATGTTAAACTATTAATTTAATAAAATCAATAATTAAAAAATTAATTGAGTAAGTCAAAAGCACATTGCAAATAAACATTAATTACAAATCAAGAAGCATGGCGCGTCCAAGGGTGAGTAGATACCGAATAAGAATATAATCACCCTCGGACGCGCAATGCTTATTTACAACAGCCTTCCTTCCTAAGAATCAGCCCTTTCGTGGTGTAGAGAGAGGTTGTGTTACACTAAGGTGTTCCCCGGGTTGCCTTTCATGAGCTTCGATCTTCCGGCTCTCGTTTAGTAGTTGGTGGAAACTACGCTGCATTAGGCCTACAAATTTGGTATGGGGTGTAGAGACAGGTTGTGTTACACTCCAAGGTTTTCACCAGGTTGCCTTTCCTGAGCTTCGATCTTCATGCTCTCGTTTAGTAGTTGTAGAAAAGTACGCTGCATTAGGCCTAAAAAATGGGGAATGGGGTGGAGAGAGATGGTGTGTGACACTCCAAGGTGTTCCCCAGGTTTCCTTGCCATTGCTTCGGTCTTCCGACTCTCGTTTAGTAGTTGTAGAAAAGTACACTGCATTAGGCCTAAAAAATGGGTATGGGGTGGAGAGAGATGGTGTGTTACACTCCAAGGTGTTCCCCAGGTTGCCTTTCCTGAGCTTCTATCTTCAGGCTCTCATTAAATTGTGGTTAAATGGAACAACTGCATTTGGCGTACTAGTTGGTTTGGGGCCTACTATCGGTGTCTGCCACTCCTTGCTGTTCTCCTGGTTTCCTGTCCTGAAATTCCATTTTCAGCCTCTCGTTAAGTAGTTGTTAATGTTAGACTGCATTTGGCCTACTTGTTGGGTTGGGGCCTACTATCGGTGTCTGCCATTCCTTGCTGTTCTCCTCCACTGAACAAAGCTGTGCCGCCTGTTTACTACGGTTGCCAATTTTGAACTGCATTTCGACTACTTACTGATTTGGCCCTACTCTCTGTGTCAGCCTCTCATTCCAGTTGTCCTCCACTGCAATGCCCCCTGGTTATTCCTGTGTTACCAATTTTGAACTGCATTTAGCCCACTTTCTTCTTTGGGCCTATATCTGTGTTTCCACTTCATCGTGCCCATTGCCCAGCCAGTGATAGATGAGTCTGCTGGTACATTGACCCATAACGCAACATTCCCCGTGCACGCTACACAACAACATTGTGACCCTGCTGAAAGTCAGGTTGCTCTTCCCGCATACCATACCACCTTACACGGGGACAAAGAGGAAGGTGCAGATGAAAGTGCAGGTTCCTTCATCAGGTGGGGGGAGGAATACTAGTTGGCGACGTCACTGGCACAGGGCCTCTCATAGTACGCAAAAGTGTTGCTGCCGGTGGGAGGCGCCCCCGCCGTGCAAACACACTGCTGTACTTTGAGGGGCCCTGTGCCAGTGCCAATGCCAACGAGTGGGCCCCCCCTGCTTGCTCAGGTTCACAGCACTTGCAAAGTTGAAATACTTACCTCTCCCTGCTCCACTGCCGTGACGTGGTCCAGATTTCCTGGGCCCACTAATTACTTGAACCAGCCCTACCCCCCACAACTTTAGCCAAATGACCCCCAATTTCAAATGCCTTCCAATTATTATAAGGTAAATTACGCTTGACAAGCTTCATTAAGAAGAATGGATGGTATTGACATTAAAATGTGTACTCTAGGTGTTTTCCTGGCCCCCACTCACTGCCGACTATGCTCCCCCATTGACTTGCATTGGGTTTCGTGTTTCGGTCGATCCCGACTTTACGTCATAATCGGCCGATTTCACTCGACCCGACTTTGGACATAGTCGGGTTTCGCAAAACCCGGCTCGACTCTAAAAAGGTCAAGGTCGCTCAACTCTAATCACCGCTATTCAAGGGTAACTCAGATTTGGACTCACCAGAACCTGAGTCTCTAGGAGAACATATGCAGTTGGGTGGCGCTTCTCGTTCTAAGGGGGCTGTAGTACGGCGTAAGGGAGGTGCATGTTTTTTTGTGGCAGAAGTGGTCATTTTGTGAATGTATAATAATAATAATAATCTTTTATTTTTATATAGTGCTAACATATTCCGCAGCGCTTTACAGTTTTGCACACATTATCATCACTGTCCCCGATGGGGCTTACAATCTAGAATCCCTATCAGTATGTTTTTGGAATGTGGGAGGAAACCGGAGTACCCGGAGGAAACCCATGCAAACATGGAGAGAACATACAAACTCTTTGCAGATATTGTCCTGGGTGGGATTAGAACCCAGGACCCCAGCGCTGCAAGGCTGCAGTGCTAACCAGTATGTCCTTCTAGAAGACAACCGCCGGAAAACTATTGAGCCCGGGTTGCGGGAAGGTTGGCAACTTGGGTGTACTAGTTTCCTCCATAGGTAAAGCACAATTTCTCTTACCAGCCGAGATTTGTCTTGGTGAAAGTAGGCTCAATATCTCTGCCTTCCAGGAATCTGGGGTCGGGTTTAATTTAATTGATGCTGGGTTTGTTCAGGCACAGGGGTTTAATACTCAAGAGTTGTCTAGACCCATACCTATAATTGCTATTGATTCTGCCCCTTTGAGCTAGGGGACTTTCACTCAGATCGTCCGTGGGGTGAGCCTACAAATAGGGACGTTGCACTCAATAGATTGTTATGTGTTGGGGGGTTTGCCGTCGCCTGTAGTTCTCGGTTTACCATGGCTCATGTTACACAACTGGTGTTAGACTGGCAGACTCGGGAGGTTACTAGATGGAGTGAGTTTTGTCAGGAACATTGCCTGGGCACTCGGCTGGCCTGGTTGAAATCTCAGGTTCTGCCAGAGTTCATCTCAGATTTTGAGGATATATTCTCTGAGGTGGGGAGTCAAGAGCTACCTCCACACCGTCCTTATGATTGTGCCAAACGTCTCATTCCTGGTGCTAAACTGCCTAAGAGTAAGCTATACAACATCTCTGCCCCAGAGAGACAGGCCATGAAGGACTATGTCATGGAGAGTCTGGCCAAGGGTCATATCACCCATTGCTGCTGAGTTCTTCTTTGTAAAGAAGAAGGACGGGGGTTTACGCCCATGCTTAGACTTCCGTGAGTTAAACCAAATTATGGTCCGGGATTCTTTCCCGCTCCCTTTTATTCCGGACCTCTTTAATCAAATTGTGGGGGCTAAGTGGTTCTCCAAATTAGATCTCAGGGGGGGCATATAATCTCATTCGGATGAAGGAGAGGGATGAATGAAAGACGGCGTTTAATACTCCAGAGGGACATTATGAGAACATGGTTATGCCTTTTGGGTTATGTGAAGCTCCTGCTGTGTTTCAACACTTTGTCAATGATATACTTAGTCACCTGATAGGTAGGTTTGTGGTGGTGTATCTCGATGACATCTTAATTTATTCCCCTGACCTCGAGTCCCATCAGGTTCATGTACTGCAGGCCCTTCAAGTACTCAGGGACAATAAACTATTTGCCAAACTTGAGAAATGCATGTGCGCGGTCAAAGAGATTCCATTTTTGGGTTATTTCTTATCCTCCACAGGATTTCGTATGGACCCGGCTAAGGTCAAGGCGGTCTTGGAGTGGGAGCGTCCTGAGGACCTTAAGGCCTTACAGAGGTTTTTAGGTTTTGCAAACTACTATCGCAAATATATTAAAGACTTTTCAGTAGTAGCTAAACCTTTAACAGACATGACCAAGAGAGGCACGGATTTCTCTGTCTGGTCCAGTACGGCCTCTCAGGCTTTCGAGATTTTGAAGAAGTGTTTTTCCACTGCACCCATACTAATACAGCCTGACATCACACAGCCATTTGTGGTAGAGGTGGATGCCTCTGAGGTGGGGGTGGGAGCTGTATTTTCACAGGGGATTTCTCCGAGTAAGTGGCGTCCATGTGCTTTTTTCTTGAAAAAATTATCTCCTACTGAGAGGAAGTATGATATTGGTAACAGGGAGCTGTTGGCAATTAAATGGACATTTGAAGAATGGCGCCATTTTTTGGAGGGAGCACTTCACCCAGTCATGATGATCACAGATCACAAAAATCTGTAGTATTTAGAATCTGCGAAGCGTCTCACACCTAGGCAAGCTAGGTGGTCTCTGTTTTTCGCCAGGTTAAATTTCTACATTAAGTATAGGCCAGGAAGCAAGAATGTCAAGGCTGATGTGTTATCCTGTTGTTTTCCAGGGAGTGGGGATAATTGTGAGCCAGGTCCTATACTTTAGAAGGGTGTAATTGTCGCTGCAATTAATTCGGATCTTGAGAGAAAGGTGCTAGAGGCGCAGGGGGATGCCCCAGCAGCCTGTCCTTTAGGTAAACTTTATGTTCCTGCTAATCTTCATATTAGGGTCATTAATGAACATTATGATTCAGTTCTGGCTGGACACCCTGGAAGTAAAGTTACCACGGACCTTCTCACTCGGCATTTTTGTTAGTCTGGGGTAAATCATGATGTACAGGAATATGTCGCTGCCTGCTGTGTGTGTGTGCGCATTCCAAGACCCCTCGTCTGGGTCTCTCCAACCTCTGGAGATTCCCAATAGACCTTGGACCCATTTGTCAATAGACTTCATCATCGACTTACCGGTTTCTGAGGGTAATACAGTTATTTTAGTCGTAGTTGACAGATTTAGCAAGATGTCACATTTTATTGCCCTTCCCGCGTTACCTAATGCCAAGACTCTGGCACAGATCTTTATCAAGGAGGTTGTGAAATTACATGGCGTTCCTTCAGATATTGTGTCAGACTGTGGGGTGCAGTTTATTTCTAAGTTTTGGAGGGCTTTTTGCAGCCGGCTGGGGATTCATTTGTCGTTTTCTTCAGCTTTTCGTCCGCAATCCAATGGTCAAACAGAACGTGTAAATCAAAATCTTGAAACTTATCTCAGGTGCTTCATTTCAGAAAATCAGGAGGACTGGGTTAAGTACTTACCATTGGCAGAGTTTGCAATAAATAACCGTACTCATAAGTCCACTGCTAAGTCCCCATTTTTTCGGGGCATATGCTTTTCATCCTCAATTCAGTTCATTTAATAGGAAGGATTCCTCGGGGGTGCCTGAAGAGGAGAGGTTTTCTTCGTCCATCATGTCCATATGGCAAGGGGTTCTTGATAAGTTAAAGAGGATGAGTTCCAGACATAAGAATGCGGCTGATCGGAGACGTATGAAAGGTACGGACCTATGTGTGCGTGATTGGGTTTGGTTGTCCTCCAAGAATATTAAACTGAGAGTTCCCTCATGGAAATTGGGCTGTAGGTTTATTGGCCCTTATAGGATTGTGGCTGTCGTCAATCCTGTTGCATTTCGGCTGGCTTTACCTCAATCGTTTAGGATCCATAATGTTTTTCATCGTTCCTTACTCAAGAGGTTTGTGGCGTCACCTAATTCATCACCTTTACCTCCCTCTCCGGTCCTTGTTGATGGAAATTTTGAGTTTAAGATAGCCAGGGTCATGGATTCTAGATTTGTTCGCCGGTCTCTACAGTATCTAATACATTGGAAAGGGTACGGTCCTGATGAGAGGATGTGGGTACCTGCAGCCGATGTCCATGCGGTTAGATTAGTCCGGGCATTTCATACAGCTCATCCTGAGAAACCTGGTCCTAAGGTTCCGGAGGTCCCTCGTAGAAGGGGGGTAATGTCAGGGGGCTACCGCGACAGAGAGGTTCCAGAGAACCACAGCGCTCTGGGCCTCGTTCACACACAATGAACAGAAGCTCTTCTCCTGAATTCTGACCTGGCTGTCTTGTGCCAGCAGGGCAGGAGTTAAACCTTGTTACTGAAGTTACTGAGAGCTTGGTCTCTCAGCTGATTTGGTTTTTGTAATCTCCGCTCCTATATAGACTCAGTTTTGACTACAACTGTTGTCAGTGATCAGTTCTGCTGCCTGGCTTGAAGTAGGAAGGAGAGTGGTATTAGGAGCTTGGAGTTTTATTTACAGATATTGGTGTCTGCTGTTTTGGTTGCATGTTAAACCTGTTTTCCTTCCTAGTTTTTTCCTTCTCTTCCCTTCTCTGTGTTTCCTCTGTGGTTGTGTGAGCATTTGGTGAGTTTGAGATTTTAGTTACCTTGTCTGCATACCCTGTTTAATTGTCGTATTTATACACTGGTGCAGTCCACCTCCCTTGGGGGGGGAGAAGGCCACTGATAGGGCCTGCACAGGTGACAGGGATACGCTGGCAGCTCAGGCCTCCTAACCATTATAGGTACCCCTGAGATAAGGGAAAGTCAGTGGCAGGGACAGGTGCGGGTCCCAGTACGCAGCCCTGCCCCTTTATCGCCGTTAACGGTGTGACACCAGCGTTGCAAGGCTGCAGTGCTATCCACTGAGCCACCGTATAATAGAGACTGACAGGTCTTTCACTACACCCAATCTAGCAGATGGACACCCAACAAGGAGTGTTCAGATTTCAAAATATTATTGGCAGACACCACACAAGTGGCATCAATTTCACCACAGTAGAAATAGTGTAATAGGGACCGACACGTCTTCCACTACACCCAATACAGCAGATGGACACTCAATAAGGAGTGTTCACATTTAAGAAATGAGGGCCTTACACACCACAGAAGTTTCATCAATTTCACCACAATAGAAATAGTATAATAGGGACCGACAGGTCTTTCACTACACCCAATCCAGCAGTTGGACACCCAAACAGGAGTGTTCACATTTTTAAAAATGAGTGCCTGACACCACCGAAGTGGAATAACTGCCACAAGAATAGAAATAGTATAATTGGGACCGAGATGTCTTCCTGTACAGCCAGCAGATGTAGACCAACCATGACTGTTCACATTTCCACAAATTTGTGTTAACATCAGCAACAGCAGCAGCCACAGCAGGCACAGAAGCCACACTAAAGATATCAGTGTAGTTACATGACATTAATGCATCACACTAAAAAATGCAATATCAACTAGTCTGTACAGTCTGCGATTGGGGTGCAAAAGTCCTTGGAGATCCATGACTTGTTCATCTTAATGAAAGTTATGTGGTCTACACTTTCAGAGGACAGCCAGCTGTGCTTATCCATCAGGATACCACCAGCAGCACTGAAGACACGTTCTGAGAGAGTGCTGGCTGCCGGAAAAAGGAAAAAACCCCAAGGCATGTAAGGGGAGCTCAGGCCACTCATCAATTTTAGAAGACCAAAATGTGAAAAGGTCCAATCTTCCCCCTGATAATATTGATATTTAGGTCTAGAAACTCCTGCACCATCCTCTCCATTCAATCACCACAAGTAAGACTCTGTAGTGCTGGTGCATGAGTTGGTCTAAAAAAAAGTGTCAAAGGACTCACAGAAATTGCTTCTTCCACTTCCTCCACTGCTGCTGCTGCTATTGTTTTGGCATTGACGATATGACGTGCCGGAGGTAGGAAGTCTAAAGCTGCAATGTGAACTGTGTGCTTCACTGCAGTCTTGGGGAAAAGCTCTCCTATGGTTGTGTAAAAGCGTGTTTCGATACTCCAGCATTCATGGGTCACTTTCTAGGGCAGGAATCATCTGGAAAAATTTGGTTTTATAAAATGGATCTAATAAAGTGGTAACCCACTAGTCAGCATTATTCCTAATCACAACTACGTGGGGATCATATTGCAGATAGCACAGCAAGAAGGCACTCATATGTCAGAGTCTACCATGAGGTCCAAACCCATGCTGTGTTGGTGGCTTGGTAACAATGAGTCTTGTTTCCTCCGTCCCCTCTCACCAACCGCGAACAACAGAGAGGGGAGAATTATCCTCTTCATCTGACAGCTCCTCGCTCATCACCTCTTCCTTCTCCATTTGTTCCTCGGATCTTGCACCTGTGATAACAGTTTGTCTGTTATTACCAGCCCCCTTCAATCACAGTAATCCACCCTTCCTTGGCACCCACCTGTGTGATGACAGTCTTGAACTTAGAGACAATGTTATCCCTTCCACATCCTCCTCTGCTTCCTCCTCAAATTCTGGGACCACCATGTCCTCCTGCAGGCTTTTTAAAGTCTGCTCCAGCATATAGATGACCGTAATAGTGATGCTGGTGATGGCATCGCCAGCGTTAACCATCTTATTAGCCATTTCGAAACTGTGCAGAAGGGTGCAGAGTAGAGTTGAGCGACCTTGACCTTTTTAGAGTCGAGCCGGGTTTCGCGAAACCCGACTATCTCAAAAGTCGGGTCGAGTGAAATCGGCCGATTATGACGTAAAGTCGGGATCGACCGAAACACGAAACCCAATGCAAGTCAATGGGGGAGCATAGTCGGCAGTGAGTGGGGGCCAGGAAAACACCTAGAGTGCCCATTTTAATGTCAAAACCATCCATTCTTCTTAATGAAGCTTGTCAAGCGTAATTTACCTTATAATAATTGGAAGGCATTTGAAATTGGGGGTCATTTGGCTAAAGTTGTGGTGGGTAGGGCTGTTTCAAGTAATTAGTGGGCCCAGGAAATCTGGACCACGTCACGGCAGTGGAGCAGGGAGAGGTAAGTATTTCAACTTTGCAAGTGCTGTGAACCTGAGCAAGCAGGGGGGACCCACTCGTTGGCATTGGCACTGGCACAGGGCCCCTCAAAGTACAGCGGTGTGTTTGCACGGCGGGGGCGCCTCCCACCGGCAGCAACACTTTTGCGTACTATGAGAGGCCCTGTGCCAGTGACGTCGCCAACTAGTATTCCTCCCCCCACCTGATGAAGGAACCTGCACTTTCATCTGCACCTTCCTCTTTGTCCCCGTGTAAGGTGGTATGGTATGCGGGAAGAGCAACCTGACTTTCAGCAGGGTCACAATGTTGTTGTGTAGCGTGCACGGGGAATGTTGCGTTATGGGTCAATGTACCAGCAGACTCATCTATCACTGGCTGGGCAATGGGCAGGATGAGGAGGAAACACAGATATAGGCCCAAAGAATAAAGTTGGCTAAATGCAGTTCAAAATTGGTAACACAGGAATAACCAGGGGGCATTGCAGTGGAGGACAACTGGAATGAGAGGCTGACACAGAGAGTAGGCCCAAATCAGTAAGTAGTCGAAATGCAGTTCAAAATTGGCAACCGTAGTAAACAGGCGGCACAGCTTTGTTCAGTGGAGGAGAACAGCAAGGAGTGGCAGACACCGATAGTAGGCCCCAACCCAACTAGTAGGCCAAATGCAGTCTAACATTAACAACTACTTAACGAGCGCCTGAAAACGGAATTTCAGGACAGGAAACCAGGAGAACAGCAAGGAGTGGCAGACACCGATAGTAGGCCCCAAACCAACTAGTACGCCAAATGCAGTTGTTCCGTTTAACCACAATTTAATGAGAGCCTGAAGATAGAAGTTCAGGAAAGGCAACCTGGAGAACACCTTGGAGTGGAACACACCATCTCTCTACACCCCATACCCAATTTGTAGGCCTAATGCAGTGTAGTTTCCAAGAACTACTAAACGAGAGCCGGAAGATCGAAGCTCAGGAAAGGCAACATGGAGAACACCTTGGAGTGGAACACACCATCTCTCTACACCCCATACCCAATTTGTAGGCCTAATGCAGTGTAGTTTCCAACAACTACTAAACGAGAGCATGAAGATCGAAGCATTGGCGAGGAAACCTGGGGAACACCTTGGAGTGGAACACACCATGTCTCTACACCCCATACCCAATTTGTAGGCCTAATGCAGTGTAGTTTCCAAGAACTACTAAACGAGAGCCGGAAGATCGAAGCTCAGGAAAGGCAACCTGGAGAACACCTTGGAGTGGAACACACCATCTCTCTACACCCCATACCCAATTTGTAGGCCTAATGCAGTGTAGTTTCCAACAACTACTAAACGAGAGCCGGAAGATCGAAGCTCAGGAAAGGCAACCTGGAGAACACCTTGGAGTTGAATACACCATCTCTCTACACTCCATACCCAATTTGTAGGCCTAATGCAGTGGAGTTTCCAAGAACTACTAAACGAGAGCCGGAAGATCGAAGCTCAGGAAAGGCAACCTGGAGAACACCTTGGAGTGGAACACACCATCTCTCTACACCCCATACCCAATTTGTAGGCCTAATGCAGTGTAGTTTCCAACAACTACTAAACGAGAGCCGGAAGATCGAAGCTCAGGAAAGGCAACCTGGGGAACACCTTGGAGTGTAACACACCATCTCTCTCCACCCGATACCCATTTTGTAGGCCTAATGCAGTGTAGTTTTCTACAACTACTAAACGAGAGTCGGAAGACCGAAGCAATGGCAAGGAAACCTGGGGAACACCTTGGAGTGTAACACACCATCTCTCTCCACCCGATACCCATTTTGTAGGCCTAATGCAGTGTAGTTTTCTACAACTACTAAACGAGAGTCGGAAGACCGAAGCAATGGCAAGGAAACCTGGGGAACACCTTGGAGTGTAACACACCATCTCTCTACACCCCATACCCATTTTGTAGGCCTAATGCAGTGTAGTTTTCTACAACTACTAAACGAGAGTCGGAAGACCGAAGCAATGGCAAGGAAACCTGGGGAACACCTTGGAGTGTAACACACCATCTCTCTCCACCCCATACCCAATTTGTAGGCCTAATGCAGCCTACTTTCCGACAACTACTAAACGAGAGCATGAAGATCGAAGCTCAGGAAAGGCAACCTGGGGAACACCTTGGAGTGTAACAAACCCTCTCTCTACACCACGGAAGGGCTGATTCTTAGGAAGGAAGGCTGTCGGAAAGAAGCAGGGCGCGTCCGAGGGTGATTATATTCTTATTAGGTATATACTCACCCTCGGACGCGCCCTGCTTCTTTATTTGTAATGAATGTTTATTTGCAATGTGGTTTTGACTTACTCTATTTTTTTGGTAAATAATGATTTTATTATTTTCATTGTTTTGCATCTTCTTGGCAATAATATAAAGAAGACGCGACAGGACAACACTCGGTGGATGCCATATCTGTGTTTTAAATTGAAAAAAACTTTCAGTTAACTACTTGCAGGAGAAAGCTATTGTAGCTGGTGGCCATTTTTAGTACTGTACCAGATTTTTGTTGTATGTGTTTGTTTTTAATGTTAAAATGTCTGCATTTGATATCTCTCCAGTATTTTCTTTTTTATAAGCAAAATACTTATTTTTATATTTTCTGATGTTGGTTCAAGGGGTACACGGGCAGCAGTAGACAGGTCAGTGGAGGCCTAGTGGAAGGAGGGACCGCAGACAGGCTTCGAAGCCCTAACATAATAAATTGGGCTGGCTGTAGGCAATTTAAAATTGGTTCCAGGGGAACACGGGCGGCAGTAGCCAGGTCAGTGTAGTAGTAGTGGAAAGAACGGGCCGCAGACAGGCTTCGAAGGCCTAACATAACAAAAATTGGGCTGTAGACAATTTAAAATTGGTTCCAGGGGAACACGGGCGGCAGTAGACAGGTCAGTGGAGGCCTAGTGGAAGGAGGGACCGCAGACAGGCTTCGAAGCCCTAACATAATAAATTGGGCTGGCTGTAGGCAATTTAAAATTGGTTCCAGGGGAACACGGGCGGCAGTAGACAGGTCAGTGTAGTAGTAGTGGAAAGAACGGGCCGCAGACAGGCTTCGAAGGCCTAACATAACAAAAATTGGGCTGTAGGCAATTTAAAATTGGTTCCAGGGGAACACGGGCGGCAGTAGACAGGTCAGTGGAGGCCTAGTGGAAGGAGGGACCGCAGACAGGCTTCGAAGCCCTAACATAATAAATTGGGCTGGCTGTAGGCAATTTAAAATTGGTTCCAGGGGAACACGGGCGGCAGTAACCAGGTCAGTGTAGTAGTAGTGGAAAGAACGGGCCGCAGACTGGCTTCGAAGGCCTAACATAACAAAAATTGGGCTGTAGACAATTTAAAATTGGTTCCAGGGGAACACGGGCGGCAGTAGACAGGTCAGTGGAGGCCTAGTGGAAGGAGGGACCGCAGACAGGCTTCGAAGCCCTAACATAATAAATTGGGCTGGCTGTAGGCAATTTAAAATTGGTTCCAGGGGAACACGGGCGGCAGTAGACAGGTCAGTGTAGTAGTAGTGGAAAGAACGGGCCGCAGACAGGCTTCGAAGGCCTAACATAACAAAAATTGGGCTGTAGGCAATTTAAAATTGGTTCCAGGGGAACACGGGCGGCAGTAGACAGGTCAGTGGAGGCCTAGTGGAAGGAGGGACCGCAGACAGGCTTCGAAGCCCTAACATAATAAATTGGGCTGGCTGTAGGCAATTTAAAATTGGTTCCAGGGGAACACGGGCGGCAGTAGCCAGGTCAGTGTAGTAGTAGTGGAAAGAACGGGCCGCAGACAGGCTTCGAAGGCCTAACATAACAGAAATTGGGCTGTAGGCAATTTAAAATTGGTTCCAGGGGAACACGGGCGGCAGTAGACAGGTCAGTGGAGGCCTAGTGGAAGGAGGGACCGCAGACAGGCTTCGAAGCCCTAACATAATAAATTGGGCTGGCTGTAGGCAATTTAAAATTGGTTCCAGGGGAACACGGGCAGCAGTAGACAGGACAGTGGAGGCCTAGTGGAAGGAGGGACCGCAGACAGGCTTCGAAGCCCTAACATAATAAATTGGGCTGGCTGTAGGCAATTTAAAATTGGTTCCAGGGGAACACGGGCAGCAGTAGACAGGTCAGTGGAGTCCTAGTGGAAGGAGGGACCGCAGACAGGCTTCGAAGCCCTAACATAATAAATTGGGCTGGCTGTAGGCAATTTAAAATTGGTTCCAGGGGAACACGGGCGGCAGTAGACAGGTCAGTGGAGGCCTAGTGGAAGGAGGGACCGCAGACAGGCTTCGAAGCCCTAACATAATAAATTGGGCTGGCTGTAGGCAATTTAAAATTGGTTCCAGGGGAACACGGGCGGCAGTAGACAGGTCAGTGGAGGCCTAGTGGAAGGAGGGACCGCAGACAGGCTTCGAAGCCCTAACATAATAAATTGGGCTGGCTGTAGGCAATTTAAAATTGGTTCCAGGGGAACACGGGCAGCAGTAGACAGGTCAGTGGAGGCGTAGTGGAAGGAGGGACCGCAGACAGGCTTCAAAGCCCTAACATAATAAATTGGGCTGGCTGTAGGCAATTTAAAATTGGTTCCAGGGGAACACGGGCAGCAGTAGACAGGTCAGTGGAGGCCTAGTGGAAGGAGGGACCGCAGACAGGCTTCGAAGCCCTAACATAATAAATTGGGCTGGCTGTAGGCAATTTAAAATTGGTTCCAGGGGAACACGGGCGGCAGTAGACAGGTCAGTGGAGGCCTAGTGGAAGGAGGGACCGCAGACAGGCTTCGAAGCCCTAACATAATAAATTGGGCTGGCTGTAGGCAATTTAAAATTGGTTCCAGGGGAACACGGGCAGCAGTAGACAGGTCAGTGGAGGCCTAATGGAAGGAGTGACCGCAGACAGGCTTCGAAGGCCTAACATAAGAAAAATGTCAATACAATGGTATTGACAGTGCCAGGCATTGAAGGATGTCAGCGCATAGACTAAACATTGGTGGAGCTGTGAGAGAAAATTTTGCAAGTCGTAGAGCACTGTTTGACCTGGGGGGGACTGTCTTGTGGCCGGCGGTACAGGCCCAGGGCTCCTCATATTACAACGGTGTGTCTGACGTTGGGTGCGCACCACCACCGCCAGACACTTTATTGTACTATGAGGGACCTAGTGGCAGTGCCGTCGACCAAAAGAGGGCACACCCACCTCTTCAGACAAACAGTACTCTCACGGGTGCTGGCGCCAAGTGGCGATACCACGGCCCCGTGTGGGGACTTTGGCCATTTAGGGAGGTGTTAACATGTCGGATGCTGGACAATCAGGTGCTGCAAATTACGAGATTGGAAAAGTCGTTCAGAATAGTCCACAGGCAAGACCTTTACATAGGAAAGCTAGATGTCAGGTGGGGCAAAAGATTTCGAAATCCAGTTGTGGTTCATTTTAATGAAGGTTAGATCATCTACATTTTGGGTAGCCAGACGAGTCCTTTTTTCTGTTAGTATTGAACCTGCAGCACTGAATACTCTTTCTGATAGGACACTAGCTGCCGGGCAAGCAAGCTCCTGCAATGCATATTCTGCCAATTCTGGCCAGGTGTCTAATTTTGATGCCCAGTAATCAAATGGGAATGACGGTTGAGGGAGAACATCGATAAGGGATGAAAAATAGTTTGTAACCATACTGGACAAATGTTGTCTCCTGTCACTTTGAATTGATGCTGCAGTACCTGTCCTGTCTGTGGTCATAGCAAAATCACTCCACAACCTGGTCAGAAAACCACACTGGCCAACGCCATTTCTGATTTCTGCCCCTCTAACTCCTCTGGTCTGCTGGCCCCTGCAGCTCGTGTGAGAACGATCACGGGCGCTGTGTGCAGGGAATGCCAGAAGCAAACGGTCAACAAGAGTTGATTGTTTGGTTGCTAATATTAGTTCCAAGTTCTCATGTGGCATTATATTTTGCAATTTGCCTTTATAGCGAGGATCAAGGAGGCAGGCCAACCAGTAATCGTCATCGTTCATCATTTTAGTTATGCGTGTGTCCCTTTTGAGGATACGTAAGGCATAATCCGCCATGTGGGCCAAAGTTCCAGTTCTCAAATCTCCGGTTGTGCTTGGTTGAGGGGCAGTTGCAGGCAAATCCACGTCACTTGTGTCCCTCCAAAAACCAGAACCCGGCCTTGCCGCGCCACCAATTTCCAGTGGCCCCGGAAAAGCTTCCTCATTAAAAATATAATCATCCCCATCATCCTCCTCATCCTCCTCCTCCTCTTCGCTCGCTACCTCGTCCTGTACACTGCCCTGGCCAGACAATGGCTGACTGTCATCAAGGCTTTCCTCTTCCTCAGCTGCAGACGCCTGATCCTTTATGTGCATCAAACTTTGCATCAGCAGACGCATTAGGGGGATGCTCATGCTTATTATGGCGTTGTCTGCACTAACCAGCCGTGTGCATTCCTCAAAACACTGAAGGACTTGACACATGTCTTGAATCTTCGACCACTGCACACCTGACAACTCCATGTCTGCCATCCTACTGCCTGCCCGTGTATGTGTATCCTCCCACAAAAACATAACAGCCCGCCTCTGTTCGCACAGTCTCTGAAGCATGTGCAGTGTTGAGTTCCACCTTGTTGCAACGTCTATGATTAGGCGATGCTGGGGAAGGTTCAAAGAACGCTGATAGGTCTGCATACGGCTGGAGTGTACGGGTGAACGGCGGATATGTGAGCAAAGTCCACGCACTTTGAGGAGCAGGTCGGATAACCCCGGATAACTTTTCAGGAAGCACTGCACCACCAGGTTTAAGGTGTGAGCCAGGCAAGGAATGTGTTTCAGTTGGGAAAGGGAGATGGCAGCCATGAAATTCCTTCCGTTATCACTCACTACCTTGCCTGCCTCAAGATCTACAGTGCGATCTACAGTGCCCAGCCACGACTGCGTTTCTTGCTGCAAGAACTCGGACAGAACTTCCGCGGTGTGTCTGTTGTCGCCCAAACACTTCATAGCCAATACAGCCTGCTGACGTTTGCCAGTAGCTGCCCCATAATGGGAGACCTGGTGTGCAACAGTGGCAGCTGCGGATGGAGTGGTTGTGCGACTGCGGTCTGTGGACGAGCTCTCGCTTCTGCAGGAGGACGAAGAGGAGGAGGAGGGGGTGCGAACGGCTACAGCCAACTGTTTCCTAGACCGTGGGCTAGGCAGAACTGTCCCAAACTTGCTGTCCCCTGTGGACCCTGCATCCACCACATTTACCCAGTGTGCCGTGATGGACACGTAACGTCCCTGGCCATGCCTACTGGTCCATGCATCTGCTGTCAGGTGCACCTTTGTGCTCACAGATTGCCTGAGTGCATGGACGATGCGCTCTTTAACATGCTGGTGGAGGGCTGGGATGGCTTTTCTGGAAAAAAAAGTGTTGACTGGGTAGCTCGTAGCGTGGTACAGCGTAGTCCATCAGGGCTTTGAAAGCTTCGCTTTCAACTAACCGGTAGGGCATCATCTCTAACGAGATTAGTCTAGCTATGTGGGCGTTCAAACCCTGTGTACGCGGATGCGAGGCTAAGTACTTCCTTTTTCTAACCATAGTCTCATGTAGGGTGAGCTGGACTGGAGAGCTGGAGATCGTGGAACTAGCGGGGGTGCCGGTGGACATGGCAGACTGAGAGACGGTGGGAGATGGTATTGTTGCCGCCGGTGCCCTAGATGCAGTGTTTCCTACTACGAAACTGGTGATTCCCTGACCCTGACTGCTTTGGCCTGGCAAAGAAACCTGCACAGATACTGCAGGTGGTGCGGAAAATGGTGGCCCTACACTGCCGGAAGGGATGTTGCGTTGCTGACTAGCTTCATTGGCCGAGGGTGCTACAACCTTAAGGGACGTTTGGTAGTTAGTCCAGGCTTGCAAATGCATGGTGGTTAAATGTCTATGCATGCAACTTGTATTGAGACTTTTCAGATTCTGTCCTCTGCTTAAGGTAGTTGAACATTTTTGACAGATGACTTTGCGCTGATCAATTGGATGTTGTTTAAAAAAATGCCAGACTGCACTCTTTCTAGCATCGGATACCTTTTCAGGCATTGCAGACTGAGCTTTAACCGGATGCCCACGCTGTCCTCCAACAGGTTTTGGCTTTGCCACGCGTTTTGGGCAAGATACGGGCCCGGCAGATGGAACCTGTTGCGATGTTGATGCCTGCTGCGACCCCTCCTCCTCCGCTTCAGAACTACTGCCGCCTGCACCCTGTTCCCCCAATGGCTGCCAATCGGGGTCAAGAACTGGGTCATCTATTACCTCTTCTTGTAGCTCGTGTGCAACTTCGTCTGTGTCACCGTGTCGGTCGGTGGTATAGCGTTCGTGATGGGGCAACATAGTCTCATCAGGGTCTGATTCTTGATCATTACCCTGCGAGGGCAATGTTGTGGTCTGAGTCAAAGGACCAGCATAGTAGTCTGGCTGTGGCTGTGCATCAGTGCACTCCATGTCAGATTCAACTTGTAATGGGCATGGACTGTTAACTGCTTCACTTTCTAAGCCAGGGACGGTATGTGTAAAGAGCTCCATGGAGTAACTCGTTGTGTCGCCTGCTGCATTCTTCTCTGTTGTTGTTTTTGCTGAAGAGGACAATGAAGCGACTTGTCCCTGACCGTGAACATCCACTAACGACGCGCTGCTTTGACATTTACCAGTTTCACGAGAGGAGGCAAAAGAGCTAGAGGCTGAGTCAGCAAGATAAGCCAAAACTTGCTCTTGCTGCTCCGGCTTTAAAAGCGGTTTTCCTACTCCCAGAAAAGGGAGCGTTCGAGGCCTTGTGTAGCCAGACGACGAACCTGGCTCCACAGCTCCAGACTTAGGTGCAATATTTTTTTTCCCACGACCAGCTGATGCTCCACCACTACCACTACCCTCATTACCAGCTGACAATGAACGCCCCCGGCCACGACCTCTTCCACCAGACTTCCTCATTGTTTTAAAAACGTAAACAAACTAACGGTATTTGTTGCTGTCACACAAATTACACGGTGAGCTATAACTTCAGTATGATTTAGCTACCCCTTTACAGGTGAGTGAGACCACAACGAAAATCAGGCACAATGTTACACACTCTGTTGTTGGTGGCAACAAATGAGAGAGATGCCACACACGCCGGACTGTCACTGAAGCACAAATGTAAATATTAATCTCCCACTGATTTGTTTTTTGTTTTTTTTTCAGGGAGACTTTAGGAAAAAAAAATAATAGAATAAAATGATTTTTTCAGGAAGAATTTAGAAACCAAATAAAATAAAATGATTTTTTCAGGGAGAATTTAGAAAACAAATAAAACAAAAAAAGGCTTTCTATGGCCCACTGAGTGAGAGATGACGCACACAGGAGTCAGGAGTGGCACACAAGCCCAGAGGCCAATATTTATCTCCCACTGATTGATGTAGTGATTTTTTCAGGTAGATTTTGGAACCCAAATCAAGCTAAAAAAATAATAGGCTTTCTATGGCCCACAATTGGAGAGAGAGAGAGAGATGGCACACCCAGGAGTCAAGACTGGCACACAAGCAGAAAGGGCAATATTAATCTCCCACTGATTTGTTTTTTTTTTTTTTTTTTCAGGGAGACTTTAGGAAAAAAAATAATAGAATAAAATGATTTTTTCAGGAAGAATTTAGAAACCAAATAAAATAAAATGATTTTTTCAGGGAGAATTTAGAAAACAAATAAAACAAAAAAAGGCTTTCTATGGCCCACTGAGTGAGAGATGACGCACACAGGAGTCAGGAGTGGCACACAAGCCCAGAGGCCAATATTTATCTCCCACTTTTTTTTTTTTGTTCCAGGGAAAATTTATAAACCCAATAAAAAAAATAATAAATAGGCTTTCTATGGCCCGCTATCTGAGAGAGAGAGAGAGATGGCACGCTTAGGACTGGCACACAAGCCCAAAGGCCAATATTTATCTCCCTTTTTTTTTTAAGGGAGAATTTATAAAACCAAAAAAAAATAAATAAATAGGCTTTCTATGGCCCACTATTTGTGAGAGAGATGGCACGCTCAGGACTGGCACACAAGCCCAGAGGCCAATATTAATCTCCCACTTTTTTTTTTTTTGTTCCAGGGAAAATTTATAAACCCAATAAAAAAAATAATAAATAGGCTTTCTATGGCCCACTATCTGAGAGAGAGAGATGGCACGCTTAGGACTGGCACACAAGCCCAAAGGCCAATATTAATCTCCCACTGATTGATTTATTGATTTTTTCAGGTAGAATTTAGAACCCAAATAAAGCAAAAAAAAAAAAAAAAGGGCTTTCTATGGCCCACTGAGTGAGTGATGATGCACACAGGAGTCAGGAGTGGCACACAAGCCCTGAGGCCAATATTTTTCTCCCACTGATTGATGTAGTGATTTTTTCAGGTAGATTTTAGAACCCAAATCAAGCAAAAAAATAAATAGGCTTTCTATGGCCCACTATTTGTGAGAGAGATGGCACGCTCAGGACTGGCACACAAGCCCAAAGGCCAATATTAATCTCCCACTTTTTTTTTGTTCCAGGGAAAATTTATAAACCCAATAAAAAAAATAATAAATAGGCTTTCTATGGCCCACTATCTGAGAGAGAGAGATGGCACGCTTAGGACTGGCACACAAGCCCAAAGGCCAATATTAATCTCCCACTGATTGATTTATTGATTTTTTCAGGTAGAATTTAGAACCCAAATAAAGCAAAAAAAAAATAAAAATGGGCTTTCTATGGCCCACTGAGTGAGTGATGATGCACACAGGAGTCAGGAGTGGCACACAAGCCCTGAGGCCAATATTTTTCTCCCACTGATTGATGTAGTGATTTTTTCAGGTAGATTTTAGAACCCAAATCAAGCAAAAAAATAAATAGGCTTTCTATGGCCCACTGACTGAGAGATGGCACACACAGGAGTCAAGAGTGGCACACAAGCCCTGAGGCCAATATTTTTCTCCCACTGATTGATGTAGTGATTTTTTCAGGTAGATTTTATAACCCAAATCAAGCAAAAAAATAAATAGGCTTTCTATGGCCCACTGAGTGAGAGATGGCACACACAGGGATGGCACTCTAGCAGAAATGTCAATCTTAATCTCCCACAAAAAAAAAAAAAAAACAGGGAGTGTCCTTCAATTACTATCTCCCTGCAGTTATCTCAGCCAGTTATGGCAGGCAGCAATAAGGAGTGGACTGATGCACAAATTAAATAAAAAGTGTGGACAAACAAAAAAGATAGCTGTGCAGAAAGGAAGGAACAAGAGGATTTGTGCTTTGAAAAAAGCAGTTGGTTTGCACAGCGGCGTACACACAGCAATGCAGCTATCAGGGAGCCTTCTAGGGCAGCCCAATGAGCTACAGCGCTGAGGGGGAAAAAAAAAATGTAGCTTCCACTGTCCCTGCACACCGAAGGTGGTGTTGGGCAGTGGAAATCGCTACAGCACAAGCGGTTTGGTGGTTAATGGACCCTGCCTAACGCTATCCCTGCTTCTGACGAAGTGGCAGCAACCTCTCCCTAAGCTCAGATCAGCAGCAGTAACATGGCGGTCGGCGGGAACGCCCCTTTATAGCCCCTGTGACGCCGCAGACAGCAAGCCAATCACTGCAATGCCCTTCTCTAAGATGGTGGGGACCAGGACCTATGTCATCACGCTGCCCACACTCTGCGTTTACCTTCATTGGCTGAGAAATGGCGCTTTTCGCGTCATTGAAACGCGACTTTGGCGCGAAAGTCGCGTACCGCATGGCCGACCCCGCACAGGGGTCGGATCGGGTTTCATGAAACCCGACTTTGCCAAAAGTCGGCGACTTTTGAAAATGAACGACCCGTTTCGCTCAACCCTAGTGCAGAGGTTCTTAATCTGTAACAAAGTAGAGAAAAAAAAATCAGCTCACCATGTCTTTTATCTTGACCTCCTGTGTGATCACCAAACACCTCGCACGGACCAGGGTGAAGTAGCCACAGTGAATCCAACAGAAAAGCAGTTGTGTCCAGCGAGTGGTGAAGGTAAAAAATAACTTTTAATGAAAATAAATAAAAAATTCAGCACTCAGTACACACTGGCTATAGAACCTAATGACGATCTACGCGTTTGGACCTGGTGGTCTTAGGATCATGAATAAGACCACCAGGTGGAAACGCGTAGATTGTCATTAGGTTCTTAATCTGTGTCCACTCTGTAAATGTGACATGCAACACGTCCGCACTGCATTGGTCCAGGCTGTATGACATGACATACTGCTGCCACAATCACTGCAACATGTGTAGTGGAATTCCACTGTGTCGGCACATCACCTATCAACCTATTAACTGGCATGGAGAAAGACCTCTGTATCGATGCAAGTTGATGAGCAGAGGGGTGCGAATGGTGGAAATTAGCACAAAGCTTATGTGCGTTCTGGAGCAGCTCACACTGGCCAGGATAGTGGCTGAGAAAACTCTGTACCACCAGATTGAGGATGTGAGTCATGCAAGGCACATGTGTGAGCTTGCCTCACGGTAGGGCCACCACCAGGTTCACACCGTTATCGGACTTGGCCTTCCCTGGATGCAGGTTCAGCGGAGACAACCATTGATCAAACTCAGCCTGTAGAGCTGTCCACTGCTCTTCAGCTGTATGACTGCGATCTCCAAGGCATATCAATCTTAAGACTGCCTGATTGTGGTGAGCCCTGGCAGCGCAGTATGAAGGTGGTGGAGGTTCGTTCTGCGCTGTTGAAACGTATATCTTGTTAAGGCAGGGGTTGAGGGGGCAGGTGGAGGCCCTAGAGGAGCTGGAGGAGGCAGAAGCAGTGGAGGAAGTGTTAAATGTAGAGGTTTGTCTGCAACTCTTGGGGATTCTAAGACTTGTGAAGCAACGCCTGTCCCCACAGCCACCAGAGTCACCCAGTGCCCAGTCAGCGAGATGTAATGCCCTTGGCCATACTTACTCATCCAGGTGTCTGTGGTGAAATGCATGCATGTGAAGGTTCATACATGTAGTAGTCATATTAATGCACTTTTTACCTCCACTCAGTTTTTTTTTGCAAAGTTGGCACATTACATGAGTTGGCTCATCCTTTGCACTGTCAAAAAAGGCCCCAGTTAGTCAACCCTTGCCACCCCTGTGAGCAGCAGACCTGTAGACACTGTTAGTCAGAAGCACAGTTGTGGCCGAGGATGCCTCTCTACGTGTCTGCGATGTATAGTGCAAAGTAACCTCCACGTCTTCCTCCTCAGATGACCTACTCAGCTGTGTGTATTTATGTTCACGCCAACTGGGATCTAACACCTCATTATCATCATTCCCTATGTTATCACATTCCTCGCCATTGGAGTCACCCTCCTCCTCTTGTTGCCCTGACAGCACAGTACAGTCCACGTGAGCTTCAGATATCTGAGTCTCATCAGGATTATCTTCCCCCAGGGGTTAACATCTGATGACTAGGGTCAGGATGCTGTTTGGGCCATACTTTGTCCTGCCCTGGATCGAAGCTAAACAAAATTTGGGCATCGGTGCACATTTCCTCCTCTTGACTCTGCAAAGCTTTTGAGTACACTACTGATGAACATGGCATAGAATGTGTGAACAGCTCTTTAGGCTCACCCATCTGTGGTTCCATACAGTCAGTTAAACCATTGGATAGTTGGGATGCTTGGGGAAGCAATGGGAATGTTAGCGCCACAACTGTGGACTGTACTGGGTGTGATGTTGAGGTGGAGGAAGAGAGGCCACTTGAAGCTGCACTTGCCATCCACTCGAGTACTTGCTCTTTCTGGGCATCATCGATAAAGCGTACCGCTGTGCATCTGACAAAGAAATGTACTGGTGTAGCCTGTCCAGTAACATAAGTTGTCAGTTATCTTTGCATAGGATGTGACATTGCTTCACAAACATTACCACCTACCCCATGTACACCTTGAACACCAAGCCTAATTTCCCTTCCACCATGGTCTTGCTTTTTCCCAGTCCTGTTGCTCACATAGTGTGGTAGGAGCACAATATTAGCAACTAAAAATTAGATTTTAAACTCTGCACCACCTCTGCAAACAGCTGAACGTCAGCGACAGTAAATTCAAAGTTGAAATATTGTATGCTGTATCGTCACAGAAAAATGGAATTCTTTGAGTGTGCATGACGCCTGTATGACATAAAAGTTATGCTACAAATAATGTTAAAGTCAGGTCCCTTACTGTATGACGTTTATAACTGAAGACTTTTTTGTGGCCTATGGATCAGGCCTCTAACACACTAGATGCTAAAAACTATTTTCAAGTCAGGTCCCTTACTGTATGACGGTAATGTGAGGGAGCGCCAGGGCCATAGTCGTCGCTGAAACTAATGGCTCCTGCGCACCCTTATCTCCCGTCGCATACAAACAATGTACTATTGTCAATATACTTGTCACTCTGGTCTCTGCACCTTCAGGGTCTCCTCTGAGTTGCTAAAAACTCCCTCCATACGATTGCGCTGATTGGCTGAGACTAATGGCTCCTCTGGTCTCCCATCACATACAAACAATGTCCTTTTGTCAATGTACAGTACTTGCCTCTCTGCTCTCTGCACCTCCAAGGTCTCCTCTGAGTTGCTAAAGACCCCCTCTGTACGATTGTGCACAGAGACACAGTCCAATTTCAACTGTAAACGAAGAAATTTACTTCTTTCCTTTCACAGCACATCCAAATCAGATACAGCATCAGTGTAGTGTTCCATGCAATTCACAACCTTAGCTTTCCCTGTACTCTTCCCTACGCCTTCCAGTGGGTGCCCGGGTCATACCGTTCCATCCGGTACCACAGTGTCCTCCCTATTTAGCCTTACTATGTTCAGGAGTTCACTCGTCCACTTGCCCCGGACAAGAGGGCATCTGCTCATGAAGTAAGCTGCCATATGTTAAGCGACCTGCATCCCTGTACCGTTGTGGCTTTGGCCACAGCCTCTGTTCCCACTGCTACTGTCACTGCTGTCCTTCTGGCCCACTGGCCCTGGATGGCTGGGAATCTTGCTTCTAATGTTTCAGAGGCAACCGCACTGTTTGGGCTCTAAGGCCCTTCTGGTCTGTCTGGGCTCCCAGTCCTTACTCCCTAAATACAGGAAATGCTCACTATCTTATCCCCGATTGGTTCCTCCTAATTAACTATATTCACTAATGTACCCCATCTAGTGTCCACCTTGAGGTACTGCACTTACCCTAATCTACAGCATAATATACATAGCAGCATAAGGTATATAAACTTGTACTGTTAGAAAATTTAACAAGGTTTGAACGGGACGTGCTTACATTCCCTTTTCCTTTAAAGATGGTTGTCCCTGACCATGCCATACAAAAACTTTATTATTTACAACGTAATACTCCACACAGGAAGGCAATTGAGGTAGAAATATACTGCGAAAAAGTTGAGTTTCAGCTCACCCCCATCAGCAAATCCATGAGAGTCCACAGGAACATCCGAGCAAGGAAAACGCCACCGCCCAACGTTCTCTGCTGAGTAAGTAAGAAAAAAATCCAGCTCCGGAGTAAAAGTCATTAAATTTTATTTCCACAAATTTAAAATTAGGAAAAAGCTGCTTGCAAGTAGCTGCACAACTATTCCAGAAAAGAAGCCATAAATTAGCTGAACGCGTTTCGAGCACGCATGGTGCTCTTTGTCCACAGCATAAGCTTGAATAGCCCAACAAAACATATAAAAACAGATTTAACAGGTGAATAGCCATGAGAATAATTAACTCCACCCTGACAAATCCCATTGGACATCCAGAACATGCAATCATTAGGACAGGTACAAAAGGAAAAAAAAAAAAAAAAGAATAAAAAAAAAAATCATTGAGCACATATTATATACATATACTATGAATACTGCACAGGCAGGTGTAATTATCCCCCGGAAAAAAAAACAAAAAAAACCCAACAACAATAATAACATGTTAATAATGTAACATCATCTCTTTTCTCAGGTTTAACCCTGTGGGCACTCTGGTGTTCAATAGATAAATCCAGAAAGCCTCTCTATCGCGTAATTTACTTTCTGTATCACCGCCTCATATATTTTTGTAAGTTTGTTCTATCGCATAAACCTTTAGGTGATTTGTGTGTCTGTCGTGTTTATTAATGAAATGGCTTGATGCATTTGACACATGACGTATTGTTGGTTGAACAATGTCCAATAAATGTTCCCTAAATCTGTCTTTTAGTCTCCTTATTGTCGATCCAACATATAGGAGTCTGCATTCCAGACATTCAATAATGTAAACCACATAGTCGGAATTGCAGTTTAAGAAACTTTTTATCGGAAAATTTTTTTGATTGCTAGAACAATGAAAACCTACAGTTTTTTTGGTGTACGAGCAAGTCTTGCATGGGTGTGAACCACATCTGAAAAACCCTTTTGTTGATAGCCAGTGAGTGGGAGTTTTTGGTTTAGTTTGATTCAGAAAACTGGGGGATAACGCATTACCTAATGTGGGTGCGCGTCTAGAGACTATTTTGATACCATTCTGTAAGATTATATCCATTGTTTGATCATCTCTCAGCAAATTTAAATTGCGCAGTACAATTTCTGAGATGGATTTGAAATGTGTACTATTTGTGAGTACTAACACTGGCTGCTCAACAGGCAATTCTGATTTTATCTGTTCATTATGGACATTAGTAGTTTGTATAAGATCTGATCTTGTTTTTTTATCTGCAATAGAAAAAGCACGATCTATAGTCCAATTAGGGTATGCTCTGTTGTTGAGACGTTTTTTAATAATGTTCTTTTCTCGGGTAAAAGCTGGTTCATTATTACAATTTCTTTTGGCTCGTAATACCTCTCCTACTGGAATTGAATGAATGGTGTGAGGAGGATGAAAACTGCGTGCATGTAATATAGTATTGCCAGCGGTTTGCTTGCGATATGTTTTACTTTGAATGATGGTATCAGGAAAGCCCTGAAGACATAAATCCAAAAAATTTACAGTGAATTTATCAAACATGTAAGTGAATTTTAGATTGAATGGATTGTTATTTATATAAAAGATAAATTGCTCCAAGCAGTTCTGATTGCCCTTCCAAACCATTAATAAATCATCAATATATCTTAAATACCATTCAATGTCCTGAGAAAAAGGGTTATTATCACTGAAAATGTACATTTCCTCCCACCAAGCCATTACTAGATTTGCTACTGAGGGTGAGAATTTAGCCCCCATGGAAACTCCCTTACTTTGAATGAAAAATGTATTATCGAATAGGAAATAGTTATGAGATAATAAAAAGGATAAAACTGTTCCAATAAATGTTTGTAAGTCATGGGTTAAATTACTGTATTTGTTTAGATGGAATTGTACAGCCACTAAAGCAATTCTGTGCGGGATGGCATGTTCTGGATGTCCAATGGGATTTGTCAGGGTGGAGTTGCATGTTCTGGATGTCCAATGGGATTTGTCAGGGTGGAGTTAATTATTCTCATGGCTATTCACCTGTTAAATCTGTTTTTATATGTCTTGTTAAGCTATTCAAGCTTATGCTGTGGACAAAGAGCACCATGCGTGCTCGAAACGCGTTCAGCTAATTTATGGCTTCTTTTCTGGAATAGTTGTGCAGCTACTTGCAAGCAGCTTTTTCCTAATTTTAAATTTGTGGAAATAAGAAATATACTGCTCAATGTGAGCAAATTCTCTTTGGACAACACATGAGAGTCCTTTCTCTCTTGAGGGGTACTTGACACGCAGTCCTTCAGGTAACCCGCACAGTATATCAAATGCCGGTCTTGTCCATCAGTATCAAACATATTTTACAATTGGGTAACCCTTTCCTTAGGTAAACAGTCCTTGGGGGGATGGAAGGCAACCCCCTCCCTTTTAGCATAGTACTGCCTTTTAATGACGTGTGTACTGCCTGTCCCAAAACAGTCTGTGGCCGCAGCCACACATGGTCCATACCTCAGTCCAAGGGCAGAGTCCTGCTATCCAGCATGAAAGGCGCAATAGGCACCAGAAAAACATTAATAAAGAAAACAGTGTTCACTCCTGGCTATTCCAGGGCTCCTTTGCCCACCGGGACGTGGAACAGTCCAGTATATCCATCTATTATCATTTTTTTCATGGTGCAATGAGCACAATTTTTATTTTCAGAAAGTTTCTTATATTTCAACGACATGCATCCTGTGTCCTTCTTATCTGTTCCATGCCCGTGTTTGAGCTGACAAGGACTTTTCAGCTGCAGAGTCCATAGGCTGCCAGGACATAGCAGAGGCAGTGTTGGACTGGGAGATAGATGAGGAACAGGGCCCATACACAGCTCCAAGTCCTCCTCTGGACACAAAGTTACCGCCACTACAAAGTAGTCCCTGGGATAGTCTTCTTTAAAGAAGGAGACCCAGTCCCCTTCTTTTAGGGGTCTCCCGAATTTCGCAGAGGCAGCGTTAACTTAAATTTTATCATTACTACCCGTCTCACATATAAAGCCAAAGCCTCGATCAACATCTATATAGGCGAGCTGGCCGTGAGTGCGGCGGGCGGCCATACTGCCCCCTCCTGGTCTGGACAGCTCCACCCAGATCTCCTTCTCTTGCAGCTTTTTCCCCTCTCTCACGTCTGCAATCCAGATGAACTGCCCGGGGGATAGAAATGAGCCCTCCACCGCCTGATGAAATTGTGCTACACCCAATAATGTGCCAGCGCTGGTTGTAGGCCTGACCTCCTGAGTACAGTGGCCGTACGACAGGTCGATTAGCCCAGAATTACTATTCTGCAGCCAGCTCCCCAGAATGCGAGACTGGGGGGTAGACCGGTCTTCTGGAGTTAGGGGCCAAGGCATACTCACTAACTCTGGTCTCAGCAGCCTGTCTGCACCCATCGCACGACCGTTGTATCCTTCCGTGGATGCAGCTGCGCACACTGACTCCTGAGGCTGAAGTTCCGGCTCGGCCTTGACTTCCGGTGCAGGTTCCTCCATGGTGGTCATTGTTTCCGGTCCGTCGGCCTCCAGCTCCTGATGACAAAGTTCCGGCTCCCGATGTTGCGGCTCTTGAAAGGGATGCTCTGGCTCCGGATGGCATTGAAGTTCTGGCTCCGCATAATGAGGTTCCTGCTCCCGAGGATGGTGTCCTGGTTCTTACAGCCGCCAGCAACTCTCCTCCGCAGGTAGCGGGCATCGGTCCATCAGCAATCCATTAGCGTCTCCCCTTTGTCATCCTCTCCTTTTCCTGCCACCACTTCCACTCCACGTGGCTTATGCCCCTGCAGTGACAGATACAAGAGCAGTGCTTTGCTGCCGGTGCCATGTCTTGTAATGGTGGTGCACAGCTGCACATGCTGTTCTCTTCTGGGCCAAACCCATTCCAAGGTGGGGTTGCTTCTGGTTGCTCCACTCTTGTCCATGCAGCCTGTTGTAGGGGGCGAGGCCTTCATCTTCTTTCACGCACCCTCCTAGGGTGGGACCAGTAATGTCGACAGACAGCTTTTCACGCCATCTCTGGGTTGTCACACCCACGAAGGGTGAGGTCCCAGCCATCGTTCTCTTCTTTGGTGCCATTGTCCATCATCTGCAAGGCTGCCATCTTAGTCACAAATAAAGTATCAGTCAAGTCCAAGGTTTCAAACACACCTAAAACAGTCACATCCAGAATTTCAGTTTCTTTTTCCTTCACGGCATCCCTGCTTTGCAAGGCTGCGGGATCCTGCCGACTGTGCCAAGTGTGAAGGAGTGTCAGGGCAGTAGTCGTGGCTGACTCTAATTGCTCCTGCGCACTCTGGTCTCCGATCAAATACAAACAATGTCCTTTTATCAATGTACTTGCCTCTGCTCTTTGCACCTTCAGAGTCTCCTCTGAGTTGCTGAAGACCCCCTGCATTTGCAGCACATCCCTATCAGATACAGCATCACTGTAGAGTTCCATGCAATTCAAAACCTTCGCTTTCCCTAAACTCTTCCTTACACCTTCCAGGGGGTGCTCGGGTGGTACCGTTCCATCAGGTTCCACAGCATTCTCCCTGTTCAATCTTACTATGTTCAGATGTCCCCTTATCCGCTTCGCAATGGACAAGAGGGCATCTGCCCATGAAGTAAGCTGCCACATGTTGAGTGGCCTGCGTCCCTGTACCGCTGTGACTTTGGCCACAGTCTCTGTTCACACTGCTGCCCTTCTAGCCCACTGGCCCTGGACAGCTGGGCTTCTTCCTTCTAACGTTGCAGAGGCAACTGCACTGTATGGGCTCTAAGGTCCTTCTGGGCTGTCTGGGCTCACAGTCCCTACTCCCTAAATACAGGAAATGCTCACTATCTTATCACCCGGGTGGCTCCTCCTAAATAACTATATTCACTAATATACCCCCATCTAGTGTCCACCTTGAAGTATTACACTTACCCTAATCTACAGCATAATATACATCGCAGCATAAGGTATTTAACTCTTTTCTGCCATCTGATGTACTATCCCGTCCATGTGTCCTGGGCCCGTCTTGCTATGGACGGGATAGAACGTCATGTGCGATCAGCTGCGCTCATGGGGGGAGAACGGCCGATCACAGCCAGGTGTCAGCTGATTGTCACAGCTGACACCCCGGACTAAGTACCAGGAGAGGTGCCGGAACACTGCAAGCAAACTGGCGCAGGGGAATTTTCCAACTTTGAATTTTCATGCCCTTAAATCACAGAGATATGTCACACATAATACTTAATAAGTAACATTGCCCACATGTCTACTTTACATCAGCACAATTTTGGAACCAAAATGTTATTTTGTTAGGAAGTTATAAGGGTTAAAATTGACCAGCAATTTATCAACGCCATTTTTTTAGGGACCACATCACATTTGAAGTCAATTTGAGGGGTCTATGTGATAGAAAATACCCTTCAGGTGCTTCACAAGAATTTCTGGAATGTTTAAAAAAAAATTTACATTTAACTTTTCTTCACAAAAAATGTACTTCAGATCCAATTTTTTTTTTTACCAAGGGTAATAGGAGAAATTGGACCCCAAAAGTTGTCCAATTTGTCCTAAGTACGCTGATACCCCACGTGTGAGGGGAACCACTGTTTGGGCGCATGGCAAAGCTCGGAGGGAATGAGCGCCATTTGACTTTTTCAAATTAAAATTGGCTGGATTTGAGATTGGATGCCATATCG
The DNA here is from genome assembly GCF_032444005.1 of Ranitomeya imitator. Classification (NCBI taxonomy): domain Eukaryota; kingdom Metazoa; phylum Chordata; class Amphibia; order Anura; family Dendrobatidae; genus Ranitomeya; species Ranitomeya imitator. Next base: position 478,012,073 of record NC_091285.1, on the reverse strand, counting down.
TGTTTGGCGAGCCCCTGATGTGCCTAAACAGTGGAAACCCCCCCAAAGTGACCCCATATTGGAAACTAGACCCCCTAAGAAACTTATCTAGATGTGTGGTGAGCACTTTGAACCCTCAAGTGCTTCAAAGAAGTTTATAACATAGAGCCATAAAAATAAAAAATCATTTTTTTTCACAAAATTACCTTTTTGCCCCCAATTTTTTTATTTTCACAATGGTAGCAGGAGAAATTAGACCCCAAAAGTTGTCCAATTTGTTTCCATTGGCTGGAATTGAGATCGAACGTTATGTCGCTTTTGTAGAGTCCCTGATGTGCCTAAACACTGGAAGCCCCCCAATTCAAATTCCAACCTTAACCCCAACAAATCCCTAACCCTAATCCCAACCCTAACCATAGCCCTAATCACAAACCTAACTCTAACACACCCCTAACCCTAATCCCAACCCTAATCCCAGCTCTAACCCCAATCGTAACCCTAGCCCTAACTTTAGCCCCAACTCTAACCCTAACTTTAGCCCCAACAATGACTTTAGCCCCAACCCTAACCTAAACCCTAGCCCCAACCTCAACCCTAACCCCAACCCTAATGGGAAAATTGAAATTAATACTTTTTTTTAATTTTTTTTCCCTAACTAAGGGGGTGATAAAGGGGGGTTTGATTTACTATTTATAATGGGTTTTTATAGCGGGTTTTTATGTTTGGTAGCTGTCACACACTAAAAGATGCTTTCTATTGCAAACAAATTGGATCTGAAGTAAATTTTTTGTGAAAAAAAGTTAAATGTTAATTTTTTTAAACATTCCAAAAATTCCAGTGAAGCACCTGAAGGGTTAATACATTTCTTGAATTTGGTTTTGAGCACCTTGAGGGGTGCAGTTTTTAGAATGGTGTCGCTTTGGGGTATTTTCTATCATATAGACCCCTACAAAGTGACTTGTGACAAGTGACAAATGTGATGTGGTCCATAAAAAAAATGGTGTTGTAAAAATGAGAAATCGCTGGTCAACTTTTAACCCTTATAACTTCCTAACAAAAAAAATGTTGGTTTCAAAATTGTGCTGATGTTAAGTAAACATGTGGGAAATGTTACTTATTTGGTATTTTGTGTGACTTATCTCTGTGATTTAAGGGCTTAAAAATTCAAAGTTGGAAAATTGCCAAATTTCCACTTTTTTCACAAATAAACCCAAGTCATATCAAATAAATTTTACCACGATCATGAAGTATAATATGTCATGAGAAAACATTGTCAGAATCACCAGGATCCATGGAAGTGTTCCAGAGTTATTACCTCATAATGGGACAGTGGTCAGAATTGTAAAATTTGTCCCGGTCATTAACATGCAAAACACCCTTGGGGGGTAAAGGGGTTAAACACATACAGTTAGCAAATTGAGCAATGTTTGAACGGGCCGTGCTTGGGGTATAAAACAGTGTCTTTGACCCCTTACATTAATAACAGAAGAATTTTTTGTGGCCTATGGATCAGGCCTCTATAACGCACTAGATGCTACAAACTATTTTAAAGTCATGTCCCTTACTGTGTGATGTTAGTAACAGAAGATATTTTGTGACCTATGGATCTGGCCTCTATAAAACACTAGGTGCTAAAAACTATTTTAAAGTCAGGTCCCTTACTGTATGACCTTTATAACAGAAGACTTTTTGCGGCCAATGGATCAGGCTTCTATAACACACTAGATGCTAATAACTATTTTAAAGTCATGTCCCTTACTGTATAACGTTAATAACAGAAGACTTTTTTGTGGCCTACGGATCAGGCCTCTACAGCTTAATTCCAACCCAACCAAATGACAAAGTGTGATACGGCAGTTGTCTAACTTTTTCAAACTGAAAAGTTATAATTTTTTTTTATGTGCCTTAGGTCTGTACACAGGTTCATATCACCGCCACACAATGACAACGTGAGATACAGCAGGCTGTTTCACATATAGGAACAGAAAAAACTATAACTTTTTTTTAATGTGCCTTAAGTCTGCAGACAGCTTTATATCACCACAGCACTAAAAGACAAGGTGGGATACAGCAGGCTTTTTAATATTTTTTCACTAGCTACATGTGAATTAGATTGCTACCGTATACTCGTGCATGGATCACAATAGAAGCAGTGCACAACACTTGACTTGCTGGCTTTCTTTTTGGACCTCAGTAATGTCCAAAAAAGAAAAAAAAATGCTGAACGGTAAATTTAACAGCAACACTGGACAGTAGCTCGCTAAACTATCTGACTGATATACAACCACCTATCTAACTAGCTAAAATGTGGGATACAGCAGGCTTTTTCACATCTAGCTACTTAAAAAAATATTATTTAGAATGCTACACTCGTGCTTTGAACACAGTAGGAGCAGTGCACAACACACTTGTAGGACATGTGCCCTGCTTGCTTTGTCTGTAATGGCCCCCAAAAAAATTCCGGAAGGTAAATTTTACAGCCAAACTGGACACTATCTAACTGATATACAACTACCTAACTAACTAACTAATATCATGATGTTAACAGTGGCAGCATCAGGAGCAGCCTGTGTGCACTGTTACAGTGTCAAAATGGTGCTAAAATAAGATATTTGCTATTTATATGGAGAGGGACATGTGATTTCAGCAGCCAATGACACAAGCCAAAGTGTCCGGAAATTGTGGGTGTTTCCTGCTCCCTGATTGGCTAGCCGCAATGTGTACACACAAAGTTAGAAAAAAAAAGACTGTTTTCAAGAACGCCGTGCCTCTGAGCTCTGCAAACCCTTTCCCCTCATCAAACACGTGCAAAACGCTCATCATACATCACCATTATCGTTGCTAAAGTGCTGAAAAGATTTTTGTGACAACGCAAATATTTTCCCACACTTTTGCCAAATGTTACCGATTTTTACTGATTTTATCAAATTTTGCTCGGGTTTCTGAGCACGAATTCAAATGTGCCATATTCGTGCCGAATTTGTCTTTGGCAATCGTTTTCCAAACCAATTTGTTCATCACTAGTTTTGACTTTGTTGTGTTGTTTAAACACGGTGGAGAAATGTGGTTCCACTTGTAACAAAAAAAAAATAAGTAAGATGGCCATAAGAGATGGTGAATTTTTTAAAATTAAACTTCATTAGGTTCATCACATTTTTCACAAAAATGCGAATTGCATTACTGTAATGCCTCCAAATGCCTGAAATAGATGTGTGAATTCTAACACACTGCAGACTGCAGAAAATTGTAATTTACTGTGTCCCACTGACATCAATTATAGAACTATACGAGTCCCTAATTAATTATAATAAACTGTACCATACTGACATTCATTCCAGCACACGGCACATTCTTAAACCACCAACGTCCTAGCTCACGAATCAGAACAACCCATAACGAGCATAGTCCAGCACCAACCCTGGTCATTTTTTTCCCAGTGCTACTAGAGGTAATTTATATATTTTTTCCATATCGAAAGACTTGTCAATAACCTGCAGTGGCACTGGGAAAAGCCATCTAGTGGCAGAGCAGGACTATTCTCATCTCTGTCTTTGTTCCAAATACAGGGTCGGGACAAGGGGTAGGAAGGAATATTCAGCAGCCTAGGGTGCTACCTCTTGCCATCCCAAAGGAGATTCATTTTGAAAAAAAAAAATGCTCTCGAATGCCTACGGTGCCTTCCTCCAGCCAAAAGCATTCAGCACACTGATGGCTTGAGTGCAGGCAAAGAGGTGAACAGTGTCAGTGAATCACTGACACCGCTCACCTGTCTCTCTGCCTGCATGTATTTGCTCTTTTCAGAAGTGAATACAATTAATATGAGCGCCACCCATGACAAGAGCAGAGAAGCTGAAATCAGCTCCCTGTTCCGCCAGGAACTCCATCAGAATGTAGGCTACTTCAAGCCTGTGCCATGTTGCAGACGGGGCAAGTTGTGGGTGTCAGATGGCGTAATGACATTACTGCATGTGTTCAGTGCCCACTGCTATACCTGTCACTACTGGATGAGTAGCCTGTATTAGGTGAGTATATGCCTTATTTTTTGTTATATTGTTTTGCCACTAAAATTGAGACATCACAAAAGCAGGTGTAGGGGACATCCTAAAAGTAGCTGGCCTGTGGGGAACATCACAAAAGTCGTGTTGACTGGTCACTATACCGCAGAATCAGTAGCACTATGGATTTATATGCTGAAGTGGCGACTGGTCGCTAAACAACAGAAATAGCAGCACTGTGGATTTATGTGCTGAAGTGGCGACTGGTCACTGTACCACAGAATCAGGAGCACTACGAATGTATTTGCTGAAGTGGTGACTGGTCGCTGTACCACAGAATCAACAGCATTATGAATTTATTAGCTGAAGTGGCAACTGGTCACTGCACCACAGAATAAGTAGCACTATGGATCTATATGCTGAAGCAGAGACTGGTCACTGTACCACAGAATAAGTAGCACTATGGATTTATCTGTTGAACTGGCTACTTGTGGCTGCATCATGGAATTAGATCTAGAGCTTTATTTGCTGGAAGGTCGACTTGACACAAGATCCTATCTATGACAACTAGGGGAGAATGAACCACCTATCTAACTATCAGACTACTTACAGCAGCAACAGCCTCAATACACTGTTACATAGCAAAATAATGCCGAAGCCACATGTCCTCTTTATATATGGAGAGGGATCTGTAATTTCAGCAGCCAATGACACAAGCAGGCTCGGACTGGCCCACCGGGGAACCGGAGGATCCTCCGGTGGGCCCTGGCACTGACACCTGCTGGCAGGGCCTCCCCCCGCTCCAGGGCCCCCTCCCCCGCTCCAGGGCCCCCTCCCCCGCCGCCCGCCTTGAATACTCACCCTGCCTGCTCCAGCGATGGTCTCGGCGTCTGCACTGCAGCTCGTCCTGAACGAGCTGTCACGTGACACCGCTCATTAAGATCATGAATATGCGCATATTCATGATCTTAATGAACGGTGTCACATGACCGCTCAAGCAGGAAGAAGGTGCTGCGCCGGCGCCTGGAGTCGGGACAGAGCGCGAGGGATGTCGGCACGGCCGTGCAGTGGGACAGGTGTTATGGCTGGCAATCAGGCAACACAGCGTGCAGTAATCAGCGCACATACAGAGATCTGGCAATAACCAAAAACAATAGGACGAGCTCTGAGACGTGGAATCTCTGTAGACTGCAGTACCTGATCTATCCTCACACAACTATAAGCAGCAGTGGATTGCGCCTATCAACTACCTATGCAACTCGGCACTGCCTGAGGAGCTGACTAGCCTGAAGATAGAAATACAAGCCTGACTTACCTCAGAGAAATACCCCAAAGGAATAGGCAGCCCCCCACATATAATGACTGTTAGCAAGATGAAAAGACAAACGTAGGAATGAAATAGATTCAGCAAAGTGAGGCCCGATATTCTAGACAGAGCGAGGATAGCAAAGAGAACTATGCAGTCTACAAAAAACCCTAAAACGAAAACCACGCAAAGGGGCAAAAAGACCCACCGTGCCGAACTAACAGCACGGCGGTGCACCCCTTTGCTTCTCAGAGCTTCCAGCAAAAGTTAATAGCAAGCTGGACAGAAAAAACAGAAAACAAACTAGAAGCACTTATCTAGCAGAGCAGCAGGCCCAAGGAAAGATGCAGTAGCTCAGATCCAACACTGGAACATTGACAAGGAGCAAGGAAGACAGACTCAGGTGGAGCTAAATAGCAAGGCAGCCAACGAGCTCACCAAAACACCTGAGGGAGGAAGCCCAGAGACTGCAATACCACTTGTGACCACAGAAGTGAACTCAGCCACAGAATTCACAACAGTACCCCCCCCTTGAGGAGGGGTCACCGAACCCTCACCAGAGCCACATGAAAGGCACGAACAAGATCTGGGGCATGGACATCAGAGGCAAAAACCCAGGAATTATCTTCCTGAGCATAACCCTTCCGTTTGACCAGATACTGGAGTTTCCGTCTAGAGACACGAGAATCCAAAATCTTCTCCACAATATACTCCAATTCCCCCTCCACCAAAACAGGGGCAGGAGGCTCCACAGATGGAACCATAGGTGCCACGTATCTCCTCAACAACGACCTATGGAATACATTATGTATGGAAAAGGAGTCTGGGAGGGTCAGACGAAAAGACACCGGATTGAGAATCTCAGAAATCCTATACGGACCAATAAAACGAGGTTTAAATTTAGGAGAGGAAACCTTCATAGGAATATGACGAGAAGATAACCAAACCAGATCCCCAACACGAAGTCGGGGTCCCACACGGCGTCTGCGATTAGCGAAAAGCTGAGCCTTCTCCTGGGACAAGGTCAAATTGTCCACTACCTGAGTCCAGATCTGCTGCAACCTGTCCACCACATAATCCACACCAGGACAGTCCGAAGACTCAACCTGTCCTGAAGAGAAACGAGGATGGAACCCAGAATTGCAGAAAAATGGAGAGACCAAGGTAGCCGAGCTGGCCCGATTATTAAGGGCGAACTCAGCCAACAGCAAAAATGACACCCAATCATCCTGGTCAGCGGAAACAAAACATCTCAGATATGTTTCCAAGGTCTGATTGGTTCGTTCGGTCTGGCCATTAGTCTGAGGATGGAAGGCCGAGGAAAAAGATAGGTCAATGCCCATCCTACCACAAAAGGCTCGCCAGAACCTCGAGACAAACTGGGAACCTCTGTCAGAAACAATATTCTCAGGAATGCCATGTAAACGAACCACATGCTGGAAGAACAAAGGCACCAAATCAGAGGAGGAAGGCAATTTAACCAAGGGCACCAGATGGACCATTTTAGAAAAGCGATCACAGACCACCCAAATGACCGACATTTTTTGAGAAACGGGAAGGTCAGAAATGAAATCCATCGAAATATGTGTCCAAGGCCTCTTCGGGACCGGCAAGGGCAAAAGCAACCCACTGGCACGTGAACAGCAGGGCTTAGCCCTAGCACAAATTCCACAGGACTGCACAAAAGCACGCACATCCCGTGACAGAGATGGCCACCAGAAGGATCTAGCAACCAACTCCCTGGTACCAAAGATTCCTGGATGACCGGCCAGCACCGAACAATGAAGTTCAGAGATAACTTTACTAGTCCACCTATCAGGGACGAACAGTTTCTCGGCCGGACAACGATCAGGTTTATTAGCCTGAAATTTCTGCAACACTCTCCGCAAATCAGGGGAGATGGCAGACACAATGACTCCTTCCTTGAGGATACTCGCCGGCTCAGATAACCCCGGAGAGTCGGGCACAAAACTCCTAGACAGAGCATCCGCCTTCACATTTTTAGAGCCCGGAAGGTATGAAATCACAAAATCAAAACGAGCAAAAAATAACGACCAACGGGCCTGTCTAGGATTCAAGCGCTTGGCAGACTCAAGATAAGTAAGGTTCTTATGATCAGTCAAAACCACCACGCGATGCTTAGCACCCTCAAGCCAATGACGCCACTCCTCGAATGCCCACTTCATGGCCAGCAACTCTCGGTTGCCCACATCATAATTACGCTCAGCAGCAGAAAATTTCCTGGAAAAGAAAGCACAAGGTTTGAACACTGAGCAACCAGAACCTCTCTGTGACAAAACCGCCCCTGCACCAATCTCAGAAGCATCAACCTCGACCTGGAACGGAAGAGAAACATCAGGTTGACACAACACAGGGGCACAGCAAAAACGACGCTTCAACTCCTGAAAAGCTTCCACGGCAGCAGAAGACCAATTAACCAAATCAGCACCCTTCTTGGTCAAATCGGTCAATGGTCTGGCAATGCTAGAAAAATTACAGATGAAGCGACGATAAAAATTAGCAAAGCCCAGGAATTTCTGCAGACTTTTTAGAGATGTCGGCTGAGTCCAATCCTGGATGGCCTGAACCTTAACCGGATCCATCTCGATAGTAGAAGGGGAAAAGATGAACCCCAAAAATGAAACTTTCTGCACACCGAAGAGACACTTTGATCCCTTCACGAACAAGGAATTAGCACGCAGTACCTGGAAAACCATTCTGACTTGCTTCACATGAGACTCCCAATCATCTGAGAAGATCAAAATGTCATCCAAGTAAACAATCAAGAATTTATCCAGATACTCACGGAAAATGTCATGCATAAAAGACTGAAAAACAGATGGAGCATTGGCAAGTCCGAACGGCATCACCAGATACTCAAAATGACCCTCGGGCGTATTAAATGCCGTTTTCCATTCATCTCCCTGCCTGATTCTCACCAGATTATACGCACCACGAAGATCAATCTTAGTAAACCAACTAGCCCCCTTAATCCGAGCAAACAAGTCAGAAATCAATGGCAAGGGATACTGAAACTTAACAGTGATCTTATTAAGAAGGCGGTAATCAATACACGGTCTTAGCGAACCATCCTTCTTGGCTACAAAAAAGAACCCTGCTCCCAATGGTGACGACGATGGGCGAATATGTCCCTTCTCCAGGGACTCCTTCACATAACTGCGCATAGCGGTGTGTTCAGGTACGGACAAATTAAATAAACGACCCTTAGGGAATTTACTACCAGGAATCAAATCGATAGCACAATCACAATTCCTATGCGGAGGTAGGGCATCAGACTTGGACTCTTCAAATACATCCTGAAAGTCCGACAAGAACTCTGGGATGTCAGAAGGAATGGATGACGAAATAGACAAAAATGGAACATCACCATGTACTCCCTGACAACCCCAGCTGGTTACCGACATAGAGTTCCAATCCAATACTGGATTATGGGTTTGTAGCCATGGCAACCCCAACACGACCACATCATGCAAATTATGCAGTACCAAAAAGCGAATAACTTCCTGATGTGCAGGAGCCATGCACATGGTCAGCTGGGCCCAGTACTGAGGCTTATTCTTGGCCAAAGGTGTAGCATCAATTCCTCTCAACGGAATAGGACACCGCAAAGGCTCCAAGAAAAATCCACAACGTTTAGCATAATCCAAATCCATCAGATTCAGGGCAGCGCCTGAATCCACAAACGCCATGACAGAATATGATGACAAAGAGCACATTAAGGTAATGGACAAAAGGAATTTGGACTGTACAGTACCAATAACGGCAGAGCTATCGAACCGCCTAGTGCGTTTAGGACAATTAGAAATAGCATGAGTAGAATCACCACAATAGAAACACAGTCTGTCCAGACGTCTGTGTTCGTGCCGTTCTACTTTAGTCATAGTCCTGTCGCACTGCATAGGCTAAGGCTTACTCTCAGACAATACCGCCAGATGGTGCACAGATTTACGCTCGCGCAAGCGACGACCGATCTGAATGGCCAAGGACATAGACTCATTCAAACCAGCAGGCATAGGAAATCCCACCATTACATCCTTAAGAGCTTCAGAGAGACCCTTTCTGAACAAAGCCGCTAGTGCAGATTCATTCCACAGAGTGAGTACTGACCATTTCCTAAATTTCTGACAATATACTTCTACATCATCCTGACCCTGGCATAAAGCCAGCAGATTTTTCTCAGCTTGATCCACTGAATTAGGCTCATCGTAAAGCAATCCCAGCGCCTGGAAAAATGCATCAACATTACTCAATGCAGAATCTCCTGGTGCAAGAGAAAACGCCCAGTCCTGTGGGTCGCCGCGCAAAAAAGAAATAATAATCAAAACCTGTTGAATAGGATTACCAGAAGAATGAGGTTTCAAGGCCAAAAATAGCTTACAATTATTTCTGAAGCTCAGGAACTTAGTTCTGTCACCAAAAAACAAATCAGGAATCGGAATTCTTGGTTCTAGCATCGATTTCTGATCAATAGTATCTTGAATCTTTTGTACATTTACAACGAGATTATCCATTGAGGAGCACAGAGCCTGAATATCCATGTCCACAGCTGTGTCCTGAAGCACTCTAATGTCTAGGGGAAAAAAACGACTGAAGACAGAGCTAAGAAAAAAAAATGATGTCAGGATTTCTTTTTTCCCTCTATTGGAAATCATTGGATGGCTCCTTGTACTGTTATGGCTGGCAATCAGGCAACACAGCGTGCAGTAATCAGCGCACATACAGAGATCTGGCAATAACCAAAAACAATAGGACGAGCTCTGAGACGTGGAATCTCTGTAGACTGCAGTACCTGATCTATCCTCACACAACTATAAGCAGCAGTGGATTGCGCCTATCAACTACCTATGCAACTCGGCACTGCCTGAGGAGCTGACTAGCCTGAAGATAGAAATACAAGCCTGACTTACCTCAGAGAAATACCCCAAAGGAATAGGCAGCCCCCCACATATAATGACTGTTAGCAAGATGAAAAGACAAACGTAGGAATGAAATAGATTCAGCAAAGTGAGGCCCGATATTCTAGACAGAGCGAGGATAGCAAAGAGAACTATGCAGTCTACAAAAAACCCTAAAACGAAAACCACGCAAAGGGGCAAAAAGACCCACCGTGCCGAACTAACAGCACGGCGGTGCACCCCTTTGCTTCTCAGAGCTTCCAGCAAAAGTTAATAGCAAGCTGGACAGAAAAAACAGAAAACAAACTAGAAGCACTTATCTAGCAGAGCAGCAGGCCCAAGGAAAGATGCAGTAGCTCAGATCCAACACTGGAACATTGACAAGGAGCAAGGAAGACAGACTCAGGTGGAGCTAAATAGCAAGGCAGCCAACGAGCTCACCAAAACACCTGAGGGAGGAAGCCCAGAGACTGCAATACCACTTGTGACCACAGAAGTGAACTCAGCCACAGAATTCACAACAGACAGGTGAGTATGAGGGACGGAGGGACGGGGGGATGGGGGATGAAGGAGGACATAAGCCGGCAGGCCGAGCGGGTGCGGGTGCGGAGAGATAAGCCTGCATACAGGGGGGAATATGAGCCATGCAGGGGGGAATATGAGCCATGCAGGGGGGAATATGAGCCATGCAGGGGGGAATATGAGCCATGCAGGGGGGAATATGAGCCATGCAGGGGGGAATATGAGCCATACATACAGGGCGGACTATGAGCCATGCATACAGGGCGGACTATGAGCCATGCAGGGGGGACTATGAGCCATGCAGGGGGGAATATGAGCCATGCAGGGGGGAATATGAGCCATGCAGGGGGGACTATGAGCCATGCAGGGGGGACTATGAGCCATGCAGGGGGGACTATGAGCCATGCAGGGGGGACTATGAGCCATGCAGGGGGGAATATGAGCCATGCAGGGGGGAATATGAGCCATGCATACAGGGCGGACTATGAGCCATGCATACAGGGCGGACTATGAGCCATGCAGGGGGGACTATGAGCCATGCAGGGGGGAATATGAGCCATGCAGGGGGGAATATGAGCCATGCAGGGGGGAATATGAGCCATGCAGGGGGGACTATGAGCCATGCAGGGGGGACTATGAGCCATGCAGGGGGGACTATGAGCCATGCATACAGGGGCGGAATATGAGCCATTCATACAGGGGGGAATATAAGCCATGCATACGGGGATGGGGGATATGAGCCATGCATACAGGGGCGGACTATGAGCCATTCATACAGGGGGGAATATAAGCCATGCATACAGGGGGGGGGGGATATGAGCCATGCATACAGGGGCGGACTATGAGCCATTCATACAAGGGGGAATATAAGCCATGCATACAGGGGGGGATATGAGCCATGCATACAGGGGCGGACTATGAGCCATTCATACAGGGGGGAATATGAGCCATGCATACAGGGGGGGATATGAGCCATTCATACAGGGGGGAATATAAGCCATGCATACAGGGGGGGGATATGAGCCATGCATAGAGGGGGGAATATGAGCCATGCATACATGGGGAGATATGAGTCATGCATACAGGAGGGGGTAATATGAGCTATGTATATGAGATAGGAGGGAGATGAGCCATGCATACAGGAGGGGGGTCATTATACAGTATTGAGCATCGTGTGTGGCCGTTATACAGTATGGAGCATCATGTGTGGCCATTGGACATTATACAGTATGGAGCATCATGTGTGGCCATTATACAGTATGGAGCATCATGTGTGGCCATTATACAGTATGGAGCATCATGTGTGGCCATTATACAGTATGGAGCATCATGTGTGGCCAATGGACATTATACAGTATGGCACATCATGGGTGGCCATTATACAGTATGGAGCATCATGTGTGGCCATTATACAGTATGGAGCATCATGTGTGGCCGTTATACAGTATGGAGCATCATGTGCGGTCATTATACAGTATGCAGCATCATGTGTGGCCATTATACAGTATGGAGCATCATGTGTGGTGGCCGTTATACAGTATTGAGCATCATGTGCGGTCATTATACAGTATGGAGCACTGTGTGGCCATAGTTTTGTTTGCTTATAATTATTGTATATAAAACAGTGTGATCAGCAGTGCTAAATGGCTGCGGTTGGGACGTGGATATGGGTGTGACTAGTTGTGAAATGGGTCTGGTCAGAGGCGTGGCCTAAATTTTGCCGCCGCGCACTACGCGCGCCGCAAACTTAATACCTCCTTCCCTTCAAAAGTTGGGTGGTATGGTTCCACATTTGCCAGATCACGGCAAGTGGCGCAAATCCCATAGGGAATGAATGAGGCCGAATGCAGTGTTGCCGTAAGTGATCCGTTACACGGCAGATGCAGAAAAACTGCCGGATCTGCTGCAAAAGGCAACTTTCACATCAGCGATTCTTGCCAAAGTCACTGCCAATAGTGTCATACTCACCAAAGGGGGAGGCAGCGCTAAAAGTGCCTAGGGCAGCAGAAACTTTAAATACGGCCCTGGGGGGCTACATTATATTCTGTGGGGGGACTGCATTATACTCAAGGTACTATATAATGGGGGGCTACATCATACTATATGAGGGGTTACAGTATACTCTATGGGGGGCTGCATTATATTCTGTGGTGGGGCTGCATTATTCTCTCAGGGGACTACATAATGTTATGGGGGCTACATCATACTATATGAGGGGGCTACAGTATACTCTATGGGGGCTGCATTATATTCTGTGGTGGAACTGCATTCTCTCAGGGGACTACATTATATTCTGTGGTGGGTGGCATTATACTATATAAGGGGGGCTGCATTATACCCTATTGGGTGCTACATTATATTCTATGGTGGGGACTGCGTCATACCTGAGGGGGTTGCATTATATTTTGTGGGGTGCTGCATTATATTCTATGAGAAGGGACTGCATTATATTTTATGAGGGGGCTACATTATATTCTGTGAGGGGCCTACCACAACCCTTGCTACATTATTAAGATGTGAACTACCTTATATTATACCCTGATATTAGCGCTTTTTACCGCACAATTGGTGGTCTGGTATCTATTTCTATGTAGCTACATAGTGGGCCCCAAGAATTATTTTCTCTGGTGGGCCCAAGGTGCTCCAGTCCGACGCTGGACACAAGCCTTTGTGTCTGGTTGGTGTTGATTGTTTCTGCTCCCTGATTGGCTCCTGCAGACTCCACACATTAAGTTAATAAGAAAAAAAGAAAAAAATAACAGTCTGCCACTCCTCTGACCTCTCTACACCCCCACCCCTCATCAAACACATCCCCCCACTCACGGCACCACTATCCTAGCCAAACTCCTAGCAAAACCATTTATGAAAACGCTATCATTTACTTAACTTTGGCCAAATTTTGTCAAATTTGAGGACAATTTTTGGGAATCCGAACACAAATCCGAATATACAAACAAGTTTCCTCATCTCTAGTGTTCTATTTATGTATTGATGGTGGCTCTGGTGATGTATACATGTACTGTTGTTTTATTATTTATTTACTGATGTTGGTTCTTGTGATGTATTCATGCACTGATTATTGATTATGGTTCTGATTATGTATTCATGTTCTGATGGTGGTTCTGGTGATGCATTCATGTACCGATGATTATTCTGGTGCCATATTCATGTACCGCTGGTGGTTGTACCAACCTATTTATTTACTGATGATGGTTCTGGTGCCATGTTTGTATATTTATGGCTCTGGTGTTCTATTTATGTACTGATGATGATTTTGTTATTGTATTCATATACTGATGATGGTTCTTGTGATGAATACAGCACCAAAACCATTATCACTACGTGGATACCTCATTAAAGCCATCAGTAGTATATGAAGACAGCACCATCACTACATGAATATGTCACTAGAACCATTATCTGAAAAATATTATGTATAGTGATGGGTGAACCCTTGGATGTTTGAGTCCAGTGGGTTCGGCCAAAAATCTAAAAAAAAGTTTGGCTCGGCTGAACATTTAAAAAAAGTTTGGACTGGGTAGCAGAACAGTACAAAAAAAGCAAACCAAGACCCTATTTATCTGAAAGAGGGGCCCGAACATTTGTTGTTTGCCACGCTGTCATCAGCAAGACAGTGTGGCAAACACGGGCTCTTAAAACCACTTAAAAAACACATACATGAAAACAATGCCCTGTAGATAGTAAGAAATCCCCCTCCTCCCCCCATCCAAACTGAACACTCCCGCTGATCTGGCAAAAGTTACAACCCAGGAAGGTATACATGCAGGTGCTGAGTGCATAAACACTAAACTAAAGCTCCTATCCCCAATATGCAGTAATCTAACATGAAGCGGTCAAACACATACCACCTGAGAGTCCGTCGGACTAATGAAATGTCAATAACCCTATCTCACACTGATAGTATAATGTCTGCTACCTGCACACATAAATAATGAACAGTGAGCACGACCAATGTCTAAATCAGAGCAAGTGGGAGACAAATAAGAGATACAGAGGGTATATACGTTACACAGGTGCTGCAGAGCCGCAGGCAGCCAGGAGGTGTGACGGAGCTGAAGCCAGGGTGTCAGTCAGGAGAGAGGAGGGGGGCCGAAGCCCAACGCGTATCGCTACACACAGTGTCATGATCCCAATGGAAGGGGATCACAAAAGGACAAGCACACAAAAAACAGAACAAGCTCTAGGGTGATGGAAACTGAGCTGACCGCGATCCTGAACCTAATTCACAACACTAGCAGTAGCCTGGGAACGTGCCTACGATGATTCTAGACGACTCGCGCCAGCCGAAGGACTAGCTTCCCCTATTAGAAGAAACAAAGACCTCTCTTGCCTCCAGAGAAACACCCCACAGAAATAGCAGCCCCCCACATGTAATAACGGTGAAATGAGAGGAAAGCACATACGTAGTAATGAAAACAGATTCAGCAAAATGAGGCCCGCTAAAACTAGATAGCAGAGGATACAAAAGTGAACTGCGCGGTCAGCGAAAAACCCTACAAAAAACCATCCTGAAATTACCTGAACTCATGTGCCAACTCATGGAACATGAGGAGTAATATCAGCCCACCAGAGCAACCAGCAACAAGGAATCACATAACTGCAAGCTGGACTAAAACAAAAATAAAGCAAAACGTGGAACAGGAAAATCAAAAACTTAGCTTGTCCTGATGATTACAGAAGCGGAAAGCAGAGGTAACAAGACACACTGATTACATTGATCGCCGGCGAGGAAATGACAAGAAAGCCAGGTTAAATAGGAAACTCCCATATCCTGATAGAACAGGTGGACACCAGAGACAGCAGAGAACACAAGTCACCCAGTACCATCTGTAACCACCAGAGGGAGCCCAAAAACAGAATCCACAACAGTACCCCCCCCTTGAGGAGGGGTCACCGAACCCTCACGAGAACCACCAGGGCGACCAGGATGAGCCCTATGAAATGCACGGACCAAATCAGCAGCATGAATATCAGAGGCAACCACCCAAGAATTATCCTCCTGACCATAACCCTTCCACTTGACCAAATACTGAAGTTTCTGTCTGGAAACACGAGAATCCAAGATCTTCTCCACAACATACTCCAATTCTCCCTCCACCAGCACCGGAGCAGGAGGCTCAAGCGAAGGAACAACAGGTACCTCATACTTCCGCAACAACGACCGATGGAACACATTATGAATAGCAAACGATGCTGGGAGATCCAAACAAAACGACACAGGGTTAAGAATTTCCAAGATCCTATAGGGACCGATAAACCGAGGCTTGAACTTAGGAGAAGAGACCTTCATAGGAACAAAACGAGAAGACAACCACACCAAGTCCCCAACACGAAGTCGAGGACCCACGCGGCGACGGCGATTAGCAAACTGCTGAGCCCTCTCCTGGGACAACTTCAAATTGTCCACCACATGACTCCAAATCTGATGCAACCTATCCACCACCATGTCCACTCCAGGACAATCAGAAGGCTCCACCTGACCAGAGGAAAAACGAGGATGAAACCCCGAATTACAAAAGAAAGGAGAAACCAAGGTAGCAGAACTAGCCCGATTATTAAGGGCAAATTCGGCAAGCGGCAAAAAGGTAACCCAGTCATCTTGATCAGCAGAAACAAAACACCTTAAATAAGTTTCCAAGGTCTGATTAGTTCGTTCCGTCTGGCCATTCGTCTGAGGATGGAATGCAGACGAAAAGGACAAATCAATGCCCATCTTAGCACAGAACGTCCGCCAAAATCTAGACACAAACTGGGATCCCCTGTCAGAAACAATGTTCTCCGGAATCCCATGCAAACGAACCACGTTCTGAAAAAACAGAGGGACCAACTCAGAGGAGGAAGGTAACTTAGGCAAGGGGACCAGATGAACCATCTTAGAAAAGCGGTCACACACAACCCAGATGACGGACATTTTTTGAGAGACAGGGAGATCCGAAATAAAGTAAATGGAAATGTGCGTCCAAGGCCTCTTCAGGATAGGCAAAAGTGACAACAATCCACTGGCCCGAGAACAGCAAGGCTTAGCCCGAGCGCAAACTTCACAAGACTGCACAAAAGAACGCACATCCCTCGACAAGGAAGGCCACCAAAAAGACCTGGCCACCAAGTCTCTAGTACCAAATATTCCAGGATGACCTGCCAACGCAGAAGAATGGACCTCGGAGATGACTCTACTGGTCCAATTATCCGGAACAAACAGTCTTTCAGGCGGACAACGATTAGGTTTATCCGCCTGAAACTCCTGCAAAGCACGTCGCAAGTCTGGGAAGACAGCCGACAAAATCACCCCATCCCTAAGGATACCAGTGGGCTCAGAATATCCAGGGGAATCAGGCACAAAACTCCTAGAAAGAGCATCCGCCTTCACATTTTTTGAACCTGGCAGATATGAAACCACAAAATCGAAACGGGAGAAAAACAGTGACCAACGAGCCTGTCTAGGATTCAGACGCTTGGCAGACTCAAGGTAAATCAGATTTTTGTGATCAGTCAAGACCACCACACGATGTCTAGCACCCTCAAGCCAATGACGCCACTCCTCAAATGCCCACTTCATGGCCAAAAGCTCCCGATTACCAACATCATAATTCCGCTCAGTGGGCGAAAACTTTCTAGAAAAGAACGCACATGGCTTCATCACCGAGCAATCAGAGCTTCTCTGTGACAAAACCGCCCCCGCTCCAATCTCAGAAGCATCAACCTCAACCTGAAAAGGAAGCGAAACATCTGGCTGACGCAACACAGGAGCAGAAGAAAACCGGCGCTTAAGTTCCTGAAAGGCCTCCACAGCCGCAGGAGACCAATCAGCAACATCAGCACCCTTCTTAGTCAGATCCGTCAAAGGCTTAACAACACTAGAAAAATTAGTTATGAAACGATGATAAAAATCAGCAAAGCCCAAGAACTTCTGTAGACTCTTAAGAGATGTAGGCTGCGTCCAGTCACAAATAGCTTGAACCTTGACGGGATCCATCTCAATAGTAGAAGGGGAAAAAATATACCCCAAAAAAGAAATCTTCTGGACTCCAAAGAGACACTTTGAACCTTTTACAAACAAAGAATTGGCCCGCAGGACCTGAAACACCTTCCTGACCTGCTGAACATGGGACTCCCAGTCATCAGAAAAAACCAAAACATCATCCAAATACACAATCATAAATTTATCCAGATATTCACGGAAAATATCGTGCATAAAGGACTGGAAGACAGAAGGAGCATTAGAAAGTCCAAAAGGCATCACCAAATACTCAAAATGGCCCTCAGGCGTATTAAATGCGGTTTTCCACTCATCACCCTGCTTAATCCGCACAAGATTATACGCACCCCGAAGATCAATCTTAGTGAACCATCTAGCCCCCTTAATGCGAGCGAACAAATCAATCAACAATGGCAAAGGATACTGATATTTGACCGTAATCTTATACAAAAGACGGTAATCTATACAAGGCCTCAAGGAACCATCTTTTTTGGCCACGTAAAAAAAACCTGCTCCCAAAGGAGATGAAGATGGACGGATATGTCCCTTTTCCAAGGACTCCTTAACATAATCCCGCATAGCAGTATGCTCTGGCACTGACAGATTGAACAAACGACCTTTAGGAAATTTACTGCCAGGAATCAATCGCAATCCCTGTGAGGAGGAAGCGAATTGAGCTTAGGCTCCTCAAAAACATCCCGATAATCAGACAAAAATACAGGAACCTCAGAAGGAGTAGATGAAGCGATAGAAATCGGAGGTGCATCATCATGAACCCCCTGACATCCCCAGCTTAACACAGACATCGTTTTCCAGTCCAAGACTGGGTTATGAGTTTGTAACCATGGCAGACCAAGCACTAAGACATCATGTAAATTATACAGTACCAGGAAGCGAATCACCTCCTGATGAACGGGAGTCATACGCATGGTCACGTGTGTCCAGTACTGAGGTTTATTCATAGCCAAAGGTGTAGAGTCAATTCCTTTCAAAGGAATAGGGACTTCCAGAGGCTCCAGACTAAACCCACAGCGGTTGGCAAATGACCAATCCATAAGACTCAGGGCAGCGCCTGAATCCACATAGGCATCGACGGAAATGGCTGATAATGAACAAATCAGAGTCACAGACAGAATGAACTTAGACTGTAAAGTACTAATGGCAACAGACTTATCAACCTTTTTTGTGCGTTTAGAGCATGCTGATATAACATGAGCTGAATCACCACAATAAAAACACAACCCATTTTTCCGCCTATAGTTTTGCCGTTCACTTCTGGACTGAATTCTATCACATTGCATTGTCTCAGGTGCCTGTTCAGAAGACACCGCCAAATGGTGCACAGGTTTGCGCTCCCGTAAAAGCCGATCAATCTGAATAGCCATAGTCATAGACTCATTCAGACCTGTAGGCGCCGGGAACCCCACCATAACATCTTTAATGGCCTCAGAAAGGCCATCTCTGAATTTTGCAGCCAGAGCGCACTCATTCCACTGAGTAAGCACCGACCATTTCCGAAATTTCTGACAATATATTTCTGCTTCATCTTGCCCCTGAGAGAGAGCCAATAAAGCTTTTTCAGCCTGAATCTCTAGGTTAGGTTCCTCATAGAGCAAACCCAATGCCAGAAAAAACGCATCCACATTGAGCAACGCAGGATCCCCTGGTGCCAATGCAAATGCCCAATTCTGAGGGTCACCCCGCAGGAAAGATATTACAATTTTGACTTGCTGAGCAGGGTCTCCAGAGGAGCGAGATTTCAAAGAAAGAAACAACTTGCAATTGTTCCTAAAATTCAGAAAACTAGATCTATCTCCAGAAAAAAACTCTGGGATAGGAATTCTAGGTTCAGACATAGGAGCATGTACAACAAAATCTTGTATATTTTGAACCTTAGCAGCAAGATTATTCAGGCTGGAAGCCAAACTCTGGACGTCCATGATAAACAGCTGAGGTCAGAGCCATTCAAGGATTAAGAGGAGGTAAGACGCAGCCAGGCTGCAATTAAGGCTAGGCAGCAAACTCTGAGGGAAGGAAAAAAAAAAAAAAACTTCCTCAGACTACTTTTCCTCCTACTTCAGCCAATACGATTACCACTTTTCGGGCCGGCGATACTGTCATGATCCCAATGGCAGGGGATCACAAAAGGACAAGCACACAAAAAACAAAACAAGCTCTAGGGTGATGGAAACTGAGCTGACCGCGATCCTGAACCTAATTCACAACACTAGCAGTAGCCGGGGAACGTGCCTACGATGATTCTAGACGTCTCGCGCCAGCCGAAGGACTAGCTTCCCCTATTAGAAGAAACAAAGACCTCTCTTGCCTCCAGAGAAACACCCCACAGAAATAGCAGCCCCCCACATGTAATAACGGTGAAATGAGAGGAAAGCACATACGTAGTAATGAAAACAGATTCAGCAAAATGAGGCCCGCTAAAACTAGATAGCAGAGGATACAAAAGTGAACTGCGCGGTCAGCGAAAAACCCTACAAAAAACCATCCTGAAATTACCTGAACTCATGTGCCAACTCATGGAACATGAGGAGTAATATCAGCCCACCAGAGCAACCAGCAACAAGGAATCACATAACTGCAAGCTGGACTAAAACAAAAATAAAGCAAAACGTGGAACAGGAAAATCAAAAACTTAGCTTGTCCTGATGATTACAGAAGCGGAAAGCAGAGGTAACAAGACACACTGATTACATTGATCGCCGGCGAGGAAATGACAAGAAAGCCAGGTTAAATAGGAAACGCCCATATCCTGATAGAACAGGTGGACACCAGAGACAGCAGAGAGCACAAGTCACCCAGTACCATCTGTAACCACCAGAGGGAGCCCAAAAACAGAATCCACAACAACACAGGTAGCTTCGTCAGGGGCAGAAAGAGTATCTGCCCCTGACGAAGCTACCTGTGTGTAGCGATACGCGTTGGGCTTCGGCCCCCCTCCTCTCTCCTGACTGACACCCTGGCTTCAGCTCCGTCACACCTCCTGGCTGCCTGCGGCTCTGCAGCACCTGTGTAACGTATATACCCTCTGTATCTCTTATTTGTCTCCCACTTGCTCTGATTTAGACATTGGTCGTGCTCACTGTTCATTATTTATGTGTGCAGGTAGCAGACATTAGCTATCAGTGTGAGATAGGGTTATTGACATTTCATTAGTCCGACGGACTCTCAGGTGGTATGTGTTTGACCGCTTCATGTTAGATTACTGCATATTGGGGATAGGAGCTTTAGTTTAGTGTTTATGCACTCAGCACCTGCATGTATACCTTCCTGGGTTGTAACTTTTGCCAGATCAGCGGGAGTGTTCAGTTTGGATGGGGGGAGGAGGGGGATTTCTTACTATCTACAGGGCATTGTTTTCATGTATGTGTTTTTTAAGTGGTTTCATTGTACTGTTTTTCTGTGTGCACTTTTCTAATAAACGCCATATTTTGTAATTGTTTGGTGATCTCCCTATCAGCGTATTCTTTTCTCTTTGCGTATTGGTTTACTTTTTTGTACGCTGTGGGATCGATTCCATTGTCTATATTTTTATATTTCTATGGTGCCCTCCATACTATTCATATAAACACGGGCTCTTGATCGGCAGTAAGATAATTAACGCCAGTCAGAGAGCTGCAGTTCCCATGATGTCAGATGACAGTGTGAGCCAGCAGCTGTGACCGGTGGTAAAGAGTTTACCTCCAGTCTCAAGAGTTGGCTGATGAGAGAGTACTACTCCCATCAGTCTACCCCTGCTGTCACTGATAGCAGCCAGACCAGGCGCTGCTGATGGGAGTATTCATCAGCCAGCACCTTTGCAATAAATAAATAAATTAGAAAAAAATGTTTTGGGTCTCTTCTGTGTTTGATAACCAGCGTAGGCAAAACTGACAGCTGTGGGCTGCAACCGTCAGCTGTCAGTTTTATCATGGCTGGCTATCAAGAACAGAGAGGATCACACCTTTTTTTAAAATTATTTAAGTAAATCATTTAAAAAAGTGGCGTAGGATCCCCCTACTCCACCATTTCAGACAACCAACCAAGCTAAAGAAAACAACTGGGGGGTGATATTCTCAGACTGGTAAGCAGC
Source organism: Ranitomeya imitator (assembly GCF_032444005.1). Lineage (NCBI taxonomy): Eukaryota > Metazoa > Chordata > Amphibia > Anura > Dendrobatidae > Ranitomeya > Ranitomeya imitator. The sequence continues at coordinate 477,990,271 of NC_091285.1, read as the reverse complement.
TATGGATATTGCCCTCCCCCGCCTTAAAATAGCAGCCCACAGCTGCCCCAGGAAAGGCGCATCTGTGAGAAATTTCTCACCCAGTGAGCGGTGCCATAAGTGAGGTCACCGGGGTGCATCAGCTTTGAACCCCGGTGAACATTCTCACGGCAGCTCAGAACTGCACACTAGAGGCCTGTCAGTGTGTTCCAGCTGGTAGGGATAGCGGTAGCATCACTGATGAAACCGCTATAAAAATCATCTGGATCATCGTGGGACAGTATGGATTATCTTCACATCAAACAGTTGAGGGATATGGATGATTATTATTTTACTGTTTTTACAGTTGACATAGGTTTCAGTGAAATGAGCGTAAAGATGAGTATATCTGTGCTTTCTTAATTTTATTTCAAATAAAATTAAATCTAAGTGTCATATTATTGTAGCAACTCGAGGATTCTGGTAGCGTGGGGCAGTGAACAGACACAGACGGGTTTCTTTAGTGCAAAAGATGTATTTGTACAACAGCAGATAACACACAAAACAATATACTGATAACCTGCAGTGATCTGCAATGAAACAAGTCCTTGAAACTTATACAGCAAAATGGCAGGGTTCTTAAGACAGTGTCCTCAGCAAGGTGATCAAAAGGTGAGTGTGACTGGTGATGTGGTGCAGATCAAAACATTGGTGGTGCAGAAAGAGTCAAATCCAGGTATGTGGTAAACACAGGGAAGTCCAGAACAAGTCCGCAGGTTAATCCCACGTATGACTTGAACACGGGTAAGTCCAGAAACTAGTTCATACGTTGATCTCAGATGTGGCAGGAACATGGGTAAGTCCAGAAACAGGTTCACATTAAAGTATTATACTGGTGTTGTTTCCAGCAGCTCCCACCGGGGGAGTAATGAAGGATTAAGTAGCAACACACAGTCCAGAAACACAGTTCAGAAACACAGTTCAGAAACACAGTGCTTACCAGGAGGAGTGAACCAAGGGTTAAGTTCCAAAGTCAACAGACTAAAGATAACATGCAGAGAATGTCCAGAGACACGGGTAGAAGCACACTAAGAACAAACAGCTGAGCTCTAGGGGAATGGAAGCAGAATACTCCAGCAAGGAAGCTGACACCTGAGTCGGGTTTTAAACAAACGAGCAGGAAGTAGGGCAGACAAAAACAGCAAACTCCATCTTAACAAATGGCAAGATCATTCACAAGGTGACCTGGAAATCCCGGAATACTGACACTGAGAATAGTTGCCCCCAGCTGTTTGCTTTAGCTTGGTAGTTTGTCAAAAATAGGGTGACCCAAGCTGTTTATTTTTATTATTTAAATACTTTAAAAAAAGTGGCCCGTGACCCCTCTATTCTCGATAACCAGCCATGATAAAGCTGACAGTTCAAAAATAGAAGAGACACCATGTAATTTTTTTCTAATTTATTTGTATATAGCACAGGCTCCAGCTGATGAATACTCCCATCAGCGGCGCCTGCTCTCGCTGTTATCAGTGACAGCATGCGTAGGCTGATGAGAGTATTACCTTCTCATCAGCCAACATATGTGACTGGAGGTAACAATTTTACCGCAAGTCACAGCTGCTGGATCACACTGTCATCTGCACATGACAGCATGAGAAACAGCCAATGTTCAGAGAGCCAAAACAGAAAAGTAACACTGACTTCCTGGAGAAGTTTATGTTCGAAGTCTGTGCACAAACACTGAGTGTTCCGTACAGGTCCTAAACTTTTCTGTTCAGGTTCACCTATCTCTAATTATGCCAGTATCAGGAATATGGCACCAGAATTATCATCAATTTTCTTGCAAACTGTAGTTGTTGCATGACAGATGCAAACACTATCATGTGTATCCCTTTGTCTATAATTGGGTCTGTTTAATTTCCTTTAGGGATCCGCCCAATGCTGGACACATTAATTGAAACCAAATGGTCTCAATTATAGTTAAGCTATATTAGATTTCATGAATATTCCTGGGTCTGATATATAAAATATAAGATGTCAGTGATGAATATTGCTATTTGTTCCTGGTAATATGTAAATGGTTAGCAAACAATGATACAGGAAAGATATATATCTTTGTACCGTGTTAGACAGTAGATAGAAAAATATTTAGAATTGAGAGTCCTCAGTGGTTGATACCTTTTAATGGCTAAGTGAAAAGATGGTAACAAATTGCAAACTTTCTAGACTACTCAGGCCTCTTCTTCAGGCATAGAACTCTTTGCCTGATGAAGAGACCTGAGTAGTCTCGAAAACTTGCAATTTGTAACCATCTTTTCAGTTAACCATTAAAAGGTATCAACCACTAAGGACTCTCAATTCTAAATATTTTTCTAGCAAACAATTAGTGATTCTATATCTAGCTGTGAAATTTAAATGTATTTAATTCCGTAAAGTACACCACTTTCTTTTACTTTTGATGGTATTTTTGGGTGAAAAAGGTAACAATTCTAGTGGAAGTGGTCGTCAGATCTATGCTATATGCTAACTATCCAATATGTAAGAGAAAAATATACCTGGTTGCAATCGGGCAGTCAGTTTCTGATTCATAATGCCTATGGTTTGGGCAGCATAAATAGGCTAAAAGTTGCAGTTAAAGTGGAAGAACTAACTATAATAAACCCTTACATACATTCTTCTGAATTGTTCCAAAGGTGAATTTCTGGGTGATAGGAAACCTCCAAAACGTTTGTCCCTGAGACATGAATTGGGCCACCATGCACCAAGGCTACTGTTGGCTGCTATTTAGTAACAGCAGTCCTGTATATCAAGAGGCTCAGATATTCATTTTCCTTTCTGTATACATATTATGCAGTTCAATCTATCTTGCCAGGCATAACTCCACTTGAATTACTAGTTGTGCCATTCATAAGTCTCCAGAATTCCTGGACATAGCTTTCTGCAACTCTGTATTTAAACAGAACAAAATGAGAAAATCTTCCACTCGAAAACTCCAGCTGCAAAGTCCTTTTCATCAGCAAAGAAGGATTTTCACCCCTTACATTTTCAAATCTCCTTTAAGCCATTTTTTATATTAACCATAATGTAATTATGTGTGATTAATCTGAAGATGCAGGGTTGCTGCAACCTGTAAGAAATTAAAGACTCTAGAAGTCCTTTTCGTAGAAGTGTTATCGGCCAGCTTTACAGCACGTTTATGCTGTTTCTGTATTTTTCATCTGTCTTGTAATACTTGTAGAAAAGAACTTGCCAGAAAAACAGTAGATCTGTGGAAAGTAGGATAAATACACTTGTCTATGTAAAAACAGGAATGAATAGCTCCAAAATGCACACGGATGACCGCATGTGAATCAGCAAGATGTAAGAATCAACAAAGTCCTACAACACCAATAATATAAAGTGATTTTATTCATATACAAAACTTTAAGAACAATTAAAATTCAGGAGATGCAAGTAAACCATACAATGAGGGCAAAAGAACGCAAAAGCTGGACAAGATATTAGCAGAATTATGCCTTAAGTAGGGCAATAAAGGGTATGCCACATCCTGAAATAATGATACAACTAATCTAGGCAAGAATGTAAATCACATACAAAAAATAAAGTGCAAAGTGCAAAAAGCGATTTAGTTAATTGTGCAGCAAAGATTCACTTGCCTATGTAAACTATCTTAAGCCTCATTCAAAAGTCAATGTTGCACAAACCTGGGTACAGGTACCCATTATATTTAGGCTGATGTTCACATGTCTTTGTTTTTCTTGGACCATGTGTCCGTACAAGACACAGGGAACATGTCTGTTGTTTTCTAGCAGCATGGATTAAAAGAGCCAATACAAGTCCATGAAAAAAACGTACAGGACTTGTATGGCATTTGTGTGCCATCAGTGTGCTGTGCATATGTAACATTGCAAAATACAGGAAAAGCTGTGTAATTTATTTATGAACAATGGAAGAATTATGCCGCCCTCACCAGTTAGAAAAAAATGCAAAAGTCCTTTATTTCAAACTCCGGGACATGGACAAAAACAAGGCGTGCAGGTTAAAGAGGCATGAGAGGAGAGACAAATTAGATATTCTGTCTTTCCCCGCATGCTTCTGTAACTTGCATGCTTTGTTTTTGTCCATGTACCAAATAAAGAACTTTTGCACTTTTTTCTAACTGGTGAGAGCCGCATAATTTTTCAATTGTTCATAGATATGTCTTTTTATATGCTGAGCACCTAATACTGTTCGGTGAACTGTTTCAGCTCTTTGATTAAAGGTCTACCATCCCTCCACAGGACTCTAAGGCTATGTTCGCACATTGTGTATTTGCTTACAGAAATTTCTGCAAGGTTTCTGCATCTCTTGGCAGGAAAAATGCTGTGGCAAAAATGCGCGTTTCGTGAGTTTTTTGTATGCGTTTTTGCTCAGCAATTAAGACTTTTTTGAGCTAAACAAAGATATTAAAACAAAGTTTTCTGATGTAATTTCTTGGTTCAACACCATCTTTTTCATGCTGATGCAGTTGTAAGGTGGCCAGGGTGGTAGTCATGGTAACGAGCTGTTGTGTTCCCAAACCCTGGCGCCCCACAAATGAAGTGTAATAATGTCCCTTCTGCGGTGTGTGCAATGTACTCAACAGAACACTCACATTACTTGCCCGAGCCCCTTGTCTTCTGTCACTCCGGCTCCAGATCCACAGGTCTCACAAATAATTCTGGATTCATTGCTCATCACCAACAGTTCAACTTTACTAATTAAAAGGGTTTGCAACACTGATGCGGCACAGTGCATACATAGCGACATGCCTAGGGCTCTCCCTGCCCCATCTTGGCAATCAATGCTCTTCCTGGACAATCCCTGTTCCGTCCTGGCAATCAATGCTCTTCCTGGACAATCCCTGTCTTGTCCTGGCAATCACTGCTATTCCTGGACAAAACCTGTTCCATCCGTGCCTTTAAGCCCACCAGCTTCCTCCCATTCCCTTGTTCGGTTTCAAAGAAATAAAAGGTAGAAGGCTCGCTGTCTCAGCTTTGCCTAGTCCCAGTCGTAGGCTCCATATCCCTTTTGGAATGGTTACCATTTAAACTGATGACCACCTGCATGCCACTCAGCCTGGGGTCCCTTCCTGCCTTAGCAGCTTCACCCCACAGCTATCGGACTGTCCTCTCTTAATGCTGCATCATTACTGCTCTCTAGCCAGGAAGTCCCATCACTATACTACTGCCCTACACTACTCCCATCTGTAGCTCCTCCCAGCCTGGAAAAATCCCTTATGCTAACTATACCTATTCTCACTACTATGCTATGATATATCTAAACTTATACACAACACGTATCAAGTGCATACACATTACAGCAGCATTACATGAACACATTAACAGTAACACACACTAGGAAACCGCGCACAAATAATATGAATATGGTAAGAAGAGGGGGAGGCATATAACGGCCTCTGTCACCTCATTATTATTATTATAATCTATTCATATAGCACCATTAAATCCATTTTGCTGTACATGAGAAAGGGGTTAAATACAGAGTTATAGATATCATTTACAGTAAACAAATTTACAATGACAGACTGGTACAGAGGGGAGGGGAACCTGTCTTTGTGGACTTACATTATACAGGATAATGGGGAAGAGACAGAAGGTCGGTGGTGCAGCTGCTCTGGTGGTGGTGAGACGGCAGGTCGGGTGGTGGTGAAGCAGCAGAATGGTTATTGCAGGCTGTAGGCTTTCCTGAAGTGGCATCAGAATAATGCGATTAGGGCTTGGTGTCAGCAGCTGTCATTAACATCTATCCCTAGGTTTAGTAATGCAAAGGTGTCAGCCCAACACTCTCATCACTAAGCCAATTAGCAAAGACAAATACACAAACCTACAAACACACATTGTCATCACCCTATGTAGAAGTATTAACAGAATGAAAGTACAGAGGCTGTAACCAGACAGCAACTAAAGAAAAAAAAAGAAAAAAAATTGCGTTGGCTCCCACGTAATTTTAATAACCAGCAAAGGGAAAGCTGACGGCTGAGGGCTGATGTTTATAGCCTGGGAAGGGGGTAATACCCATGGAGCTTCCCAGGCTATTAATAACAGCTCATAGCTGTATACTTAGCCTTTACTAGCTATAAAAATGGGGTACCCCAAAAAAACTTTACGTGTGGTCCCCCTATAATTAATAACCAACAAAGGCTATGCATGCAGCTGTAGCTTATATTAATAGTCTAAGAAGGGGCCATGGATATTGCCCCCCATGCTAAAAACATCAGCTCTCAGCCACCCCAGAAAACGTGCATCTATTAGATAAACCAATTCTGGTTCTTAGCCTTGCTCTTCCCACTTGCCCTTTAGTGGCAAGTGGGGCTCATATTTGTTGGGTTGATGTCACCTTTGTATTGTCAGGGGACATCAAGCCCACAGGTTAGTAATGGAGAGGAATCTATTAGACACCTATCCATTAGTAACCCAATAGTGATATTGTATAAAAGCACAGACACCCAGAATAAAGTCCTTTATTTGAAATAATGACACATACTCCTTTAATGAATATTAATTAAACCACAATTACCGAATGCCTAATCCACCAACGCCAACAAAAATAAAATAATAAACCACATATAGAAGATAATCCATAATGTCCCACTGATGTGACTGCTATCAAGACAGCCGGCGATACACTGGCAGGGGGCAATCGCTCCCCCAAGGTGTATCACCGAGCTGCGGTGAGAGAGTTCACCGGAGTTCATCAGCTAATCAGCTCCGGTTATCTCCCCATCGGCACCACTGCTGCGTGAGAAAGTTTACACGCAGTGGTGCCATAAGTGAGAGCGCAGGAGCTGATGACCTCCGGTGAACTCTGATGGCAGCTCAGTGATACACTGCGGGAGCTTTTACTTCCTGTTAGTGTATTGTCGGCAGCTGGGTAGCGTGGCTGTTCTAAACGTGTGATCACCGTGGAACAATCTGGATTACGTGGACTTCGGCAGACAGGTGAGTGTAAGTTGGTTAATTATTTTACATTATTTGTAGGAGATGAGGGCATCGGGATTGGGTGTTAGGTGAGTATAATGGGTTTTTAGTTTTATTTGAATATGTATGGAATTTTACTTTTTTTTTTTAACTGTGAGCACAGGCGACGGCAGATGAGACTACGTCTCCCATCAGCAGCACCTGCTGTCACTGTTATCAATGACAGCAGACATAGCCCAATGGGAACAGTAGTCTCATCAGCCCATGCCTGCTGACCTGCGGTGAGCTTTTTACCGCAGGTCACAGTCAGCTGCGGGATCATGCTGACATCAGCCAGCATAATCCTGCAGCGCTATGACTGACAGTCTTCGGTAGCATTACCATGGGTGACATTCACAGCTGTGGGGTCTCGCTGACATCTGCCAGAATGATACCTCAGCGCTGTGACCAACAGTACCGGGGGTTACGTTACCGCAGGTCACAGCTGCGGGGTCATGCTGACATCTGTCACAATTCCAAGAGGAAGAATGGCGCATGGAGGTTCTGGAGGAGAAACGGAATTAAGGCTGACAAAGCATCAGTCCTAAGATTCTTAGACCCTGGTCTGAATGTGATGGAAAAATTGAATCTAAAAAAAAATAAGGACCATCTGGCCTGTCTAGGGGTTAAATGTTTCGCAGATCCAATACAAGCAAAATTTTTATGATCTGTCACCACAGTAGCAGGATGAACAGCTCCCTCCAAAAAATGTCTACATTCTTTAAAGGCTAACTTGACAGCAAGCAGCTCGTGATTTTGTCATAACATAACTTCTTTCAGCAGACAAAAATTTCCTGGAGAAAAATGCGCATGGACACAAGTTGGTCAGAATTTTTGAACCTTAATGCAAAACAGCCCATACCCCAACCTCTGAGGCATCCACTTCTACGACAGATGGTTTCTGGAGATCAGTGTGGAGAAACAAGGTCAGTGGGTGCTCTCGTCTGCTGGCCTGGCTGCCTTTAGCAAGACTGCATGGACCAGAGATCATACCACTGAACACCCGCTCTATCTCCCGGTGAGCAATACACTACACAGACCACACAGGGTTAGGGTAAAACAGTGTGGCAATACTTTATTGAACCACAACACCTAATAGCAAACAGAACTATACCAACAATTACCCGAAGATGGTGCATATCACAGGGTCGCACCCTTCCGCTGACTCGCCGGGATAATGGTAGATATTAAGTCTCAGCTCCCAGGGTCGCTACTCCACCTGTGATATGCATGGAGAGAGGAGGTAACGACAAGTGTAGGGAGATAACCGAGAGCAGTCCTGTGTTTCAGCCAGGATGTACCCTCAGCTGAGATCCTGAAGAGTGACACCAACCAGAAGAAAAGAAGTCTCTTTTATACCTGAGGCATGTGATCTATTTTTAGATTTACCCAGTGTCCTTCAGTCCACCCTCACAGCCTTTCCCTATCTACATGCAAAGTCAACAAACTGGTTACGGAATACAATACACAAATAGCATATCAGCACACAATAGACAATGATAAACACACACTATGTACAATTCACCAGACATAAACACTTAAATCCACAAGCCAATATAAAGATAAAAATTTAATTCTTCTTGGTTTGCAAACACATGGTTGTCTGGGAAATTAAGATACAATCTGAATCAATCAAAACTGGAGCAGACGTGAAGCACTCCATTAATTTATTAAAGGAGCCAATAGCATCCAATGACCAAACCCTAATATCTGCCTCTTTCATTTGAGTTCGGTAAGGAGTGTCATGATCTGAGAAACTTTCTATAACAAATTTTCTATAGTAATTAGCAAACCCTAAGAATCGTTGCAATGCTTTCAGATCCCAGGGTCTATCTTAAACCCTTCTGCTGACACAATGAACCTGAGGAACAATATTTCCTGAACTGAAAAAGTGCATTTTTCCAATTTAGCAAACAAAGAATTATCCCTGAGTTTCTGTAAAACCAAACATGCTCGTAGTGAGAATTCAGATCAGATGAAAAAATTTGAATGTCATCAAGGTATACCACAATAAACCTTCCAATAATAACAGAAAAAAATGCCATTCATAAAGTTCTGAAAGACTGCAGAAGCATTGGTTAACCCAAAAGGCATGACAAGATTTTCAAATAAACCCTCTGACATAAAAAATGCTGTTTTCCACTCATCACTCTCACGGATACGTACAGTATCAGATTATTTGCCCCTCTAAGGTCAAGCTTACAAAAACATTTCACCCCTGTAAGCTGATTATATACATCTGAGAATAAGTGGAAGTACGTAAGTATTCTTAACTGTAATTTTTTTTAGTTCACTAAAATTGAGGCAAGGACTCAAGGACTTTTGTACTCCCGTACTCCTTGGTTCTACACATTGGCGGCAAGGCCAGCCCTGCTGCATAGTCATATGCACCACATTAGGCCTTGGAACCCACAAAGTGGATGAAAATCCACTTCACAATATGCATTATCTACTCCCGTACTCCTTGGTTCTTAGGAATGAGCGCGTTAATGACATTCGATGACGTCGCGGCTTGTGATTGGTCGCGTGAGCGGTCACATGATGCTACCGCGACCAATCACAAGCCACGACATCATCGAAGGTCATTAACGCGCTCATTCTTAGGAAGGGAAGCATGACGGTTGCAGCGGTGACAACCAGGGCGCGTCCGAGGGTAAAAATATCAATATTTTTTTTTTTATTCTTTATTTTACACATGAATCTTAATCCCGATACCGATTCCCGATATCACAAAAATATCAGAACTCGGTATCGGAATTCCGATACCGCAAATATCGGCCGATACCCGATACTTGCGGTATCGGAATGCTCAACACTACTCCTGACACATAGTGCTGGATGTCAGCTGCGATAGTCAGCTGACACTTGGCTGCGATCAGCCGCGCTCCCCCGTGAGGGCGGCCGATCGCATATGATGTACTATCCCATCCCTTGGAATTAAGTCCCAGGTCACCTCAACGGGATAGTACATCATATGGGATTAAGGGGTTAATATGGTTCTGACAACCCTTACAAAAAGTACATGGAAAGAAACCATGTATGGGCTCCCTCACATCCTTCAAGCTTTTGGAGAATAATGACTTCTAACTAACAAATCACGTAAATTGTCCGACCTTTTGGCCGTAATCAAAGGTCTAGCTGGAAGGATATTTTTCAAAATTGCATCAGACCGTAATATACCCCAATATTTAGTTATCTCAGTGAAAGCTTTCCACTGGCAATTGAAAGGAGTAATCAATCTCTCCTGTGTATCTTCATTTTTAGATGGGGTATGATAGAGAAGTTCATTACGGGATGTTAGGCAAGCTCTTTTATAGCCCCGACGAATTTGTCTATGGCTATATCCCTGTTCTCTTAAGCGGCAATAAAGGTCCCATGCCTGATGTTGACATTTTTCTTGAGTTGAGCAAATTCGTTTAATCCGCAGGTGTTGGCCAATAGGAATCCCATCAATAGTTGACTGACAGTGGGATGAGTTTGCATGCAGTAGTGTATTTGTTGCTGCTGGTTTCCGGTAGCCATTGGTTTTAACAAGACCCTGAGAGGAATCACAAATGTCTAAATCCAAAAAATGTACCTTTCTTTCATGAGGAAAAGCCAACTTAATATTCAGACCATTTCCTTTCAATTTGGCAATAAATTCATGCAGTTGTTCAACTGTACCCTCCCATACAAAGAATACATCGTCAATATAGCGAATCCTATGGTGCACTTTGTTGATGTGCTCCACTGGATTGCTAAGGAAAATATCCCTCTCCCAGGCCCCAAAAACAAATTGGCATAGGACGGAGCACAGGTGGCCCCCATGGCGGTTCCCTGAAGCTGGAGATAAATCTGATTATGAAAAATAAAACAATAATGTGTCAAAATAAACTGGAAAAGCTTAAGAATAAACTCATTACTTATTAGCAATTGTGTTTCATCATCATCTACCTCTACCTCAATAATTGCCTTCCCCATCATCTTCTTCTGACCGTAACTGCTTAAATATTTTGGCATCACTACACAAAAGCTCCTCATGTCTCTTTTGAAATATTCATTGCGAGAGGCCAGAATCATCAATAAATGGAAACGTAAAGAGCTCCTCGGAGTGTCCGAATGTGGGATCACTTGTCTCCATTGACTCGCCATGGTGGCGTAACTAGGAAGCACAGGGCGGTAGTCATGAGCGAGTCCACTCAGTCACAGTCAATAAGCACCTCGGCCCCTTGCACATAAATGGATGGATACAGTCCCAGCCCTGTAGCACAGTCAATTACCTCCAGCACTCAGCTGCTCTCCACACAGGAACGATGTTCTCCACAGGTATCACACTGCACGCTTAGGTTGCACCGGTATAAAACTTGTTTAATGAAGATGAAACAAGGAGATATAACTTCCTGCGCTTTCCCTGGCAAAATCTGTCACACCACAGTAGTAGCAGCTCCCATACAGCTCCTAGGAGTGAACAGTCTCTGGGTGGGCACTTTGTCAGTTCTGGTGCCCGTTTCCATTGCCCGGGGCAGCACTTTTCCCCCTCCATGGGAGTCTTAAGGCTCCTGACGCTGCAGAGCCTGCCCAGCACTGACTGGTAGATAGGAACTTCCTGTCCCTTTGAGGCTGCTGATCCAACCCCCTTAGTTAACCTCTTACTAGACCTAATCTAACATATACATGTTGTAAATTACAATGCACAATAGTAAAACATTAAGACAATATCAGACCTACAAATACAGCACATGAATAACAGTAATACATCTTATTAACATAGTAGTTTATAGCAAAACCGTCAGGGTACCGCATGGGGCACACATGCCCGCCATACAGGAGAGAGTGAGCAACTGAGGTTCCCTGCCACCTCCTTACACTGGGAGTAAGGATGATCAGCGTGAGGATTATGTGATCCAGACTCTTGGATAGTGAGACTGGACCATGTGGATGACAGAGTGCTGCTGGCACTGTTCTGGCTTCAAGAGTTGTGTCTCGCATCCTCCTGCAAAAGTGAGACAGGAAGCTAGGTTTCATGGATGAGCGTGTTTGTTGTGCTCTCGCAACAGGCACAGTTTACCTGGCCCACAGTCTCGGTCTCTGGTTGCATCATCAGCAGCACGTCCACTTCCTCTTCTCTTAGCTCATGCCTTGCACATTTTAACCCCTTCATGACCTTGGGATTTTTCGTTTTTCCGTGTTCGTTTTTCACTCCCCTCCTTCCCAGAGCCATAACTTTTTTATTTTTCTGTCAATTTGGCCATGTGAGGGCTTATTTTCTGCGGGACGAGTTGCACTTTTGAACGACATCATTGATTTTAGCATGTCGTGTACTAGAAAACGGGGAAAAAATTCCAAGTGCGGTGAAATTGCAAAAAAAGTGCAATCCCACACTTGTTTTTTGTTTGGCTTTTTTGCTAGGTTCACTAAATGCTAAAACTGACCTGCCATTAGTTCTCCAGGTCAGTACGAGTTCATAGACACCTAACATGACTAGGTTATTTTTTATCTAAGTGGTGAAAAGAAATTCCAAACTTTGCTAAGAAAAAAAAAAAATTGCGCCATTTTCCGATACTCGTAACGTCTCCATTTTTCGTGATCTGGGGTCGGCTGAGGGCTTATTTTTTGCGTGCCAAGATTACGTTTTTAATGATCGCATTTTGGTGCAGATACATTCTTTTGATCGCCCGTTATTGCATTTTAATGCAATGTCGCGGCGACCTAAAAAACGTAATTCTGGTGTTTTGAATTTTTTTCTCACTACGCCGTTTAGCGATCAGGTTAATGCTTTTTTTTAATTGATAGATTGGGCGATTCTGAACGCGGTGATACCAAATATGTGTAGATTTGATTTTTTTTATTGATTTATTTTGATTGGGGCGAAAGGGGGGTGATTTAAACTTTTATATTTTTTTTATTTTTTTCACTTTTTTTTAACTTTTCTTTTTTTACTTTTGCCATGCTTCAATAGCCTCCATGGGAGGCTAGAAGCAGGCACAACTCGATCGCCTCTGCTACATAGCAGCGATCTGCTGATCGCTGCTATGTAGCAGAAATGGAGGTGTGCTGTGAGCCCCGACCACAGGGTGCCGCTAACAGCTATCGGTGATCAGTAACCATAGAGGTCTCTAGGACCTCTATGGTTACCATCCTGACACATCGCCGACCCCCGATCATGTGACGGGGGTCGGCGATGACGTCATTTCCGGCCGTCCGGCCGAGAGCGGTAATTAAATGCCGCTGTCTGCATTTGACAGCGGCATTTAACTAGTTAATAGGTGCGGGCAGATCGCGATTCTGCCCGCGCCTATTACGTGCACATGTCAGCTGTTCAAAACAGCTGACATGTCCCGGCTTTGATGCAGGCTCACCGCGGAGCCCTGCATCAAAGCAGGGGATCTGACCTCGGATGTACTATCCCGTCCGAGGTCAGAAAGGGGTTAAATTAAATATATAAGACTGCAAACTTTACGGTATTAATAGGGGAAAAAAATTTGAACTGACAAGGACTGTTGTTTTAATGGTGCAGCAGCGATACACAAGTACTGCAATAGCAATATTAAACCCTGCCTAGTTGCCTCTAATCCTAAACTTTCCCTCCATTGAATGCAGGTGTAAGGAGGAAGACCAGGCTGCGGGTACCTGTATTGTTCCAGGTCCAGAGTTGTCGAGGCTGTGTCCCATGTTGACCAGGGGACGGAATAGGGTATCGGACAGGTCACATGACCCAGAAAGAGGGTGTGTGTTTAAGCCGGAAAAAGAGAAAAAAGCGCACGAAGGAACAGTGAGTTTCCCGTCGTCATGGAGAGCGCAGCAGTGTGAGAAGTGCGCTCCACACCCCAAGCCCTGGCGCTGCAACATACGGCAGCTAACAACTCTGGGTAACATCAGCGGGACAGTGCGTGTAGAGAGCGCTGCGTGCCCAGAGGTAGTTAAGGCTGCACACGTGCAAAGAAGTTTGGGCTGGATGCAGGACATTAGGCCGCGGTACTGTATGCCGGACAGCACACCTGAGCTCACGTTTGATTCTGAGATTGGTACAGCCCTCTTTGCTTTGGCTTCACAGGCTCATGGACTAGGGAGTCAATGGGTAAAACTGGAGACTGCCCATTGCCACCAGAAGCTGGATCGTTGTTTGTGGGACCCCATCTGTGGACACTACTCTGGCCGCTGCCAGTACTACAACCCTCAACGGATCATCTGCGGTGGAGGATGATATGGAGACGATAAGTTTGATAATTGGATTGTTATCATATTACATTTGCCTTTTTTCAAATTTAACTGTTTATCTCCCTGTGAAAATACCCTTTGTGTTAATTAAATTGTTATATTACATAGTAACATAGTAACATAGTTAGTAAGGCCGAAAAAAGACATTTGTCCATCCAGTTCAGCCTATATTCCATCATAATAAATCCCCAGATTTACGTCCTTCTACAGAACCTAATAATTGTATGATACAATATTGTTCTGCTCCAGGAAGACATCCAGGCCTCTCTTGAACCCCTCGACTGAGTTCGCCATCACCACCTCCTCAGGCAAGCAATTCCAGATTCTCACTGCCCTAACAGTAAAGAATCCTCTTCTATGTTGGTGGAAAAACCTTTTCTCCTCCAGACGCAAAGAATGCCCCCTTGTGCCCGTCACCTTCCTTGGTATAAACAAATCCTCAGCGAGATATTTGTATTGTCCCCTTATATACTTATACATGGTTATTAGATCGCCCCTCAGTCGTCTTTTTTCTAGACTAAATAATCCTAATTTCGCTAATCTATCTAGGTATTGTAGTTCTCCCATCCCCTTTATTAATTTTGTTGCCCTCCTTTGTACTCTCTCTAGTTCCATTATATCCTTCCTGAGCACCGGTGCCCAAAACTGGACACAGTACTCCATGTGCGGTCTAACTAGGGATTTGTACAGAGGCAGTATAATGCTCTCATCATGTATATCCAGACCTCTTTTAATGCACCCCATGATCCTGTTTGCCTTGGCAGCTGCTGCCTGGCACTGGCTGCTCTGTTGTGAATTCTGTGGTCAAGCTCCCTCCTGTGGTCATGAGTGGTACTTCGGCTGGTTCTGTCTATGAGCTTCCTCTGGTGGATGTGAGTGGGGCTGCGGCTTCTGAGTTTCCTTCCTCAGGTGACGAGGTTAAGTCGTTAGGTGCTGCACTATTTAACTCCACCTAGTTCTTTGTTCCTGGCCTCCAGTCAATGTTCCAGTATTGGTCTTGCTTTCTCCTGGATCGTTCTTGTGGCCTGTCTGCCCTGCATAAGCTAAGTTTTGCTTGTGTTACTTTTGTTTGCTATATTTTCTGTCCAGCTTGCTATATTGGTTTTTCTTGCTTGCTGGAAGCTCTGAGACGCAGAGGGAGCACCTCCGTACCGTTAGTCGGTGCGGAGGGTCTTTTTGCCCCTCTGCGTGGTTGTTTGTAGGTTTTTGTGTTGACCGCAAAGCTATCTTTCCTATCCTCGGTCTATTCAGTAAGTCGGGCCTCACTTTGTTAAAATCTATTTCATCTCTGTGTTTGTATTTTCATCTTAACTCACAGTCATTATATGTGGGGGGCTGCCTTTTCCTTTGGGGAATTTCTCTGAGGCAAGGTAGGCTTATTTTTCTATCTTCAGGGCTAGCTAGTTTCTCAGGCTGTGCCGAGTTGCATAGGGAGCTGTTATGATAAGGTAATTCAGTACCACAATGGACATAGAGGTCAGAGCACATACAGTGACCTGACAATAACCCAAAAACATAGAACGAGCTCTGAGACGTGGGAACTCTGCTGACCGCAATCCCTAATCCTCTCCAACCACACTAGAGGCAGCCGTGGATTGCGCCTAACGCTCCCTATGCAACTCGGCACAGCCTGAGAAACTAGCTAGCCTGAAGATAGAAAATAAGCCTACCTTGCCTCAGAGAAATACCCCAAAGGAAAAGGCAGCCCCCACATATAATGACTGTGAGTTAAGATGAAAAGACAAACGTAGAGATGAAATAGATTTAGCAAAGTGAGGCCCGACTTTCTGAACAGAGCGAGGATAGGAAAGGTAACTTTGCGGTCAACACAAAACCCTACAAAAACCACGCAAAGGGGGCAAAAAGACCCTCCGTACCGAACTAACGGCACGGAGGTACAGCCTCTGCGTCCCAGAGCTTCCAGCAAGCAGGAAAAAACAAATAGACAAGCTGGACAGAAAAAACAGCAAACAAAATAGCAAAGCGGAACTTAGCTATGCAGAGCAGCAGGCCACAGGAATGATCCAGGAGGAAACAGGTCCAATACTAGAACATTGACTGGAGGCCAGGATCAAAGCACTAGGTGGAGTTAAATAGAGCAGCACCTAACGACTTCACCACATCACCTGAGGAAGGAAACTCAGAAGCCGCAGTACCACTTTCCTCCACCAACGGAAGCTCACAGAGAGAATCAGCCGAAGTACCACTTGTGACCACAGGAGGGAGCTCTGCCACAGAATTCACAACAGTACCCCCCCCCTTGAGGAGGGGTCAGCGAACCCTCACCAGAGCCCCCAGGACGACCAGGATGAGCCATATGAAAGGCACGAACAAGATCGGGAGCATGGACATCAGAGGCAAAGACCCAGGAATTATCTTCCTGAGCATAACCCTTCCACTTAACCAGATACTGGAGTTTCCGTCTTGAAACACGAGAATCCAAAATCTTCTCCACAATATACTCCAACTCCCCCTCCACCAAAACCGGGGCAGGAGGATCAACAGATGGAACCATAGGTGCCACGTATCTCCGCAACAATGACCTATGGAATACGTTATGTATGGAAAAAGAATCTGGAAGGGTCAGACGAAAAGACACAGAATTAAGAACCTCAGAAATCCTATACGGACCAATGAAACGAGGTTTAAACTTAGGAGAGGAAACCTTCATAGGAATATGACGAGAAGATAACCAAACCAAATCCCCAACACGAAGTCGGGGACCCACACAGCGTCTGCGATTAGCGAAACGTTGAGCCTTCTCCTGGGACAAGGTCAAATTGTCCACTACATGAGTCCAAATCTGCTGCAACCTGTCCACCACAGTATCCACACCAGGACAGTCCGAAGACTCAACCTGCCCTGAAGAGAAACGAGGATGGAACCCAGAGTTGCAGAAAAACGGCGAAACCAAGGTAGCCGAGCTGGCCCGATTATTAAGGGCGAACTCAGCCAAAGGCAAAAAGGACACCCAGTCATCCTGATCAGCAGAAACAAAGCATCTCAGATATGTTTCCAAGGTCTGATTGGTTCGTTCGGTCTGGCCATTAGTCTGAGGATGGAAAGCCGAGGAAAAAGACAAGTCAATGCCCATCCTACCACAAAAGGCTCGCCAAAACCTCGAAACAAACTGGGAACCTCTGTCAGAAACGATATTCTCTGGAATGCTATGTAAACGAACCACATGCTGGAAGAACAATGGCACCAAATCAGAGGAGGAAGGTAATTTAGACAAGGGTACCAAATGGACCATCTTAGAGAAGCGATCACAGACCACCCAAATGACTGACATCTTTTGAGAGACGGGAAGATCTGAAATAAAATCCATAGAGATATGTGTCCAAGGCCTCTTCGGGACCGGCAAGGACAAAAGCAACCCACTGGCACGAGAACAGCAGGGCTTAGCCCGAGCACAAATCCCACAGGACTGCACAAAAGAACGCACATCCCGCGACAGAGATGGCCACCAAAAGGATCTAGCCACTAACTCTCTGGTACCAAAGATTCCAGGATGACCAGCCAACACCGAACAATGAACCTCAGAGACAACTTTATTCGTCCACCTATCAGGGACAAACAGTCTCTCCGCTGGGCAACGATCAGGTTTATTAGCCTGAAATTTTTGCAGCACCCGCCGCAAATCAGGGGAGATGGCAGACACAATTACTCCCTCTTTGAGGATACCCGCCGGCTCAGATAAACCCGGAGAGTCAGGCACAAAACTCCTAGACAGAGCATCCGCCTTCACATTTTTAGAGCCCGGAAGGTACGAAATCACAAAGTCAAAACGGGCAAAAAACAGCGACCAACGAGCCTGTCTAGGATTCAACCGCTTGGCAGACTTGAGATAAGTCAAGTTCTTATGATCAGTCAAGACCACCACGCGATGCTTAGCTCCTTCAAGCCAATGACGCCACTCCTCGAATGCCCACTTCATGGCCAGCAACTCTCGATTGCCCACATCATAATTTCGCTCAGCAGGCGAAAACTTCCTGGAAAAGAAGGCGCATGGTTTCATCACCGAGCAATCAGAACTTCTCTGCGACAAAACAGCCCCTGCTCCAATCTCAGAAGCATCAACCTCGATCTGGAACGGAAGCGAAATATCCGGCTGACACAACACAGGGGCAGAAGAAAAACGACGCTTCAACTCCTGAAAAGCTTCCACAGCAGCAGAAGACCAATTGACCACATCAGCACCCTTCTTGGTCAAATCGGTCAATGGTTTAGCAATACTAGAAAAATTGCAGATGAAGCGACGATAAAAATTAGCAAAGCCCAGGAACTTTTGCAGACTTTTCAGAGATGTCGGCTGAGTCCAATCATGGATGGCTTGGACCTTAACAGGGTCCATCTCGACAGTAGAAGGGGAAAAGATGAACCCCAAAAATGAAACCTTCTGAACACCAAAAAGACACTTTGATCCCTTCACAAACAAAGAATTAGCATGCAGGACCTGAAACACCGTTCTGACCTGCTTCACATGAGACTCCCAATCATCCAAGAAGATCAAAATGTCATCCAAGTACAAAATCAGGAATTTATCCAGGTACTCTCGGAAGATGTCATGCATAAAGGACTGAAACACTGATGGAGCATTGGCAAGTCCGAATGGCATTACTAGATACTCAAAATGGCCCTCGGGCGTATTAAATGCAGTTTTCCATTCATCGCCTCGCTTAATACGCACAAGATTATACGCACCATGAAGATCTATCTTGGTGAACCAACTAGCCCCCTTAATCCGAGCAAACAAATCAGATAACAACGGCAAGGGGTACTGAAATTTAACCGTGATCTTATTTAGAAGGCGGTAATCTATACAAGGTCTCAGCGAACCATCCTTCTTGGCTACAAAAAAGAACCCTGCTCCTAATGGCGACGATGACGGGTGAATATGCCCCTTCTCCAAGGACTCCTTCACATAACTCCGCATAGCGGCGTGCTCAGGCACAGATAAATTAAACAGTCGACCTTTTGGGAATTTACTACCAGGAATCAAATCGATAGCACAATCACAATCCCTATGCGGAGGTAGGGTATCGGACTTGGGCTCATCAAATACATCCCGGTAATCAGACAAGAACTCAGGAACCTCAGAAGGGGTGGATGACGAAATAGTCAGAAATGGGACATCACCATGTAACCCCTGACAACCCCAGCTGGACACAGACATGGATTTCCAATCTAATACTGGATTATGGACTTGTAGCCATGGCAACCCCAACACGACCACATCATGCAGATTATGCAACACCAGAAAGCGAATAACCTCCTGATGTGCAGGAGCCATGCACATGGTCAGCTGGGTCCAGTACTGAGGCTTATTCTTGGCCAAAGGCGTAGCATCAATTCCTCTCAATGGAATAGGACACTGCAAGGGCTCCAAGAAAAACCCACAACGCCTAGCATACTCCAAGTCCATCAAATTCAGGGCAGCACCTGAATCCACAAATGCCATGACAGAATACGATGACAAAGAGCAGATCAAGGTAACGGACAGAAGAAATTTTGACTGTACCGTACCAATGGTGGCAGACCTAGCAAACCGCTTAGTGCGCTTAGGACAATCAGAGATAGCATGAGTGGAATCACCACATTAGAAACACAGCCCATTCAGACGTCTGTGTTCTTGCCGTTCAACTCTGGTCAAAGTCCTATCGCACTGCATAGGCTCAGGTTTAAGCTCAGGTAATACCGCCAAATGGTGCACAGATTTACGCTCACGCAAGCGTCGACCGATCTGAATGGCCAAAGACATAGACTCATTCAGACCAGCAGGCATAGGAAATCCCACCATGACATCCTTAAGGGCTTCAGAGAGACCCTTTCTGAAAATAGCTGCGAGCGCACCTTCATTCCATTGAGTGAGTAGGGACCACTTTCTAAATTTCTGACAATATACCTCTATCTCATCCTGACCCTGACACAGAGCCAGCAAATTTTTCTCTGCCTTATCCACTGAATTAGGTTCATCGTACAGCAATCCGAGCGCCAGGAAAAACGCATTGATATAACTTAATGCAGGATCTCCTGACGCAAGAGAAAATGCCCAGTCCTGAGGGTCGCCACGTAAAAAAGAAATAATGATCCTAACTTGTTGAACTGGGTCACCAGAGGAGCGAGGTTTCAAAGCCAGAAATAGTTTACAATTATTTTTGAAACTCAGAAATTTAGTTCTATCTCCAAAAAACAAATCGGGAATAGGAATTCTCGGTTCTAACATAGAATTCTGAACCACAAAGTCTTGAATATTTTGTACTCTTGCCGTGAGCTGATCCACACATGAAGACAGACCTTTAATGTCCATCGCTACACCTGTGTCCTGAACCACCCAAATGTCTAGGGGAAAAAAAAGGCAAAACACAGTGCAGAGAAAAAAAAATGGTCTCAGAACTTCTTTTTTCCCTCTATTGAGAATCATTAGTACTTTGGGCCTCCAGTACAGTTATGATAAGGTAATTCAGTACCACAATGGACATAGAGGTCAGAGCACATACAGTGACCTGACAATAACCCAAAAACATAGAACGAGCTCTGAGACGTGGGAACTCTGCTGACCGCAATCCCTAATCCTCTCCAACCACACTAGAGGCAGCCGTGGATTGCGCCTAACGCTCCCTATGCAACTCGGCACAGCCTGGGAAACTAGCTAGCCTGAAGATAGAAAATAAGCCTACCTTGCCTCAGAGAAATACCCCAAAGGAAAAGGCAGCCCCCACATATAATGACTGTGAGTTAAGATGAAAAGACAAACGTAGAGATGAAATAGATTTAGCAAAGTGAGGCCCGACTTTCTGAACAGAGCGGGGATAGGAAAGGTAACTTTGCGGTCAACACAAAACCCTACAAAAACCACGCAAAGGGGGCAAAAAGACCCTCCGTACCGAACTAATGGCACGGAGGTACAGCCTCTGCGTCCCAGAGCTTCCAGCAAGCAGGAAAAAACAAATAGAAAAGCTGGACAGAAAAAACAGCAAACAAAATAGCAAAGCGGAACTTAGCTATGCAGAGCAGCAGGCCACAGGAACGATCCAGGAGGAAACAGGTCCAATACTAGAACATTGACTGGAGGCCAGGATCAAAGCACTAGGTGGAGTTAAATAGAGCAGCACCTAACGACTTCACCACATCACCTGAGGAAGGAAACTCAGAAGCCGCAGTACCACTTTCCTCCACCAACGGAAGCTCACAGAGAGAATCAGCCGAAGTACCACTTGTGACCACAGGAGGGAGCTCTGCCACAGAATTCACAACAGGGAGCGTTAGGCGCAATCCACGGCTACCTCTAGTGTGGTATGATAGGATTAGGGATTGCGGTCAGCAGAGTTCCCACGTCTCAGAGCTCGTCCTATGTTAGTAACTATCAGGTCACTTTGTGTGCTCTTAACCACTAGATCCATTGTGGTTCTGAATCACCTGTTCATAACACTGCTCCAGGTAAGTTTATCATTAACTAGGATCCCCAAGTCCTTCTCCCTGTCAGATTTACCCAGTGGTTTCCCGTTCAGTGTGTAATGGTGATATTGATTCCTTCTTCCCATGTGTATAACCTTACATTTATCATTGTTAAACCTCATCTGCCACCTTTCAGCCCAAGTTTCCAACCTATCCAGATCCATCTGTAGCAGAATAATATCTTCTCTTGTATTAACTGCTTTACATAGTTTTGTATCATCTGCAAATATCGATATTTTACTGTGTAAACCTTCTACCAGATCATTAATGAATATGTTGAAGAGAACAGGTCCCAATACCGACCCCTGAGGTACCCCACTGGTCACAGCGACCCAGTTAGAGACTATACCATTTATAACCACCCTCTGCTTTCTATCACTAAGCCAGTTACTAACCCATTTACACACATTTTCCCCCAGACCAAGCATTCTCATTTTGTGTACCAACCTCTTGTGTGGCACGGTATCAAACGCTTTGGAAAAATCGAGATATACCACGTCTAATGACTCACCGTGGTCCAGCCTATAGCTTACCTCTTCATAAAAACTGATTAGATTGGTTTGACAGGAGCGATTTCTCATAAACCCATGCTGATATGGAGTTAAACAGTTATTCTCATTGAGATAATCCAGAATAACATCCCTCAGAAACCCTTCAAATATTTTACCAACAATAGAGGTTAGACTTACTGGCCTATAATTTCCAGGTTCACTTTTAGAGCCCTTTTTGAATATTGGCACCACATTTGCTATGCGCCAGTCCTGCGGAACAGACCCCGTCGCTATAGAGTCCCTAAAAATAAAAAAAATGGTTTATCTATTATATTACTTAGTTCTCTTAGTACTCGTGGGTGTATGCCATCCGGACCCGGAGATTTATCTATTTTGATCTTATTTAGCCGGTTTCGCACCTCTTCTTGGGTTAGATTGGTGACCCTTAATATAGGGTTTTCATTGTTTCTTGGGATTTCACCTAGCATTTCATTTTCCACCGTGAATACCGTGGAGAAGAAGGTGTTTAACCCCTTCATGACCCAGCCTATTTTGACCTTAAAGACCTTGCCGTTTTTTGCAATTCTGACCAGTGTCCCTTTATGAGGTAATAACTCAGGAACGCTTCAACGGATCCTAGCGGTTCTGAGATTGTTTTTTCGTGACATATTGGGCTTCATGTTAGTGGTAAATTTAGGTCAATAAATTATGCGTTTATTTCTGATAAAAACGGAAATTTGGCGAAAATTTTGAAAATTTCGCAATTTTCACATTTTGAATTTTTATTCTGTTAAACCAGAGAGTTATGTGACACAAAATAGTTAATAAATAACATTTCCCACACGTTTACTTTACATCAGCACAATTTTGGAAACAAAATTTTTTTTTGCTAGGAAGTTATAAGGGTTAAAATTTGACCAGCGATTTCTCATTTTTACAACGAAATTTACAAAACCATTTTTTTTAGGGACCACCTCACATTTGAAGTCAGTTTGAGGGGTCTATATGGCTGAAAATACCCAAAAGTGACACCATTCTAAAAACTGCACCCCTCAAGGTACTCAAAACCACATTCAAAAAGTTTATTAACCCTTCAGGTGCTTCACAGCAGCAGAAGCAACATGGAAGGAAAAAATGAACATTTAACTTTTTAGTCACAAAAATTATCTTTTAGCAACAATTTTTTTATTTTCCCAATGGTAAAAGGAGAAACTGAACCACGAAAGTTGTTGTCCAATTTGTCCTGAGTACGCTGATACCTCATATGTGGGGGTAAACCACTGTTTGGGCACATGGTAAGGCTCGGAAGGGAAGGAGCGCCATTTGACTTTTTGAATGAAAAATTATCTCCATCGTTAGCGGACACCATGTCGCGCTTGTAAAGCTCCTGTGTGCCTAAACATTGGAGCTCCCCCACAAGTGACCCCATTTTGGAAACTAGACCCCCCAAGGAACTTATTTAGATGCCTAGTGAGCACTTTAAACCCTCAGGTGCTTCACAAATTGATCTGTAAAAATGAAAAAGTACTTTTTTTTCACAAAAAAATTCTTTTCGCCTCAATTTTTTCATTTTCACATGGGCAATAGGATAAAATGGATCATAAAATTTGTTGGGCAATTTCTCCCGAGTACGACGATACCTCATATGTGGGGGTAAACCACTGATTGGGCACATGGTAAGGCTCGGAAGGGAAGGCGCGCCATTTGACTTTTTGAATGGAAAATTAGCTCCAATTGTTAGCGGACACCATGTCGCGTTTGGAGAGCCCCTGTGTGCCTAAACATTGGAGCTCCCCCACAAGTGACCCCATTTTGGAAACTAGACCCCCCACGGAACTTATCTAGATGCATATTGAGCACTTTAAACCCCCAAGTGCTTCACAGAAGTTTATAACGCAGAGCCATGAAAATAAAAAATAATTTTTCTTTCCTCAAAAATGATTTTTTAGCCTGGAATTTCCTATTTTGCCAGGGGTAATAGGAGAAATTGGACCACAAATGTTGTTGTCCAGTTTGTCCTGAGTACGCTGATACCCCATATGTGGGGGTAAACCACTGTTTGGGCGCACGGCAGGGCTCGGAAGGGAAGGCACGCCATTTGGCTTTTTAAATGGAAAATTAGCTCCAATCATTAGCGGACACCATGTCACGTTTGGAGAGCCCCTGTGTGCCTAAACATTGGAGATCCCCCAGAAATGACCCCATTTTGGAAACTAGTCCACCAAAGGAACTAATCTAGATGTGTGGTGAGGACTTTGAACCCCCAAGTGCTTCACAGAAGTTTATAACGCAGAGCCATGAAAATAAAAAATAAAAATTATTTTCTCAAAAATGATCTTTTAGCCTGCAATTTTTTATTTTCCCAAGGGTATCAGGAGAAGTTTGACCCCAAACGTTGTTGTCCAGTTTCTCCTGAGTACGCTTATACCCCATATGTGGGGGTAAACCACTGTTTGGGCACATGCCGGGGCTCGGAAGTGAAGTAGTGACGTTTTGAAATGCAGACTTTGATGGAATGCTCTGTGGGCGTCACGTTGCGTTTGCAGAGCCCCTGATGTGGCTTAACAGTAGAAACCCCCCACAATTGACCCCATTTTGGAAACTAGACCCCAAAAGGAACTTATCTAGATGTGTGGTGAGCACTTTGAACCCCCAAGTGCTTCACAGAAGTTTATAATGCAGAGCCGTGACAATAATAAATATGTTTTCTTTCCTCAAAAATAATTATTTAGCCCAGAATTTTTTAATTTTCCCAAGGGTAACAGGAGAAATTTGACCCCAATATTTGTTGTCCAGTTTCTCCTGAGTACGGTGATACCCCATATGTGGGGGTAAACTACTGTTTGGGCACATGCCGGGGCTCGGAATTGAAGTAGTGACGTTTTGAAATGCAGACTTTGATGGAATGCTCTGCGGGCGTCACGTTGCGATTGCAGAGCCCCTGATGTGGCTAAACAGTAGAAACCCCCCACAAGTGACCCCATTTTGGAAACTAGACCCCGAAAGGAACTTATCTAGATGTGTGGTGAGCACTTTGAACCCCCAAGTGCTTCATAGAAGTTTATAATGCAGAGCCGTGAAAATAATAAATACGTTTTCTTTCCTCAAAAATAATTATTTAGCCCAGAATTTTTTATTTTCCCAAGGGTTACAGGAGAAATTGGACACCAAAAGTTGTTGTTCAGTTTTTCCTGAGTACGCTGATACCCCATGTGTGGTGGTAAACCACTGTTTGGGCACACGTCAGGGCTCAGAAGGGAAGTAGTGACTTTTGAAATGCAGACTTTGATGGAATGGTCTGCGGGCGTCACGTTGCGTTTGCAGAGCCCCTGGTGTGCCTAAACAGTAGAAACCCCCCACAAGTGACCCCATTTTAGAAACTAGACCCCCCAAGGAACTTAACTAGATATGTGGTGAGCACTTTGAACCCCCAAGTGCTTCACAGACGTTTACAACGCAGAGCCGTGAAAATAAAAAATCATTTTTCTTTCCTCAAAAATGATGTTTTAGCAAGCATTTTTTTATTTTCACAAGGGTAACAGGAGAAATTGGACCCCAGTAATTGTTGCACAGTTTATCCTGAGTATGCTGGTACCCCATATGTGGGGGTAAACCACTGTTTGGGCACACGTCAGGGCTCGGAATTGAGGGAGCACCATTTGACTTTTTGAATACGAGATTGGCTGGAATCAATGGTGGCGCCATGTTGCGTTTGGAGACCCCTGATGTGCCTAAACAGTGGTAACCCCTCAATTCTACCTCCAACACTAACCCCCCCACCCCCCTAACCCTAATCCCAACTATAGCCATAACCCTAATCACAACCCTAACCACAACCCTAATTCCAACCCAACCCTAACCCTAAGGCTATGTGCCCACGTTGCGGATTCATGTGAGATTTTTCAGCATCATTTTTGAAAAATCCGCGGGTAAAAGGCACTGCGTTTTACCTGCGGATTTTCCGCGGATTTCCAGTGTTTTTTGTGCGGATTTCACCTGCGGATTCCTATTGAGGAACAGGTGTAAAACGCTGCGGAATCCGCACAAAGAATTGACATGCTGCGGAAAATACAACGCAGCGTTTCCGCGTGGTATTTTCCGCACCATGGGCACAGCGGATTTGGTTTTCCATATGTTTACATGGTACTGTAAACCTGATGGAACACTGCTGCGGATCCGCAGCCAAATCCGCACCGTGTGCACATAGCCTAATTCTAAAGGTATGTGCACACGCTGCGTAAAACGCTGCGGATCCACAGCAGTTTCCCATGAGTTTACAGTTCAATGTAAACATATGGGAAACAAAAATCGCTGTACACATGCTGTGGAAAAACTGCACGGAAACGCAGCGGTTTACATTCCGCAGCATGTCACTTCTTTGTGCGGATTCCGCAGCGGTTTTACAACTGCTCAAATAGAAAATCGCAGTTGTAAAACCGCAGTGAAATGCGCAGAAAAAACGCGGTAAATCCGCCATAAATCCGCAGCGGTTTAGCACTAAAAATCCGCCATAAATCCGCAGAGGACCAGAATACGTGTGCACATACCGAAACCCTACCCCTAACCCTACCCCTAACCCTAACCCTAACCCTACCCCTACCCCTATCCCTAACCCTATCCCTACCCCTAACCCTAGCCCTAACCCTAACCCTAACCCTAGCCCTAACCCTAGCCCTAGCCCTAACCCTAACCCTAACCCTATTCTAACATTAGTGGAAAAAAAAAATTCTTTATTTTTTTATTGTCCCTACCTATGGGGGTGACAAAGGGGTCATTTATTATTTTTTTTATTTTGATCACTGAGATATAATCTATCTCAGTGATCAAAATGCACTTTGGAACGAATCTGCCGGCCGGCAGATTCGGCGTGCTCACTGCGCATGCGCCCGCCATTTTGGAAGATGGCGGCGCCCGGGGAGAAGACGGACGGACCCCGGCAGGATCGGTAAGTATGATGGGGTGGGGGGGAGCATGGGGGGGGATCGGAGCATGGGGGGGTGAATCGGAGCGCGGGAGGGGTGGAACGGAGCACGGGGGTGTGGAAAGGAGCACGGGGGGTGGAACGGAGCACGGAAGGGTGTAACGGAGCACGGAGGGGGTGGATCGGAGTGCAGGGGGGTGATTGGAGCACGGGGGGGTGATTGGAGCACTGGGGAGCGGACAAGAGCACGGGGGGAGCGGAGCACAGGATGGAGGGGAGCCGGAGCAGTGTACCGGACAGATCGGAGGGCTGGGGGGGGGCGATCGGTGGGGTGGGGTGGGGGCACATTAGTGTTTCCAGCCATGGCCGATGATATTGCAGCATCGGCCATGGCTGGATTGTAATATTTCACCAGTTATAATAGGTGAAATATTACAAATCGCTCTGATTGGCAGTTTCACTTTCAACAGCCAATCAGAGCGATCGTAGCCACGGGGGGGTGAAGCCACCCCCCCGGGCTAAACTACCACTCCCCCTGTCCCTGCAGATCGGGTGAAATGGGAGTTAACCCTTTCACCCGATCTGCAGGGACGCGATCTTTCCATGACACCACATAGGCGTCATGGGTCGGATTGGCACCGACTTTCATGACGCCTACGTGGAGTCAAAGGTCGGGAAGGGGTTAATATGTTAGCTTTTTCCTCGTCATCTACAACCATTCTTTCCTCACTATTTTTTAAGGGGCCTACATTTTCAGTTTTTATTCTTTTACTATTGATATAGTTGAAGAACAGTTTGGGATTAGTTTTACTCTCCTTAGCAATGTGCTTCTCTGTTTCCTTTTTGGCAGCTTTAATTAGTTTTTTAGATAAAGTATTTTTCTCCCTATAGTTTTTTAGAGCTTCAATGGTGCCATCCTGCTTTAGTAGTGCAAATGCTTTCTTTTTACTGTTAATTGCCTGTCTTACTTCTTTGTTTAGCCACATTGGGTTTTTCCTATTTCTAGTCCTTTTATTCCCACAAGGTATAAACCGCTTACAGTGCCTATTTAGGATGTTCTTAAACATTTTCCATTTAATATCTGTATTCTTATTTCTGAGGATATTGTCCCAGTCTACCAGATTAAGGGCATCTCTAAGCTGGTCAAACTTTGCCTTCCTAAAGTTCAGTGTTTTTGTGACTCCCTGACAAGTCCCCCTAGTGAAAGACAGGTGAAACTGTACAATATTGTGGTCGCTATTTCCTAGATGCCCGACCACCTGCAGATTTGTTATTCTGTCAGGTCTATTAGATAGTATTAGGTCTAAAAGTGCTGCTCCTCTGGTTGGATTCTGCACCAATTGTGAAAGATAATTTTTCTTGGTTATTAGCAGAAACCTGTTGCCTTTATGGGTTTCACAGGTTTCTGTTTCCCAGTTAATATCCGGGTAGTTAAAGTCCCCCATAACCAGGACCTCATTATGGGTTGCAGCTTCATCTATCTGCTTTAGAAGTAGACTTTCCATGATTTCTGTTATATTTGGGGGTTTGTAACAGACCCCAATGAGAATTTTGTTACCATTTTTCCCTCCATGAATTTCGACCCATATGGACTCGACATCCTCATTCCCTTCGCTAATATCCTCCCTTAAAGTGGACTTTAGGCAAGACTTTACATAGAGACAAACCCCTCCTCCTCTCCGATTTTTACAATCCTTTCTAAGCAGACTGTAACCCTGTAAGTTAACTGCCCAGTCATAGCTTTCATCTAACCATGTCTCGGTTATTCCCACTATGTCAAAGTTACCTGTAGATATTTCTGCTTCTAGTTCTTCCATCTTGTTTGTCAGGCTTCTGGCGTTTGCGAGCATGCAGTTTAGAGGATTTTGTTTTGTTCCAATCTCCTCACTGTGGATTGTTTTAGAAATGTTCTTACCTCCCTTCTGAGTATGTTTTCCTGTGTCTTCTTTGTTCGAGTCTAATGTTTTTCTTCCCGTCCCCTCTTCTTCTAGTTTAACGCCTTCCTGATGAGTGTAGCAAGTCTTCTGGCGAATGTGCGTTTCCCAGGTTTGTTGAGGTGCAGTCCATCTCTGGCGAGGAGTCCATCGTACAAGTAATTCACACCGTGGTCCAGGAATCCGAATCCTTGTTGTCTGCACCATCGTCTTAGCCAGTTGTTCGCATCAAGGATCCTGTTCCATCTCCTGGTGCCATGCCCGTCTACTGGAATGATAGAAGAAAAAACTACCTGTGCATCCAGTTCCTTTACTTTCTTCCCCAACTCTTCAATGTCCTTGCAGATTGTCGGTAGGTCCTTCCTTGCCGTGTCATTGGTGCAAACATGTATGAGAAGAAATGGGTGGACGTCCTTGGAGCTGAAGAGCTTTGGTATCCTGTCGGTCACATCCTTGATCATCGCACCTAGAAGGCAGCATACTTCTCTTGCGATTTCAAAGAGAAAAAAAAAAAAAACTCCAAGTAAATGTGGCGCTAAGCACCTACGGATTTTTTGAATTCACAAATTTTTATATTATATTATAGTGCTTATTGTATTGTTTGTTCTGTTTGTTTTTTTACTACCTGATGAAGGCTGCACTGTAAAAATAGCAGCCGAAACGCGTTGTACTGTTTTTTAAAAAAATTTACAAATATATTTTATTTTTTTATTTTGAGAAAATAAATGAATTTTTTAACATTTTTCACTTGAAGTGGATGAATTCAAAAAATCCGTAGGTGCTTAGCGCCACATTTACTTGGAGTTTTTTTTTTTTTCTCTTTGAAATTGCCACCTATGTGGATCTGAAGCAGGATCAACACATAGTTCTCCAAAGTGAGCTGCACACCTTATTGCCTAAAGAATTGATTCCTTGAGAATCTCAACGTGCATTTCTTACCGATAGAAGGTGAGCATAACTACAAATAAAAGAAATGTTTTTAACTTGTTGGTAAAAACGTATTACGCTCAGAGGAAGCGCCGCACTTGTCTCTTTTTTTTTTCCCCTCTTTCCCTAAACCAGGGTATTTCTAAATACTTCTCTTGCGGTTATGTCCGGTCTGCAGATGGCTGCTTCTGTGCCTCTCAGTAGTGAGTCTCCCACCACCACCACTCTTCGTTGCTTCTTGGCTGTACTTTTTGCTGTCACTTGTTGCTGTGTGCCCTTTACTTTTTTGCTTGCTGGTATTGCTTCATCCTTAGGTGTGCCATCTTCATCCTCTACAAAGATTTGATATCGGTTCTTCAGTTGTGTGGTTGGTGATTAACCCTTGCTCTGCCACCTTTACGTCACTGCATACGGCAACCTGCTTACACAGGTAAGAGTAGTTTTTAGTACATAAAGAAAAATATTTAGCCCTGAAAAGGACTGTTTTAATGCTGCAGGAGCAGTATGCAAGTACTGCAATAGCAATGTTATTAAACTGCACTCTCCCTCTTATAACAACTCTCCCTGAACTTTTCCTGAACACAGTGTGCTGAGAATCACATCACTGGGTCTTATGTAAGACTTCTTAACATGATGTGACTGGTCAATCACAGAAATGCCAGTATCCAACATGGCTACTATATTACCGTGTATGGCAGGCAATTCCCACATGTTCATTGGCTGTCTAACGGGCACCAAACATGCAGGGCGGGTACTCAAGTATGGTGCTCGAGCACCCATGACACTTGAGCGAGAATCGAGAAGTGGCAAGCATGTTCGCTCATCACTAATGCCAATCCATCACATTTATTAAAGTTACACTACTTGAGTGGCAATGATTATTCCAGAAATGTACTCCTTTGCTGGAGCTTATTTTTGACGCAGCAAAAAGAACTTGTAAGATTCCTAATTCATTAAGTATCGCATATACTTGTGTATAAGCTGAGTTTTTCAGCGCATTTTTTTGTGCTGAAAATGCCCCCCTCGGCTTATACACGAACACGAGTCATTGTCCCAGAAAGAGGGGAGGGGCAGCGGCGGAGCAGAGGGTCACAGAGGCAGGAGCTGGCGGCTGCGGCTGTAACTGTGCCCGCTGTTAAAGAGAAATTAATATTCACTGTGCTGGCAGTGAATATTCATTTCTCTTATAGCGCATACAGTTTCAACCGCAGCCGCTGGCTTCAGCACACATCCTACTTACCTTCCCTGTGCGCCCTCACTGCATCTCCTTCCTGTGCCAGTCTTCCAGCCAAGCGATCACATGTCTCCCGCTCATTAAGGTAATGAATATTCATTCCTCTCCACTCCCATAGATGTGGAGCGAAAATCCATTACTTTAATGAGAGGGGACAAGTGATTGCTCGACCGGAAGAGCTGCTGGTGCCGGAACGAGATGCAGCAATTGCACGCAGGGAAGGTGAGTTGGATGTGTTTCTTTTTTATAGGAACCATGCATACAAGGATAGGGGATAAGGAGCCATGTATACAAGGATGGGGATAAGGAGCCATGCATACAGGGATAGGGAGCCATGCATACAAGGACAGGGACGGAGAGCCATACATACAAGGACTGGCACGGGGAGCCATACATACAAGGATGGGGAGCAAAGACAGGGATGGGGAGCCATGCATACAAGGACAGGGATGGTGAGCCATGGATACCAGGATAGGGATAAAGGAACAATGCATAGGAGCTTATGCTCCAGTAAATAACTTTTCCCATTTTTTCGTGGCAAAATTAGGTTTATTTAGGTTTATTCTTGGGTCGACTTATATGCGGGAGTATGCCCCTTTAAAAAATTTAGGGACATCTTACAGCGGCCCTGAATGGCGTGCACAATGTTCTCAGCAGCACATCACCCAGTGTAAAGAGATGTGCTTTTGATAACATGATATGTATGGGAAGATAAAGACCTATTAGTGGTCATTCTACACCATCATTCTTCATCAACTGGTGTAAAAAGGCTGGTACAAAGCGCTGCATTACTTAAATATTGTCAGTCTTGCTCATGTAAAAGTCTGACATCAGAATGTGTATATGCAGCCTAAATGTAAGATTGTGATTTGTGCAATATGTTAGCATTTTTGGCTCCACTTTTATCTTTTGTCCATGGACAAAACAGGCTCTGTAGATGTGGTTTGGGGGTGTAGCTACATTCTCTACATAATTTGTTCCTCTTTCTATTCTTGTTGGGAGGTATGAGGGACGATATAAGTTCCGTTTCTTCCTGTAGCCGCTGCTCTAATAAAGCAGCTTAAAAGGATTTTGATGCTGCGCACCGGCAGATTAATCCTATATCTGCATGTAATAGCATTTTTTGGATTTGACAAGTTCATTTTAAGGTTCAACAGACAATTCCGTGATTGCACAATGAATGCACCAATATTATTTTTTATGCACTTTTCCACCATTGAAAATCATCATAAACCTGATTGGATCTGTACCACATTTCCCCAGCTTTGTAAGCACTAACAATACTTGTTTTGCTCCCTCATCACTACATAGGTACAATCTGCTCTAAGCAAACACCCATGTGACCGTCCCCTCCTCGGACAGGTATGCTTAGCTTTCTTTTGCTTCTCACTGCGAACGCTTGATCATTAGTTACTAAGGTAGCAGTTGCAAACAATTCACAGAGCAAGACAGCTTTGGAGAACATGACAATATAGGACGCTGGTCACAGACAAGATATTCCTACTTTCCGTGTGAAGATTTCATGGTGAGTAGAACTTTATTTTTATTCATAATTAGTAACATAGAAATGTATTGATCACAATAAAGTAATTTTTTAAGTATACATACAATAAGTATTTGACGTAGTAGTATTCACATCAGATTTAATATTGCTAGAGCTTCATTAAAGTGGTTTTAAGTTATATGCTATAAGCTAAAAAGAATCAAATATGTAATCTATGGGAAGAGTTTTGTGCACCAGTTCCACATTGTAGCCATTTGTCAACAATCGAGCCATAGCGACATTTTATCCACATTGATAGTATTGTCCAATGACTTTAGTACTGTACATGATGGCAATATAAATAACTGAAATGTCACTGTAGTGGCATACATATGCTATGCTGCGTAGCTGTACTGCCACTATAAAGGTGCTTCTCACAAAATAGTTAGAATAATTAATTTATTTCAGTTCTTCATTACAAAAAGTGAAACTCATATATTATATAC
Organism: Ranitomeya imitator; assembly: GCF_032444005.1. Lineage (NCBI taxonomy): Eukaryota > Metazoa > Chordata > Amphibia > Anura > Dendrobatidae > Ranitomeya > Ranitomeya imitator. The sequence continues at coordinate 477,957,164 of NC_091285.1, read as the reverse complement.
AAAGTCATTACAAACACCTGCAAATGCTTCCTAAGTGTTTTAAAAGGTCCCTTAGTTTGTTTCAGTAGGCTCCACAATCATGGGGAAGACTGCTGACTTGGCAGATGTCCAGAAGGCAGTCATTGACACACTCCACAAGGAGGATAAGCCATAAAAGGTAATTGCTAAAGAAGCTGACTGTTCACAGAGAGCTGTATCCAAGCAGATTAATGGAAAGTTGAGTGGAAGAAAACATTGTGGTAGAAAAAGATGCACAAGCAACCTGGATAACCGCAGCCTTGAAAGGCTTGTTAAGAAAAGGCCATTAAAAAATTTGGGGGTGGTTCACAAGGAGTTGACTGCTGCTGGAGTCATTGCTCCAAGAGCCACAACACACAGACGTATCCAGGACATGGGCTACAAGTGTTGCATTCCTTGTGTCAAGCCACTCATGACCAATAGACAATGCGTGAAGCATCTTACTTGGGCCAAGGAGAAAAAGAACTGGACTGTTGCTCAGTAGTGTTGAGCGATACCTTCCGATATCGGGAAATATCGGATCGGATTGGATCAGACCGATACCCAAAAAATATCGGGTATCGCCGATACCGATACCGGAAACGAATGCAAGTCAATGGGACACAAATATTGGAATGAAAATAAACCCTTTCTTTCCTTTGCACATCCAGTTCCGGACTGGAGAAGAGTGTCGGCGGTGCGTGGGCGGAGACTGTGTGCCTGTGTGTGCGAGCGGAGACTCTGCGGGACTGTGGGAGGTCTGTGCGGGCCTGCCGGGGGTCTGTACGGGCCTTTCGGGGGTCTGTGCAGGCTACTGGGGGTCTGTGCGGGCCTGCCGGGGATCTGTGCGGGCTGCCGGGGGTCTGTGCGGGCTGCTGGGGGTCTATGCGGGCCTGCCAGGAGTCTGTGCGGGCCAGCCGAGGGGTCTGTGCGGGCTGCCGGGGGTCTGTGTGGGCCTGCCAGGGGTCTGTGCCGGCTTCTGTGGGTCTGTGCGCGCCTGCCGGGGGTCTGTGCAGGCTGTCGGGGGTCTGTGCGGGCTGCCGGGGGTCTGTATGGGCCTCTCGGGGGTTGTGTGTGTGCAGGCATCGCCCGATGGGACTACAAGTCCCATCAGGCTATGCCTGCTACAATGACAGTGATTGACACATTAGCCATACTACATACAACATACTACATACATACATACATACAACATACTACATACATACAACATACATACAACATGCATACTACATACATACTGCATACATACATACATACATACATACTACATACATACATACTACATAAATACTACATACATACATACAACATACATACATACTTACTTACCACATACATACAACATACATACAAACTACATACATATTGTAAGATTACGCTACCTGAGTGTGTTGGGGACACTCGCTTGGCACAAGATTCAAGCACTCAGGCACGGTACCTCACATGAGTCTGGTTTATTAAACTGCATAAACCATATGATGTACAGTCCATTGCAATACATTCCATGATACAACAAGCACCTACAGTTTATGAAGGAACCTGACGGGAGCTACTGCTCCACCTGCTGACTCCTTGTCAGTCCTCCAGGAAAGCTGCCGTACGGGGTTCACCAACTTGCCTGGCCGGCACACATCAGTCAGTCCAGAGCCACCGAAGGACTGTAGCTTCCCAAACAGTAGCTGTCACTAGCTCTGCAGATCCCGGTCCTCACCTTGTGCTATTCAGGGATCCGGTCCTACTCCCAGGACCTCCCAACACCCAGGATCACACAGGTGGCCAGTCCGGGTTCTATTCAGGACGTCTATCCCAGCTGGGACCGTCCAATACCCAGGCCATGTGCTATTCAGGAAATCCCAGGATTATCCAACACAGGCTTCCAGGGCCTTGCACTTGCACCATTCAGATCCAAACACAGGAACCATGTGACCACACCCTGGTCACATTACATACCTGTAACCACTTCCCTGGGTGGGAGTGTGGGTGTGTGTGGCTAGTCTGACCCTCCCATCTCTCATGACTAGCCCTGCCAATCTCCCATTAGAACTTACACATTTACATGTGGGACTACAGGTCCCAGACCATAACATAACTTTAGACTGACAGCGCAGAGTGTCCTCCTCTGCGACACACATACCGGCCATCTACAATTCTGCCGGACTTTGTCTCATCACCACTATGCCTCCAATTGCATCTTGAAGTGCACACGCAGCGCCCCTTGGCTGTAACATTGGTCATTGCACCACAATATATACAACATACATACTACATACATTAAACATACTACATACATACTACACACTTACAACATACATACATACTACAAACATATTACATACATACTACATACATACTACATACATACATACATACTACATACAATACATTCATACATTGCATACAATGCATGCATATAGACGTACAGTACATACAGTGGGGCAAAAAAGTATTTAGTCAGTCAGCAATAGTGCAAGTTCCACCACTTAAAAAGATGAGAGGCGTCTGTAATTTACATCATAGGTAGACCTCAACTATGGGAGACAAACTGAGAAAAAAAAATCCAGAAAATCACATTGTCCGTTTTTTTAACAATTTATTTGCATATTATGGTGGAAAATAAGTATTTGGTCAGAAACAAAATTTCATCTCAATACTTTGTAATATATCCTTTGTTGGCAATGACAGAGGTCAAACGTTTTCTGTAAGTCTTCACAAGGTTGCCACACACTGTTGTTGGTATGTTGGCCCATTCCTCCATGCAGATCTCCTCTAGAGCAGTGATGTTTTTGGCTTTTTGCTCAGCAACACGGACTTTCAACTCCATCCAAAGGTTTTCTATAGGGTTGAGATCTGGAGACTGGCTAGGCCACTCCAGGACCTTGAAATGCTTCTTACGAAGCCACTCCTTCGTTGCCCTGGCGGTGTGCTTTGGATCATTGTCATGTTGAAAGACCCAGCCACGTTTCATCTTCAATGCCCTTGCTGATGGAAGGAGGTTTGCACTCAAAATCTCACGATACATGGCCCCATTCATTCTTTCATGTACCCGGATCAGTCGTCCTGGCCCCTTTGCAAAGAAACAGCCCCAAAGCATGATGTTTCCACCACCATGCTTTACAGTAGGTATGGTGTTTGATGGATGCAACTCGTATTCTTTTTCCTCCAAATACGACAAGTTGTGTTTCTACCAAACAGTTACAGTTTGGTTTCATCAGACCATAGGACATTCTCCCAAAACTCCTCTGGATCATCCAAATGCTCTCTAGCAAACTTCAGACGGGCCCGGACATGTACTGGCTTAAGCAGTGGGACACGTCTGGCACTGCAGGATCTGAGTCCATGGTGGCGTAGTGTGTTACTTATGGTAGGCCTTGTTACATTGGTCCCAGCTCTCTGCAGTTCATTCACTAGGTCCCCCCGCGTGGTTCTGGGATTTTTGCTCACCGTTCTTGTGATCATTCTGACCCCACGGGGTAGAATTTTGCGTGGAGCCCCAGATCGAGGGAGATTATCAGTGGTCTTGTATGTCTTCCATTTTCTAATTATTGCTCCCCCTGTTGATTTCTTCACTCCAAGCTGGTTGGCTATTGCAGATTCAGTCTTCCCAGCCTGGTGCAGGGCTACAATTTTGTTTCTGGTGTCCTTTGACAGCTCTTTGGTCTTCACCATAGTGGAGTTTGGAGTCAGACTGTTTGAGGGTGTGCACAGGTGTCTTTTTATACTGATAACAAGTTTAAACAGGTGCCATTACTACAGGTAATGAGTGGAGGAAAGAGGAGACTCTTAAAGAAGAAGTTACAGGTCTGTGAGAGCCAGAAATCTTGATTGTTTGTTTCTGACCAAATACTTATTTTCCACCATAATATGCAAATAAATTGTTAAAAAAACAGACAATGTGATTTTCTGGATTTTTTTTTCTCAGTTTGTCTCCCATAGTTGAGGTCTACCTATGATGTAAATTACAGACGCCTCTCATCTTTTTAAGTGGTGGAACTTGCACTATTGCTGACTGACTAAATACTTTTTTGCCCCACTGTATAACATAGAGTACATACTCACCATCACTTATTACTTTGCTCCCCGAAGCCAGTGTCATCTGTAAACAATATGAAAATAACAAACAAACAATATACTCCCTGATCCACAGAAATCCACGAGTGTCCCACGACGATCTCCCGTGGAGGACGGCAGCATCAGCTGATGCAACCGCTCTCTAGGAGCTCCAGGAATACAATGACGGGAGGAAGGTATCCTTCCGCACTGTATTCCTCCTCTGCTGTAAAAAAATAGTCCCTAGTCTCACTTTTGGCATTGCTGTGTCAGAAATTTCCCATGCAGCAAATGCCATAAAGTGAGAATTAGAACTATAGTAACCTCTCAGTAATGCACTGCAGGAGGACACTTGTGGATTTTTGCGGATCAGGGAGTATATTGTTTATTTGTTTTCTTCAAATTTTTTACAGATGACATTGGCTTTGGGGAATAAAGTGACAAGTGATAGTGAGTATGTACTCTATGTTATATGTACTGTATGCCTATATGTATGCATTGTATGTAATGTATGAATGTATTGCATGTAGTATGTATGTAGTATGTATGTAGTATGTATTTGGTATGTTGTATGTATGTTGTATGTATGTATGTATGTAGTATGTTGTATGTATGTAGTATGTATGTATGTAGTATGTATGCTGTATGTGTGTAGAGGAAGCACTAATAGCGAAACACGCGGCGGGGCCTCTCTTCCACGTCCTGGCAGTAAGTTAGTACTTTTATATTTACTTATCTCTCTACTTATTTTCCCCTTTGTTCCGGCACTTTTCATACCTACACCTCTAGTTTGGGGGATAGCTTATCAAATATGGTATTGTATATGCAAGACATTAAAACATTCTACGGTCCTTCTAGCATATTATATTGTATTTATGCACTGGCAGCTATATATGGGCCTTTTACTTGTGTCTGCCTATATCCTTAAAAAGTTACTATAGGTACAAGGGGATATATATTATAAAGACTGTACTCTCATTCTGCCTGGCGTGGTTTCTAGGTGTCACTAGCCCTGTTATCATTTGTTATATATTGTTGCTTTAATTCTTTTTATGCAGTATTTATTAAAATTGATATATTTTTCTAGTATTTTGCTCTGTGACTCACTTTTTTCTTCTTTGGGTAATATATGTATGTATGTATGTAGTATGTATGTACTATGTATGTCGTATGTATGTAGTATGTTTGTAGTATGTATGTAGTATGTATGTTGTATGTATGTAGTATGTATGTAGTATGTATGTATGTGTGTATGTATGTAGTATGTTGTATATATGTATGTAGTATGTATGTAGTATGTATGTAGTATGTATGTTGTATGTAGCATGTAGTATGTATGTTTGTGGGTTTTTTTTACATTCAACACATTAGCCGGATGATGGGACTACTACTATCCCATCATTGGCTAGTGTGTCAATCACTGTCATTGTAGCAGGCATAGCCCGATGGGACTTGTAGTCCCATCGGACGATGCCTGCACACACACACAACCATCGAGACAGACCCGCACAGACCCCCGGCAGGCCTGCACAGACCCCCGGCAGCCCTCACAGACCCCCGGCAGGCCCATACAGACCCCCGGCAGGCCCGCACAGACCCCCGGCAGGTCTGTATAGACCCCCGGCAGCCCGCACAGACCCCCGGCAGGCCCGTACAGACCCCCGTCAGCCCGCACAGACCTCCGGTAGGCCTGTACAGACCCCTAGCAGGCCCGCACAGACTCCCGGCAGCCCGCACAGACTCCCGGCAGGCCTGCACAGACCCCCGGCAGTTCAGCACAGACCCCCCATGGTCACGCACAGACCTCACCCACACACACAGACCCTCCACTGTCAAGCACTGCCCACATTCCATTATAGTGCATCATTGCACTATGGGAACTTCCGATTCCGGTATTCGATATCGTAAATGTATCAGAACTCAGTATCGGAACTCCGATACAGCAAATATCATCCGATACCTGATATTTGCAGTATCGGAATGCTCAACACTATTGCTCAGTGATCCAAGGTATTGTTTTCAGATGAAAGTAAATTTTGCATTTCATTTGGAAATCAAGGTTCCAGAGTCTGGAGGAAGAGTGGAGATGCACACAATCCATGCTGCTTGAGGTCTACTGTGAAGTTTTCACAATAAATGATGGTTTGGGGAGCCATGTCATCTGCTGGTGTAGTTCCACTGTGTTTTATCAAGACCAAAGTCAGCGCAGCCATCTACCAGGAAATTTTACAGCACTTCATGGTTCCCTCAGCCGACAAGCTTTTTGGAGATGGAAATTTAATTTTCCAGCAGAACTTGGCACCTGTCCACACTGCCTAAAGTATCAATACCTGGTTTGAAAACAACAGTATCACTGTGCTTGATTGGCCAGCAAACTTGCCTGACCTTAACTCCACAGAGAATCTATGGGGTATTATCAAGTGGAAGATGAGAGACACCAGACCCAACAATGCAGACGAGCTAAAGGCTGCTATCAAAGCCACCTGGGCTTCCATAACACCTCAACAGTACCACAGACTAATCGCCTCCATGCCACGCCGCATTGATTCAGCAATTGATGCAAAAGGAGCCCCAATCAAGTATTGAGTGGATTTACTGAACATACATTTCAGTAGGCCAACATTTCTGATTTTAAAATAATTTTTCAAGCTAGTGTTATAAAGTATTCTAATTTACTGAGATAATGACTTTTGGGTTTTCATTGGATATACGCCATAATCATCAACATTAACAGAAATAAACACTTGAAATAGATCACTCTGTTTGTAATGACTTTATATAATATATGAGTTTCACTTTTTGTATTGAAATAATTTAACTTTTTGATGATATTTTAATTTTGTGACAAGCACTTATAGACAAATATTAATACAGTATATACAGTGGATAGGGAAAGTACGACCCTTTAAATTTTTCACTCTTTGTTTCATTGCAGCCATTTGGTAAATTCAAAAAAGTCCACTTTTTCACATTAATGTACACTCTGCACCCCATCTTGACTGAAAAAAACAGAAATGTAGACTTTTTTTGAAAATTTAATAAGAAAGAAAAACTGAAATATCACATGGTCATAAGTATTCAGACCCTTTGCTCAGACAGCATGTTACTTAAATATGAGTGTCTATTTCCTTGTGATCCTCCTTGAGATGGTTCTACTCCTTCATTGGAGGCCAGCTCTATTTAATTAAACTGATAGGACTTGATTTGGAAAGGCGCACACCTGTCTATATAAGACCTCACAGCTCACAGTGCATGTTAGGCCAAATGAGAATCATGAGGTCAAAGGAACTGGCCAAGGAGCTCAGAGACAGAATTGTAGCAAGGCACAAGGTTACAACAGAATTTCTGCAGTACTCAAGGTTCCAAATAGCACAGTCGCCTCCATAATCCTTAAATGGAAGAAGTTTGGGACCACCAGAAGTCTTCCGAGACCTGACTGTCCAGTCAATCTGAGCAATTGTGGGAGAAGAGCCTTGGTGAGAGAGGTAAAGATGAACCCCAAGATCACTGTGGCTGAGCTCCAGAGATGCAGTAGGGAGATGGGCGAAAGTTCCACAAAGTCAACTCTGCAGCCACTGCAGCCCTCCACCAGTCGGGCTTTTATGGCAGAGTGTCCTGACGGAAGGCTCTCCTCAGTGCAAGACATATGAATGCCCGCATAGAGTTTGCTAGACAACATATGAAGGACTTCCAGACTATGAGAAATAAGATTCTCTGGTCTCATTAGACGAAGATAGACCTTTTTGGTGATAATTCTAAGTGGTATGTGTGGAGAAAACCAGGCACTGCTCATCGCCTGCCCAATATAATGCCAACAGTGAAACATGGTGGTGGAAGCATCATGCTATGGAGGTGTTTTTCAGCTGCAAGGACAGGGCGACTGGTTGCCATTGAAGGAAACATGAATGCAGCCAAGAACAGAGATATCCTGGATGAAAACTGCTTTCAGAGTGCTCTGGACATCAGACTTGGCCGAAGGTTCACCTTCAAACAAGACAATGACCCTAAGCACATATCTAAAATAACAAAGCAGTGGCTTCAGGACAACTCTGTGACCATTCTTGACTTGCCCAGCCAGATCCCTGACCTAAACCCAATTGAGCATCTCTGGAGAGATCTGAAAATGGCTTCAACATTCACCATCCAACCTGATGGAACTGGAGAGGATCTGCAAGGAAGTTTGGCAGAGGATCCCCAAATCCAGGTGTGAAAAACTTGTTGTATCATTCCAAGAAGACTCATGGCTGTACTTGCTCAAAAGTGTGCTTCTACTCAACACTGAGCAAAGTGTCTGAATACTTATGACCATGTGATATTTCAGCTTTTCTTTTTTAATACATTTTCAAAAATTACAATTTTTTTTAAATTTTCAGTCAAGATGGGGTGCAGGGTACACATTAATGAGAAAAAAATAAACTTTTTTGAATTTACCAAATGGCTGCAATGAAACAAAGAGTGAAAAATTTAAAGGAGTCTGAATACTTTCCATACCCACTGTATACCCTCTTTGTCCAGTTACCGTGGGCGACCGCATGCCGAACAGTTCATGAATGTCCACAGAACACAATAGGCACCAGCAGACAAAAGTAAGTTGCAGTCTATAAACATGCCGGACCTTACTCCATCCAGTTACCATGGGTGACCGCATAGTTCATTGACTGACCCTTGTCAGTGCACACAGTTCCCCAACTCTGGGTTACCTTCCTGAAGCTCCTGCTCCACATGCTGACTCCTTGTCAGTCCTCTCTCCTGGGGAAGCTGTCTTACTGGGATCACCGTCCTTGTTACCAGGGCACTCATGACAGTCCAGACCCACAGAAGAAATCCACTCCTAGGACCTTCCAACACACAGGCCTTCAGATCCATGGCCTCACCATGTGCTTTTCCAGGAATCCGATCCTGCTCCCAGGATCTTCCAACACAGGCCATCCAGGACCTTACACTCTGACCATTCAGGTCCATACACTCTGAACACAGAGTCCCATGTGACCCAAACCCTAGTCACATTATGTAGCTGTAACCACCCCATAGGTGGGAGGTGTGTGGTTAGTCAGACCCGCCCAGCTCTCCAACTAACCCTGTAAGCCTCTATTTAAACTAAACAAATACTTGTGGGACTACAAGTCCCAGAACAACATTACTGGCTTACAGCGCAGCAGACAGCCTTTGCAACACATAAAGGCCATTTACAATAATGCCGGTCACTGTATCACCATCACAGTTACGCCTGCGACTGCCATGCACTCCCATGGCCTCAATACACCTCCATGCGTATTCTTAGGAGAATATACAGCGCTCCCTAGCTGTAAAAGGGGTCACTGCATCACAATATATATATATATATATATATATATATATATAAAATTGCAGCACAGCAATGGAAATCACAAGATCGATACACATTGAAAATGATGATGAAAAAATGGAAACAGTTTTATCAATCTACTCAGTATAATGAGCACCTGACACAGAAATACACACACTTACACATCTTAGCTGCTACGCTTGAAGCTATTAATGATTGTCTAAGGAATGTTCTTGCATGCTAAATTCACTTCAGCATACAAATCAACAAAATTTGCTGTTGGCAGCTCCTTTTGCAATTGTGTACTTGATGAGAGGCAAGTCCGGAGAAAGGCATAGTAGCACATTTAGGCCACGTAGTCCACTAACACTAGCATGAACCACAAGCAATCTACCATTGTTGTAAACAACTCCTGAGATGTTTTGGAGTAAATTGCTCATAGCCCGATGTCATGTAAACACCTTCTGATACCTTGTGTGAGCACTGACACATTAGGCTTGGTAAGTCCAATTTCCATTACAGTACAGACTGGATCAAAATGCACCATTGTTGTACTATGATGATCTGTCCATGCAGAAATACACCTCTGCGCACCTCCTGTTGTCATTCCAGTTTGTCATTGTTCTCCTAACCACTAGGACATGCAACATTGAATGCTGCTGACATCTTGGCCTACATGCAATGCAATGTCCTGCAGTGATAAACCAAGGTTCCTCATTTAAAGGATTCTTTCCCTATCATTTCCAACAAGTGGGGATAATTGGCACCATGATGAACAGAAGGCATTGTACAATCATCACACATGATTTTATCTGATTTTAGAGTTTTTATGTAGTTAAAACAAATTTACTTTCAATTTGACTTTTATGCCTCTCCCACATCCACAGATTGGAGCTATGTACTTGAAAATGTAATCATTTGTAGGGCTTACTGACACCTGATACTTTCTTGATTTTCATAAACCACCCACTTTCATTCCTGGTGTTACATTTTCAATGTTAAGGAGTATATACAGTTAGGTCCATATATATTTGGACAGAGACAACATTTTTTTAATTTTGGTTATAGACATTACCGCAATGAATTTTAAACAAAACAATTCAGATGCAGTTGAAGTTCAGACTTTCAGCTTTCATTTGAGGGTATCCACATTAAAATTGGATGAAGGGTTTAGGAGTTTCAGCTCCTTAACATGTGCTACCCTGTTTTTAAAGGGACCAAAAGTAATTGGACAGATTCAATAATTTTAAATAAAATGTTCATTTTTAGTACTTGGTTGAAATCCCTTTGTGGGCAATGACTGCCTGAAGTCTTGAACTCATGGACATCACCAGAAGCTGTGTTTCCTCCTTTTTGATGCTCTGCCAGGCCTTCACTGCGGTGGTTTTCAGTTGCTGTTTGTTTGTGGGCCTTTCTGTCTGAAGTTTAGTCAACCAAATGAAAGCTGAAAGTCTGAACTTCAACTGCATCTGAATTGGTTTTTTTTAAATTCATTGTGGTAATGTCTATGACCAAAATTAAGAAAATGTTGTCTCTGTCCAAATATATATGGACCTAACTGTATACAGTGTGCATGTATATACACACATGTCTACACTGTCAAGCGCTGTTGCTCTCACTTAGTGGACATCTTTGACAATGAGTTAGGTGGAAATTACTTCTCTAAGCCACCTTAAGCACAATTTTGGAAGCTCTCCTATCTTGCTTCCATGATTGATGGCCAGAACTCAAGTTATATATGTTCTGTGTAGACTAGGTCCTGGTGCCCAGTCAATAGCTGGGCCAGTCACTTGACCAACGGCAGAATAGGTCTGGTGGCTAATGGGAACACATAATGCTCTATTAAAACCCATATGAAGCATCTGTTCTTTTCCAGTTATTGCTCTGTTCATGTTTCTACTACTGCACTTCATTCTGATTGAGCTTATTTATTCTGACCTGGCACAAACTTATAACTCTTGGATGTTTTATTGAATTTAGCCTTGAATTTTGGCTACTGATTTTGTGATTTTCCCTTCTTATGTGATACTGACCTAATTTGCTGATGATTTCATCCTCAACTTGCTGCATTATAGGGTAACTACTCCATCTACTATATAATTGTCTGAGGGTCAATTCCGTCTGTCTGTCTTTCTGTCTGTCTGTCTGTCACGTAAATTCATTGGTCGCGGCCTCTGTCTGTCATGAAAATCCAAGTCGCTGATTGGTCGTGGCAAAACGCCTACGACCATTGCCACGACCAATCAGTGACGGGCACAGTCCGGCGGCCAAATGGCCGCTCTTTCCTCCCCGCAGTCAGTGCCTACTCCATATTCTCTCCAGTCAGCCCACACACAGGGTTAATGCCAGCGTTACCGGAGCTCGGCGTAATGCACTCCGGTAACGCAGCTAAGTGTGACCAACTTTTTACTATTGATATTCTTTTTTTTTAACAGGGATATGATGCCCACATTGCTATATACTACGTGGGCTGTGCAATATACTACGTGGGCTGTGCAATATACAACTTGGGCTGTGCAATATGCTGCGTGAGCTGTGCAATATACTGTTATGACCTGGTGGTAAGGACAATAATGGACCTGGTGGTTAAGAGCACACGGAATGACCTGATAGTTACTAATAATATAGGACGAGCTCTGAGACGTGGGAACTCTGCTGACCGCAATCCCTAATCCTATCACACACACTAGAAATAGCCGTGGATTGCTCCTAACGCTCCCTATGCAACTCGACACAGCCTAAGAAACTAGCTAGCCCTAGAGATAGAAAAATAAGCCTACCTTGCCTCAGAGAAATTCCCCAAAGGAAAAGGCAGCCCCCCACATATAATGACTGTGAGTAAAGATGAAAATTACAAACACAGAGATGAAATAGATTTAGCAAAGTGAGGCCCGACTTACTGAACAGACAGAGGATAGGAAAGGTAACTTTGCGGTCAGCACAAAAAACTACAAAAAGACCACGCAGAGGGCGCAAAAAGACCCTCCGCACCGACTCACGGTGCGGAGGCGCTCCCTCTGCGTCCCAGAGCTTCCAGCAAGCAAGACAAAATCAAAATAGCAAGCTGGACAGAAAAATAGCAAACCAGAGAAAAGCAAGCAGGAACTTAGCTTCTGCTGGGAAGACAGGTCACAAGAACGATCCAGGAGAGAACAAGACCAATACTGGAACATTGACAGGTGGCATGGAGCAATGATCTAAGTGGAGTTAAATAGAGCAGCCAGCTAACGAATTAACCTCGTCACCTGTGGAAGGAAACTCAGAAGCAGCAGCTCCACTCACAACCACCAGAGGAAGCCCATGGACAGAACCAGCCGAAGTACCATTCATGATCACAGGAGGGAGCTTGACAACAGAATTCACAACAGTACCCCCCCCCCTTGAGGAGGGGTCACCGAACCCTCACCAGAGCCCCCAAGCCGACCAGGACGAGCCAAATGAAAGGCACGAACCAGATCGGCAGCATGAACATCGGAGGCAAAGACCCAGGAATTATCTTCCTGACCATAACCCTTCCATTTGACCAGGTACTGGAGTTTCCGTCTCGAAATACGAGAATCCAAAATCTTCTCCACCACATACTCCAACTCCCCCTCGACCAACACCAGGGCAGGAGGATCAACGGATGGAACCACAGGCGCCATGTATCTCCGCAACAATGACCTATGGAATACATTATGGATGGCAAAAGAAGCTGGAAGGGTCAAACGAAACGACACAGGATTGAGAACCTCAGAAATCTTATACGGACCAATGAAACGAGGCTTAAACTTAGGAGAGGAAACCTTCATCGGAACATAACGAGACGACAACCAAACCAAATCCCCAACACGAAGTCGGGGACCCACACAGCGCCGGCGGTTAGCGAAACGTTGAGCCTTCTCCTGGGACAATGTCAAATTGTCCACCACATGAGTCCAAATCTGCTGCAACCTATCCACCACAGTATCTACACCAGGACAGTCCGAAGACTCAACCTGCCCTGAAGAGAAACGAGGATGGAAACCAGAATTGCAGAAAAACGGCGAAACCAAAATGGCCCGATTATTAAGGGCGAACTCAGTATATGACCTTAAGACTGAAAAAACGCTTTTAAAATGTAACTTTTAATAAATATTGAGTAAAAATACCCATACAAGCGGGTCGGGAGACAGTAACACCTTACTCTATCTTAACACAAATAATAAAAGGATAGAGACTAAACGGTGGGGGGGGCGTGATCTTTCCCTCACTCGCCCTTCCTCACAGCGGAGGTTGGCACCCTAAAGTCGATGTGGCGCCCCCACTCGTCGACGGCTCTCCCTAGTGACCCTACAGGATCTTAACAAAATGAAACTACCACCACACCATAACTAAACATAAAGTGCAAAAAAATACTTATAAGGTGCAAAGAAAGATCTAATGTGGAAAAATTTCCACAAGAAGGGGTCATATAACCAGTTACCCTTCTGATCAGAGAGGTGCACAAAGTGTCTAATTAAGAGACAAGATAAGTAATTGCGATATACAGCAATAATAAACCTGTTTTTTGCATAATATAAGACACTTATAGTATACCCTTATTAGTTAATACAGTGTAATAGCTCAAAAAGCCAGGGTATACACCTATACAAACAACATATTATATTTAAACAAAATCACATGTCAATATGTCATACAGTTGCACCTCTCAAATAATAAATATGAAAAAGATGGTCAAAAAAAAGGATGTACTCATCCTAATACTGCTGCCCATCCTAATACTGCTGCCCATCCCGACGCGTTTCCCCCTAGGATAATGCACCAGGGTTCATCAGGGGAAGGAGTGGGGCTTCTAATGGACCGAGGAAGCTATAATAAGCTTCATCTCAAGGTAACCATTCAGCAAATCCGAGGAAGCTGTAATACGCTGCGTCCCGGAGTGACCGCTCTCAGTGAAGGGCGAACTCAGCCAAAAGCAAAAAGGACACCCAATCATCCTGATCAGCAGGAACAAAGCATCTCAGATATGTTTCCAAAGTCTGATTAGTTCGTTCGGTTTGGCCATTTGTCTGAGGATGGAAAGCCGAGGAAAAAGACAAATCAATGCCCATCCTAGCACAAAAGGCTCGCCAAAACCTCGAAACAAACTGGGAACCTCTGTCCGAAACGATGTTCTCCGGAATGCCATGTAAATGAACCACATGCTGGAAAAACAATGGCACCAAATCAGAGGAGGAAGGCAATTTAGACAAGGGTACCAAATGGACCATCTTAGAGAAGCGATCACAAACCACCCAAATGACCGACATCTTTTGAGAGACAGGGAGATCCAAAATAAAATCCATAGAGATATGCGTCCAGGGCCTCTTCGGGACCGGCAAGGGCAAAAGCAACCCACTGGCACGAGAACAGCAGGGCTTAGCCCGAGCACAAGTCTCACAGGACTGCACAAAAGAACGCACATCCCGCGACAAAGACGGCCACCAAAAGGATCTAGCCACCAAATCTCTGGTACCAAAGATTCCAGGATGACCCGCCAACACCGAACAATGAACCTCAGAGATATCTCTACTAGTCCATTTATCAGGGACAAACAGTTTCTCCGCTGGGCAACGGTCAGGTCTATCAGCCTGAAATTTTTGCAGCACCCGCCGCAAATCAGGGGAGATGGCAGACAAAATTACCCCCTCTTTGAGAATACCCGCCGTCTCAGGAACACCTGGAGAGTCGGGCACAAAACTCCTTGACAGGGCATCAGCCTTCACATTCTTAGAGCCTGGAAGGTACGAAACCACAAAATCAAAACGGGAGAAAAATAGAGACCAACGAGCCTGTCTAGGATTCAACCGTTTGGCAGACTCGAGATAAGTCAAATTCTTGTGATCAGTCAAGACCACCACACGATGCTTGGCTCCTTCAA
Organism: Ranitomeya imitator; assembly: GCF_032444005.1. Lineage (NCBI taxonomy): Eukaryota > Metazoa > Chordata > Amphibia > Anura > Dendrobatidae > Ranitomeya > Ranitomeya imitator. The sequence goes on along the minus strand of NC_091285.1, from coordinate 477,941,931 downwards.
GCCAATGACGCCACTCCTCGAATGCCCACTTCATGGCCAACAACTCTCGATTGCCAACATCATAATTACGCTCAGCAGGCAAAAAACTTTCTAGAAAAGAAGGCACATGGTTTCATCACCGAGCCATCAGAACTTCTTTGCGACAAAACAGCCCCTGCTCCAATCTCAGAAGCATCAACCTCGACCTGAAACGGAAGCGAAACATCTGGCTGGCACAACATAGGGGCAGAAGAAAAACGACGCTTCAACTCCTGAAAAGCCTCCACAGCCGCAGAAGACCAATTGACCACATCAGCACCCTTCTTGGTCAAATCAGTCAACGGTTTAGCAACACTAGAAAAATTACTGATGAAGCGACGATAGAAATTAGCAAAGCCCAGGAACTTTTGCAGACTCTTCAGAGATGTCGGCTGAGTCCAATCATAAATGGCCTGGACTTTAACAGGGTCCATCTCGATAGTAGAAGGGGAAAAAATGAAACCCAAAAATGAAACCTTCTGAACTCCAAAGAGACACTTTGACCCCTTCACAAACAAAGAATTCGCACGAAGGACCTGGAACACCATTCTGACCTGCTTCACGTGAGACTCCCAATCATCCGAGAAGACCAAAATATCATCCAAATATACAATCAGGAATTTATCCAGGTACTCTCGGAAGATGTCATGCAGAAAAGACTGAAATACTGATGGAGCATTGGAAAGCCCGAATGGCATAACCAGGTACTCAAAATGACCCTCGGGCATATTAAATGCTGTTTTCCATTCATCGCCCTGCTTAATACGCACAAGATTATACGCACCACGAAGATCTATCTTGGTGAACCAACTAGCCCCCTTATTCCGAGCAAATAAATCCAACAGCAGCGGCAAAGGGTACTGAAATTTGACTGTGATCTTATTAAGAAGGCGGTAATCAATACAAGGTCTCAAAGAACCATCCTTCTTGGCCTCAAAAAAGAACCCTGCTCCCAATGGTGACGACGACAGGCGAATATGACCCTTCTCCAAGGATTCCTTAATATAACTCCGCATAGCGGCGTGTTCTGGCACAGATAAATTGAACAGTCGGCCCTTAGGAAACTTACTACCAGGAATCAAATTGATAGCACAATCGCAATCCCTATGAGGAGGTAGGGCACTGGATTTGGGCTCATCAAATACATCCCGGTAATCCGACAAAAACTCCGGGACTTCAGAAGGGGTGGATGACGAAATAGACAAAAATGGAACATCACCATGTACCCCCTGACAACCCCAGCTGGACACAGACATAGATTTCCAATCCAATACTGGATTATGGACCTGTAGCCATGGCAACCCCAAAACGACCACATCATGCAGATTATGCAACACCAAAAAGCGAATATCCTCCTGATGTGCAGGAGCCATGCACATGGTCAATTGGGTCCAGTACTGAGGCTTACTCTTGGCCAAAGGCGTAGCATCAGTTCCTCTCAATGGAATAGGATACTGCAAGGGCTCCAAGAAAAAACCACAGCGCCTAGCAAACTCCAAGTCCATCAAATTCAGGGCAGCGCCTGAATCCACAAATGCCATAACAGAATAGGATGACAAAGAGCAAATCAGAGTAATGGACAAAAGAAATTTCGACTGTACCGTACCAATGGTGGCAGACCTAGCGAAACGCTTAGTGCGCTTAGGACAATCGGAGATAGCATGAGTGGAATCACCACTGTAAAAACACAGCCTATTCCGACGTCTGTGTTCTTGCCGTTCAGCTCTGGTTAAAGTCCTATCACATTGCATAGGCTCAGGTCTATGCTCAGATAATACCGCCAAATGGTGCACAGCTTTACGCTCACGCAAGCGTCGATCGATCTGAATGGCCAAAGACATAGACTCATTCAGACCAGCAGGCATGGGAAATCCCACCATGACATCCTTAAGGGCTTCAGAGAGACCCTTTCTGAAAATTGCTGCCAGGGCACATTCATTCCACTGAGTGAGTACAGACCACTTCCTAAACTTCTGACAATACATCTCTACCTCATCCTGACCCTGACACAGAGCCAGCAAGATTTTCTCTGCCTGATCCACTGAATTAGGTTCATCATAAAGCAATCCGAGCGCCAGAAAAAACGCATCAACATCACGCAATGCCGGATCTCCTGGCACAAGGGAAAATGCCCAGTCTTGAGGGTCGCCACGTAACAAAGAAATAATGATTTTCACTTGTTGAACAGGGTCACCTGAGGAGCGAGGTTTCAAAGCAAGAAACAATTTACAATTATTTTTGAAATTCAGAAACTTAGATCTATCCCCAAAAAACAAATCAGGAATTGGAATCCTAGGCTCTAACATCGGATTCTGAACCACAAAATCTTGAATGTTTTGTACCCTTGCAGTGAGATTATCCATACAAGAGGACAGACCTTGAATGTCCATATCTACACCTGTATCCTGAACCACCCAGAGGTAAAGGGGAAAAGAGAGACAAAACACACTGCAAAGAAAAAAAATGGTCTCAGCACTTCTCTTATCCCTCTATTGAGATGCATTAATACTTTGGGCCACCTGTACTGTTATGACCTGGTGGTAAGGACAATAATGGACCTGGTGGTTAAGAGCACACGGAATGACCTGATAGTTACTAATAATATAGGACGAGCTCTGAGTTGTGGGAACTCTGCTGACCGCAATCCCTAATCCTATTACACACACTAGAAATAGCCGTGGATTGCTCCTAACGCTCCCTATGCAACTCGACACAGCCTAAGAAACTAGCTAGCCCTAGAGATAGAAAAATAAGCCTACCTTGCCTCAGAGAAATTCCCCAAAGGAAAAGGCAGCCCCCCACATATAATGACTGTGAGTAAAGATGAAAATTACAAACACAGAGATGAAATAGATTTAGCAAAGTGAGGCCCGACTTACTGAACAGACAGAGGATAGGAAAGGTAACTTTGCGGTCAGCACAAAAAACTACAAAAAGACCACGCAGAGGGCGCAAAAAGACCCTCTGCACCGACTCACGGTGCGGAGGCGCTCCCTCTGCGTCCCAGAGCTTCCAGCAAGCAAGACAAAATCAAAATAGCAAGCTGGACAGAAGAATAGCAAACCAGAGAAAAGCAAGCAGGAACTTAACTTCTGCTGGGAAGACAGGTCACAAGAACGATCCAGGAGAGAACAAGATCAATACTGGAACATTGACAGGTGGCATGGAGCAATGATCTAAGTGGAGTTAAATAGAGCAGCCAGCTAACGAATTAACCTCGTCACCTGTGGAAGGAAACTTGTTGTGAATTCTGTGGCTGAGTTCACTTCTGTGGTCACAAGTGGTATTGCAGTCTCTGGGCTTCCTCCCTCAGGTGTTTTGGTGAGCTCGTTGGCTGCCTTGCTATTTAGCTCCACCTGAGTCTGTCTTCCTTGCTTCTTGTCAATGTTCCAGTGTTGGATCTGAGCTACTGCATCTTTCCTTGGGCCTGCTGCTCTGCTAGATAAGTGCTTCTAGTTTGTTTTCTGTTTTTTCTGTCCAGCTTGCTATTAACTTTTGCTGGAAGCTCTGAGAAGCAAAGGGGTGCACCGCCGTGCTGTTAGTTCGGCACGGTGGGTCTTTTTGCCCCTTTGCGTGGTTTTCGTTTTAGGGTTTTTGGTAGACTGCATAGTTCTTTGCTATCCTCGCTCTGTCTAGAATATCGGGCCTCACTTTGCTGAATCTATTTCATTCCTACGTTTGTCTTTTCATCTTGCTAACAGTCATTATATGTGGGGGGCTGCCTATTCCTTTGGGGTATTTCTCTGAGGTAAGTCAGGCTTGTATTTCTATCTTCAGGCTAGTCAGCTCCTCAGGCAGTGCCGAGTTGCATAGGTAGTGATAGGCGCAATCCACTGCTGCTTATAGTTGTGTGAGGATAGATCAGGTACTGCAGTCTACAGAGATTCCACGTCTCAGAGCTCGTCCTATTGTTTTTGGTTATTGCCAGATCTTTGTATGTGCGCTGATTACTGCACGCTGTGTTGCCTGATTGCCAGCCATAACAGTACAAGGAGCCACACCAATGATTCCCAATAGAGGGAAAAAAGAAATCCTGACATCATTTTTTTTTCTTAGCTCTGTCTTCAGTCTTTTTTTTCCCCTAGACATTAGAGTGCTTCAGGACACAGCTGTGGACATGGATATTCAGGCTCTGTGCTCCTCAATGGATAATCTCGTTGTAAATGTACAAAAGATTCAAGATACTATTGATCAGAAATCGATGCTAGAACCAAGAATTCCGATTCCTGATTTGTTTTTTGGTGACAGAACTAAGTTCCTGAGCTTCAGAAATAATTGTAAGCTATTTTTGGCCTTGAAACCTCATTCTTCTGGTAATCCTATTCAAAAGGTTTTGATTATTATTTCTTTTTTGCGCGGCGACCCACAGGACTGGGCGTTTTCTCTTGCACCAGGAGATTCTGCATTGAGTAATGTTGATGCATTTTTCCAGGCGCTGGGATTGCTTTATGATGAGCCTAATTCAGTGGATCAGGCTGAGAAAAATCTGCTGGCTTTATGCCAGGGTCAGGATGATGTAGAAGTATATTGTCAGAAATTTAGGAAGTGGTCAGTACTCACTCTGTGGAATGAATCTGCACTAGCGGCTTTGTTCAGAAAGGGTCTCTCTGAAGCTCTTAAGGATGTAATGGTGGGATTTCCTATGCCTGCTGGTTTGAATGAGTCTATGTCCTTGGCCATTCAGATCGGTCGTCGCTTGCGTGAGCGTAAATCTGTGCACCATCTGGCGGTATTGTCTGAGAGTAAACCTGAGCCTATGCAGTGCGACAGGACTATGACTAAAGTAGAACGGCAAGAACACAGACGTCTGAACAGACTGTGTTTCTATTGTGGTGATTCTACTCATGCTATTTCTAATTGTCCTAAACGCACTAGGCGGTTCGATAGCTCTGCCGTTATTGGTACTGTACAGTCCAAATTCCTTTTGTCCATTACCTTAATGTGCTCTTTGTCATCGTATTCTGTCATGGCGTTTGTGGATTCAGGCGCTGCCCTGAATCTGATGGATTTGGATTATGCTAAACGTTGTGGATTTTTCTTGGAGCCTTTGCGGTGTCCTATTCCGTTGAGAGGAATTGATGCTACACCTTTGGCCAAGAATAAGCCTCAGTACTGGGCCCAGCTGACCATGTGCATGGCTCCTGCACATCAGGAAGTTATTCGCTTTCTGGTACTGCATAATTTGCATGATGTGGTCGTGTTGGGGTTGCCATGGCTACAAACCCATAATCCAGTATTGGATTGGAACTCTATGTCGGTAACCAGCTGGGGTTGTCAGGGAGTACATGGTGATGTTCCATTTTTGTCTATTTCGTCATCCATTCCTTCTGACATCCCAGAGTTCTTGTCTGACTTTCAGGATGTATTTGAAGTGTCCAAGTCTGATGCCCTACCTCCGCATAGGAATTGTGATTGTGCTATCGATTTGATTCCTGGTAGTAAATTCCCTAAGGGTCGTTTATTTAATTTGTCCGTACCCGAACACACCGCTATGCACAGTTATGTGAAGGAATCCCTGGAGAAGGGACATATTCGCCCATCGTCGTCACCATTGGGAGCAGGGTTCTTTTTTGTAGCCAAGAAGGATGGTTCGCTAAGACCGTGTATTGATTACCGCCTTCTTAATAAGATCACTGTTAAGTTTCAGTATCCCTTGCCATTGATTTCTGACTTGTTTGCTCGGATTAAGGGGGCTAGTTGGTTTACTAAGATTGATCTTCGTGGTGCGTATAATCTGGTGAGAATCAGGCAGGGAGATGAATGGAAAACGGCATTTAATACGCCCGAGGGTCATTTTGAGTATCTGGTGATGCCGTTCGGACTTGCCAATGCTCCATCTGTTTTTCAGTCTTTTATGCATGACATTTTCCGTGAGTATCTGGATAAATTCTTGATTGTTTACTTGGATGACATTTTGATCTTCTCAGATGATTGGGAGTCTCATGTGAAGCAAGTCAGAATGGTTTTCCAGGTACTGCGTGCTAATTCCTTGTTCGTGAAGGGATCAAAGTGTCTCTTCGGTGTGCAGAAAGTTTCATTTTTGGGGTTCATCTTTTCCCCTTCTACTATCGAGATGGATCCGGTTAAGGTTCAGGCCATCCATGATTGGACTCAGCCGACATCTCTAAAAAGTCTGCAGAAATTCCTGGGCTTTGCTAATTTTTATCGTCGCTTCATCTGTAATTTTTCTAGCATTGCCAGACCATTGACCGATTTGACCAAGAAGGGTGCTGATTTGGTTAATTGGTCTTCTGCTGCCGTGGAAGCTTTTCAGGAGTTGAAGCGTCATTTTTGCTGTGCCCCTGTGTTGTGTCAACCTGATGTTTCTCTTCCGTTCCAGGTCGAGGTTGATGCTTCTGAGATTGGTGCAGGGGCGGTTTTGTCACAGAGAGGTTCTGGTTGCTCAGTGTTCAAACCATGTGCTTTCTTTTCCAGGAAATTTTCTGCTGCTGAGCGTAATTATGATGTGGGCAACCGAGAGTTGCTGGCCATGAAGTGGGCATTCGAGGAGTGGCGTCATTGGCTTGAGGGTGCCAAGCATCGCGTGGTGGTATTGACTGATCATAAGAACCTTACTTATCTTGAGTCTGCCAAGCGCTTGAATCCTAGACAGGCCCGTTGGTCGTTATTTTTTGCTCGTTTTGATTTTGTGATTTCATACCTTCCGGGCTCTAAAAATGTGAAGGCGGATGCTCTGTCTAGGAGTTTTGTGCCCGACTCTCCGGGGTTATCTGAGCCGGCGAGTATCCTCAAGGAAGGAGTCATTGTGTCTGCCATCTCCCCTGATTTGCGGAGAGTGTTGCAGAAATTTCAGGCTAATAAACCTGATCGTTGTCCGGCCGAGAAACTGTTCGTCCCTGATAGGTGGACTAGTAAAGTTATCTCTGAACTTCATTGTTCGGTGCTGGCCGGTCATCCAGGAATCTTTGGTACCAGGGAGTTGGTTGCTAGATCCTTCTGGTGGCCATCTCTGTCACGGGATGTGCGTGCTTTTGTGCAGTCCTGTGGAATTTGTGCTAGGGCTAAGCCCTGCTGTTCACGTGCCAGTGGGTTGCTTTTGCCCTTGCCGGTCCCGAAGAGGCCTTGGACACATATTTCGATGGATTTCATTTCTGACCTTCCCGTTTCTCAAAAAATGTCGGTCATTTGGGTGGTCTGTGATCGCTTTTCTAAAATGGTCCATCTGGTGCCCTTGGTTAAATTGCCTTCCTCCTCTGATTTGGTGCCTTTGTTCTTCCAGCATGTGGTTCGTTTACATGGCATTCCTGAGAATATTGTTTCTGACAGAGGTTCCCAGTTTGTCTCGAGGTTCTGGCGAGCCTTTTGTGGTAGGATGGGCATTGACCTATCTTTCTCCTCGGCCTTCCATCCTCAGACTAATGGCCAGACCGAACGAACCAATCAGACCTTGGAAACATATCTGAGATGTTTTGTTTCCGCTGACCAGGATGATTGGGTGTCATTTTTGCCGTTGGCTGAGTTCGCCCTTAATAATCGGGCCAGCTCGGCTACCTTGGTCTCTCCATTTTTCTGCAATTCTGGGTTCCATCCTCGTTTCTCTTCAGGACAGGTTGAGTCTTCGGACTGTCCTGGTGTGGATTCTGTGGTGGACAGGTTGCAGCAGATCTGGACTCAGGTAGTGGACAATTTGACCTTGTCCCAGGAGAAGGCTCAGCTTTTCGCTAATCGCAGACGCCGTGTGGGACCCCGACTTCGTGTTGGGGATCTGGTTTGGTTATCTTCTCGTCATATTCCTATGAAGGTTTCCTCTCCTAAATTTAAACCTCGTTTTATTGGTCCGTATAGGATTTCTGAGATTCTCAATCCGGTGTCTTTTCGTCTGACCCTCCCAGACTCCTTTTCCATACATAATGTATTCCATAGGTCGTTGTTGAGGAGATACGTGGCACCTATGGTTCCATCTGTGGAGCCTCCTGCCCCTGTTTTGGTGGAGGGGGAATTGGAGTATATTGTGGAGAAGATTTTGGATTCTCGTGTCTCTAGACGGAAACTCCAGTATCTGGTCAAATGGAAGGGTTATGCTCAGGAAGATAATTCCTGGGTTTTTGCCTCTGATGTCCATGCCCCAGATCTTGTTCGTGCCTTTCATGTGGCTCATCCTGGTCGGCCTGGGGGTTCTGGTGAGGGTTCGGTGACCCCTCCTCAAGGAGGGGGTACTGTTGTGAATTCTGTGGCTGAGTTCACTTCTGTGGTCACAAGTGGTATTGCAGTCTCTGGGCTTCCTCCCTCAGGTGTTTTGGTGAGCTCGTTGGCTGCCTTGCTATTTAGCTCCACCTGAGTCTGTCTTCCTTGCTCCTTGTCAATGTTCCAGTGTTGGATCTGAGCTACTGCATCTTTCCTTGGGCCTGCTGCTCTGCTAGATAAGTGCTTCTAGTTTGTTTTCTGTTTTTTCTGTCCAGCTTGCTATTAACTTTTGCTGGAAGCTCTGAGAAGCAAAGGGGTGCACCGCCGTGCTGTTAGTTCGGCACGGTGGGTCTTTTTGCCCCTTTGCGTGGTTTTCGTTTTAGGGTTTTTGGTAGACTGCATAGTTCTTTGCTATCCTCGCTCTGTCTAGAATATCGGGCCTCACTTTGCTGAATCTATTTCATTCCTACGTTTGTCTTTTCATCTTGCTAACAGTCATTATATGTGGGGGGCTGCCTATTCCTTTGGGGTATTTCTCTGAGGTAAGTCAGGCTTGTATTTCTATCTTCAGGCTAGTCAGCTCCTCAGGCAGTGCCGAGTTGCATAGGTAGTGATAGGCGCAATCCACTGCTGCTTATAGTTGTGTGAGGATAGATCAGGTACTGCAGTCTACAGAGATTCCACGTCTCAGAGCTCGTCCTATTGTTTTTGGTTATTGCCAGATCTCTGTATGTGCGCTGATTACTGCACGCTGTGTTGCCTGATTGCCAGCCATAACAGAAACTCAGAAGCAGCAGCTCCACTCACAACCACCAGAGGAAGCCCATGGACAGAACCAGCCGAAGTACCATTCATGACCACAGGAGGGAGCTTGACAACAGAATTCACAACAATATACTGCATGGGCTGTGCAAAATACTATGTGCATTATACTGCATGGACTGTGCAATATACTAAGTGGGCTGTGTAATATACTGCATGAGCTGTGCTATATACTGCGTGGGCTGTGCAATGTACTACGTGGGTTGTGCCATATACTATGTGGGCTGTGCAATGTACTACGTGGGCTGTGCAATGTTCTACGTGGGCTGTGCAATGTACTACATGGGCTGTGCAATGTTCTACGTGGGCTGTGCAATGTACTACGTGGGCTGTGCAATGTACTACATGGCTGTGCAATGTCCTGCGTGGGCTGTGCTATATACTGCGTGGGCTGTGCAATATACTACGTGGGCTGTGCAATATACTACTTGGCTGTGCTATATACTAGGTGGGCTATATACACTATGTGTCCTGTGTTATACACTACGCGGCCTGTGTTATACACTAACGTGGCCTGTGTTATACACTACATGGCCTGTGTTATATACCGCATGCGTGGGCTGTTATATACTACGTGAGCTGTGTTATATGCTATGTGGGCTGTTATACACTCCTTGGGCTGTGCTATATACTACGTGGGCTGTGCTATATACTCCGTGGGCTGTGCTATATACTACGTGGCTGTGGTATATACTACGTAGTTGCGCAATATACTACGTGGCTGTGCAATATACTACATGGCTGTGCTATTTACTACGTGGGCTGTTATATACTACGTGGCCGGCCGCGAACAATCAGTGACAGGCGCTAATTGGTTGGTTGCGTCTGGCCGAATCCTGTGTATTCAATGTATTATTCTAAAATCTTCATAAATAAACTACATACATATTCTAGAATACCCGAGAATCGGGCTACCATCTTGTAGGCTATATTGAGGCTTCTGCAGTGAAGGCCACATCCATGAATCGGGGTATAAGTGTGAAAACCGTTGTGTCCATAGGACATGTTAGGCTACTTTCACACTAGCGTTTTCACACTAGCGCAGGATGCGTTTTTTCCCCATAGACTTGTATTGACGACGCATTTGCGACAGATTGCCACACGTCGCATCCATTGAGCGACGGATGCGTCGTGCTTCTGCGGACCGTTTTGAGCAAAAAACGCTACATGTAAAGTTTTTTGCTCCTGACGGACCGCTTTTTCTGACCGCGCATGCGCGGCCGGAACTCCGCCCCCACCTCCCCGCACCTTACAATGGGGCAGCGGATGCACCGGAGAAATGCATCCGCTGCCTCCATTGTGCAATGCGCTAAACGCTAGCGTCGGAATCTCTCCCCGACGCATTGCGACGGGGAGATTCCGACGCTAGTGTGAAAGTAGCCTTAATTGGATTGACTTGTGCCAAGTCTGAAGGTAAAAGCTCTATTTAGAGATGACAATTCTCCGTAGCCATGGGTAGGTATATGATCTCCAGGCACCCTTGGCATTGCCTGTCTCTCGGGTGTAACAAGAGGATCAGGGAGATAAAAATCAATGATAACGTATGCATGCTTCACATGTGTGTTCAGTTTTTTCTATTTACTTTTATATATTTGTTTTGCTTTTTACTCAAGTGATTAAGTATTCTATATGTAAAAAATACATAGACTATACTCATAATGCAATGAAATTTGTCATCTGGAACTTAGGCTTTTTGCTACACGATTTAAACTCAAGCTTACTTCAATTTATAGAGACACTTTTATTTAGCAAAGACTTGAATGAGTAGTCACAATTATTTACATAAAGCCAATGTCATTAGGTGCTAGGTAGCAGGAACCTGTTTTACATCTTTGGTTTGCATAGCAGTTTGAAATGAGATTTGTGCAATCCACCAAGCTATTTACAGACTCATCAAAATACTAAAAATCTCTATATATTTTACAGATTGTGTTGGGTTAACCAGAGCCAAACTGAACTAGCAGCAAAATGATACATTTGGGATTACCCATAATGCAGGAAAAGGCATTAAAAGGCAAATTGAGCTGCAATAAGCTCTTTTAATGCATCACAAGTGCAATAGTGCTTTGTTTTATGTTAATACAAAATTAAATTTAGTCATAAGGGAACAATGAATCTGTTGTCGCTTTTATATTTATTTTTCTTATCAATTATATTACGTTAATTATGCAGCCACTTGAACATTTTATCTCGCAGTCTCAATCCATGACTCAGTGGTGAATGGCTTTGGAATGTTTTTAGAGTTAACACCGTAAAATGTGGTATGTTTATATCAAACATTTAATGAGGCGCTAATGAGCTCCCTGGGTATCTAATATCACAATGGGTTCTGCAGAATCGGAAGAGTTGAGTTTACACATGTTCCACTTAGGCAGGTGCTCGATATAAGAGGAGTTATTTAATGTTTTCAGATGTCATAGATTACATTACATAATAATAGTTATCAAAGAAGTCAAGGTGCATTCTCCAGTTGTCAGACATCTCTTATTAAAAATGACATATTGTCCAAAAACCTATCTAGTTTAACAGTGAAAATAAAATTAACTTTCCATAACTACTTCCCTATTTTACGTAAGTCAGTTTCTTTGGTTCACCAAGTTTCCAATTATACTAATGATCAATAAGTATAGCCTTGCTACAATGATTGATATTTTCCATGAAGGCTATTTTGCAAGGAAAGGTGAAAATGAAAATATACAGTAGGAATGGCACAGAATAGAACAGAAACAGAAAAATATCCATTCTAAGAAACATGCAAATAGTATTTCTTGTACGTAAAATGGGAATTAGGCCAGAAAAAAGAACAGAATGGGTGCCCATCTTAGATTATGTACAGATTAACTAAACTGTAGCCATATCCACATCCTCCAACTGGCCTGGTAAAGGCTAAATGAGTGTCTTTTGGGCTTTTGTTTGAAAGCCCTAAAAAACTAAGTATGGAACATTCCTTACAATGGTATCCTGTAAAAAACGTATACCATACAGCGTACATCTTTTTGCAATGGGATTCTAAGGCTGGTTTCACATATGCGTTTTTTGCCGCTGCGTTTGTAACGCATATAAACGCATGCGTTCGATTTTCTTATATTTAACATTATAAACTTTTTTTGTACGCGTTTTGCCACGTTTGATGATGCATGTGTCGTTTCGATGCTTGCGTCTTGGCGCAGAAATGCAACATGTAGTAATTTCTAGAGGCGTTTTTTTTGCCGCAAAAAAAGCATGCGTTCGATTGCGTAAAAAAAACGTATTGCTGTCTATGTAAACGCATGCGTTTTTAACACATGCGTTTGGTTGCGTTTTTGAACGCATGCGTTTCCATAGAGAAAAACAAGTCTAGACACTGATAAGCCACCCCCACCATCAAGGTGATAAAGGGATCCAAACCCTAACCCTAGCCCTAACCCTAAGCCACCATCAAGATGAAAAAGGGATCCAAACCCTGACCCTAACCCTAACCCCAAAGGGATCCAAACCCTAACCCTAACCCTAACCCCAAAGGGATCCAAACCCTAACCCTAGCCCTAATCCTAACCCTAACCCCAAAGGGATCCAAACCCTAATCCTAACCCCAAAGGGATCCAAACCCTAACCCTAGCCCTAACCCTAACCCCAAAGGGATCCAAACCCTAACCCTAACCCTAATGGGAAAATGGAAATAAAAACATTTTTTTAATTTTTTAATTTTTCCCTAACTAAGGAGTTGATGAAGGGGGTTTGATTTCTATTTATAAGGGGTTTTCTAGTGAATTTTTATGATTGGCAGCTGTCACACACTGAAAGACACTTTTTATTCCCAAAAATATTTTTTGTGTTACCACATTTTGAGAGCTAAAATTTTTACATATTTTGGTCCACAGAGTCATGTGAGGTCTTGTTTTTTGCAGGACATTTTTATTGGTAACATTTTCGGGCACGTGACATTTTTGATTGCTTTTTATTCCGATTTTTGTGAAGCAGAATGAATAAAAACCAGCTTGTGAAATTTCTCATCATGAGTACCAAAAGCGCAAAAGCAGGAAAAAACGCATGTAAACGCGTACAAACGCGGCGTTTTTTTAACCACTTGCGGATGCATTTAAAACGCTGCGGATTTAAACGCAAATGTGAAACCAGCCTAAGGGGGACAACTATTGGAGCTCCTTTTAAAGTAAACTGTGTGTCTAGAGCTTTTCCAAACATAGTCAGAACCATGATGTGAACATTGTCTGTTATATGGTAAAGCTGAGATTTCCATAGCAGGTACGGCTCTTTCCAGAAAATCTCCTTTTCTGGCTCCTTGAAGGAGTTGGTTGCAAATTGAGTTACCTCTTCAATGACAACCATATTCCTAAGTTTTTCCTTCAGAGCAATTCTTTTTAATGAGTTTGCACATATCTCTAGCAACAAACATAGATGACTTGGCTAAGTCTGCATACTCTTATGCTGTTTTTTTTTTTTAAATACCCCTTATTTCCACAAGTGCTAATAGCACACATACCACTACACCATTAGCACTCCAAGATCTTTAGATGGATGTCAATGCCCATTACTTCCACACTGGAAAAAGTCAGCAAAATGTCACAGAAAAGATGGAGAGTTAAATTAACATAGGGGCCTATTCATCAAGCTTGCGCTATCCATTTTTGACAGAGTACATGGCGCTGAAAATTTATTATGAGGCGCACGCCACTTAATGAATTTTGTGGCTCTAGTAAGTGTACCATTTTGCAATGTATCAGAAATACTACTCCAGTCAGGGAGTACAGTAGCATTTCTTGTGTAGAAAATGCCACCCCATATCCTCCCCACCTCCCCCCATCTCTGTGGAGCTTATCCAAAGTGGGGTAAAACCGCCAAAAATCTCAAAACTTTTTCTCAGACAATCGTTGCGAAAAATTTCACCTCTTTTCAAATCTTTCATACCACTTTTGTGGCGTAAATGCTTTGATGAATCGACCTCATAGTATTCCCTAAATTTTGGTGAGTTTCATAGAGTAGAGTAATGTAGGGCTCATGCACTGGCTTTACTGGTGGGTCATCAGCGCTCTTTGGCGTTTCCCAGTGCATGGGCACTACAGTACTTTGCTCTACCCTTGGAAGGACAGAGAAGTGTGCTTGCATAGCAATACAATGGAGGACATTGTGTGAATGACGTAGTACGCATCTTCAACATGAAGCAGGGAAAGAGGACATCATTCGTAAGATCACAGACGCCCATCGGACCAGCCCGCCTCTTCAGTAAGCTATTTTTTAGGATCTGCAGACTGGATTGGGTACTCTTTTACAGCATTCTGGTATGCTGTAAAACAAGACTCTAATAGTAGTGGTCCTACCTTACATGGGAAAATACTGGTGACAGGTTCCCTTTAAATAGATATTAAGCCAAGTTTTCATATTCTATTATTTTTAGGAGGAGATGCACTATTTACATGGCCAAATTTAAAAAGAATAAGACACCATTTTCATTTATATTACTACGACTTCCTTTTCCATTTTTCAGTAAATAGTTTCCACCAAATATTTTGTTGCTAATTCTGAAAAAAAAAAGTTTTTGGTAACTAAAATGTTTCTCGCACCGTGTAACTCTCATAGCTCACATTTGGTAACTGTTATTCTCTTTTTCTAGAGAATATCATAACAATCTGAACCAGTTCCCTAGCTTGTGATGTCTTCTCACCTCTGCCATTTATTATTTTACTTCAGAGCCACTAAATTTCTTTTATCTTCAGCATCTGAGCCATGTTATCTGTGGTTGTTAAATGCTGGTAAGGTTAGGAGGAAAATGGATTGTGGTTTATGAGTAATGTTAAGCCACCGCTGTGTCTATTCCCAAAATACAAAAACACATATCTACTAAATCTAAGGCTATGAAATAAAATGATAGTATTTGAGTAGGTTCTCTTGAGGTAACTTAGGCTAGAGTAAATGGATTAATATGCCATCACTAGGGTTGAGCGATTTTTAGTTTTTTAGGGTCGAGTCGGGTTTCGCGAAACCCGACTATCTCAACAGTCGAGTCGAGTGGAATCGGCCGATTATCGCAAAAAGTCGGGGATCGACCGAAACACGAAACCCAATGCAAGTCAATGGGGGAGCATAGTCGGCAGTGAGTGGAGGCCAGAAAAACATGTACAGTGCCCATTTTAATGGCAAAAACATCCATTCTTGTTACTGAAGCTTGTCAATCTTAATTTACCTTATAATAATAGTAAGGCATTGGAAATTGGGGGTCATTTGGCTAAAGTTGTGGGGGGTAGGGCTGGTTCAAGTATTTAGTGGGCCCAGGAAATCTAGACCACGTCACAGCAGTGGGGCAGGGAGAGGTATGTATTTCAACTTTGCAAGTGCTGTGATCCTGAGCAAGCAGGGGGGGCCCACTCGTTGGCATTGGCACTGGCACAGGGCCCCTCAAAGTACAGCGGTGTGTTTGCACGGCGGGGGCGCCTCCCACCAGCAGCGACACTTTTGCGTACTATGAGGGGCCCTGTGCCAGTGACGTCGCCAACGAGTATTCCTCCCCCCACCTGATGAAGGAACCTGCACTTTCATCTGCACCTTCCTCTTTGTCCCCGTGTAAGGTGGTATGGTATGCGGGAAGAGGAACCTGACTTTCAGCAGGGTCACAATCTTGCTGTGTAGCGTGCACGAGGAATGTTGCGTTATGGGTCAATGTACCAGCAGACTCATCTATCACTGGCTGGGCAATGGGCAGGATGAGGAGGAAACACAGATATAGGCCCAAAGAATAAAGTGGGCTAAATGCAGTTCCAAATTGGTAACAGGACTAACCAGGGGGCATTGCAGTGGAGGACAACTGTAATGAGAGGCTGACACAAAGAGTAGGCCCAAATCAGTAAGTAGTCTAAATGCAGTTCAAAATTGGCAACAGTAGTAAACAGGCGGCACAGCTTTGTTCAGTGGAGGAGAACAGCAAGGAGCGGCAGACACCGATAGTAGGCCCCAACCCAACTAGTTGGCCAAATGCAGTCTAACATTAACAACTACTTAACGAGAGCCTGAAAATGGAATTTCAGGACAGGAAACCAGGAGAACAGCAAGGAGCGGCAGACACTGTTAGTAGGCCCCAACCCAACTAAGAGGCCAAATGCAGTTGTTCCATTTAACAACTATTTAACAAGAGCCTGAAGATAGAAGCTCAGGAAAGGCAACCTGGAGAACACCTTGGAGCGGAAGACACCATCTCTACAACCCAGACCCAACTTGTAGGCCTAATGCTGTGTTGTTTCAACAACTACTTAACGAGAGCTAGAAGATAAAAGCTATGGAGAGGCAACCTGGAGAACACCTTGGAGCGGAAGACACCGTCTCTACAACCCAGACCCAACTTGTAGGCCTAATGCAGTGTTGTTTCAACAACTACTTAACAAGAGCTAGAAGATCGAAGCTATGGGGAGGCAACCTTGAGAACACCTTGGAGCGGCAGACACCGTCTCTACAACCCAGACCCAACTTGTAGGCCTAATGCAGTGATGTTTCAACAACTACTTAACGAGAGTTAGAAGATAGAAGCTATGGAGAGGCAACCTGGAGAACACCTTGGAGTGGAAGACACCGTCTCTACAACCCAGACCCAACTTGTAGGCCTAATGCAGTGTTGTTTCAACAACTACTTAACGAGAGCTAGAAGATCGAAGCTATGGAGAGGCAACCTGGAGAACACCTTGGAGCAGCAGACACCGTCTCTACAACCCAGACCCAACTTGTAGGCCTAATGCAGTGTTGTTTCAACAACTACTTAACGAGAGCTAGAAGATAGAAGCTATGGAGAGGCAACCTGGAGAACACCTTGGAGCGGAAGACACCGTCTCTATAACCCAGACCCAACTTGTAGGCCTAATGCAGTGTTGTTTCAACAACTACTTAATGAGAGCTAGAAGATCGAAGGTATGGAGAGGCAACCTGGAAAACACCTTGGAGCGGCAAACACCGTTAGTAGGCCCTACCGAAGTAGTAGCCCCAATGCAGTTTTCAAATTCCTATAGGCTGAAAACCAGACTATTGACGCTCAGCTTTTTTCAGAGGAGGACAGATGTATTGAGTGGCGCAGACAGACACAGGTAGTAGGCCTTAAACAAAAAATTTGGCTCAATGCAGTTTAAAAAAGGTTACAGGGGTACACAGGCAGCATTGCTCTGGTCAGTGGAGGACAATTTCAATTATGGACCGCAGACAGACTTAGTACGCCTACAATTAAAAAAAGGATGCTCTATGCAATTTAAAATAGCTTCCAGGGGTACACGGGCAGCAGTGGTCTGGTCAGTGGAGGACTATTGGAAGGAGGGACCGCAGACAGACTTAGTAGGCCTAACATAACAAAAGTAGGCTGTAGGCCCTTAAAAATAGCTTCCAGGGGTACACGGGCAGCATTGGTCTGGTCAGTGGAGGACTATTGGAAGGAGGGACCGCAGACAGGCTTAGTAGGCCTAACATAACAAAAGTAGGCTGTAGGCACTTTAAAATAGGTTCCAGGGGTACACGGGCAGCAGTGGTCTGGTCAGTGGAGGACTATTGGAAGGAGGGACCGCAGACAGGCTTAGTAGGCCTAACATAACAAAAGTAGGCTGTAGGCCCTTAAAAAATGCTTCCAGGGGTACACGGGCAGCAGTGGTCTGGTCAGTGGAGGACTATTGGAAGGAGGGACCGCAGACAGGCTTAGTAGGCCTAACATAACAAAAGTAGGCTGTAGGCCCTTAAAAATAGCTTCCAGGGGTACACGGGCAGCAGTGGTCTGGTCAGTGGAGGACTATTGGAAGGAGGGACCGCAGACAGGCTTAGTAGGCCTAACATAACAAAAGTAGGCTGTAGGCACTTTAAAATAGCTTCCAGGGGTACACAGGCAGCAGTGGTCTGGTCAGTTGAGGACTATTGGAAAGAGGGACCGCATGTTAGGAGTCGAGTTTCCTCTGCTGCACAGGGGGAATCTCGATCCGTGTCTGCTGTGGTCTCCCATTCAGCATCGGCCGCAGTGGGGTCTGCTCAGCGGAGACGTCGCTCCCAGCGTCTCGCTGAGGCTGATTCGGTGCATATGGTCACTACTGCCTTTTCTGGCTTTCCTATGGTACCCTGCACTGATCTGCGGCGAGCAGGCCTCTCTGGGACTAAGTCCTTATTTACACACACTGAGCATGCCCAGGGCAAGGTCTCCCATTGGAGGTCGAGGGTCACATGTTCGGTCACATGTTCAGGTACTGCAGCGCATCCCATTGGTCCTCCAGGAAGGTCCTGAAAGGGCAAACTTTGGTAGCAGCTTCCTGTGCTGTAACTATATAAACTGCGCATGACCGCACGGCCATGCGCTAGTATCGTCTTATGCTATATGCTTTGCGCCAATGTGGTCATGCGTTTGTATGTGTTCAGGGACCCGGCTGAAATAAGCCCCTAGAATGCTGGCACCTCTGGCGAGGAGATTGTGTATAAGTGTGTTCAGGGACCCGGCTGAAATAAGCCCCTAGAATGCTGGCTCCTCCGGCGAGGAGATTGTGTATGCATGCATGACCACTCACTGCTCACATCTGGGTAGTTGGCCTGTGCCTCTGTGAAAGTCTAACAGGGCACAGAGCCTGCCTCTCGCGGTTACTCTGTGAAGCTAACAGAGTTGGTATATACCGCCATATAGAGCCGCCATTATTTAGCAGCAGGTACATTCCTGCACGGTGGATCCCGGGTTGCGAACGCACCAATTCCATTTAATAAACAATATATTTGGTGCGTTCCGCCAACCCTAACAGTATACTAGCGCCAGGATCTGGCTAAGTAATGGCGGATGAACAGCGATTGCAGGGGTACATCCAGCTGCTGGAGGGCCGGTTGGCGTCTCTTGAGCGTGCAACCTCGGCGGTGGATGTTACCGCAATAGCTGTTCAGGCTGCTAGCGTGGCTGCAGCAGCTTTACCCACTGCCACCTCTGTTCCGACCCTATCTCACCTTCCTTTGCCTGAGAGATACTCTGGGGACAGTAAGTCCTGTAGGGTTTTCGTGAGCCAATGTGGTATACACCTCGAGCTCCCGGCTGCACGTTTCCCTACTGAGCGGGCAAAGGTGGGATTCATAATCTCCCTCTTGTCGGACAGAGCGTTGGAGTGGGCTACGCCGCTGTGGGAGCGCAACGATCATGTGGTGCGGAGTGTTCCTCGGTTTCTGGACTCTCTGAAACAGGTCTTTTTAGGACCTCAAGTCACCCATGATACAGCGCTCCAACTGCTGGCTTTGACTCAGGGTTCAACCATGGTCAGCCATTTTGCTGTTCTCTTCTGGACATTAGCGTCTGAGTTGGAATGGCCAGATAAAACCCTCATTCCCGTATTTTGGAGGGGGCTGGCTGACCATGTCAAGGACGCTTTGGCCACTAGGGAGATTCCCGCCACACTGGAGGAGCTCATAGCCATATCTACTCGCATAGACCTTCGTTTTCACGAGCGAAGGTTGGAGCGAGCCCAGTGTAGGCAGAGGTTTCGGCTGGCTCCCACCTTCGCCAAACCTTTGGAATCTCCAGTCCAGGCATCCGAGTCACATGAGGCCTTAGAGGTGACACGAGCGGGATCCAAGTCTCAGTCTGCCCGTGCACATAAGGTCCGTCATGTTTGCCGGCAGTCAGGACATCTTGCCTCCAAGGTTCCTCAGTGGTCGGGGAAACGTCAACGTCTAGTGGCAGTTGGAGGAGGTACACTAGACACGGCGACGTTTGCCTCAAAGTTGTCCTTCAAGGGGGCAATTACCATAGGCCCATCCACTCTTATGGTCGAGCTATGCGTGGATTCTGGGGCAGAGGGTAATTTTATGTCTTCCTCTTTTGCCCAGCGTCACGCAATACCCTTGGTGATGCTCGCCAAGCCTGTAACCGTTCGAGTGGTAAATGGGTCAACACTACCCTCACAGATTACCCACCAAACCATTCCTTTCACGCTTTCTGTGTCTCCATCACATCAGGAGATAATCTCCCTATTAGTCATTCCTGAGGGAATTGATGAGGTCCTGTTGGGGATACCATGGCTTCGCTACCATTCTCCTCATATTTATAAACAAAACATCAGCAAAAAATACCAAAGATAAATGCTGGCAACTCAAATCATAATCATATATAAAGGAGAACCAAGAGTCCAAAAATAGCCAAAATTACGTATGTTCAATCATAAACTATATTTATTGATAATTTATACAACTGTACAACAACATTAACATTTAAAAACATACCACTTATGTAATATTATGTGATAATTCCGTGGATACATCAAAAAAACAAAGATCATAGATCAGAACTCTGCCCGGTATACCTATATGTAACATGCAGCTAATGTGCTATAATAGCAAGTGCTGAGCTACTGATTGGCCATGGCATTCAGACTGTCCATCAGAGTAAGTGTATGCAATGACAGAGACTGTTTAGTAACAGCTATGCCACCCGGCCGATCATGCGCTCAAGATGGTAACATTAAAACAGTACAATCCAGGTTGTATTACCCATAGTAGATGTGGCAGGTCCTGTCCTGGTCCTTGTGTGGCTACCCCAACGCGCGTTTCGCGTCTGGTGAATACCGCTTCCTCAGGGGGCGTGGCTCTACTATGGGTAATACAACCTGGATTGTACTGTTTTAATGTTACCATTGAGCGCATGATCGGCCGGGTGGCATAGCTGTTACTAAACAGTCTCTGTCATTGCATACACTTACTCTGATGGACAGTCTGAATGCCATGGCCAATCAGTAGCTCAGCACTTGCTATTATAGCACATTAGCTGCATGTTACATATAGGTATACCGGGCAGAGTTCTGATCTATGATCTTTGTTTTTTTTATGTATCCACGGAATTATCACATAATATTACATAAGTGGTATGTTTTTAAATGTTAATGTTGTACAGTTGTATAAATTATCAATAAATATAGTTTATGATTGAACATACGTAATTTTGGCTATTTTTGGACTCTTGGTTCTCCTTTATATAATATTCTCCTCATATTGAGTGGTCCTCTGGGAGAATTTTGGGATGGAGTAAATCCTGCGAGGGTAGATGTCAGAGGGAGTGCGTTCAGGTTGCTACTACACAGGTACCCGCAGATCTTTCCTCTCTCCCCAAGCACTATTGGCCCTATGCAGACGTGTTCTCCAAAAGAGCTGCGGAGACCCTTCCGCCTCACCGCCCCTATGACTGTCCTATTGACCTCTTGCCTGGTGCTGAGCCTCCCCGGGGTCGAGTCTATCCGTTATCTCTCCCGGAGACGGAGGCAATGTCTCAGTACATCCAAGAAAATCTGGCAAGAGGATTTATTAGGAAGTTAGTGTCACCGGCAGGGGCTGGGTTCTTCTTCGTACAGAAGAAGACTGGAGACTTACGTCCATGCATAGACTACAGGGGTCTTAACGCCATCACCGTTAAGAACAAGTACCCATTACCCCTGATATCTGAGCTGTTTGATAGGCTACGGGGAGCGAGGGTATTTACGAAGTTAGATCTGCGGGGTGCTTACAACCTGATTCGCATCCGTGAGGGGGATGAATGGAAGACGGCTTTTAACACCAGGGATGGGCACTATGAATATCTGGTGATGCCCTTTGTGCTCTGTAATGCCCCAGCCATTTTCCAAGACTTTGTGAACGACATCTTCCGGGATATGCTCACCACCTCGGTCGTAGTCTATCTGGATGATATTCTCATCTTCTCTCCAGATATTGACTCCCATCGGAGAGATGTTCGCAAAGTCTTCGACCTCTTACGGGCAAACTCCCTCTACGCCAAGTTGGAGAAGTGTGTGTTTGAGCAGGAGTCCTTGCCTTTCCTTGGTTACATCATCTCTGCCCAGGGTTTGGCTATGGATCCTGCCAAGCTACAGGCTGTAATGGACTGGCAGGAACCCCATTCTCTTAAAGCGGTGCAGCGCTTTATGGGGTTCATTAATTACTATCGCCAGTTCATTCCACACTTCTCAACTTTGGTAGCTCCCTTGGTTGCCCTCACCAAAAAGCGAGCAAATCCCAAGTTGTGGTCAGAGGAGGTCTCCAAAGCCTTTCTCTCGATCAAGTCACACTTCACTAGCGCTCCCATCCTACATCGCCCCGATGTTGATAAACCATTTATCTTGGAGGTGGATGCCTCATCCGTTGGTGCTGGAGCAGTCCTTTTCCAAAAGGATGCTCAATGTCGGAAGCATCCTTGCTTCTTCTTCTCCAAGACCTTCACACCAGCAGAGAGGAATTATTCCATCGGGGACAGGGAGTTGCTAGCCATGAAGTTGGCTTTTTCAGAGTGGAGACATCTCTTGGAGGGAGCTCGCTTTCCCTTCCAAGTCTTCACTGACCACAAGAACTTGGTATATCTACAAACGGCCCAGTGGCTGAATTCTCGCCAGGCTAGATGGTCCCTGTTCTTCTCCCGGTTCCATTTTACTCTCCATTTCCTCTCCGGGGAGAAGAACGTTTGTGCTGACGCTCTCTCCTGCTCCGTAGTGTCATTGGAGGAGGAGGAGCCTCGGCTTATTGTCCCTTCTGAGAGCCTGAGCACTGTAGCTCCGGTTTCGCTTGAGTCTGTGCCCCCGGGCAAGACTTTCGTACCAGCTAACTTGAGACCGGAGGTTCTCTCTTGGGCTCACTCCTCCAGAGTGGGTGGGCATTTTGGGACCAAGAGGACATCTGAGCTTTTGGCGAGAACATACTGGTGGCCGCATATGGCCCGAGATGTCAGGGATTATATTCAGGCGTGCGTTTCTTGCGCCCAGAATTGGTCTCCTCGGCAACGGCCTGCTGGGTTGCTTTACCCTCTACCGGTGGCAGACAGGCCCTGGGAGATGGTCAAGATGGACTTTGTGGTGGGCCTACCCAAGTCGCGTGGCTGCTCCATTATTTGGGTTGTCACCGACCATTTCTCTAAGATGGTGCATTTGGTGCCGCTTCCTCAGTTACCCTCAGCGATCGGGGTCCCCAGTTCGCGTCTCGGTTTTGGAGAGAGCTCTGCCGTTTACTCAGCATAGAGTTAAACCTCTCCTCTGCATACCATCCCGAGACGAATGGGTTGGTGGAGAGAACCAACCAGACTCTGGTGACATATTTGCGACATTTCGTCTCTGCTAGGCAGGATGACTGGGCATCTTTGCTACCTTGGGCGGAATTTGCCTTGAACAACGCCGTAGCCGATTCCACTGATCAAACTCCTTTTCTCCTTAATTTCGGCCAGCATCTGCATGTCCCTGTGCCCATGCCCGTGTCATCCACCGATTCTAGGGTGGCAGACTGGGCGGTGGAGGCACGTGACATCTTGGACCGCACACAGGATGCCGTCCGGGCCTCCAAGGAGAGAATGAGGGTTTCGGCTGATACACACCGGCGCCCCGCTCCGGTTTTTGCTCCTGGCGACTTAGTGTGGCTCTCCGCCCGTAACATCAGGCTGCGAGTTGAGTCCACTAAGTTTGCTCCTCGCTACATTGGCCCGTTTAAGGTTCTGCAACAGGTCAACCCTGTGGTCTACCGTTTGGCTATTCCTCCACGCCTTGGTATCACCGATACTTTTCACGTTTCCCTCTTAAAGCCCGTTCATTTGTCCCGGTTTTCTGAGTCATCTGCTGGGACATCGGGTTCATCCACGGATGAGTTTGAGGTGAATACTATTGTGGGGTGCAAGGTGGTACGTGGCAAGAAATTTTATCTGGTGGACTGGAAGGGTCACGGCCCAGAGGATAGAACCTGGGAGCCTGTGGAGCACATTCGGGCTCCGCTGTTTATTGCAGCTTTTGAGCGTAGTGAGGCTCAAGGAGGGGGGGCCCTAGGAGGGGGGGTAATGTTAGGAGTCGAGTTTCCTCTGCTGCACAGGGGGAATCTCAATCCGTGTCTGCTGCGGTCTCCCATTCAGCATCGGCCGCAGTGGGGTCTGCTCAGTGGAGACGTCGCTCCCAGCGTCTCGCTGAGGCTGATTCGGTGCATAGGGTCACTACTGCCTTTTCTGGCTTTCCTATGGTACCTTGCACTGATCTGCGGCGAGCAGGCCTCTCTGGGACTAAGTCCTTATTTACACACACTGAGCATGCCCAGGGCAAGGTCTCCCATTGGAGGTCGAGGGTCACATGTTCGGTCACATGTTCAGGTACTGCAGCGCATCCCATTGGTCCTCCAGGAAGGTCCTGAAAGGGCAAACTTTGGTAGCAGCTTCCTGTGCTGTAACTATATAAACTGCGCATGACCGCACGGCCATGCGCTAGTATCGTCTTTTGTCATATGCTTTGCGCCAATGTGGTCATGCGTTTGTATGTGTTCAGGGACCCGGCTGAAATAAGCCCCTAGAATGCTGGCACCTCCGGCGAGGAGATTGTGTATAAGTGTGTTCAGGGACCCGGCTGAAATAAGCCCCTAGAATGCTGGCTCCTCCGGCGAGGAGATTGTGTATGCATGCATGACCACTCACTGCTCACATCTGGGTAGTTGGCCTGTGCCTCTGTGAAAGTCTAACAGGGCACAGAGCCTGCCTCTCGCGGTTACTCTGTGAAGCTAACAGAGTTGGTATATACCGCCATATAGAGCCGCCATTATTTAGCAGCAGGTACTTTCCTGCACGGTGGATCCCGGGTTGCGAACGCACCAATTCCATTTAATAAACAATATATTTGGTGCGTTCCGCCAACCCTAACACCGCAGACAGGCTTAGTAGGCCTAACATAACAAAAGTAGGCTATAGGCCCTTAAAAATAGCTTCCAGGGGTACATGGGCAGCAGTGGTCTGGTCAGTGGAGGACTATTGGAAGGAGGGACAACAGACAGGCTTAGTAGGCCTAACCTAACATAACTAGGCTGTAGGCACTTTAAAATAGGTTCCAGGGGTACACGGGCAGCAGTGGTCTGCTCAGTGGAGGACTATTGGAAGGAGGGACCGCAGACAGGCTTAGTAGGCCTAACATAACAAAAGTAGGCTATAGGCCCTTAAAAATAGCTTCCAGGGGTACATGGGCAGCAGTGGTCTGGTCAGTGGAGGACTATTGGAAGGAGGGACAACAGACAGGCTTAGTAGGCCTAACCTAACAAAACTAGGCTGTAGGCACTTTAAACTAGGTTCCAGGGGTACACGGGCAGCAGTAGTCTGGTCAGTGGAGGACTATTGGAAGGAGGGACCGCAGACAGGCTTAGTAGGCCTAACATAACAAAAGTAGGCTGTAGGCACTTTAAAATAGGTTCCAGGGGTACCAGGGCAACAGTGGTCTGGTCAGTGGAGGACTATTGGAAGGAGGGACCGCAGACAGGCTTAGTAGGCCTAACATAACAAAAGTTGGCTGTAGGCACTTTAAAATAGGTTCCAGGGGTACACGGGCAGCAGTGGTCTGGTCAGTGGAGGACTATTGGAAGGAGGGACCGCAGACAGGCTTAGTAGGCCTAACATAACAAAAATTGGCTGTAGGCACTTTATAATAGCTTCCAGGGGTACAAGGGCAGCAGTGGTGTGGTCAGTGGAGGACTAATGGAAGGAGGGACCGCAGACAGGCTTTGTAGGCCTAACATAACAAAAGTAGGCTGTAGGCACTTTAAAATAGGTTCCAGGGGTACATAGGCAGCATTGGTCTGGTCAGTGGAGGACTATTGGAAGGAGGGACCGCAGACAGGCTTAGTAGGCCTAACATAACCAAAGTAGGCTGTAGGCACTTTCAAATAGGTTCCAGGGGTACACGGGCAGCAGTGGTGTGGTCAGTGGAGGACTATTGGAAGGAGGGACCGCAGACAGGCTTTGTAGGCCTAACATAACAAAAGTAGGCTGTAGGCACTTTAAAATAGGTTCCAGGGGTACACGGGCAGCATTGGTCTGTTCAGTGGAGGACTTTTGGAAGGAGGGACCGCAGACAGGCTTAGTAGGCCTAACAGAATAAAAGTAGGCTCTATGCACTTGGAATTATCTTGCAGGGGTACACAGGCAGCATTGGTGTTGTCAGCAGAGGCCGATTGTAATGAGTGTCTGACAGTTAGTACTCCCAAAAAATAAATAGATGTTAATGTCTCGCAATACAACAAAACCAAAAAAAAAAAGGGTGGCATACTTAGGTACAGGGGTGGGCTCCTCTGCTGAGTTTCAGACCTAGTAATTTGGTGCAAAGTATTTACTGGTGTAAATATAGGACACTGCCCCTGACGATTTTAAGTAGCATCATACATGTCAACACATTGGTATTGTCAGTGCCAGGCATTGAAGGATGTCAGCGCATAGACTAAACATTGGTGGAGCTGTGAGAGATAATTTTGCAAATCGTAGAGCACTGTTTGAGCTTGGGGGGGGAACTGTCTTGTGGCCGGCGGTACAGGCCCAGGGCCCCTCATGTTACAACGGTGTGTCTGATGTTGGTTGCGCGCCACCACTGCCAGAGACACTTTATTGTACTATGAGGGACCCAGTGGCAGTGCCGTCGACCAAAAGCGTGCACACCCACCTCTTCAGACAAACGGCACTCTCACTGGTGCTTGCGCCAAGTGGCGAGACCACGGCCCCGTGGGGGGAGTTTGGCCATTTAGGGAGGTGTAAACATGCCGTATGCTGGACAAACAGCTGCTGCAAATTACGAGATTGGAAAACTCAGTCAGAGCAGTCCAGAAGCAAGACCTTTTCATTGGAAAGCTGGGTGTTAGCCGGGAAAGGTGGGGCAAAATAATTCGAAATCCAGTAGTGGATCATTTTAATGAAGGTTAGATCATCAACATTTTGGGTAGCCAGACGAGTCCTTTTTTCGGTTAATATTGAACCAGCAGCACTGAATACTCTTTCTGATAGCACACTAGCTGCTGGGCAAGCAAGCTCCTGCAATGCATATTCTGCCAATTCTGGCCAGGTGTCTAATTTGGATGCCCAGTAATCAAATGGGAATGACGGTTGAGGGAGAACATCGATAAGGGATGAAAAATAGTTAGTAACCATACTGGACAAATGTTGTCTCCTGTCACTTTGAATTGATGCTGCAGTACCTGTCCTGTGTGCGGTCAAAGCAAAATCACTCCACAACCTTGTCAGAAAACCCCTCTGTCCAATGCCACTTCTGATTTGTGCACCTCTAACACCTCTGGTCTGCTGCCCCCTGCAGCTCGTGTGAGAACGATCACCGGCGCTGTGTGCTGGGAATGCCTGAATCAAACGGTCAACAAGAGTTGATTGTTTGGTTGCTAATATTTGTTCCAAGTTCTGATGTTGCATAATATTTTGCAATTTGCCTTTATAGCGAGGATCAAGGAGGCAGGCCAACCAGTAATCGTCATCGGTCATCATTTTAATAATGCGAGGGTCCCTTTTGAGGATACGTAAGGCATAATCCGCCATGTTGGCCAAAGTTCCAGTTGTCATATCTGCGGTTGTGCTGGGTTGAGGGGCAGTTACAGGCAAATCTACGTCACTTGTGTCCCTCAAAAAAACAGAACCCGGCCTTGCCACGCCACCAATTTCCAGTGGCCCCGGAGAAGCTTCCTCATTAAAAAAATACTCATCCCCATCATCCTCCTCGTCCTCCTGCTCCTGTTTGCCCGCTACCTCGTCCTGTCATCAAGGCTTTCCTCTTTCTCTGCTGCAGATGCCTGCTCCTTTATGTGCGTCAAACTTTGCATCAGCAGATGCATTAGGGGGATGCTCATGCTTATTATGGCGTTGTCTGCACTTACCAGCCGTGTGCATTCCTCAAAACACTGAAGGACTTGACACATGTGTTGTACCTTCGACCACTGCACACCTGACAACTCCATGTCTGCCATCCTACTGCCTGTCCGTGTATGTGTACCCTCCCACAAATACATAACAGCCCGCCTCTGTTCGCACAGTCTCTGAAGCATGTGCAGTGTTGAGTTCCACCTTGTTGCAACGTCGATGATTAGGCGATGCTGGAGAAGGTTCAAAGACCGCTGATAGGTCTGCATACGGCTGGAGTGTACGGGCGAACGGCGGATATGCGAGCAAAGTCCGCGCACTTTGAGGAGCAGGTCGGATAACCCCGGATAACTTTTCAGGAAGCACTGCACCACCAGGTTTAAGGTGTGAGCCAGGCAAGGAATGTGTTTCAGTTGGGAAAGGGAGATGGCAGCCATGAAATTCCTTCCGATATCACTCACTACCTTGCCTGCCTCAAGATCTACAGTGCCCAGCCACGACTGTGTTTCTTTCTGCAATAACTCGGACAGAACTTCCGCGGTGTGTCTGTTGTCGCCCAAACACTTCATAGCCAATACAGCCTGCTGAAGCTTGCCAGTAGCTGCCCCATAATGGGACACCTGGTGTGCAACAGTGGCAGCTGCCTATGGAGTGGTTGTGCGACTGCGGTCTGTGGACGAGCTCTCGCTTCTGCAGGAGGATGAGGAGGAGGAGGAGGGGGGGCGAACGGCTACAGCCAACTGTTTCCTAGACCGTGGGCTAGGCAGAACTGTCCCAATATTGCTGTCCCCTGTGGACCCTGCATCCACCACATTCACTCAGTGTGCGGGGATGGACACGTAACGTCCCTGGCCATGCCTACTGGTCCATGCATCTGTTGTCAGGTGCACCTTTGTACTCACAGATTGCCTGAGTGCATGGACAATGCGCTCTTTAACATGCTGGTGGAGGGCTGGGATGGCTTTTCTCGAAGAGAAGTGTCGACTGGGTAGCTCGTAGCGTGGTTCAGCATAGTCCATCAGGGCTTTGAAAGCTTTGCTTTCAACTAACCGGTAGGACATCATCTCTAACGAGATTATTCTAGCTATGTGGGCGTTCAAACCCTGTGTACGCGGATGCGAAGATGAGTACTTCCTTTTTCTAACGAGAGTCTCATGTAGGGTGAGCTGGACTGGAGAGCTGGAGATCGTGGAACTAGCGGGGGTGCCGGTGGACATGGCAGACTGAGAGACGGTTGGAGACGGTATTCTTGCCAGTGCCCTAGATGCAATGTTTCCTACTATGAAACTGGTGATTCCCTGACCCTGACTGCTTTGGCCTGGCAACGAAACCTGCACAGATACTGCAGGTGGTGCGGAAAATGGTGGCCTTACAGTGACGGAAGGGATGTAGTGTTGCTGACTAGCTTCATTGGCCGAGGGTGCTACCACCTTAAGGAACGTTTGGTAGTTAGTCCAGGCTTGCAAATGCATGATGTTTAAATTTCTATGCATGCAACTTGTATTTAGACTTTTCAGATTCTGACCTCTGCTTAAGGTAGTTGAACATTTTTGACAGATGACTTTGCAGACTGAGCTTCTTTAACCGGATGGCCACGCTGTCCTCCAACTGGTTTTGGCTTTGCCACGCGTTTTGGGCCAGATACGGGCCCGGCAGATGGAACCTGTTGCGATGTTGATGCCTGCTGCGGCCCCTCCTCCTCCGCTTCAGAACTACTGCCGCCTGCACCCTGTTCCCCCAATGGCTGCCAATCGGGGTCATCAACTGGGTCATCTATGACCTCCTCTTCTATCTCATGTGCAACTTCGTCTGTGTTACCGTGTAAGCCGGTGGTATAGCGTTTGTGACGGGGCACCATAGTCTCATCAGGGTCTGATTCTGGATCAGTACACTGCGAGGGCAATGTTCTGGTCTGAGTCAAAGGAACAGCATAGTAATCTGGCTGTGGCTGTGCATCTGTGCACTCCATGTCTGATTCAACTTGTAATGGACATGGCCTGTTAACTGTTTCACTTTCTAACCCAGGAACGGTATGTGTAAAGAGCTCCATGGAGTAACCCGTTGTTTCGCCTGATGCATCCTTCTCTGTTGTTGTTTTTGATGAACAGGACAATGGAGCGACTTGTCCCTGACCGTGAACATCCACTAACGACGCGCTGCTTTTACATTTACCAGTTTCAGAAGAGGAGGCAAAAGAGCTAGAGGCTGAGTCAGCAAGGAAAGCCAAAACTTGCTCTTGCTGCTCCGGCTTTAAAAGCGGTTTTCCTACTCCCAGAAAAGGGAGCGTTCGAGGCCTTGTGTAGCCAGACGACGAACCTGGCTCCACAGCTCGAGACTTAGGTGCTATATTGTTTTTCCCATGACCACCTGATGCTCCACCACCACTACCATCATTACCAGCTGGCAATGAACGCCCACGGCCACGACCTCTTCCACCAGACTTCCTCATTGTTTTAAAAACGTAACCAAAGTAACGGTATTTGTTACTGTAAAACAACTTACAAGGTGAACTCAAACTTCTGTAGGATTTAGATATCCCTTTATAGGTGGGTGAGACTGCAAGGAAAATCAGGCACAATGTTACACACTCGGTTTTCTGTGGCACAAAATGAGACAGATGCCACACACGCAGGACTGACACTGAAGCACAAATGCCAATATTAATCTCCCACTATTTATTTTTTTCAGGGAGATTTTAAAAACCAAAATAAAAAAAAGACACTAGGCTTTCTGTGGCCCACAATTTGAGAGAGATGGCACACACGACTGGCACTGAAGCACAAATGCCAATACTAATCTCCCACTATTTATTTTTTTTCAGGGAGAATTTAAAAACCAAAATAAAAAAAACAGACACTAGGCTTTCTGTGGCCCACAATTTGAGAGAGATGGCACACACGACTGGCACTGAAGCACAAATGCCAATATTAATCTCCCACTATTAATTTTATTTCAGGGAGAATTTAAAAACCAAAATAAAAAAACAGACACTAGGCTTTCTGTGGCCCACAATTTGAGAGAGATGGCACACACGACTGGCACTCAAGCACAAATGCCAATATTAATCTCCCACTATTTATTTTTTTTCAGGGAGAATTTAAAAACCAAAATAAAAAAAAACAGACACGGCTTTCTGTGGCCCACAATTTGAGAGAGATGGCACACACGACTGGCACTGAAGCACAAATGCCAAAATTAAACTCCCTCTATTTATTTTTTTTCAGGGAGAATTTAAAAACCAAAAAAAAAAAAAAAAACAGACACTGGACTTTCTGTGGCCCACAATTTGAGAGAGATGGCACACACGACTGGCACTCAAGCACAAATGCCAATATTAATCTCCAACTATTTATTTTTTTTCAGGGAGAATTTAAAAACCAAAAAAAAAAAAACAGACACTAGGCTTTCTGTGGCCCACAATTTGAGAGAGATGGCACACACGACAGGCACTGAAGCACAAATGCCAATATTAATCTCCCTCTATTTATTTTTTTTCAGGGAGAATTTAAAAACCAAAATAAAAAAAAACAGACACTGGACTTTCTGTGGCCCACAATTTGAGAGAGATAGCACACACGACTGGCACTCAAGCACAAATGCCAATATTAATCTCCCACAATTTATTTTTTTTCAGGGAGAATTTAAAAACCAAAATAAAAAAAAAAAACAGACACTAGGCTTTCTGTGGCCCACAATTTGAGAGAGATGGCACACACGACTGGCACTCAAGCACAAATGCCAATATTAATCTCCCACTATTTATTTTTTTTCAGGGAGAATTTAAAAACCAAAATAAAAAAAACAGACACTAGGCTTTCTGTGGCCAACAATTTGAGAGAGATGGCACACACGACTGGCACTCAAGCACAAATGCCAATATTAATCTCCCACTATTTATTTTTTTTCAGGGAGAATTTAAAAACCAAAAAAAAAAAAACAGACACTAGGCTTTCTGTGGCCCACAATTTGAGAGAGATGGCACACACGACTGGCACTGAAGCACAAATGCCAATATTAATCTCCCACTATTTATTTTTTTCAGGGAGAATTTAAAAACCAAAATAAAAAAAAACAGACACTAGGCTTTCTGTGGCCCACAATTTGAGAGAGATGGCACACACGACTGGCACTGAAGCACAAATGCCAATATTAATCTCCCACTATTTATTTTTTTTCAGGGAGAATTTAAAAACAAAAAAACAAAAAAACAGACACTAGGCTTTCTGTGGCCCACAATTTGAGAGAGATGGCACACACGACTGACACTCAAGCACAAATGCCAATATTAATCTCCCACTATTTATTTTTTTTCAGGGAGAATTTAAAAACCAAAATGAAAAAAATCAGACACTAGGCTTTCTGTGGCCCACAATTTGAGAGAGATGGCACACACGACTGGCACTCAAGCACAAATGCCAATATTAATCTCCCACTATTATTTTTTTTCAGGGAGAATTTAAAAACCAAAATAAAAACAAACAGACACTAGGCTTTCTGTGGCCCACAATTTGAGAGAGATGGCACACACGACTGGCACTCAAGCACAAATGCCAATATTAATCTCCCACTATTATTTTTTTTCAGGGAGAATTTAAAAGCCAAAATAAAAAAAAACAGACACTAGGCTCTCTGTGGCCCACAATTTGAGAGAGATGGCACACACGACTGGCACTGAAGCACAAATGCCAATATTAATCTCCCACTATTTATTTTTTTTCAGGGAGAATTTAAAAACCAAAAAAAAAAAAAACAGACACTAGGCTTTCTGTGGCCCACAATTTGAGAGAGATGGCACACACGACTGGCACTCAAGCACAAATGCCAATATTATTCTCCCACTATTTTTTTTTTTTCAGGGAGAATTTAAAAACCAAAATAAAATATAAAAACAGACACTAGGCTTTCTGTGGCCCACAATTTGAGAAAGATGGTACACACAAGTGGCACTCAAGCACAAATGCCAATATTAATCTCCCACTATTTATTTTTTTTCAAGGGGAATTTAAAAACCAAAAAAACAAACAGACACTAGGCTTTCTGTGGCCCACAATTTGAGAGAGATGGCACACACGACTGGCACTGAAGCACAAATGCCAATATTAATCTCCCACTATTTATTTTTTTTCAGGGAGAATTTAAAAACCAAAATAAAAAAAAAAAACAGACACTAGGCTTTCTGTGGCCCACAACTTGAGAGAGATGGCACACACGACTGGCAGTGAAGCACAAATGCCTATATTAATGTCCCACTATTTATTTTTTTTCAGGGAGAATTTAAAATCAAAAAACAAAAAAACAGACACTAGGCTTTCTGTGGCCCACAATTTGAGAGAGATGGCACACACGACTGGCACTCTAGCACAAATGCCAATATTAATCTCCCACTATTTATTTTTTTTCAGGGAGAATTTAAAAACCAAAATTAAAAAAAACCCAGACACTAGGCTTTCTGTGGCCCACAATTTGAGAGAGATGGCACACACGACTGGCACTCAAGCACAAATGCCAATATTAATCTCCCACTATTTATTTTTTTTCAGGGAGAATTTAAAAACCAAAATAAAAAAAAACAGACACTAGGCTTTCTGTGGCCCACAATTTGAGAGAGATGGCACACACGACTGGCACTCAAGCACAAATGCCAATAATAATCTCCCACTATTTATTTTTTTTCAGGGAGAATTTAAAAGCCAAAATAAAAAAAAACAGACACTAGGCTTTCTGTGGCCCACAATTTGAGAAAGATGGTACACACGAGTGGCACTGAAGCACAAATGCCAATATTAATCTCCCACTATTTATTTTTTTTCAGGGGGAATTTAAAAACCAAAAAAAACAAACAGACACTAGGCTTTCTGTGGCCCACAATTTGAGAGAGATGGCACACACGACTGGCACTGAAGCACAAATGCCAATATTAATCTCCCACTATTTATTTTTTTTCAGGGAGAATTTAAAAACCAAAATAAAAAAAAAAACAGACACTAGGCTTTCTGTGGCCCACAATTTGAGAGAGATGGCACACACGACCGGCACTGAAGCACAAATGCCTATATTAATGTCCCACTATTTATTTTTTTTCAGGGAGAATTTAAAATCAAAAAAACAAAAAAACAGACACTAGGCTTTCTGTGGCCCACAATTTGAGAGAGATGGCACACACGACTGGCACTGAAGCACAAATGCCAATATTAATCTCCCTCTATTTATTTTTTTTCAGGGAGAATTTATAAACCAAAATAAAAAAAAACAGACACTGGACTTTCTGTGGCCCACAATTTGAGAGAGATAGCACACACGACTGGCACTCAAGCACAAATGCCAATATTAATCTCCCACTATTTATTTTTTTTCAGGGAGAATTTAAAAACCAAAATAAAAAAAACAGACACTAGGCTTTCTGTGGCCCACAATTTGAGAGAGATGGCACACACGACTGGCACTCAAGCACAAATGCCAATATTAATCTCCCACTGTTTATTTTTTTGCAGGGAGAACTAAAAAACCAAAATAAAAAAAAAAAACAGACACTAGGCTTTCTGTGGCCCACAATTTGAAAGAGATGGCACACACGACTGGCACTGACGCACAAATGCCAATATTAATCTCCCACTATTTATTTTTTTTCAGGGAGAATTTAAAAACAAAAAAACAAAAAAACAGACACTAGGCTTTCTGTGGCCCACAATTTGAGAGAGATGGCACACACGACTGACACTCAAGCACAAATGCCAATATTAATCTCCCACTATTTACTTTTTTTCAGGGAGAATTTAAAAACCAAAATGAAAAAAAACAGACACTAGGCTTTCTGTGGCCCACAATTTGAGAGAGATGGCACACACGACTGGCACTCAAGCACAAATGCCAATATTAATCTCCCTTTATTTACTTTTTTTCAGGGAGAATTTAAAAACCAAAATAAAAAAAAACAGACACTAGGCTTTCTGTGGCCCACAATTTGAGAGAGATGGCACACACGACTGGCACTCAAGCACAAATGCCAATAATAATCTCCCACTATTTATTTTTTTTCAGGGAGAATTTAAAAGCCAAAATAAAAAAAAACAGACACTAGGCTTTCTGTGGCCCACAATTTGAGAAAGATGGTACACACGAGTGGCACTGAAGCACAAATGCCAATATTAATCTCCCACTATTTATTTTTTTTCAGGGGGAATTTAAAAACCAAAAAAAACAAACAGACACTAGGCTTTCTGTGGCCCACAATTTGAGAGAGATGGCACACACGACTGGCACTGAAGCACAAATGCCAATATTAATCTCCCACTATTTATTTTTTTTCAGGGAGAATTTAAAAACCAAAATAAAAAAAAAAACAGACACTAGGCTTTCTGTGGCCCACAACTTGAGAGAGATGGCACACACGACAGGCACTGAAGCACAAATGCCAATATTAATCTCCCTCTATTTATTTTTTTTCAGGGAGAATTTATAAACCAAAATAAAAAAAAACAGACACTGGACTTTCTGTGGCCCACAATTTGAGAGAGATAGCACACACGACTGGCACTCAAGCACAAATGCCAATATTAATCTCCCACTATTTATTTTTTTTCAGGGAGAATTTAAAAACCAAAATAAAAAAAACAGACACTAGGCTTTCTGTGGCCCACAATTTGAGAGAGATGGCACACACGACTGGCACTCAAGCACAAATGCCAATATTAATCTCCCACTGTTTATTTTTTTGCAGGGAGAATTAAAAAACCAAAATAAAAAAAAAAAACAGACACTAGGCTTTCTGTGGCCCACAATTTGAAAGAGATGGCACACACGACTGGCACTGACGCACAAATGCCAATATTAATCTCCCACTATTTATTTTTTTTCAGGGAGAATTTAAAAACAAAAAAACAAAAAAACAGACACTAGGCTTTCTGTGGCCCACAATTTGAGAGAGATGGCACACACGACTGACACTCAAGCACAAATGCCAATATTAATCTCCCACTATTTACTTTTTTTCAGGGAGAATTTAAAAACCAAAATGAAAAAAAACAGACACTAGGCTTTCTGTGGCCCACAATTTGAGAGAGATGGCACACACGACTGGCACTCAAGCACAAATGCCAATATTAATCTCCCTTTATTTACTTTTTTTCAGGGAGAATTTAAAAACCAAAATGAAAAAAAACAGACACTAGGCTTTCTGTGGCCCACAATTTGAGAGAGATGGCACACACGACTGGCACTGAAGCACAAATGCCAATATTAATCTCCCACTATTTATTTTTTTTCAGGGGGAATTTAAAAACCAAAAAAAACAAACAGACACTAGGCTTTCTGTGGCCCACAATTTGAGAGAGATGGCACACACGACTGGCACTGAAGCACAAATGCCAATATTAATCTCCCACTATTTTTTTTTTTCAGGGAGAATTTAAAAACCAAAAAACAACAAAAAAGACACTAGGCTTTCTGTGGCCCACAATTTGAGAGAGATGGCACACACGAGTGGCACTCAAGCACAAATGCCAATATTAATCTCCCACTATTTATTTTTTTTCAGGGGGAATTTAAAAACCAAAAAAAACAAACAGACACTAGGCTTTCTGTGGCCCACAATTTGAAAGAGATGACACACACGACTGGCACTGAAGCACAAATGCCAATATTAATCTCCCCCTATTTATTTTTTTTCAGGGAGAATTTAAAAACCAAAAAAAAAACAGACACTAGGCTTTCTGTGGCCCACAATTTGAGAGAGATGGCACACACGACAGGCACTCAAGCACAAATGCCAATATTAATCTCCCTCTATTTATTTTTTTTCAGGGAGAATTTAAAAACCAAAATAAAAAAAACAGACACTGGACTTTCTGTGGCCCACAATTTGAGAGAGATAGCACACACGACTGGCACTCAAGCACAAATGCCAATATTAATCTCCCACTATTTATTTTTTTTCAGGGAGAATTTAAAAACCAAAATAAAAAAAAAACAGATACTAGGTGTTAGGGCTAGCGGAACGCACCAAATAATAAGACAGATAGAGTATGGTGCGTTTGCAGCCCGGGGTCCACCGTGCAGAGATGGAACCTGCTGCCAAGTAATGACGGACTATATGGCGATACAAAGTGAATACACACATGGTCTAACCTCACCCTGTGTGAAGGAAGCGAACCCTGTTACGTCACAGGGCCGTGGTACCGCACCAAGAGCGCAAGCAACGAGTCTCAGAACTCAATCCCAAGACACAGGATTTGAGTACATAGACCTCATGCGCTCGACACCGCTACTGAGGTGTCAGAGTGACAGCAATAGAAGCACGAGAGTGCATGCAGTGCCGCACTGGCGAACGCCACTAACCACCCAGGCTTGGGTCAGGAAAGCGCTGTGAAAGCACAAGGCGCTGCACTGGCAGTTACAGCAATAAGACGCTGTATTGTGTGTTTACGTGCTGATGGCTAAGTCGGGCGCTAGATAGCAAACATACACCTTCCGCGAACAGTCATCCAATAGGGAGGGTTATTTAAAGAGCGACTTTCACTCACAACACACACACATTTACAAATGTACACTAGCGCATGGCCGTGCGGTCATGCGCAGCTTATATAGTTGCAGCACGTTCAGGACCTTCCAATAAAGGACCAATGGGAAGCTGCTACCAAAGTTTTGCCCTTTCAGGACCTTCCTGGAGGACCAATGGGATGTGCTGCAGTACCTGAGAATGTGACCCTCGATCTCCAATGGGAGATCTTGCCCTGGGCATGCTCAGAAAGAGAAAAGCAGTACATAGCCCCAAAAGCATCTGCTCGCCGCTGCCCAACACTGACTTCAATGGCAGAAGCAGGAAAAGCAGCAGTAACTCTTTGTACAGAGTGAGACTGAGCAAGACGCTGGGACCGACGTCTCTGCTGAGCAGATTCCACTGTGGCTGGATAAGAATGGGAGACCGCAGCGGAGCTGGCTCGAGATTCCCCTTGTGCAGAAGCGGGAACTCAACACCTAACACTAGACTTTCTGTGGCCCACAATTTGAAGGAGATGGCACACACGACTGGCACTGAAGCACAAATGCCAATATTAATCTCCCACTATTTATTTTTTTTCAGGGAGAATATAAAAACCAAAATAAAAAAAAACAGACACTAGGCTTTCTGTGGCACACAATTTGAGAGAGATGGCACACATGACTGGCACTGAAGCACAAATGCCAATATTAATCTCCCACTATTTATTTTTTTTCAGGGAGAATTTAAAAACCAAAATAAAAAAAACAGACCAGACACTAGGCTTTCTGTGGCCCACAATTTGAGAGAGATGGCACACACGACTGGCACTCAAGCACAAATGCCAATATTAATCTCCCACTATTTATTTTTTTTCAGGGAGAATTTAAAAACCAAAATTAAAAAAAAAACAGACACTAGGCTTTCTGTGGCCCACAATTTGAGAGAGATGGCACACACGACTGGCAGGCACTCAAGCACAAATGCCAATATTAATCTCCCACTATTTTTTTTTTTCAGGGAGAATTTAAAAACCAAAATAAAAAAAACAGACACTAAGCTTTCTGTGGCCCACAATTTGAGAGAGATGGCACACACGACTGGCACTCAAGCACAAATGCCAATAATAATCTCCCACTATTTATTTTTTTTCAGGGAGAATTTAAAAGCCAAAAAAAAAAAAAAAAAAATAGACACTAGGCTTTCTGTGGCCCACAATTTGAGAGAGATGGCACACGCGACTGGTACTGAAGCACAAATGCCAATATTAATCTCCCACTATTTATTTTTTTTCAGGGAGAATTTAAAAACCAAAATAAAATAAAAAAACAGACACTAGGCTTTCTGTGGCCCACAATTAGAGAGAGATGGCACACACGAGTGGCACTCAAGCACAAATGCCAATATTAATCTCCCACTATTTTTTTTTTTTCAGGGGGAATTTAAAAACCAAAAAAAACAAACAGACACTAGGCTTTCTGTGGCCCACAATTTGAGAGAGATGGCACACACGACTGGCACTCAAGCACAAATGCCAATATTAATCTCCCACTATTTATTTTTTTTCAGGGAGAATTTAAAAACCAAAAAACAACAAAAAAGACACTAGGCTTTCTGTGGCCCACAATTTGAGAGAGATGGCACACACGAGTGGCACTCAAGCACAAATGCCAATATTAATCTCCCATTATTTTTTTTTTTTCAGGGGGAATTTAAAAACCAAAAAAAACAAGCAGACACTAGGCTTTCTGTGGCCCACAATTTGAGAGAGATGGCACACACGACTGGCACTCAAGCACAAATGCCAATATTAATCTCCCCCTATTTATTTTTTTTCAGGGAGAATTTAAAAACCAAAAAAAAAACAGACACTAATCTTTCTGTGGCCCACAATTTGAGAGAGATGGCACACACGACAGGCACTCAAGTACAAATGCCAATATTAATCTCCCTCTATTTATTTTTTTTCAGGGAGAATTTAAAAACCAAAATAAAAAAAAAACACAGACACTGGACTTTCTGTGGCCCACAATTTGAGAGAGATAGCACACACGACTGGCACTCAAGCACAAATGCCAATATTAATCTCCCACTATTTATTTTTTTTCATGGAGAATTTAAAAACCAAAATAAAAAAAAACAGATACTAGGTGTTAGGGCTAGCGGAACGCACCAAATAATAAGACAGATAGAGTATGGTGCGTTTGCAGCCCGGGGTCCACCGTGCAGAGATGGAACCTGCTGCCAAGTAATGACGGACTATATGGCGATACAAAGTGAATACCCACATGGGCTTACCTCACCCTGTGTGAAGGAAGCGAACCCTGTTACGTCACAGGGCCGTGGTACCGCACCAAGAGCGCAAGCAACGAGTCTCAGAACTCAATCCCAAGACACAGGATTTGAGTACATAGACCTCATGCGCTCAACACCGCTACTGAGGTGTCAGAGTGACAGCAATAGAAGCACGAGAGTGCATGCAGTGCCGCACTGGCGAACGCCACTAACCACCCAGGCTTGGGTCAGAAAAGCGCTGTGAAAGCACAAGGCGCCGCACTGGCGGTCACAGCAATAAGACGCTGTATTGTGTGTTTACTGTCATGATTCCAATGGCAGGGAATCACAAAAGGACAAGCACCAACGAGCTCTAGGGTGATGGAACCTGAGCTGACCGCGACCCTAAACCTGAACACACAATTAACAGTAGCCGGGGAACGTGCCTACGTTGATCCTAGACGTCTCGCACCAGCCGAAGATCTAACTTCCCCTATTAGAAGAAACACAGACCTCTCTTGCCTCCAGAGAAATACCCCACAGAAATAGCAGCCCCCCACATATAATGACGGTGAAATGAGAGGAAGGCACATACACAGTCTGAAGACAGATTCAGCAAAATGAGGCCCGCTAAAACTAGATAGCAGAGGATACAAAAGTAAACTGCGCGGTCAGCAAAAAACCCTTCAAAAAACCATCCTGTAATTACTTGAACTCATGTTCCAACTCATGGAACATGAGGAGCAATTACAGCCCGCTAGAGCAACCAGCAGCAAAGAAACAATTATATGCAAGCTGGACAAGACAAAAATAAAGCAAAACGTGGAACAAGAAAATCAAAAACTTAGCTTGTCCTGAAGATTACTGAAGCCAGAAGCTGAGGTAACAAAACACTCTGATAACCTTGATAGCCGGCGGGGAAATGACAAGAAAGCCCGGTTAAATAGGAAACTCCCAAATCCTAATAGAACAGGTGGACACCAGAGACAGCAGAACACAAATCACCCAGTACCATCAGTAACCACCAGAGGGAGCCCAAAAACAGAACTCACAACAGTACCCCCCCCTTGAGGAGGGGTCACCGAACCCTCACGAGAACCACCAGGGCGACCAGGATGAGCCCTATGAAAAGCGCGGACCAAATCATCAGCATGAACATCAGAGGCAACCACCCAAGAATTATCCTCCTGACCATAACCCTTCCACTTGACCAAATATTGAAGTTTCCGTCTGGAAACACGAGAATGCAAGATCTTCTCCACAACATACTCCAATTCTCCCTCCACCAGCACCGGAGCAGGAGGCTCAAGCGAAGGAACAACAGGTACCTCATACCTCCGCAACAACGACCGATGGAACACATTATGAATAGCAAACGATGCCGGGAGATCCAAACGAAACGACACAGGGTTAAGAATTTCCAAGATCCTATAAGGACCGATGAACCGATGCTTGAACTTAGGAGAAGAGACCTTCATAGGAACAAAACGAGAAGACAACCACACCAAGTCCCCAACACGAAGTCGAGGACCCACGCGGCGACGGCGATTAGCAAACTGCTGAGCCTTCTCCTGGGACAACTTCAAATTGTCCACCACATGACTCCAAATCTGATGCAACCTATCCACCACCGTGTCCACTCCAGGACAATCAGAAGGCTCCACCTGACCAGAGGAAAAACGAGGATGAAACCCCGAATTACAAAAGAAAGGAGAAACCAAGGTAGCAGAACTAGCCCGATTATTAAGGGCAAACTCGGCCAGCGGCAAAAAGGTAACCCAGTCATCC
Organism: Ranitomeya imitator; assembly: GCF_032444005.1. Taxonomy (NCBI): domain Eukaryota; kingdom Metazoa; phylum Chordata; class Amphibia; order Anura; family Dendrobatidae; genus Ranitomeya; species Ranitomeya imitator. The sequence goes on along the minus strand of NC_091285.1, from coordinate 477,900,823 downwards.
TGATCAGCAGAAACAAAACACCTCAAATAAGTTTCCAAGGTCTGATTAGTTCGCTCCGTCTGGCCATTCGTCTGAGGGTGGAATGCAGACGAAAAGGACAAATCAATGCCCATCTTAGCACAGAACGTCCGCCAAAATCTAGACACAAACTGGGATCCCATGTCAGAAACGATGTTCTCCGGAATCCCATGCAAACGAACCACGTTCTGGAAAAACAGAGGGACCAACTCAGAGGAGGAAGGCAACTTAGGCAAGGGTACAAGATGAACCATTTTAGAAAAGCGGTCACACACAACCCAGATGATGGACATTTTTTGAGAGACAGGGAGATCCGAAATAAAGTCCATGGAAATGTGCGTCCAAGGCCTCTTCGGGATAGGCAAAGGTAACAACAATCCACTGGCTCGAGAACAGCAAGGCTTAGCCCGAGCACAAACCTCACAAGACTGCACAAAAGAACGCACATCCCTCGACAAGGAAGGCCACCAAAAAGACCTGGCCACTAGGGTTGAGCGAAACGGGTCGTTCATTTTCAAAAGTCGCCGACTTTTGGCAAAGTCGGGTTTCATGAAACCCGATCCGACCCCTGTGCGGGGTCGGCCATGCGGTATGCGACTTTCGCGCCAAAGTTGCGTTTCAATGACGCGAAAAGCGCCATTTCTCAGCCAATGAAGGTAAACGCAGAGTGTGGGCAGCGTGATGACATAGGTCCTGGTCCCTACCATCTTAGAGAAGGGCATTGCAGTGATTGGCTTGCTGTCTGCGGCGTCACAGGGGCTATAAAGGGGCGTTCCCGCCGACCGCCATGTTACTGCTGCTGATCTGAGCTTAGGGAGAGGTTGCTGCCGCTTCGTCAGAAGCAGGGATAGCGTTAGGCAGGGTCCATTAACCACCAAACCGCTTGTGCTGTAGCGATTTCCACTGCCCAACACCACCTTTGGTGTGCAGGGACAGTGGAAGCTACATTTTTTTTTTTTTCCCCTCAGCGCTGTAGCTCATTGGGCTGCCCTAGAAGGCTCCCTGATAGCTGCATTGCTGTGTGTACGCCGCTGTGCAAACCAACTGCTTTTTTCAAGGTACAAATCCTTGTTCCTTCCTTTCTGCACAGCTATCTTTTTTGTTTGTACACACTTTTTATTTAATTTGTGCATCAGTCCACTCCTTATTGCTGCCTGCCATACCTGGCTGAGATTACTGCAGGGAGATAGTAATTGAAGGACACTCCCTGTTTTTTTTTTGTTTTTTTGTGGGAGATTAAGATTGACATTTCTGCTAGAGTGCCATCCCTGTGTGTGCCATCTCTCAGTCAGTGGGCCATAGAAAGCCTATTTATTTTTTTGCTTGATTTTGGTTCTAAAATCTACCTGAAAAAATCACTACATCAATCAGTGGGAGAAAAATATTGGCCTCAGGGCTTGTGTGCCACTCCTGACTCCTGTGTGCATCATCAATCACTCAGTGGGCCATAGAAAGCCCTTTTTTTTTTTTTTTTGCTTTATATGGGTTCTAAATTCAACCTGAAAAAATCAATAAATCAATCAGTGGGAGATTAATATTGGCCTTTGGGCTTGTGTGCCAGTCCTAAGCCTGCCATCTCTCTCTCTCAGATAGTGGGCCATAGAAAGCCTATTTATTATTTTTTTATTGGGTTTATAAATTTTCCCTGGAACAAAAAAAAAAAAAGTGGGAGATTAATATTGGCCTCTGGGCTTGTGTGCCAGTCCTGAGCGTGCCATCTCTCTCACAAATAGTGGGCCATAGAAAGCCTATTTATTTATTTTTTTTTTGGTTTTATAAATTCTCCCTGAAAAAAAAAAGGGAGATTAATATTGGCCTTTGGGCTTGTGTGCCAGTCCTAAGCGTGCCATCTCTCTCTCTCTCAGATAGTGGGCCATAGAAAGCCTATTTATTATTTTTTTTATTGGGTTTATAAATTTTCCCTGGAACAAAAAAAAAAAGTGGGAGATAAATATTGGCCCCTGGGCTTGTGTGCCACTCCTGACTCCTGTGTGCGTCATCTCTCACTCAGTGGGCCATAGAAAGCCTTTTTTTGTTTTATGTGTTTTCTAAATTCTCCCTGAAAAAATCATTTTATTTTATTTGGTTTCTAAATTCTTCCTGAAAAAATCATTTTATTCTATTATTTTTTTTTCCTAAAGTCTCCCTGAAAAAAAACAAAAAACAAATCAGTGGGAGATTAATATTGCCCTTTCTGCTTGTGTGCCAGTCTTGACTCCTGGGTGTGCCATCTCTCTCTCTCTCTCCAATTGTGGGCCATAGAAAGCCTATTATTTTTTTAGCTTGATTTGGGTTCCAAAATCTACCTGAAAAAATCACTACATCAATCAGTGGGAGATAAATATTGGCCTCTGGGCTTGTGTGCCACTCCTGACTCCTGTGTGCGTCATCTCTCACTCAGTGGGCCATAGAAAGCCTTTTTTTGTTTTATTTGTTTTCTAAATTCTCCCTGAAAAAATCATTTTATTTTATTTGGTTTCTAAATTCTTCCTGAAAAAATCATTTTATTCTATTATTTTTTTTTCCTAAAGTCTCCCTGAAAAAAAAAAAAAAAACAAATCAGTGGGAGATTAACCCCTTTACCCCCAAGGGTGGTTTGCACGTTAATGACCAGGCCAATTTTTACAATTCTGACCACTGTCCCTTTATGAGGTTATAACTCCGAAACGCTTCAACGGATCCTGGTGATTCTGACATTGTTTTCTCGTGACATATTGTACTTCATGATAGTGGTAAAATTTCTTTGATAGTACCTGCGTTTATTTGTGAAAAAAACGGAAATTTGGCGAAAATTTTGAAAATTTCGCAATTTTCAAACTTTGAATTTTTATGCAATTAAATCACAGAGATATGTCACACAAAATACTTAATAAGTAACATTTCCCACATGTCTCCTTTACATCAGCATAATTTTGGAACCAATTTTTTTTTTTGTTAGGGAGTTATAAGGGTTAAAAGTTGACCAGCAATTTCTCATTTTTACAACACCATTTTTTTTTAGGGACCACGTCTCATTTGAAGTCATTTTGAGGGGTCTATATGATAGAAAATGCCCAAGTGTGACACCATTCTAAAAACTGCACCCCTCAAGGTGCTCAAAACCACATTCAAGAAGTTTATTAACCCTTCAGGTGTTTAATAGGAATTTTTGGAATGTTTAAATAAAAATGAACATTTAACTTTTTTACACAAAAAATTTACTTCAGCTCCAATTTGTTTTATTTTACCAAGGGTAACAGGAGAAATTGGACCCAAAAAGTTGTTGTCCAATTTGTCCTGAGTACGCTGATACCCCATATGTGGCAGTAAACCACTGTTTGGGCGCATGGGAGAGCTCGGAAGGGAAGGAGCGCTATTTGACTTTTCAATGCAAAATTGACAGGAATTGAGATGGGACGCCATGTTGCGTTTGGAGAGCCACTGATGTGCCTAAACATTGAAACCCCCCACAAGTGACACCATTTTGGAAAGTAGACCCCCTAAGGAACTTATCTGGATGTGTGGTGAGCACTTTGACCCACCAAGTGCTTCACAGAAGTTTATAATGCAGAAACGTAAAAATAAAAAATCATATTTTTTCACAAAAATTATATTTTTGCCCCCAATTTTTTATTTTTCCAAGGGTAAGAGAAGAAATTGGACCTCAAAAGTTGTTGTCCAATTTGTCCTGAGTACGCTGATACCCCATATGTGGCAGTAAACCACTGTTTGGGCGCATGGGAGAGCTCGGAAGGGAAGGAGCGCAGTTTGACTTTTCAATGCAAAATTGACAGAAATTGAGATGGGACGCCATGTTGCGTTTGGAGAGCCACTGATGTGCCTAAACATTGAAACCCCCCACAAGTGACACCATTTTGGAAAGTAGACCCCCTAAGGAACTTATCTAGAGGTGTGGTGAGCACTTTGACCCACCAAGTGCTTCACAGAAGCTTATAATGCAGAACCGTAAAAATAAAAAATCATATTTTTTCACAAAAATTATATTTTTGCCCCCAATTTTTTATTTTTCCAAGGGTAAGAGAAGAAATTGGACCTCAAAAGTTGTTGTCCAATTTGTCCCGAGTACGCTGATACACCATATGTGGCAGTAAACCACTGTTTGGGCGCATGGGAGAGCTCGGAAGGGAAGGAGCGCCGTTTGACTTTTCAATGCAAAATTGACAGGAATTGAGATGGGACGCCATGTTGCGTTTGGAGAGCCACTGATGTGCCTAAACATTGAAACCCCCCACAAGTGACACCATTTTGGAAAGTAGACCCCCTAAGGAACTTATCTGGATGTGTGGTGAGCACTTTGACCCACCAAGGGCTTCACAGAAGTTTATAATGCAGAGCCATAAAAATAAAACAAAATTTTTTTCCCACAAAAATTATTTTTTAGCCCCCAGTTTTGTATTTTCCCTAGGGTAACAGGAGAAATTGGACCCCAAAAGTTGTTGTCCAATTTGTCCTGAGTACGCTGATACCCCATATGTGGGGGGGAACCACCGTTTGGGCGCATGGGAGGGTTCGGAAGGGAAGGAGCGCCATTTGGAATGCAGACTTAGATGGAATGGTCTGCAGGCGTCACATTGCGTTTGCAGAGCCCCTAATGTACCTAAACAGTAGAAACCCCCCACAAGTGACACCATTTTGGAAAGTAGACCCCCTAAGGATCTCATCTTGATGTGTTGTGAGAGCTTTGAACCCCCAAGTATTTCACTACAGTTTATAACGCAGAGCCGTGCAAATAAAAAATATTTTTTTTTCCACAAAAATTATATTTTAGCCCCCAGTTTTGTATTTTTCCAAGGTTAGCAGGAGAAATTGGACCCTATATGTTGTTGTCCAATTTGTCCTGAGTACGCTGATACCCGATATGTGGGGGGGAACCACCGTTTGGGCGCATGGGAGGGCTCGGAAGGGAAGGAGCATCATTTGGAATGCAGAGTTAGATGGATTGGTCTGCAGGCGTCACATTGCGTTTGCAGAGCCCCTAATGTACCTAAACAGTAGAAACCCCCCACAAGTGACCCCATATTGGAAACTAGACCCCTCAATGAACTTATCTAGATGTGTTGTGAGAACTTTGAACCCCCAAGTGTTTCACTACAGTTTATAACGCAGAGCCGTGAAATAAAAAATTTTTTTGTTTTCCCACAAAAATTATTTTTTAGCCCCCAGTTTTGTATTTTCCCAAGGGTAACAGGAGAAATTGGTCCACAAAAGTTGTTGTCCAATTTGTCCTGAGTACGCTGATACCCCATATGTTGGGGTAAACCCCTGTTTGGGCACACAGGAGAGCTCGGAAGGGAAGGAGCACTGTTTTACTTTTTCAACGCAGAATTGGCTGGAATTGAGATCGGACGCCATGTCGTGTTTGGAGAGCCCCTGATGTGCCGAAACAGTGGAAACCCCCCCCAATTATAACTGAAACCCTAATCTAAACACACCCCTAACCCTAATTCCAACGGTAACCCTAACCACACCTCTAACCCTGACACACCCCTAACCCTAATCCCAACCCTATTCCCAACTGTAAATGTAATCTAAACCCTAACCCTAACTTAAGCCCCAACCCTAACTGTAGCCCCAACCCTAACCCTAACCCTAGCCCTAACCCTAGCCCTAACCCTAACCCTAACCCTAACCCTAGCCCTAACCCTAGCCCTAACCCTAGCCCTAACCCTAACCCTAACCCTAGCCCTAACCCTAGCCCTAACCCTAGCCCTAACCCTAACCCTAGCCCTAACCCTAGCCCTAACCCTAGCCCTAACCCTAGCCCTAACCCTAACCCTAACCCTAGCCCTAACCCTAGCCCTAACCCTAACCCTAGCCCTAACCCTAGCCCTAGCCCTAACCCTAGCCCTAACCCTAGCCCTAACCCTAACCCTAACCCTAATCCTAGCCCTAACCCTAGCCCTAATGGGAAAATGGAAATAAATACATTTTTTTTTATTTTTCCCTAACTAAGGGGGTGATGAAGGGGGGTTTGATTTACTTTTATAGCGAGTTTTTTAGCGGATTTTTATGATTGGCAGCCGTCACACACTGAAAGACCCTTTTTATTGCAAAAAATATTTTTTGCAATACCACATTTTGAGAGCTATAATTTTTCCATATTTTGGTCCACAGAGTCATGTGAGGTCTTGTTTTTTGCGGGACGAGTTGACGTTTTTATTAAAAACATTTTTGGGCACGTGACATTTTTTTATCGCTTTTTATTCCGATTTTTGTGAGGAAGAATGACCAAAAGCCAGCTATTCATGAATTTCTATTGGGGGAGGCGTTTATACCGTTCCGCGTTTGGTAAAATTGATAAATCAGTTTTATTCTTCGGGTCAGTACGATTACGGCGATACCTCATTTATATCATTTTTTTATGGTTTGGCGCTTTTATACGATAAAAACTATTTTACAGAAAAAAATAATTATTTTTGCATCGCTTCATTCTCAGGACTATAACTTTTTTATTTTTTTGCTGATGATGCTGTATGGCGGCTCTTTTTTTGCGGGACAATATGACGCTTTCAGCGGTACCATGGTTATTTATATCTGTCCTTTTGATCGCGTGTTATTCCACTTTTTGTTCGGCGGTATGATAATAAAGCGTTGTTTTTTGCCTCGTTTTTTTTTTTTTTTTCTTACGGTGTTTACTGAAGGGGTTAACTAGTGGGACAGTTTTATAGGTCGGGTCGTTACGGACGCGGCGATACTAAATATGTGTACTTTTATTGTTTTTTTTTTTTTATTTAGATGAAGAAATGTATTTATGGGAATAATATTTTTTTTTTTTTCATTATTTTGGAATATTTTTTTTTATTTTTTTTACACATTTGGAAAATTTTTTTTTTACTTTTTTACTTTGTCCCAGGGGGGGACATCACAGATCAGTGATCTGACAGTTTGCACAGCACTCTGTCAGATCACTGATCTGACATGCAGCGCTGCAGGCTTCACAGTGCCTGCTCTAAGCAGGCTCTGTGAAGCCACCTCCCTCCCTGCAGGACCCGGATCCGCGGCCATCTTGGATCCGGGGCTCGAGCAGGGAGGGAGGTGAGGAGACCCTCGCAGCAATGCGATCACATCGCGTTGCTGCGGGGGGCTCAGGGAAGCCCGCAGGGAGCCCCCTCCCTGCGCGGTGCTTCCCTGCACCGCCGGCACATCGCGATCATCTTTGATCGCGGTGTGCCAGGGGTTAATGTGCCGGGGGCGGTCCGTGACCGCTCCTGGCACATAGTGCCGGATGTCAGCTGCGATAAGCAGCTGACACCCGGCCGCGATCGGCCGCGCTCCCCCCGTGAGCGCGGCCGATCGGCTATGATGTACTATCCCGTCCAGGGTCAGATAAGCCCAGGGCACCTCGACGGGATAGTACTTCTAAGGTCACAGAGGGGTTAATATTGCCCTTTCTGCTTGTGTGCCAGTCTTGACTCCTGGGTGTGCCATCTCTCTCTCTCTCTCCAATTGTGGGCCATAGAAAGCCTATTATTTTTTTAGCTTGATTTGGGTTCCAAAATCTACCTGAAAAAATCACTACATCAATCAGTGGGAGATAAATATTGGCCTCTGGGCTTGTGTGCCACTCCTGACTCCTGTGTGCGTCATCTCTCACTCAGTGGGCCATAGAAAGCCTTTTTTTGTTTTATTTGTTTTCTAAATTCTCCCTGAAAAAATCATTTTATTTTATTTGGTTTCTAAATTCTTCCTGAAAAAATCATTTTATTCTATTATTTTTTTTTCCTAAAGTCTCCCTGAAAAAAACAAAAAAAACAAATCAGTGGGAGATTAATATTGCCCTTTCTGCTTGTGTGCCAGTCTTGACTCCTGGGTGTGCCATCTCTCTCTCTCTCTCCAATTGTGGGCCATAGAAAGCCTATTATTTTTTTAGCTTGATTTGGGTTCCAAAATCTACCTGAAAAAATCACTACATCAATCAGTGGGAGATAAATATTGGCCTCTGGGCTTGTGTGCCACTCCTGACTCCTGTGTGCGTCATCTCTCACTCAGTGGGCCATAGAAAGCCTTTTTTTGTTTTATTTGTTTTCTAAATTCTCCCTGAAAAAATCATTTTATTGTATTTGGTTTCTAAATTCTTCCTGAAAAAATCATTTTATTCTATTCTTTTTTTTTCCTAAAGTCTCCCTGAAAAAAAAAGAAAAACAAATCAGTGGGAGATTAATATTGCCCTTTCTGCTTGTGTGCCAGTCTTGACTCCTGGGTGTGCCATCTCTCTCTCTCTCTCCAATTGTGGGCCATAGAAAGCCTATTATTTTTTTAGCTTGATTTGGGTTCCAAAATCTACCTGAAAAAATCACTACATCAATCAGTGGGAGATAAATATTGGCCTCTGGGCTTGTGTGCCACTCCTGACTCCTGTGTGTGTCATCTCTCACTCAGTGGGCCATAGAAAGCCTTTTTTTGTTTTATTTGTTTTCTAAATTCTCCCTGAAAAAATCATTTTATTTGGTTTCTAAATTCTTCCTGAAAAAATCATTTTATTCTATTAGTTTTTTTCCTAAAGTCTCCCTGAAAAAAAAAACAAAAACAAATCAGTGGGAGATTAATATTGCCCTTTCTGCTTGTGTGCCAGTCTTGACTCCTGGGTGTGCCATCTCTCTCTCTCTCTCCAATTGTGGGCCATAGAAAGCCTATTATTTTTTTAACTTGATTTGGGTTCCAAAATCTACCTGAAAAAATCACTACATCAATCAGTGGGAGATAAATATTGGCCTCTGGGCTTGTGTGCCACTCCTGACTCCTGTGTGCGTCATCTCTCACTCAGTGGGCCATAGAAAGCCTTTTTTTGTTTTATTTGTTTTCTAAATTCTCCCTGAAAAAATCATTTTATTTTATTTGGTTTCTAAATTCTTCCTGAAAAAATCATTTTATTCTATTATTTTTTTTTCCTAAAGTCTCCCTGAAAAAAACAAAAAAAACAAATCAGTGGGAGATTAATATTGCCCTTTCTGCTTGTGTGCCAGTCTTGACTCCTGGGTGTGCCATCTCTCTCTCTCTCTCCAATTGTGGGCCATAGAAAGCCTATTATTTTTTTAGCTTGATTTGGGTTCCAAAATCTACCTGAAAAAATCACTACATCAATCAGTGGGAGATAAATATTGGCCTCTGGGCTTGTGTGCCATGTTGTGAATTCTGTGGCTGAATTCACTCCTGTGGTCACAAGTGGTACTGCAGCTTCTGAGCTTCCTCCCTCAGGTGTTCTGGTGAGCTCGTTAACTGCTTCATTACTTAACTCCGCCTGATGCTGCTATCCTTGCTCCTTGTCAATGTTTCAGTGTTGGATCTGAGCTTCTCCTGATTGTTCCTGTGACCTGCTGCTCTGTATAGCTAAGTGCTTTTTGCTTTTTTGTTGCTTTTTTTCTGTCCAGCTTGTCTTTTGTTTTGCTGGAAGCTCTGAGACGCAAAGGGTGTACCGCCGTGCCGTTAGTTCGGCACGGTGGGTTTTTTTTTTGCCCCCTTTGCGTGGTTTTGCTTTAGGGTTTTTTGTAGACTGCAAAGTTCGCTTTACTGTCCTCGCTCTGTCCTAGAATATCGGGCCCCACTTTGCTGAATCTATTTCATCCCTACGTTTTGTCTTTTCATCTTACTCACAGTCATTATATGTGGGGGGCTGCCTTTTCCTTTGGGGAATTTCTCTGGGGCAAGTCAGGCCTATTTTTCTATCTTCAGGCTAGTTAGTTTCTTAGGCTGTGCCGAGTTGCCTAGGTAGTTGTTAGGCGCAATCCACAGCCGCTTTTAGTTGTGTTTAGGATAGGATCAGGTGTGCAGTCTACAGAGTTTCCACGTCTCAGAGCTCGTTCTTGTATTTTTGGGTATTTGTCAGATCACTGTGTGCGCTCTGATTGCTAAGCACACTGTGTTTCTGGATTGCCTTCATAACACCTGTCATTAGCAAACATAACAGTACAAGGAGCCTAACTAATGATTCTCAATAGAGGGAAAGAAAAAGTTCTGACATCATTTTTTTTTTTCTGCTCTGTGTTCACTTTTTTTTTTCCCCCTAGACATTTGGGTGATTCTGGACACAGGTGTGGACATGGATATTCAGGGTCTGTGCTCTTCAATGGATAATCTCGTTATAAATGTACAAAAAATTCAAGATACTATTGATCAGAAATCTATGTTAGAACCAAGAATTCCTATTCCTGATTTGTTTTTTGGAGATAGAACTAAGTTTCTAAGTTTCAAAAATAATTGTAAGCTATTTCTGGCCTTGAAACCTCATTCTTCTGGTAATCCTATTCAACAGGTTTTGATTATTATTTCTTTTTTGCGCGGCGACCCTCAAGACTGGGCATTTTCTCTTGCGCCAGGAGACCCTGCATTGAGTGGTGTCGATGCGTTTTTCCTGGCGCTCGGATTGCTGTACGATGAGCCTAATTCAGTGGATCAGGCTGAGAAAAATTTGCTGGCTTTGTGCCAGGGTCAGGATGATATAGAAGTATATTGTCAGAAATTTAGGAAATGGTCAGTACTCACTCAGTGGAATGAATCTGCGCTGGCAGCTTTGTTCAGAAAGGGTCTCTCTGAGGCTCTTAAGGATGTCATGGTGGGATTTCCTATGCCTGCTGGTTTGAATGAGTCTTTGTCTTTGGCCATTCAGATCGGTCGACGCTTGCGCGAGCGTAAATCTGTGCACCATTTGGCGGTACTGCCTGAGGTTAAACCTGAGCCTATGCAGTGCGATAGGACTATGACTAGAGTTGAACGGCAGGAATACAGACGTCTGAATGGTCTGTGTTTCTACTGTGGTGATTCCACTCATGCTATTTCTGATTGTCCTAAGCGCACTAAGCGGTCCGCTAGGTCTGCCGTCATTGGTACTGTACAGTCCAAATTCCTTCTGTCCATTACCTTGATATGCTCTTTGTCGTCGTTTTCTGTCATGGCGTTTGTGGATTCGGGCGCTGCCCTGAATCTGATGGATTTGGATTATGCTAAACGTTGTGGGTTTTTCTTGGAGCCTTTGCGGTGTCCTATTCCATTGAGAGGAATTGATGCTACACCTTTGGCCAAGAATAAACCTCAATACTGGGCCCAGCTGACCATGTGCATGGCTCCTGCACATCAGGAAGTTATTCGCTTTCTGGTGTTGCATAATCTGCATGATGTGGTCGTGTTGGGGTTGCCATGGCTACAAACCCATAATCCAGTATTGGATTGGAATTCCATGTCGGTATCCAGCTGGGGTTGTCAGGGCGTACATGGTGATGTTCCATTTTTGTCGATTTCGTCATCCACCCCTTCTGAGGTCCCAGAGTTCTTGTCTGATTATCAGGATGTATTTGAAGAGCCCAAGTCCGATGCTCTACCTCCGCATAGGGATTGTGATTGTGCTATCAATTTGATTCCCGGTAGTAAATTCCCTAAAGGTCGATTATTTAATTTATCCGTGCCCGAACACGCCGCTATGCGCAGTTATGTGAAGGAATCCCTGGAGAAGGGACATATTCGCCCATCGTCATCACCACTGGGAGCAGGGTTCTTCTTTGTAGCCAAGAAGGATGGTTCGCTGAGACCGTGTATTGATTACCGCCTTCTTAATAAGATCACTGTTAAATTTCAGTATTCCTTGCCATTGTTATCGGACTTGTTTGCTCGGATTAAGGGGGCTAGTTGGTTCACTAAGATAGATCTTTGTGGTGCGTATAATCTGGTGAGAATCAGGCAAGGAGATGAATGGAAAACTGCATTCAATACGCCCGAGGGTCATTTTGAGTATCTAGTGATGCCGTTCGGACTTGCCAATGCTCCATCTGTGTTTCAGTCTTTTATGCATGACATCTTCCGTGAGTATCTGGATAAATTCCTGATTGTTTACTTGGATGACATTTTGATCTTCTCAGATGATTGGGAGTCTCATGTGAAGCAGGTCAGAATGGTTTTTCAGGTCCTGCGTGCTAACTCTTTGTTTGTGAAGGGATCAAAGTGTCTCTTCGGTGTGCAGAAAGTTTCATTTTTGGGGTTCATCTTTACCCCTTCTACTATCGAGATGGATCCAGTTAAGGTCCAAGCCATCCAGGATTGGATTCAGCCGACATCTCTGAAAAGTCTGCAAAAGTTCCTGGGCTTTGCTAATTTTTATCGTCGCTTCATCTGTAATTTTTCTAGCATTGCCAAACCATTGACCGATTTGACCAAGAAGGGTGCTGATTTGGTTAATTGGTCTTCTGCTGCTGTGGAAGCTTTTCAGGAGTTGAAGCGTCGTTTTTGTTCTGCCCCTGTGTTGTGTCAGCCAGATGTTTCTCTTCCGTTCCAGGTCGAGGTTGATGCTTCTGAGATTGGAGCAGGGGCGGTTTTGTCACAGAGAGGCTCTGATTGCTCAGTGATGAAACCATGTGCTTTCTTTTCCAGGAAGTTTTCGCCCGCTGAGCGTAATTATGATGTGGGCAATCGAGAGTTGCTGGCCATGAAGTGGGCATTCGAGGATTGGCGTCATTGGCTTGAAGGAGCTAAGCATCACGTGGTGGTATTGACTGATCATAAGAACTTGACTTATCTCGAGTCTGCCAAGCGCTTGAATCCTAGACAGGCCCGTTGGTCGTTATTTTTTGCCCGCTTCGACTTTGTGATTTCGTACCTTCCGGGCTCTAAAAATGTGAAGGCGGATGCTCTGTCTAGGAGTTTTGTGCCCTACTCTCCGGGGGGTATCGGAGCCAGTGGGTATCCTCAAGGAAGGAGTCATTGTGTCTGCCATCTCCCCTGATTTGCGGCGGGTGCTGCAAAAATTTCAGGCAAATAAACCTGATCGTTGTCCAGCAGAGAAACTGTTCGTCCCTGATAGGTGGACTAATAAACTTATCTCTGAACTTCATTGTTTGGTGTTGGCTGGTCATCCTGGAATCTTTGGTACCAGAGAGTTAGTGGCTAGATCCTTCTGGTGGCCATCTCTGTCACGGGATGTACGTACTTTTGTGCAGTCCTGTGGGATTTGTGCTAGGGCTAAGCCCTGCTGTTCTCGTGCCAGTGGGTTGCTTTTGCCCTTGCCGGTCCCAAAGAGGCCTTGGACACATATTTCGATGGATTTCATTTCTGACCTTCCCGTTTCTCAAAAGATGTCAGTCATTTGGGTGGTCTGTGATCGCTTTTCTAAAATGGTCCATCTGGTGCCCTTGGCTAAATTGCCTTCCTCCTCTGATTTGGTACCTTTGTTCTTTCAGCATGTGGTTCGGTTGCATGGCATTCCTGAGAATATTGTTTCTGACAGAGGTTCCCAGTTTGTTTCAAGGTTTTGGCGAGCCTTTTGTGGTAGGATGGGCATTGACCTATCCTTTTCCTCGGCTTTCCATCCTCAGACTAATGGCCAGACCGAACGAACCAATCAGACCTTGGAAACATATCTGAGATGTTTTGTTTCTGCAGACCAGGATGATTGGGTGTCCTTTTTGCCGTTGGCTGAGTTCGCCCTTAATAATCGGGCCAGCTCGGCTACCTTGGTTTCTCCTTTTTTTGCAATTCTGGGTTCCAACCTCGTTTCTCTTCAGGACAGGTTGAGTCTTCGGACTGTCCTGGTGTGGATTCTGTGGTGGATAGGTTGCAGCAGATCTGGACTCAGGTAGTGGACAATTTGATCTTGTCCCAGGAGAAAGCTCAACTTTTCGCTAATCGCAGACGCCGTGTGGGTCCCCGACTTCGTGTTGGGGATCTGGTTTGGTTATCTTCTCGTCATATTCCTATGAAGGTTTCCTCTCCTAAATTTAAACCTCGTTTTATTGGTCCGTATAGGATTTCTGAGGTTCTCAATCCTGTGTCTTTTCGTTTGACCCTCCCAGACTCCTTTTCCATACATAATGTATTCCATAGGTCGTTGTTGCGGAGATACGTGGCACCTATGGTTCCATCTGTTGAGCCTCCTGCCCCGGTTTTGGTGGAGGGGGAATTGGAGTATATTGTGGAGAAGATTTTGGATTCTCGTGTTTCTAGACGGAAACTCCAGTATCTGGTTAAATGGAAGGGTTATGCTCAGGAAGATAATTCCTGGGTTTTTGCCTCTGATGTTCATGCTTCCGATCTTGTTCGTGCCTTTCATGCGGCTCATCCTGGTCGGCCTGGGGGCTCTGGTGAGGGTTCGGTGACCCCTCCTCAAGGGGGGGGTACTGTTGTGAATTCTGTGGCTGAATTCACTCCTGTGGTCACAAGTGGTACTGCAGCTTCTGAGCTTCCTCCCTCAGGTGTTCTGGTGAGCTCGTTAACTGCTTCATTACTTAACTCCGCCTGATGCTGCTATCCTTGCTCCTTGTCAATGTTTCAGTGTTGGATCTGAGCTTCTCCTGATTGTTCCTGTGACCTGCTGCTCTGTATAGCTAAGTGCTTTTTGCTTTTTTGTTGCTTTTTTTCTGTCCAGCTTGTCTTTTGTTTTGCTGGAAGCTCTGAGACGCAAAGGGTGTACCGCCGTGCCGTTAGTTCGGCACGGTGGGGTTTTTTTTGCCCCCTTTGCGTGGTTTTGCTTTAGGGTTTTTTGTAGACTGCAAAGTTCGCTTTACTGTCCTCGCTCTGTCCTAGAATATCGGGCCCCACTTTGCTGAATCTATTTCATCCCTACGTTTTGTCTTTTCATCTTACTCACAGTCATTATATGTGGGGGGCTGCCTTTTCCTTTGGGGAATTTCTCTGGGGCAAGTCAGGCCTATTTTTCTATCTTCAGGCTAGCTAGTTTCTTAGGCTGTGCCGAGTTGCCTAGGTAGTTGTTAGGCGCAATCCACAGCCGCTTTTAGTTGTGTTTAGGATAGGATCAGGTGTGCAGTCTACAGAGTTTCCACGTCTCAGAGCTCGTTCTTGTATTTTTGGGTATTTGTCAGATCACTGTGTGCGCTCTGATCGCTAAGCACACTGTGTTTCTGGATTGCCTTCATAACACCTGTCATTAGCAAACATAACAGTGCCACTCCTGACTCCTGTGTGCGTCATCTCTCACTCAGTGGGCCATAGAAAGCCTTTTTTTGTTTTATTTGTTTTCTAAATTCTCCCTGAAAAAATCATTTTATTGTATTTGGTTTCTAAATTCTTCCTGAAAAAATCATTTTATTCTATTATTTTTTTTTCCTAAAGTCTCCCTGAAAAAAAAAAAAAATCAAATCAGTGGGAGATTAATATTTACATTTGTGCTTCAGTGACAGTCCTGCGTGTGTGGCATCTCTCTCATTTGTTGCCACCAACAACAGAGTGTGTAACATTGTGCCTGATTTTCGTTGTGGTCTCACTCACCTGTAAAGGGGTAGCTAAATCATACTGAAGTTATAGCTCACCGTGTAATTTGTGTGACAGCAACAAATACCGTTAGTTTGTTTACGTTTTTAAAACAATGAGGAAGTCTGGTGGAAAAGGTCGTGGCCGGGGGCGTTCATTGTCAGCTGGTAATCAGGGTAGTGGTAGTGGTGGAGCATCAGCTGGTCGTGGGAAAAAAAATATTGCACCTAAGTCTGGAGCTGTGGAGCCAGGTTCGTCGTCTGGCTACACAAGGCCTCGAACGCTCCCTTTTCTGGGAGTAGGAAAACCGCTTTTAAAGCCGGAGCAGCAAGAGCAAGTTTCGGCTTATCTTGCTGACTCAGCCTCTAGCTCTTTTGCCTCCTCTCGTGAAACTGGTAAATGTCAAAGCAGCGCGTCGTTAGTGGATGTTCACGGTCAGGGACAAGTCGCTTCCTTGTCCTCTTCAGCAAAAACAACAACAGAGAAGAATGCAGCAGGCGACACAACGTGTTACTCCATGGAGCTCTTTACACATACCGTCCCTGGCTTAGAAAGTGAAGCAGTTAACAGTCCATGCCCATTACAAGTTGAATCTGACATGGAGTGCACTGATGCACAGCCATAGCCAGACTACTATGCTGGTCCTTTGACTCAGACCACAACATTGCCCTCGCAGGGTACTGATCCAGAATCAGACCCTGATGAGACTATGTTGCCCCATCACGAACGCTATACCACCGACCGACACGGTGACACAGACGAAGTTGCACACGAGCTACAAGAAGAGGTAATAGATGACCCAGTTCTTGACCCAGATTGGCAGCCATTGGGGGAACAGGGTGCAGGCGGCAGCAGTTCTGAAGCGGAGGAGGAGGGGCCGCAGCAGGCATCAACATCGCAACAGGTTCCATCTGCCGGGCCCGTATCTTGCCCAAAACGCGTGGCAAAGCCAAAACCTGTTGGAGGACAGCGTGGCCATCCGGTTAAAGCTCAGTCTGCAATGCCTGAAAAGGTATCCGATGCTAGAAAGAGTGCAGTCTGGCATTTTTTTAAACAACATCCAATTGATCAGCGCAAAGTCATCTGTCAAAAATGTTCAACTACCTTAAGCAGAGGACAGAATCTGAAAAGTCTCAATACAAGTTGCATGCATAGACATTTAACCACCATGCATTTGCAAGCCTGGACTAACTACCAAACGTCCCTTAAGGTTGTAGCACCCTCGGCCAATGAAGCTAGTCAGCAACGCAACATCCCTTCCGGCAGTGTAGGGCCACCATTTTCCGCACCACCTGCAGTATCTGTGCAGGTTTCTTTGCCAGGCCAAAGCAGTCAGGGTCAGGGAATCACCAGTTTCGTAGTAGGAAACACTGCATCTAGGACACCGGCGGCAACAATACCATCTCCCACCGTCTCTCAGTCTGCCATGTCCACCGGCACCCCCGCTAGTTCCACGATCTCCAGCTCTCCAGTCCAGCTCACCCTACATGAGACTATGGTTAGAAAAAGGAAGTACTTAGCCTCGCATCCGCGTACACAGGGTTTGAACACCCACATAGCTAGACTAATCTCGTTAGAGATGATGCCCTACCGGTTAGTTGAAAGCGAAGCTTTCAAAGCCCTGATGGACTACGCTGTACCACGCTACGAGCTACCCAGTCGACACTTTTTTTCCAGAAAAGCCATCCCAGCCCTCCACCAGCATGTTAAAGAGCGCATCGTCCATGCACTCAGGCAATCTGTGAGCACAAAGGTGCACCTGACAACAGATGCATGGACCAGTAGGCATGGCCAGGGACGTTACGTGTCCATCACGGCACACTGGGTAAATGTGGTGGATGCAGGGTCCACAGGGGACAGCAAGTTTGGGACAGTTCTGCCTAGCCCACGGTCTAGGAAACAGTTGGCTGTAGCCGTTCGCACCCCCTCCTCCTCCTCTTCGTCCTCCTGCAGAAGCAAGAGCTCGTCCACAGACCGCAGTCGCACAATCACTCCATCCGCAGCTGCCACTGTTGCACACCAGGTCTCCCATTATGGGGCAGCTACTGGCAAACGTCAGCAGGCTGTATTGGCTATGAAGTGTTTGGGCGACAACAGACACACCGCGGAAGTTCTGTCCGAGTTCTTGCAGAAAGAAACGCAGTCGTGGCTGGGCACTGCAGATCTTGAGGCAGGCAAGGTAGTGAGTGATAACGGAAGGAATTTCATGGCTGCCATCTCCCTTTCCCAACTGAAACACATTCCTTGCCTGGCTCACACCTTAAACCTGGTGGTGCAGTGCTTCCTGAAAAGTTATCCGGGGTTATCCGACCTGCTCCTCAAAGTGCGTGGACTTTGCTCACATATCCGCCGTTCGCCCGTACACTCCAGCCGTATGCAGACCTATCAGCGTTCTTTGAACCTTCTCCAGCATCGCCTAATCATAGACGTTGCAACAAGGTGGAACTCAACACTGCACATGCTTCAGAGACTGTGCAAACAGAGGCGGGCTGTTATGTTTTTGTGGGAGGATACACATACACGGGCAGGCAGTAGGATGGCAGACATGGAGTTGTCAGGTGTGCAGTGGTCGAAGATTCAAGACATGTGTCAAGTCCTTCAGTGTTTTAAGGAATGCACACGGCTGGTTAGTGCAGACAACGCCATAATAAGCATGAGCATCCCCCTAATGCGTCTGCTGATGCAAAGTTTGACGCACATAAAGGATCAGGCGTCTGCAGCTGAGGAAGAGGAAAGCCTTGATGACAGTCAGCCATTGTCTGGCCAGGGCAGTGTACAGGACGAGTTAGCGGGCGAAGAGGAGGAGGAGGACGAGGAGGATGATGGGGATGATTATATTTGTAATGAGGAAGCTTTTCCGGGGCCACTGGAAATTGGTGGCGCGGCAAGGCCGGGTTCTGGTTTTTGGAGGGACACAAGTGACGTGGATTTGCCTGAAACTGCCCCTCAACCAAGCACAACCGGAGATTTGAGAACTGGAACTTTGGCCCACATGGCGGATTATGCCTTACGTATCCTCAAAAGGGACACACGCATAACTAAAATGATGAACGATGACGATTACTGGTTGGCCTGCCTCCTTGATCCTCGCTATAAAGGCAAATTGCAAAATATAATGCCACATGAGAACTTGGAACTAATATTAGCAACCAAACAATCAACTCTTGTTGACCGTTTGCTTCTGGCATTCCCTGCACACAGCGCCCGTGATCGTTCTCACACGAGCTGCAGGGGCCAGCAGACCAGAGGAGTTAGAGGGGCAGAAATCAGAAGTGGCGTTGGCCAGAGGGGTTTTCTGACCAGGTTGTGGAGTGATTTTGCTATGACCGCAGACAGGACAGGTACTGCAGCATCAATTCAAAGTGACAGGAGACAACATTTGTCCAGTATGGTTACAAACTATTTTTCATCCCTTATCGATGTTCTCCCTCAACCGTCATTCCCATTTGATTACTGGGCATCAAAATTAGACACCTGGCCAGAATTGGCAGAATATGCATTGCAGGAGCTTGCTTGCCCGGCAGCTAGTGTCCTATCAGAAAGAGTATTCAGTGCTGCAGGTTCAATACTAACAGAAAAAAGGACTCGTCTGGCTACCCAAAATGTAGATGATCTAACCTTCATTAAAATGAACCACAACTGGATTTCGAAATCTTTTGCCCCACCTTGCCCGGCTGACACCTAGCTTTCCTATGTAAAGGTCTTGCCTGTGGACTATTCTGAATGACTTTTCCAATCTCGTAATTTGCAGCACCTGATTGTCCAGCATCCGACATGTTAACACCTCCCTAAATGGCCAAAGTCCCCACACGGGGCCGTGGTATCGCCACTTGGCGCCAGCACCCGTGAGAGTACTGTTTGTCTGAAGAGGTGGGTGTGCCCGCTTTTGGTCGACAGCACTGCCACTAGGTCCCTCATAGTACAATAAAGTGTCTGGCGGTGGTGGTGCGCACCCAACGTCAGACACACCGTTGTAATATGAGGGGCCCTGGGCCTGTAACGCCGGCCACAAGACAGTCCCCCCCCCCAGGTCAAACAGTGCTCTACGACTTGCAAAATTTTCTCTCACAGCTCCACCAATGTTTAGTCTATGCGCTGACATCCTTCAATGCCTGGCACTGTCAATACCATTGTATTGACATTTTTCTTATGTTAGGCTTTCGAAGCCTGTCTGCGGTCCCTCCTTCCACTAGGCCTCCACTGACCTGTCTACTGCTGCCCGTGTTCCCCTGGAACCAATTTTAAATTGCCTACAGCCAGCCCAATTTATTATGTTAGGGCTTCGAAGCCTGTCTGCGGTCCCTCCTTCCACTAGGCCTCCACTGACCTGTTTACTGCCGCCCGTGTTCCCCTGGAACCAATTTTAAATTGCCTACAGCCAGCCCAATTTATTATGTTAGGGCTTCGAAGCCTGTCTGCGGTCCCTCCTTCCACTAGGCCTCCACTGACCCGTCTACTGCCGCCCGTGTTCCCCTGGAACCAATTTTAAATTGCCTACAGCCAGCCCAATTTATTATGTTAGGGCTTCGAAGCCTGTCTGCGGTCCCTCCTTCCACTAGGCCTCCACTGACCTGTCTACTGCTGCCCGTGTTCCCCTGGAACCAATTTTAAATTGCCTACAGCCAGCCCAATTTATTATGTTAGGGCTTCGAAGCCTGTCTGCGGTCCCTCCTTCCACTAGGCCTCCACTGACCTGTCTACTGCCGCCCGTGTTCCCCTGGAACCAATTTTAAATTGCCTACAGCCAGCCCAATTTATTATGTTAGGGCTTCGAAGCCTGTCTGCGGTCCCTCCTTCCACTAGGCCTCCACTGACCTGTCTACTGCTGCCCGTGTTCCCCTGGAACCAATTTTAAATTGCCTACAGCCAGCCCAATTTATTATGTTAGGGCTTCGAAGCCTGTCTGCGGTCCCTCCTTCCACTAGGCCTCCACTGACCTGTCTAATGCTGCCCGTGTTCCCCTGGAACCAATTTTAAATTGCCTACAGCCAGCCCAATTTATTATGTTAGGGCTTCGAAGCCTGTCTGCGGTCCCTCCTTCCACTAGGCCTCCACTGACCTGTCTACTGCCGCCCGTGTTCTCCTGGAACCAATTTTAAATTGCCTATAGCCAGCCCAATTTATTATGTTAGGGCTTCGAAGCCTGTCTGCGGTCCCTCCTTCCACTAGGCCTCCACTGACCTGTCTACTGCTGCCCGTGTTCCCCTGGAACCAATTTTAAATTGCCTACAGCCAGCCCAATTTATTATGTTAGGGCTTCGAAGCCTGTCTGCGGTCCCTCCTTCCACTAGGCCTCCACTGACCTGTCTACTGCTGCCCGTGTTCCCCTGGAACCAATTTTAAATTGCCTACAGCCAGCCCAATTTATTATGTTAGGGCTTCCAAGCCTGTCTGCGGTCCCTCCTTCCACTAGGCCTCCACTGACCTGTCTACTGCTGCCCGTGTTCCCTTGGAACCAATTTTAAATTGCCTACAGCCAGCCCAATTTATTATGTTAGGGCTTCGAAGCCTGTCTGCGGTCCCTCCTTCCACTAGGCCTCCACTGACCTGTCTACTGCTGCCCGTGTTCCCCTGGAACCAATTTTAAATTGCCTACAGCCAGCCCAATTTATCATGTTAGGGCTTCGAAGCCTGTCTGCGGTCCCTCCTTCCGCTAGGCCTCCACTGACCTGTCTACTGCTGCCCGTGTTCCCCTGGAACCAATTTTAAATTGCCTACAGCCAGCCCAATTTATTATGTTAGGGCTTCGAAGCCTGTCTGCGGTCCCTCCTTCCACTAGGCCTCCACTGACCTGTCTACTGCTGCCCGTGTTCCCCTGGAACCAATTTTAAATTGCCTACAGCCAGCCCAATTTATTATGTTAGGGCTTCGAAGCCTGTCTGCGGTCCCTCCTTCCACTAGGCCTCCACTGACCTGTCTACTGCTGCCCGTGTTCCCCTGGAACCAATTTTAAATTGCCTACAGCCAGCCCAATTTATTATGTTAGGGCTTCGAAGCCTGTCTGCGGTCCCTCCTTCCACTAGGCCTCCACTGACCTGTCTACTGCTGCCCGTGTACCCCTTGAACCAACATCAGAAAATATAAAAATAAGTATTTTGCTTATAAAAAAGAAAATACTGGAGAGATATCAAATGCAGACATTTTAACATTAAAAACAAACACATACAACAAAAATCTGGTACAGTACTAAAAATGGCCACCAGCTACAATAACTTTCTCCTGCAAGTAGTTAACTGAAAGTTTTTTTCAATTTAAAACACAGATATGGCATCCACCGAGTGTTGTCCTGTCGCGTCTTCTTTATATTATTGCCAAGAAGATGCAAAACAATGAAAATAATAAAATCATTATTTACCAAAAAAATAGAGTAAGTCAAAACCACATTGCAAATAAACATTCATTACAAATAAAGAAGCAGGGCGCGTCCGAGGGTGAGTATATACCTAATAAGAATATAATCACCCTCGGACGCGCCCTGCTTCTTTCCGACAGCCTTCCTTCCTAAGAATCAGCCCTTAAGTGGTGTAGAGAGAGGGTTTGTTATACTCCAAGGTGTTCCTCAGGTTGCCTTTCCTGAGCTTCGATCTTCATGCTCTCGTTTAGTAGTTGTCGGAAAGTAGGCTGCATTAGGCCTACAAATTGGGTATGGGGTGGAGAGAGATAGTGTGTTACACTCCAAGGTGTTCCCCAGGTTGCCTTTCCTGAGCTTCGATCTTCCGGCTCTCGTTTAGTAGTTGTTGGAAACTACACTGCATTAGGCCTACAAATTGGCTATGGGGTGTAGAGAGATGGTGTGTTCCACTCCAAGGTGTTCTCCAGGTTGCCTTTCCTGAGCTTCGATCTTCCGGCTCTCGTTTAGTAGTTGTTGGAAACTACGCTGCATTAGGCCTACAAATTGGGTATGGGGTATAGAGAGATGGTGTGTTCCACTCCAAGGTGTTCCCCAGGTTTCCTCGCCAATGCTTCGATCTTCATGCTCTCGTTTAGTAGTTGTTGGAAACTACGCTGCATTAGGCCTACAAATTGGGTATGGGGTGTAGAGAGATGGTGTGTTCCACTCCAAGGTGTTCTCCAGGTTGCCTTTCCTGAGCTTCGATCTTCCGGCTCTCGTTTAGTAGTTGTTGGAAACTACGCTGCATTAGGCCTACAAATTGGGTATGGGGTGTAGAGAGATGGTGTGTTCCACTCCAAGGTGTTCCCCAGGTTTCCTCGCCAATGCTTCGATCTTCATGCTCTCGTTTAGTAGTTGTTGGAAACTACGCTGCATTAGGCCTACAAATTGGGTATGGGGTGTAGAGAGATGGTGTGTTCCACTCCAAGGTGTTCTCCAGGTTGCCTTTCCTGAGCTTCGATCTTCCGGCTCTCGTTTAGTAGTCCTTGGAAACTACACTGCATTAGGCCTACAAATTGGGTATGGGGTGTAGAGAGATGTCGTGTTCCACTCCAAGGTGTTCTCCAGGTTGCCTTTCCTGAGCTTCGATCTTCCGGCTCTCGTTTAGTAGTTGTTGGAAACTACGCTGCATTAGGCCTACAAATTGGGTATGGGGTGTAGAGAGATGGTGTGTTCCACTCCAAGGTGTTCTCCAGGTTGCCTTTCCTGAGCTTCGATCTTCCGGCTCTCGTTTAGTAGTTCTTGGAAACTACACTGCATTAGGCCTACAAATTGGGTATGGGGTGTAGAGAGATGGTGTGTTCCACTCCAAGGTGTTTTCCAGGTTGCCTTTCCTGAGCTTCGATCTTCCGGCTCTCGTTTAGTAGTTGTTGGAAACTACGCTGCATTAGGCCTACAAATTGGGTATGGGGTGTAGAGAGATGGTGTGTTCCACTCCAAGGTGTTCTCCAGGTTGCCTTTCCTGAGCTTCGATCTTCCGGCTCTCGTTTAGTAGTTGTTGGAAACTACACTGCATTAGGCCTACAAATTGGGTATGGGGTGTAGAGAGATGGTGTGTTCCACTCCAAGGTGTTCTCCAGGTTGCCTTTCCTGAGCTTCGATCTTCCGGCTCTCGTTTAGTAGTTCTTGGAAACTACACTGCATTAGGCCTACAAATTGGGTATGGGGTGTAGAGAGATGGTGTGTTCCACTCCAAGGTGTTCTCCAGGTTGCCTTTCCTGAACTTCTATCTTCAGGCTCTCATTAAATTGTGGTTAAACGGAACAACTGCATTTGGCGTAATAGTTGGTTTGGGGCCTACTATCGGTGTCTGCCACTCCTTGCTGTTCTCCTGGTTTCCTGTCCTGAAATTCCGTTTTCAGGCGCTCGTTAAGTAGTTGTTAATGTTAGACTGCATTTGGCCTACTAGTTGGGTTGGGGCCTACTATCGGTGTCTGCCACTCCTTGCTGTTCTCCTCCACTGAACAAAGCTGTGCCGCCTGTTTACTACGGTTGCCAATTTTGAACTGCATTTCGACTACTTACTGATTTGGGCCTACTCTCTGTGTCAGCCTCTCATTCCAGTTGTCCTCCACTGCAATGCCCCCTGGTTATTCCTGTGTTACCAATTTTGAACTGCATTTAGCCAACTTTATTCTTTGGGCTTATATCTGTGTTTCCTCCTCATCCTGCCCATTGCCCAGCCAGTGATAGATGAGTCTGCTGGTACATTGACCCATAACGCAACATTCCCCGTGCACGCTACACAACAACATTGTGACCCTGCTGAAAGTCAGGTTGCTCTTCCCGCATACCATACCACCTTACACGGGGACAAAGAGGAAGGTGCAGATGAAAGTGCAGGTTCCTTCATCAGATGGGGGGAGGAATACTAGTTGGCGACGTCACTGGCACAGGGCCTCTCATAGTACGCAAAAGTGTTGCTGCCGGTGGGAGGCGCCCCCGCCGTGCAAACACACCGCTGTACTTTGAGGGGCCCTGTGCCAGTGCCAATGCCAACGAGTGGGCCCCCCCTGCTTGCTCAAGTTCACAGCACTTGCAAAGTTGAAATACTTACCTCTCCCTGCTCCACTGCCGTGATGTGGTCCAGATTTCCTGGGCCCACTAATTACTTGAACCAGCCCTACCCACCACAACTTTAGCCAAATGACCCCCAATTTCAAATGCCTTACAATTATTATAAGGTAAATTACGCTTGACAAGCTTCATTAAGAAGAATGGATGGTTTTGACATTAAAATGGGCACTCTAGGTGTTTTCCTGGCCCCCACTCACTGCCGACTATGCTGCCCCATTGACTTGCATTGGGTTTCGTGTTTCGGTCGATCCCGACTTTACGTCATAATCGGCCGATTTCACTCGACCCGACTTTTGAGATAGTCGGGTTTCGCGAAACCCGGCTCGACTCTAAAAAGGTCATGGTCGCTCAACTCTACTGGCCACCAAGTCTCTAGTACCAAATATTCCAGGATGACCTGCCAACGCAGAAGAATGGACCTCAGAGATGACTCTACTGGTCCAGCTATCCGGAACAAACAGTCTCTCAGGCGGACAACGATCAGGTTTACCCGCCTGAAACTCCTGCAAAGCACGTCGCAAGTCTGGGAAGACGGCCGACAAAATCACCCCATCCCTAAGGATACCAGTGGGCTCAGAATTTCCAGGGGAGTCAGGCACAAAACTCCTAGAAAGAGCATCCGCCTTCACATTCTTTGAACCTGGCAGGTATGAAACCACAAAATTGAAACGAGAGAAAAACAGTGACCAACGAGCCTGTCTAGGATTCAGACGCCTGGCAGACTCAAGGTAAATCAGATTTTTGTGATCAGTCAAGACCACCACACGATGTCTAGCACCCTCCAGCCAATGACGCCACTCCTCAAATGCCCACTTCATGGCCAAAAGTTCCCGATTACCCACATCATAATTCCGCTCAGCGGGCGAAAATTTTCTAGAAAAGAACGCACATGGCTTCATCACCGAGCAATCGGAGCTTCTCTGTGACAAAACCGCCCCCGCTCCAATCTCGGAAGCATCAACCTCAACTTGGAAAGGAAGTGAAACATCAGGCTGACGCAACACAGGAGCAGAAGAAAACCGGCGTTTAAGTTCCTGAAAGGCCTCCACAGCCGCAGGAGACCAATCAGCAACATCAGCACCCTTCTTAGTCAAATCCGTCAAAGGCTTAACAACACTAGAAAAATTAGTTATAAAACGACGATAGAAATTAGCAAAGCCCAAGAACTTCTGCAAACTCTTAAGAGATGCAGGCTGCGTCCAGTCACAAATAGCCCGAACCTTGACGGGATCCATCTCAATAGTAGAAGGGGAAAAAATATACCCCAAGAAAGAAATCTTCTGGACTCCAAAGAGACACTTTGAGCCCTTTACAAACAAGGAATTAGCCCGCAGGACCTGAAACACCTTCCTGACCTGCTGAACATGAGACTCCCAGTCATCAGAAAAAAACAAAATATCATCCAAATACACAATCATAAATTAATCCAGATATTCACGGAAAATATCATGCATAAAGGACTGGAAGACTGAAGGAGCATTAGAAAGTCCGAAAGGCATTACCAAATACTCAAAATGGCCCTCAGGCGTATTAAATGCGGTTTTCCACTCATCACCTTGCTTTATTCGTATAAGATTATACGCACCCCGGAGATCAATCTTAGTGAACCATTTAGCCCCCTTAATGCGAGCAAACAAATCAGTCAACAAAGGCAAAGGATACTGATATTTTACGGTAATCTTATTCAAAAGACGATAATCTATACAAGGCCTCAAGGACCCATCTTTCTTGGCCACGAAAAAAAAACCTGCTCCCAAAGGGGACGAAGATGGACGGATATGTCCCTTTTCCAAGGACTCCTTAACATAATCCCGCATAGCAGTATGCTCTGGCACTGACAGATTGAACAAACGACCTTTAGGAAATTTACTACCAGGAATTAAATCTATAGCACAATCGCAATCCCTGTGAGGAGGAAGCGAACTGAGCTTAGGCTCCTCAAAAACATCCCGATAATCCGACAAAAATACAGGAACCTCAGAAGGAGTAGATGATGCGATAGAAATCGGAGGTGCATCATCATGAACCCCCTGACATCCCCAGCTTAACACAGACATTGTTTTCCAGTCAAGGACTGGATTATGAGTTTGTAACCATGGCAGACCAAGCACTAGAACATCATGTAAATTATACAATACCAGGGAGCGAATCACCTCCTGATGAACGGGAGTCATACGCATGGTCACTTGTGTCCAGTACTGAGGTTTATTCATAGCCAAAGGTGTAGAGTCAATTCCCTTCAAAGGAATAGGGACTTCCAGAGGCTCCAGACTAAACCCACAGCGATTGGCAAATGACCAATCCATAAGACTCAGGGCAGCGCCTGAATCTACATAGGCATCGACGGAAATGGATGATAATGAACAAATCAGAGTCACAGACAGAATGAACTTAGACTGTAACGTACTAATGGCAACAGACTTATCAACCTTTTTTGTGCGTTTAGAGCATGCTGATATAACATGAGCTGAATCACCACAATAAAAGCACAACCCATTTTTCCGCCTATAGTTTTGCCGTTCACTTCTAGACTGAACTCTATCCCATTGCATTGCCTCAAGTGCCTGTTCAGAAGACACCGCCAAATGGTGCACAGGTTTGCGCTCCCGTAAACGCCGATCAATCTGAATAGCCATAGTCATAGACTCATTCAGACGCGTAGGCGCAGGGAACCCCACCATAACATCTTTAATGGCCTCAGAAAGGCCATCTCTGAACTTTGCAGCCAGGGCGCACTCATTCCACTGAGTAAGCACTGACCATTTCCGAAATTTTTGACAATATATTTCTGCTTCATCTTGTCCCTGAGAGAGAGCTAATAAAGCTTTTTCAGCCTGAATCTCCTGGTTAGGTTCCTCACAGAGCAAACCCAATGCCAGAAAAAACGCATCCACAATAAGCAACGCAGGATCCCCTGGTGCCAATGCAAATGCCCAATTTTGAGGGTCACCCCGCAGGAAAGATATAATAATCTTAACCTGCTGAGCAGGGTCTCCAGAAGAGCGAGATTTCAAAGAAAGGAACAGCTTGCAATTGTTCCTAAAATTCAGAAAACTAGATCTATCTCCAGCAAAGAACTCTGGAATAGGAATTCTAGGTTCAGACATAGGAGCATGTACAACAAAATCTTGTATATTTTGAACCTTAGTAGCAAGATTATTCAAGCTGGAAGCTAAACTCTGGACGTCCATGATAAACAGCTAAGGTCAGAGCCATTCAAGGATTAAGAGGAGGAAAAAAAAAAAAAAATCAGCCAGGCTACAATTAGGGCTAGGCAGCAACCTCAGAGGAGAAAAAAAAAAACTTCCTCAGACTACTTTTCCTCCTACTTCAGCCCAAACATTTTTGGCCGGCTATACTGTCATGATTCCAATGGCAGGGAATCACAAAAGGACAAGCACCAACGAGCTCTAGGGTGATGGAACCTGAGCTGACCGCGACCCTAAACCTGAACACACAAATAACAGTAGCCGGGGAACGTGCCTACGTTGATCCTAGACGTCTCGCACCAGCCGAAGATCTAACTTCCCCTATTAGAAGAAACACAGACCTCTCTTGCCTCCAGAGAAATACCCAACAGAAATAGCAGCCCCCCACATATAATGACGGTGAAATGAGAGGAAGGCACATACATAGTATGAAAACAGATTCAGCAAAATGAGGCCAGCTAAAACTAGATAGCAGAGGATACAAAAGTAAACTGCGCGGTCAGCAAAAAACCCTTCAAAAAACCATCCTGTAATTACTTGAACTCATGTTCCAACTCATGGAACATGAGGAGCAATTACAGCCCGCTAGAGCAACCAGCAGCAAAGAAACAATTATATGCAAGCTGGACAAGACAAAAATAAAGCAAAACGTGGAACAAGAAAATCAAAAACTTAGCTTGTCCTGAAGATTACTGAAGCCAGAAGCTGAGGTAACAAAACACTCTGATAACCTTGATAGCCGGCGGGGAAATGACAAGAAAGCCCGGTTAAATAGGAAACTCCCAAATCCTAATAGAACAGGTGGACACCAGAGACAGCAGAACACAAATCACCCAGTACCATCAGTAACCACCAGAGGGAGCCCAAAAACAGAACTCACAACAGTTTACGTGCTGATGGCTAAGTCGGGCGCTAGATAGCAAACATACACCTTCCGCGAACAGTCATCCAATAGGGAGGGTTATTTAAAGAGCGACTTTCACTCACAACACACACACATTTACAAATGTACACTAGCGCATGGCCGTGCGGTCATGCGCAGCTTATATAGTTGCAGCACGTTCAGGACCTTCCAAAAAAGGACCAATGGGAAGCTGCTACCAAAGTTTAGCCCTTTCAGGACCTTCCTGGAGGACCAATGGGATGTGCTGCAGTACCTGAGAATGTGACCCTCGATCTCCAATGGGAGATCTTGCCCTGGGCATGCTCAGAAAGAGAAAAGCAGTACATAGCCCCAAAAGCATCTGCACGCCGCTGCCCAACACTGACTTCAATGGCAGAAGCAGGAAAAGCAGAAGTAACTCTTTGTACAGAGTGAGACTGAGCAAGACGCTGGGACCGACGTCTCTGCTGAGCAGATTCCACTGCGGCTGGAAAAGAATGGGAGACCGCAGCGGACATGGCTCGAGATTCCCCTTGTGCAGAAGCGGGAACTCAACACCTAACACTAGGCTTTCTGTGGCCCACAATTTGAAGGAGATGGCACACACGACTGGCACTGAAGCACAAATGCCAATATTAATCTCCTTCTATTTATTTTTTTTCAGGGAGAATATAAAAACCAAAATAAAAAAAAACAGACACTAGGCTTTCTGTGGCCCACAATTTGAGAGAGATGGCACACACGACTGGCACTGAAGCACAAATGCCAATATTAATCTCCCACTATTTATTTTTTTTCAGGGAGAATTTAAAAACCAAAATAAAAAAAACAGACCAGACACTAGGCTTTCTGTGGCCCACAATTTGAGAGAGATGGCACACACGACTGGCACTCAAGCACAAATGCCAATATTAATCTCCCACTATTTATTTTTTTTCAGGGAGAATTTAAAAACCAAAATTAAAAAAAAACAGACACTAGGCTTTCTGTGGCCCACAATTTGAGAGAGATGGCACACACGACTGGCAGGCACTCAAGCACAAATGCCAATATTAATCTCCCACTATTTATTTTTTTTCAGGGAGAATTTAAAAACCAAAATAAAATAAAAAAACAAACACTAGGCTTTCTGTGGCCCACAATTTGAGAGAGATGGCATACACGAGTGGCACTCAAGCACAAATGCCAATATTAATCTCCCACTATTTATTTTTTTTCAGGGAGAATTTAAAAACCAAAAAACAACAAAATAGACACTAGGCTTTCTGTGGCCCACAATTTGAGAGAGATGGCACACACGAGTGGCACTCAAGTACAAATGCCAATATTAATCTCCCACTATTTATTTTTTTTCAGGGAGAATTTAAAAACCAAAAAACAACAAAAAAGACACTAGGCTTTCTGTGGCCCACAATTTGAGAGAGATGGCACACACGAGTGGCAGTCAAGCACAAATGCCAATATTAATCTCCCACTATTTATTTTTTTTCAGGGGGAATTTAAAAACCCAAAAAAAACAAACAGACCAGACACTAGGCTTTCTTTGGCCCACAATTTGAGAGAGATGGCACACACGACTGGCACTGAAGCACAAATGCCAATATTAATCTCCCACTATTTATTTTTTTTCAGGGAGAATTTAAAAACCAAAAAGCAAAAAAACAGACACTAGGCTTTCTTTGGCCCACAATTTGAGAGAGATGGTGTTAGGGTTGGCGGAACACACCAAATATATAGTTTATTAGATGGAATTGGTGCGTTCGCAACCCGGGATCCACCGTGCAGGAAAATACCTGCTGCTAAGTAAGACGGACTATATGGCGGTACTATAAGTTTACATACAAGGGTTAACTTCACCCTGCGTGAAGGAAGCGATCCTGTTGCGTCACAGGACCGCGGTACCGCACATAGAGCGCGAGCAATAAGTCAGCGAACACAACCCCAACTAGGATTGAAGTCCGATTAGACCACTGCTGGCACAACACCGCAACTGGGTGTGTAAGGAAACTATCGAAATAGTAAATAAAGGCACGAGAGTGCGTGCGGTGCCGCACAAACGGACGCCGCTAACTACCCAGGCTTGGGTAAGGAAAGCGCACGGCGCCGTACAGGCGGTCACAGCAACTAGACGCTGTTATGTGTGTTTTGTGCTGATGGCTAGTCGGGCGCTAGATAGCTACCATCATCCGCAAACAGTCAACAACACTAGGGAGGGATATTTAGGAGCTTTCATCCTTCGACATACATCCATCTACACACACACATATTTTCAAGACAATACTAGAGCATGGCCGTGCGGTCATGCGCAGTTTATATAGTTGCAGCACAGGAAGCTGCTACTGAAGTTTTTGCCCTTTCAGGACCTTCCAGAAGGACCAATGGAAAGTGCTGCAGTACCTGAGCATGTTTTGCCCTTTCAGGACCTTCCAGGAGGACCAATGGAATGTACTGCAGCACCTGAGCATGTGAGCGAACATGTGGCCCTCGACCTCCAATGGGAGACCCTGCCCTGGGCATGCTCAGTGTGAGTAAACCAGGACTTAGTCCCAGAGAGGCTTGCTCGCCGCAGATCAGTGCAGGGTACCATAGGAAAGCCAGAAAAGGCAGTAGTGACCCTATGCAACGAATCAGCCTCAGCGAGACGCTGGGAGCGACGTCTCCGCTGAGCAGAGCCCACTGCGGCCGATACCGAATGGGAGGCCGCAGCAGACATGGATCGAGATTCCCCCTGTGCAGCAGAGGAAACTCGACTCCTAACATTACCCCCCCTCCTAGGTCCCCCCCTTCCTTGAGCCTCACTACGCTCAAAAGCTGCGATAAGCAGCGGAGCCCGAATGTGCTCCACAGGCTCCCAGGTTCTATCCTCTGGGCCGTGACCCTTCCAGTCCACCAGATAAAATTTCTTGCCACGTACCACCTTGCACCCCACAATAGCATTCACCTCAAACTCATCCGTGGATGAACCCGATGTCCCAGCAGATGACTCAGAAAACCGGGACAAATGAACGGGCTTTAAGAGGGAAACGTGGAAAGTATCGGTGATACCAAGGCGTGGAGGAATAGCCAAACGGTAGACCACAGGGTTGACCTGTTCCAGAACCTTAAACGGGCCAATGTAGCGAGGAGCAAACTTAGTGGACTCAACTCGCAGCCTGATGTTACGGGCGGAGAGCCACACTAAGTCGCCAGGAGCAAAGACCGGAGCGGGGCGCCGGTGTGTATCAGCCGAAACCCTCATTCTCTCCTTGGAGGCCCGGATGGCATCCTGTGTGCGGTCCCAGATGTCACGTGCCTCCACCGCCCAGTCTGCCACCCTAGAATCGGTGGATGACACGGGCATGGGCACAGGGACACGCGGATGCTGGCCATAATTAAGGAGAAAAGGAGTTTGACCAGTGGAATCGGCTACGGCGTTGTTCAAGGCAAATTCCGCCCAAGGTAGCAAAGATGCCCAGTCATCCTGCCTAGCAGAGACGAAATGTCGCAAATATGTCACCAGAGTCTGGTTGGTTCTCGCCACCAACCCATTCGTCTCGGGATGGTATGCAGAGGAGAGGTTTAACTCTATGCTGAGTAAACGGCAGAGCTCTCTCCAAAACCGAGACGCGAACTGGGGACCCCGATCGCTGACAATCTTATCAGGCATACCATGCAATCGGAAAACGTGTTTAATGAATAACACCGCCAAGGCCCATGCTGAGGGTAACCGGGGAAGCGGCACCAAAAGCACCATCTTGGAGAAATGGTCGGTGACAACCCAAATAATGGAGCAGCCACGCGACTTGGGTAGACCCACCACAAAGTCCATCCCGACCATCTCCCAGGGCCTGTCTGCCACCGGTAGAGGGTAAAGCAACCCAGCAGGCCGTTGCCGAGGAGACCGATTCTGGGCGCAAGAATCTTCTCGCCAGAAGCTCAGATGTCCTCTTGGTCCCAAAATGCCCACCCACTCTGGAGGAGTGAGCCCAAGAGAGAACCTCCGGTCGCAAGTTAGCTGGTACGAAAGTCTTGCCCGGGGGCACAGACTCTAGCGAAACCGGAGCTACAGTTCTCAGGCTCTCAGAAGGGACAATAAGCCGAGGCTCCTCCTCCTCCGATGACACCACGGAGCGGGAGAGAGCATCAGCACGAACTTTCTTCTCCCCGGAGAGGAAATGGAGAGTAAAATGGAACCGGGAGAAGAACAGGGACCACCTAGCCTGGCGAGAATTCAGCCGCTGGGCCGTTTGCAGATACACCAAGTTCTTGTGGTCAGTGAAGACTTGGAAGGGAAAGCGAGCTCCCTCCAAGAGATGTCTCCACTCCGAAAAAGCCAACTTCATGGCCAGCAACTCCTTGTCCCCAATGGAATAATTCCTCTCCGCTGGTGTGAAGGTCTTGGAGAAGAAGAAGCAAGGATGCTTCCGACCTTGAGCATCCTTTTGGAAAAGGACTGCTCCAGCACCAACGGATGAGGCATCCACCTCCAAGATAAATGGCTTATCAACATCGGGGCGATGTAGGATGGGAGCGCTAGCGAAGTGTGACTTGATCGAGAGAAAGGCTTTGGAGACCTCCTCTGACCACAACTTGGGATTTGCTCCCTTCTTGGTGAGGGCAACCAAGGGAGCTACCAAAGTTGAGAAGTGTGGAATGAACTGGCGATAATAATTAATGAACCCCATAAAGCGCTGCACCGCTTTAAGAGAATGGGGTTCCTGCCAGTCCATTACAGCCTGTAGCTTGGCAGGATCCATAGCCAAACTCTGGGCAGAGATGATATAACCAAGGAAAGGCAAGGACTCCTGCTCAAACACACACTTCTCCAACTTGGCGTAGAGGGAGTTTGCCCGTAAGAGGTCGAAGACTTTGCAAACATCTCTCCGATGGGAGTCAATATCTGGAGAGAAGATGAGAATATCATCCAGATAGACTACGACCGAGGTGGTGAGCATATCCCGGAAAATGTCGTTCACAAAGTCTTGGAAAACGGCTGGGGCATTACAGAGCCCAAAGGGCATCACCAGATATTCATAGTGCCCATCCCTGGTGTTAAAAGCCGTCTTCCATTCATCCCCCTCACGGATGCGAATCAGGTTGTAGGCACCCCGCAGATCTAACTTCGTAAATACCATCGCTCCCCGTAGCCTATCAAACAGCTCAGATATCAGGGGTAATGGGTACTTGTTCTTAACGGTGATGGCGTTAAGACCCCTGTAGTCTATGCATGGACGTAAGTCTCCAGTCTTCTTCTGTACGAAGAAGAACCCAACCCCTGCCGGTGACACTGACTTCCTAATGAATCCTCTTGCCAGATTCTCTTGGATGTACTGAGACATTGCCTCCGTCTCCGGGAGAGATAATGGATAGACTCGACCCCGGGGAGGCTCAGCACCAGGCAAGAGGTCAATAGGACAGTCATAGGGGCAGTGAGACGGAAGGGTCTCGCAGCTCTTTTGGAGAACACGTCTGCATAGGGCCAATAGTGCTTGGCTAGAGAGGAAAGATCTGCGGGTACCTGTGTAGTAGCAACCTGAACGCACTCCCTCTGACATCTACCCTCGCAGGATTTACTCCATCCCAAAATTCTCCCAGAGGACCACTCAATATGAGGAGAATGGTAGCGAAGCCATGGTATCCCCAACAGGACCTCATCAATTCCCTCAGGAATGACTAATAGGGAGATTATCTCCTGATGTGATGGAGACACAGAAAGCGTGAAAGGAATGGTTTGGTGGGTAATCTGTGAGGGTAGTGTTGACCCATTTACCACTCGAACGGTCACAGGCTTGGCGAGCATCACCAAGGGTATTGCGTGACGCTGGGCAAAAGAGGAAGACATAAAATTACCCTCTGCCCCAGAATCCACGCATAGCTCGACCATAAGAGTGGATGGGCCTATGGTAATTGTCCCCTTGAAGGACAACTTTGAGGCAAACGTCGCCGTGTCTAGTGTACCTCCTCCAACTGCCACTAAACGCTGACGTTTCCCCGACCGCTGAGGACCCTTGGAGGCAAGATGTCCTGACTGCCAGTAAACATGACGGACCTTATGTGCACGGGCGGACTGAGACTTGGATCCCGCTCGTGTCACCTCTAAGGCCTCATGTGACTCGGACGCCTGGACTGGAGATTCCAAAGGTTTGGCGAAGGTGGGAGCCAGCCGAAACCTCTGCCTACACTGGGCTCGCTCCAACCTTCGCTCATGAAAACGAAGGTCTATGCGAGTAGATATGGCTATGAGTTCCTCCAGTGTGGCGGGAATCTCCCTAGTGGCCAAAGCGTCTTTCACATGGTCAGCCAGCCCCCTCCAAAATACGGGAATGAGGGTTTTATCTGACCATTCCAACTCAGACGCTAATGTCCGGAAGAGAACAGCAAAATGGCTGACCATGGTTGAACCCTGAGTCCAAGCCAGCAGCTGGAGCGCTGTATCATGGGTGACTTGAGGTCCTAAAAAGACCTGTTTCAGAGAGTCCAGAAACCGAGGAACACTCCGCACCACATGATCGTTGCGCTCCCACAGCGGCGTAGCCCACTCCAACGCTCTGTCCGACAAGAGGGAGATTATGAATCCCACCTTTGCCCGCTCAGTAGGGAAACGTGCAGCCAGGAGCTCGAGGTGTATACCACATTGGCTCACGAAACCCCTACAGGACTTACTGTCCCCAGAGTATCTCTCAGGCAAAGGAAGGTGAGATAGGGTCGGAACAGAGGTGGCAGTGGGTAAAGCTGCTGCAGCCACGCTAGCAGCCTGAACAGCTATTGCGGTAACATCCACCGCCGAGGTTGCACGCTCAAGAGACGCCAACCGGCCCTCCAGCAGCTGGATGTACCCCTGCAATCGCTGTTCATCCGCCATTACTTAGCCAGATCCTGGCGCTAGTATTCTGTTAGGGTTGGCGGAACGCACCAAATATATAGTTTATTAGATGGAATTGGTGCGTTCGCAACCCGGGATCCACCGTGCAGGAAAATACCTGCTGCTAAGTAAGACTGACTATATGGCGGTACTATAAGTATACATACAAGGGTTAACTTCACCCTGCGTGAAGGAAGCGATCCTGTTGCGTCACAGGACCGCGGTACCGCACATAGAGCGCGAGCAATAAGTCAGCGAACACAACCCCAACTAGGATTGAAGTCCGATTAGACCACTGCTGGCACAACACCGCAACTGGGTGTGTAAGGAAACTATCGAAATAGTAAATAAAGGCACGAGAGTGCGTGCGGTGCCGCACAAACGGACGCCGCTAACCACCCAGGCTTGGGTAAGGAAAGCGCACGGCGCCGTACAGGCGGTCACAGCAACTAGACGCTGTTATGTGTATTTTGTGCTGATGGCTAGTCGGGCGCTAGATAGCTACCATCATCCGCAAACAGTCAACAACACTAGGGAGGGATATTTAGGAGCTTTCATCCTTCGACATACATCCATCTACACACACACATATTTTCAAGACAATACTAGCGCATGGCCGTGCGGTCATGCGCAGTTTATATAGTTGCAGCACAGGAAGCTGCTACTGAAGTTTTTGCCCTTTCAGGACCTTCCAGAAGGACCAATGGAAAGTGCTGCAGTACCTGAGCATGTTTTGCCCTTTCAGGACCTTCCAGGAGGACCAATGGAATGTACTGCAGCACCTGAGCATGTGAGCGAACATGTGGCCCTCGACCTCCAATGGGAGACCCTGCCCTGGGCATGCTCAGTGTGAGTAAACCAGGACTTAGTCCCAGAGAGGCTTGCTCGCCGCAGATCAGTGCAGGGTACCATAGGAAAGCCAGAAAAGGCAGTAGTGACCCTATGCACCGAATCAGCCTCAGCGAGACGCTGGGAGCGACGTCTCCGCTGAGCAGAGCCCACTGCGGCCGATACCGAATGGGAGGCCGCAGCAGACACGGATCGAGATTCCCCCTGTGCAGCAGAGGAAACTCGACTCCTTACAGATGGCACACACGACTGGCACTCAGGCACAAATGCCAATATTAATCTCCCACTATTTTTTTTTTTTTCAGGGAGAATTTAAAAACCAAAATGAAAAAAAACAGACACTAGGCTTTCTGTGGCCCACAATTTGAGAGAGATGGCACACACGACTGGCACTCAAGCACAAATGCCAATATTAATCTCCCACTATTTATTTTTTTTCAGGGAGAATTTAAAAACCAAAATAAAAAAAAAAACAGACACTAGGCTTTCTGTGGCCAACAATTTGAGAGAGATGGCACACACGACTGGCACTGAAGCACAAATTCCAATATTAATCTCCCACTATTTATTTTTTTTCAGGGAGAATTTACAAACCAAAATAAAAAAAAGCAGACACTAGGCTTTCTGTGGCCCACAATTTGAGAGAGATGGCACACACGACTGGCACTGAAGCACAAATGCCAATATTAATCTCCCACTATTTATTTTTTTTCAGGGAGAATTTAAAAACCAAAATAAAAAAAAACAGACACTAGGCTTTCTGTGGCCCACAATTTGAGAGAGATGGCACACACGACTGGCACTGAAGCACAAATGCCAATATTAATCTCCCACTATTTTTTTTTTTTTCAGGGAGAATTTAAAAACCAAAAAAAAAAAAACAGACACTAGGCTTTCTGTGGCCCACAATTTGAGAGAGATGGCACACACAACTGGCACTCAAGCACAAATGCCAGTATTAATCTCCCACTATTTTTTTTTTCAGGGAGAATTTAAAAACCACAATATAAAAAACAGACACTAGGCTTTCTGTGGCCCACAATTTGAGAGAGATGGCACACACGACTGGCACTCAAGCACAAATGCCAATATTAATCTCCCACTATTTATTTTTTTTCAGGGAGAATTTAAAAACCAAAATAAAAAAACAGACACTAGGTGTTAGGGCTAGCGGAACGCACCAAATAATAAGACAGATAGAGTATGGTGCGTTCGCAGCCCGGGGTCCACCGTGCAGAGATAGAACCTGCTGCCAAGTAATGACGGACTATATGGCAGTACAAAGTGAATACACACATGGTTAACCTCACCCTGTGTGAAGAAAGCGAACCCTGTTACGTCACAGGGCCGTGGTACCGCACCAAGAGCGCAAGCAACGAGTCTCAGAACTCAATCCCAAGACACAGGATTTGAGTACATAGACCTCATGCGCTCGACACCGCTACTGAGGTGTCAGAGTGACAGCAATAGAAGCACGAGAGTGCATGCAGTGCCGCACTGGCAAACGCCACTAACCAACCAGGCTTGGGTCAGGAAAGCGCTGTGAAAGCACAAGGCGCCGCACTGGCGGTCACAGCAATAAGACGCTGTATTGTGTGTTTACGTGCTGATGGCTAAGTCGGGCGCTAGATAGCAAACATACACCTTCCGCGAACAGTCATCCAATAGGGAGGGTTATTTAAAGAGCGACTTTCACTCACAACACACACACATTTACAAATGTACACTAGCGCATGGCCGTGCGGTCATGCGCAGCTTATATAGTTGCAGCACGTTCAGGACCTTCCAATAAAGGACCAATGGGAAGCTGCTACCAAAGTTTTGCCCTTTCAGGACCTTCCTGGAGGACCAATGGGATGTGCTGCAGTACCTGAGCATGTGACCCTCGATCTCCAATGGGAGATCTTGCCCTGGGCATGCTCAGAAAGAGAAAAGCAGGACTTAGCCCCAAAAGCATCTGCTCGCCGCTGCCCAACACTGACTTCAATGGCAGAAGCAGGAAAAGCAGCAGTAACTCTTTGTACAGAGTGAGACTGAGCAAGATACTGGGACCGACGTCTCTGCTGAGCAGACTCCACTGCGGCTGGATAAGAATGGGAGACTGCAGCGGAGATGGCTCGAGATTCCCCTTGTGCAGAAGCAGGAACTCGACACCTAACACTAGGCTTTCTGTGGCCCACAATTTGAGAGAGATGGCACACACGACTGGCACTGAAGCACAAATGCCAATATTAATCTCCCACTATTTATTTTTTTTCAGGGAGAATTTAAAAACCAAAAAAAAAAAAAAAAACAGACACTAGGCTTTCTGTGGCCCACAATTTCAGAGAGATGGCACACACGACTGGCATTGAAGCACAAATGCCAATATTAACCTCCCACTATTTTTTTTTTTTTATTTCTGGGAGAATTGGCAAGAAATCAGGCCCACTGTTAGGCCGGCGTCACACACAGCGTATGAAAATACGGTCCGTATATTACGGCCGTAATACGCTGAAAAGTCCCGAAAATAGTGGTCCGTAGCTCCTCCGTAGGCAGGGTGTGTCAGCGTTTTTTGCACATGGCCTCCTCCGTATGTAATCCGTATGGCAGCCGTACTGCGTGTTTTTATTGCAGGCTTTCAAAACCGACATACGGCTATACAAGGGATCCATGTGTAAAAAAAAAAATATATATATATACTGTCTACATATATATATATATATATATATATATATATGTGTCAGTAGACACATATATGTATATATATTATTACTTCATACAGCGCTAGATAGCTTTAAAGCCGGTACTTCAATTGCCGGCTTTTGCTATCTCCTTCCTAAAACCCGACATGATATGAGACCTGGTTTACATACAGTAAACCATCTCATATCACCATTTTTTTTGCATATTCCACACTACTAATGTTAGTAGTGTATATATGCAAAATTTGCCCCCAGCCACCCCAGAAAAGGCACATCTGGAAGATGCGCCTATTCTGGCACTTGGCCACTCTCTTCCCATTCCTGTGTAGCGATGGGATATGGGGTAGTGAAGGGTTAATGCCACCTTGCTATTGTAAGGTGACATCAAGCCAAATTAATAATGGAGAGGTGTCAATTATGACACCTATCCATTATTAATCCAATACTAGTAAAGGGTTAAAAAAAAACACACACACATTATTAAAAATTAATTTAATGAAATAAAAACAAAGGTTGTTGTAATAATTTATTCTACGGTCAATCCGGTCACTGAAGACCCTCGATCTGTAACAAAAAAAAACATAAAACAACAATATCCATACCTTCCGCAGATCTGTAACGTCCAACGATGTAAATCCATCTGGAGGGGTTAAAATATTTTGCAGCAAGGAGTTCTGCTAATGCAGCGATGCTCCTTGCTGCAAAACCCCGGGGAATGAAGGTAAAGTAGGTCAATGACCTATATTTACCTTCATTTGCGGTGAGGCGCCCTCTGCTGGTTGTTCCTAGATCGTGGGAGCTTTCCTAGAAAGCTCCCAGGCTCGAGTTCATATGAGGACAACCAGCAGAGGGCGCCTCTTATGATCTCGAGCCTGGGAGCTTTCTAGTAAAGTTCCCACGATCTAGGGACAGCCAGCAGAGGGCGCCTCACCGCAAATGAAGGTAAATATAGGTCATTGACCTAC
This sequence comes from Ranitomeya imitator, assembly GCF_032444005.1. Lineage (NCBI taxonomy): Eukaryota > Metazoa > Chordata > Amphibia > Anura > Dendrobatidae > Ranitomeya > Ranitomeya imitator. The sequence continues at coordinate 477,861,220 of NC_091285.1, read as the reverse complement.
TTTACCTTCATTCCCCGGGGTTTTGCAGCAAGGAGCATCGCTGCATTAGCAGAACTCCTTGCTGCAAAATATTTTAACCCCTTCAGATGGATTTACATCATTGGACGTTACAGATCTGCGGAAGGTATGGATATTGTTTTTTTTTTTTTTTGTTACAGATCGAGGGTCTACAGTGAGTGGATTGAGTGTAGAATAAATTTTTACAACAACCTTTGTGATTTTTTCATTAAAATAATTTTTAATAATGTGTGTGTTTTTTTTTAACCCTTTACAACAATTGGATTAATAATGGATAGGTGTCTTAATTGACGCCTCTCCATTATTAATTTGGCTTAATGTCACCTTACAATAGCAAGGTGGCATTAACCTTTCATTACCCCATATCCCACCGCTACACGGGAATGGGAAGAGAGTGGCCAAGTGCCAGAATAGGCGCATCTTCCAAAGGTGGTGTTGGACAGTGGAAATTGCTACAGCACAAGCGGTTTGGGGGTTAATGGACCCTGCCTAACTCTATCCCTGCTTCTGACGAAGCGGCAGCAACCTCTCCCTATGCTCAGATCAGCAGCAGTAAGATGACGGTCGGCGGGAACGCCCCTTTATAGCCCCTGTGACGCCGCAGACAGCAAGCCAATCACTGCAATGCCATTCTCTAAGATGGTGGGGACTGAGACCTATGTCATCACGCTGCCCACACTCTGCGTCCACCTTCATTGGCTGAGAAATGGCGCTTTTCGCGTCATTGAAACGCGCGAAAGTCGCGTACCGCATGGCCGACCCCACACAGGGATCGGGTCGGGTTTCATGAAACCCGACTGTGCCAAAAGTCGGCGACTTTTGAAAATGAACGATCCGTTTCGCTCAACCCTAGCCATCACTAAAAAGTTTATAATGTATCGGCTCTAGGATTTAAAAAGAATATTAGTTTCTGGTATAATTACCCTATAATTCTCAATATGATGGGTTTAAATAGGAGTTCCCACTTATGACATCAAGGGGATATGCTATAATTCTCAAGAATAACCCACATCTATGTTGAGAACTGGGCCCACACATTGTCAGGAATGGAGCTTTGGTTGTGCACATGTGGTTGTCTCTATTCATTTTCATGAAAACCCAAAAAGGAATGAGTACACCCATAACACAGTAATTGTGGAAGCTCTCATAAAAATTAATGGAAAGATAACCCTTAGAAAGGACTGGATCATGATTAGGAAAAGCATGCTACATCGTCTCACCTTGGCTTTGCTCGTATTGCTTTGTAGGCCATGTGTTTGACCCATTATAGCCTCAGACCAAGTATGCATCCACCAGTTAAAGGAACACCCAAAATAATATGGTCAAATTATTGATAGTGCAGACCAATAATAGTGAGTAATAGAATACAAAATGGATTGAGACAAGAAAAGGAGGGGTAAAAAACATGGTATTAACAACATATAGCGTGCACCCGCCAAGTACACAGGTGACCATTAAATAGCTGACATAAATAGAAAGTATGCAGAAGAGGGATAACAGACGTTGTAAAGACAATATATATATATATATATATATATATATATATATATATATCAAGCAAAAAAAGAAGGCAGCACTCCAACATCAGATAAAGGTGAAAAAAGGCTGTGAAGTTTATTTCAGACCCACATCTCGCGACGTTTCGGCTCGCACTGAGCCTTTCTCAAGCAATGGGTGGTAACAAGTTGTGTCCTTATATACAAACCATCCTCAATCATTTACATAATACATAGCCAAATATGTGTTTACAAATATTTATAATACATATACATTATATTTCCACAGTGCTCCAAGTGTTACCCTATATAAAGTGCATAGTGCTAAAGTGCTTTTTAATTTCTCTCCTTTCCCCCTGCCCACAAGTAATACTGCTTTTAGGGTTATTCATAGTTAATTAATGTACATAAAAGGATTCATAACCTCATATATTATTAATGTATGGCGCTTACCCTGCCGAATAGACGGAGTCACCTGGAGGACTAACATGCCGCTGATTTTCGGCGTTCTCTAGGATCTACTGCGCATGTCAAAAACCTCCCATTCCCATGTGGTGTGACGCTAGCCAGTGAGACAACAGACGTTACTTCATTTCATCCGCGCCTGCGCACAAGGACAATGTCTGCCCCGCACTTCCATCTTAGTTGTGGCAGCGCAAAGCTATTAGATAAGCTCTCTCTATTAATGTTCCTTGCTTTTTACGCAATAAATCCATCTTATATCCAGATATCAAAGGGGCCACTATAACATTCCACCTTCGGCAAGCAGGACAACACCTTATTCAGGTTGTCTCCCGCTGCCCATGGACCTTTACTTCGACCTGTGACCTTCTCAGACCACATAATCTCCGTAAGAGGACCCATATCAGTGTGCCTTTCTTATGCCCAGTATCTTAAACAGAGCAGAGATACTTTCAATATTAAATTAATATATTCGCTATTGAATGCCAAATTGTATATTTATTAGTCATATGAAGACAATCTCAACTGGCCAGCATACCAACATCAGGAAAATATACGGGGAATAACTATAAATTATAACAGATAAAAAAATAAAAAAATTATATTAATAATTGTGTCCTCCACCGTGAACATCCAATTCGTAAACAGCAGGGCAAGGACCTTTTTGCTGGGAGCGGAGATGTATCTAAAAAAATACAAACATAACACTTATTAAAATTGGAGCAGTAGAACAGTCTTCATTCTGCATGTTCCATATAACCGGAATGTATATACCCCAATTCATATAGATATATCCCATTAAGGTAGCACCATTGATGGATAGATTTTAAATTCTACATTTAAACCTTTAGGTTTTAGTGTATTTAGTTCATAGATCCAACGAAGTTCTAATTTTTTTAGGAGATTTATTCTGTCTCCCCCTCTTCTTTGCGCTGGGACTCTATCTATGATTCTAAATTTTAGATCCTTTTCCGTATGTTTAAATTCTACAAAATGTTTCGAGACTGGTAGATCTTGTCTTTTTTTTCCTTATTGAGAAGCGATGGTTATTCATGCGGGTTTTAAACTCGCATGTTGTTTCCCCAATATACCATAATTTGCAGGGGCATTCCAATAGATAAATAACATGGTCAGAGTTACATGTAAGATATTCACGAATTCTATATTGCTTATTTGTAACTGGATGATCAAAAGTAGATCCCTTTATCATATGTTTACAATTTACACATGATAAACATGGGAAACACCCATGCTGTTTGTTACCTGTGATTGTGGTTTGACCAGTGTTTTTGAGGGAACCAATATCTGATTTTACTATATGATCACCAAGATTTTTATTTCTACGGTATGAAAAAAGTGGAGGTTCTCTAAACTCTTTAATATTGGGTAGGCATTTGCCCAACATACCCCAATGTTTCATAATTACCTCCGAGATAGCTCCACTCTCTTCCGTATATGTCATTACACATATATATATATATCCACCAATTAAAGCAGAACACAATATCACATGCCATTTGAAAGGCAACTTTTTAAAAGTATAATTCTGTTCCTTTTATCTGAGGATATTGTATATTTTTCCAACAGGTTTTAAAGCACCATGGCAGACTTAAAGGTTTCAATAACTCCACAGCAGCAAAATACCATTCAGTCAAAAATACTGTCACTGTGCAAAGATGGAAGCCACTTATTAAATCATGATGACATAAATGGAGCCTTGAGAACCTTCAAACAAGCCTTCCTACTTTCCTCCAAGATACCAGAAGAAAAAATTCAGAAAGACTGTTTATTTAATCTTGGTGCCACTTATATTTGTGTTGGAAAACCCAAGAAAGCTTTAAAATGTCTTTTAAAATCCAGACGTAGTGGAATGGAAGAAAGAGATGGAGATCTGTTTTTCAATATTGGCGCTGCTTATGATGAAATGAAAGAGTATAGCAAAGCTGTGAAGTTTTATGAAAGGGCCATCAATGAGTATGGTTATGATAAAGTCAAGAGTATTGCAGATGCTCTTATTAAGCTGGGGTACTGTTTTGTCATGACTGGTGACCTTTCCTCTGCTGCACATTCATTCAGACTTGCAGGTCACACATACGTAAAAAACCACAAACTAGAAGATGCAGCTATGGCCATGAGAGAGGCTGCTAAATACATGATAAACAGTCAAGCGTTTTCCCAGGCTGCAGTGCTCCAAACTTTGAACTCTTGTGTGGAGTCATTGATAGGTATATCTGATATACAACTGCTTGGTAAGTGTATTTTCTTTCTTACATAAGCTGACTTGAGTTGATGGGAAGTATGGGGACAGGCATTCACTAGAATGGTTAATTATATATTATATATACACACGCGCCATATTTTGCTCATCATAAAAAGCACTGGACTATTAGTTGCACCCTAAATTTTTGGGGTGGAAAATAGGAAAAACATTTTTTTTAAATAAAATGGTGATGCATCTTATAATTTGTTTAATGATAGCTAACCTGGGGGCAGCACCATTGGAGCGAGGTCACAGGAGGCAGGGTAACTGCTTCAGGAGGTGGCAGAAGGAGTGCGTCGATGCTGTGTTGCCTGGGTGCTCATTAGATGTTGGCGCCAATGAGCAGAGTCCCCTTTCCCATTCAGTTCCCTGTGGTGGGCTTCTGGAAAATGGCCACCAGTGGCGGTGCATGCACAGATCGAGATTATTATTACTATTACTGTACATTTTTAATAGCGCCATTTATTCCATGGCGCTTTACATGTGAAAAGGGGGCAAATATAGTCAAATACAACTAAACTCTGCCTTCTGTGATCCTACTCCACTACCACTATCCCTCCTTGGTAAGATCACTTAGGATTATAAGATGCACCCCCATTTTCCTCCTCAACAAAGTGTGTCTTATAATCTGAAAAATACAGTATATATTTGTCATATTTATTCAAAATGGTTACAGTGCTGTTCCATGCCTGTGCCCTCTCACAGCTTGTGCCTGGCCACTTTCCTCTCCTAGCACTTATAGTTCATACAAAATGGCAGCAAAATGTTCCTATGGGATATGAACAATGACCACATGGTCAGAAATGTGTCAGTCGAAAGGCATTTTTTTCTTTTCTTCATACTAACTGTTAGGGCTAGCGGAACGCACCGAGTAATGAGTAGGTAGCCACAAGGTGCGTTCGCCGCCCGGGGTCCACCGTGCAGAGATATTTGCTGCTAAGTAATGGCGGATGGACTCTGAGCTCACACGTGGTTAGGCTTCACCCCGTGTGAACTGGTAGCGAACTCTGTTGCCTCACAGAGTCGCGCTGTACACAATAACTAATACACTAACTAGGCTAATTGCCCCCACTGACGCTAGCTGCCTGCCTGAGTGTACAGTCCCAATGCTAACAGCTTCACACCACATAAGAACTGAGTGGTTTAATATCCACTGGCATAAGCCAAAACACATTTGATACTAGCGCATGGCCGTGCGGCCATGCTAGCCTTATATAGCTGCAGCAAGTAAAAGACCTTCCAAGAAGGACCAATGAGAGACTGCCATACCTGAGCATGTGACCCTAAATCTCCACTGAGAGATCTTGCCCCGGGCATGCTCAGTGTGTGCAAAGCAGGACTTAGACCTAGCACTTAATGGACCTTCCAAGAAGGACCAATGACCTTAGCTGCAGTATCTGATCATGTGACCCTCGATCTCCACTGAGAGATCTTAAGGTACCGTCACACTTAGCGACGCTGCAGCGATACCGACAACGATCCGGATTGCTGCAGCGTCGCTGTTTGGTCGCTGGAGAGCTGTCACACAGACAGCTCTCCAGCGACCAACGATCCCGAGGTCCCCGGTAACCAGGGTAAACATCGGGTAACTAAGCGCAGGGCCGCGCTTAGTTACCCGCTGTTTACCCTGGTTACCAGCGTAAAAAAACAAACAGTACATACTTACATTCAGCTGTCTGTCCCTTGCCGTCTGGTTCCTGCATGTCTGCTGGCCGCAAAGTGAAAGTGAAAGCACAGCACAGCGGTGAGTCACACAGCGGTGACTCACCGCTGTGGCTGTGCTCTGCTTTCACTTTACGGCCAGCAGTCAAGGCAGGAACCAGACGGCAAGGGACAGACAGCTGAATGTAAGTATGTACTGTTTGTTTTTTTACGCTGGTAACCAGGGTAAACAGCGGGTTACTAAGCGCGGCCCTGCGCTTAGTTACCCGATGTTTACCCTGGTTACCAGTGAAGACATCGCTGAATCGGTGTCACACACGCCGATTCAGCGATGTCTGCGGGGAGTCCAGCGACGAAATAAAGTTCTGGACTTTCTTCCCCGACCAGCGATCTCCCAGCAGGGGCCTGATCGCTGCTGCCTGTCACACTGGACGATATCGCTAGCGAGGACGCTGCAACGTCACGGATCGCTAGCGATATCGTCTAGTGTGACAGTACCTTTACTCTGAAGCAGGAAATGCAGCAGTAACTCTTAGCACAGAGTAAGACTGAGCAAGATGCTGGGATCGCTGTCTCCGCTGAGCAGGCTCCACTGCGGCAGGAGAAGAATGGGAGACCGCAGAAGAGATGGCCTGAGATTCCCCCTGTGCAGAGGCAGGAACTCGGCCCCTAACACTAACTTTGTAACTGTTTTTTATGCATTGTAAATGAAGATAAAAGATCACTCACATAATTTTTTACAGAACATTGTTCTGATGTTTTGTATGAACTATACATACTGGGGAAATGTACCAACATTCCAAGTCAGCTTTTTTAAAAGAGGAGATTTATCAGTAGTGTCATAAAGTTCATTATTTTATATCATGCAAAAAATTACACAAAAGGACAAAAACATAGAAATGAGAGTAGACCAGTAAGGGCTCGCACTCATCTGCATAAATAAAATCACTCTGAGTTGTTCCTGAAAATTAGGACAAGAGTCATGCGAGTGTAATGCGAGTACAATGTGATTTTTCTAAGGTATGACATGAGTATGTGCCGCGGTCGTGCAGGCTGGGTGTACTCGGTAGCCAGGCAGGCAGTCTATCACGGATGTCACAGTGGCAATCGCCCAACACCATGGCCCTGATCGGGCAAGTGAAAGGGGAATATTTACAGGGGATAATAGTTTATGGTATCGTGATGCCAGCTGAGGTGTCTGGCCAGGGATGGCCAGGGCTGCAAGTGGGGTCCCAGGGGATAGATGGCAATGCAGCAAGATAGATCACTCCCCTTAGCAAGAGCATGCCCCTGGGGTGATGATGGGGGTTGTAGTGACCAGTGCAGCAAAAAGAAGCAAGGAGGCAAAATAATTCAGTCTTTTCCCTTACTGATGGATGGCAAGTTGAATCCAGGGGTAATGGTCACTAGGTTTAGACTCCGGCCGGTCTGGAAGCAGCTGGAGTCCACTTCACCAAGTGGGTAGAATAAGCCTTCGTTTCTGTGCCCATATGTTTGGAGATTCAACAGCTTATGAGCTGATGTACTCCCTGCTTGTCTATTCTACAGCAGCTCCAGCCAGCATACATTGCGGGCTCTGCAAGCTGTTCTCTCGGTCCCAGCTCTGAACCTTCTATAATGTGGTGCTTCTAGTGCTGCAGGGGTGGCCAGAGAACCTGCAGTCCCCCGCTCTCCAGATTCTGCTCTTAGGGATTGAAATCCATGGTAGCCAAGGGCTCTGGCCCCGGGATCCATGGGGGGTCTCCTCTCCTCCGGACCCTGGGAGCCATCCAGGACCGCTCCCTGCACACGCCATACCCGGCATATAAGACGACCCCTGACTTTTGAGATGATTTTCAAGGGTTAAAAAGTTGTCTTGTGCACAGGGAAAAACGGTATTTATTTTAGTATAATATGTATTTTTGATATCTATACAAATTAGTGTTTTTATCCCAGAATGGGAAATATATTATATATATATATATGTATATATATATATATATATATATATATATATATATATATTATATATTTTATAGATATACTACGCACTATATTGCAGTTTTGTTTCTTCTGAAATCTTGGGTATTCATAACCATTGTTATTGAGTACTTAGAGTTTTAACAAATGGAATAAAAACTGTTTTAATGGATCTTTTTAAATATTATTATTATTTTTTTAAGGAAGGAAGGAAAGAAAAAAAGGAAAGAAAAAAGTGAATTTGGATCATATACAATAAGTAGTCCTGTTTTAGAATATTTCAATAAAGCTTGTTGGTTTTTAATTTTAATATTATACATGATCCTCAGGATTTTCACATACAGAACGATTTTAGGGGATTTACAATGGCTGCTCAAGTGGTTATTTTGCACAGTTGCTGTGGAGCACTCACATTGGTGCCGATTAGTTGTGGGAGGGACTGTGGGTAAGTGTATCGATAAAAGGCAAGACATGTACTAGGTCAGTATCCCTGAGCAAGACGGTCCGAGTACCTTGGAAACGCATCAGAAATCTGACCCCTCTGAGCGCTTGTCTTTCAGTGATGTCAATACCATTAAGCCCCCCCGCACCCTCCATGCGATCTCACGGCGGCATCTCTCGGCCAGAGCACGCTGCCGCACCATCATCTAGCTGCTTTGCAATCATGGAGGCTTGATTAATCAACCAGGCCTCCCTGGTGTTCCACCGGACTTACACCTCCAGCTGAGCAGCGCAATTATCGACTGAGGGCACCTTGTGAAGCGCAAACTGCAAACTAATCCAGTCTGCAGCCATTTCTGCACTTCTAGTGAACAAATGTAAGCTTTTGCCTCCTAACACACTATATATTTTTTTGGTTTCCCTATAGGTGTGTTCCACAGGTTCTTAGTATATGATTCTTCATACACATATTTCTTTTGTTAACCATAGTGGGTGGTTATAAGTAGTGTTGAGCATTCCGATACTGCAAATATCAGGTATCAGCCGATATTTGCTGTATCGGATTTCAGATACTGAGTTCCGATATTTTTGCGATATCGGATACCGGAATCGGAAGTTTCCATAGTGCAATGATGCACTATAATGGAGTGTGGGCGATGCGTGGGCAGAGACTGCGTGTGTGTGTGTGGGCGGGGTCTGTGCGTGACCGCGGGGGCTCTGTGTGGCTTGCGGGGGCTCTGTGCATGCTTGCTGGGGCTCTGTGCGGCTTGCGGGGGCTCTGTGCGGGCTTGCCGGTGCTCTGTGTGGGCTTGCCGGGGCTCTGTGTGGGCTTGCCGGGGCTCTGTGCAGGCTTGCCGGGGCTCTGTGCGGATTGGGGGGGCTCTGTGCGGGCTTGCCGGGGCTCTGTGCGGGCTTGACGGGGCTCTGTGCGGGCTTGCCGGGGCTCTGTGTGGCTTGCCGGGGCTCTGTGCAGGCTTGTCGGGGCTCTGTGCGGGCTTGCCGGGGCTCTCTATGGGCTGCTGGGGGTCTGTGCAGGCATCGTCTGATGGGACTGCAAGTCCTATCGGATGATGCCTGCAACAGTGACAGTGATTGACACAGTAGCCAATTATGGGAGAGTAGTAGTCCCATCATCTGGCTAATGTGTTGAATGTAAAAAAAAAATACTACATACTACATACATACTACATACATACCACATACATACTATATACATACTACATACAATACATTCATACTTTACATACAATACATACATACAGACATACAGTACATTAAACATAGAGTTCATACTCACCATTACTTGTCACTTTGTTCCTCGAAGCCAGTGTCATCTGTAAAAAGATTAAAATAACAAACAACCAATATACTCCCTGTCCGCAGAAATCCACGAGTGTCCTACGATGATCTCCTGTGGAGAACGGCAGCATCAGCTGTTGCGACCGCTCACTAGGGGCTCCAGGAACACAATGACGGGAGGAAAGTACCCTATCGCACTGTATTCCTCCGCCGCTGTAAAAAAAAATAGTCCCTAGTCTCACTTTTGGCATTGCTGTATGAGAAATTTTCCCACGCAGCAATTGCCATAAAGTGAGACTTTGTCCTAAGGTAACCTCTCAGTGATGCACTGCAGGAGCCATTGTCTCGTGTCAGTGTGTCACTGAGGGTCCTATAGAGCAGTGACATCACCCGATGTCACTGTTCTATAGGGGAGATCATTGTGGGACACTCGATATTAATTGGACTATGGGGGACAGGTAGTATATGGTTTACTATTTTACGTTTTTTGCAGGCGCTGAAGTATGGTAAGTATGGTTAAATGGAGAATATTGAAATACTTTTTTCCTAATGTTTGTGTGTTTTATTAACCCTTTTTTGCTATAGGATTAATAATGGATAGGCATCTTATTGACGCCTCTCCGTTATTAACCCGGCTTAATGTCACCTTACAATAGCAGGGTGACATTAACCCCTTATTACCCCATATCCCACTGCTACATGGGAGTGGGAAGAGAGGGGCTAAGTGCCGGAATTGGCGCATCTTACAGATGCGCCATTTCTGGGGTGGCTGCGGACTGGTATTTGAAGCCGGGGGGGGGCAATATCCATGGCCCCTCTCTAGGCTATGAATATCAGCCCGCAGCTGTCTGCGTAGCCTTTGTGGCTTTAAAATATAGGGGGACCCCACATAATTTTTTGGTATTTTTTGTATTTTAATAGCCAGTAAAGGCTACGCAGACAGCTGCGGGCTGATATTCATAGCAGGCTACAAATATTGGCCCCCGGCCATCGGTTTTCCCCCTCTGGCGCATAAAATTGCGCGGGAGCCCACGCCTTTTTTTCCTTTTTTTAAAATTCAATGCTCATTAAGGCCTCTTTCACACTTGCGCCGGTATGGGTCTGTCGCTATGCGTTAGGCCAATGTACCGACGCACGTTGTGAAATTTGTGCACGACGTGGGCAGCGGATGCAGTTTTTCAACGCATCCGCTGCCCATTCTGAAGTCCGGGGAGGAGGGGGCGGAGTTTCAGCGGCGCATGTGCTGTAGAAAATGGCGGACGCGACGGACAAAAAAACGCTCACTTGAATGTTTTTTCGTGCCGACGGTCCGCTAAAACACGACGGATCCGTTACATGACGGACGCGACATGTGGCCATCCGTTGCAATCCGTCGCTAATACAAGTCTATGGGTAAAAAACGCATCCTGCGAGCACATTTGCAGGATCTGTTTTTTTTCCCAAAATGACGGAATGCGATGGATTGCTAAAAACGCAAGTGTGAAAGTAGCCTTAGAAACATCGGCCTTTCTATTATATATCTATGGATATATCTATCTATAGATATATTTATAGATATATATATCTATAGATACATAGATGTATGTATCCATATATCTGGCTGCTTTCACACATATATCAATATGCTCGTAGGATGCGTTTTTTACCCATAGACTTGTTAGCGACGGATCACGACGGATGGCCACACATCGCATACGTCGTGCAATGGATCAGTCGTGTTTTGGTGGACCATCGGCATGAAAAAACGTTCAAGTGAAAGTTGTTTTGTCCGTCGCGTCCACCATTTTCTACCATGCATGCGCCGCCGAAACTCCGCCCCCTCCTCCCTGGACTTCAAAATGGGCAGTGGATGCGTTGAAAAACTGCATCCGCTGCCCACGTTGTGCACAAATCTCACAACGTTCGTCGGTACGTCGGCCCGACGCATAGCGACGGACCCATACCGACGCAAGTGTGAAAGAGGCCTTAATGAGCGTTTAGTTTTAAAGAAAATGGAAAAAAAACGGCGTGGGCTCCCATGCAATTTTCTGCGCCAGAGGGGGAAAGCCGACGTAGATGTATTTATAGATAGATATATCTATAGATACATAGATGTATCTATCCATATATCTGGCTGCTTTCACACATCAGGTTTTTGCCGTCAGGCACAATCCGGCGAGTTTTTTCCTCCGGATCCGTACGGACTTGTACTGACGCAAGTGTGAAAGTAGCCTTAATGAGCGTTGAATTTAAAAAAAAAACGGAAAAAAACGGCGTGGGCTCCCGCACAATTTTCTGCGCCAGAGGGGGAAAGCCGACGGCCGGGGGCCAATATTTGTAGCCTGCTATGAATATCAGCCCGCAGCTGTCTGCGTAGCCTTTACTGGCTATTAAAACAGGGGGACCCCCCAAAAAAAGTGACGTGAGGTCCCCCTATATTTTATAGCCAGAAAGGCTACGCAGACAGCTGCGGGCTGATATTCATAGCCTAGAGAGGGGCCATGGATATTGCCCCCCCCCCCGGCTACAAATACCAGTTCCCAGCTGCCCCTGAAATGGCACATCTGTAAGTTACAGACGCTCTATAGGCAATGAATGGAGTGGAGGTGCTCATGCAGGACCTCTGGTCCATTCAGAAGAGCCCCGTTCTCTATATTGGTGGAGGGTCCAAACAGTCGGAGCCCCAGAGATCCATGATTTATAATTTTCAATCTAGCTAAATCCCCCTTTTAAGGATGTCTATCAATGTGACTGCACTTCCTGTTGTAGCTTTGAAAAAAATAGCACCCGCAACAAAATGGAAAAATTACCCTTTTTTTTTTTTTTACATAAAATGGACCTATTTTCACCAATATACTGGTCTGGATTTTTATTTCTTTTTGGTTGATTTTTATTGATTTTTATCTATTTTTCTTGTATGCAAAAGAACTAAACAAGGTTTCTCAAGTTTTTTCTAATGACAAATCAATAAAAAATGGATTGCACATGGATTGCATACATGTTCTATCTGTTATTTTGCAAGCCCTTTCACTGGCATGGGCAAGATTGGTTTTCATATGGGACCAAAATAGGAAATACCTCCTTTTTTGAGAACTGTCAGTCAAACAAAATCAAATTTGTGATTAACTCCAAAATAATATATTGTGTTGACAACACACCTTTTGACAACAAGCATAGGATGTATAAATGAAGCCAAAGTGGATAAAATATAACTACCAAACTTTGCTTAGTACTCTAACTTCTTATTTACCAGCATATGGTGTATTTTATATTGTAGGTAGTAATGCTTAGGAACTTTCTGTGCGGTGCCATTAATGTTGTTTCTGTTAGTACATAATGGAAGAAATAGATCAAGCATAAGAATGTATAAACATGCTTATACACCCAACATTTTATTTTTTCCATCTTCTGCTTTCAGGAACACTATATAACCATGTTGGTCTGCATTACGCTGAATTAAAATATTTTAGTCAGGCTGAAAAGTGTTTTACTGCTAGCTTGAACCTATGTAATGGAAAGCAATTCTCTATAAGAAAGATGGCTGTATTACTCCAAAACCTAGGAGCTGTTGACAATGCTCTTTACCAATATGAAAAATCACTCAGAAGCCATGCCGAAGCAGCAGATATGTACGGTAAGGTATCATATTTATTGTGTATATTAATTAATGCAGTCTAGTACACTGATCAATATTTCCATTAAATAGCTTATTACTTTTCTGGTGCTGTCAACCAGCCAACAGTATTTTACTCCCATTTTAAATTAATTACTAGTTAAAAAATGAAATTCAGACTCAGAAATAAATTGGCAATGAAATGTTATCCAATGCACAATTTAATATATTGCATGCTGCTATTCTTTGATGCTAAGCTTATGTAAAACAACAAACCAAGCGAAATATCTTTCAAATTTTTATTTTTGACCATTTATGCATTTCTCAAACTTGTTCATTATAGTTTGGGTGCAGAAAAGGTAAAGAATAATTCTAGTGAATGGGGTTTTGAAACACATATGATTTGGATTTTTAGATCTGAAGCATGCCCTATATGTCACAGGTTGGTTGCAGATGCTACAAATTGCTTTGAACATTGCAATCTCGCATCAGATTTTCACTGAGTTCCTGGCACTGGAATCTGATATGACATCACAACCATGTGAATTTCATGCTGTGTAGTTGGGCAGGTCTGGAGCCACCGAATACCTACCTCAGTTCAGACTTGTCATATGAAATACATAGTTCCCAACTGACCTTTCAAAGTCAATTTTTCCTGAAGCACTTCATAGTTTTATAGCAAACCATACTGTACACAGCTGCAATATTGCATCCAGTTTCTATTTCCTTAACTTGTCGGACAGCATAGTACTTTGTTAACATAGCCATGTATCATGTTATCTGACAAGTTATGGATTGTGACATGTTTGTAAGATAAGAATTAACGCCCGTACAGGAATACATCATCAGAATCATTATTGTTACAGGAAAATGTTACCAGAACCACTATCAGTACAGGAATACATCACGAAAACACCATCACTACATAAATGCAGGGCCAGAACTACAATCAGTACAGACTTTAATCACAACTATCAAGAGTACAGCAATTTCGCCATGCAAAAAGATCATTCTATCTGATGAACAAGCATTTTTCTCATTGATTGAGCGATCGGCGGCTTGATCACACAGAAAAATAGTTGTGAACATTCTTAAGAAAGCTCATTCATGATAATCTTTCTATGTAAAAGCATCTTAAGATGACCAGATAAGCTAGTGTATAATTTGCATCATTTTTCAATGTAAATTATAGTCAATATCTTTGATCACCTTCTGCCCCTTCCTCCCCCCCTCCCCCCCCTCTCCCCCCCCCCCCCCGCAGCAAAAGCGATGTAAAATTGGTAGAGAAAATAAACAGCCGACAGCTAAATCCTAGCTGGTCTTTCACTGATTGGCTTAACCTACGGAAATAAGGCTGAACATCCAAATGGCAGATAACACACGCTGTTGTTGCCGCTTGATGTCTGCCACCTCCAAAGACAAGAACAGCATTTGCCCGGTCAGGGTTTCCGCAGAATCTATGATGGCTTCTCAGCACAGAAAAAATGGAGTGGGCTGGGGATAATGTTATAAAAGTGCAGCAAATCACTTGGGAAATTAGGTAACATACTAAAAACTGCAATTGACCCTGCCAGTTTCTGTACAGACTAGAGACCCTCACCCCATAGTCGCTTGTGGCTCCTGAATGAGTAAAGATAGCATTACCATACACTAGATCTATGCTGCCTGAAAGGTCGTCAAGAGCTTCATCTTCCTCCTAAAGAATCGGAGGTCAGAGCAGAGTGACCATGCTGGTTCCTGTACTGACTAGAGATCCTGACCCCGCAGTCCCTCTTGGTAACTGCATGAGCAGAAAAAGTGTGTCTGCTGTGGTTCAGCAGAGAAGCTGACCACAAACCACAGGCTTAAGGGTTTGTACCCAGACGCATGACATCCTGTAGTACAATTCTTTGTGTCAATGGGTTGAAAATTCTAAAGTGGACCACCGGGCGAATGAAAGTTCAGCCAATTGCTTGGCTGGCAGTTATCCCAGCCACCTCTTGCATACAAAAAAACACTTACTCTGCCAAGCATTCCTGTATTCTCTATAACAGAGTCACTGACAGGCATCTCTGGTGGCAGTTTGTTTCAGGGAGAACAAAAGGATTGGCAGTCCGAAATTGGATATACTGGATCCTTAACCCCTTTCTGCCATTAGACGTACTATTGCGTCCATGTGGGGTGGGCTTTACTTCCCAAGGACGCAATAGTACGTCATATGCGATCGGCAGCGCTCACGGGGGGAGCGCCGCCGATCGCGGCCGGGTGTCAGCTGTTTATCGCAGCTGACATCCGGCACTATGTGCCAGGAGCGGTCACGGACCGCCCCCGGCACATTAACCCCCGGCACACCGCGATCAAAGATGATCGCGATGTGCCGGCGGTACAGGGAAGCACCGCGCAGGGAGGGGGCTCCCTGCGGGCTTCCCTGAGCCCCCCGGAGCAATGCGATGTGATCGCATTGCTGCGAGGGTCTCACCTCCCTCCCTGCTCCCTCCAGCCCCGGATCCAAGATGGCCGCGGATCCGGGTCCTGCAGGGAGGGAGGTGGCTTCACAGAGCCTGCTCAGAGCAGGCACTGTGAAGCAGCCTGCACTCCTATCAGATCAGTGATCTGACAGAGTGCTGTGCAAACTGTCAGATCACTGATCTGTGATGTCCCCCCCTGGGACAAAGTAAAAAAGTAAAAAAAAAAAATTTCAAATGTGTAAAAAAAATAAAAAAAAATATTCCAAAATAATGAAAAAAAAAAAAAATATTATTCCCATAAATACATTTCTTTATCTAAATAAAAAAAAAAACAATAAAAGTACACATATTTAGTATCGCCACGTCCGTAACGGCCCGACCTATAAAACTGGCCCACTAGTTAACCCCTTCAGTAATCACCGTAAGAAAAAAAAAAAAAAACGAGGCAAAAAACAACGCTTTATTATCATACCGCCGAACAAAAAGTGGAATAACACGCGATCAAAAAGACAGATATAACTAACCATGGTACCGCTGAAAGCGTCATCTTGTCCCGCAAAAAACGAGCCGCCATACAGCATCATCAGCAAAAAAATAAAAAAGTTATAGTCCTGAGAATAAAGTGATGCAAAAATAATTATTTTTTCTATAAAATAGTTTTTATCGTATAAAAGCGCCAAAACATAAAAAAATGATATAAATGAGGTATCGCTGTAATCGTACTGACCCGAAGAATAAAACTGCTTCATCAATTTTACCAAACGCGGAACGGTATAAACGCCTCCCCCAAAAGAAATTCATGAATAGCTGGTTTTTGGTCATTCTGCCTCACAAAAATCGGAATAAAAAGCGATCAAAAAATGTCACGTGCCCGAAAATGTTACCAATAAAAACATAAACTCGTCCCGCAAAAAACAAGACGTCACATGACTCTGTGGACCAAAATATAGAAAAATTATAGCTCTCAAAATGTGGTAACGCAAAAAATATTTTTTGCAATAAAAAGCGTCTTTCAGTGTGTGACGGCTGCCAATCATAAAAATCCGCTAAAAAACCCGCTATAAAAGTAAATCAAACCCCCCTTCATCACCCCCTTAGTTAGGGAAAAATTTAAAAAATGTATTTATTTCCATTTTCCCATTAGGGCTAGGGTTAGAGTTAGGGCTAGGGTTAGGGCTAGGGTTAGGGTTAGGTTTAGGGCTAGGGTTAGGGCTAGGGTTAGGGTTAGGGCTAGGGTTAGGGTTAGGGCTAGGGTTAGGGTTAGGGTTAGGGCTAGGGTTAAGGCTAGGGTTAGGGCTAGGGTTAGGGTTAGGGTTAGGGCTAGGGTTAGGGCTAGGGCTACAGTTTGGGTTGGGGCTAAAGTTACAGTTAGGGTTTAGATTACATTTACGGTTGGGAATAGGGTTGGGATTAGGGTTAGGGGTGTGTCAGGGTTAGAGGTGTGGTTAGGGTTACTGTTGGGATTAGGGTTAGGGATGTGTTTGGATTAGGGTTTCAGTTATAATTGGGGGGTTTCCACTGTTTAGGCACATCAGGGGCTCTCCAAACGCGACATGGCGTCCGATCTCAATTCCAGCCAATTCTGCGTTGAAAAAGTAAAACAGTGCTTCTTCCCTTCCGAGCTCTCCCGTGTGCCCAAACAGGGGTTTACCCCAACATATGGGGTATCAGCGTACTCAGGACAAATAGGACAACAACTTTTGGGGTCCAATTTCTCCTGTTACCCTTGGGAAAATACAAAACTCGGGGCTAAAACATATTTTTTGTGGGGAAAAAAAAGATTTTTTATTTTCACGGCTCTGCGTTATAAACTGTAGTGAAACACTTGGGGGTTCAAAGTTCTCACAACACATCTAGATTAGTTCCCTGGGGGGTCTAGTTTCCAATATGGGGTCACTTGTGGGGGGTTTCTACTGTTTAGGTACATTAGGGGTTCTGCAAACGCAATGTGACGTCTGCAGACCATTCCATCTAAGTCTGCATTCCAAATGGCGCTCCTTCCCTTCCGAGCTCTGCCATGCGCTCAAACGGTGGTTTCCCCCAACATACGGGGTATCAGCGTACTCAGGACAAATTGGACAACAACTTTTGGGGTCGAATTTCTCCTCTTACCCTCGGGAAAATACAAAACTGGGGGCTAAAAAATAATTTTGGGGGGAAAGATTTTTTTTTTTAATTTTCACGGCTCTGCGTTACAAACTGTAGTGAAACACTTGGGGGTTCAAAGCTATCACAACACATCTAGATGAGTTCCTTAGGGGGTCTAGTTTCCAAAATGGTGTCACTTGTGGGAGGTTTCTACTGTTTAGGTACATTAGGGGCTCTGCAAATGCAATGTGACACCTGCAGACCATTCCATCTAAGTCCTCATTCCAAATGGAGCTCCTTCCCTTCCGAGCGCTCCCATGCGCCCAAACAGTGGTTCCCCCCCACATATGGGGTATCAGCGCACTCAGGACAAATTGGACAACAAATTGTGGGGTCGAATTTCTCCTGTTACCCTCGGGAAAATACAAAACTGGGGGCTAAAAAATAATTTTTGTGGGAAAAAATTTTTGTTTTATTTTTACGGCTCTCCATTATAAACTTCTGTGAAGCCCTTGGTGGGTCAAAGCGCTCAGCACACATCTAGATAAGTTCCTAAGGGGGTCTACTTTCCAAAATGGTGTCACTTGTGGGGGGTTTCCACTGTTTAGGTACATTTGGGGCTCTGCAAACGCAATGTGACACCTGCAGACCATTCCATCTAAGTCTGCATTCAAATGGCACTCCTTCCCTTCTGAGCCCCCCCATCCACCCAGTGGTTCCCCCCACATATGGTGTATCATCGCACTCAGGACAAATTGTACAACAACTTTTGGGGTCCAATTTCTTCTCTTACCCTTGGGAAAATAAAAAATTGGGGGCTAAAAAGATAATTTTTGTGAAAAAATATGATTTTTTATTTTTACGGTTCTACATTATAAACTTCTGTGAAGCACTTGGTGGGTCAAAGTGCTCACCACACCTCTAGATAAGTTCCTTAGGGGGTCTACTTTCCAAAATGGTGTCACTTGTGGGGGGTTTCAATGTTTAGGCACATCAGTGGCTCTTCAAACGCAACATGGCGTCCCATCTAAATTCCTGTCAATTTTGCTTTGAAAAGTCAAACGGCGCTCCTTCCCTTCCGAGCTCTCCCATCCACCCAAACAGTGGTTTACCCCCACATATGGGCTATCAGCGTACTCAGGACAAATTGTACAACAACTTTTGTGGTCCAATTTCTTCTCTTACCCTTGGGAAAATAAAAAATTGGGGGCGAAAAGATAATTTTTGTGAAAAAATATGATTTTTTATTTTTACGGTTCTACATTATAAACTTCTGTGAAGCACTTGTTGGGTCAAAGTGCTCACCACACCTCTAGATAAGTTCCTTAGGGGGTCTACTTTCCAAAATGGTGTCACTTGTGGGGGGTTTCAATGTTTAGCCACATCAGGGGCTCTCCAAACGAAACATGGCGTCCCATCTCAATTCCAGTCAATTTTGCATTGAAAGTCAAATGGCACTCCTTCGCTTCCGAGCTCTGCCATGCGCCCAAACAGTGGTTTACCCCCACATGTGGGGTATTGGCATACTCAGGACAAATTGTACAACAATGTTTGGGGTCCATTTTCTCCTGTTACCCTTGGTAAAATAAAACAAATTGGAGCTGAATTAAATTTTTTGTGAAAAAAAGTTAAATGTTCATTTTTATTTAAACATTCAAAAAATTCCTGTGAAGCACCAGAAGGGTTAATAAACTTCTTGAATATGGTTTTGAGCACCTTGAGGGGTGTAGTTTTTAGAATGGTGTCACACTTGGGTATTTTCTATCATATAGACCCCTCAAAATGACTTCAAATGAGATGTGGTCCCTAAAATAAAATGGTGTTGTAGAAATGAGAAATTGCTGGTCAACTTTTAACCCTTATAACTCCCTAACAATAAAAAATTTTGTTTCCAAAATTGTGCTGATGTAAAGTAGACATGTGGGAAATGTTATTTATTAAGTATTTTGTGTGACATATCTCTGTGATTTAATTGCATAAAAATTCAAAGTTGGAAAATTGCGAAATTTTCATAATTTTCGCCAAATTTCCGTTTTTTTCACAAATAAACACAGGTACTATCAAATAATTTTTACCATTGTCATGAAGTACAATATGTCACAAGAAAACAATGTCAGAATCACCAGGATCCATTGAAGCGTTCCAGAGTTATAACCTCATAAAGGGACAGTGGTCAGAATTGTAAAAATTGGCCCGGTCATTAACGTGCAAACCACCCTTGGGGGTAAAGGGGTTAAAGAATCGCTCCCATCAAAATTTTTATCTTCTTAATATATTGCGACTATGATGTTTCATAGCGCTGTGTACTTACATTTGCTCAGCTTCCCCTTCTACCCAGCTAATTCTTATCTTTTCCAAAAGGCCTATAACATCACGTGATAAAAAACTGACAATCTGTTACCTTCTAAGCTCTATGTAGAAACAGGAGGTTAATTTTCCCTGTATGAGTCACTTCAAGAGTCCCTGTGGGGGCGCGTCGGAGCAGAGTAGCTGGGCCAGGAGTTGAATAGGGAAATGATAAATGCAAGGACAATAGACTTCTGTTTTCTACATAGAGCAAAGAAAAGAGAATAACTTACTGGGTAGAAAGGCAAAGAGAGAAATTGCAAGTACACAGTGCTATATAATATGATGACTGCAATGTATTTAGAGGATAAAAACTTTCATGGGTGTGCTTCTTTAAAGGGATTGTCCCACAATCAAAGTACATTTTAATCAACAGATCTTGGAACAAAATTAATTTTAAAAAATGTTCCTGTCCTGAGATAATCTTATAACTGTGCAATGTGCTGAAAAAGGAGACATGGACCATACAGCCAAAAAAATCATACATTGATCTAATTTGCCACTAGGCAAAACTTTACATACTGAACATGAGGTTCTTGGTTTAACATTCTGATCAGATTGCATGAAGCCCACTGCCACGTCATGGCGAACTTCTCTCTGTTAACCACCATCGCAGCGACAATGCACCCGCAAGACTTAGTCCCCATGACTCCAGGCCATACTGCTCCACAAGCACAAAACCACAATAATAATGGCCATTACCGAGCGAAAGAAGCAAAAAACTCACCTCCCACAAGCTCTCAGGCTATACAACAGTTAGGACCCACTTTCGCCGTGACGTGACGGTAGGCTTCATATAGTCTGATGAGAATAAAAAACTAAGAACATCATGTTCAGTATGCACTTTTTGCCTAGTGACATTAGTTCAGCATATGATTTTTTGGGTGTGCAGTCCATGTTTCTTTTTTTCAGCAGATTGCATGGTCTGTCCCTTTTCTGGGACAAGTTCTCCTCCCATTTGGCACAGGTATTTGTTGTGAATTCCGCTCTTGGGCTCCCTCCGGTGGTTGTAAGTGGCACTTTTGTGAGTTCTGCTCTTGGGCTCCCTCTTGTGGTTTCTAGTGGTATGGCTGCTCCTTGGAGTTAGCTGTCATCAGCTGCCTCCACTTATCGTCCGCTATTTAAGTCTGGCTCTTTCTTCAGCCTGTGCCACTTGTCAATGTTTCCTGGCTGGATTCACATCTCTGCTTGGATTCTCCTGGTTTCCTGACCAGTTCTGCAAAGATAAGTTCTGGCTTTGCTCATTTCAGTCCACATGTTGTGGACTTATTGTTCTGTGCATTCTATATTTGTCCAGCTTGTCAGTATGGATTTTTTCTGTTAGCTGAAAACTCTGGGAAGCAGATTTACCCTCCTCCTTTCACTTGGTGTTGCTGCTGTGTGACAGCGATTGTTACTGTGGCTTTGTGCTTGTGGGGCGGTGTGGCCTTGAGTCATGGGGACTCAGAAATAAATTGAGACGCCCACCAGGGCCATGGGGTACTCTGTACAGGGTACGGTGCTTAAAGAGACGTGTCAAGGCGGCGGCGACACTGTCCGTGGCCCTGGGCGCACATGTTAAAGGGATAGTCTTTAAAGGGGTTTGTAGAAATAAAGAAAGTTCGTGACGCCACCTGTGGTATTTGGTCAGGGTGACCGACGCTGCTTAAAGGGGTCCTCTGGGTTGATGTTATGGCAGCCAGATGGTATAACTTCCCACAGGTGAAGTAGGTCCCCAGAGCTCACGTGTGTAGAGATGGTGTAATAAGAAACAGAGGACACAAGGTTGTAGTCTCTTTACCTCTTTACTGAAGCAATTCAGGCAGCCACAGTCCAGGGTACCGAATCACAGGTGCTGGTGGTGGTCCGGCTCGCTTACAAGCAAGTTGGGATTTCCCCTTACCAGGTGGGGTTAGAAGCCTTCCCTCTCGTGCTGTGTTGTAGTTCCTTACTGCTTACAGCTGTCCAACAAGGTCCTCATGAGGTTTCTGTACTTTTGTGTATGTGGGACACTAACCTGTATGACAGGTGGCTTGAGCCTTTCCACAGCATCTCTATCATGACCCGGGCTCTATACGCCACTGTGTTTTCAAGGTTTTAGGGTGAGCAAGTGACCTCCAGTTCAGTTGTCCTGACGGTTTCTGCTGTGATTCGTAGAGCTCCTCACAACCTCTGCTTTCCGGTCACTGGTGTCTGCGCTCTGTCAAGATGTAGCTAAGAGCATAAAATACTACATGGATGGAAATTGGTAAGGGAACATATCATAAATGAGCAATGGAGGGATAGCCAATTTAGAATAATGCATAAAATAATATGTGGCTTTAATATACCGCCAACTCCACAGAACCCTGATAGGCAGATGAGTTGCCCCAAATGTAGCGCATCAAGAACAGATATGGAGCATGGCATGTGGTCGTGTCCCAAGACACAAGAGCTTTGGACCATGGTTCAAGATATGTATCTACAGATGTGTGGGATTTGGGTAGACTCTAGCCCGATGTGCTGGTTGTTTCATTATACGACAGGCAAAACAAGAGGGGGACAGTTACATGATCTGTTCCATACTATTGCTTTGGTGACAAAAGTTTAATTTTGCAATATTGGTTGGCTAGTTTACTCCCAGGGATAAAAGAGATTAAAGCAGGACTAATGGCTGTCCTATATTTAGAAAAAAGAGAAGCAGAAAGGGATAAAGATAAGATGACGAAAAGATTTTTCAAAAAATGGAGAGTGTTCATAGAAGCCCTATTGTCGACAGGGGAAATTCAAGAGATAATGAGGCCCTTTGTTAATTCAGATTGGTATTTGTTAGAAGATTTAAGTGGTAGTTTGGATAAATTAAAATTTGTCACATGATAAAGGCATCAGTTGGTGTATGTTCTAGATTTGATTGTCGGACTCCAATCATTGAAGTGGGTTAGATGTGGACATTAGGGGACATGTTAATATTATTTGTGTTATAAAGATTAACGAGTGTTTTATTTCTGTGTAATAATTTAAAGTAACACTTGCAATATGTATTGTACTTATTTGTTTAAAAAAAAAAAAAAAAAAAAACAACCAATAAAAATGATGTTTAAAAAAAAAAAAAGATGTAGCTAAATTGCAGCTATTCTCCTCTGGTCTTAACTTCGCCTTTGCCTCTTTTCCCTTTCAGTATCTTTATCAGTTGCTCTGTTCTGTCTTTCCTTCCCAGGAGCTGCACGGCTCCCACTTTCCTTCCTCACACGTCGCTCTCCTCTCACCAACTACTAACTCTTCCTAACTGCCTAGCAATGGCCTAGCAACTGACTCCTCCTCCTGACCAGAGAGAGCAGCTCCCTTGAAGTCGGGTGTAGGGCTCCCATTTCTGGCCTGGTACAATGAAGTACAAAACGTTGAACTGATATTGAGCACTCACAATTGTGTTCACAGTTTCCGTTGACACTCAATCAATGGCCATGAGTTATAATTGTCTGCTGCTTTACCTCGTAAACTTGTTAAATCCATTGGATCCCTAGGATATTAATAACAATCAATTATAAACCCTTTTTCATGTGATGCCTTGTGAATAGTGCAAGAAGCAAGAAGCCACAGGATTATCATTGGCATTGCCAAACAATAGTATATGTTGTAGTGCTCAATCTGACTCTCTCCTTTCATGATTGATTGCAGGATCTTTAGGAGAAAGAAATGCCCAAGGACAGTGTCTCAGCAATTTGGCATTTGCCTACAGCCAGCTGAAAAACTATGAAATGGCAGAGTTTTACTATCTTCAGGCACATCAAGCATTTGAGGATGCAGGTAAATACACAAACATGAAATTGTCTGTAGAGACATTTCAATGCAATTAGTGCAAATACCATTATTGGTCTAAAAAGAATAGTAGGGACTAGTGTTGAGCGATACCTTCCGATATTCGGAAATATGGGGATCGGATTGTATCGGCCGATATAAAAAAAATATCTGATATCGCCGATACCGATACCGGAAACCAATGCAAGTCAATGGGACACAAATATCGGAATGAAAATAAGCCCTTTCTTTCCTTGTACATCCTGTTCCGGAGGTAGGAAGAGTTTGGGTGGCGCATGGGCAGAGACTGCGTGTCTGTGTGGGACCGTTTGGGGTCTGTGCGGGCCTGCCGGGGGTCTGTACAGGCCTCTCGGGGGTCTGTGTGGCCTGACGGGGTTCTTTGCGGCCTGCCGGGGGTCTGTATGGGTCTCTCGGGGGTCTGTGCGGCCTGCAGGGGATCTGTGCGGCCTGCTGGGGGTCTGTGCGGCCTACCGGGGGTCTGTACAGGCCTCTCGGGTGTCTGCGCGGCCTGCTGGGGGTCTGTGCGGCCTGCCGGGGGTCTGTATGGGCCTCTTGGGGGTCTGTGCGGCCTGCCGGGGGTCTTTGTGTTTGTGTGCAGGCATCGTCCGATGGTACTACAGGTCCCATCAGGCTATGCCTGCTACAATGGCAGTGATTAACACATTACACAATGATGGGACAGTAGTAGTCCCATCATCCGGCTAATGTGTTGAATGTAAAAAAAAAAAACTACATACTACATACAACATACAGTACATACAACATCCTACATACACACAAAATACTTACTACATACATGCAACATACATACATACAACATACATACATACAACATACATACTACATACATATATACAACATACATACAACATACGACATCCATACATACAACATGCATACAACATATATACAACATTCTACATACATCCATATATACAACATACATACATACAACATACATACTACATACAGTACAGGCCAAAAGTTTGGACACACCTTCTCATTTAAAGATTTTTCTGTATTTTCATGACTATGAAAATTGTACATTTACACTGAAGGCATCACAACTATGAATTAACACATGTGGAATAATATACTTAACAAAAAAGTGTGAAACAAATGAAATTATGTCTTATATTCTAGGTTTTTCAAAGTAGCCCCCTTTTGCTTTGATGACTGCTTTGCACACTCTTGGCATTCTCTTGATGAGCTTCAAGAGGTAATCACCGGGAATGGTTTTCAAGTCACAGGTGTGCCCTGTCAGGTTTCATAAGTGGGATTTCTTGCCTTATAAACGGGGTTGGGACCATCAGTTGTGTTGTGCAGAAGTCTGGTGGATACAAAGCTGATAGTCCTACTGAATAGACTGTTAGAATATGTTTTATGGCAAGAAAAAAGCAGCTAAGTAAAGAAAAACGAGTGGCCATCATTACTTTAAGAAATGAAAGTCAGTCAGTCTGAAAACTTTGAAAGTGTCCCCAAGTGCAGTGGCAAGAACTATTAAGCGCTACAAAGCAACTGGCTCACATGAGAACCGCCCCAGGAAAGGAAGACCAAGAGTCACCTCTGCTTCTGAGGATAAATTTATCCCAGTAACCAGCCTCAGAAATTGCAGGTTAACAGCAGCTCAGATTAGAGACTAGGTCAATGACACACAAAGTTCTAGCAGCAGACACATCTCTACAACAACTGTTAAGAGGAGACTTTGTGCAGCAGGCCTTCATGGTAAAATAGCTACTAGAAACCACTGCTAAGGACAGGCAACAAGCAGAAGAGACTTGTTTGGGCTAAAGAACACAAGGAATGGACATTAGACCAGTGGAAATCTGTGCTTTGGTCTGATGAGTCCAAATTTGAGATCTTTGGTTCCAACCACCGTGTCTTTGTGCGAAGCAGAAAAGGTGAATGGATGGATTCTACATGCCTGGTTCAATCCGTGAAGCATGGAGGAGGAGGAATGTGTTGTGAATTCTGTTATCGAACTCCCTCCTGTGGTCATGAATGGTACTTCGGCGAGTTCTGTCCATGGACTCCCTCTGGTGGCTGTGAGTGGAGCTGCTGCTTCTGAGGTTCCTTCCACAGGTGACGTAGTTTATTCTTTGGCTGGCTGCTCTATTTAACTCCACTCAGATCGTTACTCCATGCCAGCTGTCAATGTTCCTGTACTGGTTCAGTTCGCTCTTGGATCTTTCTGGTGACCTGTCTACTCCAGCAGAAGCTAAGTCCCTGCTAGTTTATTATTTGTTCATTGTTTCCTTGTCCAGCTTGCTATCATGATTCTGTCTTGCTAGCTGGAAGCTCTGGGATGCAGAGTGGAACCTCCGCACCATGAGTCGGTGCGGAGGTCTTTTTGCACACTCTGCGTGGTCTTTTTGTAGTTTTTTGTGCTGACCGCATAGATACCTTTCCTATCCTCAGTCTGTTTAGTAAGTCTGGCCTCCCTTTGCTGAAACCTGTTTCATTTCTGTGTTTGTGACTTTCATCTTAACTCACAGTCAATATATGTGGGGGGCTGCCTTTTGCTTTGGGGAATTTCTCTGAGGCAAGGTAGGCTTTATTTTCTATCTCTAGGGCTAGTTAGCTCTTAGGCTGTGAAGAGGCGTCTAGGCAGTGTTAGGTACGCTCCACGGCTATTTCTAGTTGTGTGATAGGATTAGGGGTTGCGGTCAGCAGAGCTCCCACTTCCCAGAGCTTGTCCTGTGTGAGTTTAACCATCAGGTCGTTCCGGGTGCTCCTAACCACCAGGTACATAACAGGTATGATGGTGTGGGGGTGCTATGCTGGTGACACTGTTGGGGATTTATTCAAAATTGAAGGCATAGTGAACCAGCATGGTACCTGTTGTGAGTTCTGTTTTTGGGCTCCCTCTGGTGGTTACTGATGGTACTGGGTGACTTGTCTTTCCTGGGTTTCTGGGTTCCACCTGTTCCATCAGCATATGGGAGTTTCCTATTTAACCTGGCTTTGCTGGCATTTCCTCGCCGGTTATCAATGTATCCAGTGTGTCTTGTTACCTCTGCTCCCTGCTCCTAGAACCTTCTGGACAAGCTAAGTTTGGATTTTCCTGTTTTGTGTTTTGCTTAATTTGGTTTTTAGTCCAGCCTGCAGATATGTGATTCTCTGCTGCTGGTTGCTCTAGTGGGCTGAAATTGCTTTTCATGTACCATGAGTTGGCACATGAGTTCAAGTAATTTCAGGATGGTTTTTTGAAGGGTTTTTCGCTGACCGCGCAGTTCACTTTTGTATCCTCTGCTATCTAGCTTTAGCGGGCCTCATTTTGCTGAAACTGTTTTCATACTACATATGTGCTTTCCTCTCATTTCACCGTCATTATATGTGGGGGGCTGCTATTTGCTGTGGGGTATTTCTCTGGAGGCAAGAGAGGTCTGTGTTTCTTCTGATAGGGGAAGTTAGATCTTCGGCTGGAGCGAGACGTCTAGGATCATCGTAGGCACGTTCCCCGGCTACTTTTATTTGTGTGTTAGGTTCAGGGTCGCGGTCAGCTCAGGTTCCATCGCCCTAGAGCTTGTTTGTATCTGTGCTTGTCCTTTTTGTGATCCCCTGCCATTGGGATCATGACAGTATAACCGGCCACAAAGTGTTAATTGTATTGGCTGAAGTAGGAGGATAAGTAGTCTGAGGAAGTGTTTTTTTTTTTTTCCCCTCAGAGATTGCTGCCTAGCCTTATTGCAGCCTGGCTACTTCCTCCTCCTCTTAATCTTTGAATGGCTCTGATCTCAGCTGTTTATCATGGACGTCCAGAGTTTGGCTTCCAGCCTGAATAATCGTGCCACTAAGGTTCAAAATATACAGGATTTTGTTGTACATGCTCCTATGTCTGAACCTAGAATTCCTGTCCCAGAGTTTTTTTCTGGAGATAGATCTCGTTTTCTGAATTTTAGGAACAATTGCAAGTTGTTTCTTTCTTTGAAATCTCGCTCCTCTGGAGACCCTGCTCAGCAAGTCAAGATAATTATATCTTTCCTGCGGGGTGACCCTCAGGATTGGGCATTTGCATTGGCACCAGGGGACCCTGCGTTGCTTAATGCAGATGCGTTTTTTCTGGCATTGGGTTTGCTCTATGAGGAACCTAACCAAGAGATTCAGGCTGAAAAAGCTTTGTTGGCCCTCTCTCAGGGGCAAGATGAAGCAGAAATTTATTGTCAAAAATTTCGGAAGTGGTCGGTACTTACTCAGTGGAATGAGTGCGCTCTGGCTGCAAAGTTTAGAGATGGCCTTTCTGAGGCCATTAAAGATGTTATGGTGGGGTTCTCTGCGCCTGCTGGTCTGAATGAGTCTATGACTATGGCTGTTCAGATTGATCGGCGTTTACGGGAGCGCAAACCTGTGCATCATTTGGCGGTGTCGTCTGAACCGTCACCTGAGATAATGCAATGTGATAGAATTCAGTCCAGAAGTGAACGGCAAAAGTATAGGCGGAAAAAAGGGTTGTGCTTTTATTGTGGTGATTTAGCTCATGTTATATCAGCATGCTCTAAACGCACAAAAAAGGTTGATAAGTCTGTTGCCATTAGTACTTTACAGTCTAAGTTCATTCTGTCTGTGACTCTGATTTGTTCATTATCATCCATTTCCGTCGATGCCTATGTGGATTCAGGCGCTGCCCTGAGTCTTATGGATTGGTCATTTGCCAATCGCTGTGGGTTTAGTCTGGAGCCTCTGGAAGTCCCTATTCCTTTGAAGGGAATTGACTCTACACCTTTGGCTATGAATAAACCTCAGTACTGGACACAAGTGACCATGCGTATGACTCCCGTTCATCAGGAGGTGATTCGCTTCCTGGTACTGTATAATTTGCATGATGTTCTAGTACTTGGTCTGCCATGGTTACAAACTCATAATCCAGTCCTTGACTGGAAATCAGTGTCTGTGTTAAGCTGGGGTTGTCAGGGGGTTCATGATGATGCACCTCCGATTTCTATCGCTTCATCTACTCCTTCTGAGATTCCTGTGTTTTTGTCTGACTATCGGGATGTTTTTGAGGAGCCTAAGCTCAGTTCGCTTCCTCCTCACAGGGATTGCGACTGTGCTATAAATTTAATTCCGGGCAGTAAATTTCCTAAAGGTCGTTTGTTCAATCTGTCAGTGCCAGAGCATACTGCTATGCGGGATTATGTTAAGGAGTCCTTGGAAAAGGGACATATCCGTCCATCTTTGTCCCTTTTGGGAGCAGGTTTTTTTTTCATGGCCAAGAAAGATGGTTCCTTGAGGCCTTGTATAGATTATCGTCTTTTGAATAAGATTACCGTAAAATATCAGTATCCTTTGCCATTGTTGACTGATTTGTTTGCTCGCATTAAGGGGGCTAAATGGTTCACTAAGATTGATCTTCGGGGTGCGTATAATCTTATACGAATAAAGCAAGGTGATGAGTGGTATCAGTCTACCACCCTACCCGTGCCCTCCGCTCCGCTAATGACCTCAGGTTAGCATCCTCAATAATCAGAACCTCCCACTCCCGTCTCCAAGACTTTACACGTGCTGCGCCGATTCTTTGGAATGCACTACCTAGGTTAATACGATTAATCCCCAATCCCCACAGTTTTAAGCGTGCCCTAAAAACTCATTTGTTCAGACTGGCCTACCGCCTCAATGCATTAACCTAACGATCCCTGTGTGGCCTATTTATAATAAAAAAAAAAAAAAAAAAGGTTCCTCGCATCATGTTCTCATACACTTTATGCAGTATTAGCCCTCTGTGTCTGTACTGCTACATACTTAGGCAGGTAACTGGTTCATGCAGCTTTACATGAACACCTGAGCCTTACACTATAGCTGGTCCGAATAACTAAAGCAATTGTTACCATCCACCTCTCGTGTCTCCCCTTTTCCCCATAGTTTGTAAGCTTGCGAGCAGGGCCCTCACTCCTCCTGGTATCTGTTTTGAACTGTATTTCTGTTATGCTGTAATGTTTATTGTCTGTACAAGTCCCCTCTATAATTTGTAAAGCGCTGCGGAATATGTTGGCGCTATATAAATAAAATTATTATTATTATTATTATTATTATGAGTGGAAAACCGCATTTAATACGCCTGAGGGCCATTTTGAGTATTTGGTAATGCCTTTTGGACTTTCTAATGCTCCTTCAGTCTTCCAGTCCATTATGCACGATATTTTCCGTGAATATCTGGATAAATTTATGATTGTGTATTTGGATGATATTTTGGTTTTTTCTGATGACTGGGAGTCTCATGTTCAGCAGGTCAGGAAGGTGTTTCAGGTCCTGCGGGCCAATTCCTTGTTTGTAAAAGGCTCAAAGTGTCTCTTTGGAGTCCAGAAGATTTCTTTCTTGGGGTATATTTTTTCCCCTTCTACTATTGAGATGGATCCCGTCAAGGTTCAGGCTATTTGTGACTGGACGCAGCCTACATCTCTTAAGAGTCTACAGAAGTTCTTGGGCTTTGCTAATTTCTATCGTCGTTTTATAACTAATTTTTCTAGTGTTGTTAAGCCTTTGACGGATTTGACTAAGAAGGGTGCTGATGTTGCTAATTGGTCTCCTGCGGCTGTGGAGGCCTTTCAGGAACTTAAGCGCCGGTTTTCTTCTGCTCCTGTGTTGCGTCAGCCAGATGTTTCGCTCCCTTTTCAGGTTGAGGTTGATGCTTCCGAGATTGGAGCGGGGGCGGTTTTGTCACAGAGAAGCTCCGATGGCTCAGTGATGAAGCCATGCGCGTTTTTTTCTAGAAAGTTTTCGCCGGCTGAGCGGAATTATGATGTTGGTAATCGGGAACTTTTGGCCATGAAGTGGGCATTTGAGGAGTGGCGTCATTGGCTAGAGAGTGCTAGACATCGTGTGGTGGTCTTGACTGATCACAAAAATTTGATTTACCTTGAGTCTGCCAGGCGTCTGAATCCTAGACAGGCTCGTTGGTCACTGTTTTTCTCTCGTTTCAATTTTGTGGTTTCATACCTGCCAGGTTCAAAGAATGTTAAGGCGGATGCTCTTTCTAGGAGTTTTGTGCCTGACTCCCTTGGAAATTCTGAGCCCTCTGGTATCCTTAGGGATGGGGTGATTTTGTCTGCTGTCTCCCCAGACTTGCGACGTGCTTTGCAGGAGTTTCAGGTGGCTAAACCTGATCGTTGTCCGCCTGAGAGACTGTTTGTTCCGGATAATTGGACCAGTAGAGTCATCTCCGAGGTCCATTCTTCTGCGTTGGCAGGGCATCCTGGAATATTTGGTACTAGAGACTTGGTGGCCAGGTCTTTTTGGTGGCCTTCCTTGTCGAGGGATGTGCGTTCTTTTGTGCAGTCTTGTGAGGTTTGTGCTCGGGCTAAGCCTTGCTGTTCTCGGGCCAGTGGATTGTTGTCACCTTTGCCTATCCCGAAGAGGCCTTGGACGCACATTTCCATGGACTTTATTTCGGATCTCCCTGTCTCTCAAAAAATGTCCATCATCTGGGTTGTGTGTGATCGCTTTTCTAAAATGGTTCATCTGGTACCCTTGCCTAAGTTGCCTTCCTCCTCTGAGTTGGTCCCTCTGTTTTTTCAGAATGTGGTTCGTTTGCATGGGATTCCTGAGAACATCGTTTCTGACAGGGGATCCCAGTTTGTGTCTAGATTTTGGCGGACTTTCTGTGCTAAGATGGGCATTGATTTGTCCTTTTCATCTGCATTCCATCCTCAGACGAATGGCCAGACTGAACGAACTAATCAGACCTTGGAAACTTATTTAAGGTGTTTTGTTTCTGCTGATCAGGATGACTGGGTTACCTTTTTGCCGCTGGCCGAGTTTGCGCTTAATAATCGGGCTAGTTCTGCTACCTTGGTTTCTCCTTTCTTTTGTAATTCGGGGTTTCATCCTCGTTTTTCCTCTGGTCAGGTGGAACCTTCTGATTGTCCTGGAGTGGACATGGTGGTGGATAGGTTGCATCGGATTTGGAGTCATGTGGTGGACAATTTGAAGTTGTCCCAGGAGAAGGCTCAGCAGTTTGCTAATCGCCGTCGCCGCGTGGGTCCTCGACTTCTTGTTGGTGACTTGGTGTGGTTGTCTTCTCGTTTTGTTCCTATGAAGGTCTCTTCTCCTAAGTTCAAGCCTCGGTTCATCGGTCCCTATAGGATCTTGGAAATTCTTAACCCTGTGTCGTTTCGTTTGGATCTCCCGGCATCGTTTGCTATTCATAATGTGTTTCATCGGTCGTTGTTGCGGAAGTATGAGGTACCTGTTGTTCCTTCTCTTGAGCCTCCTGCTCCAGTGCTGGTGGAGGGAGAATTGGAGTATGTTGTGGAGAAGATCTTGGATTCTCGTGTTTCCAGACGGAAACTCCAGTATTTGGTCAAGTGGAAGGGTTATGGTCAGGAGGATAATTCTTGGGTGGTTGCCTCGGATGTTCATGCTGATGATTTGGTTTGCGCTTTTCATAGGGCTCATCCTGGTCGCCCTGGTGGTTCTCGTGAGGGTTCGGTGACCCCTCCTCAAGGGGGGGGTACTGTTGTGAGTTCTGTTTTTGGGCTCCCTCTGGTGGTTACTGATGGTACTGGGTGACTTGTCTTTCCTGGGTTTCTGGGTTCCACCTGTTCCATCAGCATATGGGAGTTTCCTATTTAACCTGGCTTTGCTGGCATTTCCTCGCCGGTTATCAATGTATCCAGTGTGTCTTGTTACCTCTGCTCCCTGCTCCTAGAACCTTCTGGACAAGCTAAGTTTGGATTTTCCTGTTTTGTGTTTTGCTTAATTTGGTTTTTAGTCCAGCCTGCAGATATGTGATTCTCTGCTGCTGGTTGCTCTAGTGGGCTGAAATTGCTTTTCATGTACCATGAGTTGGCACATGAGTTCAAGTAATTTCAGGATGGTTTTTTGAAGGGTTTTTCGCTGACCGCGCAGTTCACTTTTGTATCCTCTGCTATCTAGCTTTAGCGGGCCTCATTTTGCTGAAACTGTTTTCATACTACGTATGTGCTTTCCTCTCATTTCACCGTCATTATATGTGGGGGGGCTGCTATTTGCTGTGGGGTATTTCTCTGGAGGCAAGAGAGGTCTGTGTTTCTTCTGATAGGGGAAGTTAGATCTTCGGCTGGAGCGAGACGTCTAGGATCATCGTAGGCACGTTCCCCGCCTACTTTTATTTGTGTGTTAGGTTCAGGGTCGCGGTCAGCTCAGGTTCCATCGCCCTAGAGCTTGTTTGTATCTGTGCTTGTCCTTTTTGTGATCCCCTGCCATTGGGATCATGACAGTATAACCGGCCCACAAAGTGTTAATTGTATTGGCTGAAGTAGGAGGATAAGTAGTCTGAGGAAGTTTTTTTTTTTTTTTTTTTCCCCTCAGAGTTTGCTGCCTAGCCTTATTGCAGCCTGGCTACTTCCTCCTCCTCTTAATCTTTGAATGGCTCTGATCTCAGCTGTTTATCATGGACGTCCAGAGTTTGGCTTCCAGCCTGAATAATCTTGCCACTAAGGTTCAAAATATACAGGATTTTGTTGTACATGCTCCTATGTCTGAACCTAGAATTCCTGTCCCAGAGTTTTTTTCTGGAGATAGATCTCGTTTTCTGAATTTTAGGAACAATTGCAAGTTGTTTCTTTCTTTGAAATCTCGCTCCTCTGGAGACCCTGCTCAGCAAGTCAAGATAATTATATCTTTCCTGCGGGGTGACCCTCAGGATTGGGCATTTGCATTGGCACCAGGGGACCCTGCGTTGCTTAATGCAGATGCGTTTTTTCTGGCATTGGGTTTGCTCTATGAGGAACCTAACCAAGAGATTCAGGCTGAAAAAGCTTTGTTGGCCCTCTCTCAGGGGCAAGATGAAGCAGAAATTTATTGTCAAAAATTTCGGAAGTGGTCGGTACTTACTCAGTGGAATGAGTGCGCTCTGGCTGCAAAGTTTAGAGATGGCCTTTCTGAGGCCATTAAAGATGTTATGGTGGGGTTCCCTGCGCCTGCTGGTCTGAATGAGTCTATGACTATGGCTGTTCAGATTGATCGGCGTTTACGGGAGCGCAAACCTGTGCATCATTTGGCGGTGTCGTCTGAACCATCACCTGAGATAATGCAATGTGATAGAATTCAGTCCAGAAGTGAACGGCAAAAGTATAGGCGGAAAAAAGGGTTGTGCTTTTATTGTGGTGATTCAGCTCATGTTATATCAGCATGCTCTAAACGCACAAAAAAGGTTGATAAGTCTGTTGCCATTAGTACTTTACAGTCTAAGTTCATTCTGTCTGTGACTCTGATTTGTTCATTATCATCCATTTCCGTCGATGCCTATGTGGATTCAGGCGCTGCCCTGAGTCTTATGGATTGGTCATTTGCCAATCACTGTGGGTTTAGTCTGGAGCCTCTGGAAGTCCCTATTCCTTTGAAGGGAATTGACTCTACACCTTTGGCTATGAATAAACCTCAGTACTGGACACAAGTGACCATGCGTATGACTCCCGTTCATCAGGAGGTGATTCGCTTCCTGGTACTGTATAATTTGCATGATGTTCTAGTACTTGGTCTGCCATGGTTACAAACTCATAATCCAGTCCTTGACTGGAAATCAGTGTCTGTGTTAAGCTGGGGTTGTCAGGGGGTTCATGATGATGCACCTCCGATTTCTATCGCTTCATCTACTCCTTCTGAGATTCCTGTGTTTTTGTCTGACTATCGGGATGTTTTTGAGGAGCCTAAGCTCAGTTCGCTTCCTCCTCACAGGGATTGCGACTGTGCTATAAATTTAATTCCGGGCAGTACATTTCCTAAAGGTCGTTTGTTCAATCTGTCAGTGCCAGAGCATACTGCTATGCGGGATTATGTTAAGGAGTCCTTGGAAAAGGGACATATCCGTCCATCTTTGTCCCCTTTGGGAGCAGGTTTTTTTTTCGTGGCCAAGAAAGATGGTTCCTTGAGGCCTTGTATAGATTATCGTCTTTTGAATAAGATTACCGTAAAATATCAGTATCCTTTGCCATTGTTGACTGATTTGTTTGCTCGCATTAAGGGGGCTAAATGGTTCACTAAGATTGATCTTCGGGGTGCGTATAATCTTATACGAATAAAGCAAGGTGATGAGTGGAAAACCGCATTTAATACGCCTGAGGGCCATTTTGAGTATTTGGTAATGCCTTTTGGACTTTCTAATGCTCCTTCAGTCTTCCAGTCCATTATGCACGATATTTTCCGTGAATATCTGGATAAATTTATGATTGTGTATTTGGATGATATTTTGGTTTTTTCTGATGACTGGGAGTCTCATGTTCAGCAGGTCAGGAAGGTGTTTCAGGTCCTGCGGGCCAATTCCTTGTTTGTAAAAGGCTCAAAGTGTCTCTTTGGAGTCCAGAAGATTTCTTTCTTGGGGTATATTTTTTCCCCTTCTACTATTGAGATGGATCCCGTCAAGGTTCAGGCTATTTGTGACTGGACGCAGCCTACATCTCTTAAGAGTCTACAGAAGTTCTTGGGCTTTGCTAATTTCTATCGTCGTTTTATAACTAATTTTTCTAGTGTTGTTAAGCCTTTGACGGATTTGACTAAGAAGGGTGCTGATGTTGCTAATTGGTCTCCTGCGGCTGTGGAGGCCTTTCAGGAACTTAAGCGCCGGTTTTCTTCTGCTCCTGTGTTGCGTCAGCCAGATGTTTCGCTCCCTTTTCAGGTTGAGGTTGATGCTTCCGAGATTGGAGCGGGGGCGGTTTTGTCACAGAGAAGCTCCGATGGCTCAGTGATGAAGCCATGCGCATTTTTTTCTAGAAAGTTTTCGCCGGCTGAGCGGAATTATGATGTTGGTAATCGGGAACTTTTGGCCATGAAGTGGGCATTTGAGGAGTGGCGTCATTGGCTAGAGAGTGCTAGACATCGTGTGGTGGTCTTGACTGATCACAAAAATTTGATTTACCTTGAGTCTGCCAGGCGTCTGAATCCTAGACAGGCTCGTTGGTCACTGTTTTTCTCTCGTTTCAATTTTGTGGTTTCATACCTGCCAGGTTCAAAGAATGTTAAGGCGGATGCTCTTTCTAGGAGTTTTGTGCCTGACTCCCTTGGAAATTCTGAGCCCTCTGGTATCCTTAGGGATGGGGTGATTTTGTCTGCTGTCTCCCCAGACTTGCGACGTGCTTTGCAGGAGTTTCAGGTGGCTAAACCTGATCGTTGTCCGCCTGAGAGACTGTTTGTTCCGGATAATTGGACCAGTAGAGTCATCTCCGAGGTCCATTCTTCTGCGTTGGCAGGTCATCCTGGAATATTTGATACTAGAGACTTGGTGGCCAGGTCTTTTTGGTGGCCTTCCTTGTCGAGGGATGTGCGTTCTTTTGTGCAGTCTTGTGAGGTTTGTGCTCGGGCTAAGCCTTGCTGTTCTCGGGCCAGTGGATTGTTGTCACCTTTGCCTATCCCGAAGAGGCCTTGGACGCACATTTCCATGGACTTTATTTCGGATCTCCCTGTCTCTCAAAAAATGTCCGTCATCTGGGTTGTGTGTGATCGCTTTTCTAAAATGGTTCATCTGGTACCCTTGCCTAAGTTGCCTTCCTCCTCTGAGTTGGTCCCTCTGTTTTTTCAGAATGTGGTTCGTTTGCATGGGATTCCTGAGAACATC
The DNA here is from genome assembly GCF_032444005.1 of Ranitomeya imitator. Taxonomy (NCBI): domain Eukaryota; kingdom Metazoa; phylum Chordata; class Amphibia; order Anura; family Dendrobatidae; genus Ranitomeya; species Ranitomeya imitator. Next base: position 477,824,850 of record NC_091285.1, on the reverse strand, counting down.
GTTTCTGACAGGGGATCCCAGTTTGTGTCTAGATTTTGGCGGACTTTCTGTGCTAAGATGGGCATTGATTTGTCCTTTTCGTCTGCATTCCATCCTCAGACGAATGGCCAGACTGAACAAACTAATCAGACCTTGGAAACTTATTTAAGGTGTTTTGTTTCTGCTGATCAGGATGACTGGGTTACCTTTTTGCCGCTGGCCGAGTTTGCGCTTAATAATCGGGCTAGTTCTGCTACCTTGGTTTCTCCTTTCTTTTGTAATTCGGGGTTTCATCCTCGTTTTTCCTCTGGTCAGGTGGAACCTTCTGATTGTCCTGGAGTGGACATGGTGGTGGATAGGTTGCATCGGATTTGGAGTCATGTGGTGGACAATTTGAAGTTGTCCCAGGAGAAGGCTCAGCAGTTTGCTAATCGCCGTCGCCGCGTGGGTCCTCGACTGCTTGTTGGTGACTTGGTGTGGTTGTCTTCTCGTTTTGTTCCTATGAAGGTCTCTTCTCCTAAGTTCAAGCCTCGGTTCATCGGTCCCTATAGGATCTTGGAAATTCTTAACCCTGTGTCGTTTCGTTTGGATCTCCCGGCATCGTTTGCTATTCATAATGTGTTTCATCGGTCGTTGTTGCGGAAGTATGAGGTACCTGTTGTTCCTTCTCTTGAGCCTCCTGCTCCAGTGCTGGTGGAGGGAGAATTGGAGTATGTTGTGGAGAAGATCTTGGATTCTCGTGTTTCCAGACGGAAACTCCAGTATTTGGTCAAGTGGAAGGGTTATGGTCAGGAGGATAATTCTTGGGTGGTTGCCTCGGATGTTCATGCTGATGATTTGGTTTGCGCTTTTCATAGGGCTCATCCTGGTCGCCCTGGTGGTTCTCGTGAGGGTTCAGTGACCCCTCCTCAAGGGGGGGGTACTGTTGTGAGTTCTGTTTTTGGGCTCCCTCTGGTGGTTACTGATGGTACTGGGTGACTTGTCTTTCCTGGGTTTCTGGGTTCCACCTGTTCCATCAGCATATGGGAGTTTCCTATTTAACCTGGCTTTGCTGGCATTTCCTCGCCGGTTATCAATGTATCCAGTGTGTCTTGTTACCTCTGCTCCCTGCTCCTAGAACCTTCTGGACAAGCTAAGTTTGGATTTTCCTGTTTTGTGTTTTGCTTAATTTGGTTTTTAGTCCAGCCTGCAGATATGTGATTCTCTGCTGCTGGTTGCTCTAGTGTGCTGAAATTGCTTTTCATGTACCATGAGTTGGCACATGAGTTCAAGTAATTTCAGGATGGTTTTTTGAAGGGTTTTTCGCTGACCGCGCAGTTCACTTTTGTATCCTCTGCTATCTAGCTTTAGCGGGCCTCATTTTGCTGAAACTGTTTTCATACTACGTATGTGCTTTCCTCTCATTTCACCGTCATTATATGTGGGGGGCTGCTATTTGCTGTGGGGTATTTCTCTGGAGGCAAGAGAGGTCTGTGTTTCTTCTGATAGGGGAAGTTAGATCTTCGGCTGGAGCAAGACGTCTAGGATCATCGTAGGCACGTTCCCCGGCTACTTTTATTTGTGTGTTAGGTTCAGGGTCGCGGTCAGCTCAGGTTCCATCGCCCTAGAGCTTGTTTGTATCTGTGCTTGTCCTTTTTGTGATCCCCTGCCATTGGGATCATGACAGGTACCACAGCATCTTGCAGCGGCATGCTATTCCATCCAGTTTGCGTTTAGTTGGACCATCATTTATTTTTCAACAGTACAATGACCCCAAACACACCTCCAGGCTGTGTAAGGGCTAGTTGACCAAGAAGGAGAGTGATGGAGTGCTACGCCATATGACCTGGCCTCCACAGTCACCAGACCTGAACCCAATCGAGTTGGTTTGGGGTGAGCTGGACCGCAGAGTGAAGGCAAAAGGGCCAACAAGTGCTAAGCATCTCTGGGAACTCCTTCAATATTGTTGGAAGATCATTCCCAGTGACTACCTCTTGAAGCTCATCAAGAGAATGCCAAGAGTGTGCAAAGCAGTCATCAAAGCAAAAGGTGGCTACTTTGAAGAACCTAGAATATAAGACATAATTTCAGTTGTTTCACACTTTTTTGTTAAGTATATAATTCCACATGTGTTAATTCATAGTTTTGATGCTTACAGTGGGAATGTACAATTTTATAGTCATGAAAATACAGAAAAATCTTTAAATGAGAAGGTGTGTCCAAACTTTTGGTCTGTACTGTACATACATACAACATACATACAACATATTTCTACCAAATTGCGGGCTTACATACCACTACCGCATGAAGAGATCCATACACTTATATTAAAATCAAGTTTTACTTTATTAACATTCTTTTAAAATTATCCACAGGCAGGTAAAACATAAATAAACACCCCTCGTGACGTGCCGCTATCTCATTGGTGGCGCGTCATATAAGAAGCTGTCTTTTCTCTCACTGGGTCACGCCCCCGGAAGAAGCTTATGGGCGAAACGCGCGTCAGGGCGCACCTGGAGGGTTCGGTGGGCTCGAATGTCTGATCACGGTCTCCTGGGAATACCTGTGTCTGCGAGTAAGTGCCATATAGGATATTACTACATGATAGCGATCTGTATGTAGAACTATTACAGTCTGTGAACATCTTGGCTATATAGGCTATCTACGCTGGCATAGGTGGTTTATAATGTACGGCTAACCTAGATAGGTGAATTTTCACCATTAGGATTTCATATAGGTGGTTCTGTGCATTGCATTCCAACCCTTATCAGACTGTGGCAGAGAAATAGGTTGATTAATGACAATAGATATACAATATATACTGATTTGAGCTCCACTCTTTTCCATTCCTTTGGACATTTTGTGTTTATTTATGTTTTATCTGCCTGTGGATAATTTTAAAAGAATGTTAATAAAGTAAAACTTGATTTTAATATAAGTGTATGGGATCTCTTCATGCGGCAGTGGTATGTAAGCCCGCAATTTGGTAGAAATAGTCTTGGAAGTGCCATAGTTTATTGATTGAAGTGGACTATTGTGGTAGTGTATACATACAACATACTACATACATACATACAACATGCATACAACATACATACAACGTACTACATACATACTATATACATACATACATACATACTACATGCATACAACATACATATATACTACATACATACAACATACATACTACATACATGCTACATACATACTACATACATGTGCACATGGAAAGAAAAATCCAGCTCCAGGAATAAAAAGTATCAAAAATTTAATTAAACATATTCAAATATGGAAAACTGCTGACAAGCAAAAAATTATATCATTTGGATGGAAGCTACCATGTAGCCACTGGATGCGTTTCGAGCATGAAGGGCGCTCTTAGACTTCAGCAAGAAGAACAGTGCTCTTAGACTTCAGCATCTTCTTGCTGAAGTCTAAGAGCGCCGTTCGTGCTCGAAACGCATCCAGCGACTACATGGTAGCTTCCATCCAAATGATCTAATTTTTCACTTGTCAACAGTTTTCCATATTTTAATATGTCTAAAAAAAATTTTGTACTACTTTTTGTTCCTGGAGCTGGATTTTTCTTTTAATGTGCACAAGTTTCAAAGTCAGACAGAGATGTTTTTTCCTTGCTCGGACATTATGTGGACTACAGACTAGAGTAGAGCGAAACAGGTTGGCCAGATTCAGAAGTCGCCGACTTTTGGCAAAGTCGGGTTTCATGAAACACGACCCGACCCCAGTGTGGAGTCGGCCATGAGGTCGACGATCTTCTGATCTGGAATCGGAATTCCGATACCGAGTTCCAATATGTTTAAGATATCGGGAATCGGTATCGGAATTCATATTTAAGTGTAAAATAAAGAATAAAAATTAAAAAAATATTGATATACTCACCCTCGGACGCGCCCTCGTACTAACCGGCAGCCTTCCTTCCTAAGAATGAGCGCCTGAAGGGCCTTCGATGACGTCGCGGCTTGTGATTGGTCGCGTGAGTGGTCATATGGGCAGTCACGTGACCAATCACAAGCCGCGACGTCATCTAAGGTCCTTCAGGCGCTAATTCTTAGGAAGGAAGCGTCCGAGGGTGCGTCCAAGGGTGAGTATATTCCTAATAGGTATATACTCACCCTCGGACGCGCCCTGGTTCTAACCCGCAGCCTTCCTTCCTAAGAATCAGCGCCTGAAGGACCTTAGATGACGTCGCGGCTTGTGATTGGTCGCATGACGCCCTTGTGACCGCTCACGCGACCAATCACAAGCCGCGACGTCATCGAAGGTCCTTCAGGCACTCATTCTTAGGAAGGAAGGCTGCCGGTTAGAACCAGGGCGCGTCCGAGGGTAAGTATATCAATATTTTTTATTTTGATTCTTTATTTTACACTTAAATATGGATCCCAGGGCCTGAAGGAGAGTTTCCTCTCCTTCAGACCCTGGGAACCATTAGAAACCCAATGCGCTGCATTGGGTTTCGTGTTTCGGCCGACCCCGACTTTTCTATAGGATCGGCCGATTTCACTCGACCCGACTTTTGAAAAAGTCGGGTTTCGTGAAACCCGACCCGATCCTATAAAAAGAAAAGTCGCTCAACCCTACTACAGACGAATGTTTCTACTGGGTGAGCTGAAAAGTTTTTCTGCTTTTATACTACATACATACAACATACATACTACATACATACTACATACAATACATTCATACATTACATACAATGCATACATACAGACATACAGTACATATAACATAGAGTACATACTCACCATCACTTGTCATTTTGATCCCCGAAACCAGTGTCATCTTAAAAAAGATTAAAATAACAAACAACCAATATACTCCCTGATCCGCAGAAATCCATGAGTGTCCCACGACGATCTACCGTGGAGAACGGCAGCATCAGCTAATGCGACCGCTCTCCAGGGGCTCCAGGAACACAATGACGAGAGGAAGGTATCCTTCCGCACTGTATTTCTCCACCGCTGTAAAAAATAGTCCCTAATTTCACTTTTGGCATTGCTGTGTGAGAAATTTTCTCATGCAGCAATTGCCATAAAGTGAGACTTTGAACTCTAATAACCCATCAGTGATGCACTGCAGGAGCCATTGTCTCCTGTCAGTGTATCAATGAAGGTCCTATAGAGCAGTGACATCACCCAATGTCACTGTTCTATAGGGGAGATCGTTGTGGGACACTCATTATTAATTGGACTACGGCGGACAGGTAGTATACAGTTTATTATTCTACGTTTTTTGCAGGCGCTGAAGTATGGTAAATATGGTTGAATGAAGAATATTAAAATACTTTTTTCCTAATGTGTGTGTGTGTTTTATTAACCCTTAACTAGTATTGGATTATTAATGGATAGGCGTCTTATTGACGCCTCTCCATTATTAACCCGGCTTAATGTCACTTTATAATAGCAAGGTGACATTAACCCCTTATTACCCCATATCCCACCGCTACACGAGAGTGGGAAGAGAGGGGCTAAGTGCTGGAATTAGCGCATCTTACAGATGCACCATTTCTGGGGCGGCTGCGGACTGGTATTTGTAGTCGGGGGGGGGGGCAATATCCATGGCCCCTCTCTAGGCTATGAATATCAGCCCGCAGCTGTCTGCATAGCCTTTCTGGCTATAAAATATATGGGGACCCCACGTAATTTTTTTGGGGGTCCCCCTATTTTAATAGCCAGTAAAGGCTACGCAGACAGCTGCGGGATGATTTTCATAGCAGGCTACAAATATTGGCTCCCGGCCGTTGGCTTTCCCCCTCTGGCGCAGAAAATTGCACGAGAGCCCACGCCTTCTTTTTCCTTTTTTTTAAAAAATTAAACGCTCATTAAGGCCTCTTTCACACTTGCTTCGGTACGGGTCCATCACTATCCATCGGGCCGACGTACCGACGCACGTTGTGAAATTTGTGCACGACGTGGGCAGCGGATGCAGTTTTTCAATGTTGTATGTATGTTGTATGTATGTATGTAGTATGTTGTATGTATGTAGTATGTATGTTGTATGTATGTATGTATGTAGTATGTATGTTGTTTGCATGCAGTATGCATGTTGTATGTATGCAGTATGTTGTATGTATGTTGTATGTAGTATGTAGTATTTTTTTTTTACACTCAACACATTAGCCGGATGATGGGACTACTACTGTCCCATCATTGTGTAATGTGTTAATCACTGCCATTGTAGCAGGCATAGCCTGACGGGACTTGTAGTCCCATCGGACGATGCCTGCACACAAACACAAAGACCCCCGGCAGGCCGCACAGACCCCCAAGAGGCCCATACAGACCCCCGGCAGGCCGCACAGACCCCCAGCAGGCCGCGCAGACACCCGAGGGGCCCGTACAGACCCCCAGCAGGCCGCACAGACCCCCAGCAGGCCGCACAGACCCCCAAGAGGCCCGTACAGACCCCCGGCAGGCCACACAGACCTCCAGCAGGCCGCACAGACCCCCAGCAGGCCCATACAGACCCCCGGCAGGCCTCACAGACCCCCGGCAGGCCCATACAGACCCCCGGCAGGCCCGCACAGACCCCCCCACGGTCACGCACAGACCCCGCCTGCACACACAGACATGCAGTCTCTGCCCACGCACTGCCCACATTCCATTATAGTGCATCATTGCACTATATGAACTTCTGATTCTGTTTATCCGATATCTTAAAAGTATCGGAACTCAGTATCAGAAATCCGATACAGCGAATATCGTCCGATAACTGATATTTGCAGTATCGGAATGCTCAACACTAGTAGGGACCAATCCTTTTACATGGATGCCTTAAATTGCCTGCCCGGTCTAAATTAAAATGTCTGCAGTCATTCTGTGCAGACTTGTGCACGCATTGTGAGCTGCGAGGATTCGTCATTGTCTGCGATGGGAATGGCGATCAAGTTTGCGATATGCATACTTTCAGGCAGAACCCATCTTTTGGGTTACACTTGTATTCAACGAGAAAGCACCCATTAGACCGGTTTCGCCTGGGAGTATGCATATCAGAAACTTGACAGCCATTCCCGGGAAAGACACGCAGCACACAGTATATGTGTTGAGAGGATTCACGAGTGTGCAGTCACACAAAGTGACTGCAGTCTTTTTCTTGTTACCCTTTAAGCCTCAAGCATTCTGCACACCCTGTGCATGGATATGATCAGAGTTCTTTAAGGCTATGTGCACACATTAGGATTTCTGGCAGAAATTTTCCTGACAAAAACCTGACATTTCTGCAAGAAATCGGCATGCATTTTTTTTGCGTTTCTTGCGCGTTTTTGATGGCATTTTTTGAGCATTTTTATGCGTTTTTGATGCGTTTTTTCTTGCGTTTTTTCCAAATGTATCTTGAAGTTGTGGATCTGGAAACTGGAATTTTTCTTCAATGTATAAAACTAAAGTGATCCAGAGTTTCTAGCATTGCTGCTCTTGATAAACAGCTAGCAAAGCTGTTGTGACTGGTCATTAAACCCAGCCCATCCAGAATACACGTGTCACATGCAATTTCTCTGACATACTCCGCAGCCTTAGAGAAAAGTAAAACAAACACTTTGAAACAAGGCTTTCGAGGACTACTGCAATTTTTATTCAGCAACAATCACAAGCAGGGCTGAACAAATCCTCAACAGATAACTTCATACGGTGTTGGATCAATAGAAAATGATAATGACTCTCCCTTTAGAATGACTGGAATAAGATATCCAGAGCACGGACTGCAAAGCAGAGCAGCAAGCGCCATCCTTCTGCCCTGTTGTACAAGTCTGTCTGGCATCGAGATCGGTGTAAGAATTTCTGCCGTATAATTATGGACATGTTGTGTTCCTCTACACATTCAATATTTTCTGAGATGCTTTGTAGTATTTACTGCTGTGTGCAAAGTCAATAACTGGAGAATGAATCCCACTAAATGATTTTTCTTTATGAGACATTTTGATGTCTGCCAATTTGAAGCTAGGATCAGCAGGCACAATTAAAGTGGCAGAGATCCAGGACGCATATTTGCAGACAGAAACATGACCACAAGGCTTTCTATTACTGTATTACTGTATTACGGCTGCAGAAAAAGTACATATGTTACAAATATATAAAGAATCTCATTTTTATTAATGTCCCAGAGATCTTAAAATGGAGATTTCAGTATTTTGAGCAGTACCCTAAGTCACCAGTAAATTTACAAAAAATAGATTGTAGGAATAATCCTTGGCCTAAGTGAGATCATTATAAAAATAATATGGTATCCTAAAATGACTGTGTCACCAGTAGGGTTTAGGGAAAAAATTACAGGTCCCTGGTCCAGTTGTCACATTGATAGACTGTGGCCACCAAACTGGAGCACTGTGAGCCACCTCTAACCAGATGGCATTCCAGGCACCTCTACTGGTTAGCAGTTCCAGCATGATCAGGTCCTACTAATCTTTTTACTCAACTCTGGTCATCAGAAAATGCCTCTATTATTTAAATTGTGTTGTTTTTTTTCTCTAAATGTAGTTTTCTAAATGATTTATAATGAGTTCTTATTAAAATTTTCAAATCATTATATACATTAAAAACTAAATATAATATGAGAAATCTTGCCATTTTCCAACTGGTCACTATCCCTAAAATTAATCACACTTTTCTACATCTTCACAGATGACTTTTCAGCAGTCTCATTATCACCCCAGATAAAAATAAAATGAAAGGTAACACCTATATATACAGTGGCATGTAAAAGCTTGGGCACCCCTGGACAAAATATCTTATTGTGAACAGTTAAGCAAGATGAAGCTAAAATTATCTCTAAAAGGCCTCCTGGGAGTTCACAGCCAATGAACTCACTTCACCTATGTGACGTCAGCATGAGCGCAATGGGAAATTTTCCCCCGGCGCTCGTGCTGACGTCATAAAGGTGAAGTGAGTTCATTGGCTGTGAACTCCCAGGACCTGTTTGATGGCACCGTGAGCAGTTGAACTTTCTCACCCTTGCGGTGCCCTCAAAGCGGAAATAGGAGTTCACCAGGAGACACTGAGCACATGCGGTCAGTGTTTCTGCTGGATGACAGGCTGTATGGTCGCATCATGCAACCCTGCAGCCTGCCATCTAGATCTTTATCTCATTTGCAGAAGACAAAGGCGTCAAAGGAATAGGCAAGGTCGTATGTATAGTTTAATTAAAGGAGTCTGTGTCATTCTTTCAATTAAAGGGAGTCTGTCACTCCCAAAATCGTATATGAGCTGTGGCCACCGGTCTCAGGGGCCTGTAGATGCTGTAGATAAGCCCTTGATGTAACCTGAAAGATGAGAAATAAAGGTTCTATTATACTCACCCAGGGTCAGTCCCGCTGCGGTCCGGATCCGATGGGCATCGCCAACCGGTCCAGGGCCTCCTATCTTCATACAATGTCTGTTGTGAATTCCGCTCTTGGGCTCCCTCCGGTGGTTGTAAGTGGCACTTTTGTGAGTTCTGCTCTTGGGCTCCCTCTTGTGGTTTCTAGTGGTATGGCTGCTCCTTGGAGTTAGCTGTCATCAGCTGCCTCCACTTATCGTCTCTTCTGCTCCGCTATTTAAGTCTGGCTCTTTCTTCAGCCTGTGCCACTTGTCAATGTTTCCTGGCTGGATTCACATCTCTGCTTGGATTCTCCTGGTTTCCTGACCAGTTCTGCAAAGATAAGTTCTGGCTTTGCTCATTTCAGTCCACATGTTGTGGACTTATTGTTCTGTGCATTCTATATTTGTCCAGCTTGTCAGTATGGATTATTTCTGTTAGCTGGAAGCTCTGGGAAGCAGATTTACCCTCCACACCTTTAGTCAGGTGTGGAGATTTTGTAAACTCTGTGTGGATTGTTTTGTAGTTTTTATACTGACTGCACAGTATTCCATCCTGTCCTATCTATCAAGCTAGACTGGCCTCCTATGCTAAAATCTGATTTCATTTCTGCGTATGTTATTTTCCCCTCCTCTCACCGTCAATATTTGTGGGGGGCTATCTTTCCTTTGGGGATTTTCTCTGAGGCAAGATAGGTTTCCTGTTTCCATCTTTAGGGGAAGTTAGATCTTAGGCTGTGCCGAGGGGTCTAGGGAGCGTCAGGTACCCCCCACGGCTATTTTTAGTTGCGCTGCTAGGTTCAGGGTTTGCGGTCAGTACAGATACTACCTCCTTCAGAGCTTGTCTCATGTTGTTCCTAAACCACCAGATCATAACAGTACAAGTGGACAAAAATGAATTAAATGTATCTCAAAAGAAGGAAAAGAAAGTTCTGAACCATTTTTTTTCTGTGCTTTGGTTTGTCTTTTTTTTTTTCCTCTTGATATCTGGGTGGTTCAGGATATATGTTTTGGCATGGATGTTCAGGGTTTGTTTTCTCGTGTGGATCAACTTGCTGCAAGAATACAGAGTATCCAGGACTATGTTGTCCAGACTCCGGCTTTAGAGCCCAGAATTCCTACTCCTGATTTGTTTTTTCAGGACAGATCCAAGTTTTTGAACTTTAAAAATAACTGCAAATTGTTTTTTGCTTTGAAACCCCGTTCTTCTGGTGATCCCATTCAGCAGGTGAAAATCATCATATCCTTGCTGCGTGGTGACCCTCAAGACTGGGCTTTTTCTCTTGAAACAGGGGACCCGGCATTATTGAATGTAGATGCATTTTTTCAAGCGCTTGGATTATTGTATGACGAACCTAATTCTGTGGATCATGCAGAAAAAACCCTGTTGGCCTTGTGTCAAGGTCAGGAAGCGGCAGAGTTATACTGCCAGAAATTTAGAAAATGGTCTGTGCTCACTAAATGGAATGAAGAGGCTCTAGCTGCTATTTTCAGAAAAGGTCTTTCTGAAACCCTTAAAGATGTTATGGTGGGCTTTCCTATGCCTGCCGGTTTGAGCGAAACTATGTCTCTAGCCATTCAGATTGATCGGCGTCTGCGCGAGCGCAAAGCTGTGCACCATATGGCAGTATCCTCTGAGCATAGTCCTGAACCTATGCAATGTGATAGGATTTTGACTAGAATAGAACGGCAGGAATTCAGACGTCAGAATAGGCTGTGTTTTTAGTGTGGTGATTTGGCTCATGTTATCTCTGATTGCCCTAAGCGTACTAAGAGAGTCGCTAGGTCTGTTACCATTAGTACTATACAGCCTAAATTTCTCTTATCTGTGACTCTGATTTGCTCATTGTCGTCCTTTTCTGTCATGGCATTTGTGGATTCAGGCCCTGCTCTGAACTTAATGGACTTAGAATTCGCCAGGCGCTGTGGTTTTTCCTTGCAGCCTTTGCAGAGCCCTATTCCTTTTAGGGGAATTGATGCTACACCCTTGGCCAAGGATAAACCTCAGTACTGGACACAGATGACTATGTACATGGCTCCTGCACATCAGGAAGATTGCCGTTTTCTGGTGTTGCATAACCTGCATGATGTTGTTGTACTGGGATTTCCATGGTTACGGGAACATAATCCGGTGCTGGATTGGAAAACTATGTCGGTGACTAGTTGGGGTTGTCGAGGAGTACATAGTGACGTTCCTTTGATGTCAATTTCCTCTTCCCCCTCTTCTGAGGTCCCTGAGTTTTTGTCGGATTTCCAGGATGTATTTGATGAGCCCAAGTCCAGTTCCCTTCCTCCACATAGGGACTGTGATTGTGCTATTAACTTGATTCCTGGTTGTAAGTTCCCTAATGGCCGACTTTTCAATCTGTCTGTGCCAAAGCATGCCGCCATGCGGAGCTATGTTAAGGAATCTTTGGAGAAAGGGCATATTCGGCCCTCTTCGTCACCATTGGGAGCGGGTTTCTTTTTTGTTGCTAAGAAGGATGGCTCCTTGAGACCCTGTATTGATTATCGTCTTCTTAATAAGATCACGGTCAAATTCCAATACCCCTTGCCTTTGCTTACTGATTTGTTTGCTCAGATTAAGGGGGCTAGTTGGTTTACTAAGATTGACCTCCGAGGGGCATATAATCTTGTTCGTATTAAACAGGGTGACGAATGGAAAACTGCATTTAATACACCCGAAGGCCATTTTGAATACCTTGTGATGCCATTTGGGCTCTCTAATGCTCCATCTGTGTTCCAGTCTTTCATGCATGATATTTTCCGCAATTATCTTGATAAATTCATGGTCGTATATTTGGATGATATTTTGATTTTTTCCAATGATTGGGAGTCTCATGTGAAGCAGGTCAGGATGGTGTTCCAGATCCTTCGTGATAATGCTTTATTTGTGAAGGGGTCTAAGTGCCTATTCGGAGTTCAGGAGGTCTCTTTTTTGGGTTTTATTTTTTCTCCCTCGTCTATAGAAATGGATCCTGTTAAGGTCCAAGCTATTCATGACTGGATCCAACCCACATCTGTGAAGGGTCTTCAAAAATTTTTGGGCTTTGCTAATTTCTATCGCCGTTTCATTGCCAACTTTTCCAGTGTGGTTAAGCCCCTTACTGATTTGACGAAGAAAGGCGCTGATGTGACGAATTGGTCCTCTGAGGCTGTTGAGGCCTTTCAGGAGCTTAAACGCCGATTTACTTCTGCCCCTGTGTTGCGTCAACCCGGATGTTTCTCTTCCTTTTCAGATTGAGGTCGACGCTTCTGAGATTGGGGCAGGGGCCGTTTTGTCTCAGAGGGAGTCTGATGGTTCTTTGATGAAACCGTGTGCTTTTTTTTCCAGAAAGTTTTCGCCTGCGGAACGCAATTATGATGTCGGCAATCGGGAGTTGTTGGCTATGAAGTGGGCGTTTGAGGAGTGGCGACATTGGCTTGAGGGAGCTAAACACCGTGTTGTGGTCCTGACTGATCATAAGAATCTGATTTACCTCGAGTCGGCCAAGCGGCTGAATCCTAGACAGGCTCGATGGTCCCTGTTTTTCACCCGTTTTGATTTTGTGGTCTCGTATCTTCCGGGATCTAAGAATGTTAAGGCTGATGCCCTCTCTAGGAGTTTTTCGCCTGATTCTCCTGGAGTCCTGGAGCCGGTTGGCATTCTTAAGGAGGGGGTGATTCTTTCTGCTATCTCCCCTGATTTGTAGCGGGTGCTTCAGGAATTTCAGGCTGATAGGCCTGACCGCTGTCCAGTGGGGAAGCTGTTTGTTCCTGATAGATGGACAAGTAAGGTAATTTCTGAGGTTCATTGTTCAGTGTTGGCTGGTCATACTGGGATTTTTGGTACCAGAGATTTGGTTGCTAGGTCCTTTTGGTGGTCTTCCTTGTCTCGCGATCTGCAGTCCTGTGGGACTTGCGCCTGGGCCAAGCCTTGCTGTTCCCGCGCTAGTGGGTTGTTTTTGCCTTTGCCGGTCCCTGAGAGGCCCTGGACGCATATTTCCATGGATTTTATTTCGGATCTTCCTGTTTCCCAGAAGATGTCTGTTATCTGGGTTGTTTGTGACCGGTTCTCTAAAATGGTCCATCTGGTACCTTTGCCTAAGTTGCCTTCCTCCTCAAATCTGGTTCCATTGTTTTTTCAGCATGTGGTTTGTTTGCATGGCATTCCGGAGAATATTGTGTCTGACAGAGGTTATTATTATTATTATTAAACATTTTTATAGCGCCATTTATTCCATGGCGCTTTACATGTGAATACGGGGCAAATATAGACAATTACATTAAACATGAGCAGATAACAAGGCACACGAGTACATAAGGAGGGAGGACCCTGCCCGCGAGGGCTCACAGTCTGCAGGGGGTGGGTGAGGATACACTAGGAGAGGGAAGAGCTGGCTGTGCGGCTGTTCAGTAGGTTGAGGATCACTGCAGGCTGTAGGCTTGTCGGAAGAGATGAGTCTTCAGGTTCTTTTTGAAGGTTTCTATGGTAGGCGCAAGTCTGATGTGTTGGGGTAGAGAGTTCCAGAGTATGGGGGAAGCACGGGAGAAGTCTTGGATGCGGTTATGGGAAGAAGAGATGAGAGGGGTGTAGAGAAGGAGGTCTTGTGAGGATCGGAGGTCGCGTGTAGGTAGGTACCGGGAGACCATGTCACAGATGTATGGAGGAGACAGGTTGTGGATGGCTTTGTATGTCAGTGTGAGGGTTTTGAACTGGAGTCTCTGGGCGATAGGAAGCCAGTGAAGGGCTTGACACAGGGGAGAGGCTGGGGAATAGCGGGAGGACAGGTGGATTAGTCGGGCAGCAGAGTGTAGGATGGATTGGAGTGGTGCCAGAGTGCTAGAGGGGAGTCCAGAGAGTAGGAGGTTGCAGTAGTCGAGGCGGGAGATGATAAGGGCATGCACTAGCGTTTTTGCAGTGTTGCGGTCAAGGAAAGCACGGATCCGGGAAATATTTTTGAGTTTGAGACGACAGGAGGAGGCAAGGGCTTGGATATGTGGCTTGAAAGAGAGGGCAGAGTCGAGGATCACCCCGAGGCACCGGGCGTGTGGGACTGGGGATAGTGAGCAGCCATTGACATTGATGGATAGATGTGGTGGAGGGGTAGAGTGAGATGGGGGAAAGATGATGAATTCTGTTTTGTCCATGTTCAGTTGTAGAAAGCGAGCAGAAAAGAAGGCTGAAATGGCAGACAGACAGTGCGGGATTTTGGTAAGCAAGGAGGAGAGGTCAGGTCCGGAGAGGTAGATCTGCGTGTCGTCGGCGTAGAGATGGTACTGCATACCGTGGGATTCTATGAGCTGTCCCAGGCCGAAAGTGTAGATGGAGAAGAGTAGGGGTCCTAGAACAGAGCCTTGAGGAACACCGACTGACAAGGGGCGAAGTGAGGAGGTGGTGTGGGGGAGGGAGACACTGAATGTTCGGTCTGTCAGATATGACGAGATCCAGGAAAGGGCCAAGTCTGTGATGCCAAGGGATGAGAGGATTTGTAGCAAAAGGGAGTGGTCAACAGTGTCAAAGGCAGAAGACAAGTCCAGGAGAAGGATGACAGAGTAGTGTCGCTTGCTCCTGGCAGTTAGTAGGTCATTGGTGACTTTAGTTAGGGCAGTTTCAGTTGAGTGATGGGAACGGAAGCCTGATTGTAACCGATCAAAGAGGGAGCAGGAGGAGAAGTGGGAGGACAGTTCAAGATGGACGTGTTGCTCCAGCAATTTGGAGGCATAAGGGAGAAGAGATATTGGGCGATAGCTAGACACAGAGGATGGGTCGAGGGAGGGCTTTTTGAGGATGGGTGTGATCTTGGCATGCTTGAAGGATGAGGGAAAGACACCTGTTGTGAGTGAGAGGTTGAAGAGGTGCGTTAGGGTTGGGATGAAGACCGTGGAAAGGTTAGGGATGAGGTGGGATGGGAGCGGGTCAAGCGTGCAGGTGGTGAGGTGTGATCTTGACAGGAGGGTGGAGAGCTGATCTTCTGTCATGGTGGAGAAGCTGGTTTTGGAGGAGCAGGGTTGAGCAGCTAAGAGGGGCAGTGGGCACTGTGGGTCAAAGCTTTCTCTGATCGTATTGATCTTCTGTTTAAAGAAAGAGGCGAAGTCATCAGCAGAAATGAGGGGGGAGGGAGGAGGTGCGGGGGGACGGAGTAGAGAATTGAAAGTGTTGAAAAGCTGTTTAGGGTTGTGAGACAGGGAGGATATGAGGGATGAGAAGTAAGTTTGTTTTGCGGCAGTGAGCGCAGACTTGAAGCTGGCGAGGGACTGCTTGTATGCAGTGAAGTGGTCGGCAGAGTGGGATCGCTTCCATCTCCGCTCAGCAATCCTGGAAGCCCGTCTCAATTCTTTGGTCAGGCTGGTCAGCCAGGGCTGCCTGTTAATTGTACGAGTTTTACTATGCATGAGTGGGGCGGCCGAATCGAGTGTTGTTGTTATTGTGGTGTTATAAAAAGTGGCAGCAGCATCTGTGTCATGAAGGGAAGCTATGTCTGTGAGAGGGAGAAGGGACTCAGAGAGTGATTGTAAGTTGAGATGTTTGAGATTTCTGCGAGGGTGTGTGAGTTTGTGGAGTGGGAGTTGCACACTAGGAGAGGAGAGGGACGAGAATGTCAGTAGGTTGTGGTCGGACAGGGGGAGGGGTGTGTTAGTGAGATTAGTAAGGGAGCAGAGGCGGGTGAAGATGAGGTCCAGCGTGTGGCCATCTTTGTGAGTGGCCTCAGAGGACCATTGAGTGAGGCCAAAGGAGGCAGTCAGTGATAAAAGTTTAGAGGTAGCTGAGGTGAAAGTGTCAATGCGGACATTGAAATCACCCATGATGATAGTGGGGATGTCAACAGAGAGGAAATGAAGTAGCCAGGTGGTGAAGTGGTCGAGAAAGGTGGAGATGGCTAGTTCTGGGGGGCGGTAGATGACAGCCAGCTGGAGGTTGGAGGGGGAATAGATGCGGACAGAGTGCACCTCAAACGAGGGAAGAGTAGCGGAGGGTGGTAGCGGGATTGGAGTGAAGGAGCAGGTGTCGGACAGGAGCAAGCCAACTCCTCCACCGCGTTTGTTGCTGGGGCGAGGGGTGTGAGAGAGGTGGAATCCGCCATAGGAGAGCGCAGCTGGAGAGGCCGAGTCAGAGGGGGTGAGCCAGGTTTCAGTGAGGCCGAGGAAGGAGAGTTTGTTGGTGATGAAGAGGTCATGGATAAATGTCAGTTTGTTGCAGATGGAGCGTGCGTTCCATAGTGCTCCAAGTAGGGGGAGCTGGGGAGTGGGGGCTGGATGAATGGGTATGAGGTTGTCGTGGTTGGGAAAACATGCAGAGGATCGTGGCAGGGGGTTAGAAACGAGTGTGGGGATGAATTGAGGAGGGCCGGGATTTGGGGATATGTCACCAGCAATAAGGAGTAGCAGACAGAATATTAGTAGGTGGGAGCAGGATAGGACATGATGCGGCCGTGTGTGTCTGGATAAAAAGGATTGTATGTGGAGGAACAGTTCTGAGGAGAAGGTGAGATGGCTGGGGAGTATTGAGGGAGAAATGACTAGTTCCTTACTAGGAGGAGGGATTGCAGGAGATTGTAAGAAGGAAAGTAGTATGGGGGTGAAAGAGAAAAGAAACCGAAACATTGTAGTGGTTAGTAGTCTGTTACCTTCCAGTCAATTCCAGTCCAATTCAGTCTAATTCAGAATCATAATTAAAAAGATGTAATTTGAAAGATGGAAGTTAAAAGATGATTTGCAGCAGACTGAGTCTATAGCAGACTCCTGCATGTGAATATATCCCCAGTTAAGGGCAATCAGGTGTGAATGAGGGGGTGGCTGGGTATGGGAGACCAGATGTAGAGAGTTAAGCAAAGGTCATAAAGTGAGGGAGGGGTAAGACTGACCACTCAAAGAGATGCCAGGATCACACAATGGGATACATGAAAACAGGTCATGGAAACAAGCTCATAGGTGAGAAAGCATACTAAAAGGATTATATGTGCTGCACCAAGACACTCAGATCCAGGGGAAGCATAGAAAAGCCAGTGCAGTATACAGAGACATTCAGAAGCCAGGGAGAGCTGGGTAAAGTCAGTGCATACCTGTGGGAAGAGGAGAACAGCTCGATTAGATGGTGCAGATGATGATAATATTGTAGTAGTGATGAGTAGCCAAATGCATTCTAGAATTCAGTCTAATTCAGAATCATAATTAAAAAGATGTAATTTAAAAGATGGAAGTTAAAAGATGATTTGCAGCAGACCGAGTCTATAGCAGACTCCTGCATGTGAATATATCCCCAGTTAAGGGCAATCAGGTGTGAATGAGGGGGTGGCTGGGTATGGGAGACCAGATGTAGAGAGTTAAGCAAAGGTCATAAAGTGAGGGAGGGGTAAGACTGACCACTCAAAGAGATGCCAGGATCACACAATGGGATACATGAAAACAGGTCATGGAAACAAGCTCATAGGTGAGAAAGCATACTAAAAGGATTATATGTGCTGCACCAAGACACTCAGATCCAGGGGAAGCATAGAAAAGCCAGTGCAGTATACAGAGACATTCAGAAGCCAGGGAGAGCTGGGTAAAGTCAGTGCATACCTGTGGGAAGAGGAGAACAGCTCGATTAGATGGTGCAGATGATGATAATATTGTAGTAGTGATGAGTAGCCAAATGCATTCTAGAATTCAGTCTAATTCAGAATCATAATTAAAAAGATGTAATTTAAAAGATGGAAGTTAAAAGATGATTTGCAGCAGACTGAGTCTATAGCAGACTCCTGCATGTGAATATATCCCCAGTTAAGGGCAATCAGGTGTGAATGAGGGGGTGGCTGGGTATGGGAGACCAGATGTAGAGAGTTAAGCAAAGGTCATAAAGTGAGGGAGGGGTAAGACTGACCACTCAAAGAGATGCCAGGATCACACAATGGGATACATGAAAACAGGTCATGGAAACAAGCTCATAGGTGAGAAAGCATACTAAAAGGATTATATGTGCTGCACCAAGACACTCAGATCCAGGGGAAGCATAGAAAAGCCAGTGCAGTATACAGAGACATTCAGAAGCCAGGGAGAGCTGGGTAAAGTCAGTGCATACCTGTGGGAAGAGGAGAACAGCTCGATTAGATGGTGCAGATGATGATAATATTGTAGTAGTGATGAGTAGCCAAATGCATTCTAGAATTCAGTCTAATTCAGAATCATAATTAAAAAGATGTAATTTAAAAGATGGAAGTTAAAAGATGATTTGCAGCAGACTGAGTCTATAGCAGACTCCTGCATGTGAATATATCCCCAGTTAAGGGCAATCAGGTGTGAATGAGGGGGTGGCTGGGTATGGGAGACCAGATGTAGAGAGTTAAGCAAAGGTCATAAAGTGAGGGAGGGGTAAGACTGACCACTCAAAGAGATGCCAGGATCACACAATGGGATACATGAAAACAGGTCATGGAAACAAGCTCATAGGTGAGAAAGCATACTAAAAGGATTATATGTGCTGCACCAAGACACTCAGATCCAGGGGAAGCATAGAAAAGCCAGTGCAGTATACAGAGACATTCAGAAGCCAGGGAGAGCTGGGTAAAGTCAGTGCATACCTGTGGGAAGAGGAGAACAGCTCGATTAGATGGTGCAGATGATGATAATATTGTAGTAGTGATGAGTAGCCAAATGCATTCTAGAATTCAGTCTAATTCAGAATCATAATTAAAAAGATGTAATTTAAAAGATGGAAGTTAAAAGATGATTTGCAGCAGACTGAGTCTATAGCAGACTCCTGCATGTGAATATATCCCCAGTTAAGGGCAATCAGGTGTGAATGAGGGGGTGGCTGGGTATGGGAGACCAGATGTAGAGAGTTAAGCAAAGGTCATAAAGTGAGGGAGGGGTAAGACTGACCACTCAAAGAGATGCCAGGATCACACAATGGGATACATGAAAACAGGTCATGGAAACAAGCTCATAGGTGAGAAAGCATACTAAAAGGATTATATGTGCTGCACCAAGACACTCAGATCCAGGGGAAGCATAGAAAAGCCAGTGCAGTATACAGAGACATTCAGAAGCCAGGGAGAGCTGGGTAAAGTCAGTGCATACCTGTGGGAAGAGGAGAACAGCTCGATTAGATGGTGCAGATGATGATAATATTGTAGTAGTGATGAGTAGCCAAATGCATTCTAGAATTCAGTCTAATTCAGAATCATAATTAAAAAGATGTAATTTAAAAGATGGAAGTTAAAAGATGATTTGCAGCAGATAGAGGTTCTCAGTTTGTCTCTAGATTTTGGCGGGCCTTTTGTGCTAGGATGGGCATTGATTTATCTTTTTCTTCGGCGTTTCATCCTCAGACTAATGGCCAAACTGAGCGAACTAATCAGACCTTGGAGACCTATTTGAGATGCTTTGTGTCTGCTGATCAGGATGATTGGGTGTCTTTCTTGCCGTTGGCCGAATTTGCCCTTAATAATCGGGCTAGTTCGGCTACTTTGGTTTCACCTTTCTTTTGTAATTTTGGTTTTCATCCTTGTTTTTCTTCTGGGCAGGTTGAGCCTTCTGATTGTCCTGGTGTTGATTCTGTGGTGGACAGGCTGTAGCAGATTTGGACTCATGTGGTGGACAATTTGACGTTGTCTCAGGAAAGGGCTCAATGTTTTGCTAACCGCCGTCGGCGTGTTGGTCCCCGGCTTCGTGTGGGGGATTTGGTTTGGTTGTCTTCTCGTCATGTTCCTATGAAGGTTTCTTCTCCTAAGTTTAAGCCTCGGTTTATTGGTCCTTATAAAATTTCTGAAATTATTAATCCGGCGTCTTTCCGTTTGCCTCTTCCTGCCTCTTTTGCCATTCATGATGTTTTCCATAGATCTTTGTTGCGGAGATATGTGGTGCCCGTTGTTCCCGCGGTTGACCCTCCTGCTCCGGTGTTGGTTGAGGGAGAGTTGGAGTATGAGGTTGAGAAGATTTTGGATTCTCGTTTTTCGAGGCGGAGGCTTCAGTATCTTGTCAAGTGGAAGGGTTATGGCCAGGAGGATAATTCTTGGGTTGTTGCCTCCGATGTCCATGCTACCGATTTGGTTCGTGCTTTTCACTTGGCTTGTCCTGATCGGCCTGGGGGCTCTGGTGAGGGTTCGGAGACTCCTCCTCAAGGGGGGGGTACTGTTGTGAATTCCGCTCTTGGGCTCCCTCCGGTGGTTGTAAGTGGCACTTTTGTGAGTTCTGCTCTTGGGCTCCCTCTTGTGGTTTCTAGTGGTATGGCTGCTCCTTGGAGTTAGCTGTCATCAGCTGCCTCCACTTATCGTCTCTTCTGCTCCGCTATTTAAGTCTGGCTCTTTCTTCAGCCTGTGCCACTTGTCAATGTTTCCTGGCTGGATTCACATCTCTGCTTGGATTCTCCTGGTTTCCTGACCAGTTCTGCAAAGATAAGTTCTGGCTTTGCTCATTTCAGTCCACATGTTGTGGACTTATTGTTCTGTGCATTCTATATTTGTCCAGCTTGTCAGTATGGATTATTTCTGTTAGCTGGAAGCTCTGGGAAGCAGATTTACCCTCCACACCTTTAGTCAGGTGTGGAGATTTTGTAAACTCTGTGTGGATTGTTTTGTAGTTTTTATACTGA